>NC_136073.1:478777128-480232962 GCF_964261635.1 Lissotriton helveticus
ATTTGAGCATGTTATCTTGTAGGACTACGTGCATAAAATAACCGTTGGCATCCCACCTTTGATCTTTGAGAGCTTTGGGAAGCTGTTCTGCACAATTGCAGCTTGGTAATCTGTGTCAAACACGGCACTTTCAAAGCAAGAACGTTTTCCTTTTCAGTGCACCACACCTATCCTATAGTAGAGGTCTGATTAGCTATTTCAGAGATGAAATATCAGGTGACAAGAGTAGACAAAATAAAAGAAATTCGAAGAATACAACGCAGAGATGATTTCTGCTAGGATTCCTTTGGGAATTCTGATCATTATGTTTTTTTTTTTTTTTAAACAGACCTTGAAGTGGCCACTGTAAGCCAAGCACTATTGTTCTATCATATTTAAAGTGTCCACTCTTTGGCAAAGAGATTCACTGCTTCACACCCTGTTTCGAAAATGATATGTTGAAGTTCTTGAGTGTGTTTGTTAAATTCCCATGCGATCTCAGCAAACGTACAGCATGTGAAAGGCATTGCATTACTGCGGGTGAGGAAAGCTATTCTTTTTACTGATGTTTTTGTATTCATGGTTTCCCCTGGAACGTTTTTATCATTTAATACAGTTGACTTTTGCATCAGTTTCATTGTGTACAATGTAATAACTAATATTGTCATTCCACCCTGACCTAGGACCTGTGCGCCTTTCAAACTGTATAAAATTGAAGTCAGGTATTTCTCAGCAGAATGTGGTCGACCTCGAAGCTGGGGAACCGGTTTTGAGTCTCGGCGGGACGCTCAACAACCTGTGATTCTGGGCAAATCACTTAATCTCCCGTGCCTAACATAAATGAATGTGTCCCTCTAACGTAACTGGTGCTCATATAAAGCGCTCTGATACCTTAGGGTCGAGTTTGAACTATATTACATGCCCCCCCCCAAAAAAAAAGCAGTGTTTAGCTGCTTGTTCCAGTGATGGATTACAGAGAGCTCTAAGGTTGCTAGGTAGAGGAGCTCCAAACAGTGGAGCTGTCATTAAGTTCCTTTTCCGTCTAATGGGTTGGTTTCGAGTTTTTTGACAGGATAATTCACCCAAAAATGTGAAGGGGTACCCTATCCACCTGACTGGTGTTCTGTTCACCCTATTTAGGGTCAGAGGGACCAAGAACTTTCTGTCGAGGGAGCTCCCTTGGCTCCATCTACGGAAACCTCCTGTCAGAGCAAGGGCCATCAGTGGAGGAGCAATATACCGCTCACTCTATTTAGGGTGGTTGGTTTGATGTACTATTTTTCTGTCTGGAGGCCTGGTGGTGAGGGACAGAAAAAAATAATAATCCTCAACACATCCAGGAAAAAACTCCCCGAGTGTGGGGGTCAATGTATTTCAATTTTCAATCTTTATTGATTCAATCAGGTTAAAATGATCATAAAAGCACAGATAAATGCATAATCATAAAATGTTAAGAACAGCAAATATTTCCTCATAGATTCAAGAGTAAAGACCCTATTACAATAAAATCATTTTGTATGCAAAAAAAAACCTATACAATGAAGTTGTCACATGACAGGCTCAAGGCTCTTGGCACCTCCCCCCCCCTTTCTCATACAGGCCCATAAGAATGTTGCTACCGAATACCAAACCAGGGGATCAGGTAACAATTTTAAGAAATATAGTGCCACCCGGCATTGGTTCAAAATCCCTTGCTTTAAGATTGGTTTAAGGTAGTTATTCCTTTCTTTCTCATAGAGCCTGCAAAATAGAACTAAGAGCAATTCAGTTTGTAGTGAGAGGTTATCACATGGACACACACTTAATCCCGAGTGGTTATATGTTGTTTCTGTTTAACCTAACTTCTACAGGATCCTGTTCATGCGGAACCTCAATAATATAAAACTATGTTGCAGCCTGGTGACATTTACTAAATAGGAATACCCACCTCTATTAGTGTAGGGATTTGGCGGTATATACAGACCGAGTGTGGGGGTCATTAGTTTCTTTGTTTTCAATAGCAAACTCTCGCTGTGGGAGTTTGTTTTTGAAAAGCAAAGTTTGTTACAGTTTAGTGGATGGTCATCTAAGACCATAAATAGGGCAGGCAGACCATCAGTTTGGTGGACAATGCTCTCATATTACATGCCTATCATAATCTTTGCAAATCAGACAGCTAAACCATAAGGGGCAGATTCACAAAATGATAAAGTGATCCTTTGTGGGTGTTCATCCATAAACACAGGCATAATTTGTGTATTATTACAGTGCATGCTTGTGCGATACCCGAGTGTAATGTATGCTTTGCGTATGTACATTACTTGAGTGATGCATGTTTGTCACTGGTTTTGCTAACCACTAGGTAGTAAGAGGCTGTAGCTGTGTGGAAGGTAGGGTGAAAGGCCCCATTCAGAGTAGAATCAACATTGTAGACCTTTGTGATATTTATAGAAATACATACTATTTCAGGATAAAATGACTAAATTGAAAAGTATGGATGGCGATGAGCTTTCTTCGCCTTGTGTTTGTCTAATAGTTCATAGTGGATGTGTTTCATTCACATAGGTGGTGGTGTCAAGGATATAGGTGTAATCTGTGTTCCAACCCTAACTTTAAATAGTGCTTCATAGCGCTGCATTGGCATAGCTAAGTACTACTGTTACCCATTTTTATCGTACTCATTGCTTCGACCTTGGAAGGAAGGAAGCAGGCTGAACGGGACTTGTTAAGCACTACCTTGTAACGTGCAGATTTTAGCGCTTCCCACCAACTAGTCACTAGTGTGAAACATACTGAGCCATGATTCCAGCACATATGTGGTACAATACATGTATCTGAGTAGACAACTGATACCTTTTGTGTGAATTAAATTTAAATGCATATGAATCAGAGAAATAACCCGTAAGGTGCATGCATTAATGTAGTTCATGTTTTGCCTGTCTTGTTTGTTTTCTACAGCCCTTTCAAAATTCCCACTCGAAGTTTGCTTTCCGAGTACATTACTTCTGCCGTTGCACTTTAAGCACGTACACGTCATCCCCAGAAATGATCCTGCCTTGTATGTCGCCTAGTACCGACGGGTGACGATTAGAGGACGGACAATACACTTCCACAATCAAAACACTTCAAGACATCAAACTGCGCGACACAGAAACACCTTCACAGATGACGCTTATGGACGCTTTTGATTTTAGCCGTGAAAAAAAGCCTGACTTCATCACAGGGAGCAAAACGTTCTCACTTAAGTACTGCATTATAAATATACAGAGCAAAAGAAAAATAGCTAAATAGGGCACGCGCGACAATATAAATATAGTTGTACGCGCCTATTTGCAACACATAAAGCGGGTCTTTATTATAATGTTTTAAGCCAGAAGGCAGCTGCTCCTTGGCTCGGAGCCTTCCAACTGCATTAAAGCTCATTATGGTCACCTTAAGTACTGCTCTTTATAACCCTCCGAATGCCCGGCTCCTACGGCTGGTATCATAATAAGGCTGGAGCGTATTACAGCCAGCTAAACATTAAAAATGAACCTATATGGCGAACGCTCGAATCGTACATAATAAAATATGTGGGCATTAAAATACGGAATAACATTTTGGAGGTCATTATTAGTTCCTTTGGAATTCAGCGCAATAACATTGCTTTGAATCATCAGATTTCTTCCTCTCCATCTATATTTCAGTTTTAGAGTTGTCAGATTCTGTTAATGGCAATTTGGCCCATCTGTTCAGATATGAAAATGAGGCCTCATGCGGCAGACATTACAGACCCCAAAATAGGCAGAGTGGTGGGACTCTTTTAGGTATTTCATTTGAATTATAACCCCAGGGAATTTCAAGTTAGATGAAATTGTTTCTTTTTTGGCTGAATTAAATTCAGATGCAATGTATATTCGGTAAAACGGTGCTGCAAAAGACGGAGCGAAAGGGGAAAATAGCCCTATTAGAAATTAAAAAAAAAACTTTCCAAAAGGTTAAGTTGGACATTATGCTCTTTCTCCCACAGCAGGCGTGATGTAATTTGCCGCATCCAGGTTCATAAGGGACGACTCCTAGAGCGGGGCCAGTCTACAGGTCACAGTGAGGCTGGGAAATTAAATCAATTAACACTAACACACCGACAAGTACGAGAAAAGAGACCACTTGTGCTACTAACAAGTAGAAAAGTTTTATCACATGTTTCTGTTGTCCATTGGTGTGTATTGGTGCATGAGCGCAGGGTTTAATTCGGCAAACCAAGTGAGGATGAAGCCTGGAGGTCTTCCAAACATTGCATTGCTGCCACATTTACTATTTTTAAACATCCCAGCACGCAATTGCGTATTTTATTTTGTCACTATTGACACTAATTTTAATTTTATAAAGTGTGTCACGTTGTGAACTCATACGTCTCCGCACCCATGACCCTGTCTACAGGTAGGTCGCTCCCCATGCTGCACAGCTCCACCAGGCGGTGCCCGTGATCCCGCCCTCGCTGCTGCTGCGAGTTCGTGCCAGCACTCTGATCTGCTTTCCCCTCCCGCTTGCCTGCCGCTTTTCTCCTCACTTTTTTGTTTCTCACTCCATTTCACCACTTTTGGGTTTATTTGCTCCTCTATGCCACTTTTGCTTTTCTCCGATCTCTCTTGTCCCTGCTACTCTGCATATTTCCTCCTTCCCGCCGCTGCGTCCCTTGCGGCCCGCACCCCTTGCTTGCCCATTCGCTCCCTGGACATCGCCTTCCTGACGGAGACCTGCATGAACCCCTCATCAGCACCCGACGTTGCCATAGCCATCCCAGATGGTTACAAGATCACCCGCAGGGACCGCACTAACAAACTGGGAGGAGAAATCGCCATTGTGCACAGGAACACCCTCAGAATCTCAACCAACACCGCAGACACCCTCAGCACTGCTGAACACCTGCACTTCTAGATCCACATCGATCCCAACACCACCCTCAGAGGAACCCTTGTCTACAGACCCCCCCGGACCCCGTCCAGAGATCAGCGACTCCATCATAGATGTTGTCAGCTCGCATGCCTTGGCCTCCACAGACTACCTCCTCCTCGGAGACCTGAACTTTCACCTTGAGAACGCCAACGACAGCAACTCCACCACCCTGCTTGACAACCTCAACAACCTCGGACTCAAACAGCTTGTCACAGCACCCACCCACTCCCCGGACACACGCTCGACCCCATCTTCAATGCCAGCATCCACGTCACCTTCAGCCACACCACCGAACTCCACTGGACCGACCACCCCTGCATCCACTTCTCCATTGAGAAAAACACTGCATACAACCACCCGCAATTAATCCGCCACCGCAGCTGGAACAAGGTCACCGAAGACCAGCTAATCCCCACCCCCCCTGAGACCCACCAACCAACCACATCGACACCGACACAGCCGACTGCAACCTCAGGCAAAGGATCGACAACTGCACCAACACTCCCGCCCAGATCAAGAAACCCTCTAACAGGCGCAGAGACATAAGGGCCATCTGGTTCACCACTAACCTCCAGGCATCCAAGCAGACCTACCGAAGACTCGAGAAGAAGTGGCGTCACGAACAGACAAAGGATAACCATGCAGCCCTCAAGAACGCCAGCCGCTGGCACCACCAACTCATTCGAACCTCCAAAAGGACCTCCCTCAAGGAACGCATCGACAACAACGCACACAACACCAAAGAGCTCTTCAACATCGTGAAGGAACTCGCCAAACCCAGCTCCAGCTCTAATGACATCATGCCATCACAAGACCTCTGCGACTCTCTAGCCACTTTCTTCCACTGCAAGATCATAGACATCCACAACAGTTTCAACACTCAGACCCCCCAGCAGCAGCCTACACCTCAGACTCGCTAACCCCCAGCCACACTGGCCGCCTGCTCTCCTGGAACCACGTCAATGAAGAAGGCACCATCAAAACCATGAACACCATCCACTTCGGCTCACCGTCAGATCCCTGCCCTCACCACATCTAAAACAAAGCAAGCCCCATCATCGCACCCCACCTCCGGAAGATCTTCAACAGCTCCTTCAAGACCACCACCTTCCCGGAAAGCTGGAAACACGCAGAGATCAACACCCTACTCAAGAAACCTAAGGTGGACCCTAATGACCTCAAGAACTTCCGGCCCATCTCCCTGCTCCCGTTCCCGGTGAAAGTCACCGAGAAGAACGTCAACAGACAACTGACCTTCTTCCTTGAAGAGAACAACATCCTGGACTCGTCCTAATCCTGATTCCCCTGCAACCACAGCACCGAAAGCACCCTCATCGCTGCCTCGTCAGGACCCTGCTGGACAGTGGCAAAACTGTGGCCCTCATCCTCCTAGACCTCTCGGCCGCCTTCAACACTGTCTGCCACCACATCCTTCGCACACACCTCCACAACGCAGGGATCCGCAACAAAACCCTGGACTGGATCACCTCCTTCCTCATCAGCTGAACCCAGAGAGTCCACCTCCCTCCATTCTGATCCGAAGCCACCAAGATCACCTGCGGCATACCCCAAGGATAATCCCTTAGCCTGATCCTTTTCAACATCTACATGACAGCGCTCGCCAACATCATCCGATCGCACAACCTCAACATTGCCTCATATGCCGATGACACCGAGCTGATCCTCACCAAGGTCCCCGACCCCGCTGAAACCAACTTCCACGAAGGAATGAAAGTCGTCGCCGAATGGATGAAGAACAGTCGCCTGAAACTGAGTCGGACAAGACGGAGTTCCTCATTCTCGGTCCTACCTCCTCCGCCTGGGACACCTCCTGGTCACCGGCCTCACTAGGAGCTGCTCCGACACCCACTAACGATACATGCAACCTGGGGTTCATCCTGGACTCATCACTGTCAATGACCCAGCAAGTCAACGCCGTCTCCTCCTCCTGCTTCAACACCCTCCGCATGCTTCACAAGATCTACAGATGGATCCCCAAGAAAACCAGACGGGCGGTCAACCAGGCCCTCATCACCAGCAGGCCGGCCTACGGCAACGCCCTCTATGCGGGAACCATGGGCAAACTCCAGAAAAGGCTTCAACAAATACAGAACGCCTCCATACGCCTCATCCTTGACAACCCCCGCCACAGCCACATCCCTGCCCACCTGAGAGACTTGCACTGGCTCCCGTCAACAAGAGGATCACCTTCAAACTCCTCACCCATGCTCACAAAGCACTCCACGATGCCGGACCAACATACCTCAACAAACGACACACCTTCTACATTCCCAGCCACCATCTTTGTTCCGCTTACCTCGCCCTCGCCACTGTTCCATGCATCCACTGAATGACCACCGGCAGCAGATCCTTCTCCCACCTCGCGCCAAGACTTGGAACAGCCTCCCCATCCACCTGCGTCAGACCCAGGACCTGCTGACCTTCAGTGGACTCCTCAAGACCTGGCTGTTCGAGCAGTAGCAGCTTCTCCCCCCTTAGCGACTTGAGACCCTCGTGGGTGAGTAGTGCGCTCTACAAATACTTGATTGATTAATTGATGCGAACAAATGAGGCTACTGTTCAAGCTGTAAAGTTTTGGGGGCACTAATGTAATCACCATAAGGTAAGTGGGGACTAGGCATGTAGTAAATCCAAAAAAATTTAAACTCCATTGTTTTTTTTGCACAAGGCCCATTCTTTCTATACTCATTATTGAATAGCCTTATTCTTCAGCTCCTCAACTATGAAGTTCTACATCCAACACAAAGGTTAGAGGTTCATATATTAGTATATGGGTATGTGCACTTATTATATCATCTTTTTGAGGCTGATAAAAAGAATAATAGTCCCCACATAATGCACATTTGTCGTAATTAGCACATGCAATATAATGAAGTAACGCCTGCATCAGCAAATGTTGACAATTTCCTCAGCAAATTCCTACTCAAATATATATGCGGGAAACAACAGATAAACAGTAAAAAAGAATTGTGGAAGTGGGTGAGTTAAATATCACCCACTTTCTTCACAATTCATAATCAAGGCCAAATCTTGCTTTTATCTCCATATCCTCATTATAAACCACATCTCTATACCTTAAATAAGCTTCCGTCTTTACGACTGTTTAAGATAATTTGTTCTAATGCAAATATTCTCCCGCTAAGCCAAATTATCATAAATATAAATGTGTTCAGCAAAAGATGACAATTTCCCCAGCAAAATCCTACTGAAATATATATGCAGGAAACAACGAATAAACAGTAAAAAAGAATTGTGGAAGTGGATGAGTTAAATATCACCCATTTTCTTCACAATTCATAATCAAGGCCAAATCCTGTTTTTATCTCCATATACTCCTTATGAACCACATCTCTATACCTTAAATAGGCTTCAGTCTTTATGACTGTCTAAGATAATTCGTTCTAATGCAAATATTCTCCCACTAAGCCAAATTATCTTAAATAGAAATGTGTTTATTCGGATTGAAAATATACAAATCCCTAAAACATGCTGTCAGAACCCCTTTCAGAGGGCCACAAAGCAAGCAAGAGCTATGTGGGGGTGAGGCGTGTTTCTCCTGAACTTCTACTGGTCCTGCATACCTGGGCCAAGTAGCCCTTCAGCACTTGACTGTTATTGGTAGTGTGGGTCAAGCAGCCCAAGGATTCTGCAGGGAAGGTAGGTACATGGGGGTGAACACAGGCTAACAACTCAAAGTATGTTCAATAGCAGCAATAAATGACTGTCCAGTCAAATACTGTGGTATTTTGCTGCGAACACAAAGTGAAATACAGCATAAGCAAACAATACACAGAGCCCCCTGAGGTCAAAGCACTCTCTGGCAGACAAGTGCCCTTTGGGTCTTCTGGCCCTTCAATCAGTATTATCCGTTCCAGCACCAATTGCATGATCAGAGTCTCTGAGAGCCTCTCACTCACAGGTGCAGAGGATTCAGTGGCTGCCTTTGGGGGGTAACGCTCGTGGCTCTGCAGGGGCAGTGGCGGGGTGTCCTTGGAGCTCCTCCAATGCCTTGATAAGCTTCCTATGATACATCCCAAAGTTGGGGGTTATTCAAGGGCTTCTGGTTCCAATTCTCAGTCATGACTCAGGCCCGCACAGGTCATCACAGAGGGCTTATCAACCAGGCTCTTATCCGTTTCCTTTCTGGTGGCCCCACCTGGCATCTAGGTTCACTGGCTGTAATCCGCGCACAGACAATTGGTCAATTGGGACGGCAGTACATGTCACGGCAGCCTCACTTGGCATATGGGTCATAGACTTCACTCCACACACGGGTTATGTCCTGATCAGCATGGCGGTACACTTCATGGAGGCTCCACCAGGCATATGGGGTTACCAACGTTAGCCTGCACCCAGGCAAGAACCCAATCGGGGCAACAGCCATCTCTTTACACTTCTCTACATGGATTCACTCACCAGGATCCCCCACTGGGCCTAGCTCCCTCCAGCACGCTCCTCTTTCCCACAGGGCACTCTCTTTGTGGTAATCAGGGAGGTACTGGTACTACAGGCCCAGAGGCAGATGGGCATGGACGTCCCTCAGTTATGTACCTTCACCCAGGTGGGAGACTGGTATGCCTTAGCCATCGGGCTGCTCACAGGCAGATAGGACTTCTCCTCTTTGCAAAACCTGACTGGTTGCTTGACAGTTGACAGTTTTGGGGGCCTTCTTCTTATTGTCCTTTTCCTGACACCAAATGGGATTTAGGGTCTGAGTCTTTGAAGTTTGTGTTGAGGGCCTGCTTTCTTTTGAGGTCCCCATACCTCAGACCTGCCCTTCCCCAAGCAAGCGCAAAAACAACAATGGATGGACAGAATGCAGAACAATGTCGTACATTCACCCCAGTACATAGATCTGGGCATAAATCCATCATTTTTTTGCACTCCACACCACCCCAGGTAAGACATGGCCATATGCAAATCAGCTTTGACCCTGTGCCTCATGGGAACAGTCCAGCCCGAACTGCCAAGCCATGTCTTTCCTGGACCGGAATCAAGCATCTAAGGACCGGTTTCTGGCCATTGAATTGGGGTGGTGTGGTGAGCAAAAAAACGATGGATTTAGGCCCAGATCTCTGTACTGGGTGAATGTATGACATTGTTCTGCATTCTGTCCATTAATTGTTGTTTTTGCATTTGTCACCCCGAGTAGGACGGGTATGCTCAGACGTGAGTCCTGTGCTCTCCACACCACTGGAGTCAAGCTATCCTGCCTGAAGACGGCTGATAGCCAGAAACCGATCCTAGGATGCTTGATTCCGGTCCAAGGAAGACATGGCTTGGCAGTTCGGGCTGGACTGTTCCCATGAGGCACAGGGTCAAGGCTGATTTGCAAATGGCCATGTCTGAATTGGGGTGGTGTGGTGAGCAAAAAAACGATGGATTTAGGCCCAGATATCTGTACTGGGGTGAATGTATGACATTGTTCTGCATTCTGTCCATTAATTGTTGTTTTTGCATTTGTCACCCCGAGTGGGACGGGTATGCTCAGACTTGAGTCCCGTGCTCTCCACACCACTGGAGTCAAGCTATCCTGGCTGTAGACGGCTGATAGCCAGAAACCGGTCCTAGGATGCTTGATTCCGGTCCAAGGAAGACATGGCTTGGCAGTTCGGGCAGGACTGTTCCCATGAGGCACAGGGTCAAGGCTGATTTGCATATGGCCATGTCTGAATTGGGGTGGTGTGGTGAGCAAAAAAACGATGGATTTAGGCCCAGATCTCTGTACTGGGGTGAATGTATGACATTGTTCTGCATTCTGTCCATTAATTGTTGTTGTTGCCTTCCTCAAGCAAGCAGCCTGTCACAGCAGGAGTGAATCCGAATTTGATAGCCACACAACACAGCCCACTGGTGTGGCTAGAGATTCACTCCTGAATGTCAGCCATAGTGCTATGTATATCATAATTTACCCTAGGGCCCAACCCCTATTTTATTATTTTATTATCAGCCCCATCTCCATTTCTGAGATGTGCCCAGGCACATTTCCAGTGACCTCTCCCTGAATCAAAGAGCACCTCTTTAAAGTATAAAAAGGAATCAGACTCTTCTTCCTCTAGGGTTTTGTGTCCCACCCAGCTCACAAGAATGAAGAAATCCACAAGTAAATCTGGGGGATTCCTCTACCTCTTCATGCCCCTCCAGTCAGCCCTGTGTCTGCCAAAATGGAACCCAGAATCTTCCATGTATTGTAACATTCACAGGCACACATCCATCCATCACATGTATACCACCCAAACTCACTGCACAGTGCTACACACTAACTTGATGTAGGCAAAGAGTGAATTAAGCACACAGCAGTGGACCTCTACATGAGTAGGCTTGTATGCCTCACCCCAGTGACACTGGTATACAGGGCCTGTTCACTTCCACTGATCACTACACGGTAGGCTGCCAACACCACACTTGTGCTACTTAACTCCTGGCAAAGGCAATAACCTATCGCCATTATCAGGGAGTGCTTTGGGCACTCCTCCCGTTCCAACATGTCTGCAATCTGTGAGACTGGCCTATGTCATGGCGCACACGCATGATCCATGTTTGATAATGACAACAGACATCAGCACCAGGGATCCAGACATCAGGATTTGAGGAATTTTTCACCCCAACACAAGCGCAATTAAATATTGTACCCATATGAAAAACATTAAACAAATAAATGACAAGGTTTGTACAGCCTTGTTGCCCCACAGTCAAGAATTATACAAGCAATCTTGATCACATCATTTAATATTCAACATCTTTCTCAAGTCAACCTTTGCTTACCATGCTATATTCCAGCTCACAGTACTAGGCCAAATACAAATAAGAACCTATGTGCTAACCTGCTGATTTAAAATGGATAGTGTACTTCCACCAGGCAACACCAACTAATCTAGAAACTACCACCACTATGGAAGAGTAGTTCTGCTAATCTCTTTCTGTATCTACCACTGGCTGTGTGATAGGCTATACAGGCATTAACCTGTACATTGGTTCTAATAAATAGTGAAGAACCTGTAATTGTTTGATTCATATTTTTTGATTGCGCACAATAGTAGAACCTCAGCCAGCCATTCCCGTTATGTGCTGTGGTGCAGAACTACCTTGCAAATACTCAGACGTCTGATGTAAAGGAGAATGCAACTAGGGCAAACTAACCAACCACATAAGCTGAGCAATGGTAATGATGGTTGTATGGCCATCTGCCCTGATGGGCAGGAGGCTCCTCCTCTGGTAAATGAGTATATGTTCCCCATGAAGCTATAGTAAGATGTTCAAGAAAATGACCTTTTAGTTCAGGCTTTGACCAACAGAATGACAGTGCACCCAAGGCTTTCTTTGAACTTCCAGGTGAATTTCCGAATAGGAAGTGTCAGAGAAACATATATAAGAATCTCCGTCTACAGGGTTGGTTCTCAATGGAGTAAGGCAACCGGCAAATTCAGGAGGAAGACACTTCTCAGCTAGATGTCTATGGCATTGGGGGCTGTATTGAGGATTTCACCATACAATTCCCAATTGTGGAGACAGAGAAGATATCAGTATAAACATCATAGTCTCTTGCAAACAATCCTCATTATATAGTCCAACAGCAGGAAACTGCCTGCAGCTCTCTCCCACCATGCCACAGCCACCCAACCAACCTCAAGAAAATAACCATTCTTTTGGCTTCTAATAAAAAAGAAAAGAGGACCACTGTGTTGTTCGGGTGGATTATTACTTTTCTGGACTAACCCAATGGAATAAAATGATATTTGGATCAAGAAGATGCTTTCCTGTCCTGTAAATGGTTTGTATTTTCTGCTGATTAATGTGGAAGGTCAAATAAATTTGATCAATCAAATGAGTGATCTCAAGAGTGAGAACACGACTTGATCTCAGATGAGCCGATAATGACAGCAATGTTTGGTCATGGTAGGTCGAAGGGCATCCCACCAGAAGTTTGGGAATATGTGCACAAATTTATACCTTTGGAATCAGAGATATTTTGAGGGCAGAAGCACTGGATTGACTGTTGGGCAGTTGTACATCTCTGTCCTCTATCAGGTGGAACCACACCAAGTGTACGAAGAGCTTGAATGTGGAACTAATCCCATTCAAGAGTCCTGTAGTTTCAGAAGCCTTTGACACCACCCTGAAACATGTCATCATTCCCCAAAATGTGTCTGCCATCCTCTCTGTGGGAGCAAAGGGCTTTGCCAGCTTGGAATCTAGAGTGGCCGAGATGAACACCAACAGTAAGGCCCATGGCTCTGAGGATTAGGGTCAGTTTGACTAATGCTAGCTCATTTAGCAAAGCTCTAATCAAGCTTTTTGAACTGAGGCTCTTGTTTTTCCACTGTGATTATGATATATGTCCTGCCTTTCTGTAGGGCAGGAACACAAACATAAGCATTTTACAGATTCCCCAGAAAACAGTGAGACATTTTTCTTTCACTACCTGGAATATAGTTAGCATGTTGAGTTTCTGCAAGAAGTTCTCGTTTTGATTGTGAAGATCTTGGCTGTAGCAGAGCTCCACTTTTTTCGTACAATGAAATAGTGGCAGTGATATTACCACCCATTTTTCCTATGAAATTACAGGCTCTCCTCCTACTGGAAGGAACACTTCTCAGCATTCCTAGCTGCAAACCTGGACTGAAGTGGCCTGGATGGAAGCTGTGTAGGAAGGAACCTGTAGATATATAAATATCACATACTTTGTGAGGACCTGTCTGTTACTGTTGATTTAATACCATTGAAGAGACTGAAGTAAAGATCTTTCCCCAACAGAAGGGTGAGAACCTTCCAAGATTGATATGAGCAGGATATCAAAGCTGCCAGAAGGTTATTGGAATTTATTGACCTCTGTAGGGACCTAGGACAGAGGCATGGCATTTTCCCTAAAATGCCTCTTTTTTACCAGCGTGTCAGCTTTAGGAAATGTAGATGGCAGTGTGAGGCTTGGGAGGCTTAGTCAGATTAAAAGAGGACAGGATTCAGTCACCACTATTTAGATAGCTCTCAGTATGCTGGTCACAACAATGTTTCCTACTGCTGTAAGATCATTTCAGTGTAGGGATAGAAGGCACAGAAGATAGTAACCTAATTGAATGAGAGGTTAATGGCTTTCTACTGCTCCTTTTCATTTTAAGTCTGAAAATGTTAGCCATGCGTGTTTGCAGAAATAGAGTCAGACATTCATGGTCCTGCTGATGGTGGCTATGTTGGCCCAATGGATACATCAGTTTTCTTCTCTAAATGGAGCATGTGCCTAGACTCTGCCACTGGATATATGGGAGCAAGAGGGCATGAAGACTGAACCTGGGCCTTAGATTTATCCCACAGCTTACCATGATAATGATGATATTAGACTGCCTGAAGTAGAGATCAACATTTGCAGAAACCATCTTTGATTATTTCCGGGCGTATTCTAACCCTGGGCGAAGGACTTCGCTACGCCCACGAAGTAGGCGTAGTGTTGCCTCCTTCGTCCTTTGCAAAGTAGGCAAAGCAGGCAACACTACGCCCACTCCTTGTCGTACATTCACCCCAGTACATAGATCTGGGCATAAATCCATCATTTTTTTGCACTCCACACCACCCCAGGTCAGACATGGCCATATGCAAATCAGCTTTGACCCTGTGCCTCATGGGAACAGTCCAGCCCGAACTGCCAAGCAATGTCTTTCCTGGACCGGAATCAAGCATCCAAGGACCGGTTTCTGGCCATTGAATTGGGGTGGTGTGGTGAGCAAAAAACGATGGATTTAGGCCCAGATATCTGTACTGGGTGAATGTATGACATTGTTCTGCATTCTGTCCATGAATTGTTGTTTTTGCATTTGTCACCCCGAGTGGGACGGGTATGCTCAGACGTGAGTCCTGTGCTCTCCACACCACTGGAGTCAAGCTATCCTGCCTGAAGACGGCTGATAGCCAGAAACCGATCCTAGGATGCTTGATTCCGGTCCAAGGAAGACATGGCTTGGCAGTTCGGGCTGGACTGTTCCCATGAGGCACAGGGTCAAGGCTGATTTGCAAATGGCCATGTCTGAATTGGGGTGGTGTGGTGAGCAAAAAAACGATGGATTTAGGCCCAGATATCTGTACTGGGGTGAATGTATGACATTGTTCTGCATTCTGTCCATTAATTGTTGTTTTTGCATTTGTCACCCCGAGTGGGACGGGTATGCTCAGACTTGAGTCCCGTGCTCTCCACACCACTGGAGTCAAGCTATCCTGGCTGTAGACGGCTGATAGCCAGAAACCGGTCCTAGGATGCTTGATTCCGGTCCAAGGAAGACATGGCTTGGCAGTTCGGGCAGGACTGTTCCCATGAGGCACAGGGTCAAGGCTGATTTGCATATGGCCATGTCTGAATTGGGGTGGTGTGGTGAGCAAAAAAACGATGGATTTAGGCCCAGATCTCTGTACTGGGGTGAATGTATGACATTGTTCTGCATTCTGTCCATTAATTGTTGTTGTTGCCTTCCTCAAGCAAGCAGCCTGTAACAGCAGGAGTGAATCCGAATTTGATAGCCACACAACACAGCCCACTGGTGTGGCTAGAGATTCACTCCTGAATGTCAGCCATAGTGCTATGTATATCATAATTTACCCTAGGGCCCAACCCCTATTTTATTATTTTATTATCAGCCCCATCTCCATTTCTGAGATGTGCCCAGGCACATTTCCAGTGACCTCCCTGAATCAAAGAGCACCTCTTTAAAGTATAAAAAGGAATCAGACTCTTCTTCCTCTAGTGTTTTGTGTCCCACCCAGCTCACAAGAATGAAGAAATCCACAAGTAAATCTGGGGGATTCCTCTACCTCTTCATGCCCCTCCAGTCAGCCCTGTGTCTGCCAAAATGGAACCCAGAATCTTCCATGTATTGTACCATTCACAGGCACACATCCATCCATCACATGTATACCACCCAAACTCACAGCACAGTGCTACACACTAACTTGATGTAGGCAAAGAGTGAATTAAGCACACAGCAGTGGACCTCTACATGAGTAGGCTTGTACGCCTCACCCCAGTGACACTGGTATACAGGGCCTGTTCACTTCCACTGATCACTACACGGTAGGCTGCCAACACCACACTTGTGCTACTTAACTCCTGGCAAAGGCAATAACCTATCGCCATTATCAGGGAGTGCTTTGGGCACTCCTCCCGTTCCAACATGTCTGCAATCTGTGAGACTGGCCTATGTCATGGCGCACACGCATGATCCATGTTTGATAATGACAACAGACATCAGCACCAGGGATCCAGACATCAGGATTTGAGGAATTTTTCACCCCAACACAAGCGCAATTAAATATTGTACCCATATGAAAAACATTAAACAAATAAATGACAAGGTTTGTACAGCCTTGTTGCCCCACAGTCAAGAATTATACAAGCAATCTTGATCACATCATTTAATATTCAACATCTTTCTCAAGTCAACCTTTGCTTACCATGCTATATTCCAGCTCACAGTACTAGGCCAAATACAAATAAGAACCTATGTGCTAACCTGCTGATTTAAAATGGATAGTGTACTTCCACCAGGCAACACCAACTAATCTAGAAACTACCACCACTATGGAAGAGTAGTTCTGCTAATCTCTTTCTGTATCTACCACTGGCTGTGTGATAGGCTATACAGGCATTAACCTGTACATTGGTTCTAATAAATAGTGAAGAACCTGTAATTGTTTGATTCATATTTTTTGATTGCGCACAATAGTAGAACCTCAGCCAGCCATTCCCGTTATGTGCTGTGGTGCAGAACTACCTTGCAAATACTCAGACGTCTGATGTAAAGGAGAATGCAACTAGGGCAAACTAACCAACCACATAAGCTGAGCAATGGTAATGATGGTTGTATGGCCATCTGCCCTGATGGGCAGGAGGCTCCTCCTCTGGTAAATGAGTATATGTTCCCCATGAAGCTATAGTAAGATGTTCAAGAAAATGACCTTTTAGTTCAGGCTTTGACCAACAGAATGACAGTGCACCCAAGGCTTTCTTTGAACTTCCAGGTGAATTTCCGAATAGGAAGTGTCAGAGAAACATATATAAGAATCTCCGTCTACAGGGTTGGTTCTCAATGGAGTAAGGCAACCAGCAAATTCAGGAGGAAGACACTTCTCAGCTAGATGTCTATGGCATTGGGGGCTGTATTGAGGATTTCACCATACAATTCCCAATTGTGGAGACAGAGAAGATATCAGTATAAACATCATAGTCACTTGCAAACAACCCTCATTATATAGTCCAACAGCAGGAAACTGCCTGCAGCTCTCTCCCACCATGCCACAGCCACCCAACCAACCTCAAGAAAATAACCATTCTTTTGGCTTCTAATAAAAAAGAAAAGAGGACCACTGTGTTGTTCGGGTGGATTATTACTTTTCTGGACTAACCCAATGGAATAAAATGATATTAGGATCAAGAAGATGCTTTCCTGTCCTGTAAATGGTTTGTATTTTCTGCTGGTTAATGTGGAAGGTCAAATAAATTTGATCAATCAAATGAGTGATCTCAAGAGTGAAAACACGACTTGATCTCAGATGAGCCGATAATGACAGCAATGTTTGGTCATGGTAGGTCGAAGGGCATCCCACCAGAAGTTTGGGAATATGTGCACAAATTTATACCTTTGGAATCAGAGATATTTTGAGGGCAGAAGCACTGGATTGACTGTTGGGCAGTTGTACATCTCTGTCCTCTATCAGGTGGAACCACACCAAGTGTACGAAGAGCTTGAATGTGGAACTAATCCCATTCAAGAGTCCTGTAGTTTCAGAAGCCTTTGACACCACCCTGAAACATGTCATCATTCCCCAAAATGTGTCTGCCATCCTCTCTGTGGGAGCAAAGGGCTTTGCCAGCTTGGAATCTAGAGTGGCCGAGATGAACACCAACAGTAAGGCCCATGGCTCTGAGGATTAAGGTCAGTTTGACTAATGCTAGCTCATTTAGCAAAGCTCTAATCAAGCTTTTTGAACTGAGGCTCTTGTTTTTCCACTGTGATTATGATATATGTCCTGCCTTTCTGTAGGGCAGGAACACAAACATAAGCATTTTACAGATTCCCCAGAAAACAGTGAGCCATTTTTCTTTCACTACCTGGAATATAGTTAGCATGTTGAGTTTCTGCAAGAAGTTCTCGTTTTGATTTTGAAGATCTTGGCTGTAGCAGAGCTCCACTTTTTTCGTACAATGAAATAGTGGCAGTGATATTACCACCCATTTTTCCTATGAAATTACCGGCTCTCCTCCTACTGGAAGGAACACTTCTCAGCATTCTTAGCTGCAAACCTGGACTGAAGTGGCCTGGATGGAAGCTGTGTAGGAAGGAACCTGTAGATATATAAATATCACATACTTTGTGAGGACCTGTCTGTTACTGTTGATTTAATACCATTGAAGAGACTGAAGTAAAGATCTTTCCCCAACAGAAGGGTGAGAACCTTCCAAGATTGATATGAGCAGGATATCAAAGCTGCCAGAAGGTTATTGGAATTTATTGACCTCTGTAGGGACCTAGGACAGAGGCATGGCATTTTCCCTAAAATGCCTCTTTTTTACCAGCGTGTCAGCTTTAGGAAATGTAGATGGCAGTGTGAGGCTTGGGAGGCTTAGTCAGATTAAAAGAGGACAGGATTCAGTCACCACTATTTAGATAGCTCTCAGTATGCTGGTCACAACAATGTTTCCTACTGCTGTAAGATCATTTCAGTGTAGGGATAGAAGGCACAGAAGATAGTAACCTAATTGAATGAGAGGTTAATGGCTTTCTACTGCTCCTTTTCATTTTAAGTCTGAAAATGTTAGCCATGCGTGTTTGCAGAAATAGAGTCAGACATTCATGGTCCTGCTGATGGTGGCTATGTTGGCCCAATGGATACATCAGTTTTCTTCTCTAAATGGAGCATGTGCCTAGACTCTGCCACTGGATATATGGGAGCAAGAGGGCATGAAGACTGAACCTGGGCCTTAGATTTATCCCACAGCTTACCATGATAATGATGATATTAGACTGCCTGAAGTAGAGATCAACATTTGCAGAAACCATCTTTGATTATTTCCGGGCGTATTCTAACCCTGGGCGAAGGACTTCGCTACGCCCACGAAGTAGGCGTAGTGTTGCCTCCTTCGTCCTTTGCAAAGTAGGCAAAGCAGGCAATACTACGCCCACTCCTTGGGCGTAGCGAAGTTGCCCGCCACCCGCCTCCCTCCCACCCTCCCGAACATACCTAATTTTTAAGAAATGGGCACATAAAAATAAATAAAAGACACTTACCTTGTCCGCGGCGTCCGGGGGCTCCCTCTGCTCGTTCACGCCGCCGTCTGCTAACCAATGTGCATGCGCGGGTGGCCGCGCATGTGCATTTCTCGTGAGAAATGCGCATGCGCGGCCGCCAGCGCATGCGCATTGGTAAGCAGACGGCGGCGTAAACGGCGTGAACGAGCAGAGGGAGCCACGGGACGCCGCTGACAAGGTAAGTGTCTTTTATTTATTTTTATGTGCCCATTTCTTAAAAAATAGGTATGTTCAGGAGGGGGGCATGCGGTGCGTAGTGTGGCTACGCGAAGTGCACAGGTGGGCGTAGTTTCGCACCCACTTTGAGTAGCTTCGCGTAGCCCCACTACGCTCACTACGCCCAGGGTTAGCGTTTTCACAAAGGTAAATTTACCCGTGAAATCACTCTTACAATTAGTAATACATTTACTACTTTTTGGCTATTCACCATTTCCTTGTGTAAATTGATTCCAAAATGTAGCATTACTTGTCTCCACCCTCTGAAACAGAGAATGAAGTACAAAAATGTACTAGTGCAAAGTTAATAACAGTAGCTTTTCAAATATAAGTGGAGGTCCCACTGGAGCGGTGGTCCCCCTTTGGCAAAGTATGAGGAAAATGTAAAAAGTGTATCAAACTAAAAGAAATTGTAAAATATGTTTATTTTAAATATTAGTGTAAGATACTTTTATATATTTATCTTAATTGTAGAACAATCTAAAAATGTTGTAACACTAATCATTTTGATTTATAAATGTATTTAAATATTTCAAATTAATTTATTAAAAAATCCCACCTAATGTAAAATGTTTATAAAGAATTAAAAATTACTGAGAGTTAATTCTAGAATTAGAATATATTACCTACATTTATTTTTATAATAAAGTAATTATTATTTGGCCTTTATATAAACAAGTGTTTGACAATAAGTTATAGTCTATATATATATATATATATATATATATATATATATATATATATATATATATATATATATATATATATATTACCTACTGGCGATAGCCAGTAGGTATATATAGTTAGGATTTTTTTCCTATGGGATTTTTGAAAATTTTATGTCGAATAACTATGGCGTTTGAGGACAGAATTGGCTGAAATTTTCAGGAAAATGGAACATTTTGTTTCTGAGCAGCCCCTGAAAATTTGGGGGGGTTTCGTCAAGGGGGGGCCGAGAAAAAAGGGGGGTCCCAAAACGTGTTTTTCCCATGCAATTTTCCATAGGGCGGTTGGCCTCACTTTTAGCCTGAACGGCTGAATGGATTTACACCAAACTTGGCAAAATTGTAGGGACTGGTAGCCCGATGTGCCTTTGCTATGTCTCAAGATATAGGCTCCAGTGGTTTTTACGAAAATTAACTTTGAAAAATATATATTGGGCTACATTGGGCTATATATATGTTGGAGCCCAAATGTAGCCCAATGTAGCCCAATGTAGCCCAATGTAGCCCAAAGATGGCCACCAGAGACAAAAAAAACAAATGTAGCCCAAATATCAGCCAGATGTAGCCCAACTATAGCCCAATGACAGAATGTCCCAGAGTGTTCTAAAGAACAACTAGAGTGCTGACAGTCCTACTTATTACAAAGGTATGGCACACCTGAAGCCATCTTGATTGGAATAAAGTGGTAACTCTTAAAACATTTAATTTAAAAATGAACAAAATGAGGGGGTTCATTTTGCCATAGAAAGTATGATTAGCGAATATATGACGGAATCCCGCATACCATCAGTCCGCAAAAAAAATCCCGCATGTACTATTAGGCCGCAAATTAAAATAACGAAAACTTTTAGAACGAATATGCCTTTAGCATACACTAAACAACTAAACTACCCTAAACCCTAAAACACTACCCCCAGCATGACCCTACACTACACAAACACTACAACACTACCCAAAACAATAAAACACTACACCCCAGCATGACCCTACACTACGCAAACACTACAACACTACCCTAAACCCTAAAACACTACCCCCAGCATGACCCTACACTACACAAACACTACAACACAACCCTAAACCCTAAAACACTACCCCCAGCATGACCCTACACTACGCAAACACTACAACACAACCCTAAACCCTAAAACACTACCCCCAGCATGACCCTACACTACGCAAACACTACAACACTACCCTAAACCTTAAAACACTACCCCCAGCATGACCCTACACTACGCAAACACTACAACACTACCCAAAACCCTAAAACACTACACCCCAGCATGACCCTACACTACGCAAACACTACAACACTACCCTAAACCCTAAAACACTACCCCCAGCATGACCCTACACTACGCAAACACTACAACACTACCCAAAACCCTAAAACACTACACCCCAGCATGACCCTACACTACACAAACACTACAACACTACCCTAAACCCTAAAACACTACCCCCAGCATGACCCTACACTACGCAAACACTACAACACTACCCTAAACCCTAAAACACTACCCCCAGCATGACCCTACACTACGCAAACACTACAACACTACCCTAAACCCTAAAACACTACCCCCAGCATGACCCTACACTACGCAAACACTACAACACTACCCTAAACCCTAAAACACTACCCCCAGCATGACCCTACACTACGCAAACACTACAACAATACCCCAAACCCTAAAACACTACCCCCAGCATGACCCTACACTACGCAAACACTACAACACTACCCAAAATACTAAAACACTACCCCCAGCATGACCCTACACTACGCAAACACTACAACACTACCCAAAACCCTAAAACACTACCCCCAGCATGACCCTACACTACGCAAACACTACAACACTACCCAAAACCCTAAAACACTACCCCCAGCATGACCCTACACTACGCAAACACTACAACACTACCCAAAACCCTAAAACACTACACCCCAGCATGACCCTACACTACGCAAACACTACAACACTACCCAAAACCCTAAAACACTACACCCCAGCATGACCCTACACTACGCAAACACTACAACACTACCCAAAACCCTAAAACACTACCCCCAGCATGACCCTACACTACGCAAACACTACAACACTACCCAAAACCCTAAAACACTACCCCCAGCATGACCCTACACTACGCACACACTACAACACTATCCTAAACCCTAAAACACTACGCCCAGCATGACCCTACACTACGCAAACACTACAACACTACCCTAAACCCTAAAACACTAGCCCCAGCATGACCCTACACTACGCAAACACTACAACACAACCCTAAACCCTAAAACACTACCCCCAGCATGACCCTACACTACGCAAACACTACAACACTACCCTAAACCCTAAAACACTACCCCCAGCATGACCCTACACTACGCAAACACTACAACACAACCCTAAACCCTAAAACACTACCCCCAGCATGACCCTACACTAAACAACCACCACAACTCTACACTACACTAACACAACACTACACTACACAACACTACACTACACTACACAATCACTAACCCACGAAAAAATTAACACAAACCCACTTACCTCTCTCGTCATCGTGGTTTTCACAACGCAAATGCATTTACCATACATGCCTTTAAAACGTAATTCTTTGTAAAGGCATGCGCGATAAATGCACATGCATTTTGAAAAAATGCGGGATAATGGTATGCGAGGTCAATGACCTTGCGGGATAATGGTATGCAGACTGAAAGTCTGCGGGATAAAAAATGCGGGAAAATGGCTGCAAACCATGATTAGCAGCAGACTTCCCTGGTGAGCACTAGCTTTACTACAGTGATCTAATGAGCAACTAGAGTGCTAACATTCAGAATTTATGGCAAATGTGTGACACATCTGAATGCCTTATTGATAGAACCAAAGTAAACAAGCATTGAAAATGCAATAGATCTCGCCCTCGTTTAAGTTAAAGCCATTCTGTTTGTAATGAGGTGGCTTTTTAGCTTTGCTTTTATTAGTGTTTTTAAAACTTTCATGTAAATAACATGCATATGTATGCATATATGTATATGTATGCATGCATTTATATTTATATAGATATGCAGATTATATATGTTTATATATGTATATTACCTACTGGCGATAGCCAGTGGGTATATATAGTTAGGATTTTTTCTCTATGGGATTTCTGAAAATTCTATGTCTAATAACTTTGGCGTTTGTGGACGGAATTGGCTGAAATTTTCAGGACAGGGGCACATTTTGTTTCTGAGCAGCCCCTGAAAATATGGGGGGGTTTCGTCAAGGGGGGGCCGAGAAAAAAGGGGGGTCCCAAAACGCATTTTTCCCTTTCATTTTTCCATAGGGCGGTTGCACTCACTTTTAGCTCGAACGGCTGAATAGATTTACATGAAACTTGGCAAAATTGTAGATATGGTTTGCCCGACGTGCCTTTGCTATGTCTCAATATATGTGCTCCAGTGGATTTTGAGAAATTAACGTTTAAAAAAATATATATATCTGTGACAGCGCTCCGGTTAGCGCCCCGGTTCGCGTACCTGACGCGTAACGGAACTTCGCGAAGTGAAGCTGATTGGCTCTCTGGTGTCTGTCAACATTCAAAACAGTCCGGAGCAGCCGCCATCTTGTCTCTCGGTACGATCGAGAGACAAGATGTGGTGAAAAACGAAGGGGGAAATGAAGGAAAGGGGGCAAGGTAGACCACTCCTGACCCCCTAGGATTGATGAGGGGGATATTAAAGTGCCCCGCGGGGCAAAAAATAAAAAAAAAATTTTTTTTGCGATTTTACGCCGTAGAGGCGCGTCCCGGTACGCGAACCGGGCAGCTCACCGGGCAGCTCACCGGGCAGCTCACCGGGCAGCTAACCGGGCAGCTAACCGGCAGCGTAGCTGTCAACATTGTAAACAGTCCGGAGCGGCCGCCATCTTGTCTCTCGGTAGGTTCGAGTGACAAGATGTGGTGAAAATAGAAGGGGGAAATGAAGGAAAGGGGGCAAGGTAAACCCCTCCTGACCCCCTAGGATTAATGAGGGGGATATTAAAGTCCCCCGCGATTTTTCGCGGTAGAGGCGCTTCCCGGTACGCGAACCGGGCAGCTAACCGGCAGCGTAGCGGGAGTCCGCCATCTTGTGTTTTTGGAGCGTCCGGTTCGCGTACCGGGTAGCATCCCGGTAAGCGTAACAAGGGGAAAACCAAGAGAAACAGTAAAAAAAAAATGAAGGGAATAGATTTCCAGCAAACTTGGCAAAATTGTAGGGACTGTTTGTTTGATGTGCCTTTGCAAGGCCTCAAGATATGTGCACGTGTGGATTTTGTCTAATTAAGGTTACAAAAAATATATATATCTGTAAGCGTGCTCCGGCACGCTTACGTTACGGGTTTTGTTTGCGCTGCAGAGCCGATACGTCACGGTTATGCGACGCGTCATGAGGCGTCTCACGTGGCTACGTGATACGTCACGTAATAAAGAATATATTTTACAGCTATAGATATTAGCTTTTAAAAAACCAATGAAATTCACTGAAAAAACCATAGGTTATAGACCATATATAGTTAGGAATTTGCATTTACAAAACCTTGAAAATTCACTGAAAAAACCATAGGTTAGAGACCATATATAGTTAGCTGGACATTTTATTGACATAAAACCAATGAAATTCCATATATAGTTAGTTGCACTAACTATATATCGCGCACCCGCAATCCACTGCTGATGATGTCACATATTACATCATTCATGACATGGTCAGTGACATCACTGATGACATCACTGATGACATCTCAAATGACATCTCAAATGACATCACTGATGACATCATGACACACCAATACCAGTTACTACATACGCACTCACTGATTCCTACGTCTACACACACATTCACTCATTCACCCATACAATCACTCAATCATACAGTCACTCATTATTACAACACTATCATATGCACTCATACACCTATGCAGACACTCACACACTGCCACTCATCCATGGAGTTACTCACACACCTAGTCAGTCCTGTAAAGAATCAATCACACTTCCATTTCCTCATCTATACAGTTAAACACAGAACACCATACTTCAGTGACATCACTGATGACATCACTGATGACATCTCAAATGACATCACTGATGACATCTCAAATGACATCACTGATGACATCATGACACACCAATACCAGTTACTACATACGCACTCACTGATTCCTACGTCTACACACACATTCACTCATTCACCCATACAATCACTCATACATACAGTCACTCATTATTACAACACTATCATATGCACTCATACACCTAGCCAGTCCTGTGAAGAATCAATCACACTTCGATTTCCTCATCTATACAGTTAAACACAGAACACCATACTTTTCACACATATACTAACACATACTTACTCTCTTATACAATCACTGATACAAGTACACATTGATATGCACAGAGTCACACACCTCCCAGCCAGCCACACACACACTCAGTCTTCCATACATCCACTCATTCTTCAATATGTAAAACATATTTAAACTTTACAAAAACACACAGACACTAGATGATGTCATCAGTGATGTCATTTGAGATGTCATCAGTGATGTCATCAGTGATGTCATTTGAGATGTCATCAGTGATGTCATCAGTGATGTCACTGACCATGTCATGAATGATGTAATATGTGACATCATCAGCAGTGGATTGCGGGTGCGCGATATATAGTTAGTGCAACTAACTATATATGGAATTTCATTGGTTTTATGTCAATAAAATGTCCAGCTAACTATATATGGTCTCTAACCTATGGTTTTTTCAGTGAATTTTCAAGGTTTTGTAAATGCAAATTCCTAACTATATATGGTCTATAACCTATGGTTTTTTCAGTGAATATATATATATATATATATATATATATATATATATATATATATATATATATATATATATATATATATATATATATTACCTACTGGCAGTCGCCAGTAGGTAGTTATAGTTAGGACCTAGCTACCATAGGAAATCCGCAACATTCTATTGGCAATAACTTTGGCGCCGGTTGAGGAATTTGCGTGTAATTTTCCAGAATTTAGGCCTGCTCCACTCCACTCCTTCCCTGCAAGTTTCGGGGAGATTCGTGAAGTGGGGGCCGAGAAAAAGGGGGGACCAAAATGTGTTTTCCCCATGTTAATTTCCATAGGACGAATTGACAAGGCTACAGCCCAAACCGCTGAACGGAATTACGCCAAACTTTGCAAAATTGTAGGGAGTGGTACGCAGATGTGCCTTTGCTATATTTGGTGAAAATTGCTCCAGTGGTATTTTAAAAAATTAACTTCAAAAACACATATATATCTATAGGCGCGCTCCGAGCTCTCACCGGTACGCGTACCGGCGAGCGCACCCGGCGAGCTACGGGAGTGCGCGAGCAGAAAGCTGATTGGCTTTCGGATGTCTGTCAACATTCTAAACAGTCCGGAGAGTCCGCCATCTTGTATCTCGGTAGAATCGAGACACAAGAGGTGAAAATAAAAAGGGGGAAATGAATAAAAGGGGGCAGGGTTGAGACCCCCTGACCCCCTAGGTTTTCTGAGGGGGGCCTAGAAGGACCCTGAAGGGCAAAAAAACTATTTTTTAAAAAATTTTCACGGGGTTAGCGCTGGGTGCGTTCCCATGTGTGCGTTTTTGGAAAAAAGTGACATCAATTGCCCAAAGATGTCCTTTAAAAGCATTTCCAGACCTACCCCCGTCAAAGTGCCCAGGTCATTTCCACCACAGTGCACAATTATGAGGTCAGGGGGTGGTAGATGCATAAAGGATTTTACCAATGGTATCAATTGGTGACTTCTCAATCCTCTCTGTCCAATCCATACAATGTCCACATTTGGTAAATCAAGGTTGTAAATACCTCTGTTACTTGCAAATTTTTCACTCCAGTAGACAAAGCTATGACACACAAATCAGACTGTTGGCATCTTGAAGGTAGATGTGCTTGTATTCAGATGAGTTGTGGAAATGAAATGGCAGTTTGAAAGTAGGAATTATGAAAAAAAGTGGTTGAGATTCAGTGCACTTGAAAAACAAGAAATGATTGGGGCTTTCTTAAAATTCACCAGTGAAAATTAGGATGCATGCTTTTTTTTTTTAAAGAAGTCATTTTAATGGTTGAGAAAAAGTCATTGAAAGAAACATTGCACATGATTATCTAGTACATTGAGAGGTCAAACACCCTTGCTGGCTTCTTTTGCAACATAGTATGATGAACTTTTCACCTGTATGCTGGGTTAGGTGGGAGTTACCATGGTAACAGGGTGTATGAGCACTGGGGGGATGGGTGAATATTATGTGAGTTTCAAGGTGTTGAAATGTACAACCAATTAAAATGTGCAGTTTGGTTTTGAATTTGTGTGGGAAGAATTTTGATTGGTTATGTACAAGAATATGGGTTTGAAATTAGAGGGAATCTGTGCCATTATTCTGAGGCTGCAGTGACAGAAGCATTATTCAGAGATTCTGCTTAAGAAAATCTGGTGTGTGTGACTGACACTGTTCTAAATGTTCCAAAGCATTTTTAAAGGTGAGTAATGATTCTTTTAATAAAGATAGACTGCTGTATGCACTATGGGGAAGATTTAGAAGCATATTCTGCTTCTTTATTCTTGCATTGTGTGTCATGTTTTTTAGAATGCTGTTTAAAAAACTTGAATGGTGCATATTGGAAATGTATTTTGGAAATGAGTTAGGTTTCTGCTTTGTTTTGTAGTGGTCATTTAAATGGGCTGTGCTCTGTATTAAAAACGATTTACTATGGAAAATGTTTTCTGGTAAAAAGTCTGGCTTTTAAATTTTGGTCAAGGATTACATTGAGTGTCTGTGCGAAATAAGGAACTATGTTTTCACATTTTTCAATAATGTCACGTGTGTCTGCTAACAGTTTGCCTGTCTTAGCTTAAAGGGTACTCTGTGCCTGTGTGTCATGGATCTGGGTGAAACATTTGCTTAGTTGATGTGTTTAAAAATATGGAAATACATGTTTTTTTTAAGTCAATTAGGCTTTAGCATATGTACTAGTAGGGAATCTTAGGCAGAATGTCTGTTAGGCCTCTTACTTCACAAATAGGTTCTAAGCTGTGCAATCAAGATCCAGGGTGTGCCGTTGAAATGAAACAGGAATGTTATGTCTCTCTTATATATATGTTGTCTGTTTTTTGCCAGTAGAGACAGTGAAATAGTATGAGCAGAGACAGACATATTGCATGTAGAGACAGGCATGGTAGATTACATGTAACATCCTGGTCATGTGCCTAAGATCACACTGTGAGTCAAGCATGATTTTAAATGGATGTGGGTGTATAATTTGCTTAGTTGATGTGTATTCTTAAAGTCAGTTAGGCTTTAGCATATGTACTAGTAGGGAATCTTAGGTAGCATGTCTGTTAGGCCTCTTACTTCACAAATAGGCTCTAAGCTGTGCAATCAAGATCCAGGGTGTGCCGTTGAAATGAAAAAGGAATGTTATGTCTTGCTTATATATATGTGGTCTGTTTTTTGCCAGCATAGACAGTGAAATACTATGAGCAGAGACACACATATTGCATGCAGAGACAGGCATGGTAGATTACATGTAACATCCTAGTCATGTGCCTAAGATCACACTGTGAGTCAAGCATGATTTTAAATGGATCTGGGTGAATAATTTGCTTAGTTGATGTGTATTCTTAAAGTCAGTTAGGCTTTAGCATATGTACTAGTAGGGAATCTTAGGCAGCATGTCTGTTAGGCCTCTAACTTCACAAATAGGCTCTAAGCTGTGCAATCAAGATCCAGGGTGTGCTGTTGAAATGAAAAAGGAATGTTATGTCTTGCTTATATATATGTGGTCTGTTTTTTGCCAGTAGAGACAGTGAAATAGTATGAGCAGAGACACACATATTGCATGCAGAGACAGGCATGGTAGATTACATGTAACATCCTGGTCATGTGCCTAAGACCACACTGTGAGTCAAGCATGATTTTAAATGGATCTGGGTGAATAATTTGCTTAGTTGATGTGTTTAAAAATATGGAATTACATGTTTTTTTAAGTCAGTTAGGCTTTAGCATATGTACTAGTAGGGAATCTTAGGCAGCATGTCTGTTAGGACTCTTACTTCATAAATAGGCTCTAAGCTGGGCAATCAAGATCCAGGGTGTGCCGTTGAAATGAAAAAGGAATGTTATGTCTTGCTTATATGTATGTGGTCTGTTTTTTGCCAGTAGAGACAGTGAAATAGTATGAGCAGAGACACACATATTGCATGCAGAGACAAGCATGGTAGATTACATGTAGCAACCTGGTCATGTGCCTAAGATCACACTGTGAGTCAAGCATGATTTTAAATGGATCTCGGTGAATAATTTGCTTAGTTAATGTGTTTAAAAATATGAAAATACCTGTATTCTTAAAGTCAGTTAGGCTTTAGCATATTTACTAGTAGGGAATCTTAGGCAGCATGTCTGTTAGGCCACTTACTTCACAAATAGGCTCTAAGCTGTGCAATCAAGATCCAGGGTGTGACGTTGAAATGTAAAAGGAATGTTATGTCTTGCTTATATATATGTGGTCTATTTTTGCCAGTAGAGACAGTGAAATATTATGAGCAGAGACACACATATTGCATGCAGAGACAGGCATGGTAGATTACATGTAACATCCTGGTCATGTGCCTAAGATCACACTGTGAGTCAAGGTTGATTTTAAATGGATCTGGGTGATTAATTTGATGAGAGTTAGAGAGATGGAAACTGTGAACAGACACAGGTGACATTATTGAAAAATGTGAAATATAATTCCTTATTTCATACAGACACTCAGTGTGATCCTTGTCAAAAATGTTAAAGACATACTTTTTACCATGAAACATTTACCAGAGTAAGATGAGACACTCGCAAACAGACAAATAACACATACAAAGAGAGAGAGATGGGGCAGGCACAGAGTGAGATGACACATAGGCACAGAGTGAAGTGAGACACAAGCACAGAGTACCCCTTTAGCTTAGAGATGCAAACTGTGAGCAGACACAGGTGACATTATTGAAAAATTTGAAAATATAATTCCTAATTTCATACAGACACTTAGTGTGATCCTTCTCAAAAATGTTAAAGCTATGCTTTTTACCATAAAACATTTACCAGAGTGAGATGAGATGGACGCAAACAGACAAATGACACACACAAAGAGAGAGAGATGGGATAGGCATAGAGTGAGATGACACACAGGCACAGAGTGAGGTGAGACACAGGCACAGAGTGACATAAGACACAGGCACAGAGTGAGATGGTGCAGGCAGAGAGTTAGATTAATAATGAAACCGTATTGCACAGTTACTGTGGCACAGTTGCTGTGATATAAAGTAACTTATGTTGTAAACTAGTGTTTATATTGTTTACTTATTGTAATTGCTATGTAGTATGTTTGTAGTGGTCTATAATATGTTATTTTTTCTTTACCACAGATTGTAATCATCTATAGAAAGATAAAAGAATATGCCGTCAAAGGAAAGACGTCAAAAGAAATATAAACAGGATTTACGGTCCAAGAAAATAGAAATACAAGACTCATCCAAAACACAATCTTCAGTGAAAAAAAATAATGCTCCTGGTAAGCAAACTAAGAAGTTTTTAAGGAAGTTATTCAAATGTAAAAAAAAAAAGATGTTTTTTTCAAAGAAGAATAACAGATCTATAAATAGTAAGAAAAAATGGTGCCCCTCAAAAAATTTTAGACCTGTAGAAGGAGATGATATTGTCTATAGCAATAGAAGGAAAAATCAATTTATTGAAACTCGTAGATGAATGTTTTATAACAGAATAGTTTCAAATTTATTAAAAAATGTAAAGATGTATCAAAAAAAATATGCTTTTTACAAGAAAAAAAAGCATAGAGAAGATTGTGGATGAAGCATTTAAAGTGAAATATAAATTATATTCTTTAGTAATCAATAGAATTCGTACACTAGGTAAGGTAATCAGTGTTTTCAAATCAAAATGTAAGTGGAAAAGAGTAATTAATCGGACTAATTTTTGTGATGTTTTTTCTGGAGGATGGAAACATAGTTCAAGTTGTGAGCCATTTTTTAATGAAGAAAGTTACTTTCAGGATAATGATTTGGTGCATGCAGTTGACACCAGTGGTCGAGCATATGAGGTGAAGGACGGTTGTCCGATTGAAAAAGAAAAAATTGTGCCTAGAAATACAGAAGAGGTGTTAGCTGATGAAGTTTTAGGGAGATGTCCTAAGGCTCCAGTGTATACTTGGAATTGTAGTAGTATTTGTAGTGTGCGACAGGATTCAATTGATTTGTTTCTCAGTTTCTTACTGACATATACTAAGAAAAGTCTAAAACAAAAAATGAAAATTTTGCAAGAGTTAGATCCTTGTAGAGTGAGAGAAAAAACAGGTTTGCAAGGGCATTCACTGGCTTGTCTTTCCAGAAAAGTATGTCAGAGTGTTTTTCACCATTTTAGGATCTTAGCAGTGCATCATAATAAAGTGAGGAAATTAGTGAGAAGGTTGTATTATGCAAAAAGTCCAGGACTTAAGCTAAAACAGTTAAACAGTGCTCGTTTGCATGGAACTGAATTAGATGTGAAGAACATTTCTGAAGAAATTGAGTTTTGTTACTTTGGTGAAAAAAAGGACTGTGCAGAAACTGATACAGTCATAGAAGTTAATTTGGAAGAGAATGTAGACATTTCAAGTACAGAAAAATTTGACCATAAAATTACAAAGTTTAAGGTCAATTCAAGTGAAAGGCCTAATTTTACTTGTGTGTGTTGTCGACGAACTCATTATAAGAATCAGACTAGATTAGTTGATTTATATGTAAAAAGTGAAATGGAAAATAATTATGAGTGGAAGGAATTTGCAACTTATTTGTTGGTAGAAATTTTTTTGATTTGGGTTCTGATCAACGTATTTGTAAATATTGTTATAATAAATTAAATGAAAACAGAATGCCTGCTAGAGCTGTTCATAATAATCTGGAGTTGGTAGACATTCCTTCTGAATTGATGGATTTAAATACCTATGAGTCTATTCTGATTCAATGTGTGCATCCTTTTCAGGCTATTGTTCGTATGGAGCCTAAGACAGGGAAATTGCCTCCTTCAGATTTACAGAGAGGATTAAAGGGAAGAGTTGTTTATTTGCCTCTAGATTTTAACACCTTGGCTGCTTGACAGATCCTTCTCCTGTGCTGGGCCATAATGTTAATGGGTGTGGTCATGACGAGCTCAGCTCGTCATGAGCCCCCAGAGGTATACCTCATTACGAGCTGAGCTCGTCATGAGCATCGAAGGGGTTAAGAAAAATATTGATACAATTGTTGTAGAAAACGTAGAAGAGGAACCTCTGGTTATTCTAGTTAATGGTGTTCCGACAAAGAGTAAGAAAATCTGGCAAGAATTAGTGGATGTTAGGAAAGTCAAAAAGGCAACGTTGTATTTGGTAAAAAATAATCACTACTACAAAAATGTATATGTAGGAGAAGAGGAAACAACTCTAGAAGAGGACAGTGATTTCTCAGCTGGGCAAATTGAAAAAGTTGATGTCTCTAGAAGTGAAGACATTTATGAACATTATAGTGTTCATCCATTGCATTCCAAAGAAGTAATGGGGAATGCTATTGACTTGTTTCAAATGAAAGAAGCAAAAGGAAGTACCATTAGTGTATAGGAAGAAAGTTTGGAAGCTCGTTGTTTTCCACAGTTATTTCCAACAGCTCAAGGTGGACGATATGACGACTGACCTGTTCAAATTCCTGCATCTGAATACCGGACTTCAAGATTATATGCAGAAGATCCAAGGTTTCGTCAATGCATTCCATATTTGTTCCATCTACTGTTTGAGAGTGACTTGTCTGGACTTTCCTATGCAGTAAACCATATACTGAAAAGTGGAGCACATCTACAAAATGTTTCGGCAAGGGATTTTATGGATAAAGTCAAACTGCAAGACAGTGTTTTGGAATCTCAGCTAATTAATCTCATGGCATGTCAGCGTGGTACTAACGAGTATTGTTACCGTCGTCATGGGGAATTGAAATGTATGCTAAGAAACCTAGGAACTCCTACATGGTTCCTCACTCTTAGCTGTGCTGAGTATGCTTGGGAAGACTTACTTAAAGTTCTACGAGAGGCAAATAAAAAAATTCAAAATATTGAATACAAGACACCTGGAGAGCTGTGCTCTTTGGATCCAGTTAATGTATGCAGGTATTTCAATCATAGGTTTGAAGCTATGATGTCTTTTATTACAAACAAAAAAAAATCCTCCGCTTGGAGAGGTGTTGGATTTCTTTTGGAGAAAGGAGTATCAAGCAAGAGGTGCTCCTCATATACATATGCTGCTATGGATTAAAGATGCACCTAAATTTGGAACAGATTCAGATGAGAAAGTGATGAGTTTCATTGAGCAGTATTCTACATGTGCTGTTCCGAAAAATACAGAAGAAACAATTTAAGACACCAAGTTTTACGCTTTCAAAGTCATCGTTGTGGGAAATACTGTCGTCGAAAATACAAATCCAAGGACAAATTCTATACGAAATGTCGTTTTGCATTTCCACGTCCAGTAACATTGAAAGGAAGAGTGAACAATTTTATGTCTTCTCTGCGACATACTGTGACAAGGAAACCACCCAAAAATACATACAACCTAAGAAGAAATGAGGAATCCAAATTTATAAATGACTACAACCCAGTCATTTTGTCCATGTGGAATGCTAACATGGATATTCAATATGTGGCTGACAACTCTATTGCTGTGGCTCGATACGTGACGTCTTACATCACAAAATCAGAAAAAACTGAACTGAAGGAAATGTGGGAGGAAATTTCACATGAAAAGAGTCTAAGCAAGCAATTATACAGTTACAGTCTAAAGATGTTGTCGCATCGAGAAATTAGAGCGTATGAATGTTCTGATCGGTTATCATCAGCAAGTCTATATGCCAAATCTAGAACCATCATTTGGGTGAGTCTAGGTCTTGCTGCAACATCGAAAATTGAGTTGTGATTCTCCAGACAAAAGGGAATTGTATTACTTAGCTCTTTTGCAACTCTTTAAGCTTTGGCGTAGAGAAGAGGTACTACTTGGAGATTTTCTTACTTATGAAGATTCGTTCAATGCAACCAAGGATACCATGGAATGTCCTGTTTTTTCAAATTATCTGCAAATGTTGAACGAGGAAATACAACAAGAAGCTGCAATTGCAGCAGAGATTGCTAGAGACAGTTCTCAAGATAGTCAGAGTTCTGCTTCATTGAGTCAGGATCCACTAGGAGGACCAATTATACAAAATGAAGCTGCCACTGCCATGGATGAAGTTGAAAGAGCCATGGAACAAGCTCAGGAGGATGGAGTTGACTTAGAAGATTTGGAAAAAGAACTAAACGTTGAGCAGAGACAAATATATGATCAAGTCACACAACAAAGTGAGCATGGTTTATCTCATGAGAAAAAAGAGTGCTCATGTACATCAATTGTACCTATCCGACTGTATGTGAGTGGAGAAGCAGGAACTGGGAAAAGTTTCCTGATTAAAGCGATTGCAACGTATTTGCAGAAAACAACGGAGTCATCGCTCTCTTGTGTTGTTACTGCTCCAAATGGGTTGGCAGCACACAACATTAAAGGGATTACTTTACATCGCTTATTAATGCTGCCAGTGGAGCATGATAACAAATTACAATACCACAAGCTATCTGAGAAGCTTGTTGTGAAGTTTCAAGAGTCCTAAAGAAAATGAAACTTCTTATCATTGATGAAGTAAGTATGGTATCAAATGTAATGCTTGCTTTTGTGCATTTAAGAATGCAAGAAACTCTTAAAACTGACTATGATGTGTTATTTGGAGGCAAACACATCATTGTTTTTGGAGATCTACTGCAACTAACTCCAGTGAAAGGACAGCCAGTGTTTAAAATGCTTACGCATGAAGATACCAGGAAGTGCTTAGGAAGCATTGGAAATGTTAACATATGGCTAAATTTCGAATATACAGAACTACTTCAAAATATGCGACAGGCAAAGGATGAAGATTATAAAAAATATTCTACAAGATGTAAGAATTGGGAAACTAACTGAGCATGGCAAAGAAGCTTTACATGGACGATTAATTTCAAATTTGTTTCCAAAGGAAAATATTCTCCCAGAGAATATTTTTAAGACAATTCCTGAAAACAAATCTGTCATATGCTTGATGCCAACTCTGCAAGAATGTTCAATCTTCAACACCAAAATGTTAAAGTTGGAAAATCAAGAAATTGTGAAACTGGAAGCTATTGATAAAATAGAACATGAAGGAGCAACTATTATTTTGTCAGAAAAGTTGAAATCAAAATTAGATACTTTAGAGAAGACAATATCTAAAACTGCTGGTATGGAAAAGACTCTGTATTCATCTTTAAATTGTCGTATAATTTTACGACGTAATTTACATGTGGAAAGAGGTTTAGTAAATGGAGCAATGGGTCATTTTGTGGATTATGTGAATTACTGAAATAGAGATGGAATTGAAATTATAAAAATTAAATTTGATGGTATTGAAGTAGTACTACAAATCAGTCGTTGTTCTGCTCGTGTTTTGCTAGTGAAAGATTTATATGTGCGCAGAAAACAGTTTCCTGTTTCTTTGGCATATGCAGGAACTATTCATAAATCTCAAGGTTTAAGTGTTGATAGTGCTTTGGTGAATATTGGAAATTCTGTGTTCAAGGAGGGTATGGCATATGTTGCTTTATCTCGAGTCAGAACTTTATCTGGATTGTACTTGATTGATTTTGATGAGACAAAGATTAATGCAGATCTAAACTGTGTAAAAGAATATAATAGGTTAAGAAGAGAGTATGCTCCAAACTTACCTCAATATCCTCTGTTTGAAAAGCGTGTGGTAGGCCGAAAAAGAAGAAATGAGAAAAATTGTTGTGAAGTTGTAGCAAAAAGAAAAAAAGTAGATGAAACAGTAATTGTAAGCAGAAAGGAAATGGATTCAGTTAAAGATGTTGTTGGATTTCAATTTGAAAATAGTTCTGGTGTCAACTGCTATGCTAATGTAGTGGTCAATGTTGTTTTTTTCCCCAAACTGTAAAAGAACAGATTGCTGAAAATCGTGATCAAACACTTTAGTTTATTAAATTCTGTATTAGAGAAATGTAGCAGTGATAGAACAAAAATACAAAGTGTTTCTGAAATTCGAAAGGTTTTAGACATATATTCTGGTCTAAATCAATTTTCACAGAATATTCAGAAAGATTGTCAGGAATTTCTAATGTATATGCTTGTTGTTTTGCAAGATGAAGGAGTAAATGTAGAACATCTTTTTGGCCTTTCTTATGAATGGCAACATGACTGTGACAATTGCTCCTTTTCAAGTAGTACTACAGTAGACACTGAAAGATTTATATATGTGACTTTACCAGACTGCAAATCAGTGTCTTTTAATAATCTAGTTAGAGCAGCAAATCGAAACATGGTCTGTAGTCAATGTAAATCTGAAAGGCTATTAACTTTATTTTTAATAAGATATGGACAGTATGTTATTTTAATGTTCCAACGATGTAGACCTGATGGAACTAAATTGACAACATTAATAAAAAAATTGTGGCTTCTCAATTATCAATTTCAGGAAGAACCTTTACAACTGCAGCAATTATGTACCATGATGGTCCTTCAACAACATCAGGACATTACACATGGTAATTAAAATGTCAAAAAGGTTGGAAGCTCTGTAATGATACTCAATTGACTTTCAAACAACGTTTGCCTTCTGACTTACTAAATTCTTACCTAGTGTTCTTACAACCGAAATTTTAGAGAAGGTGATTGGCCTATGAAGATTGCAGCAGTTAATATAACTTAGTTTGCTCTTCAAAATTACTTTCTGAATGAGAGTGATGAAGATAATAAAAAACATGTAGTTCTCATAGAGATAGTATATGTTTATCATATAGTGTGTGCTGTGAGTATTATAGAAAAGTAAGCTAGAGGTGGAAGTAAAACTCTTGTTTCATAATGTAAAAGATATTGGAGCTTTTCTTTTAGAAAGACGGGTAAATGAGACATTAAGAATTCTCTGGACTAATTTCCATAGAAAAGGACTTTCCATATACTATTTGGCCTCGTGGAAAAGTGGATGGATCAAAAGTAAGTTTAGATATGGTTTTTAAAATGTTACATTATTTAAGAAATTATTCAATATTTTTTTTAAACACAATCATTTTGATTGTGGTTTTTTTTGCCCTCTGTTATATGATGAGTACTATTGAAGTCACTGTTTTAAGTGAGATTCAATATATTCTGAGAACAGCAAAAATAAACCATTTAACATGATGTTGAAATTATTATTAAATATATATTAATTTCCCATTCTCTTATGCTCACTCACCTATTTCCACCCTCTATCACTCCTCTTAACTCACCCTCACTGGCCTTTTTTCACTCTCCCTCACCTCTCTTCCCATATTCCACTTTCCTCACTTATTCTTATTAACCACTCCTTCACTGCCCTTTCCCTCTCTCCCATTCACTACTTTCCAGCTGTCAGTCACTCTACTTCACTCCCCTTCCTGTTGTTCTCTATCTTTGTTTCCTCAATAATTCCCCTTCTCTCACTCACCTTATTACACTTCACTCACTCCTTCTCTCACTTCCTCTGTCCTCTCACATCCTCACTCCCTTTCCCTCACTCCCTGTCTCTTAGCTTCAGTCTTTCGATCCTGTCACTCTCTCACTCCTCTTCCATCACCCACACTCCCTTACTTATCTTACTTTGTCTCTTGTATTTTAAAATATATATTATAAATAATCTATTTTTTTTGTCTTTTCACAAATTTTAATGGAAATATGATATTAAATTTACATTACTTATAAGGTAAGTTTCATGTACAATATTTATTTTCACTATACTGTTTTCCATAACCTCACTACTCTTCTTTGATACTCCCACACCTCTGTTCCCTTATTGCGCTTGCCTCACTTATTCTGAATCCCCACATTTACTCTCTTTTTTCACATTTTTCTCTTACACTCACCTTCTTTCAGGCCTTCTCCTTTATTTTCTTTCCTCTCTCTTCTCTTACTTCATTGTTTTATTTTTTTCCCTTCTTTTACTCTCCTTACTCCACTTCACTTACTTCTTCTCTTTCTTTCTCTGTCTTCTTACTTCTACACTCCCCTTCCCTCAATCTCTTTCTGTTAGCCTCATTCTCTCCATCCCCTTAGTCTCTCACTTCTCTTCTGTCACGCTCACTGCCTATAACTCAGCTATACACCCACACTCACCTTCTGTCAGACCTTCTCCTTTAGTTTGCTTCCTCTCTCTTTCTTTCCTTTGCTCCTTCACTCTTTTCTCTTCCCTTACTTTCTTATTCCACTGTACTAACTCCTTCTCTTACTCCTGTCCTCTTAATTGTACACTCCCCTTCCCTCATTCTCTCTCTGTTAGCCTCATTCTCTCTGTCCTCTTGGTCTCTCACTCCTTTTCTATCACGCTCACTCCCTATAACTCAGCCATACTCCTACACTCACCTTCTTTCAGACCTTCTCCTTTACTTTCCTTCCTCTCTTTTCCCATCCTTCACTCCTTCCCTCTTTTCCCTTCCCTTACTCCTCTTTCTGCAGTTCAGTAACTGCTTCTGTCAATCCCTCTGTCCTCTAACTTACTCTCTCCCCTTTTCTCACTCTCTCTGTGTTACCCCCATTCTCTCCGTCCTCTTAGTCTCTCACTCCTCTTCTATCATGCTCACTCCCTATTACTGAGCCATACTCCCACACTCATCTTCTTTCAGACCTTCTCCTTTACTTTCCTTCCTCTCTCTTCTCATCCTTCGCTCTTTCACTGTTTTCCCTTCCCTTACTCTCCTTAAACCACTTCACTAATTCCTTGTCTTACTCCCTCTATCCTCTTACTTCTACACTCCCCTTACCTCATTCTCTCTCTGTTAGCCTCATTTTCTTCATCTCTTTAGTCTCTCACTCCTCTTCTGTCACGCTCACTCCCTATAACTTAGTTATACTCACACACTCACCTTCTTTCAATCCCCCTACTTCAATTCCCTTCCCCTCTCGTCCCTTTTTTTGCTCCCTCACTCATTTTCCTTTCCTCTCTCACTAAAATTAGGACTGGGGACGGCAGCGGTGGTTCTCTAATGCTCGAACAATGATCATAATACTTTGTTCCCCGTAACAAAGTAGGGCATCACAATGTTTGCATTTGATGGAGGCCTCATTAAAAACGGGCTGAATATTTGGGATCAGCTGCTCTGGTCGCTCCCTCACCGATGCAGTTGTTCCTCCAGTTGAAGTAGAGGCACCATCTCTTGGAGCCTCTCGTGCCAGAGCCCTGACACTCTCCCGGGCATAGTTCTGGGGATGCCTCCTCTGGACGTGCCGAATCATAGTTGAATTACCAAAACTGTACTTCCTTCTGGGGTCTCCTCTGGAAAGTACAGTATGGCAGATCGTGCAATCCACCTTTGGAGCATTACATTTCACTGTCTTCTGAAAGTACACAAAATGGCGGCGATAGTGTACATTAGAGAGAGACAGTGAGAGAAAGAAGGCATGAGATGAAGAAGAGATGTGAAATGCACATTAGAGAAAATATAGTGGGAGAAGGGAAGTAACTGTGAGTAAACTTACTATGTAACACAGAAATGTTGCACTCTATACTATAAGTCTCACTTTATACCACAATCATTTCACTACTATCTCATAAATTACAAATAGAATAATAAAAAATGTCTCAAACAATTTATAATTTCTAAATATAAATTTATTCTTCAGAATTTTCATAATTTAGAAGAACTTCTAACATTAACTGATCAGGAATCTCCTCATCAGAATTCTCAATACATGAGTCCTGGAACTCAATATAGTCCAAACATTCGATTAATTCAGCATCCAAAGTCTCATCATTAAAATCCCCCATTCCATCTCCTCTCAAAAAAAGGTCTTCTTCATGGATAGTGTTATCAACAGGATCATTCAAGACCTCAATAAAACTCGCCTCAACAAAAGTCGCAGAAATTTCAAAATTAATATCAACGGTGTCCTCATTGAGATCCATATTCTTTTCAAATTTCTTGCTGTAAATTGCAATAAAAAATCACTTTAATTTATCGTTTTTAGTAATAGATAATATAAAACTAGCTTTATCAAGCATTAAATTCTCCTTACAAATTAACAACTCACCTTTTAGAAAGCAGTAGAAGAGTTAGTACTGTGTAAATTTCACACCAGAAATAGAACACCAAAAATTCCTCACAAATGTACCTCAAAGAGTACTATCACAAAATGGCTGTGTTTCCCTCTCATTTTTCATGTATATTCATGTAGAAAACTAATTAAACTTCATCACACACAAATTCAAAACCAAAGAAACATTTTAATTGGTTCTAAAGCTAATTGGCTCTTGGGTGTCTGTAAACATTCTAAATGGTCTGCATAGTCCGCCATCTTGTGACTCTGAAGAACAGAGACACAAGAGGTGAAAAATAAAGGGGGCAGAGTAGACACCCCCTAAACCCTTAGGTTTTCTGAGAGGGGCCTAGAAGGACCCTGAAGGGCAAAAAAACTTTTTTTTTTTACATTTTCGCGGGGTAAGCGCTGGGTGTGTTCCCAGGTGCGTGCTCTGGTACGCGCACCCTGAGCGCACCACGGGGAAAAACAGTGTAAAAAAATTTAGTAAAAAAATAAAGTAGAGTGTTTAGAGGAAAGTGATGCATTGCTGGAGTGTGTCACAAAAATGATGCAACTCCAACAATGCATCCTTTCACATGGGGCCAGCCCCATGTGAAAGGGCCTGCGTCAGTTTTACGCCTGCTGTGAGGCAGGCGCAAGATTTAGACGCAACAGCGTCGTAAAAGTGACGCAGTGAAATCTCATAGATTTCACTGCGTCACTTCTACGACCCTTCCTTACGTCAATACGCCCCCGTAGCCTATATTACAGCTGGCGCAGGTATAATGTGGCGCAGGGGTTTACAAAGTGACGCATCTACCTAGATGCGTCACTTTGTAAATATGACTCAACAAGGTGCATTTTTTACAGCACTGGTGCGTCACAAAAAGTGACGCACCGGTGGCATAAAAGTGCCGCATGGTCATATTTAATGTATGACGCATTATGTCGCAAGGAGTTACATATATGTCAGTATTTCTGACGGATCTGTAAGCGCAAAAGTGATGCATTGCTGGAGTGTGTCACAAAAGAGACGCAACTCCAGCAATGCATCCTTTCACATGGTGCCAGCCCCATGTAAAAGGGCCTGCGTCAGTCTTACGCCTGCTGTGAGGCAGGCGCAAGATTTTGACGCAACGGTGTCCTAAAAGTGACGCAGTGAAATCTCATAGATTTCACTGCGTCACTTCTACGACCCTTTCTTGCGTCAATACGCCCCCTTTGCATACATTACACCTGGCGCAGGTATAATGTGGCGCAGGGGTTTACAAAGTGACGCATCTACCTAGATGCGTCACTTTGTAAATATGACTCAACAAGGTGCATTTTTTACAGCTCTGGTGCGTCACAAAAAGTGACGCACCGGTGGCGTAAAAGTGACGCATGGCCTCATGAATGAGGCCTTCAGTCTTCTACTCATGCGTCATATTTAATGTATGATGCATTATGTCGCAAGGAGTTACAGATACGTCAGTATTTCTGACGTATCTGTAAGCGCAAAAGTGATGCATTGCTGGAGTGTGTCACAAAAGTGACGCAACTCCAGCAATGCATCCTTTCACATGGGCCAGCCCCATGTGAAAAGGCCTGCGTCAGTCTTACGCCTGCTGTGAGGCAGGCGCAAGATTTTGACGCAATGGTGTCCTAAAAGTGACGCAGTGAAATCTCATAGATTTCACTGCGTCACTTCTACGACCCTATCTTGCGTCAATACGCCCCCTTCGCATACATTGCACCTGGCGCAGGTATAATGTGGCGCAGGGGTTTACAAAGTGACGCATCTACCTAGATGCGTCACTTTGTAAATATGACTCAACAAGGTGCATTTTTGACAGCACTGGTGCGTCACAAAAAGTGACGCACCGGTGGCGTAAAAGTGATGCATGGCCTCATAAATGAGGCCTTCAGTCTTCTACTCATGCGTCATATTTAATGTATGACGCATTTTGTCGCAAGGAGTTACAGATACGTCAGTATTTCTGACGTATCTGTAACCGCAAAAGTGATGCATTGCTGGAGTGTGTCACAAAAGTGACGCAACTCCAGCAATGCATCCTTTCACATGGGGCCAGCCCCTTGTGAAAGGGCCTGCGTCAGTCTTACGCCTGCTGTGAGGCAGGCGCAAGATTTTGACGCAACGGTGTCCTAAAAGTGACGCAGTGAAATCTCATAGATTTCACTGCGTCACTTCTACGACCCTTTCTTGCGTCAATACGCCCCCTTTGCATACATTACACCTGGCGAAGGTATAATGTGGCGCAGGGGTTTACAAAGTGACGCATCTACCTAGATGCATCACTTTGTAAATATGACTCAACAAGGTGCATTTTTTACACCACTGGTGCGTCACAAAAAGTGACGCACCGGCGGCGTAAAAGTGACGGATGGCCTCATAAATGAGGCCTTCAGTCTTCTACTCTTACTTTTTCTTTCACTTTTTCTGTTTCTTCACTGCCTTACTCACCTTGTCTCAGACTCACTTGTCTTTATCCAGTCTGTATCTCCACTCTTTCCTAAACCTCACTGCTCTTTTCTTACCCTTCCACACCCCCGTTCCTTTACTACATTTTCTTCACTTATCCACATTCCCCATGTTCACTCTCCTTCTCCTCACTCTCCTTCCCCACACTCACCTTCTTTCAGTCCCCTTACTTCCCTTCCCTTCCCCTCTCGTACCTTTTTTTGCTTTCTCACTCATTTTCCTCTCCTCTCTCACTGCACTCCACTTCAGTTACTCTTTTTCATTTTTTTAAGAATACAGCTCTTTGATGAGAATTGGAGGTAGTTCTGAAAATAACTATTTTTTCTTCTTTTTTCTTTTTTTTCAACAAAAACAAAAACAGGGAATGGCAAACTGCTCAACAGGAGCAAAAAAAAATAATCAAAATTAGGGCTGGGGACTGCAGCAGTGGTTCTCTAATGCTCGAACCATGAGCATAACACTTTGTTCCCCATAACAAAGTAGCTGATCACATTGTCTGCATTTAATTATGGCTTCATTAAAAGCAGGCCGAATATTAGGGATCAGCTGCTCTGGTCGCCCCCTCACCGATGCAGTTGCTCCTCCAGTTGAAGTAGAGGCACCATCTCTTGGAGCCTCTCGTGCCAGAGCCCTGACACTCTCCCAGGCATAGTTCTGGGGATGCCTTCTCTCGACGTGGCGAATCATGGTAGAATTACCAAAACTGTACTTCCTTGTGGGGTCTCCACGGGAAAGTACAGTATGGCAGATCTTACACTCCACCTTTGTAGCATTTACTTTCTTACGTCCCTCAGGTATATCAAACAATTTCCACATGAAATGTTCTTTGACCTTCGGCTGAGGAGGCTCTTCATCTATGAATCCATCAGAGTCATCATTGCTGCTGGATGCTCTGGTAGCCATGATAATCCAAAAAAGATTAGTCAGGAAAAAGACAGGTCTTGCAGTCACAAAAGTGAAAGAAGAAGTGAAGGAAATGGGTGGGGATTTCATTCTTTGTAAAAAAAACTGTTAGCAACCAATGAAAAGTGTTATTTTAAGGTCACATGACTTGACACGCTTACGCTGCGCGCACCGGAGCGTTCCGGGGGCGCTTACCCGGCGCGAACGTAGGCGCTTCCGGGGGAGCTTACGCGGCGCGCCTGAGTGACGTTTTGGTAGCTTTACGGAAATGCAAAATCATTTCCATTACGTAAATCAAAAATACTGCTTTTATAAGTATGGTACTAAATGTCTTGTATTATTATTTAGTTTTCTTACATATTTTTTATTACGAACGCAGAAATAGCGCTCTCGCTGCGCTCTCGGGAGAGCTTACCGGTGCGCGCACTCTGAGCGCACCAGGAAACAATGATAAAAAAATATATATACATTGAACAAATAATTTACAAAAAAATATATATATAATTAATAGTTATAAAAAACAGCTAATAAAAAAAAATATCGTAGGTTAATAAGTCGATATACAAAGGAATTAGCTTTTAAAAAAACTATGAAATTCACTGAAAAAACCATAGGTTTCACAAACGTTATATTTAGGAATTAGCTTTTAAAAAACCTTTGAAATTCACTAAAAAAAACATAGGTTTCACAATCGTTATAGTCAGGAAGTAGCATTTAAAAAACCTTTGAAATTCACTGAAAAAACCATAGGTTTCACACTCGTTATAGTTAGGAATTAGCATTTAAAAAAACTTTCAAATTCACTGAAAAAACCAAAGGTTTCACACCAGTTATAGTTAGCTGGACATTTTACTCATACAAAACCATTGAAATTCCCACGTTATAGTTAGTTGGACTCACTATAACTCGCGAGCCCACAATCCACTGCTGATGATGTCACATATTACATCATTCATGACATGGTCAGTGACATCACTGATGACAAAACAGTCATCAAGAGGTGGGGATAGGCTACTTCAGCTAAGGACATTAGAGTCGAGGTATATCCTTGACTTCGAGACTCTGCAACCCACAGGTCTGAATTCTAACGAAGAATTAGCAGTACACATAATGTAAATAAGAGACACAGGAATGATCTGATGATAAATGCTTCTTTTTGATGTAATGTCTTCTATATTTGTGACATATTTTAAATGTATATTGAGTATCCTTATTTCATCACTTTACACTTTATTCATAATCACGTTTTTTATTTTTGAAATTAGGACGATCAAAATAAGTGGCTCCGCAAAACCATCAAGTCATTATACCTCTGGAAGGACTGAATAAGCAGTTATATTGACCCAGTATTCCAGCTAAGCTTACTGATTGTAAAACTTAAATGCCCACTTGGGCGAGACTGTAATGAACTATTTATGAAATACTATCACTGGGCATTGAAACATAGGATGAATTATTGTGTGTGGGAATCACTGTAGTGTTCAAAAGTATAAAAATGTCTAGAAACTATGTTTTTGTAAAACAGCAATAATGCTTAAGAAGGGGTCAACCACATGAAGTTATTTTGCCCACTTAGGCACAATGGTAAAGTTATATCATGAAATTAATGATAAGAATAGACAAAATGTTTAATGTAAACACCGTTCCTTTTAAAGTGATCGTAAAAGATAAAGCACTAGATAACTTTATGAATTGTACGATAAAGAGCAGCTCAAAATGTCTGCCATTATCACTTTGGCTGTGGAGCCCAGTCCTATTTTCATTTCTATGTTATTGTATGTAAATAGCACTTTCACGATAACAGCTTCACCGTGACCAAGCCGTAACTGGCGAAACGCGTCGGTAGGCAGTTGCCACTTTTGCCTTAAATGAATACCTTTCAGCATTAAGAAGTATCCTGCGTTGCTTTCTTCCGAAGAGGGGAAACTTTGTGAGTAAATATATATATATATATATATATATTAAAAGATTGTATATATTTGTCTCTATGTCTTTATTCTACTCAGTGAAAGTAAGTAAGCCCAATGCTATTCACAAGCTGCATACATAATGTTACTAGAGAAAAAAAGGCCACAAACAGTTGTTGTATATGTACTCCATCCCAGTCTTGGAGTAGCCCCAACACCACAAAAGGCCATTCACAGATACTGCAAGGCACTCACATAGACAATACAGTGGTCTATTAATTTCATTTTGTATTAGGTATAGTACTACTATATTGCTTTTTTACATGCTACAAAATACAGTTTGTGAATAGGGCTGTAGGAATTTTTCAGACTTTACTGCACCCTGTAATTGCTGAGTGAAATAAAATCCAAGTCTCTGCAATTTTTCCTAGATAAATATTGGTAAATAAACCCTGCTACTGTTGATGGGGTAAAGTGCATCAAAAATACTGAGACGAGGGAATTTTGGATATATGGGATATAATATGGGAGATTCCTTTCACCCAACGAATGTTGAATATTCAGGAATAGGATTTTGTTGGGTGCAATAACTAATGTATCCCCTAGTTGGACATTCATAATCAGAGTATTAGTCTTCTTGTCCATATGATGGTTGGGAGGAAGCCTTGCCCTTCAGGTCAACATCTTGAGCAGGGGGTTCTCTGACCCAACCCTGGCAATGTCTTTATGTTCTTGCATTCTCCATGTGCCTTAAGTTAGCTGGCTCAGAGTGCTGGTTTCTTCTATGCTTCATAACCTTGATTGAGGGCTTGGGGCTCAATAATGTGTGCTGGCTTCATTGTAAAGACTCAAACCTTACTAGCTCATAAATGTCCATATTCCATGACAGAGATGTTGGCACCTTCATGAAAAAAAAACTAAAAAAGGATTCATAAGCACTAAGCTGCATTGCTGGTTAAGCACAATGGCCATAGGGGTCGGTGTCTGTGTCAATGTCTGAACTCGCAAAACACAACCTCCTGTGAGATAGGCCTAAGAGTTGTAGCATCTAGAGTCACACGTGTCTATGATGGTACTATCACAGTATTCATAAAGGATTCTGGAAGGGCTAGAGAATCAGGTCTGGTGGAACAGGTAACAGCTGAGAGAACACTAGAAGAAATAAGATGTCTGGTGCGTTAATCATACTGCTGTGCCATGGAGATCAACTAGTCTCACGATTTTGAGCAAGCCGCTAGCTTTCATTTTGGTCCTTTAGGCATCCACAAATTGTTCTGAACTCTGGGATGTGAGCACATGATGGTTAGCACTGAGGTTTGATCGCAGTAAAACCAAACACAGTCATCTAAGTCAGGGTGAATTTGCACAATTACCTTTGGTAAAATCACATGAAATCCCATCCAAATGACATGAAATTAAGCGTTATTATGCAAAATGCTGACCCTGCATTTTTCACTATTTTTTGCATGAATTTTTACACTTGAGTACAAATTGTGCTCTAAAAATAGTGCAAAATTATGAATAACGTAAACAACATTCGTTCATATTCAGTTTGTTTGTGTTATTCCCGTGCTCCAAAGATAGGATTTTCATTCATTCTATATCTCAATGGTGTAGTGTCTTGCACATTAAAAATGATGGAACCCTTTTGGTTCCAGATTGACTCCATAGAACTGTGACGTAAATGTTTGAGTGAAATGCACTGAAGGGTAGTTTAGAATGTTGAAGTTCCTGTGACAAGCACATTCATAAAGAAATCTATTCCTAAGCTTTGTGTGTGGTGTAGTCCTTTGTGGGTACCCAGGCTGGGGAGCACACTACAACTGGCCGACACGTTAGGGGGTAAGTAACCCGAAGTTTGACAATGCTCATGTGTTGCAGCCGAAGTGAGGAACCAACGCTTAATGCATGTGGAGTCAAAGAGCAACTCCTGCTGACGTAAAGAAGTTAAAAACTATGAAAGCATTGCAAAGAAATCTTTGGATCGATGACCAAGAACCTGCCGATGAGGTCATTTGTAAAGGTATCGTGCTGCTATGCAATATACAGTCATTCGTAATCCAGAGCGTGAACGCTAAAAGCAGATCCAACCAAGTTTTCAAAGAGCAGTTATTGCTAATCACAAAGTGCAAGATAATATTACAATTAGAAAGTGGTGAAGACAAAGATTATGCGCAAAGAGATGCATTAGAAGGAAACTGTTATTTACTCACCAAAATCTGAACAAAGTGAGCCAGTGCAACCTCAGCCCCAGTTGCCGCAACTCAGATCAAGCACAGAGGTTGTGTTTGACGAATGTGCGATCATCACCACAGTCTCCGAATATCTTTGGAATAGTGAAATGTTTCCAGCTATCATTAAAGTTGATCCAGAAGTCAGCAAATCACAAGGTCTTACTGCTGAGCCAACAACACGGCAACAAACATGGCAGGGGCATCACCATAATCTTCAACAAATCCCTCTGATGCACCGTCACTAATGACAGCCCAATGCCTCTCATGGAATACCTCAACCTCTGACTACAAACAATGCTAAGACCACAATAAAAGACACCCTTGCCTACAGACCTCTGGGATCCCACCCAGCCTTCTGCAATGTCATCTCCAACCTCATCGCCACCTCACCATCGATTCCCACCACTACACCCTGCTGAGCAATCTCAATTTCCACATCGATGACCCCATTGACACCAACTCTACCTCTCTCCTGGAGAACCTCAACAACATTGGCCTCGCCCAACTCCTTACTGAGCACACACACAAAGCCGAACACATACTCAATGCCATTTTCACTTCCAGCGAAATAATCAAATTCACCTAGGTCACAGAACTCACCTAGACCAACTACGCCATCATTCACTTAACCATCTCCAACGCCCAACTTGCCATCGGCAAGCATCACAACTCCACCCACCCCAGCTGGGGCAAGATAACCGAGACTCAATGGACACAGGCCCTCAGCATCATACAAGCCAAAATATTAGCAGACATTGACCAGGCCATCCAGAACCTGTCCGCCTGGACCAACAATTGAGCCGACAGATTCGCCCCAAAGAAGCCGGCAAAAACCCCCAAAAACCTAAAAACAAGCCAGCTGGTACACGCCAGAGTACATACATTTACAGAGATACCCCAGAGCTCAGAACCACCAAGCGCAACTGCTACCAACTCAAGAAGTGATAACTTGTCTCCAAGGACCCCTCCCACATAGTCGCTCAAAAAGGAGCCCTCAGCAACTACCATCTGCACATAAGGGAAGCCAAGAGAGCAACCGTCACTGACCACATCAAATCCGCAGCCTACCTCATGAAGGACCTCTTCAAAAATGTCAAGGAACTCTCCTACCCAACAGCCACAGAGAACACAATCCACCCATCTCAAGAACTCTGCAACACCCTCTCGGACTATTTCCACAGCAAAATTGCCTCCATCTACAACAACTTTGACACCTAACCCACCACTCTCAGCCTTAACAACCTCAATCAACCAATGGACACCATCTGAATTATAACCACCTGGTCTCTGCTAACCACTCAAACCACCACAGCCATCATGTCATCCATCCACTCCGGGGCACCCATCGACTTCTGCCCCCACCATCTCTTCAACCTTGGAACCAACCCAATCAACATGGAACTCCTCATCCTCAAGACCTCCATCTCCACAGCAACCTTCTCAGAGGGATGGAAACACACAGCAATCAGACCCTCCTAAAGAAGCCCTCTGACAACTCAGGTGGCCTAAAGAATGACTGACCAATCTCCTTGCTGCTCCATCCCAGCCAAAGTACATGTGGAAGCTATCAACCAACACCTCATTAAATACCTGGAAAGAAACCACCTAGTCAAAGCTTCACAATCAGGATTCCATGCCAAACACAGCGCAGAGACTGCACTGTTTGCCGCCACAGACAACATCAGAACTCTCCTCGACTGCAGACAGAGAAACTATGTCCCCAATCCTCCTCGACCTCTCTGCTGCACTCGACAGCGTATCCCACCACGCCCTCATCGACAGACCTCCACAACATTTGTCTACAGCAAAGCATCCACAAATGGATCGCTTCTTCCTTTAAGGGTGCACAGAGATCATTAGACTATCACCCTTCACCCCCGCATCCAAGGATATCATATGCAGTGTACCACAAGGATCAGCCTTCAGCCCCACCCTGTCCAATATCTACATGTCCCTAATCAGAGAAGACATCAGATTCCATGGACTCCACATAATCTCCTACGCTGATGACACTCAACGTATCCTCTCGCTCACCAAGGACCCCTCCAACACAAAAAACTTCTGCAATTCAATGACCAACACAGGCAAATGTATGAAAGATAGCTGCCTCAAACACAAGTTCTTGCCTTTGGGAAGAACAACTCTGCATGGGACCACAGCTAGTGGTTATCTGAACTCACACTAACATCCACACTGACATACCATGCACACAACCTTGGCATCATCCTCAACAGCCAACTGACCCTGAAATGACTAGTCAGCAGTCTTCTCCTCTTGCTTCCACACTCTTCACATGCTCTGCTGAATCTTTAGATGGATCCCACTCAACACCAGAAAGCCCAATGCTATGGCAACGCGCTCTACACTGGAATTTCCATTGAGCTCCTCAAAAGACTCCAGACCATTCCGAACATCGCAGCCAGACTCATCCTAGACCTCCCTAGATAAACCTCACCCCCCTTCCCCACAGAAACCTCCAGTGGCTCCTAATCCAGAAGAGATGCCAGTTCAAGTCCTCATGCACGCATACAAAGCTCTACACAATCAAGCATCAGCCTACATCAACCGTCAAATGAATTTCCACCTGCCTGCAAGATACCTGCGCTCTTCCTCACTCACCCTTGCACACACTCCCCGCATCTGTCGCAGTCACAGCAGAGCCCACTCCTTCTCCTGCATCACTGCCAAGACCTGAAAAGACCTGCCCCTCCACCTCCGAACAGCACCATCCCTGGTGGACTTCAGAAAAAAACTCAAGACCTGGCTTTTTGACTGAGACACTGCACCCTCGGCACCCAGATACCCCTATAGCTGAGAGTGCCCTGCTATACAAACGTTGATTGAATGATCGATTGACTGAGTCACATAAACCAAGCCACAGAGATCCACACACATTGTCATTAAGTTCCACACTGGACTATAATGTTACTGCTTTCCTGAAACCACCATCCGATACCACCTGAAAGCAAAACATTTGTGATAGATGGACTGTTTTGATAGAAACATTTGATGATTTCATTGATGCTCTTTTAGAGACTGATAACAAAAATATTATCAAGTATCTCAAACGTATTGCGGGTGATGGTGTAACAAAATCAAGTGCTGAATCTCAAGTTTAATCCAATGCCAAATGTTGATTATGAAAGATACAATTTCAACAAGGAACACCAGAAAATTAGTAAAATCGTTGATGAATTTGTGGAGAGATGTGGCACACTCATCAGACATTGTAAGTTGAATGAATTTCATGATGAAGAAGCTATGCACCTGAGAGTTATTGATGGATGCTTGTCAGATTAATTCGCAGGATAAATGCTGGGAGAACCTCTTAGTCTTGAGCGGGTGTTAATGACTGCCAGATCTGAAGAGTGTGCTGATAGACAAGCTGCTGACGTGGAGGCCAGAGGTACCAGGAATAAATCTGTCATGAGCGTGAAAAGTAAGCCAAAACAAAAGACTGGCCAACACAAAGTGATGATACTCGTAAAATGAAGTTGTGTTTTAGATGTGGATTTCCGTTTCCACATGAAGGTAAATTTCCCGCTCTTGAACAGTCAGTCAGTCAGTCAGTCAAATCACTTCATTCGATTAATTGAAATCGTAAAAGTACAGTACATATTGCACAATATACTAAAATCATGTAACCCAATAAGACATATGATCGATTTAAAAAAAAAATAATTATTACAGCAGGATCAATGTTCTAATGCAAATGAGCTTAAAACACAATTAAGAATAATTTAAAAGAAAATAAGGCAGAGGTTATCTATATGATATAAGTCTTACAGATTTTAACTTAGGGTACCTTTTTTTATTAAGACTAACCACTGCCACTAGAAGAATGGCAATGTTAAAGATCTCCCAAGGATTGTTAAGCAGATGAAGATAAAATAAGGCTGGTCTGACCTGTAAGAAACCGTTTCCCCTTAACAGAGGAACTAAAAACCTCCTATGAATATCACTATAATAGTCACAAAACATTATTAGATGCATTGTGTCCTGTGATGAAAAATGATCACATGGACATGGGCCTATATCCTTTGGATTGCACCGGTCTTGAAGACTACCTAAGGAGAAATGAATTAAGATAAAACATAACCTAGTTAAAAGCCAGCGATGAAAGGGCTTGGTAACAATTCTTAGGTAGGGCTCAATCAATGGGGAGGTTTCTAACAGAAAGTGAGCCCTAACTAAGGTTTTCAATAACTCCCTCTCCTCACCCCTCATCCTCAATAAATTGAAAAGTTCCTGAACAGATATGTAAAAGCTGTTGGAAGGAGAACCATTATGTGATGGTTTGCAAAGCGAAGGAAAAATTGAGGGTGTCATGGAGCAAGCCAGGCTTTGTCAGGATAGAACTGTAAAGACGTGTACCAAAGAAAAGCTTAGATTTACTCCTCATTCAATACTCTGAAGTCACTTGAGGGTACTGGGATTGTGTTCCCATACACTCAACCAAGGAGGGAGGCATGGTCGACCCATCTATCCTAGAGTCCGCAGCATGGCTTCCGAAAGAGAGAACCATTCAGTCTTATAGCTGTGCAATATGGTTGCAAAAGTGCATGGGATTTTGGTTCCTGAATCATCTTCAGAACCAGGATTTTTGTCATGCTTTCTCTGAAAACCTGGCCGCAAATCTAGCTGAAATAAACTGCTTAATTCAGGAAGGAAATTTATTTTTTGGCCAGGTACGCTTCGGTTTCCCAAACTTACTCTCATTACTCGTGTATCCCCAATCAGGGTGATTTTGACACTAGATCCAGAGTGTTACTGATAGAGTGGATTACTTCATTCCTTGGTTGAAGGGTTTTCAGTACCTCAGAACATTTTGAGCACCTGTACTCATCTCTTGACTCTTCTACTTGATGATGAAATCCAGAACATCATGTGGGAGAGAGCCACTTCACTTTGCATTCACCTCAAACAGTTCAGATGAGTAAAGGCAATTAGCGGATGACTGAAATACTGCACATGGCTAGTGATATGACACATAACACCCATGTTTTAAATCCAGAGTGTTGCAGAAATAGCTGGTTGAGGTAAAGGAAGGGGAGAAAAGAATAGAACAAAAATAACCATTTCCTCAAGTAGGAAGAACAAGAGAACTAGGGAAGCAAATGATGATCCAAACTGGTGGTGGGAAAAAGAAACTAATTAGGGTATGCAGAAAAAGGGTGTGTGCTTGTGAATGACATGTACCCATATGCATGGTACTAGGTCTGCAAACCAGTCGCGCTATTAGATGAAAAAGTATCTCCAGAAGGTTAGAATGAGTAAGAACTGGGGACACACAGCTATTCAGCCAACATTGCTTCTGTTGTTGGGTCGCTCCTGACTATCTTTACCTACAGCTTTACTTACGGGATATTTGGGCCCCTGTCACCCTGCTGCAGCCTATTTCCAGAGGGGGTGAGGCACACTTTATGTGCTGGAAGGAACATACAACATCTGTGAAAGTTGTGGTAGCCCAGGTTGATGTGGCCCCTGAACTGTGTATGCTTTCTGTCTTCTGGTTATTGGCCCCAATCACAAACTCAGTTGGGGTAGGACTTTGGCATTTGACATTTTGTTTAGCCTGATCTGGTGGTCTATAGACATTTACTGTCTGCTATGCGCTCTGTTTACCTGTAGTGTCTTTCGAAAGGGACCACATTTTTGTTATGTTATTGTGGTCATCATAGGGACTGTGTCCACAAGTCCCCCTGTTCGTTCAATAAATTATCGGCAAAATGAACTCGCTCTGTCCCACAGGGGCTATGTCCTCGAGGGCGGTTCAGGACTGCCCCTCTATAATTTCCTACTTGACGTCGGCAGTGGGAGCTCTTAACAATAAGATCTTGCCCGCTGAAAAAGAACTATGCTTGAATGGAATTATGCCCACTTCGCCTACATGTACGTGTGGTCATGGTAATGACATTTTTACCAGCAAAAGTGGGCACACTCAGGAAGATCTGCCCTGTACTGCTGCCCATAAGAAGACTAAAACAGTTGATATTCACCATGACCCCAGTTTATCTCCAAATCACCCTATTCAGCCATCAAAGAAAAAGAAAAAAAGGGCATGTGATTGAACAAAGACCTTGGAGGGGGGAAGAGGATTACAACTGTCCAGACTACACTTTGTAAAGTTAATTGGTCTCAGCCTTGTCTGCAAGATTTATCATCCCAGCCTTCAGGAGAGCTCTAAAAACCTGCGATTTCCTCGTACCTAGTACATCTCTGTGCTTCTGTTTGAATTTGCTGCCTTAGAGCTGGACACCTCCGTGGAAGGTAGCTGCATGCTCTCTAAATTTCAAAAAATAAATAACGGACAACATCTAATGTAGAGTTCTTATTGTCTAATTTTATGATCAAAGTAGAATCGCTTGAGAATTAAGCTGTAGCCTCTCTATCCAAGAAAATGTCCCTAATCAATTCTAAACTACAAAAGTTTCCCTCTGAGAGTTGTATTAGCCTCTCACATTGTATAGGCCCTGGTACTCAGCTTCACCCCCCCCTTAGGGTCATTGACCCACTACTACCTTCTATGGAGAGTTCCAACATTCCATTATGGCAGGCTAACCCACTCTACAAGGACCTGCACCTTTAGCTAGCATAAGATCTAGCATAGAAGGGGTAATGTTTCTCTCTTGAGATCACAATATTATTCCAGTGGGCCAAAGTTTCCCAGTTCTAGGCCACATCTGCCACTGGAATCAACCTTGCTAGTTGCAATGATGACCTGGGTGCCTCCTTTAAAAGAGGGCACAGGGGAATCTTTGTCTGATTTGTATAACAGAGTTGTTCATTGGTGTAATATTCAACCAAGACTTGGGGAAAACCTTGTTAGGCACATCATAATGGTTAGAAGATGTGACTGGGTGGGCCCGAGGGATAACACCTGGGAGGGTGACTGCGTCATAATCATTTTTGATGATCCACAGTGGGCCAAGCAGGTATTCCATTGGGCATTTTTGTTCTCCTGTGGCATCAGATAGGGCTTCTGGGAGCCCCAAGAGACCCATAAAGAGGGGGGCAAAGCCATTCCACTGGTGAACAGATTTAGCTTCTTAAGTTCCCTAGAAAGTAATGACTGACTTAGAAGGATTTCTGCTCTTGTCTACCCTGTGCAGGACCTTGGAGAGAGCGTTGTTTCTGGGCTTCTTCCCACTTGTACCCCCTCTAGGGATGCTCATTTTAGTATTGTTTGTTGGAATGTGGCAGGTCTAGCTAATAACTACAAGCAAATTGGTTGAGTGTTGTCAATGCTTTTCATATCTTAGGGCTTGTGATACTGATATGACCTTCTACTTAGATGTGTATTGCTACTTTTTCTAGCAGCTATACCATCTTCTAGAGGTGGTGCCAGGGGTGGAAGTATCACTCTGATCTCCTTCGATATCCCATGTAATTTGGTTCAGGTTCCCAGTTTGTTCTTTCACTCACTTTGACAATTACATCTACCTTAAAACTCCTAGTCATCAACCTCAACAATTCACACTCCCAAGATACCCAGAATGAACATTGATTTGTTTTGGTTGACTATTTGGAAAAGCAATGCGTCCCACCCAGGATGATTATGTTGGGTTATTTTAACATTTACTCATGTACAGAGGTTTGTCCTGGGGGGAGGAGCTGAACCATGAGACCGGCATCACTCAGAAACCTCTCAAGAAGCTGCAAAGCATCCAGAATGCCTCGCCAGACTCACCCTCAATATCCCCCGCTGCACTCACATCACCACCCACCTGAGGAACTCCACTTGCTCCCAGTCAACAAAAAGATCACCTACAAACTCCTTACACATGCCTACAAAGCCCTTCATGACACAGGACTTGCATGCCTAAACCAGCGACTCTTATTCCACGCACCCACCTGAGACCTTCGTTCCTCTCAATTGGCCATAGCTGCCATCCCACGTATCCACAAGACCACGGCAGGGGGAAGATCCTTCTCCTACCTCACAGCAAAGACCTGGAATATCCTGTCTCTCTCCCTAAGGCAATCACCGTCACTACCCCAATTCAAGACGGGGCCTCAAGATCTGGCTTGAGGAGTTTTTGGGGAACATCATGGCTGCCAATAATTTTCAACTTCTGAACTATACAGGGACTAGGCCCAGCATGGATATGGTTGTGCCCACATTTGTTTGGTGAGGTTATATTATCACTGTTGATTTAACTTTGCTTTCCCCTAACTTAGTTAATTTAGTTTCACAGTATTGTGCGGTGTGGAACCAATTTAGTGCCCATAACCCTTTGTGTCTGGCTGTTATTTACAATTTGATGAAGATCATGAGACTTTATAAGGGCAGGGTTGGGAGGGACCTTAGGCCAGTAGACCAGGGGCAACATTTGAAATGGTCCTAGGAAGTTCCCCTTAATCTTAAACCTAAACTAGATTTACTGTAATGCTAGACATCTCCATTTGTATGGGAGATCCCTCTTTGGCAGAGGAAATTATGTTTATCTTCCGTTAAAATTTGTGAGTTAATTACGGGGTATCTCTCTTTCGAGTGGATTAATCATGCTTGTTCCGAAGCCCACCATAATTTTCCAATTGCTCCGAAAAAGAATCCTTGCAACACCAAGGAAGTGTCACTGTGAAGGAAATATTATAAATTTGTGTTGATCACAAGGAAACAATCTATTCAGCAGGAGGCATGGGAACAACTTCTTCAGGTCGATGCCCTGAAGAACAGCGCCCGCTTTTGGGAAATTGTTTATAACTCTTATTTTAATGGGGCTGCCAACAATAATAATGAGAACCTGATGTGCCATATTTCCACCGAAGCATGGTCTGAGCAGTTTAAGGACATTTATGGGTTTAATACAGCTAATCAGTTAGGGCATGACTGGATGATGAAGGCAGGCACATCCAATTTGTTTTTTCAGGTTGGAGAAGTCAAGGCAGCCATCGAGGGCATGTCCAGTAATAAAGCACCTGGCCCGAATGGGGACCGGTAGATGTTTTAAAAATTGACCCAGAGAAATGGGCTAGGCTCTCAACCAAAGTGTTTAATGCCCCTGTGACGAATGGCATCCCACAATCATGGGCCATGTCAATAATTGTGCCAATATTTAAGAAAGGGGCAAGAAATGATCAGCATTGTTATCAACCTATTTCTTTAATAGACTTGACAGTTAAGATTGTGGGACTAGTCATGCTCTCAAGGTTGTCTGCATGGCGGGAGGAAAATTAGGTATTGTGGACCTGCAGTATGGGTTTAGAGCAGGCAGAAGTACCTTGGATCAATGTCTAAACTTACAGATGGTTGTTGATAAATATAACATTGCTAAATAGGGTTGTTTATGCATGGCATTCATGGACCTATCTTCGGCCTTTGATATGGTCAACAGGAATGAACTGTGGTCAATTTTGTTAATCATGGGCCTTGATAAAGAGATAGTGCTTTTTTTGCACGACTAGCACTTTGACCTGGAGACTAGCATTAGATGTGATCAGGATGACAGCACAACAGTACTGTTTAAAGTCCTGCGAGGTGTCAGGCAGGGCTGTATTTTGACCCAGTGCTATTCCCCCACTATATTAACAAGCTGGGGTAGACCCTTCGTGCAGCCAGCGCCGATATCCCACAGGAGATATTTATAACATTCTGGGTCTTTTGTATGCTGATGACATGGTCCTTCTTTCTAGGGGGGTGATCAGCCTCCAAGGATGCTAAAGCATTTGTTACTTAGATGGATCGGCTGGATTTATGCACAAATTAAAAAAAGTTACATGTAATGGTGGCAGGGAAAGTAGCTAAGGGGCAGAGTGTTTATCACCTGTCAGGGTCTGAAATTACCAAGGTTACGCTTTCCCTTATTTAAGTGTTCTTTTTGACGAGAAAGGATCATGGGCGCCATTTTCAAAAGCTAAAAGAAATGTCTTTGGCAGGTCTTTGGCTGAAACCTCCGTGTCAGCGCGCTTTATAAATACAGCATAAGATAAGATAAGATAAGTGGCCTCTCTGCTTGATTTTGCAAGTCACTTAGGGGCCAAACCAATGAAGGCCCCCATTCAAATTTATCAGTCCATGTGCAATTCTCCGGCCTCATATGGGAGCTTTGAGAATACATTTTTGAGACGTCTCTTGGCAGTGCCCCAATCCTCAGCTTCTTTTGTGATCCATGAAGAGCTAGGGGTGGGTTACATTTCAGATTTTCTGTTAATGTGGCAGATATTAAGATGTATTCCAATTTTTTGTAACCCTGATTTGAAGCTTAGTAGGATTATACTGAGGAACTGCATGCTTCTGGAGAAGGCCAAATCCATTCCATGGCTGAATTATGTCAGCTCTATTTGCCAGGAGCAGAGTTGCCCTGACTTGTGTTTTCACCAGGAGAACATTAGCAGGGGGTATTTATCTTGGGCTAAAAAACATGTTTGTGCTAGAGCCCAGGCTACCAGGGAGTGCACAGAATTAGTAAAACCTTCTGTTCGCACTCACGTTACCAACTCCACACTTGGGTCCACCGACCCATACCTAAACTTTGTCGCCAACACTCAGCATTGATTTATGTTGACTTTCTTTAGGCTGAACTAATTACATTGGTTTCTAGTGGACCCTATTGATTGGAACAAGGTTCATAATCTTGCCTCATGTAACTGTGATAACTTTTCCAATCAGGATTCTTTTTATTTTGTCCTGTTTTGTGAATTGTATCATGTCCCTCGTATACAATTTATTTTTACTCTACTCAAAGAGAAGCTGTTTACTCAGGCCAGGCCTGATTTGTTTTTTTTACCAAAGTTAAATAATTAATTTGTTTGTTTTAATGTCGCTGAGTTTTTAATGATTGCTGTTAGGCTCAGAAAAAGAAGGGGGTAATTGGCATTTTTTCATATGTACACGTGGTCATTGTTATGGGTGTTATCTTAAACATTGTATTTGTAGCCATTTTTGTGTTTTGATAATGTTAAGATCAAACCCTGTCCCTCAGGCTGTTTATATGTTGTTACTATTGTTATATGCCATGGAGTGTTTTTATTGTATATTTGTATCTTTTATGGTTTTTATTAACCGAGAAAAGATTATTTTGACTGACTGAGTAAGAACTGTGACAGAGAAGCAAAACAAGTTATTTTTTCCTGCTAGTAGGAAACCACAGTTTTAAGCCAAGGGGAGAGTGGCCAAGATTGTTGGTATATTGGACCTCAGGGCAACAGGATGCTGTCAACCAACTTCTCACTGCACATGCTTTCCCCCAATTAGCAAATCAGCATAGGCATATTTGACTTTTAAATAACCACACAGTTCATTGGTGAACAAATCAAATATTCAACATGAACCACTGTGTCTACATCTGACATTAACTATGACAACTGCGCAATGTACCTTGAAACCAATAGGCCAAATAGCATAATTGTAAACAGGAAACTGAGCTAAAGTCCATGTTTAAGTACAATCAGAGACACCAAAGTGTGGTTACTACATGTGCTATGTTAGCTCTACATTGACATTGCCTGCCTGTACTTTTAAAAGGCCGCTTTCTTCTATGTTAGGCTATGACACACTATTAGTTGTATGCTCTAAATACTATACTGATCAATGAGAATCTAGTTCAGTGGAGAATTTGACTGTTTAGTACACGTTTCACAAACATAATTTCTATAAGAGGTGTTTAATTATGACTCTCCTAGACTGGATTTAAAACCGGGTAGCACATTGGAGCCTCCTGCAGAAACTTGGAATTACATTTCTCTCCAACATAAAACACTAGAAGCAGGCATGCAATGTGTGCATTATTAGTGTTCTTCCGAAAGGCAATTGGCTCACTGATCATCCCATGGGAAGGCTATTATGAAGGCTACAGAAATGAATGAGAGGAACTGACACTAATAGGAACAACCCAACCTTTTCAACACTGTGTTTGCAGACACATACAGCACCCACCTGGAGGGAGGGCACAAGACAATAGTAGGTGATCAGTATGAGGGGGTCTCCCTTTGTTGAGAAGTAGGCCATCTCAATTTGCAAGCGCAAACTTAGAAATTGGTTTAGGGGAGCCCAAATTCTTGAACTGGCCTCAACTTCCTTTCCACCATTTGCAAAATTGATAAATGGTGATTCATGTGACACCTTCTGTCAAAAACTTCAAGAAGTGCTGTAAAATGTAGGAATGTAGCAAATGAATGTTATAGTGATGAGGTTAGGGCCATTACTAATTACTGCTGGGTTACTGTTATCAAGTAGGTCTACATGGTCCTCAGATTGCTACTTGAACCAAAGAAGACAAGAAGAGACTGCTGACAGCATACTTCTAACACCTAAGGAAGGACTGAGGGAAACATGTGTGCTTGCAAATGAGCACTCTAGTTTATGGTTTAAATCTTTTATTACTTTGTGCCAGCTTGCATGATGAATGATTTATACAGTACACTGGTTATTCAGCAAGAAGCAATATTAAGACAAATAACTGAACAACTGACATGAGGAAAAGGACAAGGTAACCCAAAAAATACCCCTTCCTCGAGTTCTGAGCCAACTTATGGGTCTGTCCTAGGACCATTCTTATCTAACGGGTCAGAGAGTTGGAGAACTTGCACTTACTTCAGAAATGTTAACTCCCGAAATTCCTGTGTTAAGATATATGGTTGCCAAGGGTCTTGGTAAGAAGCCCCATTGTTATTATACGTGAGTGTAAGTTTCTTCATTCCGAGAATGTACCAGAGACAGAGATACCAGTGGTTCCCCAATGAGATAGTATATTTTGTAAGGCTGCCAGGGGGCAGATGAATATGTTGGGCAAACCAAGCAGGGTGTATGCGGGAAACCTGGAAAGCTGGGTGTCCAGATGATAATCTATATTGTCTAGAGTTTGAGTTCAATAGTCTTGGATCTGTGGGCATTCCCATTGTAAGTGTACTAGCGTCCTTGACTCCCCACACCCTCTCCAGCAAATCAAGCTATTGGTAGGGTAGAGTTTGTGCAGGCACTCCAGGGTAAGGTACCAGAAAGTTGTAATCTTAGTGAATGTCTCAGTGAGAGCCATGTGACAAGGGGTATGACGGGTCCTATAATATATATTTTCCCATTCCTTGTGTGTTAGCTGTCTTCCTAACTCTCTTACCCATCTAACTTAGATGGTATTGTGTGAATGTATTGTGGGCCTAAGCAATTGGGCATATATAGTTGAGATCAGGCCTTTATCAGAGGTTTTCATGATCAATCATAGTCTGTAAGGTAGCTATGTGCGTTGGTTTTCTTTTCAGGGTTTATGAGTGTTGAAGTTGTAAGTATCGGAGGTGTTTTGTCTCGCAGGGTGCAAAGTCTGCACATATTTGAGTAAATAGGATTATCCCCTACTCATCAATCATGTGCCCCATTGAGCAGCATCCAGTCTGGTGCTATTTGGGAAATGCTCAGGGATGCATCCCAGGTGTGAAGTCCGGGTTTTCAAACAGTGACGTACGCGGAGAGGGAAAGGATGTGAGCCCAGGAATTACAGCAGTCCCTGGCCTCCATGGTCGATTTGGTGATAGGTGAAAGTTATAGGCTCTGTGGCCTGTGCTTTTTCTTTTGGAAAGGGATCTTCCACAGCGAGGTTCTGGCTACCACCCTATCCTGGAATAGCCAGTGTCGCTCGGACTCCTCTTTATTCCATTCCACCAGATAACGTATCTGGGAAGCATAGAAATATAGTTTGAGATTTGGGAACTCCATGCCCCCAATGGTTGGGGGCAGGTAACTCTATTATTTTTCCATGCAGAGTTTTTTCCCAGCCCAGATGAAGCGATATAGCTTGTTTTGCTATTTATTAATCATCCCCGCCGGGGGTGTCAAGGGGAGTGTTTGGAATGTATGGCACTGACTCGTTAGCCCAGTGTGTGGGGAATTGCATTGCTAGTTGGGTTAGCACGTCAGGGGGTAAGGCGAGGATGAGCACCTGTAAATTAATGATGTTTACTCGGAACCCAGAAATGGATCTGAATGTCTCAATCTCCGAGAGGAAAGCTGGTAGGGAGGTAGTCGGTTTGCCTAGTGTGGCTAGCACATCATTTACATACAAGCTGACTTTGTGCTGATCTCCCCTAAAAAGATGTCCACATTTCAACATTGTCTTGCACTCTTTGGGCGAATGGCTCTATGAATAGGGTAAACAACAGTGGGGACATTGGGCATCCCTGCCGGTTCCCTCTGTGGATAGAAAATTGGGTAGATTTGAGTCCATTCACTCTCACTGATGCAGTGGGAAGGCGGTAGCAATTTAGTACCACGTGCGAAACCTCTCCAGTATTTCAAAATGAATCAGTCAGTACCTGTTCTAGGAAGGGCTATGCACCCTATCGAAGGCCTTTTCGATGTCTATTGCTAGGAGCAAGTATTCATTTGGTATACAGTTAGCCTTATCTATAATATGTAACACCCGCTTCATGTTGTCACTGGTTTGGCAGTAGGGGATGAATCTTGTTTGGTCGGGGTCTACGATGTAGGGTAGTAATGGGCCTAGTCTAGCCGCTAGTATACATGTGAAAAGTTTAAAGTCCGGGTTTAGAAGAGTAATGGGGCGGTATGGGCTGCAGAGCTGTTTATTCCTAAGAAGAGGTTTAATCTGGCGTGTGTTTTATGGACATGTGAGAGATAGGAGTACTCACGAACTCAAGGGTGCAAGGTCCTCCAGACATCTCGTAGACCAATCTCCATAAACTCCCGGTGACTCTCCCATGACAGAGCCCCAGCATGCCCGAATCTAGGCGTAGATCTGTCTAAGTTGTTATCAAATTCCAAATTGAAATCCCTACCTATGAAGACCCACCTATCTCGTGTTGACATGACGTCAGCAAGAGCTGTCCGTAGGAATGCCTCCTGCCCCTTGTTTGAAGCATAGATGGATGCCACTTCGTAGTACCAGGGACCCACGGAGACTTGATATGCAAGAAGATACCCTTTCATTTCAGCCACATTTGTGCCTATGGAACCCTTAGGTTGTAGGTATGTGAAACTAGAAGCACCAACCCTGCTGTTTTGGTGCTGGGGAAAGAGAAGTATTGGAGTGGAAATGCTCGTGACCAGAGTCTATGGTAATCCTGTGGTCAGAGGTGTGTCTCCTGGAGTAGGCAGATCTCTGCTCCCGTGCTTTCTATGTATGACAGTACCGCCCTGTGTTTGATGGGGTTATTGAAGCCCTTGGTATTTAAGGTTAGAACTTTCAATGGAGTACCCATTTGAGTTAGTACGGAGGATGTGTTTCCTGTTTGATGTGCCCATGGGTCGTCCTCCTTTCCTGGGCTTCACCATTAGTGTGTGCAATCGTGAGTGCAGAAGATTAGAATGTTTCCCTTAACACCAAAACCCACAACATTAAACAAGCATTCATGTGCATAGTACTTGAATAAAAGAGGATAGAAAACGAACAGTCTGTAGAGTGAAAGTCCAAAGTGGGGTATATATGCGCGGCCTTACTCCCCACTCCCCCGACACGCCACCCAGCTGCTGCCCAAGTAGTTTGGTAGGCAATAAACCTTTCCATTCTAGGGAGAGTCCAGTCTGGACAGTGGGCCAGGCAGCGCCTCAACGGTTGCTTGCTGACCCTCAGCTATGGTGTCCGTGTCCAGTTTGGTGATCTTTCTGCTCACAACTGGAGCCACCAGCAGGGATGTCCTGAATTTGAATGGTGTAGCGGCGACTGCTCAGTTGCTCTGTCCGCTGCTAGGTCTAGGCCCAGTACCTTGCAAGTCTCTTCAAAGAAACCCAGTTGAAGGAGACAACCTTTGCAGTGGAAGATGAGTCGGGAGGGGTGCTCCCACGCATAGCCACCCCCTTGATTTTCAGGAGTGTGGTCGCTGGTCAGGCTGTGTGTCTTTTTTGTAATGTGGATGCTGCCAGTTCTTGATAAAATGAAAGAGATTGATCTCGGAAGGCAATGGGGTGTTTCTGTCTGTCCTTGCGTAGTATGTCTTCTTTCAACTGAAAGTCATGGAGGCAGACTAATATGTCCACTGGGCGGGCATTCCCTGATCTTGGGGGGCCCACTCTGTGTGCATGATCCATTTTCATCCACAGGGTTGGTGGGGCATCTAGGACAAAATGAAAGAGGTCTGCAAGGTAGCCCCGAAGGTCCGCACCTTCAGCTTTAGATTGTGCTCCTCTAACGCAAATGCTTTTGCACTTGGATCTATTTTCGAGGTATTTGGTGTGAGCCTAGAAATCTAGCTGTTGGTCCCTGAGCTTTAAAATTTCTTGTTGCGATGCCTCGATGCCCTCCACATAGCTGTTACCTTGATTTTCCAGTGTGGCCACTCTGTCTCCCAGCGTGTCCACATCTCTTTGATGTCATTGGAGAGATCCTTCTTGACTTCCTGCAGGTCTTCCCTGAGTGCAGAGAAGAAGGACTCCAAAAATGTGCGTGTGACTGGCTCCCCCGCACATTCTTCTTCCTGGCTCGAGTGTGTGAGATTTGCTGTGGCACAATCACCTGTTGTGCCATCTGGGGGTTTTGTGAGCATGTCTTTAAGTGTTCGATCCTTTCCAGGTCTAGCCGCCATCTCATAGGAGGTTGAATGGGGTGTGAAGCATTGCGATAGTGGAGGTAAGTCATCACTCATGTCAGGCCTGGGGGGTGATAAGCCACTGCCTGAATGGCCTGAATGGCCCTGGGAGTCTGAGGACCACGGCAAACATGTGCAGAGTTCAGCTGCGAGGGTCCTTGCTGCACTTGAGCGTGTGTTCCTCCCCACCCCCTGTCCTGGGTTGCAGACCGAGGCCTTCTCATGTCATGTTGGTGACCTCTGGGTGAGTAGGGGAAGCGGTCTATACTGCTGCTTTAGTGCCTCAGGTGCTGTGTTGTGGGAGGGGGGGTCAGTTTGCTTCAACTGGGCCAAGTGTGGAACCCTGAGGCCCAGTCAATGTAGCCCTCAGCGTCTTGACTCCCACCTTTGAGAGGTGTTTTGCTATGGTCTCTGCCTTGTGGTGCTGTGGGCTGTCCGCATGCAAAACCCCTATATAGTGCTGTATGCATGCCCACAGCTGGCGTTCTGATGGGGCTCCATCCCGGTGCCAACTAGGTCCCAATTGCTCCCCACTTGTCCCAACAGAGCCTGCTGGTCTCCTTACTGTACAGTGTTGAAGGCTGTTCCATTTGTTCTTCCTCTTCTTGATGCTTCTCTCCAACCCCTTTGCTGGGCAGGACATGTGGGACTCTAGGAGCATGGGAGCGCGGGCGCTCACAGCCTCAGGTGGACTTCTTGCCACACCAGGCATCTCGGCGCAGTCGAGATCCAGATCCACCGCAGTAAATCTGCTTCAGATTTGTTGTGCTATTCTCCGGGTAATGAAGATGTCTTCCCTTACCGTCCCCAGCCCAACTTTTGAAGGTGAGGGTGCTGTGGTAGTGCGGTAATGGCGAAATTGGGTGCGGCGCCAGAGAGACGAAGAGAGACTTCTCACTTGGTTGCCACCTTGGCCACGCCTCCAGCCCCCTAGTTTATGCCAGGATAGAGAAGAAAACAGCGTGTCCATCAACATATTGCCTGGAGAAAGCAACAGGTCTAGTAGGAATTGGAATTTTGGCTGTGGTCGTAAAAAGAAGTGATTGTAAAGGATGTCTCTCACTGACATTTGTGGTCTGATAACACAAAAATCAGTTCTCAAGTTTTGGGAATAGCAGCAGCACTCTTGGTAGAGATGGGATATTTTTTTACATATTGATAAGGTGCCAAGCCTGTCTGAAAAAAAAAGTTGCAACTTCAATAGATGGCTTTTCCGGGTTTGTCCCTTTTGGAATTTTGCAAGCTAAGTTGATGATCAACTTGGAGTATTTATTATCTTTCATACAAGGTTTGTGAGTCAAATAGGGTATAGGAACTCAGCATAGTTGCATATGGCCTATATACTTATACTTCTTTTTGTATTGTCTAAGCCAAACTACACCGAACAGTGCCATTGTGCATGTGACAAATACATTGGATAATGTTTTTTCTAACTATATTGGAACCTCTAACAAGAGCGATGCCATCTTTGGTCCCACATACAAAAGTTTATATAGGCATGTTTGTTCTGGATATCCCTGCAGTATTAACAGAGGTAGGATGCACAATATGTGCAGTGCATGCAGACAAAGTCAGTAACAACAGGCCTGTATATGAACTATCTGTGCACAAAATGTCCATACCTAAAACTATATGAACAGAAACGCGTCTCCACTTGTAGACGGACTCGTGAGGTTCTTCAATTTCAACACGTAGAGAGTGCATGCGTATGTGGTCTCTGTATCCAGTCTAAATAATTCAATAAGACGAAACACGGATTGACGTGTCAATGCTGATTTCGAATGCAGGAGTCCATTACACTAATTGGACGTCTGTCTATTGACACACATCGGTTTCACCCCCGGCTGGTGCCACTGGGTGTATATTTAAATTGTACCAAGCCCAGATTGCTCAAGTACCAAGACTTGTACAATTACACAGAATGTCGTGTGACTCCTATTCACCGATCAAGAATACCCAAAACACTTATTGTACTGGTTTTGCAGATCATCTCATATACCTAGGCTGTCAGTCCTCCCCCTCGCTGGGTGCCACGGCTGGGTCCCATGTGAGTACCCCTCCTAAACTTTCACTTCCTTGTGGTGCACTAATGTCACTCTGATACCGATTCCTTCTTTTAAGATGTCCCTACATCACTAGGTCCTGATGTTGTATTCCACTTTAGGTGTCCGTATATAGGTTTCCTGATACATGCCCTTATATAGGCATAAGATCCGAGTCCTTATTTAGGCATTAGCCATGCTATTCAAATACAGGCATGGTCACCTACATCCGTCCACCTCCAACGAAAGTCACAACAAGTTCTTAGAAACCAGACCCTTAAGCTGTTGGTAGTTTCCCTAGCCCAGGATTATTGATTTCTCCAAGAACTCATTTATTATGCATGAACCGCTATACCCTAACGGTTCATTCATGACGTCTTTCACTGCCCGCCTTTACGTCAATGCTAACCTTCCTAGCCATCTACCAGGTATAAATATACCTTACCTTGCCATGGCAAAGCACGACTCACCACGGCAAGTAAGGAGGAGACCTTGAATAGAGGAGCCTGTGTCCTGGCCTGACGCACTGACAAGACACTGTCATCCCTGCTCGCAGAGAATCCAGCTTCCAGTGTTCTGACTCCCTTCACTTGATGTTAGATTTCGAGACCCGGAAAGAGATTCCCACCTCTCTCATTCTAAGTATGGAGCTAACTAGAGCCGAGAGGGACTCCTGGCATACAAACTATAGCATAGCATACTATAGAATACAGCATCTACTTCTTAACTTGTACTACACTTAGGTTAGGTACATTGGGGTAATACTAGTTAGAAGCATCAGATGAGTATCCACTTTTTAGCCTGTGTTATTTATGTATATGTATATGAATATGTGTCATAGCTAAGAGACAATGCTATTGCAGTATTATTTTTTTCTACTGCTTACGCTGTACATAATATATCTCGCATACTGTCTTATAATTGTAACAGAATATATCTCTTACACGAGATACAAGACTGTTCTATAAATCCTTTTTATTGAAATGCCCGTCTACTCTTTGTGTGTAACTCCACAGAAACTAAGCATGCACGATTAGCTAAGTGAAACTGTTATCAATTGTTTCCACGATTCTGAGAGTGTTCCGATTCTAAAGGGAAACACAGTTGGCATGTTTATGCGGTTTTAAGGTTATCAAATGCAAAAATAAATTTTCGCAAAAAATGGACACTTGTAACAAGTCTAAACCATTGGATAGAAAATTTGTGGTATTCTCAAAAAACGCAATGTGTAAGATATTTGTGCGGTGTATATTTTCGTCCGCCACTACATTGCAGTTGTGGCAATTATCATCGAATACCACAAAGTGTAAGGTGCCTGCCTCATCCAGAGGCTCCTCTGGTCTAGGTTTGCAGTATCCAGAGATCCGTAAATGGGGTAAAACAAAAAGTGGAAACCCCAACAAAAAAGAAAATGAAAAAAGAAAAATGAGTTTTTATTAAAAAATAGGTCCACTCCATGTTTATGCGGTTGCCAGAAACTACTTCTTTCTTGTTTACAAGGAGTTTCTAGTGGCCTCTGAGTTAGCTGGCACACAAAGTAATTAGGTTTAATATATATTCGATAGGGGCATGCTTACCTCAGTCCTATGCCAAACCTATAGTGTATATTATTCCAATGGGCAGAGCCTATTAGGAAAATAGAAACTACACTACATGGTGCCCAACGGTTTGGTAAGGCAGTAGTTTAACGCTGGAAACTGAAGTAACACTGTCGTGCTTTTCTCAGAGACCCCTACTCACATACTCCATAAGATGTCTGGAGTGGGTAGGGTTAAGTATTCGCCAAAACTGAATAGGACAAAAATCCTACATTAGCTGTTTTGTTTGTTCAATGTTGAAGGATACAGTGTTCCAAAATATTTTGTACCTTATCTTTGTTTCCTATTTTTCAAAAACAATGTCCATTAACAGGGATACTAACAACATTGCAGCTGCGGCTGACGCAGTCGCAACAGCTTTTTACAATACCGGTTATAATGAAAGCAATGAGGATGCAATACCTATCCATCCAAATATGAGGAGAGGCATCACTCTAAAACTTATACAACTCGGCCTATCACCTAGAGGTGGTAGAGCAGTTTTCGTGATAGAGGCACACAAATCATTTCAGACAGAGGTATTCTAGTCATGGATTGTATCCCCAGAATCAAATCCAATACCAAAGGTGTTTCATTTATTTAAAGAAGATGATCCACCTGAGGAATATATTCCTTTCGAGGATATTGAAATTCCACTCACATACCAAGAGCATAATCTCTGGTTTAAAGGCGCCCTAAAACATCACAAAAACATTACCAGGCTTCGTCCACTAGGTAGAACAGGAACGACATGGCCGGTTTTAGCCGGCTGCACACCTCATCCTGACATCGAAGATATGTCAGAGGATGAATTACTTACTCAACTAGACGAGTTAATAAAATGACACAGTAAAGACACAACAGTCTAAAGGTCCTGAAAAGGACCCTATTAAACAAAACCCTACATCTTCTAAAAAGAAGTGGGAAACTAATAAACAAAATTCAAAACAAAAACGTTCTCAATCCCAAGGTAGGTCTCCTCAAAAGGAGCCCTCTGAAAGGAGGTATAACCTCAGGAATAGGGATAGTTTAAGAAAACCTGACAGGTATCAGGATACTGATACACGTTCCTCTCGTATCTTTCAGATATCATCACAGACATCCAAAAGAAGTGGATGGTCAGATCACAAAGAAGAACGCATGAAGTCCAAAGACGATCAATACGTTCAGAAAACCAAATCAAAATATCAATTCACCAAGAAGAAGGTAGCAGGTCTGAAGATCAGACATGCCGAGAATACTAAGAACACAACTCATGAACAGTGAATGGGCTCAGACAATGCTGGACAGTGCAGCAGAAGTAACAATAGCTTGCCAGAACCTGAAGGAAGGTCTGGAGATAGTGGACTTGAATGAGTACATAACCGTAGAGACTATAGACACCAAGGTTAGTACTCCACAAACGTTATATGAAATAACACTCCGGATGGAGGGAGACATACCAAGAAAGGTGAAAGCACTCTTTTGGGAGAAACTTTCAGGGGGTTATGATAAACTTCTAGCAGAACAGGACTGGTCACCAGAATTTGTCAGGGAGTGCCCACATGGTGAGGACATCATTATGCCAGCCTTCTCCAACCATATTCCAATTCACCTAAAATATACCTATGCCAGGGAATGGGCAGTTGCCAGGCCCCAGCGTTATACAAAAATCATATAGAATGGGATGAGGACTCACCTCACCACAAAATACAGTTACAAAATTAACCTACTACACAAAGGCAGTACCCAATAAAGCAAGAAGTTAATAAACAGGTCAGTCAGATCTTAGATCAACTTGAATACCAAGGGGTGATTGAAACATGCACCTCTTCAATAATTCTTTGTTTCCTGTATCCAAACCAGACAATACATATGGTCTAGTTTTGGATTACAGACCCTTAAACACTTGTTCCAAAACATTTGCAGTGCTAAATACACATAGTACAGCATTAATGAATAACATTGTACGTAAAAAATATATAACCACATTAGACATTTCAAATGGTTTCTTTTGTCAAAACATAGCACTTGAAAGCAGGTACTTAATAGCTTTCTCAATAATGGGAACCCAAGGTCAATTTTGTTGACTCCCACAAGGGTTCAAGAACAGCCTGGGGTTATTCACAGCAAGAGTAACAGAGTTACTACAAATTTATGATGATGAGGCATTGTCATATGTTGATGACATCTATCTGACAGGCAATGAACTAGATAGGCACTTGACCCGGGTGAGTACCATTATACTGGACTTCACCTCTGAGGGCCATAAATTCCACTTTAAAAAATCCAGAATTGCCCACGTCAATGTCATTTTTCTAGGATATAAGCTTTCAAATTAAGGCAAGAGCCTGGCAGCTAACTTTTTAGAAAAGTCTGCGCTGCTCCAACCTCCAAAAACAGTGAAAAATTTACAGTTGATTTTAGGTTTCCTGAATTTTGGAAGAACTTACATTATAAATTGCACAGAAAGCATTAAACCACTCTACAAATTAATCAAACCTGATTTTTCAATCAAAAATTGGACACAAGAACACACAGAAATCCTGCTTTCACTCCAAGCAACAAATCACTTACAAACACGCGTAAAATACACACAATTTAGTGATCCGAATAATTTCGGGTCAATGCGATTTCACCCATTTAACATTTAATGAGGATGAAAAAGTACCAATTGCATACAAATCACATTTGTATACACAAGCAGAAATGCGCTTCACTTCAATAGAAAAAATCCTATAAGCAGTTCAAATCGCTGTAGCAAAAGAAAGAGCTCTAGCTCAGGGGAAACGCATTATTTTAGTGACTTCAGTACCAGCCTTAGAGGCAGTTACAAAAGCGAGCATTCCAAATGCAAAAGCTTTACATCCTAGATGGATACAATGGGTTAATTCTCTTGCTGCAACAGATGTTGAATAGGTTTTTGATCCTGATTTAAAAAACACAAGCATTACTGCAATATGAACATGAATGTCCTCTGCCCACTGAAATTCTGCCTCTTGAACAGTATGAATTTATAATTTATACTGACGGATCAGCACAACCCGCTATAGGGAGTAAGCAAGTTTACAGTGCAGCATGCGCAATTGTTAAAGGTTGCATGCGCGATGGTATCTTCCGACCTATTGTCAATAAAACTCAATCTCTAGGAGTTTGTACAGCTTAGTGAGCTGAACTACAAGCATTCCAACTGGCACTTGAAAATACTGATCGCAAATTCCCCACACTTATAGTGTGCGATTCCTTTTACTGTGTTCAGTCATATAATTAATATTTACAGAATTGGCTCCAAAACGGATTCAAAGATGCAAAAGGTGACACAATAAAGCATAAAATGCTTTGGGAACAAGTAGTTCAGTTGCGAAACAGACTACAAAATACTCACGTGATGCACACGCTGAGTCATCAACGTGATGGCATTCACGTTGCAGGGAATTCATTAGCTGAAGAAGCCGCAAAGGGGGCTGTACAAACAGCTTCCGTAGCTTCGATCACTCGTTCAATAACGATAATAGACAGAGAGATATTGTTGGCTGTCAATGTTTAAAGCAAAGACAGTGGTGCAGCATTACCAAAAAAGTTTCCACTCAAGTACTCTTATGTAATTGATGCGAACAACGTTCCCTTTGCTCGAATCCATGGAGTGGGAAATAGGTTAATTCCAAGCATGGAACTTTGAGCAGCTTTGATTTATGAATCACATCTTGGGGAGGGTCTGTCACAACAGGGGATCTCTAAAACAATATTAACTTTAAAAGAGTTGTACTGGTGGCCTGTTATGAATACACTGATTCACATCTTCATCAATAACTGCAGGGACTGCAATAGACAGCGTAGTGCAGAACGCCATCAGTCACCAGACTACAAAGTAGCCTGCCCAGTACAGACACCATTATTAGACAGCATTAGACTATCTACGTGCAGGCGTCCTTTTGGACAAATGCAATCACATAAACGCTAAGTCAGAGTTTCTATGGATGTGGCTCAGCGCTCGGCTGACACTTGATTTGTTATAAACAATTTGCGAGTCTTTATCGGCACATACGCAATTGGCACACTACATTCTGACTAGGGTCCTGCTTTTAGCTCTCGGGCTTACAAAGAGGCCATGACCAGTTTGGGCATAGCATTGTGGTACTCCTTTACGAATTATCCTAAGGGAAATTCTGTTGTGGAAAGGAAAAACCGGGACATAAAGCAGTCTATAACAGCTAGTGTATTAAGATCGGGTGATGGGTGGGTCAAACATCTATATGGGGTCCAAAGCTCATTAAATAATTTGCCAAGAATTTCTCGAGGGGTGGTCATTCCAAATGAGTACTATTTGGGACAAGAAAGTGGGTCCTGGATCTCGAATGTAAAGACACAGTGGTGGAAAATAAACCCTTTGATATCAAAGATCATTTGGCTGTTTTAAAGGATCTAAATGAACTAAGATCGAAACAAAGCAATGTGTTCCTGAAGCCAACCACCACTGGGGAAAAACTAGTCGTCCCAGCAAGGCCTGTCTGGATCCCAAAAGTTGGGATCTAGTCAGTGAGAAAATTGCAGACAAGAAGGAATTTGGGCCTTCTTTCAGACAACCAGTACCTGTCCTAGCCATCCACGGAACAAGAACGGTACTTCTCCCGCCCCATGCTGGAAGAAAGGAGAAACGACTTGTGTCAATCGACCTCATCAAACCACACTACGTGGCCAATACTAAATAGAAGGTCTCGTGGACTCCGACCTAGTAGCAAACGCACTCCTCTTGTTACTATCCAAGAGGTTCAGACTGAAAGACTCATCACCATCGAGAATTCAGCAGTAACAGATGAAAGACTAAGCAACCATGCTATGGAACTCATCCTTCATGAAACTCAAGTAACAGTTCATCCAGACACACCAATGTAACACGTGATCAACCGGTTCCAGCGATTTCAACGAATCGTGATGCAATTCCTACAATTGACCGAACTGCTTCTGGTTACTTCATTAACTTTGATACGTTTTCTGAGGATCCAAGTGAGCCTGAAACAACACCAGCCCAAAGAACTTTCAAAGAACAAGTACAAGACTTTTTTCATTTTCTTAAAGAGACTTATCTGGTTTCACCATGGATTGAACTGTGGATTATTTCTGGAATATTTTTCTTTCTGCTTTGGCTAGCTTTAGTAATAACTCTTAGCGGACTTGTAAATAGAAGATACATTCGTTTGGACACTGAAAGTAAAAATGTGAAATTACTTTTAAAACCACACAAATCATCCCATCGTGAAGCAAGAGACTTGTCAGCAGTGAACGTCACAGCCGTTCCTATACAAGATGGTATAATTTGGGACAAAACCGATTATCATATATTCAGCCCATCTGAACTTTTGAAGATTCCACACTTATTTAAAATTTCATTAAGTGACTTTGTTACCTCGAGTACCTATTCTGATGATTGGGACATTAAGACTGTTAATAACATGATGTCTGATCTAGAAAGGTCTGCTGCGTTCTCTAACAATGAAAACTTAGAGGGTTCCTCAGACTACGAACAGATTTATTGTTATTACCACTATTGTCATCTTTTCTTGCATAAATCTGCAACACCTAGAACTGTGTTTATGTTTAACCTATGGGAAAATTGTCCTACACCACCAAAGGGTAGTTCAAAAACATTTGCAAATCAATTTCCATATTTTTCAGGGTACAATACATCTGATCCAGAAAACGTTTACTATAAGAATGTAAACAAAACAGGACAGAAACATATGTTAACTAATACAAAACAGATTTATTCTGCAGCCTTTATTGACCAACTGTCTAGACAAGGGTTTGACTTTTGGAAAGACACAATCGACACAAAAACTGTCTGGGGTTCTAAAGATTGGCAAGTGCAGGGGATAGAAGCTTTGTTTAGAGCCTGTATCTTTACTTAAAGAAGGCGCAGCCCTTAGGGATTTCTTGCTAGGACCAAGAAAACCACGTCAAAACTGTTTCATATATGCTGCTTATAATGAAATATGGAAGGTTGCACAAGCAGAAGTCGCAGAAAGAATACGAGAAATTGATCGTATTCATTTAGAGAAATCTCTTGCTATGGTCGACAATGGGTTAACGACGCTGTCATACAGAATATATTCACTAGGCAACATTGTATCCTCTGCTACTGACATACTGGAACAAGATTTAGCCATGTTACAACACTTTACACACACAAATGTTGGAGTGGGGGTCGTGAAGTGTTTCTTAGCGGTATACACTGTGAAAATGCACTGAGCCGGTCTCTGATTTGTCAGGATATTAGTTTATACGGGGCTTGTAACGGTTCTGTGGCACACCTGTCCTGCCAGCTGCAGGGTACACCAGCTGCTGTGATCAATCCAATGTTTGGCCAACTTTCAATGGGAGTTACCTCATGATGAATGATCAGAGTTGCTGTGGCATGCTGCCAGGAATCCCATATTCTGTGACGGTTGGCTCCAGGGTTACTTGCTTTATACAAGTATTGTTCCCCCAAATAGACACAGTCAGGGAGTCGCCTCTATCTCCTTCACTGAATGTCTCTGTTATACGATTTGATACTTTAAGCAGAATAAAAGTCATGCTTTTAGGAGAAACCGTGCCTTTGACCTAGGCCAAAGAAACCTATGATCTACAAATTACAAGGACTTCGGCTGAATCACAGGTTTTAATAAGTACAAATTGCTGTATACATTTTGTAGAAATGATGGGAAGTATCTTAAACATGTCTGATATGAGCGGAATTGTACATGTATTTAAGACCATATGTTGAGGACTGTTAACACCTTTTCAGGCGGTCCTCGGAATCATTCCAAACTTCGTGCATTTGGTGTTTGGTGGTCTGCCATTAAATCTAGCACTCATTGCAGGAATCCTATTTTTATTCCTACTACTATGCTATGGCAAGCCTATCCACCGGCGTCACTCCCAGCAACTTGGAGAAAGCTCTCTTAGAACGGAAGTGCAGTGAGCGTGTAGTGCAACTTTTGGGCATACCTTGTCTACGGGAACTTAATACAACATGGTTTCTGTCATTTAGACCAATCTGCAAGATTGCATCTTACCTGTTCTTCGCTGCCTGCTTTGTGGTGAAGAATGCATGCTTGATATCTGTCTAACACTCCCATCAGTCATGCCAACTGATATCGATACTCTGCTGGACCCGATAACGGCCTGTGCTCTGTGTTGTCCCCAGAGGCTACCAATCCTGATGACGGCATTCGTTGAGATCTCACAGGCGCTTCCTGCTGCTGCTGAGGTACGTGATGGATCACAAGGCACACAGATAAAAACGGAAGCGAACATTGCTTCGGCATCCTATGCTGAAGGCGATGCTTCACATCTCTGTGCAGTCAACCTTCTAAACGAGGCATTCCCACTGTCACCGACATCGATGGACGATCTTTTGTCTACGGGAATAGATGACTTCAAATTTTTCACCAGACTCATACACTGACTTTGATTCGACTCACAGTGTACCGGAGAAGCTGTGAATTTGGCCTCCATATTTTCAAAACAGAATAAAAACTTGGAACTCTTCCTAAAATTGACTTTTTTCTAAATTTTAAAATACATGCCAATTCAATTCAATCTGCTTACAGTAGAACTATTCATATAGAACGGACTTCTTTGAATACTTCCAGGGACATATTGTCACCTTATTTACAAGTATTTCATTTAATACCATGTTATGAAATGGCTTTGGTTCTTGAATAATTGTCAACCATTTCATCATATGTATATATTTCTATTCATTCATATTGCATTTTTCGTTCCGATATATGCTTAGAATGAAAAAACTGCTTTAAAATGTACAGTACCTTTGCATTACATGTTTAGAAAAAGGTTTTTTAAACTTATTTTAGTATGCTTTAACAAATGCTTATAGCAAAATGTGGTACTCACTTTAATGTTTAGCATTTCGTGTTTAGCATTTAGTACATTCATTCATGTGAAAATGGAGTGGGTGTTGTATTCCGCTTTAGGTGTCCGTATATAGGTTTTACAGATACATGTCCTTATAAAGGCATAAGATCCCAGTCCTTATTTAGGCATTAGCCATGCTATCCAAATACAGGCATGGTCACCTACATCCGTCCACCCCCAATGTCACAACGAGTTCTTAGAAACCAGACCCTTAAGCTGTTGGGAGTTTCCCTAGCCCAGGATTATTGATTTCTCCAAGAGCACATTTATTATGCATGAACCGCTATACCCTAAGGCTGTGGTTCCCAAACTGTGCGCCGCGGCGCCCTGGTGCGCCATTATCAACAGCCAGGGGCGCCGCGCACGATGTGGGAAAGGAAGTGTGAAAGTTGCACTAAGAATGTGTCACTTTCGCCCCCCCACCCCCCGCCTCCGTGATGAATAGGTTGCTTTGCCCAGTCTAAGGGAACAGAACATTAGGGAGTTTTAAGGTGCCAACGATTAAAACTGGCATGCAACTTGTTTAGTGCTGCTGTCAGTGCAGAAGGTGGCCCGGCACAGGGAGCCGCTGCGGGAACCCCTTTGACGTTCTTTGATTATATTACCAAGAGGTGGGGTGGGGTGGGGTTGGGGGTTGTGGGGGGGGGTAGGGGGGGAAGTTTGCAACACCTCTGAGCGAGAAAAATCCGAATGTATGCAAGAGACAGGTATATAACCTGGAGCTCTGAAAATTCGCCCTCATTACTTATTCGAAAAGAAGGACGTTTCGCGAGCAGGAACTCGTTGGGTGAAAACCTTTGCCTCGGGATTTAAGTTTAGACAGCTCATTGAATAGAAAATGCATCTATCCGCGCATCGATATTTTGAAAAGTGATTCTAAAAAAAAGTACTTTCAAAGACTTTTAAATAAATTTCAGAGCATGTCACGTGCAAAACAATTTCGCCCTCGGTATTTTTAAATCAGTGCACACCTCTTCCCCAGGTGTCTCTACAAACAGCTATCTGTGGTTTGGGAAGCACATCTCGTATGCATGCTAGTTGTTCATTAGACACATCCTGCACTCCTGCTAATGACTCCTAATGCACCCCCAGGGATACCCAGGCCTCAACAGAAAAGAGACCCTCCTCCGAGATTTGTAGAAATCTGTGTGCAAGTGACTGCTGTAGTCCTGTCATTGTTAATGTCTTGCATATGAATTTTATTATTTTATACGATAGAATTAATTTATTTCTTTTTTTTTTTTAAAACACGCACAAAACTGCTGCAGGCACACCAAAGAATTGTAGCAATTCATGTTGGTGACATTTTACTGTTTGTTGTTTACAGAAACAAAAGCCTCCCCAATACACATCATTTCTTTCTCAATGGACAGCATCGGATGAAAGGGAAATATACCTTATTCATTTCTGCGCTTCTTAGTGTTTGAATGCTGAATTTTTATCTAAAAACCAATATTTTGGGAAATATTCATGTTTAAAGGGTTTGGGGCCTGTGCAGACTGTATGTACAGCTTGTACCAGGCAGTACTCAAGGGAGTGCACCGCTTGACCTGACCAGAGAGGTGAATGTCAATTTGCAGTGTCTACTAAAATATGCATCATTTGTTTTACTTGATCCAGAACATCTGAATAAAAAAGAGACTGTTGTGGGGGAATTAAGAAAGCCCCCCTGTCAGCGTCTACTCTTGAACACATCTCACTCCAGCTAGGTCTCTGCTCCAAAAATACCAACACATATGTACAAACAGAGAGATGCCCCAAAACAGATTGAGGGAAAAGGAGGTGAATAGAAGCACTAACAGAGTCAAGAAGATCACTGCACAGGCACAATGAGATTAACACAGGCACCTGAAGACGCAGGAATGTTTCTTTGCACTTACAGTCACTTAACACTTAAAGTTTATTATTAAACGACTGCTTTCATTTTTATTTTGTTACAAATGTAATTATAATATGTTCATCAGCTTCATCCCAATTATTTTCATGGAGAAAAATTAAAGTACTTCTGAGTCCGGGCTTACACCCCCCCCCACCCGAAAAAAAGTGACATAATGGGGAGCCACGGCCAATGGCCAATAGGTCTAGGGAGCCGCAGGTCAAAAAAGTTTGGGAACCACTGCCCTAAGGGTTCATTCATGACATATTCCTCTGCACAACTTTACATCAATGCTAACATTCCTAGCCAACTACTAGGTATAAATATACCTTCCCTTGCCATGGCAAAGCACAGCTGCATATCTCGATATGGCAAGTAAGATGGAGACCTCTACTTAGAGACGCCCGTGTCCCGGCTTAACACACTGACAAGACGCTGTCATTCCTGCTCACAGAGAATCCAGCTTCCGGTGTTCTGACTCCCTTTGCGGGGTGTTAGAGTTCGATGCCCGGAAAGAGATTCCCACCTCTCTCATTCTAAGGTATGGAGCTGATTAGAACCTAGAGGGACTTTTGGCATACCAAACTATAGCATACCATACTCTAGAATACAGCACCTACTTCTTACCTTGTACTACACTTAGGTTAGGTATATTGGGATAGAACTAGTCAGAAGCATCAGACGAGTATCCACTTTTTAGCCTGTGTAATTTATGTATATGTATATGAATATATGTCATAGCTAAAAGACAATGCTATTACAGTATTATTTCTTTCTACTGCTTGCGCTTTACATAATATATCTCGCATACTGTCTTATGATTGTAACAGCACATATCTCTTACATGAGAAACAAGATTGTGCAATAAATCCTTTTTTATTGAAACTCCTGTTTACTCTTTCTGTGTAACTCTGCAGAAACTAAGCATGCACGATTAGTTGAATGAAACTGTTATCTATTGTTTCCACGATTCTGAGAGTGTTCCGATTCTAAAGGGAAACAAAGTTGGCAGGTTTATGTGGTTGCCAGAAACCACTCCCTTCTTGTTTACAAGGAGTTTCTAGTGGCCTCCGAGTTAGCTGACACACTAAGTAATTAAGTTTAATATACTTGATAGGGGCATACTGACCTCAGTGTTATGCCAAACCAATAGTGTATATTATTCCAATGCGCAGAGCCTATTAACCCCTTCAGTGCTAATGACAAGGGTAACTCGTCATGGAGTTTCCATTGATTTCAATGGAAATTCAATGGTCCTTATTGCACACCCTTTAGCATCCAAGTGGTTAAGGAAATAGGAACTACACTACACTGAAGAGACCCCTTATTGTTAAGGGGGTCAAAACGCTGTAGACAAAACCTAAAGGAAACCATTCACCAGTCTCTACTATTAAATAAAGAGGCTGTGTTAATTGTCCATTACTTTTGATGGTCGACATTATTATTGTTGGAAACCACTTTCCTATGTCACAATATGTCACAATTTTTGTAGGTTCCATGTTCACTGGGGACACCATGCACCGCTTTTTAATAAAAATTTGACGTTCCATGTATACAAAACTGTTGAGATTACAAACATTGTGTGTTATATGGTTTTGTCTTCTCTTTTGGACATCTACAGAACCCTTTCTTACTGCTTTTGGGCATATTTCTAATGTTATTAAGTACATTGTCCACAAGAACCACAAGAACCATTGTTTCTGTTTATATAATACTTACCCTAGTTCCATGTGAATAGGGTTTCCCTTGTTTTTCTTTACACGTTCCTTAGATTAGGCAGGAGACATGGCATGTTGTCTAAGTTGCTGACCATAGAACCTGAGATTCTAGGCAAATAACTTATTCACAGTATTCACATTTTAAGTAGTGACAAGATACATTTGTGTAGCTATATGATGTAGATGCTGTTTTGTACTGTTTCAATTACATGCTCACACGTCCCTTCAAGTTGTATCAGAACCCTTACAGAATTCTGTTTTATGATTTGCCCCTCATGTTTGTGTTTGACCAGCTACAATAAGAAATGTTCTCTCAAAGGGATGTATGTTACAGAACAACGAATACCTTAACCATGCATGCCTTTACAATGCAAGCACTACAATGACCCTACCAGTGCAACGCACATCTTTATCATGCATGTAACTACCACACACATACATAGGGATAGATTGCAAGTACTTTAGCTAGCATTCCATTACAACGTTTAACGTTAGTGTGCATATACTCGAATATGGTAGAAATGTACTCTTTCAGTCAAAAAATGATAATTGTTTTGTTTTTTAACTACAATAAAATAAAGTTACACAGTACATTATTATTCCCAAAAACATATTTAACAACTTAACATTAATACAAAAATGTGTTCAAATATGCATCTTACTTAGTTAAATGGATTTCCAGGTATCCCGTTTTTGAAGTAGTCATTCCTTTATTTCTACTATACATTACTTGTTGTCCCAAATTAAAATGGGCAAAATTACCATTCTAACTTCACCGGGTACTTACTTCAGGACAGATGCTGGACAGTGACTGGTGGGAAAAATTACTATCCTAACTCCGCTGGGTACTTACCCCACGGCAGGTGTTAGACAGTGACGGGGGTCAAAATTACTATTCTTACTCCACTGGGTACTTACTTCAGAGCAGGTGCCAGACAGTGACTGTTGTAAAATTAATATTCTGATTTCGCCGGGTACTTACCTCAGGGCAGTTGCTGGACAATGACTACTGGGCAAAATTGCTATTCTGACTCTGCCAGGCACTTACCTCATGGCACGTGGCAAAGGGTGGGCAAAATTAATATTCTAGCACCACCGGGTACTTATCTCAGGACAGGTGCTGGAGAGTGACTAGGGGGCAAAATTACTTTTCTAACTCTGCTGAGTACTTACCTCTGGGCAGGTTCTAGACAGTGAATGGGGGCAAAATAACTTTTCTATCGCCGCCAAGTTCTTACTACAGGCCAGGTGCTGGACAGTGACTGTGGCTCTAAATAGATACTAAAATAATGCACAATAATAATGTTATTTTTTTTATAGGTAAACAGATATACCTATCAAAAAACCACATGAAAATCTTACTATAGAAGAACAGATTTTGCAGAAAGAACACAAGTTTCCATGTAAGTACAGAGAAAAACATAAAGAATAAAAAGAAATTCACCATACGTTTTCAAACATTAATAAATTGTGGATTGCATTTTTAGTCATTTTAAATAGAAATGAACAGTACTTGAAAGTACCAGTATCTCCAAAACAACACTATCAAATCAGAAAACCAAGTACCACTGTCTTCCTTCAGCAAGCCACAAGACAGAAATCCTTAGGTAATAAGCTATGCATTAAATATCTATTAACCAAACCTAAATAATTTTTCCAGCCAAAAGAGATAATAAACAGGCGATCAATCAGGTGTTCTATTAAGCGCGCTACTCACCGGAGAGGGTCCCAAGACGCTGGGTGGGGGGGGGGGGAGCTCCAGATAAGTCAAAGAACCAGGTCTTGAGGTCCTTCCTGAATGTGTGCAGGGTCGGAGAACGTCTGATTTCAAACAAAAGCACGGGCGCACCGCGTCACAAAGTTCAATACAACAATTAAGATTGATGGACGTCCAACTTCAAATGATAATGAAAGCGAGACTCCTCAATTTATTTTGATCTCTTTTATTCCATTATGTGGTAGGAAAAAACACAGAACAGCCGACGCGTTTCGTCCCAGGTTGGGACTTCTTCAGGGCTTTTAAAAACAAATATATAAACATACATATTTAATAAGCATACACCACAAGACAAGACATTGAATACATACATACAAAAAATTATACAGTTGAAATTTTACACCTATTTACAAATTTATCTACAAGTTCGCTAAGATCATTATTTCATTTTTGCAAGAATCTCTAAAAACAAATACAATTCATAAACAGACGGCTTGACATCTAAACAAATTCTAGCTAAAAGGACACACTAACACTTATTTGGCACAACAACAAAAATCACAATATCTACATTTGCATTTAATGTTCCCCTCTTTAGCCCAAAATTAGGGTGGAGGCTAAATATAAAGAATTTCCCTATTTAAAAAAGTCCTAGTAAATCAAGGAGAAAGATGCAGGGACATAACCAAAACCCAAATAACCCCTAATAGGGAGAATGGAGCAAGCAGAAGATTTCTGAGGAGAGAAAAGAAAGAAGAGAAATATACCTCTAGTCCAAGGACAAATCATCATAACAAAAGTTCAAAACCACCCGAATCGCACCCAGAACCAACATCGTAATCGCTAGTAAAATTATTATTCAAAGGGCATGTGCTTAACAGATTCAGAGGTAGTTTGTATAATATGGTGAGTTGGTGCGGCCAATGACTGCACCCACAATCTAATGCCTCACAGATCATCAAAGAAGAAAGATATTCATATATATGTATTTAAACCTACTGGTCTATAAATCAATCCTATGTCTCCATGTGTGTCAAAGAGAAACACAGGATGTACAGCACAAGTGTCGGTCATTCATCAAGATCTAAAGTCATGGGAAACAATAAGCATCACAAGAGTCCCTTCTTAAGTCACGCAAGTCATTGATAAACATGGCATGTCTCCATACAAGAACCCAAAAAAGCCACACTTACATAAGAACGTAGGGAAGATATCCCTTGGTATGAAGTTCTGTGTGGTCAGATAAGGGATAAGTAGTAAAGCTCAAGTAGACACTGTATAAGTGTCAGTCCCAATCTGATAGAAAAATGATAAAAATAAACTAAATAATATAATATCTGCAAAATATAAGCACCATAAAGCCAAAATTAGAAACAGTCCCTTCACTCCTTACTTACAATCTAGGGCAAAGGCACACATAAATGTCCAGTTTAGGTGACCGGGAGATTCTTAAGGTATATTTCACTATGACCCCACGACAATAATCCAAGAGGAAAGAAAACTGTAAGATAAAAATAAAAATGTTACGATTTTCTGTCTGAGAGGACAAAATAAGTATATGTTTCTCAAAAGGTGAGCCAGCACTAGGTCTAGTCACCGCCTAAGCAAGATGTAAGCCTGGGCACCATAAGCCATAAATCCTCCTCACTTAATTTAAGTCATGCCACTTCTGTCATTTAATAACCCCAAGAAAACCACTTATGTCTGTTATGATTAAAAGACACAACCTATGCCTATCCATAGTAACCAGCCGTCATCCATCATGAGAGAACCCCTTACCAATGTGATGTAACACATCAATCACATTACTTGAGAAGGACAGGCCTCATCAGGCCAGCAAGACCAGATCTGTAAAATGAGACAACAAATTATATTATCTAAATCTCAATTATAGTCACTAGGTGTCAGTATAACCCCGGCCACTGCAAACTACATCTTGTAACAGGGGACACGCAAAGAATGGGAAACATCCTTAAATCCCCCCGGTTTCCTATTGACCCCCAGTTAGATTAATAGGAGCTCGGCAGGGGAGAGGATTGCCTATGTAAAGGCATGCCCCAAGCCGAAGGCCCAGAACAGTATATCCATATGACCGGCCCCACTCCTATACGGGAACACGAAATGCTGGTATAAACGGGGAACATCTGATGTTCACAGGGATCTTGTTCCAGGTCTTGGCTGCTATGTAGGAGAAAGCTCTCCCGCTTGCTCAGTTTCTGCGGATGCGAGGGACCTCTGCCAGGGCCAGGCCGGCAAAGCGGAGGTTCCTCTTGGGTATATGGAAGGAGACTCTCTTGTTGAGGTATTTGGGTCAGATGTTTTTGAGGGATTTGTAGGTGTGGATGAGGAGCTTGAAGGTGACCCTTTTCTCGACAGGGAGCCAGTGGAGGTCTCGTAGGTGTTGGGTCATGCGCTTGTGAAGTGGTGTTCTGAGGACGAGTCTGGCTGTGGTGTTCTGGATGGTTTGGAGTTTGTGTAGAAGAGTCTTGTTCATTCCGGCATATAGGGCGTTGCCGTAGTCCAGTCTGCTGGTTATGAGTGTGGGGGTGATGGTCCTTCTGCAATCGGGGGGGATCCATCTGAAAGTCTTGCGGAGGATGCACAGGCAGTTGAATTTGGTGGAGGCGACGGTGTTGATCTGGCGGTTCACGGAGAAAGAGGAGTCAAGGATGATGCCGAGGTTTTGTGCGTAGTCTGTAGGGGTTGGTGACTTTCCGAGGGCGTAGGGCCACCAGGTGTTGTCCGAGGCGGAGGTGCAGAGGTCTAGGATAAGGACACAGTTTTCTCTGAATTGAGCTTCAAGCAGCTGTATCTCATCCAAGCTGCAACGTTCTTCATTCTTTCGTGGAAGCAGAGTCTGGTGTCTTCTGGGTTCTTCGTGAGCGAGAAGATGAGCTGGGTGTCGTATGCTTAGGATACTATGCTGAGCCCATGCTGTCTGATGATGGCTGTGAGGGGTGCCATGTAGATGTCGAAAAGTGTTGGGCTGAGCGATGATCCTTGGGGTACTCCGCAGTGGATGTCAGGGGGTTCAGAGAGGAAGGGAGGGAGTCTGATCCTCAGGGTTCTACCGGAGAGGAAGGATTGGATCCAGGATAGGGCGGCTCCTTGTATCCTGGCATTGTGAAGTCTGGCTGCCAGCATGCAAAGTGTCAAAGGCTGCGGAGAGGTCAAGGAGGATAAGGGCTGTGGTGTGTCCCTTGTCGAGTAGTATGCAGATGTCATCTGTGGCGCCGAGGATGGCGTTCTCGGAGCTGTGGTTGTTGCGGAATCCAGAATGTGAGGCGTCTAGGATGGAGTTCTCACTGAAGGCGGTTAGCTGGGCGTTTACGAGTCTCTCAGTGACTTTGGCCGCGAAGGGGAGGAGGGAGATGAGCCGGTAGTTTTTCAGCTCTGTTGGGTCAACAGTTGGCTTCTTGAGGAGGGGTTTTACCTCCGCCCACTTCCAGTCATCTAGGAAGACGCCGGAGCGGAAAGAGACATTGATGGTCCATCCTAGTTCGGGGGCAATGGTGGCGGCGACCCTGTGGAACATGTGCGGTGCGCCGGGAGCTATTGGGGCCCCTGAGTGGGTTTTCTTCATGTTCGCGGTGATATGTTCGATGGTGGCGGGGTTCCAGGTTGTGACGATTGGCTTGTCTGTGGTGGCGGGGTGGGGGGTGGTGTCCGGCGTCTGCTCGTTGAAGTTGTCGTAGAGGGCCTGGATCTTCAGATGGAAGTAGGAGCTGAGATTGTCACAGAGTTCTTTGGAAGTTGTGACATCCATGGCTTTGCTGGGGGTTTGGTGAACTGCTGTATGACATTGAACAGTTCCTTGGCGTTGGTCGCCTTGTTCTGGACTTTGTCTCTTAGGCAGGCCCGTTTGGCATCTCTTATATGCTGGTGGTATTCCTTCAGGGTGCTCCTGTGGTTGTTCTGCGCTTCAGTGGTTTAATGGTTTTGCCAGGTTTTCTCTAGGCATCTGCAGGAGCGCCTGGCTTCTTGAAGTTCTGTGGTGAACCAGGCGGCCTTCAGGGGGCATTGTTTGGCAGGATGGCAGAGGGGTGAGAGCTTGTCGGCGCAGCAGGAGATCCAGCGGTGAAATTCTTTGGCTGCGGAGTTAGTGTCGGTTGTGGTGCAGAGGGGGGTTTGGAGGAGGGTGCTGTTGAAGAGTTCCTTTGTGCCCTTGCTCCAGTTCCTTTGTGGTGGGCGTGGGGCGGGTTTAGGTGCTGTGGTGGTGTTGAAGGTGAAATGGACGCAGTGGTGGTCAGTCCAGTGGGGCTGAGTGGTGTGGCTGAAGCGGATGTTTGTTCCTCCTGCGAAGATGGGGTAGAGGGTGTTTCCAGCTCTGTGAGTGGGCGTGTTGACCAGCTGTTCCAAGATAGGCTAGGTTTTCGAGGAGAGTGGTGGAGTCGGGGTTGTTGCGCTTGTCGAACTGGAAGTTGAGGTCTCTGAGTAGAATGTAGTCTGTGGAGATGATGGCTTTTGATGCGGCTAGCTCGGTGATGGTGGTTGTAGACTGGGTGCGGGGTCCAGGCAGTCTGTAGATGAGGGTGCTGCATAGCATGGTCCTGGGGCTGGTCTGGATCTGGAAGTGGTGTTGTTCTGTGTTGGAGTCGGGGTCACTCATGCTGGAGGTGGATAGTCAGAGGGGGGCCTTGTGTGAGATGGCGAGTCCTCCTCTTGTGCAGTGGGGGCAGACCTTTCTCTGGATCTTGTAGCCATCTGGGATGGCAGTGGCGATGCCGGGCCAGAGGTGGTGTTGGTCCAAATTTCCATGAAGAAGGCGACGTCGGGCAAGAGGGTATCGACCAGGTCCCAGATCTCTATGTCGTGTCGGTGCAGGGAGCATACGTTCAGGAGGATGAATGTCAGGGTTTCTGCGGTGCGTGCCTTAGGCAGGTCTTCAGCAGTAGAGGGAGCTTTGTCGATGGTGAAAGATCTGCGGCAGGGTCTGCAAGAGAACTGTCCATGGGTGGTGTGTGGCGAGGATCTTTCGCAGTTGTTTCATCTTCTGGGATTGAGTGTGTGGAGGATAGGGAGTCATAGCGGTGGGGCCTGGGAGGAGTAGCGTTCCTGGTGCTGGCCGCGGTCTTGACACAGACAGGCACAGATGAGCTTGCCTTTGGCGCTCCTGCTGTGCGCATCCGCTGTGCACCCATGCAGCGGTCGCCATTTAGTAGGGTAGATGGGAGGGCAGTGAAGCTGGGAGGGGGAGCGGGGCGGAATGGCGGAAAAAAAGGAGCAGTGACTAGGGCCTACAATACAGTAATAGCAAGAAATTGCTAAAAAAACAAGCAAGTGGCAGAAAAATAAACAACAAAATAAACAATAACAACAAGTGGCAGAAAAGGAGCAAGATGCAGGGAAGATCAGAAAACTGATGCACCCATCACAAAGCGGTCTCGAACCCTACCAGGGTGGGGCTCGAGCTCAGAGGGTGGCACAGAAGGGCAAGGTGGAGCTGCAAAGCACGGCAGAGCTGCTGTGGAGAAGAGCGGGCCTCAGACCGAGGGTCAGAGGTTCTGTTCGTGCTCCCCCTAGAGGCCGCCATTTAGTAGGGGAAGCTGGGTGGCACGAGTGGGGGCGGAACGGCGAGAAAAAAGGGAGTAGTGACTACGGGCTACAATACAGTAATATCAAGAAAATAGCAGAGCAGAGGACCGATACGCCGATCACCCAGCGGCCTTGAACCCTACCAGGGTGGGGCTCGAGCTTAGAGTGCGGCACAGCAGAGCAAGTTGGAGCTGCGGAGCACGGCGGAGCTGCTGTAGAGAAGAGCGGGCCTCAGTCCGAGGATAACAGAAACAATAACATTTCTAAATTTAACAGGGCATTTAAACTTTTTTCTTACTCCACAGAGCACAGAAATTAACAATGCGTTATTCTTTCTCTTACCAGCAAAAGTAGAAAATGCATAAAAGCTATAATGACATATTCTGATACATTTCTCTATTTCTATTTATTGTGACAAATCTATCGGCAATGACATCATCTTGCCAGAGTGGTGGAGTTAGGGTTGTTGCGGTTGTCGAGGTGGAAGTTGAGGTCTCTGAGTAGAATGTAGTCTGTGGAGGTGATGGCTTGGGGTGCGGCTAGCTCGGTGATGGTGGTTGTAGACTGGGTGCGGGGTCCCGGCAGTCTGTAGATGAGGGTGCCGCACAGCATGGTCCTGGGGCTGGTCTGGATTTGGAAGTAGAGGTGTTCTGTGTTGGAGAAACCTTTGGGAAAAATGCAATATTTTTCATTGATGGTGGCTTCAGGCTACATAGACAGTCTTGTGTACATATTACATTTCTAACCCTTACTAAAAACTGCCTAAATTACTTGTCAGTCTCGAAAACACAATGCAATTCAGCTGGTATTTTTGCAATTTTAACAAACAATAAAATATTTTTGGGGTTCCTACCTGTAGCTGTCTTCTTTTTTCAACCCATGGTGAGATTTTCAAACCGCCTGTCACCAAGAATCTCCTTTACTCCAATATTCCATACAGGGAAAGCGTTATGCACAAAAAATCCAAGTCCTTAAAAATATGGGTTGTGAATGAAAACCATCTCCTACAAGCCAATTGTTTCAAACCAAAATGTTTGTTTGCTAAAAAATGCAACTCCACAAAGCAAAGTCTCAAAAAGCACAACAGCCAGGAAAAGAAATTACCAGAAAGAATCTATTCTCCAAAACTAAGGGGTATATTCACAAGAACGTGTGATAACTACCACAAGAGTAGCAGAACGCAACTTTCATCGTCGCAGCCCATCACGGGAAAATAACCCTGTGACAACATGGAATTTACAACACGGTGATAGCATGCAATAGTTTGTCGACACAGCGGACAATGTCCGCAAAAAACCACCGCAATGGAGATAAAAACACATTCCGCAACGAGACAAAACCTGCGATGGACACAAGCGCGATAAGAAAACAGTGACAACCAGCGCAAGGGTAGCAATACTCACGCGCAATGCGTGAAAATAGTACCAGACCAGCACACCAAAAATGCGACTGAACAAAATTCATCAACAGCAGAGTACGACGAATGCACCCTGGCCAACTGCAGAGACAACATGTACACCATAACATCGAAGCACCGTGGAAGAACAGAACCGACAGGCACACCGCATGAAAGAGACCAGTGGCAGACAGAGCAGAGCCGCAGGAGTGACACACCCACCGTGCAGCATACACACACAATCAGGAGTGCACCCTGGCAGTGACAACATCCTGGGTTAAACAGCACCCCCACCACATTTGAACACAGGACTCAACTGGTTCAGCAAATATACACAACCTGCCAAATCACATCTGGAATGCAGGGAAACGGAACATCAAAATGTACAAGTATAAGCTGAGACCTGCAAAAATGTTTATTCACACATGCAGTGCATTTGGACATTCTCTACTGTAGCATGATTGCCATGGACGGTCACAATGTGACGTGCTTATGAGAAGTAAGTGTCAATAATGGTATCCCTACGGTCCATTCCTGCCGCTGCTGCAGTGGGATTTGGGCCACCTGCCCCATCACCACCATCATCGGCCGGTACCTCCGGAACTGGGATCCATGGGACCCTGGTGCGAACACAGATGTTGTGCAACACACAACATGCAATGATCAGCTTGCACACGATGTCTGGCTGTACTGGAGCTTCCCACCTGTGCCGTCCAGGCACCTGAAATGTGACTTCAACACGTCAAATGTGGGTTCAACTATGCCCCTGGTACGTATGTGGGCCGCATTGTACTGCTTCTGGGTGGGTGTGTTTGGATCTTGGAGGGGTGTCATCATCCAAGGGCAAAGTGCATATTCTTGATCTGCTGTCACAGTGCAGGGAGAAAAGGGTCAATACATGGTTCGGCAGAATGTGATGGCAGGTCCACCAATCCAGTGACGCCTGTGCTGGGAGTGTGTGGGGTGAGTGTTCGCCAGCCCACAGGGATGAGCTGATTTTTTTTTTTTTTTTAATGTTTGAAAGACGTTTATTAATGTTCAAAAGAGCAGTACATATAGCAAAGCCTACAACCCTGCGGGCCGGCTGCAAAAGAACGGTAAATCGTGAGTGTGCTGGTCTGCACAAGAGGGCGTGTCGTTGCGCTCCTCGTGTCTCTGTTATGTTATAGTACAGGCAGTGTGGTCACAATACCTTGAATCAGTAAAAAGAATAATTCCATAAATGACGTCTTGTTTTTCAGTTTTTCTAGAACTAAACCTTGATTTCAACAACTGAACAGTACCGTTCGTATCAGCATATCCCAATATTCCTTTCGCGGCCGCGCCGCGTCAAGGCTGTCCTGTTTGCACAGTGCCGGTGGGAGACCCCTCTAGTCAGTGTGGTATATGTCTATGTCGCTCCAGTGCATCTGGGGGCCATTGTTGTGCATGCGCGAGTGATCTCGGACTTAAAGTGGGACAGCTCCTGTGGGCCGTGGCGTTTCACCGGCCGTCGGCCTGGTTGGCGGCGCGTGTATCAGTCAGGTGGAGTAGCCTAGCTGTTGGTGTATCAGGCGGCGTCTGTGCCTGTGTTCATTGCCTGTGGCGCCGTTGGCGGCGTCCGTCCACCGTGTCATGGGGGGTTGGAGAGGCCACCGCCGGTGAGCAGGGGATCCGATACTGCAAACGTGGGAACGTATATGGGGATGGGGGGGGGTAGAGTGCACTTGCTGGGGCGGTGTCAACGGCTCTGTGCTGGGGGCATGTCGCTGGGCGATGACTGCTGGTGAGCACCCGTGTGGGTAGCCGTCCGTGTCTGAGGTTTGCGCGCTGGGTAATCTGTGTCTGGGTTGGGGGGGTGGGTGGCATGCTGTACTTCGGTTCCGTCAACGGAGCTGTAGCCTCTAGGGCCCGCTCCCGGTGGTGTTTCCTCTATGTGAGCCCTCTGACAGCGCCCTCCCCCTGCAGGGACCCCAGGATGCCATCCCAGAGCTGCGCGATCGGGAACTGCCGCAGACCTGCTATTTCTTCCCGGTGAAGTGCCGTACCTTCTGCCCTGGCCCAGTTTGTGAAGGATGTGAACCAATGTGCCGGGGTGGGTGGTTCCCGCCGTTTCCAGTGCCTAGTGAGCAGCCGTTTGGCCGTGATGAGGCCCAGATCCCAGAACCGTGCCTGCGTTTTGTTTAGTTTGGTCCTTTTATATATCCCAAGGATGCATGCCTCCCACGTGTCAGGTAGTCCCGGGCCCGTGCTGTGAATCAGGAGTGATGTCACCTCCCCCCAATACGTGGCCAGTGTTGGGCGGTGCCAAAGCATGTGCAGGATGTCCGCATCCAGCAGGTCGCATCTGGGACAAGCGGTGGTGTCTATCGCGAAGTATCTATTTATTCTATCCGGTGTCAGATATGCCTGGTGCAATATGTACAGCTGGATGATACGGAAGCGGGAGTTACGGGGGATGTTCACTGGGCTGGCTAGGATCAGGTTCCACTCCTTATCTGTCCAATCCCTCCCTCGGTGCGCTGCCCATTTAGCCCTGATCTGCTGCATGGGCTGTTGCGTGTGGATGAGAAGCGCCTGCGCTAACCAATGCGTAATGTGTGAGCCTCTGCCCATTACATGTAGATATTGGATCAAGTGGTGCAACGGTGGTTCATCCTGGATGTCTCCCCAGGGATCTGTGTAGGCCCGCAGTACCGACGCGTGGAGCAGGAATTGCCCAGCCGGCAGTCCCGTGCTTGCCGATAGTTCCGCAAACGGGAGCAGGGCCCCGTCAGCATACAGGTCACCCATGGTCTCTACTCCGGCTGCGGTCCAGTGTTCCAGGTCGCGCAACATTACCATCCCGCTCCTCCGGGGTGTGCCTAGCAGGGGGAGGGCAGGAGCATATGGCCTGACATTCTGCGTCAGTTTCAGGCTACGGATAAAGCATTTGCGGGCCACGGCCATATGTAAGGGCAGAGGACGGGGTCCCTTGGTCAACGGGTGAAACAGGGCGCAAACCTGGGGGTGGGTCCATTGGTAGTCTGCGGAGGCCGTATCGTCTAGATGCGTACCGCTGAGCCAGTACGTTACCCATTGGAGCTGTGCAGCCAGGTAATACAGCTCCATGTTGGGGACAGCCAACCCTCCCTCCGCAGTCGGGGAGTACAGCTTAGCCAGCGCCACCCGTGGGCGACCCGCGTTCCAGATCAAGCCGCGAAGCATTGATTCCAGGTCGCGGAATATCCGTGTAGGGACATACGTAGGGATATTCGCGAAGTAATAGAGTAGCCTGGGGAGCGCTATCATTTTGGAAAGAGCTATCCGGCTGGGTACGTTCAGCGGCAGAGTTTTCCAGAAGGACATCTGGGCTCGCAAGGAGGAAATGGCACGCACCAGGTTGCCCTCCAGTATGTCCTGTGGATCTCTGTAGATGCGTAGCCCAAGGTATTTAAACGTGGTCGGGTACCAGGCGAGCCGGGTCCCTCCAAGGTGCACATCGCACTCCTCCTGGTCCCGGCCGAACGAGTATATTCCGGACTTGGCCCAGTTGACCCTGAGTCCCGAGACCTCCACGAAGGTCTGGAAGATGTCCGACAGCTCGGCAGGTACCGCGGCGAGGTCCCGCACGTAAAGCAGCAGGTCGTCTGCATAGAGTGAAACTGTGTGTGTTCCGTCGGCCAGCGGGATCCCCCATTCCGCTCCTCTGTCTCGCAGTAGCGCCGCCAGGGGTTCGATGGCTAAAGAGAAGAGGAGGGGCGACAGAGGGCAGCCCTGTCTGGTACCCCTGCGGACCCTAACCCTCTCTGACAGCAGTCCGCCCGTCCTCACTCGGACACTGGGCCTCTGGTATAGTAGTCCGACCATGTCAGCGAAGGCATCGCCCACCGCGAATCTGTCCAACACTGCCCCCAGGTACGGCCATTCTACAGAATCAAAGGCCTTCTCCAGGTCTAAAACCAGACACCCCGATCTGGGCCAGTGTGTCAAGGCCGCTTCCTGAATCCGGAAGAGGCGGCGCAGGTTACGAGAGGTGCTCCGCGCCGGCATGAAGCCGTTTTGATCCTCATGCACCAGGGTTGGGACCTCTAGGGCCAGGCGGCGGGCCAGGAGGGAGGTGAAGACTTTATAGTCGGTATTCAGCATGGCTAACGGTCTATAGGATCCCATGTGTGTGCCATCCCTGCCCGGCTTCAGTAGTGAGACTAGGTTTGCCTCATTAAGCGAGTCTGGGAGCGCAGATTCCTCCATAGCAGTATGGTACAATTTGAGCATCACCGGCATCAGCGTGTCCGAGCAGTCCTTAAATAATTCGGCGGGTAGTCCATCTGGACCAGGGGACTTGCCGTTGGACAGTGCGAAAATGGCTTCGCGCATTTCCTCCTGGGAGAATGGTGCTCCTAGAGCGTCCTGTTGCGGACCTGTGAGGGAGGGCAACGGGATGTCTACCAGGTAATCTGCGATGTAGGCCGCGGAGACCCTCAGTTGTGATTTGTATAGTGCCTGATAGTGTCCCACGAACGCTTGGTGTATCTTGCTTTGGGTGTATACTAGCTCTCCCTCAGCTGTGCGAATGGCGGATACTGGCTCCGTACGGCTCTCCTGCCTGACCAACCAAGCCAATAGCCTACCGGGCTTGTCACTGTACTGGTGTACCCGCGCCGAGTGGGCCGCAAAGTTTACGTGTCGCAGCCTTTCCAGTAATGTGTCATGCTCCGCTCGGGCCGCCTGTAGCCGGTCTCCAGTGCCACCCACCGCCTCTTGTTCCCTGCGTAGTAAGTCTGCCTCCACTCTGCGCAAGTCCACCTCCAACTTCCTCTGTATGCTTCCCTGAGTGCTCATGCAGTGCCCCCTTACCACCACCTTGAATGCGTCCCATTCTATCCTCGGGGAGGACGCTGTGTCTGAGTTGTCAGTGAAGTACTGTGCTACGCAGGCCTGCAGGGAGTCCCTAAAGGGGGCGTCTAGTAGTAGAGCAGGTTGCAGTCGCCATGTGGGGATCGGTGGGTGCGGGCGTTCCCAAGCCATGTGCAGGGTGTGGGGGTTATGGTCCGAGTGTGTCCGGCCCAGGTATTGGGAGTCAGTGATGTGTGGCAACATTTCCGTTGATACCATGTACCTGTCAAGGCGGACGTGCAATGTGTGTGCCCCTGAGAAATAAGAGTACACCCTAGCATCGGGATTGTGCGCGTGCCATGCATCTTTCAGGTCCCACCGTGTCGCCCACTGCGTGAGTGCCCTCGTGGCCCCCTGGGAAGTTGCCTCTGGCCTTGGCGGGATCGAACGGTCCATCACTGGGTCTAGTACCGTGTTGTAGTCGCCTCCCAGTATCCATGGGACGCCGTGCCAGGGCGCCAATTTCTCTGATATGCGCGCTAGGAAGGTGCCCTGGTCCGTGTTAGGAGCGTAAATGGACGCCAGAACCACTGGTTGCCCGTCCATACGACCCTTTACCAAGACATACCTCCCCTCCGTGTCTGTGTGTATTTCCGACATTACGAAGGGAGTACCCGGCTTTACCCACAACAGTACCCCGCGGGCATATGAGGAGTATTCAGTAGCATACAGTTGCCCCCTCCATCGTCGCCTCAGCGCTGTCACCTCCGCCCCACATAGATGCGTTTCCTGCAGTAGTGCGACCTGCACATTGTGCCTTTTCAAGTAGGAGTATATTTGGTACCTGCGCGCGGGTGTGTGCATACCTCTAATGTTCCAGGTACATAGCTTTATCACAGACATTTTGGCAATACACATTCCCCCCCGACATTCCTAACAGCAGCGGCTCCAGCAAGAGCTCTCGCAGTGGTTCTCCCAGCTCTCCCGACTCCGCCCCCTGTAGTGCACTCAGCGATATTCGGGAAAACATTAGGGCAGGGAAAAACAATGAATAACAACAACCAACAGCGGGCTATCCCCACTAAAATACCAAAAGGGCAGTGGCGGAGCAGGCCACCGTCCATACTCTCAAGTGAGAGGAACATCCTTACTTGTCTAAGGGGCAGTGTGTGCTAAGCACAGTCTCAGCAGAAAGGATATACAGTCAGTTAGGGGAAGCAGGTCACTTCCCTGAGCCACTGGATACAGGGTGCTAGTGGCCACCAACTATGGTCTAGGGCTCCAAGGTACTCGGCATGCGTGCGGCCTCGCCTGCGTGAGTGTCTGCAGGTGAGGGGCAGAGTGCCACGTGGTATGGGTTGCGCGCCCCCACCGGGAGGAGCCCCCTCGTGCCCCGGCCCGCATGTGGAGACGGCCAGGTTCGGGTGTGTGTTGAAAGACAACCCCGTCATTGCCCACCCCGCTGACCACCATTGCCACAAGGGCATTACTCACTGTTCCAGGAGTCCACTGTTCAACCAGCCGGCAGGGGGGGGTGGAGGGAGAAGCCCCCAGCAGCGGCGGGCGCCAGTCGCGCACCATCGTCCAGCCGACCACTGCCAGCCCCCCCTCGTTGCGGCAGGACCAATGCAAACATCGCCTATAGAATCAGTGGATCATGTCAGAGGTTTGTGGCGTGACGATAGGCAGTTCCACCGAGATCTGTGAGTTCGGGATCCCATATATGGCCTCGTCGTCATCGCTTGGTACCGGCTGTGGGCCGTCCTCCGGGGCTGTCTCCTGGGAGGGCGAGTTACTCATTTGAGAAACCTTCCGTAGTGCGTCACGTTATTCTAGGAGCATCTGGTCTAGCGGGGGAGAGTGGCGCGCCCCCTCCTCCGCGTGTTGGGACCGCTGGGTCCTGTTTCTGCGGCGGCGTCGCTGTCCTCGTGGCCTGGTCCTCGTGTCGTCCCCACGAGAGTGCCTGGGTGCCGTGTCCGTTCCCCCGTCCAGCCACTCACTGGCCTCCACAGGCGTGCTGAAGAAGTAGGTGTTGTCTCCCGCCACCACTCTCAGCTTGGCAGGGAATAGCAGGGAGTACTTGAGGCCCGCGGTGCGTAGTCTCCGCTTCAATTCCATGAAGTCGTGCCTCTGGCGTTGTACCTGGATGGTATAGTCAGGGAAGAACATGATCGACGCATTGTCTATGCGTATCTCACCCAGTCGCCTTGCCTCCCGCAGCACCGTGTCTCTGTCTCTATAATTCAGTATTCTGAAGAGCAGTGGCCTCGGGTTGGCGCCGGTGGTGTAGGGCCTCGTCGGCACCCGATGCGCGCGCTCCACAACGAAGTGGGGTGACAGCGAGCCTTCTGGCAGCAGTGTCCGTAGCCAGTCTTCCACATGTTGGGCCGGGCGGTTCCCCTCCCATTTTTCAGGAACCCCCACAAGTCTAATGTTATTGCGTCTCGCCCTCCCTTCCGCGTCCTCGGCCCTATCTTCCAGGAACTCCACTCTGTTCAGGAGGTCCTGCACCTGCTTGTCCGTCTGGGTGACTTTGGGCTCGATCTCCTTTACTGCGCCTTCCAGGGTCTTGGTCCGATCGGATAGTTTCCTGTGGTCGTCGCGCAGGAGGGTCAGGTCCACAGCGACGCCATCTATTTTGGACTCCAGGGAGGTTCTAGTTTGCTGAAGGGACTGTTCCATTCGCTCCACCGCTGCTAGCACGCTGTCTAGCCTCGAGGCCAGTTGTTCGGCGGCCATCTTGGGTAGCGAGTTGCCTGTCTTCCCCTTCGGCAGGGCCCCACCAGTCCCGGTGCGGGTCCGCACTCCCCCTGACATGTGCGGGTGGCGTCCGTCCGGCCGGGTCGGCGCCCGTGGTGGTCTGATGATGGTGTCCTCGGAATTGGTGTACTCCCGGGTGGGGAACCCAGCAGTTGCCAGCAGCCTCCTCGGTCAAGGCCGTCGTTGTAGCCCCCGGGGGGGGGAGGTGGTCTGCCAGGGGGTACCTCGCCTTATCGCCCCATGGCTGCACCTCACCGGTCCGGGCGTTGCAGTGGCTGAGGAGGCGCTTGTGGTGCGTGTGCCCGTGTGGTCCGGGCAGGTCAGCCTGGGCCAGGTCCGCTCTTCGCGCGTGCCCCACTGTCTCTCCGGCTGCCTCCACCTCTATGGGGGGGGGGGCCACTGGCGCACTCCTCTGTACTCCAGCAGTGTGGGAGGGGGGACGACCGTTCTGTCCCCGGTAGCTGCGCAGCTCCTCGGTCAGGGTTCCAGGCCTTTCGCGTCGGGCTTGGGAGCCACTGCCTTTCGCGCCGGTCGTTGTGTGGGTCCTCGGGGGGAGGGCTGTCTGCCGTGGGGCATCCGCTGTCTCCCGCGTCCCCCCTGGGTCGATCACTGCCTCACCGTGCCTCACCTCGGTTCAGAGCAGTGAGTGCGTGGGGGCCGCAACGTAGGTGGGGGGCGCTTGCTCTCCCCGTCATCCGGGCCTGTCCTTGGTGTCCCGCAGCTGTTTGGAGCGCCTTCCGGACCACTGGTGTGCCCACCCGGCAAGGCAGTTGGCAGTTCGTGAAGCCCGGGCAGCTCTGTGCGGGTGGTCCGTCGGGCCTACCCTCTAGGCCCAAGCCGCGGACTCTCCTGGATGCTCCGCCGGCCAGGGGGCGCCCGGTCCCGCAAGAGAGCTGTGGGAGAGGCCGGGGTCGGCCCCGTCGGTGCCCGGGAATGAAAAGTTGCCCGGTGTGCCGTGGCGGGTTCCGGGGGGGTCCGCTCGAAGTTCTGGGCGGCTACTGCGAAAATTGCCGGATAATTGGCTCAGGGAAGGGGAGCCGGTAGTGGAGCTCTACCCAAGAGCGTCCGTCGCCTTTGCGTGCTTAGCCACCCCCACAGGGATGAGCTGATGCTGGCAATTACACCACCTGTCTGTAGAGGGGGCAGGGGTGGGCCAGGATGACCATGGAGTGTTGTGGTAGTGTCTGGTAGGAGGACGTGCAGTTTGACATGTTGAATATGGTTTGGTCACGTGTGTATCCCCACAGTTGTGCATTGTGCTGTGGAGGCATTGTGATTGTGGTGTGTTGACCTGGTACTTAACAACTAGCAGTCCTGTTCCATATGTGCCATCCTGGAAGTGCTGGTTGATGATGGACTGTCGGAAGATGAAGGAATCATGTACACTGCCTGGGGAATTGGCGACGACATTGGTGAAGAGTCCCAGGTGGTCCACTATTGCCTGCACACTGATGGAATGTGTGTGCTTTTTTGTTGCGGTGGTGGTGTGTAGTATCCGCAGGGGGGCACAAGTGGGACATGTGTGCAGTCGATTGCCCCCAACATGACCGGGAATCCATCTATGGCGTAGGAGCCTTGCTTGGTCTTCAGCTGTTCCTGCGCAGTGTTGGGGAAGTGAAGGTACTGGGGTATGAAGCTGAGGATGGCATCCAGGACAGGTGTGATGAACTTTGATGGGGCTGGCTGTGAGACCCCTCCGGCTCTGGCAGTTGTTGGTTGGAAGGTGACAGAGGCCAACAGGTGCAGCACAGCCAGCAACTTTGTCTGCGGAGGGATATTGGTTCTCCGCTGTGTCGGGACCGTCAACCTGTGGGCAATGTGGGTCAGGATGCGGCGAATGGTTGTCCTTTTGAGCCGTTAGTGGGCAATGACTTCCTTGGGCGATATAGGTCTGTGAGAGTGGTGCCTTTTCAGTAGGTCCGCAGTCTTACTCTGCGCTGCCTTTGTGGTGGTCTGGGGGGCGAGTCCAGGTCCAGGGGGTTGTGGCAGTCCTGGGGGTGGTGGGTGTTGTGGCCCTGTTGGGGCTCCGAGCTAGGTGATAAGTAGCTCCATGGCGCAGTTCGGTCTTCGGATGTAGCTATGTGCGGGCATCCATTGCCTACTGCGGCTAGTCGTCCGTCTTTACACCTGCTTGAGGCAGGTGATAAATACCTGCGGCTAAAGCGGCTTATCGCATGTTTTCGGTTCCCAACGTGGATCTGTCAGTGGCTTGTGAAATTGGTGTTGCTGTTTTTTCGTGTGTTTCTGCATGGGAACTCCTACTCTGCATCTCATTAGCGTTAGTTGGTGGTGTCTGCCGTGGTGTTTTGGGGATGTTATCGCCGGGATTCTGGCTATGTCTGCAGTTTGCACCAGCTTGTGAATAAGGTGTTAATTCTATCACCACTTTTGATGCGTTCAAGAGGGGATAATTCAGAGATAAATCCTTGTGAATATGCCCCTAAATGTGTTGAAAAATCCCAGTCATGGTTTCTGCAAGAGAAAATGTGCAAGCTCAAAAGTAAAAATCTGTAGGGAAAAGTCAATTTGGTTAAACATAACCAAAAAATACGTTATGAATTTCCAAATCAAAATTCCCCCCCAAAATCCGGTTGTAGGCATTTTACCAAGTTCTAATTCTCCCCAGCAGCCACGTGGTCTTCCTTGCTTCCGATCTTGACTGCGACGGTGAACCGACTGTAGAATGAGACGCACAGCTGCGTTCATGAGGCCTAACAGTAAAAAGGAGAAAAGGGCAAGTAAGAAATGTAAAAGTCTGGGAAACATTTTTCATAATTTGAAATAAATATGTTATGCATTGTAATTATTCAGAAAAGGGGGTGGTGATGGGGGGGTGGTGATGAACAGAGTGTCTGAATTAAGCAGACCACTCTTACCCAGTCCAAAGATCAGGGCTTGATCCATCACCGTTATTTAGCTCACTGCCCCATCCCAGCTCAGAACCTGGCTATATGCAAATTAGTCTGTCCCTGGCCCAGTGCATCATGGGAACAGGGCAGACCAAACTACCAAGCCAATTCTTCACCAGAAAGGAGACAAGCTTCCGGGGACCGGTTTCTGGCATTTCAGCCGTCGTCGGCCCGGCTTGCTTGAATCCTGATGGAGCAGTGAGCAAGGGACTCATGTCTGAGTATACCCTGCCACACCTATAGTGGCCAAAAACTATTCAGAAAAGGGGGTGGTGATGAACAGAGTGTCTGAATTAAGCAGACCACTCTTACCCAGTCCAAAGATCAGGGCTTGATCCATCACCGTTATTTAGCTCACTGCCCCATCCCAGCTCAGAACCTGGCTATATGCAAATTAGTCTGTCCCTGGCCCAGTGCATCATGGGAACAGGGCAGACCAAACTACCAAGCCAATTCTTCACCAGAAAGGAGGCAAGCTTCCGGGGACCGGTTTCTGGCATTTCAGCCGTCGTTGGCCCGGCTTGCTTGAATCCTGATGGAGCAGTGAGCAAGGGACTCATGTCTGAGTATACCCTGCCACACCTATAGTGGCCAAAAACGATTCAGAAAAGGGGGTGGTGATGAACAGAGTGTCTGAATTAAGCAGACCACTCTTACCCAGTCCAAAGATCAGGGCTTGATCCATCACCGTTATTTAGCTCACTGCCCCATCCCAGCTCAGAACCTGGCTATATGCAAATTAGTCTGTCCCTGGCCCAGTGCATCATGGGAACAGGGCAGACCAAACTACCAAGCCAATTCTTCACCAGAAAGGAGACAAGCTTCCGGGGAATGGTTTCTGGCATTTCAGCCGTCGTCGGCCCGGCTTGCTTGAATCCTGATGGAGCAGTGAGCAAGGGACTCATGTCTGAGTATACCCTGCCACACCTATAGTGGCCAAAAACGATTCAGAAAAGGGGGTGGTTATGAACAGAGTGTCTGAATTAAGCAGACCACTCTTACCCAGTCCAAAGATCAGGGCTTGATCCATCACCGTTATTTAGCTCACTGCCCCATCCCAGCTCAGAACCTGGCTATATGCAAATTAGTCTGTCCCTGGCCCAGTGCATCATGGGAACAGGGCAGACCAAACTACCAAGCCAATTCTTCACCAGAAAGGAGACAAGCTTCCGGGGACCGGTTTCTGGCATTTCAGCCGTCGTTGGCCCGGCTTGCTTGAATCCTGATGGAGCAGTGAGCAAGGGACTCATGTCTGAGTATACCCTGCCACACCTATAGTGGCCAAAAACGATTCAGAAAAGGAGGGTGGTGATGAACAGAGTGTCTGAATTAAGCAGACCACTCTTACCCAGTCCAAAGATCAGGGCTTGATCCATCACCGTTATTTAGCTCACTGCCCCATCCCAGCTCAGAACCTGGCTATATGCAAATTAGTCTGTCCCTGGCCCAGTGCATCATGGGAACAGGGCAGACCAAACTACCAAGCCAATTCTTCACCAGAAAGGAGACAAGCTTCCGGGGACCGGTTTCTGGCATTTCAGCCATCGTCGGCCCGGCTTGCTTGAATCCTGATGGAGCAGTGAGCAAGGGACTCATGTCTGAGTATACCCTGCCACACCTATATTGGCCAAAAACGATTCAGAAAAGGGGGAAGGGTATACTCAGATGTGAGTCCCTTGCTCATTGCACCATCAGGATTCAAGCAAGCCGGGCCGACAACGCCTGAAATGGCAGAAACCGGTCCCCGGAAGCTTGTTTCCTTCCTAGTATAAGAATTGGCTTGGTAGTTTGGTTTGCCCTGTTCCCATCATGCACTGGGACAGGAACAGACTAATTTGCATATAGCCAAGTTCTGAGCTGGGATGGTGCAGTGAGCTAAAAAACGGTGATGGATCAAGCCCTGATCTTTGGACTGGGTAAGAGTGGTCTGCTTAATTCAGGCACTCTGTTCATCACCACCCCCTTTTCTGAATCATGCATTGTAATTAAGCATGGGCGGATTTTGCGAATCTGGCGTTCGCGAATGTGCGTATTTACGGATTCGCAATCCCCAGAATCCGCGAACTCTCGCAAATTTGCGGATTTTTTTTGTGTTCACAAGGGTTTCTGCCAGTTCGCGAGGTTTGTGTACCAGTTCGCAATTGCGAACTTACTTGTCGGCTTGCAACGGCCGCGACTATGTTGTTTCTACGTCTGGTTCATCATCACAGGTTCACAGCACCCTCTGTTTCACCACTGCCACCCTCTGGTACACCCATGCCACCCTCTGGTACATCACTACCATCCTCTGGTTGGTTTATCACTGTAGATTATGGGGGTGAAAAAAAGCAAGCACACCTGCCCTGCTTCAACTGACATGAATTAATTTGGGTTTGAATAATGTGTCACTGAATGTAAACTTCCAGTCTGGCTGGCACCTGCTTCCTTAACTGAAATTTGCTTTCTGTTGCAGTGCAATATTTTTTCACAGGACCTTTGTGGCCTACTCGTAGCTTTTCTATGAGCCTGCTGTGAGGGTCAGAGCAGGGTCATAGAATAGTTGCAAGTAGGCAACTGAATTCTGGAGGGGCCCCTCAGGAAGCACTAGAGGGAATGGTTACTAATGATAAGATTGAACTTTTGCACCTGCTGAGTGCTTTCAGTTTTGCAAAAATCGTTTTTCTGCAATTTCGCGCGATTCGCGGGGCGCGAATTCGTGCAAGATCGATTTCGGAAGCCGCAAATTCGTGTGAATACACGATTTGTTTTTTTTGCGGCGTGTTTGTTCGGGTGATTTTTTGCGTGTTCGCAAGCCGCTTGTAGCGCAACGTTTGCGAAGTTACCCTAGCGGTCGTACATGGGCGCGGCCATCTTTTTTGCGTGACGTAATTCCATTTCCGGGCGCTATTGTGTAATCTCGCAAAGTGTGCGGCTCGCTAGTACAATTTCACGTGTGATCGCGAGGAAAATCTCGCGCGAACTTACCCACGCGGTCGTGAACGGGCGCGGCCATCTTGTTTCTCATTCATTGCTATGGTTCTGGGCATGCTTTCTGTATCCTCTCTGAATTTCTGCCATCCTTTGCTTGTTTGAAGTTTTTTTTATCTATTTTACTTATTATCTATCCCTCTATTTTTCTAGCTCTATATTTTTGTGTTTTCTGCTACTTTTTTTTTTTTTTTTAAACTCTTTTCTTTTCTTCTTCCCTATTCTATTTCTTCTTTATTATTTAGCTTCCTTTCTGCCAAGACCATGGTAAAGGGAGCTGGGAAGCATCCTGAGAAGGGGAAGGGTCCCGCACCCCGTGCCCGGCTCCCGTGCGGGTGTTTGAGGGGGGAGAATGTCCAAGCCTGGGAGATCTTCAGCGCGGAGGAGGTGGGCGCCCTAGTTTTTTATGTTCAGCGCCGCATCCCCAGGACCATCATGGCCGGCGGCAAGATCGCTAGCGGGTACGGGATCCGGGAGCGCCGGAAGCGGTGGGAGAAGGTGTGCCGGGCCATGTACCAACAATCTCGGGTCCGGCACACCTACAACCAAGTCACCCACCGTTGGACGGATATCCTGGACCGGGAACGCAATCTGCTGGACCTGCTCGGCCTTCAGATCCCCGGGCTTGGTGAGTAGTAGTAGCTATTTCTTTACTACTCTGTTTTCTCCTGCTCTGTGTGTTATTATCTTGCAAATTTTTGTTTTTTACCAAGAGCAATAATGCTGCTGATTACATTGTAGGTAAATTATATTTCAAAATCTTCTGTGCATTTCAGGTGCACTGCTCTCCTTCTCAGTAGCGCTGCTACTATGCTTATTTGTTTTCGATTTTGTGTTCATTTCATTGGCCTGTGAAATTATGCATGAGTGTAGTTTAAAGAACTGCGTAATGCTAGACACTAAGGGTCAGATTTTTAATTACCGGCGCATCCCTGCAAAGTAGCAGGGATGCGCCAGTAATTGTGCGCCATGCCACCAAAACGTCACCGAAGCGTTACGCTTCTGTGCCGTAAAGGCGGCGCATTTCTGGAGATGCGTCGCAACGATGGTGCAGCTCCAGCAATGCTCTGGGGTGCCCTATCTCCCAATGCTGCGTCAAGCCGTACGTCTGCTTCAAGCAGGCGCAGGGTTTGAGTCACACATCATTGTCCTCAAAGTGACCAATTAAAATCTTGTAGATGTCCCTCAGCCACTTTTAGGATGCGTTCCTGCGCAGGAACGCCCTCCCTTGCGCCGGAACGCCCCCTGATGGCGCAGGGCTTTACAACGTGATGCATCTCCCATATGCGTCACGTTGTTAATATACGCCGCACCATGGCGCCTCTTTTGTTCTGCCGCTGCGTCACAAAAGTCACGCAACAATGGAGCAAAAGAGCCGCAAGGGACTTCTAAATCAGCCCCTACAGACTCAAGTCCAGTCCTTCCTTTGTACACATGGCGATAAGAAGAAATAGTGGTGGTGGATTGATAGTTTGAGTATTTTAATGACTGGTTAATGTAGTAGGAAACTTTTTAGTGTTGTCGCTGATCTGCAATCACGATGGACTTTGTCTGTCACTTTGCGTGCTGCGGACTGCTGCCTGCGAGTCCTAGTCGAACCTTTTTAGTAGTTTGTTTAGTGAGTTACATAAAAACTTTCCAAGTCGACGGTCCGCAAATCAAGCAATACTAATAACGTAGTAGACCACATGAGATTGGTCAATATATCCCGTGGAATAGTTGTGGTGTATTTGCTATTTCGCCAAAATATTTTGTTATTGTTCTTTTGAAATGTTTGATTTGGTTGACAAATATCATCCATGTTTTCTGGTCTTTCTTTCTTTCATGTTGTACATCAGCTCCCCCCAGGGGCAAGAGGGCATTGGGGGAGGCTGCTGCTGAACAGGATCGGTCAGGCGAGGGCTCCTTTACTGGCCCCAGTAAGTTTTAATTTTAATATAGCGTACCTATTTTTTCCTAGCGTTCCTCATTCGATTTTTTCTAAATCGTCTTTGATCTTCTTGTAGACTGTATCTAAATTCTTATCCTGCCTCGACTATGACTCCCTGTGGTATTACTAGATTATTCTTATTAGTCTGTCTGTGTAGCTAACTAAGATTGCACATTTGGCAATTCCATTGGACTCCCATTCAAGTCAGCAATAGCTCTATGCACTGAGCCTTCCCTGGAAAAAAGGAAATTTTTACTTTAGATTAGACAGTCACAAATTATTACATTGTTTTCTGTTTTTTTCACATTTCTTTATTCCTAGACCAAATATTATATAGTAGTGAGTGGTGTATTCTAACATTCTTAAATGTACTTTGTAGGTGGAACATCTGGTGGTGGGGCCAGCGCGGAGGTGGTGGTGCTGGATGAGGAGAACACTTCTGGGGAGGAGGCGGTGCAAGTGCCGGACGACACCAATGTGCCTATGAGGGTTCACACGGTGGTGGCGGGCAGAGGTAAGCTATATATTCCTTACTTATTGAGATTGAAGACTGCAGAGTGTGCTTTCTGCACGGGTGTATTATAAATCAACCAGGTAGTAGCCTCCTCTAAATGTACTTCGATTTAGCTGTGAAGTTTTTGGTGAGAAGAATCGCAATCAGATCTGAGATGAACTTGATGGATGGGATGAACGAAAAGCGAAAGAAGGGTGTAAGTAAGTGTGGAAGGACGAGAAATTTAATGATGACTGGCAAAGAAGAATGATATGTGTTTGCTTGGTCCCTGAGGTGGCTGGGAAGGAAAGAATATGGTATGGTGCATGGCTGGGTGAATGATGAGGCAAGGATGGGTGGAAGGAGAACAGCCTGGGTGGGTGAAACAGAAACTGTATGTTTGCATATACTTTGAATGGATGGATGCCTGGATCATGGTACTATCTGACTCTTAGAAAGCATATGTGTATCTAGAGAGAGTAGATGGTCACTGGATGAACTAAGTGTTACTTTGAAGAGCATGTAACACCGCACCCGCACGTCCGTTCCAGTGTAGGAAAGGCAAGGAAAAGAAGTTGTAATTTTGTCCAAATACTACCATGAATAGTAGCAGTATTTTGTATTGCAACTGCAAGCACAGCATATATCCGGTTATTACGGTGGACACTCCCTACCTCTCTTAATAAGTTTAGTTTAGTAGTAGTACGTCATTCATGTGTGGGTGTATCACTGTTCACTCAATAAAAAGCAAAGCACCTAAAGTCATCCCATATGTAATCAAATACATCCCATGTGAAGTGATAGATAATCAGATTATTTAGCTTCTTCATTTTCCTTTTCTAGTACTCATTTGCACTGTAGGGTGAAAGTTAAATTAATTAAGCAGTAGCCTTTTTAACAGAGTATTCTCAGTGCCACCCATAATAGAAAAGTAAGAGCTTCACCACCTGCATGTACTGGACCGGTACAGTAACGCAAGTCTGTCTCACTCATCATGGTGTGCGTCTGTTTTTCTCGGGTGCAGGTTCACTGCGCTGGCATTATGCCGGCTTGCATAAGATAACGTACCAATTTTCCTAAACAAGAGAGAAGAAGAAGAATAAGACTGGTGTACTGTCATAGTCGACTGTAATGGAAGTCCATAGTGCTCGTAGAATTTGTTCCTTAAACTCCCACTAATGTTAGAGCAAGGATGAAGAAGTGGGAGGTTAGATAGATACTGGCCTCAATAGTTATGTACTGTGCTTTCAAGTTGCTAGTTGTACTGTGACACAACTTTCTGCTCAATCATTTTGTGTTAATCTTAAGGAGCATTGGTTACAGACTATGTATTTCTTTCTTCATATAGTTGCTCCTTCCAAATCCCAAAAACCAACAAGGAAGGAGCTGGCTCGAATGGCCCGGCAACGGAGGCTGGATGCCACTGTCGCCGAATATCGGCGGCTGCTGGCCCTGGAGGAGGAGGACACGCAGTCTACTGGTACATCCACTGGGACAGCTGCATCCTCCTCCGTGCCCCCACGGGCTGCCAGCCAGCGCAGTGCTCCAGCGGTACGGAGCCGGGCTACCAAAGCCAACCGCCACCGCCGAGCAGCAAAGACAGCAGCTGCCCCCCACAGGAGTTGCAAGGCACGCCAGCGCCGCTTATGCCTCAGAGTGTCCTACCTGGAGCAGGAGGTCTTAACATATAAGAACTTGGTGGAGGACCTCCGCTCCGACCATGCCACCCTCCGCAAGGAGTATGATGCCCTGGCCGCTAAAGTGAACAGCATCCTGCCGTAGTGTCCCTTGCCCCTTTTTTAGAGACTTTTGGGGGGTGGGAATTGGGACTTGGGTTGTTTTGGGGACTTTTGAAGGACTATCGTTTGGGTTAGGGAGGGTCTTGCAGGAGATTATTTTGTTAGGGCTACACAAATATACTTTTTGAAACTTTATCTGAGCATACCTGTTTTTTACTGCTTTTGAGTCTGGTGGGTGGGGGTTTAACAGTAAGTTTGTTTTCCTGAAACTTAAGTCTGTGTCATTTTCTTCCTTTAAGTGTAAATGGCTAAATGTTTTCAACACTAAGGGCCTGATTATGATTGCGGTTTTCCCGCATCCTCCGGGCCGGCGGAAGCCACCGCCGGCCCGGAGGATGTGGGAAAACCGTTGCGGACTGAAAAAGACCCCCCGCCAGATTAGGATGGCTGGGGGATCGTTTTTCAGTCCGCAGCTTTTCCGCCGCCGTCGCCTTCCGTCCGCGGCGGAAAAGCTTCAACATGGCTGGCGGTGTCTATCAGACACCGCCAGCCATATTAGGATTTCTGCAGAAAGATGCCTTTACACGGCGGCATTTCCGCCCTGTAAAGGCATACGGATTTGTGTTTGGGGGCCCGTTGCGGGCCCCCAGGGATGAAGGGGGGGTGGGGGGTGCACATGGGGGGTACCTCTGGTACCCCCCTGCATTTGCCTGCACAAAGCGGCAGGCACCGCGAGGTGCCTGCCGCTTTGTGCATGCAAATGCACAACATACATTTTTATCATTGCGGCGGGTGCTGCTTCAAGAGTAAGTGCTCTCACAGAGTAAGTGATCCCCCCTTTCCCACCATGGATTTTCTTCAAATCACTTGCAACCAAAATTACACATTCCCACGAGTGCTCTAAGACCCCAGAACTCAGTTGCAAAAATCAAGAACACCCCGAAACACATGCAATCCTGCTGCTCGGGCTAACCCTAACGAACCCTAAGTTACAAAAAGTGCCAAACGGCTTTTCCGCATGGATTTTGTCCAAACCAGTTTTATCCGGTATTAGACCTTCCCAGCAATGGCCCCAGAGCTGTCAACCCAGGCGGAAACAAGTAGAAGACCCCCAAACAGCCAAAAAGCAAAAGTACAAAAATTGAGACTTTGTCACTTTTGTGAAAATTTCCAAAATCACTCAGCGCGCGCTCTGCAGCTAGGCCCTAACTCCCCTCTGCCTCCATGGATTTCCTTCAAACCTCTTGCTATCAAAACTATCCATACCCAGCAGTGCTCCCAGACCCCGAAACCCACCCACAAACACCAGGAAGCCCCCCAAACAGGCCCCCGAAAACGCTACATTGAGCGAAATGTCAGAAAATGCAAAAACCTTTCCCTCATGGATGTTGTCCAAACCAGTTTTATCCGGTATTAGAGCTTCCCAGCAATGTCCCCAGACCCGTCAACCCAGGCAAAAACAAGTAGAAGACCCCCAAACAGCCAAAAAGCAAAAGTACAAAAATGGGGACTTTGTCACTTTTGTGAAAATTTCCAAAATCACTCAGCGCGCGCTCTGCAGCTAGGCCCTAACTCCCCTCTGCCTCCATGGATTTCCTTCAAACCTCTTGCTATCAAAACTATCCATACCCAGCAGTGCTTCCAGACCCCAAAACCCACCCACAAACACCAGGAAGCCCCCCAAACAGGCCCCCGAAAACGCTACATTGAGCGAAATGTCAGAAAATGCAAAAACTTTTCCCTCATGGATGTTGTCCAAACCAGTTTTATCCGGTATTAGAGCTTCGCAGCAATGTCCCCAGACCCGTCAACCCAGGCGAAAACAAGTAGAAGACCCCCAAACAGCCAAAAAGCAAAAGTACAGGTGATTAAAGTTTTAATTATATTAACTGTGCAAAACAAAGAAAGACAGACACACAGGAATAAAAGTGAATAAGTACGAAAAAGAAAGTTATTGATTCATTGGCTCATTTTCAGGGCTTGGTGTCAGGGAAGAAGAGTTCGTCCTTATACTCTGCGAATTCAGGCAGGAGTAGGTCAGTGTCACCTAACACAGAAGAAATTCCCTCATCTAAGTTGCTGTCCTCCTCGTCTTCTTCCGTCGTGTAATCTGGTGTTTTGTAATCTAGTGGTATGAGGTGCTGATTCATCTTGATCATTGTTAACCTCTCCACATTTTTGGGCGAGAGGCGGGTCCGTTTGCAAGTTACAATGCCACCAGCAGCACTGAAAACACGTTCAGAAGACACACTTGCGAGTGGGCAAGACAAGTAATTTATAGCCAGGTTGGTGATCTCTGGCCACAATTATTTTTTCCCATGCCAATACGCCAATGGGTCAGCATTAACATAGACCTCTGTTGAGTCATTCAGATAGTCCTGCACCATCGACTCAAGGTTCTCCACGGTTCCTCCACTTTGCTTACTTTTTGCTCGGACCTTTTGAGAACCAAACTCAAGCTCAGCTAGCCAATCCTCTTCACCATCATCACCCGATATTTCTGTTGTGTCTGGTGCAGATGATCCGGTTGCCGGTGTCTTTAACAGCTGAGAGGTCACTTCTGCCACAGCCACAGGTACAGAAGTGGAGTCTTTTGACTGGGGATGGCCTGCTGATGCTGATGTACTGCCTTTTCCTTGAATTTGCTGCCGTTCTCTTTCAAACCTCATGGCTGACAAGGCTAGCCAATGTTTGTACTTTGTAACATCTTCATCACCAAAAGGAAATAATGCACTGCCTGCCAGCGCCTTTTTGTAGCATGGATGCAGAATAGTAGCACAAATGTAATGCTGTTCTGAGTGGATCTTTTGAAGACGTTCATCGCCAAGTAGGCGCTCTAATAATTTCTCCGCCAAATCAAAAGCTTCTTGCTTTTCTTCATCTTTTTGAAACTTAGAAGACACCGCCTTCAGTTTGTGCTCCAGCATGCGCAACAATGGGATAGCTTTTCCCAAATTACAGTCCTCCCTACTGACTGCACGCGTGAAGACCTCAAAAGGACGAAGCATGTCTGTCAGGCTTTTAACTAGCTCCCATTCCGCCGCATCTAGCCTCAGGTCCTTCTGAGCTGTACCCAGTGTTAAGAAATACTGATCGAGTACCGTAAACTGCTCATACAGACGCTCAAGCATGTAGAAGGTTGAGTTCCAACGTGTTGGCACCTCCTGGATGAGTGCTTTCACTGGCATTCGACGTTCATGTAGCAGGCTCCTCAGATGCTTCCGGGCCTTAAAAGAATGGCTGAAATGGTTGCACATTTTTCGGCAGGTGGCCACTAACTCGCACGCTGGACTGTCTTTATCCAAGAATTTTTTAACCACCAGGTTTATACAGTGCGCCAAACATGGCACTCTGAAATAGTGACCCAGATCCATGGCCTTAACTACATTGGCGCCATTATCCGTGGAAACATAACCAATCTCGCATTTTTTTGGGGACAGCCAGTGAAAGACCTTTGTGTTAAACTCATTCAAAATGTTTTCTGCTGTATGACGTTTCTCCAAGCCAAACATGGCTAGTGTTGCATGTTTCCGAGCAGCTTTATAAACTTGGTCCAGGTCAACACCTGCGTTTAGCTTTGCTTTAACCCCTGAAAAAGAGACCCCGTGTGCAGTGATGCACATGTAATCAGTGCCTGCGCCACTGGTCCACATGTCTGTTGTCAGATGTATAGTGTGAACAGCACTCTTCTGCAAAGCTGCCCCAATCACCTCCAGCACATCTTCATGTAGTGCTGGAACCGCAACTCAGGCAAAATAGAACCGGCTAGGAACCTTCCATTTAGGGCAGAGCGCTGCCACTAATTCTAGAAAACCAACCCCTTCTACAAAAGAAAAAGGGAGAAGATCCAGCGCTAGCATTTTAGCCAGCTTAGTGTTATTCAGACGCGAGTTGGGTGGTTGCGTTCATATGGCGCGTCTGAAAACAACATGGTTCTAATGTTGCCCTGGACCATTTTACGGGATGATGATGACTTCTTCGACCCAGTTACGCTCGCTGATGAACTTTTTCGCATTGGTGTCTCACTCTGTCCCACACTCTTAGTGTGGCTCACAGGGGGTGTGCTGACAGGGGTACTGGGTGCAAGTGAAGTGTGTGACGCTTCTTCCTCCTCGTCATCATCAGATGGAACATCAACGTTTTCTTGACTTGCAATTCGGGCTTCCTTGATCTCCTTTAGGTGCGCAAACCATTGGACAGCATGCTGTCTCTCAAGATGACCTCTCTGGCCTCCAGTCCCATAGTTGGTACCAAGCTTACCACAACTAACTGCAAGCTTACAAATGCTACAAATGGCTAGTTTTTCCTTTTTTGGGCAAATACTAAAGAAGTCCCAAACTGCGGACTTGAAATGTCTGGGGGGGCCGGAGGAGGCGATACTGGTGGTGGTCATAACGCTAATGCCAGATGAAGTGGAGGATGCGTATTGCTGAACTTTACTACGTTGTGCACTTTGCCCACCACTAATTGAGGTCGAGGTGGATGGAGGTCCCTTCTGGCGAGGAAGAACTATGGAAGCGGTAGGTGGTGGTGTACTAGTTAACTTCAATGATTGTGGTGTTCCCATTGCCTCCTCGTCGACTTCATCATCACGCTCAGCAGCTTGTCGGGCTAGGGTCAAAATGTCTGTTTGCTGCATGCCCGCTGAGGCTGGAGTCAAGCCTGTGATGACTGCGTCGTCGTGGTGAGAGTCTTCAGCAGCAGGAGTAAACGTCACTTCTTGTTGAGCGTCATCACACTCCATAACTATGAGAGTTTCGACGACCTTCCTTTTACGCTTAGCTACCTTTGTCAGATCATGGTGTGCCTCAGCCTCACTCTCAGACGGCAGTGGTGCTGGTTCCCAAGTAAGATCCATATCATCAGAAGGAGGTGGGCTTGAAGAAGATGTAGACACCACCCTTGATCTTTTCCTTGCTCGGGATGTGGAAGACAATGAATGATCATCAGGAGGAGTGGCTTCCTCGAATGATACCTCGGCTTGATTGTCGATTTGCAGATGTGCCCCTACTTCTGGAGGAACAACTATTGTGGGCACTTGTTGTGACCCTCCATGCACCTCTGCTTGTGCATCTCCTTGCGCTGCCTCTCCTTCAACATGTACTTGGGCTTGTATTTGCACATGTGGTTGTTGTTGCGGCTGTGGTTGTTCAACACTCGTCAGATGAGTTACAACAACCTGTGTTAATTGAGGGACATTGCTGCTGCTTTCTTGCGATGAGCCAACGTCACTGGTCGATGGTGATTGAACAAGTAGACTGGCTGCCTCTGCAGCACTCAAGGGCTTGGACTTAAGTTGGGGTGGGGGTGGTGGCACTGAGCCCAATGGAGCGGGGTGCTGCTCCCAGCTTGGTCCCCAGCAGATCCCGCTGCTGCTGCAGGCGTACTTTTTTTTTTATTCCCAAAAAATGTGGCGGGCGGCACACCAGTCTGCTTGGTAACTTGCTTCTTCTGCTCCTTTCTGGCAACTTTCTTGCTAGAGGAGCTACGGGGAACTTTTTTTGGGGCCATCTTCTTCAGATGTCACTCAGAACAGCAGGCCGCAGTTGCACAAGTTGTAGAGTTGTCTGTGGCCACATGTGACGTTGTGCTGCACACACCGCAGCAGGACTTCTTCCTGGCACTGGTGGTTCTCTTGTGCACCTAAAAGCAATGGAAGACAGAGGAACATCAGTTATACACCCCAAAAAGTCGACAAAACCACAAAATTCAGCACAATCACAGGCCATCAATGCCCTCAATGATGTATAAATTCAAGAAGACACCCCACAGAAAGACTAGGCCCATGCACCACTCACTACCCCTGGGCATAATGGATGAAAGCTATGCAAAATGGGTGCACCCCAAGCACATGTTGCCTGTACCAGCACTCAAGATGGCCACCACCACCCACATGGCCAGTCCACATCAACAGTACACCTCAAAAAAATGGAAAACACACAAAAATCACCACAATCCAATGCCATCCAGGATGTTTACGTTAAAGAGAGTGAGAGCCCACAGGCAGACTCAGTCCATGCACCACTCACTACCCCTGGGCAAAAGGCCCCACCAGCAGCCCCAAAAAATCGACAAAAACCACAAAATTCAGCACAATCCCAGCCCACCCATGGCCTCAATGATGTTTAAATTCAAGAAGACACCCCACAGAAAGACTAGGCCCATGCACCACTCATTACCCATGGGCATAATCGATGAAAGCTAGGCAGAATGGGTGCAGGCCTCAGACACAGCCTGTCTTCAAAATGGCCCCTTGCACCCCAAGCACATGTGGAGGGCCTGCCTGTACCAGCACTCAAGATGGCCACCACCACCCACATGGCCAGTCCACATCAACAGTACACCCCAAAAAAACGAAAAACACACAAAAATCACCACAATCCAATGCCATCCAGGATGTTTACATTAAAGAGAGTGAGAGCCCACAGGCAGACTCAGTCCATGCACCACTCACTAGTACTACCCCTGGGCAAAAGGCCCCACCAGCAGCCCCAAAAAATCGACAAAAACCACAAAATTCTGCACAATCCTAGCCCATCCATGCCCTCAATGATGTTTAAATTCAAGAAGACACCCCACAGAAAGACTACGCCCATGCACCACTCACTACCCCTTGGCATAATAGATGAAAGCTATGCAAAATGGGTGCACCCCAAGCACATGTTGCCTGTACCAGCACTCAAGATGGCCACCACCACCCACATGGCCAGTCCACATCAACAGTACACCCCAAAAAACGAAAAACATACAAAAATCACCACAATACAATGCCATCCAGGATGTTTACATTAAAGAGAGTGAGAGCCAACAGGCAGACTCAGTCCATGCACCATTCACTACCCCTGGGCAAAAGGCCCCACCAGCAGCCCCAAAAAATTGACAAAAACCACAAAATTCAGCACAATCCCAGCCCACCCATGGCCTCAATGATGTTTAAATTCAAGAAGACACCCCACAGAAAGACTAGGCCCATGCACCACTCACTACCCCTGGGCATAATGGATGAAAGCTAGGCATAATGGGTGCAGGCCTCAGACACAGCCTGTCTTCAAAATAGCCCCTTGCACCCCAAGCACATGTGGAGGGCCTGCCTGTACAAGCACTCAAGATGGCCACCACCACCCACATGGCCAGTCCACATCAACAGTACACCCCAAAAAAACGAAAAACACACAAAAATCACCACAATCCAATGCCATCCAGGATGTTTACATTAAAGAGAGTGAGAGCCCACAGGCAGACTCAGTCCATGCACCAGTCACTAGTACTACCCCTGGGCCAAAGGCCCCACCAGCAGCCCCACAAAATTGACAAAAACCTCAAAATTCTGCACAATCCCAGCCCATCCATGGCCTCAATGATGTTTAAATTCAAGAAGACACCCCACAGAAAGACTAGGCCCATGCACCACTCACTACCCCTGGGCATAATGGATGAAAGCTATGCACAATGGGTGCACCCCAAGCACATGTTGCCTGTACCAGCACTCAAAATGGCCACCACCACCCACATGGCCAGTCCACATCAACAGTACACCCCAAAAAAATGATAAAACACAAAAATCACCACAATCCAATGCCATCCAGGATGTTTACATTAAAGAGACCCCACAGGCAGACTCAGTCCATGCACCACTCACTGAAAAAGTTCCAAAATTGTAGTTGCAGCAACTGTAATGCCCCAAACAAACTTACTTGTGAAAGTTGATTTCTAATCCAAAAGTGATCCAAAGAAAGTCAAAAAGGCCTCAAATCCAAATATCCAGCAGCATCCACAAAGAGTAATCCTTCCAGGTCAAGGTCCAAATGAAAGTGACCAGCACATGAAGAAAGCACTGGGAGGAGCCTGCTGGACAGGAACAGGAAGTTGGAGACTGTGGGGCACTTCCTTCCCCCCCCCCCCAAAATGGACTCCTTGCTAAAAAAAGTGCAGGCAAATGTCAACCTGAGGAGTGATTCTGATAAAAATCATCATTTTCTGAAGGTTTATGCTGTTTGCTGGTGGATTTCTTGTGCAGAATTGCAAAATCTGTATTTCGCGTGTGCGAGATTGTTGCTGCCCGCTGCACCTACGTGTTCGCAATTGCGAACTCTCGCGATGCGTGCTGTGCAAGGTGGCAAGCCGTGATGACGTAATCGCGGTCGCCAAACTCCCCCGGGATCCCGCAGCAAGATCCAAAATGGCGCAGCACTCACAAAATATCGAGAAAAACAACTCGGCAAACGCTGAATGACGGTAAGTGAACGCCGCGCACTGCAAAATTGTATCACCAAGCAAAAAAAATCAGCTGCGTGCAAATTTACGAATTTTCGGCAAATTCGCGAGAGTTCGCGGATTGCGAATTTGCCGAAAATCTGCAAATTCCGGGAGCGGAACGGATTTTACGCCCATGCTTAATTGTAATATAATATTGTTATATTTTTAAAGAATATATATATTTATTTATTATTTCTAAAATGTCTTATATTTGTTAATACATTTTCAAATTGAGAAGCCTGGTGGTATTTTTTGTCTCCTACAATCCTAACCAATGTTTACTTTGCTGCAAAATAATTATTAAATGTTAAATTGTGTTTTAAAAATGTAATATATGTTATACATATTAATGTCACTATATTTTTAACAGTCTTTTAGAAATGATCAATTAGTATTTAATAATACATTTTCAGGTATAAAAATGAGTACCTGAGTATTAATACACTTCCCCACCCAATACCCCTATATGTCTTGCATCCAGCCCATAAAGGTTAGTGTTACACTAATTATAATAATGAATTTAAGATTAATATTAATATTATTTTCAAATATATTATCATGCCTTATAATTAATTCTCAGGTTCTTAAATGAATGCCTGGGTATTAATACACTTCCCCACCCAATACCCCTATATCCCTAAAAGTTATTGTGACTTAAAAAAGAAAATACATTATTTATAATTTTAATTTAAAAAGCAAATAATTCATGTTTTCCAAATATCTATACCATACACTTTACCTTTACACTTACATAACCACTTACACGTTAATGCATGGTAAAGGCATGCCACGGAATCACATTTGTGGTAAAGCAAATATATTTTAATGGCAAGAGTGGTAAAGACGTATCCGTGCTTAAGACTTCATCCAAACAAAAGTTATTTGGATCAAAAGGATTTTAAGGCTGAAATTTGAACATCTGTTTAGTCTTAGGTCCTAATTATAATTTTGGCCATCAGACAACCAAACTCATGGTGGAAGTGCGATGGTGGTCAGGGACTGCGGGTCCAGCTGTCCGACCACTGTATAACAACAATGGCTGTTGGACCGCTATAGGACCACTGCAACTGCGAGGGATCCGTGATCCCTGGTGGGGGTACGGCAGTCAGAAGTTCCAATATGTTTGGCAGTGCTGCCAAGAATATTTGGAGTTTCCTCACTGCCACAGTTCTCATGACAGTAAGGAAACAAAGGGGGCCTCAAGGCCATGGGATGCACCATGGGCCCCCTTGTCTGCATGCAGGAAGTGGCTATGGCACTCCCATTGCAGAGCCTTTTTAGTAGGCACCACCATGGGAACGCCAAAGGACTGCTTGCCAGACCACGAGGTAACTCTTAATCTGGCAGGTTGCCGGCTGTGAGGCTTGGCGGTGTGGGAATGGGACGGTGGTGTGGCGGCCTGCTCCCACACCGCTAAACTCATAATCAGGCCCTTAGTTCTTTTCAGTGCTTAATCTCCCCTTTAAAGTCATTTCCATATACTTGATTCCCTATTTCTGTTCTTCTTTCATTACCATTTTTTCTTCTGTGCAGATAACGCCACACACAGAACTTTCAGTAACACTTGTGTGACTCAGTGGTTCCACCAAATAGAGACTGAAAAATATCATCTGAGCATAATATTGTGGTCAGAGTATTTTGACCACAAAAATATTGAGGACCAAAATATTAAATGTTAATAATGTGTTTTTAAATGTTGTTATGAACCCCAATGTACCCCGATATAGGCCTAGGTAGTTGTACAAGCTTTTACCTACATTTGTTCTACCATTGTTCTACACAATGGTTCTGGTGCTGAGCTTCCACCTAGTTAGGTGCTGCATAAATGTCATGTGGTTTTCTCCGAAAACTAGCCTCATTTATTGTGCATGAGCATTGCCACTATCACAGCAGGATTACCATCTTCTGCATAATAACTCTGTATAAGGGTCACCACTATCGCCATCCTTGGCTGACATACCTGGAGTACCATGACACATCTAGGTAGAACCCCTGAGGGTACCTTTTGGGTATATAAGTACCACATTTTCACTGGATAAACCAAAGGAGAAGAAGCTTCCATGCTGACATGAGATGCTGAGGTGCCTGCACGCAGACACTCTAGCACTCAGTGATCTGACATCCCATGCGGGGTGTCAAACTCGAGACCAAGACAGGGTCCTTCGTTCTCGCACATCAGGTAATGAAGTTGGCTCTTTCCTAGGGGGATTTTTGGCTCTACACCTACAAACAGGCTAGCTACACCCAGGTACATCTAGTTAGGGTTGCATAATAGGAGTACACATTATTACTGTCATGTATCTATATGCCAAAAACACAGTTGATGGACAGAATGTAGAACAATGTCATACATTCACCCCAGTACAAGGATATGGACCTAAATCCATCTTTTTTGCACTCCACACCACCCTGGGTTAGACACTGGCTATATGCAAATCAGCTCTGACCCTGTGCCTCATGGGAACAGTCCAGGCCGAACTACCAAGCCAGGGAACACTGTGATAACCACACACTAAAACACATGGAGGACCCATCCGTGGAGGAAAAACTGTGGCATCACGAAATACGACACTATAGACATTGCAATTCCATTACTGCAGAGCACTGTATACCTGTGCACCACGCCGGTGAGCGAATACTCACCCGAGTTGTGATAGGTCAAGACTTCCCCTATGTAATGGAATAAAATGTACAACAACCACCAAAACGCTAGTTATTGAAAAAAACACATATAGTATGAACATGCTCCTTTCTTACTGGAACTTCACCCAAATGAACCAAATTGAAAACATTACCCCTGGTCCAGGCGAGATGGGTGGTCTTCCGAATGCACATATCAGTTATTTGCTCTGGTGAAACATGAGGTGGACAAAAGATGACACAATTCAAAGGAAAAAAAAACAACTCCGACATACATGAAACGGAGCATCAAACCTAAAAGGGATCACTCGTGGTAGACTCCTCAACTCGTTCAGCTGCCGAATCCCATGTAGTCAAATCCACACTTGTTCTGGGTAAACGAACTCCGTGTTGTCCCGGACTCATATTGACATAAGGAAAAAATTATTTCCGAAACCAGAAACAACGTGGATGGCAAAGCGCAATAAATTGACCGCAGCCGCCAAATACAAGATGGTGGCATGTCTTCTCCATCGCTGCAGAGTGGCACATCAGCCCCACCAGGAGCAACCTACCTAGCTGCTCAGTTCATCTCTAACTGTCATCCACACATCCACTCAGGCACCCAGCCATTCCACGCATCACAGTCACATCAACATTCCATAACCAACTCTCACACTGGTGGTGGAGCTAGGAGGACCTAGGCTGATTACACATAAATGTAATACTTAGGATATAACACATTATTTGGTCCAGTATTGGCCAAAGGGGCCAAAAGAAAAATTGCCCACACACTTGTTTTTCAACTCAGCTCTACTGGCAGTACCTTAGAGACTTCTACACTAATGACAATTAGGGACTCACACAATCAACTTCCCCCCCCTAAAAAACAAAAAGCTACACTTAGTAATGCTTGTTTTATCTCTCATGCAGATTACATTTGCTTAATGTGACAGGAAAATATTTAGATGCTACCCAGTCACTATAAACAAATATGATATTCAGGTAAAAATAAAATAGGCATGCAGTTATACCTAAGAAGCAGCTATCATCTACCCCATTGCTGGAGCAAGACAAAGAGATTGATAGAGAAGGGAAGAGCACAGATAAAATAAATTATTTTTCTACATGTACCCGCTCTGAGGTTCCAACTTGCTTGGGTTTTCTCAGTCCGAACACTGCTAACTGACTGCAACAAACCAATTAGAGGATGACATTCTAAATGGGGTTCTCTACAGTTGTTTCATGTTGCACTAGGTACTCAAGAACAGGCCCCTAACGGCACCCGTTCCAAACGCATCACAGGGAGTGGTCTAGAAATCTTGCTGATTCCTCCCCATTTTCTGACAAGATGGGAATGGGTGGAGTTAAGGAAAGTGTGACATGCAGGTGAGTGATGTGAAGGCTTGTGTAGACTGGGATTGAAGGTAAAAACCCCAGGCAGTTCATAATGGGCGTTCCAGGACATGGAAGGAATAAGAAAAGGATGTCACCACTATTCTATGGAAATATAAGGGTTGTGGGTGGGTAAACCCTGTCAACCCTGCAGCTGCAGAATCTGCCACATGCTTGCACACGTGCAGTACACAAAGGTTTTGACTTGCTCAGAGCGAGAGTCAGTCATAAGTTATCAATGAGGCATTGGATTCTATTTATTTAAGTGAAAGATGCCACAAAGGAGCAGGGGCAGTCCACAACGCCCTCATGCATGATCCACCCATGCATTGTATATTGAAACCACGTGGTCTTGCTCAGTTGCACTGCCTGCGTCTCCTCTTGTCAGTACATTTTCATTTCATCTTCAGTTCTTTACAAAACATCTCAATTTTAAGCTGATCATTGATTTCCTGCAACCAGGCTTACTGGACCGCATGCATATGGTCCAGTGAGACTTCCCTTGGTTTTAAATGTCTTTATCATATAGCACCATCAACTCCACCAAGTGGTTGTTTCTAGCATTATTGAATCTGTGCTTCTACTTCAGCGCCTGTTCCTTTTCTCTTATGTCTACCTCCTGTACAGTCTGCTATGTGCAGGTGAGTTTAACATTACAGGGGGTATGTGTTGGTATTTTTTCATTAAATTTGCTTGTGTGCACTATGTGCAGTGAATTTAATGCACTCACTTAACAGCTGAACCTTGAGCACCACAAGTCACCTAAGTCAAGCACAGTACTTACTTCCTGCGCATCTGGTGCATTCTGTTAGCCAGGTCTTCTTGAACGTATTGTGTACGTGTGCACTTGTGTCTTTTCTTTTTGTTAAATGTTTGCCCCTTTAAAGTCTTTTGATTATTATGTCCACAGGGTATATTAAAAGGTGGAAATGTACAGCCACGATTAAAATCATTACCTCTAATTGGACAGAAACTCACAAAGATTCTTTCCAAAACTGAATCAATTGGGTTTCATACACCAGGGGGGCAGACAATATCACCTTACAACACTACCCATGGCAGCTGCAACAAAGATACAATTGGAAATCCCTAGTTGACTATTTCTAACAAACCTCCATAAATTGCATGCAATTTGCCCTATGGTCTCGACTGAATGCAGGACCTATGTGAAAGGATTGCCTCATTCTTCCACACTAAAATATTGGATATTCACCTAGCTCTTGAGAAGCAAAGAGCTTGTATTAGTGTGCCTACTGCCCTGGCCCAGTCGAATGTGTCCATCTTCGATGCTCCCCTTTTGGGCACCCTGGACTCCTTCCCACCCCTAGAACTGCAGGATCTTGAAGTCCTGCTTAATAAGATCAAATCCGGCTCCCCTTTGGATACTTGCCCTCTGAAAATCATCAAGCAGTGCAGGGAGTCCTTCCTACCACCTCTGCTAGAAATTATGAATCTAGCAATAAGAGATGGTGTCTTCCCCTTGGAATGGAAGAAAGCAGTAGTAAAACCTCTGCTAAAGAAGGCCTCCCTTGACCCGGAAGTCCTGAAAAACTTCCGTCCAATCTCGCTGCTTCCCGCCCCTGCGAAGATGCTTGAGGCACACCTGAATAAGCATCTCGCCGCTTTTGTGGAAAGCTCGGGTTGTCTTGACTCTTCCCAGCATGGATTCAGGAGGGAACATAGCACCGAGTCGGCCCTCACTGTCGTGCTCGATAACATCCGCACGACAGTGGATAGAGGCCAGACCACCCTCCTGGTCCTGTTAGACCTAACTGCGGCCTTTGATACCCTCTCTCCCTCAGTTCTTTCATCTCGTCTGAGGGATGTGGGGGTGAAGGGCGCAGCTCTAGATCTCCTGACTTCCTTCCTTATTGGGAGGGAACAAAGAGTCAAGATGGGTGAGTTTCTATCTCCATCCCGGCCTGTGCTATGTGGGGTCCCACAAGGGTCGGCTCTTAGCCCGACCCTATTTAACATCTATGTGACCCCACTGGCCAGATTAATAAGAACTTTCGGAATGGAGGTAGTTTCCTATGCTGACGACACCCAAATACTCGTCTCTCTCTCCCATTCAGATGTGCAGACCGTCTCCAAATTTAGATCATGTATGGAGGCGGTTGGTCACTGGATGATTCAGAACTCTCTCAAACTGAATGGGGAGAAGACTGAGGTGATGGTGTTTGGTGGGAACGAAAACATCTGGTCCTCTAGCTGGTGGCCTGACTCGCTTGGAGTATGTCCCTCCCCCACTACATCTGCAAAAAATCTTGGGGTGATGGTAGATTCTGCCCTGGATATGGGCAGACAGGTTAGTAGGACCATTTCCACCTGTTGGGGCCTTATCCATACCCTGCGAAGGATCAGGAAATATCTTTCTGTGCAGTCCAGAAAGCAAATAGCTGTCGCGCTCATTGGCTCTCGCTTGGACTACTGCCATGCGCTGTATGCGGGGCTAAACAAGACCCTCCTGCAGCGCTTGCAGGTAGTCCAGAATGCCGCGGCCAGATTTGTCCTGGATGTTCCCAGACGCTCATCGGCCACCTTGGCCAGAAAAACGTTGCACTGGCTCCCTGTAGAGTACCGAGTACGTTTCAAGGTCTTGTGCATGACATATAGAGCCATTGCAAGAAACTGTGACTCTGGAGTGGGTTCTATTATCTCCCACTACATCCCTGGAAGGAATTTGCGTTCCTCCGGGAAATTGCTTCTGTCAGTCCCTCGTGTGCGAAGAGCTAAATGGGGTGGCAGGGCTTTTTCCACTTTAGCTCCCAAATGGTGGAACGATCTTCCTTTGGACCTTAGGTCCCTGCCTTCCCTGCAGACATTCCGCGGTGCCTTAAAGACCCGCCTCTTCCTGAAGGCCTATGTGTAATGATGATTGATTCAGACTTCTGATATTATTGTTAGGCGCCTTGATACCTGCGGGTTATTGTTCCGCGCAATATAAATTTTTATCAATCAATCAATCAATCAATGCATCTACCCATATACCACTAAAGGAGGGTATTCATATTGAAGTGTGTACTCTTCTATGGCATCCCTCTCCTTATGATTCATATGATTCTGCTCTCTATCCTCACATAGATATATGATTATTTTACCTATTCTAATGTTGAGTATGCATACAACTATGTACTATGGCAGACCCTTCCAAGAGACCTTATGATTCACTATACAACCTGTACCTACTTGTCCCCCCTGTGTTTACTTTGTCTTCCTGATTTTGATATGCTTGTTTATTTTTGAAAACTAATAAAGCTTAAATGAAATTTAAAAAGGTGAAAATGTGGGTCCCCGTTTGATCCTCCATTTAAAATCCCTTCATGTGGTTGAAACTATTATTTATTTATTTACATGTAAGAGCAAGAGTTTTCCCACTTGTGTCATAAGTCTTCATTTCAATGGGAATGCTGAGGGTCTGACACAATACCTGATAATACTCTTCTCTGCCCAAAATTATCGATGCCCCCGACATTAGCATCTCTGGGGGAGACACTCGTAGTGAGGCCCTATGATGTCTCTCCTCTAGCATCATGTCACTTTAGGAAGTGGAATTGCCACAATATTTGATTGAACTACAAATGATAAATTTTTATAAATAAAGTAGGAAAATGCTATTTCTGCCTCAGTTCTGAAGTGTACTTACCTATGACCTCTCTTGAGCAATATGCTGGTAAATTATGCATCAAAATCCAAACCTGTAGAGATATCCAGCAGGACCAACTAGACTAGCATTGCTGAGCCATACCCAATACTTATTCTGTGCGTCACTCAGAGCCCAACATAGACCACATACAGAAATGCAAAAATCACTGCAGAGGAAACACAGCAGTATTTGCTAAATTAACTAGTCACCGCTAAAAAAAGAATTGTAGCATTCACTATTCAAAGACAGCAGCACATAAAAATACTTCTTAAAAGAGGATGCAGTAACTACTGTTTGTAAATCTGTCGTTTTATAGCAGGCTACATAAAAAACACAATTTACAATATTTTGTAATATCAGCTTGATGTAGTTCCTATTGAGCCAGATTTCTAATTTCTAAATAAAAGGCAATGCAAATGTTGCATTTCATATTTAATCTCGCAAATGAATTAAAAATCAGCAACAACATTATGGTTCTATGTTACCTGTTCATGTGCATAGAATGTACGCAGACCATAATCAAATATTCAGGTTTGAAAATTGTGTTATTTTAATAGTCTGTATTCTGCTGTTCATATTAATGATATATTCTCGGTGAAATACATCATTATGCTGAAAAACCATCAAAATGTTTTTAAGGTTGAATGAATGCAGTCATATTCTTGATTTGCTTTTTAATACAATGACCTCATTCTATTTGCTTTACTGTTTTACTTACAATGAACAACACAGCTTGATGTGAATTTGTGCGTCACACTCAATTTTCTCTTGATTTATATTAAATGAATATCTATCTAGTTATCTATCTATCTCGATATCTATCCATCTATCTATCTGTCTATCTATCTATCATAAAATCGGTAGTAGGAAATGTGTTGCTATGGTAAAGTTACACTTTTCAAAGTAAATTATACCCTTTTCGCTAACCACATTGGCTTTGTTTCACTGGATGAAATTTAGTAGAAACTCAATTATTGGAAGCAACACACCACCCAACACAAAAACTCAAAAAAATACAATAAAGCAGCACAGCACCACACAACAGCACAATGACACCACCCCAGTCAAGCAAAACACACCTAAAAAAACCACAACACAATTCAATACAGAAACACACATCGTACAACACAACAACACCTACAACAACAAACGGTCAACACTACATCACAAAACTCAAAACCACAAGGGCCAACAACATACCAACACAAATACAGTATCAAAACACCACAAAGTAGCAAAACATTAATTCAACACAAGTAAAATCTCTATCCATCACCCATTAACCTCCAACAATTATTGACTTGACTGATGTGGATAACCACTAGTCTAAATGTAAATACATTATATACAATGCCTGCATTTTTGAAGGAATAGATGCACTTTTTGAAGTTTTGTAGCTGAAATATAAACTGTGTATTTCTGGGCACACTACTCACATATATTCGCAACCCAAAGCCTCAGGCTGAATAAACACTGGGACCTTATTAAGAGGCCAGGGAATACTCTATGTTCAATTGTAGTCTAAAGTTATATTTATTTTTATATGAGAAAATGATTTCTTTGTCAAGATCGGCCAGATTGAGAAGAAAATTACCAAGATGGCTGTATGATGAGAGCAACCTGATCAAGCTTCCCAGAAAGCTTCAGGCTTTGACTATGGATAGATATAACTTGTGTAATTCAGTTTAGAGTAATCAATAGATTTATTAGGAATTATTCAAGATTACACTGACTTACATGAGAAGAGTAATTCGGTATTTAGCGCTATTTCTTAGTGCAAAAATCCCCTCACAGCCCTAATGAACATAAAGATGCATTTGTATTAAGAAATAGCTCTAAATGCAACAAAAAACGAATAGCGAGTGCAAATGGCTGCTCACGCTTGCTAACTGTGCTCTAGGGGTAGGATTTTACCCCAACATACTCCACGCATTTAGCACTATTTTCTTTGATAAAAATGCACCACCATGTTAAAAATGAAAGGTATGATGCATTTCTGAGATAAGAAATAGGGCTAAATGCAGCAAAACTCTATGGGGCACATGTACAACCATTTCATTTTGCGACTCGAAAATTTCAATTCTTAGCAATTCACACTTTGTGAGTCGCAAAATGAAAGATACTAATGTGTCCCAGATGCACTAGCGATTCCCAATGGGGTCGCAAATGACCTTCCTCCTTAATAATATTCATAAGGCAGGTATCAATTTGCAACCCATTGAGAATGGCCAATACCACAAGAATGGTAGCCTGCTGGGGACAGCAGTCCACAATGTCTGTGTTTGCTTCTCAATAAAGCAACTTTTTTTTTCATATGCAGCCTTTCTTTTAAGGAAAACGGGTTGAGTTTCAAAAAGAAAAATGAAATGTTTCTATTTCATTTTTGGAGAGTAGGCAGTGGTTCATGTAAATGTAAATTGATACTTGTATAGCGCACTACTCACCCGCAAGGGTCTCAAGGCGCCTGTACGAATACCACTGTAGAAGCCATCCTGGCTTTCCCTGTGAGGTGTCCACTCATGGGCACCCCCAAGGTGGAGGCCAGGCATCCTTAGCATTGTGGGGGCCGTTGTGGAGATTAAGCAAGCTATTGCCCAGAGTTGCAGAGTGGGACTCCATGATTGGAATAGGCACCGAGGCGAGAATGATCAGGTCCGTGGAATTTTGAGCCCAAGACCCGCCGAGGCGGGGAATTGAACCCTGGTCCCGGGCTAGACCTCTGCATAAGGGTCTGCCGCTCTAACCATTGAGCCACACTTCTCCACCATGGGGCCACTGCCTCCTCTGCCTCCTCTTAAAATATGATTTTGCTGCCCATCACAAAGGGGAAGGGCTTACTATCTACTTGAAGTAGGTGGCAAACTGCAATTGTTGTGTGACTGCATTCCAGTTGTAAAACAATAGTACAAGCCCTTGAAACTTGCAATTTGAAGGGACGCCCTTGGCACACCACTTCCTAATAGCGGATCGCTAACCCTATTTTGCGAGTCAGTAAAAAGTTACCAACTCGCAAACTAGGGTTGGTACATTGCACAAGCCGTTTTAGTGGTTACAAATAGGCCAAATCTCCATCTGCAACCACTAAAAATGGTTGTACATGTGCCCCGTAGTGCTGTTGCAGGAGTTTCCCCCCAAATTACGCAAACAGGAGTAATTGTATTACTATCAGTAATTCCACGTCAAAGAGTAATGCAGAATAATCAGGCATAATTCAAATTCTGCCAAGGCCTAGTTTAAACCTTTATAAGACATCTTCCAAAGCTAGATTTTTAGCAGTTTATCTCCTGATTAGAACAAAGAGCATTTCAGAATCCTTTTCTGACTCCTAAAATTGAGTGAGTATATATCAAAAATGGTAACAAAGGCCAAATATGAAAATTAAAGACCATCTTTTGCATATCTGCCTCCCTTGAGTGCTGCACATAACATGAACATGACCCAATCTATACAAGTAATCTCCACGTGTGATTCTCCTCCATAACCCACACTGCTCAGTGGCAAGAACGTGACTCGCATCACTTCATTCAGTATCTCTGATCGTGAACCCTACCACTGACTCCCTTATCCCTCCTCTCCCTCTCACTCCAAGTACTTCCCTTCAAACACCTCTCCCGTTCTTCCCATTACCTACCTTTTCCTCACATGATTTCCAATATCACACCAGAACGTCTCCTCTCTTGAATCTTATGTCTTCCTCACAGTACATGTATGCTTTCTCCTAATTCTTTGACTACATTCATTCTCCCACCATGTATCTATGATTATCTGTCCAGAAACTCGCCTTCCATAGTAGCTCAGAGCTCTTAGTAAAGTTCCACCAACCTGAAAGAATTCCAATAAAATAGCTTCTGTGTGCTGGATGCACTTCAACAGGCCCTTACATCACTGTGCCACAGCCAAGGAAGGAAGGAATAGAATGTTTATTAAGACACTTGTCCATACACAGAAATAAGGTAAAAAAATGGCTTTCACATCATATTAAATCAAGAATTTTAAATTTCGTCACTTACCTTAAAAAACATTCTCTGGAAGGGGTGTGGCGCAGGAGCCAGGGCAACTGACACTGGACGCTGGGGATCATGGTTCGATCCCCGGCTCCAGTGGCACGGGTCTGCCTAGCACCATGTGACTCTGGGCAATAGCTCGCTTAATCTTCCCGACGGCCCCCAGCGCCTTGACACCTTTGGGTAATTGTTCGCGCTTTACAAATACTGGACATATACAGCAATATCAAAAAAGTGCATATTGGCTAACACAATAATATCATCATGTCTCCTATAAATCCCGTTCTTTAAAAACAACGGCATTAAAAATGTATGAGGGAACCTCAAAAATACAAGACAATCCCTTAAAACATTTGTATTTGTACATTTCATTTTCTGGTTATATATACAATTTCTCCCCTTTACTTTATATATTACCCCTATACTAGGTACCTGCAAAGCACGATTGCATCTTAATTTAAACTTTAACATTTCAGACCGAAGAGCTGTATCTGGTAAACAAGTTAGGTATGGAAACATGTCAGAATTACCCAGAAACTGTAACATTAAAACAATTGAAGATTTATTAGCTAAATAAGTTCTATCTTTTTGCAAAGAGATAATCAAGGCAGCCTCCTTTAATTGCTTCTTGTAAGGGAATGGATCCCATCTCCAAAAACCTTTGAGGTTGAGCAATAATCCTTGGTATCCTTAATTTGTTAAAAAAATTCCCTCATCCACTGAAGTTCGCTATGTTGAGCCTCCAGCCAACAGATCTGTGATTACTTCAACACTTCTTCTTCCAAAGACAACTTATTACAGAATTTTAAAAATGAATACCAGTCACTTATGACCATGCTAATAATTTGATTTCACAACAGACACTTTGGATCATTGATCATTTTGGCAAGCATACGACTGATTTCAAACAGTTCCTTTCTATCCGATCTAAAATCTCTCTTTTTTTAATGCCAATAATTTCAGAGGATTAAAGTGCTAGTGGTGGAATTATGTGCAAAAAACCTTTAACAAACGGGGTACATGATAAGCTTCTGTAGGTCATATTAAACTTTGCAAGAGAAGCTGACTGTAAAAGTGCTCTTGTTTTAATAATGCTAACATGTTTGCCCCAGCTTAAGTTATGGGAAAAGAGCACACCTAAGTATTTATACATTTTCTCTTGTTCTAATTTTCCATTATCTAAAAATCATTTAAGTGTGTTACCTTTTTAACAAATACTAAAACATTTGTTTTTCCCTATTTATTTTTAGTTGATTTTACAATGATATTTTAAAATATTTTCTGAAGGCCCCTTGGGTTATAATCTAATAAAGCCAAATCATCTGCATACATTGAACATGGTATATGGGACGATCCCATCTTAGGAGAGAAGGAGCTGGAGACACATGTCAGACACATATAAGCTATAAAGAATAAGAGCTAGGACACATCCCCGGCACAGTCCGTTCTCAGTATATATCTTTTTACTAAGGCAGCCAAAGGGTCCATTTCAACTTGAGTACAATTCAAGGCATGAAGGACGTGTGTTGAGTACAGCAAACCATGTGGTTCAATCCATGCTAACAATTTTTCCTGTAACCTGCCACGATCAATAGAGTCAAAAGCTGTTCAGAAGTCCACACAACAACATCTCTTATATATTTCTATATACTACTTCAAAATTGCCCACAATGTAAAACAGTGATCAATTGTGGCGTCACCTGCCCGAAACCCTCCCTCTTGCACTGGTAGAAGTTTCTTTAGAGAAGCACATTCCTCCAAATTTCCAAACAGCAATTTAGAGAAGACCTTTGTGAAAGCATCTAAAAGGCTGATAGTTGGCAGGATTGCTTCCACCCCCCCTTCTTTAATAAGGGTTTATTAATAGACTCCCTCCAGGACCATGGCTTCCTGTTCTTACTATCCACTGAAATAAAATTATTAGATTTTCCACCCACCATTCACTATTTACCCTTATTATGGCAGTGGGTAAGGTTATCTGTCCAAGTGCTCTACTTAAATTGAGTGATACAATTATGTTATTTATTGTTTTTGTGACAGGAACTCAGCTAACTGTTTCATACTTTAGTTTTGAGATACCAGTGGGGGAAGGACCATAATTTTCTTTTAAATCTAAGGCCCAATCATCTTCCGTTATTATGTGGGATGCAGGCCTAGCATGTATACCACATATATTGTTTACCAAATCCCATAAATTCTTCATGGCCCCCACCAGTATAACTTCCAACATCTCATTCCATCTCTGGTTATAAAAAGACTCCATCTTGCTTTTAATAAGGTCCTTGTACTTTGTTTCAGTTTGCTTATCTAAACAGAATTAAGAGACCTTATGTCTCTTCTGAGAGCTGACTGCGTTTTACTCACTGTTTTCTTTCTGCAATCATTACCAAACCACCCCAATGATGATTTTCTGGATAGAGTTGTCCCATTATTACTGATTGCACTAGCCTGGATCTATATTTTTACAACCACTTTATCAACGAGGGAATGGAGCTATACAGCTGTAGCCTTAAAACTGGAACACAGTAGTTGTTCACTCAAGACACGTATCTTGTCTATCCCCTAAATGGGGTTTAAATCGTCTTGGGAAATCAATGTCAAACACAATTGTTTTGTCTATTATAGCTGTTTCCTCTAAATGAACAGTCTCCTGAAGTACCCAATGATCGCCTCATTTATAATTCTCTATAATGAAATCATTAAAAAAGATTGAATACCTCAGAGGGCACAAACACATAGTATAGTGGGCCTTGAAAAGACCCCGACAGGAACGTCTTTCCATTCTGCTTATCTGATTGAAAACGCCTATTTAGACCTACTAGGTCATTTCTACGAAGCCAGTCACCCATATCATTTGAATCATTGCAACATGGCACTATTGGAAACACAGCAATTGGAAAATTATATAGCTCAGGAATGTCAAATAATACATTATTATTCTTGATTTGATTACTTTTTTCATTAAAGTCACCCACAATAATCAGTATTCCGTCCGGTTTTTCTTCTCTTAGCTCTTGTAAATAAAGTTCAAAGATTTTCCAGAAAGGATACCAACCTTTGTTTTAGCTCTTTATGAATATATAAAATTATCAATATTAACTTTACTTTGTCCCCTGGGGCAACTTGCACTTCAGCAATTGTTTGCACGCACTCACTTTCCCAGTCAAATTTAAACATGCGACTTATAATTCTTAAGAAAATGATCAGAAAGAGCTACAACATAGTCTACCCTCTCCAAGAACATGGCCTAGGCTTCCCAATAGATATAAAACCATAAATATTAGGGTTCCTCACGACCATGTCTCCTGCAGAAGAACAATATGGTATTCGCATAACACATGTTCAATTATCCTCATTGTTTTGCAGTTCTGTAGACCATGTATGTTCCAATAGCAGAAACTTAGATTGTGAGATAATTCCTTATCTTTTGCAGAACAATTATAATTCAAACCACATTCCTCATCAACAAGGTCACACAGACAATGATACTAGTTGGTTAATGCCAACCTACTTTGTTGGCCTTCATATGGGATTCCATTGTTTGCAAAAATGATATGTGCATTTCTAGTATTAATTCTAGATTGTGACCCTGCTTTATCCTGCTATAAATGCACCTGTTTTTTGCTAAACGACCGTGGTGCAATTAAGCCCCGACCCCACGGTTTCTGCGAACAGATACTTCTGGCCTCAAATCTATTGACAACCCTGTTTTATTCAGATCCGCTTCCGCTTTGCATAGAAGGTTTCCAATCATCCGAGATGCACATTCCACTATTGCAACTTCCCTCTCTTTTCCCTAGACCTTTAAATTCCACAGCTTTAAAATCAGATGAACTGATGCCTGTTAAACTTGGGATTTGCAAAAACAATGATAGCAACTTTGACCTATTCAAAGACAAAAGCTTTTTGTTTTGTTATGTTTATGGATGACATCAGAAACCAGATTACATTGACTGCATCCATCTGGGACCTATTTTATAATGTTTTTTGCATTTTGATTTTCAGCGACTCTAGCTAATGGCTGATCTCCCTTTATTTTCTGAAAATTTTCCATTTTACAATTAGGTTTCTTACTTTCCTGCATATTAAGAGATTTATAGAGCTCTGTGCCATGGCATTGTTGTCCTTTTCCTGATCATGAAACTTACATTTCCTTACACGATTATGCTTTGACTCAATTTATTTTTCTCTTTAAAATTTCTATACACCTGCTCGGTTAATTTATTTTGGTATCTCCCATAAGAGAGGTTATAGTTTGAGGTCAATGTTAGAAACCCCCATGCTGCAATCTTCGTTTAACTAACACTGGGCGATAAGATATATAAACTGACTCCTTTCCCTCTCCCTGTGTTATGCCACGTCACAGTAATGCCAAAAGGAAGAGTCCTTTTTCTTCAACCACATTTACTATCCCACAAGAATGATCTTCTACCAAGGCCTAATTTACAGGTCTAATTAGTGTCGGCAGACAAATGTTCACTTTTTGTAATTCCTCATTTAAGTTCTGTAAAAGCTATGATTGAGTTTGTTGATTTTGATTAACCACTACTAATGCTTCTAATATGTCGTTCAGAGCCCATGGTATTAGCAATACAACATCTAATAGAGCTGATGGAGTTGTAGAGTTCATATTTAGCGAAGATAAAGATGGTATGCTATATTAATTTTGCGGCAATTGATCACTAGGCACATTGCCCGAGCTACAAACATTTGCTGATTACCTGCATTGTCACCCACTACATTAATTCTAGACCCAAACATATCGTCATGCATTATTTGCTGTAAACATGGGGAGCACAAAAGGCTTGGTTCCATTAAACTCTTAAAAGGGCTAGACAAAAGAGGAGCATCCAGGTGACATATCGCATCCTAATTGAGTTGCTCGGCAATGTCATGGGAGCTGCATCCAGCAGCTTCTGTCTGGGTATCAACCTCAACACAATAATGTGTTTTTTTTTTCTGTTTCGTAAAGAGAAAAAGCTTTGTTGCAAATTTCATGGTAGAGTTTACTAGTGGAGATCTATCATCCAAATCATTTAAAGAACCAATATTAGACTCTAATCCACATTCTGTATTGATTTTTGGCTCCTCTGAGTCCTTTGTAAGTTGTTTCAAAGCTTTACTTTTTATGCATCGGTCATTGCAGATTTTACTTGACCTGAGCAAGCACATTGAGTTTTGTACTTTCTCCATTGTAAAATTGATGCTTAAAAGAATTAGGGGTAGTAGTCAAACCGCAACAAGTTGCACCAAAGCTGCCTTCACCAATGGGTAGACTCTAGTATACACTATAGTACTGCTATACCTCTTATGGCCGGCTACACAGCTGTAGAGCCACTCAGGAGGTGAGTGGATGCAAGCACTTTCTACCATAAGTGTGAAGGACCTTACCATCAGGGGGTATGAGCACTCTGGCCACTTCTGTAGCACTCGGAATTTTGCAAAATGCCTCCTATAATCAGGGACGATTTCAGGGGTAGTTGGATACCCAAACAATTTTCAGCTCACAATCAAGCCCATTTATTGGGCACCAGACAAAATTCTTCAAGTTTGACTTCGGGAAACAGCCTCCCCTACTTCCACAACTTGAACATGACACATTCTTACTCCATGAATACAGGAGATCTGCAAGGAGAATGACTCAATGACCAGAGCCAAGAGCAGGGGAAATTACAAGACCTAGCTATGTGAATGGAAGTGGTTGAAGTGCAAGGGAAGGTGTGGGATGTAGCAATTGGTAAACGCAACACGTAATCCGTAGAGTAATCTCAAGCCCTTACTTTGACACATGCTGTGTGTTTGTGGGTAAATTCTTTCACACCCTTTCTTCCTCTTATTCCTCGATTTTGAAACTCTAAAGTTGTCATGTACAGAACTGTTGAATCAGTACTCCATGACTGGGAAAGTATTGAAATCTAACTTGGATATCAATTGAAAAAGTATTGAATTGAGTTAAAGAAATGTAAATCACCAAAAGATACATAAAATGCCACCTTGACTAAGGCCCTCATTAGGAGTTCAGTGTACCTGTGGTGGCGGTCCGTGGACCGCCAGAGTGGCAGTTCATCCCCTGCATTAGGATTGGTCGGTGGTGCAGCGGTATGAGGCCTCCTAACTTGCTGGCGGTGCCGCTGAGGCAGCGCCAAGAATATTAGGAGATTCTTCACCACTGCACTTTTCCTGGCGGTGCAACCACCATGAAAAGTGTGATTGTGAGGATACAATGGGGGCTCTATAGGGCCCCCTTGTGCCTCAGAACCATGGGGTGCATGCATTGCCTAATTTGTAAAATATGAAGTGCAGGTGCTGACATTTTTGTCGGAGGCCACACCCACTTTTTTGGCTCCCCCACTCCCTCCACTGGCTCCACCCACTTACTCTATTAGCTCAAGTTTTAACGGTCGTACCGGGCCGGACGGTCACAGCATAGCATTGGCAATTCACAATTGGCATGGTGGCATCCCTAGTGTAGTAGGCTAATCTGGCTTCGCTTAGTTAGTAAAAGTTTACAAATTACAATGAATAAATGATTAAATTCCATTACTGCTGCAGAGCTTGAAATTGGAGCGTAAGCGTATGAATAGAATGCCTGGCCCTGCCCTTAATATGAAATGAAAAACTTATATTGGCAGCACCTCAGCCCCTGGAACAACAATGGCGTCTTAGAGCCAGGAGTCACGCATATTACCCGGAGCTCTCCAGGTTGGCGTGCAATCAGGGTGTCAAGTCCTGGATCAATAACGGACACGGACTCGATTACTTCTATCAGGTCGTTTATTGGTTGCGACCTTTCCCGTCCTGTCCCTACTCTATTCTGCCCCTTTCCTGTTCCTCTACTCCTCCCTATCCTGTCCCTCCCTCGTCTCCACCCTACTACTAGAATGCTAGCTTGCATCATTACATCTCCCCCCTTCTTAAACAAATGTAAAGTCACTCATGCCGGCAACTGCTTGTTACCTCAATGACTACATTAAAGTGTTTACAGTTCTTCAATCAACCGCATAGGTCTGCGAATAGTTCATTGCAGTCTCAGGTGCACTCCTGAGTTCTCATTTTCAGACTCAACGTGAGTCTCGGGCCTTGGCAAAACGTTGCTGGGTACAGTGTTCTCACTAGTCAGGATTCTTGGCGAGTTGGTAAGGGCATCCTTGACTGCCGAAGAGCACTTTTGAAAATGTGATACATTTCTTGTGATTCTCTTATCTTCAGACTCCGCAGTGATCACAGTTCCCTTTTGCTGGGTAACTATTAAGGGCTCACTTCGATAGCGACTGTCCGTTTTCCTATGTTGTTCTTGCTTGACCAGCACCCAGTCTCCCTCATGAATGGAAGGGGTTTTGGCTCTCCTCCGGGCATCCGCATATGACTTCATTTTTTCTTTGTTCTTTCGATCAGTGACAGTAATGTCGTCATGTTCAAGTTTATGCATGTCAGATGGTAGAACATCATCCAGAGTGGGTATTCTGGTTCGTATTGATCGCCCCAGCATGAGAGTAGCTGGGCATTTGCCAGTGGTCGCATGGGGAGTTGTGCGGTAAGCCCGCAATACTTCATTTAGGGCAAATTGCGGATCTTTCTTGTCAAGTGCTGCTTGTTTGAGTGTCTTTTTCAGAGTGGCCATAACCCGTTTGACCATTCCATTGGCCTGCGGCCACAGAGGGGTTATCTTGCGATGCTTGAAGTTAAGGTGTTTGGCAAAGTCCCCAGACTCTTGACCGTTGAACGGTGGTCCATTGTCTGTTTTGATTGTTTTTGTTATGCCCCACGCAGCGAAGACTTCATCAAGGACCGCGATGGTAATAGGAGCTTTTGTGGACGAAACGAACTGGGCGATGGGAAATCTTGAGTATTCATCCATGATTACTAAAATGTATTTCCCCGATTGAAGAGAACCAAAAAAAATCCAGGGCAACATCTTGCCAGACGCCATTGGGTAGTGTGGACATTTGAAGAGGAGCGGGAGGTTCTCCCTGGCTCACCAGTTGACACTGAGGGCAGTCTTTTAGAGTCAGCTCCACCATCTGATCCAGTTGCGGAAACCACACTCTCTCTCTGAGTGCTCTTTTGGTTGCCCCTACTCCTCGGTGTCCTTCATGGGCCATATTGATCACACCTTGGCGAAGTTGCATGGGGATGACTATTCTTTGATCTCGGAGCACAAGTCCATCCGCCGTGACAGATAGTTAATCTCTTACATGTTTGAACACACTCAGTCTTGTTTCTCACCCGGATCTCTAGTTTCCTCTTCATCCGAATGTCACCAGGTGTTTGTTCGGAGCCGATGTTTCACTTGTTGCAGAACAGCGTCTGGAGAGGTGGCATCATGGATGGCTTCCAGCGGGACAGCAGGTGGCCTGGCCTGGTCAACCACGAAGTGGATATATTCTTCAGCCAAGGAGGGCCCTGATGTGCGTGTGACTTTAGGATGCCTCGACATGTAGTCAGCAGGATTGGCAGCCTTCCCGGGTTTGTGTATGATGGTGTATGTGTATTCCTGAAGACGGAGGCCCGACCTTTCTATCCTGGGAGGCATCTTGGCCCGTGGGCTGCCAAAGATGGTGACTAAGGCTTGGTGGTCTGTGATGCTGAGCTACGTGAGTCACCTGCTCATTAATGTGTAAGCGCACTTGACAGCGAGCTATCTTCCCGAGCCCGGTGAACAGCTTGGGAAACTTGTGGATGATGTCAGGGTCATCACTTACGCAATAGAGAATCTCTACCAGCCAGAGCCATTCAGCTGTGGGAGGGTGAGAAGACAGTCAGCTTATGGTCATTCGATCACGTGTATATGAGCAGGTACTGTGTGATCCTTGTAAGTGAGAGTGGTTGCAAAATTTCCTAAACAGGGAAGTGGTTTTCTGAACATCCACGTGTACACCCTCACATGAGCTGGGCTTAGTGGAGGAGTTGGTTTCATTCTGCGGTATTCTGTCACTGGGATGTAATTTAGAGATGCTCCACTGTCGAGCACAAATTTAGCCGCATGATCACCTACACAGATATCAAGTCGCGGGTACTTCTTAAGTTGATCCGGAACAGCCACCCTGCAGATGTACTCATCACTATCCTTTGACGCGGGTGATGGTGACCTCAACTCTTGTGATGGCGACCTTCTCGACCAGTATGACTTGTGTGATGCCCCACTCGATTGTGAGGATCCTGTGGATGATCCGCGGTGACCTCGGACCGCTTTGGCGTGGTGGCGCGTGGCTGTTGGGCGAGAAGACCGGCCATGGTCTTTCTGCTTGTCATTTCGATATTCTCCACAGACGTTTTCAAAATGATTGTCTCTCCCGCATTTCCGGCACTGTTGTCCAAGTGCGGGACAGGCATCAGTGTGAGGGTAATCATATCCGCACCTGTAGCATTTGAGCGGACGTTCCCGTCTCCTGTCCCTTTTGCTTGAGTCATGACGTCTGCGACCCGTGTGTTGATGATGAGTCTTTGGTCTTGACGCTCTTTGTCTGTCTCAAGAGGTGCGTGATTGTAGTCGGAAGGCTTGTTCACAATTCTCCGTGCGTCCGGCCTCCATCTTTTTGGCGTGTTCCTCCGCCTAGTCATGAACTCTCGTCATCTCCTCAATCTCGTCTAAGGTGTAGCTTTTCTTTAGAAGTCGTCGTCTTAGGGACTCCGATTGACAGCCCTCTATGATGCGTAGCCTGAGAGCATCTTCAGTGGAGAATGTGTCAAATTCACAGTATCGAGCCAACCGTCGAAGCCATGTGATGAACGTGCTCATTGGCTATTCTTTCTCCTGCGATACTAGATTGAAAGTGTACCTTTCGTAGTCAACGTTCTTTTTGTGTAGAAACTTTCTATTCAGTGCGTCACGCACTTTGGTATATGATCCGGCATCTTCAGTGGGCAGTTCCTTTATGAGTTGACTAACCTCCTTTCCCACGAGGTTGCGCAACGCAATTAATCTTTGATCTTCTTCTGTCACCTGAGACCCTTGCATAACATCTTCAAAGTCTTCAAGCCATTCTTGCCATCGGAGGCCCATTCCTCCTCCAGCCACACGTGCGAGCGGTTCAGGTGGGCGTAGGAAGGAGACGCCCATCATGCCTGGACTGCTGGCACCACCTGGAGCTTGGTCTCTTCGGGAGGGTGAGCCTGACATTTTTGAGATTTCTTCTATTACGTATTCGTATTTTCACACAGTCACTTTTGTTGTTTGTGCAGGAAGCTTTCACTGTGCGTGTTCACAGGTAGGAACGGGATGCTTGTCGAACGCCTATCCTCTTCCCTCTGTTATATTCCAGCCATCTCTGCACAGGTTTGTGGCGCTGAACAGCAGGGTTTTTTTTTTTGGCTTGTATTGGCTGATGCTTTTTGGGAAAATCACTGCTGCTTGACTTAAAAATGGCGGCCGACTATCCCTGACAGGGGATAGGTAGAGGAACCTGATTTCAAGATGGCCGCCGTCATCAAAATCTCGCTTCCCACGAGATTTGGCTTAGTTTCATACTCTCCTCCGGGCCTCAGCATACATGATCAGGCACTCACCGGGCAGGTGATCACCGCGATGGACCGGGCAGAGTTCAGAAGACCGGGGTGGCCTCCCGGCATCAGGCAGCAGACTCCATGGCAGAAGGTAAGACCGGGGTGGGCTCCCGGCATCAGCAGCTACCGCGTAGGTAGCGCACGTGGCTGGGGTGGACACCCAGCTTTCAGCGCACGTCCGCGCTTGCAACCATCGCTTTCAGCGCATGTCCGCGCTTGTAACCATCACATCGCACGTCCGCGCTGGCAACCACCACTCCCCACGGCTTACGAGCCGGGGAGCTTGCGACAGGGTGATGCGGTATCGTCAGCGTGGATTCTGCCGAGATGAGCACCCGGATGGGCACGCTCGTCGCGACTGCGATGCCACACGCACAGTGCTACGGAAACCAGGTTCGCTAGTCTCAGGGAGCAACGCGATAAGGTAGTGCGATGCATCCCAACCTCGTCACCAGTTGTCAAGTCCTGGATCAATAACGGACACGGACTCGATGACTTCTATCAGGTGCTATATTGGTTGCGACCTTTCCCGTCCTGTCCCTACTCTATTCTGCCCCTTTCCTGTTCCTCGACTCCTCCCTATCCTGTCCCTCCCTCGTCTCCACCACCACAACTACTAGAATGCTACCGTGCATCATTACACAGGGGTCAGAATCGAGCCAAGACGCAATGTCACGATATCAGAGAATGAGCCAATTGAAAGCGGCGCGCGGACAGTCACTGAGGTCAGGGTTCACATAATATTTGCACTAAAAAGGAACACTCTGTGAAGTACACTTTTAGAACTGTCCTTTCAGGAAAAAAGGCAAGGTCATCTGCAGGTTAGATCAGAAGCATTTGTTTGTAGTAACCAGTCTTTTCTATATTCCTAGACAACTTTAGGTGTTTTTATCTGGATTGTTAAATTGTTAACACGGGCTAGAGGCCTAATAAACAATGCAAAGTAAAAACTACTGTTTTGAAAACAATTACTGCGTTATTGCAATCACAGCACGCCAAGGCGAGCAGTGACACTGAATGCAAAAAATACTTTATCGGAACAATTTCAATTTAATGATTATCATTTGAGATCAATAGTCAGTATGTTGGCCATCCTGAAAAAACTGAATGGATTTAACAATAGGCTTGCTCGATGGATTCAGGCCCAATTACAACTGATCTTTATCAATTTCCAGTACTTTGGCACAACTCAAATACCAAAGGTCAATAGATTTCTGCCTGTAAAAATACCTTTTAGAAATCCATATTTATAAATGGTTCATTGGCATGGTCGCACCTCCTCCCATCTCCCCTCCCTCCCCCCTCGTCCACCGGAATGAAAGTAAAACAAAGTGTGGGAGCTGATCGGGTCAGCTTAACTTAAAACTGTAAGTGATTAGTGCTCTGCTTAACTTATTGTATCTTCTAAGTTCTTACCGTTATTCGTGGTGGGGCCGGTCGGCAGGCCAGGAGTCAGACACACACACTGCTAGCCTAGGCTAGCTAGCTGCACACCGTACCGCTCAGGCTCAGCTCAGCTGTACTTTGCTGCATACTGCCTGCTTGCTACCTAGCAGCAGGCCGCAGTCTGCAGTGCCAGTGCCAGCGGCCCAGCCCAGACCATCCTGTAGTACTGTAGACACCCCAGTACAATACTGGCTGCAGTGCCCGCCACCAGACCGTCACGTCACCTGACCACAGTTGCACACTGCACAGCCCAGGGTCAGCTCTGCCCTTCGGCTTTGTCGTCGTCGTTGGTCGGGCTGGGGCCGCCGGGCTAATTTAGGATGAGTCTTGACATGGGGAGCTGCCGCCTGCAGCTGTAACTGTGCATCGCGGTGGTTATGCAGGAGCGTGGCTGGTTACTGGTGGCAGCCTAAGCCAAAATGAAAAAGATCTGCACGCGCTACCGCGCGCACGCACAGCCCCTACCCCCATCAGAACCTCCAGCCCAGCCCCACCAACTTCCGTTCCGAGGCCCCTGGCCTGCCCACCCTGTGTCAAACAGAAACTATCAACAACTCTGCAGCCGGCCGGCCGCCAGGCGCCATGATGATGAAAAAATCATGAAACGAAAGTCAAAGTTACTTCAGTTTTCTCACACAGACACATATTATATATATTTATTTATTAAATATTCACTTTGGAGTTGGCCTGGGCAGGGGCAGCTGAGGGTTGCTACCTGCCTGTCACCGATGATAAAGAAGAGTGTCACAGTTGCTGCAGCACTGACTCTCAACACTTGCAACACTAAACGGTGACCCAAAAGCCGTGACGGTGACACACACTGACATTATGATTGATGATGAGAGTGACTCGGAGTCGACGTCCGGCGGCGGGATATGAAAACACGCTGCGGGGGCCAGGGCGGGCTGTGGCTGCACAGAGAGTACAATAAAGAAAGTTATATTTATTTTTACAGTCAGCAGTCAAGATTCATAGACCCGGCCCTGATATTTAAGTGCCGGTGCTGAGCACCAGATAGCACCAGCACAAATTAAGCACTGGGTGCATGCAAGGGAACACATGTTGAGCCCCCGTGTGCTTTCTCCCCAGCTCCTGCAAGGCATGGACTTGATAGTCTATGCCCTGCAGGAACTATCTTTGATGCTCCCATTACAGTGACGTTTTCAAAGGTACTACTAAAGAACTGCCCCCTAGAGTAAAAATAAATTGTACTCTGACTGCGGTTGTTTATGGATTTGGTGGTCTCGGAGCGAGGTGGCAACGCAATACTGCCAGGGTAATGGCTGAGCTAGATTCCTTCTCTTACCACAATGTCCATGCATAGGAATCACTAGGTGGCGAGTCAGTCAAATGAAGCATTTTATTCTCACAACTAGTTTGTATACGTTTTACATACCTATGCAGAGGTAATGAGTACACTCTTTAAGGAGGGTTTTGGCTCAGTTGATTCGATATCAACTCCAATTCTGTAGGCATTCCTCATGGCCCCAAATATGGTGAATTACACAAAAAATACCTAATCCTAAATATCGTGTGACATGAAAAACGTTACAAAAATCTTTGCACGGCAAAAATATCATATAGCAGAATATCAAAGTTAAGTGTATTTTTTTAATACAATATCATTCTGAAGAATTGTCATTATGTTTAATATTGCTTATTTTCATATAGTGGTAATACATATTGTTTTTCAATAAGTTTAGAATAATTTGTTATTATCATTGTGGATGTTTGTATTATGAATTTAATTGTATAATTTGAAATGTATATTTTTTAATCTAATTACTAAATTATAATGCAGTAGCAGGTTGTTTGGTTTGTAGGGGAATTTAGTGGAAAACTAATTACATTATTATTTATTTCCCATTTTCATTTAATTTTAATATAATATTTGGCTACTAATTATGTACATGTATTAACTGATTCATTGTTACTTTATTTATTAAACTATATAATTTAGTACTTATTTATGTTAATTTTTCTTATGTTCATTTTCTAATTTAGTTCATAGTAGTGGGGTTTTGGGTTTGTAGGGCAATAGGCTGGTATGTTAATTAAATGATCATATATATAATAATATTACTTTCCTAAAGTAATGTAAATATTACATAGTTCATCATTTTAGTACATGTATTGATTGAGGAATTAATTTAAATGTTTGCTAATTGAGTACAGGTTTTGTTTTGATTTTTACAATATTTAAATAATAAAATTATAATTATGCTACTTCTGTAATGGATTATGTGTTATATAAATTTTTTTAAAATTTAACTAATCATTAATTGAGTTTTAGGTGTATTTAATAATTATTTTTGTAGACTGTATTTAATATAATATTTACGATTATTTTAAATTGTGTTTGTTTTTTAATTCACAATTTATTTTATTATCAATTTATTTATATATTTTTTTGTTTAGATGTTTTTGAGTCATTTTTATTTAAAAATAATACATTTTTTTATACGTCTGTGAATTTTTCTGTTCATTAAATACTGCCATTTGTTACAATGGATATAGTATTTATTTTAAACTTTAAATAAATAGTAATAATTGGTTGTTAGTATTTTAAGTTTGTTAGAAATAATTATTATGTGTTGGAGTGATGTACTTTCCCTATTGCTACTTAGATTGGAGTGGAAATGATAAACTTAACCCCTTCAACATCCAACTCATTCCTTGCTGTTGCTTAGATTAGAGTGTAAATAGTAAATGTAACCACCCTCAAAAAAAGTCCAACACTTTCCTTATTCTTGCTTAAAGTGGAGTAGAAATGGTAAGCATAACCCATTTGAAGTCTAACACTTTCCCCACTGTTGCTTAAATTGAAGTGGAAATAGTAAATCAAACCCCTCGAAAGTTCAGTTTCCCTACTGTTGCTTACACTGGCGTAGGAATAGTAAGTCTAACCCCTCCGAAGTCCTAAACTTTCCCTACTGTTGCTCAGATTGGAGTGAGAATAGTAAATCCAACCCCTCAGAATTCCAACACCTTCCCTTAATTTGCTTGGTTTGAATTGCAGATTGTAAATGTATGCACTCCAAAGTCCAACACATTCTCTACAGTTGCTTAGACTGGAGTCGGAATAGTCAACCCACCCCACTGAAGTCCAACACTTTCCCTACTGTTGCTTAAATTGGTGTGAATATAGTAAATGTATCCCCTCTGAAATCCAACACATTCCCTATTGTACATTAGACTGGAGCTGGAATAGTAAATATAAACTTTTCTAAGTCCAACGCTTTCCCGTTCTGTTGCTTAGACTAGAGTGAGAATGGCATATATTACTGCTCTAGGGCCCTTTGTGACCCCCGGTGACCATCAATTCCCAGTGGCGAGGCCGAATATAGAAAAACGTGGAGTGGGGCCATGCGGCTCCCCTCCTGGGCCATTTCCAGCCCTGGGGACAACCACCTCCCGTGGCAGGCCTTAGAATAATGTGAGGGGCACGCAACCCTCCTCCTGAAGCCATTAATTGGCCATGAGAATGCCACTCTCCGGGGCTGGCTCTCTATGTGCCAGGGTGCTCACCTTCAGGACATAGGTGTTTGCTCTTGCTTGGCAGGAGCTTTGACATCTCCCACCAATCAAGAGCAAACAGTAAGTCTGCTCCCAGTAGGCGGGAGTAGGATAACTGCTTGCGCTCACTGGGAGCGTACTTTTCAGCTGTTTACCTACCTACCATCAAGCGGGTAGGAATCAGTTGAAAGGATTGTTCCTGCATGCAGGATGCAGCACTTTTGCTGTTCCCTGCATGCATTAGCAATGGCGGACCTGCTGTAGGGAGGAGCCGGCAGGGACCTAAGGGTCATCGGGTCTTCCCTTGCTGCCCTGTCTCTTGCCAAACGGTGGACTCTTCTTGCATAAAAATGCCAGTGGGGTTCAGTTCTGGTCCTGATGCATTATTTCACAGAAAGTAAATATAATCTTTTCTATGTCCAAAACTTTCCCTAATGTTGCTTAGACTCGAGTGATAATAGCATAAATTACTGCTCTGGGCCCTTTGTGAGCCCGAGGACCACCACCTCCCTGGAGCCAGGCTGAATACAGAAAAAAGGGGAGGTGGAAAACGGCTCCCCTCCTGGGCTATTTTCGGCCCTGGGGACAACCACCTCCTGTGGCTGGCCCTAGAATAATGAGGGGGCACACATCCCTCCTGGAGCCAAAATTGGCCCCAGGAAATGCCACCCTCCACGGCTTGCTCCCTATGTCCCAGGGTGCCTACCTTCAGGACATAGCTCTTTGCTCTTGCTTGGCTGGAGCTTTGACATCTCCCACCGAGCAAGAGCAAGCAGTAAGTCTGCTCCAAGCACTTACTTTATATAGTTAAGAGGGAGTACCCTTGTTTGTTGAAGAGTCACCTCATTGTAGTCTTGTCATCTTATCTATGGAAGAATTCCTGTTATCACAGATTTCTAGAAGAAGACACTTAAGGAATGTAGTAAACTGGACTGTTGCAGATGTCCCCCCACTTTTTGCTGCTAGATGCTGTGGTAATTGTTCTGAAAGTGTGCTGGGTTCTGCTAACTGTGAATTGGTACACCCGATCGGCAAGCACTTTTACACCCCACTAAGAAGGCCCTGGAACATAAAAGCTGTGGTACCCAGGGAAGGGATGTAAAAGGGGCACCAGGGCTGCAGCACTTATTGTGAGTCACCCGAATGAAACCAAAGGCTGGAGGTCTGCCTTGCCAGCCCTACACAAGCAGCTTGCCTGCCCGAATTCAATCATGCAAACACCATGTTTGACAGTTACTGCACTGCATTTACTATATGTCAGTCACCCCTAAGGTAGGCCTCCTATAGCCCAGGAGGCAGGGTGCATTGTATTATATGTGAGGAAATATATGTGCAAGCATATATTGCCCTGTGGTAGAATTCTAAACCTAATTCTAGTGCAAGTGATCGACCTTCCATAGGATAACATGAGCTGGACTCTGGACCTACCCCAGATGTCCTGCTCCATTTTGGACTGGTCTACTTTTTGTATGTTTTGTATCAAACACTGTGCTTTGTAAGCCCGGACACGATGGTGGTGTTGAGTTTTAAACAGCATGAACCTAGGTGGCACTTTAGACAGTGACCACCAAGTTAATACAGTGTTCTCGTGCCTTGGTGGGCTTTCCGAGGGTTTGCCGCCAAGACAGAAGTCTGACCTCATGCTGGGAAGTGTATTACACTCCAGAGCCAAAGACATGTGTGTGCAGGAGGTGTCATCCCCACCCACACCGGATGGCTAGTGAATAGACCTTCACGCAGGTAGCCTCAAAGGCTTCACCAGCACCCTGGAACAAAGGAATTTGTCCCCCACTCGAGGACATAGCCTCCCCCAGTCCTTAGTACTCTTTTTTATGAGCAGCTGGGAAATTATCTATGCAGGACGTGTGCACCTCCACAAGGTTGATCACACCTCCAGGGTGTCACAGTTGAGGTGTTCAGTCGAGGATGGTTTTGGCCATCTTGAATTTAGGCTAAAAAGCACATTCCGACTAGTTTTAGTGACATACATCCACCATATATATAATCACTTTTGTGACGGATTAGCTGCAGGACTAGATTCCCATTGGCTACTCCTCACACCCATTAACACCCACTAAATCCAGGATTTAAGGGATACCGCAGATACCAGAACCTTGGATTTGATGTGATAACAAGAAGAGCCCAGTTTCCACAACAAGGCAGGACTCCACTAAGAGAGGTGCTAATCTCTGCACCTGTGGCAGCCAGCCTGCAACCGCTGGATTGTGACTTGGCCAAGGCAAGAAACTGGTTCCACAAGGAAGGTGAACCCCTCTGCAAACTCCTGAATTCACAAGAACTCTGTTGTGCTAGACGAACAAGTCTCCTGCAGTCAGCAGGTACAAACTGGTAAATCCACAACCGTGAAGTACTGTCCACTGAGCCGTCCGGCATGGCCGCTCAAAGTCACTGGGCAGGTGGCATCTGGGATCTGTAGGCCTGGCCCTCAGTGATGATCCAATTTCTACTCCATTCCCATGGTCCTCTGGAAGAAGATTTCCTCAACCACACTGTTTGCAGGTACCAAAGCTTGCTGATGGTCAATACGACTAGTGCCTGCTTTACTCAATGCTTCATGAGGAGAGATCCAACTGCATTAACAACTAACCACCCCTATGGCTTCATCGTAAAGATCCTGCCTCTGTTTTCACCCTCTCTTGCCATGCCTCTCAGCACCCCTGGCCATTGATCAGTTCAACAACATGGATAGCTAAGAGCACCTCTGCACCTGAGTCTGCTGAGCAAGTTAGAGTCAATATGCTCTAGACTCCTGGTCCAGGGCCAGCTCCTTGCTTGAGTTCCAAAGGTTTTTGCTCAACATGTCCAGCAAGTACCTTTTTGCTGGGGTAGCCATTCGAACAGCATGCCTGATTGACAGCTTTGTTTGCCCGCTAATGTGCACCTCTGCACCCCACTCCCCTGAGCCAGGAAAAATTGTGCTAGCTGTTGTGAACTGGTCTGGGGACTCACAAGCACGTAACCCCAAGTGTGTTCAGTTGAACTCAATCTCTAAGTAACCAATTCATATCAGTGTTTTTCCCGTTGACCGCAACACTAATGTTTTTCTACTCTGCAAAATACTGATTTATTTAATGCTTTAAAATTGATAACTCTGTTTATCCTGTATGCATCAATTTTGTTTCGGTGTCAAAAATGTATGAAAATCTGAGCTATTTTTATGAATTGGTATCGAATTTCCTTTGATTCATGTCAATTACTTATCGTCCATATTGGTGATGCAAAATGCCTAATGCATGATCCTCTAAGTAGCCTGTCTGCTCTTTATCACTCTACCAGGACTCAGAGAAGGTGTACGAGAGAGTACCAGGGGTCCATCTTTGTGCATTGTGCTAGTATTTAATGGTAAGGCACCCCGGTCATGTCACATAATACTTTCACCTTGCAACAAAGAACAATCACATTGACTAAATTAAATGCACAGAAGGTCACTGGAGACATTTCCTCCTGGTCCATCATACATCTGTAGTGTAGAAAATGCACTAGACATTTACCCTACGAGTCAGCGCTTACTAATTAACTAGTAGAAAAATCTCAATTTGGGCAGATATTTTGCGCAAAACTGTGGACTCTTGATAGATAAAGTGACAGGTGGGTTTCTGTCCTCGCCCAATCACTCACACAGCTACTGGTATAACCGCACAGACACTCAGGCATCCACTCACACACCAATCCTGTCACTCTCACATCCCCTTACAAACCCACAGTCACCCACAAACCTATACAGTCACTCACACACCCACAACACCACTCACACACCTACTTACAGACCCATCCAGCCACTCATATACCCATACAGACCCATACAACCACTCAAACACCCACTCACAGCCCCATACAGCCACTCACAAACCCACTCACATACCCACACAGCTACTCACACACACACTCACATAGCCACTCACTTACTCACACACCCTCAACATTAATACACACCCACTCATACACCTATACAAACACTAACACATCCATGCGGTGACATCACTAATGACATCCCTGATGTTATCTTAAATTGCATAACTGATGACATCACCCACAGACCCACTCACAGACCCATACAGCCATTCACACATCCACTCACACACCCATACACGAACTCACCCCCCCCACTCATTTACCCATAAAACCACACACACCCATACTATCACTCACACAACCATTTACACACACACAGCTACTCACACACCCATACAACCTCTGACACACCCATACAATGACTCACACATCCATGCACCCACTCACACACACACTAACACACCCATACAAACACTCACAGAGCCACTCACTCACCCATATAACTACTCACACAGCCACTCACTAGTCCAGAAAAACACTTAAAAACCCATTCACAGACCCATACAGCCACTCACATACCCACTGACACATCCATAGAGTTACTCAAATACCCATACAGCCACACACAAACCCACTCACAGATAGAGACACTCACACAGCCACTGAGAAGACATGTGTGGGAAATAGTATCACACAGTAGTATAAAAAGGAAAGTAATTTAACGTGTGCAGTAGCTTAGTATCTATCTTTTTTTCTCAGAAACGTTTATAAAACACACTCACTAGACAATGTCATCAGTGATATCATTTGAGATTTCATCAGTGATGTCATCAGTTATGTCCCTGACCATGTCATGAGTGATGTAATATGTGAAGTCATAAACAGTGCATTGCAGGGGCGTAAGTTATACTCAGCTCAGGTAACTATAATTGCTGAATTTCTATGACTTTGTGCATGTAAAATCTGAGACTAACTATAACACCCCTGTAACATCTGTTTTTTCAGTGAATATATGTACAATCTAAGTGTGTGTGTGTGTGTATGTATATATATATATATATATTACCTACTGGCAGTCGCCAGTAGGTATATATAGTTAGGATTTTTTTGAATAGGGATTTCTGAAAATTCTATGTTGAATAACTTTGGCGTTGATGGACGGAATTGGCTGAAATTTTTAGGAAAACGGCACATTTTGTTTCTGAGCGTCCCCTCAAAGTTTGGGGGGGTTTCGTCAAGCGGGGGCTGAGAAAAAAGGGGGGTCCCAAAACGTGTTTTTAACATTGAGTTTTCCATAGGGCGGTTGGACTCACTTTTAGCTCGAACGGCTGAATGGATTTCCACAAAACTTGGCAAAATTGTAGGGACTGGTAGCCCGATGTGCCTTTGCTATGTCTCAAGATATATGCTCCAGTGGTTTTTACGAAAATTAACTTTGAAAAATATACATTGGGCTACATTGGGCTATATATATGTTAGATCCCAAATGTAGCCCAATGTAGCCCAATGTAGCCCAATGTAGCCCAAAGATGGCCACCAGAGACAAAAAAAACAAATGTAGCCCAAATATCAGCCAGATGTAGCCCAACTATAGCCCAGTGACAGAATGTCCCAGAGTGTTCTAAAGAACAACTAGAGCGCTAACAGTCTTACTTATGACAAACGTATGGCACACCTGAAGTCATCTTGATTGGAATAAAGTGTTAACACTTAAAACATTTAATTTGCAAAGGAATAAAATGAGGTGGTTCATTTTGCCATAGAAATTATGATTAGTGCTGAAGAAAGAAAAATTAGGGCACATTTTGAGTGACTTCTCAAATCCTCTTATATTTCATTAAAAAAATTCTGATATGCAGTCTCCCAAGATGGCCACCAGAGACAAAAGAGCCCAAATGTAGCCCAAATATCAGCCAGATGTAGCCCAACTATAGCCCAATGACAGAATGTCCCAGAGTGTTCTAAAGAACAACTAGAACGCTAACAGTCTTACTTATGACAAAAGTATGGCACACCTGAAGTCATCTTGATTGGAATAAAGTAGTAACACTTAATACATTTAATTTGAAAAGGAACAAAATGAGGGGTTTCATTTTGCCATAGAAATGTTTTATATATATATATATATATATATATATATATATATATATATATATATATATATATATATATATTCACTGAAAAAACCATAGGTTATAGACCATATATAGTTAGGAATTAGCATTTACAAAACCTTGAAAATTCACTGAAAAAACCATAGGTTATAGACCATATATAGTTAGGAATTAGCATTTACAAAACCTTATTTTACTCACACAAAACCATTGAAATTCGCATATATAGTTAGTTGCACTAACTATATATCGCGCACCCGCAATCCACTGCTGATCATGTCACATATTACATCATTCATGACATGGTCAGTGACATCACTGATTACATCACTGATGACATCTCAAATGACATCACTGATGACATCTCAAATGACATCACTGATGACATCACTGATGACATCTCAAATGACATCACTGATGACATCACTGATGACATCCCTGATGACATCTCAAATGACATCACTGATGACATCACTGATGACATCTCATTTGACATTACTGATCACATCACTGATGACATAATTCATGTGATAATACGATGAACCTCTTCAGACTCTAATATAACCTTATATACACTCAGTGTAAACAGACACTCACAGACTGTCACTCATCCATGGAGTTACTCACACACCTAGTCAGTAATGCAAAGAATCAATTACACCTCCATTTCCTCAACTATACAGTTATACACACCTTACTTATTCAAACATATACTAACACATATTTACTCTCTTATACAATCCCTGATACAAGTTCACAATGATCCATACAGCCACTCACACATTCACTGGCTCTTATGCACAGTTATTTATATATGTCAACTCTCACATGTACTGTGTTTTATATATGTACTTACTTTGACATGTAGCACTGAGATATCCATTCACTCACCAATACACTCATGCACACAGTCAACCGCCCATACAGCTGTTTCCACATGCACTTTTGAACCCATACATCTAGTGAATCAACTGCTCACACATCTATGCACAGAGTCATACACCTCCCAGCCACCCACACACACACTCAGTCTCCCATACAAATACTTGGGCAACCACTCAATAACCCATATAGTTACTCATATAGCTACTGATCAACACATGCAGCAGTTTACAGAACAACAGACATAATGATGCACAAATTAAGACAGTTTAGTCACTAACCCATGCACTCAGTGAGACACATTTAATCACTCACTCATACAGTCAGTCATGCACCTACTAAATCCTTCATCCAGACACTTATACATCCACTCATTCTTCAATATGTAAGACATATTTTAACTTTACAGAAACATACAGTCACTGGATGTTGTCATCAGTGATGTCATCAGTGATGTCATTTGAGATGTCATCAGTGATGTCATCAGTGATGTCACTGACCATGTCATGAATGATGTAATATGTGACATGATCAGCAGTGGATTGCGGGTGCGCGATATATAGTTAGTACAACTAACTATATATGCGAATTTCAATGGTTTTGTGTGAGTAAAATAAGGTTTTGTAAATGCTAATTCCTAACTATATATGGTCTTTAACCTATGGTTTTTTCAGTGAATATATATATATCTATATATATATATATATATATATATAGATATATATATATTCACTGAAAAAACCATAGGTTTCACACTCGTTATAGTTAGGAATTCGCATTTAAAAGACCTTTCAAATTCACTGAAAAAACAATAGGTTTCACACCAGTTATAGTTAGCTGAACATTTTACTCATACAAAACCATTGAAATTCCCACGTTATAGTTAGTTGGACTCACTATAACTCGCGCGCCCGCAATCCACTGCGGATTATGTCACATATTACATCATTCATGACATGATCAGTGACATCACTGATGACATCACTGATGACATCTCAAATGACATCACTGATGACATCACTGATGACATCTCAAATGACATCACTGATGACATCATTCATGTGATAATACGATGCCCCTCCTCACACTCTAATGTAACCTTTGATACATCCAGTGTTAAATACAGACTACCATTCCAGAAACCATTGACACACCAATACCAGTTACTACATACGCACTCACTGATTCCTAAGTCTACACATACATCCACTCATTCACCCATACAATCACTCATACATACAGTCACTCATCAATACAACACTATTATATGCACTCATACACCTATACAGACACTCACACACTGCCACTCATTCATGGAGTTACTCACACACCTAGGCAGTCATGCAAAGAATCAATCACACTCCCATTTCCTGATCTATACAGTTATACACACAAAACCTTACTTATTGAAACATAGACTAACACATACTTACTCTCTTTTACAATCACTGATAGAAGTACACATTGATCCATACAGTCACTTACGCAATCACAGGCTCTCATGTATAGTAATTTATATATGCCAACTCTCACATGCACTGAGTTTTACATATGTACTTACTTGGACATGTAGCTCTGAGATATCCATTCACTCACCAACACACTCATGCACACAGTCACCACCCATACAGGTCTTTCCACATGCACTCTTGAACCCATATACTAAGTGAATCAACTGCTCACACATCTGTGCACAGTCACACACCTCCCAGCCACCCCCACACACACTCACCCTCACATACAAATACTTGGGCAATCAATCAATAACCCATATAGCCACTCATATAGCTACTGATCAACACATGCAGCAGCTTACACAACAACAGACATACTGATGCACACATTCAAACAGATTAGTCACTAACCAATGCATTCAATAAGACACATTTAATCACTCACTCATACAGTCAGTCACGCACCTACTAAATCCTTCATCCTGTCACTCATACATCCACACATTCTTCAATATATAAAACATATTACTTTTCAGAAACACACATTCACTGGATGATGTCATCAGTGATGTCATTTGAGATGTCATCAGTGATGTCATCAGTGATGTCATTTGAGATGTCATCAGTGATGTCATTTGAGATGTCATCAGTGATTTCATCAGTGATGTCACTGACCATGTCATGGATGATGTAATATGTGACATCATCAGCAGTGGATTGCGGGTGCGCGAGTTATAGTGAGTCCAACTCACTATAACGTGGGAAATTCAATGGTTTTGTATGAGTAAAATGTTCAGCTAACTATAACTGGTGTGAAACCTATGTTTTTTTAGTGAATTTGAAAGGTTTTTTAAATGCTAATTCCTAACTATAATGAGTGTGAAACCTATGGTTTTTTCAGTGAATTTCAATGTTTTTTTTAATGCTAACTCCTAACTATAACGATTGTGAAACCTATGGTTTTTTCAGTGAATTTCATAGTTTTTTTAAAAGCAAATTCCTTTGCATATCGACTTTGTAACCTACGATTATTTTTTTTTATTAGCTGTTTTTTACAACAATTAATTATATATATATTTTTTTTAAATTACTTGTTCAATGTATATATTTATTTACATTTTTTCCTGGTGCGCTCAGGGTGCACGCACCAGTAAGCTCTCCCGAGAGCGCACCGAGAGCGTTATTTTTGCGTTCGTAAAAAAAAATAGGTATGAAAAGTAAATAATAATGCAAGACATTTAGTACCATACTTATAAAAGCAATATTTTTGATTTACGAAATGAAAATGATTTTGCATTTCCGTAAAACTATTAAAACATCACTCAGGCGCGCCGCGTAAGCGCCCCCGGAAGCGCCTACATTCGCGCCGCATAAGCGCCCCCTGAAGCGCCTACGTTCGCGCCGCGTAAGCGCCCCCGGAAGCGCTCCGGTGCGCGCAGCGTAAGCGCGTCAAGCATGTGACCCTAAAATAACTCTTTTCATTGGTTGCTAACAGTTTTTTTTACAAAGAATGAAATCCCCACCCATTTCCTTCACTTCTTCTTTCACTTTTGTGACTGCAAGATCTGTCTTTTTGCTCTTGGATCTTTGTTGGATTACCATGGCTGCCGACCATCCAGCAGCGATGAAGACACAGAGGGATTTATTGATGAAGAGGTTCCTCAGCCCAGGATAAAAGAACACTTCATAGGGAAGTTTTTTTCCATTCCCCATGATCAAAAAAAAGTAAATGCTCCAAAGGTGGAGTGCAGGATTTGTCACACTATCCTGTCACGGGGTGACCCCACCAAAAAATATTCATTCGGAAACTCCACCATGATTCGCCACGTCGAGAGGAGGCACCCCCAGAACTATGTCCGGGAGAGTGTCAGGGCTCTGGCACGAGAGGCTCCCAGGGATGGTGCCTCTACTTCAACCGGAGGACCAACTACATCAGTGAGGGGGCAATCAGAGGAGCTGATCCCTAACATTCAGCCTGCTTTTAATAGAGGCGTAATTAAATGCAGATATTGTGATCAGTTACTTTGCTATGGGGAACAAAGTGTTGTGCTCATGGTACGAGCATTAGACAACCACCGCTGCCGTCCCCAGCCCTAATTCTTTATTTTTTTTGCTCCTGTTGAGCAGTTTCCCATTCCCTGTTTTTGTTTTTGTTCAAAAAAAGAAAAAAAGAAGAAAAACAAAGTTCTTTTCAGAACTACCTCCAATTCTCATCAAAGAGCTATATTCTTAAAAAAATGAAAAAGAGTAAGTGAAGAGGAGTGCAGTGAGAGAGGAGAGGAAAATGAGTGAGAAAGCAAAAAAAGGGACGAGAGGGGAAGGGAAGTGAAGTAGGGGGACTGAAAGAAGGTGAGTGTGGGGAAGGAGAGTGAGGAGCAGGAGAGTGAACATGGGGAATGTGGATAAGTGATGAAAATGTAGTAAAGGAACGGGGGTGTGGAAGGGTAAAAAAGAGCAGTGATGTTTAGGAAAGAGTGGAGATACAGACTGGATAAAGACAAGTGAGTGTGAGACCAGGTAAGTAAGGCAGTGAAGAAACAGAGAAAATGAAAGAAAAAATAACAGTAGAAGACTGAAGGCCTCATTTATGCACCTGCCTCACAGCAGGCGTAAGACTGACGCAGGCCCTTTCACATGGGCTTGGCCCCATGTGAAAAGATGCATTGCTGGAGTTGCGTCACTTTTGTGACACACTCCAGCAATGCATCACTTTTGCGCTTACAGATACGTCAGAAATACTGACGTATCTGTAACTCCTTGCGACATAATGTGTCATACATTAAATGTGACGCATGAGTAGAAGACTGAAAGTCTCATTCATGAGGCCATGTGTCACTTTTACGCCACCGGTGCGTCACTTTTTGTGACGCACCAGTGCTGTAAAAAATGCACCTTGTTGAGTCATATTTACAAAGTGACGCATCTAGGTAGATGCGTCACTTTGTAAACCCCTGCGCCACATTATACCTGGGTGAGGTGTAATGTATGCAAAGGGCGCGTATTGACGCAAGAAAGGGTCGTAGAGGTGACGCAGTGAAATCTATGAGATTTGACTGCGTCACTTTTAGGACACCATTGCGTCAAAATCTTGCGCCTGCCTCACAGCAGGCGTAAGACTGACGCAGGCCCTTTCACATGGGGCTGGCCCCATGTGAAAGGATGCATTGCTGGAGTTGCGTCACTTTTGTGACACACTCTAGCAATGCATCACTTTTGCGCTTACAGATACGTCAGAAATACTGACGTATCTGTAACTCCTTGTGACATAATGTGTCATACATTAAATATGACGCATGAGTAGAAGACTGAAGGTCTCATTTATGAGGCCATGCGTCACTTTTACGCCACCAGTGCGTCACTTTTTGTGACGCACCAGTGCTGTAAAAAATACACCTTGTTGAGTCATATTTACAAACTGACGCATCTAGGTAGATGAGTCACTTTGTAAACCCCTGCGCTACATTATACCTGTGACAGCTGTAATGTATGCAAAGGGGGCGTATTGACATCAGGAAGGGTCATAGAAGTGACGCAGTGAAATCTATGAGATTTCACTGCGTCACTTTTACGACGCTGTTGTGTCCAAATCTTGCGCCTGCCTCACAGCAGGCGTAAGACTGACGCAGGCCCTTTCACATGGGACTGGCCCCATGTGAAAGGATGCATTGCTGGAGTTGCATCATTTTTGTGACACACTCCAGCAATGCATCACTTTCCTCTAAATACTCTACTATATTTTTTTACTCTATTTTTTTACACTGTTTTTCCCCGTGGTACGCTCAGGGTGCGCGTACCGGAGAGCGCACCCGGGAGCGCATCCAGCGCTTACCCCGCGAAAATTTTAAAAAAGGCCCTTCAGGGTCCTTCTAGGCCTCCTTTAGAAAACCTAGGGGGTCAGGGGGTGTCTACTCTGCCCCCTTTTAATTATTTCCCCATTTATTTTTCACCTCTTGTGTCTGTGTTCTTCAGAGTCACAAGATGGCGGACTATGCAGACCATTTAGAATGTTTACAGACACCCAAGAGCCAATTAGCATTTGAAATTTACAACCAATTAAAATGTTTCTTTGGTTTTCAATTTGTGTGTGATGAAGTTTCATTGGTTTTCTACTAATGAAATGGTTTTCTAATGAGAGGGAAACACAGCCATTTTGTGATAGTACTCTTTGAGGTACATTTGTGAGGAATTTTGGTGTTCTATTTCTGGTGTGAAATGTACACAGTATTAACTCTTCTACTGCTTTCTAAAAGGTAAGTTGTTAATTTGTAAGGGGAATTTAATACTTGATAAAGCTAGTTTAATATTATCTATTACTAAAAACAAAAAATTAAAGTGATTTTTTTTCTGCAATTTTCAGCAAGAAATTTGAAAAGAATATGGATCTCAATGAGGACACCGTTATTATTAATTTTGAAATTTCTGCGACCTTTGTTGAGGCGAGTTTGATTGAGGTTTTAAATGATACTGTTGATAACACTATCCATGAAGAAGACCTTCTTTTGAGAGGAGATGGAATGGAGGATTTTAATGATGAGACTTTGGATGCTGAATTAATGGAATGTTTGGAGTATATTGAGTTCCAGGAGTCATGTATGAAGAGTTCTAATGAGGAGATTCCTGATCAGTTAATGTTAGAAGTTCTTCTAAATTATGAAAATTCTGAAGAATAAATTTATATTTATAAATTGTAAATTGTTTGAGACATTTTTCTATTATTCTACTTGAAATTTATGAGATAGTAGTGAAATGATTGTGGTATAAAGTGAGACTTATAGTATAGAGTGCAACATTTCTGTGTTACATTGTAAGTTTACTCACAGTTACTTCCCTTCTCCCACTATATTTTCTCCAATGTGCACTTCACATCTCTTCTTCATCTCATGCCTTCTTTCTCTCACTGTCTCTCTCTAATGTACACTATCGCCGCCATTTTTTGTATTTTCAGAAGACAGTGAATTGTAATGCTCCAAAGGTGGAGTGCAATATGTGCCATACTATATTTTGCAGAAAAGACCCCGTATTGAAGTACAATTTTGGTAATCCAACTATGATTCGGCACGTGCAGAGGAGGCACCCCCAGAACTATGCCCGGAAGAGTGTCAGGGCTCTGGCACGAGAGGCTCCAAGAGATGGTGCCTCTACTTCACTGGAGGTATACCTGCATCGGTGAGGGGGGGACCAGAGCAGCTGATCCCAAATATTCAGCCTGTTTTTAATGAGGCCTCCATCAAATGCAAAAATTGTGATGCCCTACTTTGTTATGGGGAACAAAGTATTATGATCATTGTTCGAGCATTAGAGAACCACCGCTGCCATCCCCAGTCCTAATATTAGTGGGAGAGGAAAGGAAGACTCTTGCGCAATTTATAAAGAAATCTAGCTTCACTTACAGTGTAATCTTAGGCGGATTAATAGGATTTTAGATATAATGCACCATGTCTCTCTCTGCCAACAGTATGTGTGACACTGAGGGTGAGATCTATTGCATTTTTTATCTTTTTTAATTTTTTAATTTATAAATTTACCATTAAAAGACACCTTTAAACCTATCTCTGGACCAGCATTACAAGCTGCGTGCACAATCTTTGACATAGCTGTGTGTTTATAAGCAAGATTTCTTTATAAATTGCGCAAGAGTCTTGTAAATATGCTCCTCTTTATCTTATATTCCATCTCAATTGATACCATTTGTGAAATACTTTATGCATCTCTCACACCATTTCATATGGTTTTCTATCTGCTATTCCTATCCCTCTCCATACATTCACTGCTTCCACCCATGCTAAAGGTTGCAGAAGGCGCTTCAAAAAAAGAGCATATTCACAAGTCCAATGAAACCATAACACAATTTCTAAACCTTGTCAATTTTATTATTCTGTATGCATTTTCTACTTGCACCCATGTGAAACTTTGCGCAAAAGTCTTGTAAATATGCTCCTCTTTATCTTATATTCCATCTCAATTGATACCATTACTGAAATACTTTATGCATCTACCACACCATTTCATATGGTTTTCTATCTGCTATTCCTATACCTCTCCATACATTCACTGCTTCCACCCATGCTAAAGGTTGCAGAAGGCGCTTCAAAAAAAGAGCATATTCACAAGTCCAATGAAACCATAACACAATTTCTAAACCAGCATCGAATCCAAGCATAAAAAACAATTTATAAAGAAGTCTACCTTTTAAACACACAGCTATGTCAAAGATTGCGCACGCAGCTTATAAATATGTTTGTCTTTTTTTGTATATTCTACCTCAATTTATGCCATTAAAAGAAACCTTTAAACATGTCTCACGGCATTTCATATTCTTGTCTGGGTGCCAATTTTATTATTCTGCATGCATTTTCTGCTTGCACCCATGTGAAAGTTTGCGCAAAAGTCTTGTAAATATGCTCCTCTTTATATTATATTCCATCTCAATTGATACCATTACTGAAATACTTTATGCATCTCCCACACCATTTCATTTTGTTTTCTATCTTCTATTCCTATCCCTCTCCATACATTCACTGCTTCCACCCATACTAAAGGTTGCAGAAGGCGCTTCAAAAAAAGGAGCATATTCACAAGTCCAATGAAACCATAACACAGTTTCTAAACCAGCATCGAATCCAAGCATAAAAAACAATTTATAAAGAAGTCTACCTTTTAAACACACAGCTATGTCGAAGATTGCGCACGCAGCTTGTAAATATGCTTGTTTTTTTTTTGTATATTCTATCTCAATTTATGCCATTAAAAGAAACCTTTAAACATCTCTCACGGCATTTCATATTCGTGTCTGGGTGCCAATTTTATTATTCTGTATGCATTTTCTGCTTGCACCCATGTGAAACTTTGCGCAAAAGTCTTGTAAATATGCTCCTCTTTATCTTATATTCCATCTCAATTGATACCATTACTGAAATACTTTATGCATCTACCACACCATTTCATATGGTTTTCTGTCTGCTATTCCTATCCCTCTCCATACATTCACTGCTTCCACCCATGCTAAAGGCTGCAAAAGGCGCTTCAAAAAAAGAGCATATTCACAAGTCCAATGAAACCATAGCACGATTTCTAAACCAACATCGAATCCAAGCATAAAAAACAATTTATAAAGAAGTCTACCTTTTAAACACACAGCTATGTCAAAGATTGTGCACACAGCTTGTAAATATGCTTGTCTTTTTTTGTATACTCAAACTCAATTTATGCCATTAAAAGAAACCTTTAAACATCTCTCATGGCATTTCATATTCTTGTCTGGGTGCCAATTTTATTATTCTGTATGCATTTTCTGCTTGCAAACATGTGAAACTTTGCGCAAAAGTCTTGTAAATATGCTCCTCTTTATCTTATATTCCATCTCAATTGATACCATTACTGAAATACTTTATGCATCTCCCACACCATTTCATATGGTTTTCTATCTGCTATTCCTATCCCTCTCCATACATTCACTGCTTCCACCAATGCTAAAGGTTGCAGAAGGCGCTTCAAAAAAAGAGCATATTCACAAGTCCAATAAAACCATAACACAATTTCTAAACAAGCATCGAATCCAAGCATAAAAAACAATTTATAAAGAAGTCTACTTTTTAAACACACAGCTATGTCAAAGATTGTGCACGCAGCTTGTAAATATGCTTGTCTTTTTTTGTATATTCTATCTCAATTTATGCCATTAAAAGAAACCTTTAAACATCTCTCACGGCATTTCATATTCTTGTCTGGGTGCCAATTTTATTATTCTGCATACATTTTTTGCTTGCACCCATGTGAAACTTTGCGCAAAAGTCTTGTAACTATGCTCCTCTTTATCTTATATTCCATCTCAATTGATACCATTACTGAAATACTTTATGCATCTCCCACACCATTTCATTTGGTTTTCTATCTGCTATTCCTATCCCTCTCCATACATTCACTGCTTCCACCCATGCTAAAGGTTGGAGAAGGCGCTTCAAAAAAAGAACATATTCACAAGTCCAATGAAACCATAACACAATTTCTAAACCAGCATCGAATCCAAGCATAAAAAACTATTTATAAAGAAGTCTACCTTTTAAACACACAGCTATGTCAAAGATTGCGCAATCAGCTTGTAAATATGCTTGTCTTTTTTGTATATTCTATCTCAGTCAGTCAGTCAAGAATCTTTATTCGATTTAGTTAAAAATCATACAAAGAGATAAAAGCATTAATATACAAATAAAGACTACTTGCAATATCATACAGATCAGTGCATACAATGGGGTACAGTTCCGGGCTATATATAAAAAAGGCGAATTAATTCATTTTATACAAAGTTTAAAAATAATAAAACTCATTTAGGGGGGCCCATTACTATGTTGTTGTTTTTTTTTTAGTTCTAACTGCCGCCACCAAGAAATTTGCCATGCAAAATGTAATACGGATGTCGTTCAGTGATTGAAGATAGAGCAGAGCTGGTCTCACCTGCGTGAAGCCAGCCTCCTTTAAAACAGGCAACAGATATTTTTTCCTAGGCTCTAAAAAGAAACCACAAAACATAACGAAATGCATGGTATCTTGAACAGAAAAATTATCACAACAACAAGGAGGGGCTAATTCTGGTTTTCCCCAGGTTTTGAAGTTACCCAAATAAAAATGTAACAAATTAAACCTAAACTTAGTCAGGAGAAACCTATGGAATGGCTTCGTAACAAAACCAAGGTAAGGTGCTAGTGCAATGGAATTTACAAGCAGATAATGTTTCCTCACTGCCGGTTTCTGCAGTTCCCTTTCCTCACGCCCCGATCTTGCCCTACTAATGAACTGCTTCTTGATTGTATCTACATCCTGTTTCTTGATATCCAGGGGGGATGTGAAGAGTTCCGGGCGTTCCAGATCTGAACAAGACTTCATCAGGTAGGCCAACCATGGCACCCTTTTGGAATGGTCCAAAGACATGACATCGGTCATGATCTTATGATCAATTCTTCATTGAGCCACGTCTTTAGCCAAAAGATCAAAGGCGCCATGTTCAGTCTATCAGTGACGAAATCTAGGCCCACCTCCATATGTATGGAAAAAGTCGGAGTGGACTGTGGAACAGACAGAAGGGAGCGTAAAAATCTGTTTTCCGCCTTCTGTATCGGTTCAAGGTTTACATAACCCCATAGGGGTGGAACCATATAATGCCAGTGCAAAGGATTTACTATTATAAATTTTTAAAAGGGCTTACATCGGCATAGCACCCAGCCTATTTGCAAATCCCATGAGGGCTGCTGATGATCTAGTCACCGACAGCCTCTTTGCTCTAATCTGGGATCTCCAAGTGCCCCTTTGATCAAAAAGGACCCCCAGATAGGGAAAAGTCGGGACTCTAGTGACGACCTCACCTTTGCATTCAAAGGTTTTAGATATCCCCTTATTTCTTATACGCCCAACAACCATTGTGTGTAATTTATTAGTATTAATTTTTAAATCTAGGTGGTCCATAAATGTGCCGAAGGCGTCCAGGAGACGTTGAAGGCAGGCACCAGTGCGAGCTATCAGCACCGCATCGTCTGCGTACAGGAGAGTGGGGATCTTAGCTGCTCCTGCACACGGAACGTCTCCCTCCACGTCTTCCAGGTAGGCACCCAAACCATTAATGTAGATAGTGAAGAGCAGCGGGGCCAATATACAACCCTGCCTGACCCCGCGCATGGAATTAAAACTGGGCGTGCACCTTCCCTCATTGGTAACCCGCACTGCGGCAAATAGCTCTTGGTGGAGTAACGCCATATACCTAACCAGTGCCTCATCTATCCCCATCCCCAGGAGGGTGGACCACAACTTAGACCTGTTCACCAAATCGAAGGCCGAGGAGAGGTCCATAAACGCTAGGAATAAAGACCCCTCCTTGGCCACCGTGTATTTCGAGATCAACAGATGTAAGTTGGAGCATTGATCTACCGTTCCTCTCCTCTCCCTAAACCCATATTGAATGTCGGCCAACCCCCCACAGCTCTCAACGCTATCCCTCAGCTTGACCAGAAGGACTCTGCCTAAGATCTTAACTGCAGAGTCCAAGAGGGATATGGGCCTGTAACACCCGGGGTCGTCACGCTGGCCCTTCTTGAAAATGGAGACGATGGTAGAAGTTACCCAGGTGGTTGGTAGAGGGTTGCCATTAACGGCGGTGAAGACATTGGCCAGAACTCCCGCCCAAAGTTTGGGTGAGTGTATGTAGAAATCGGCTGGCACCCCGTAGGGGCCAGGTGCCTTGTTCTTGGTGGTGGCCAGAATAGCTTTCTCGACCTCTGCCCTCTTAAAACAAATGGGGGGTGCATCCGGGACCACCAGGGAACATACTTGGCAGTCCGTCTCGTTGTCTCCATACACTGTTCTAAAATGAGCAAACCATTTGTCGTCAGGGATAACACAATTCGTGGCGACATTGGCTGAGTCAGAGAAGAAGGGCTGGTTGACTATGTCCCAGAATTGCCTACTGTCCCTCAGGACGGCCGTGGAAAGAAGATTCTCCCAGGCTTCGTGCTTGATGTTATCCTGTCTGGTCTTGACTGCTCGCTTGTATTCCTTCCTCAATATGGCGATGTCAGCCCTCGGCCTAGGTTTGATCTTCAGGGCTGCCATTAAGGATTTATGTGCTTTTGAACAGGTGGCGTCAAACCAGCGCTGCTTGTTACAACCTCCCTTCCTAGTTTTACCAGTAGGTCCCGCGAGACCTGACCACAAATTGTTTGGAAGACCCCTATAATTTCGCTGTCTGAGGCATTTGGGTTTTGGCATGTCGCCACATGGGCCTCGATTTTTGGGAAAACTTCCGCATAGAAATTTTCTGCGGCCACCTTCGCCCATTTAAGCCTTCTTCCCTGATCGGCTGTACGTAAGATATGTCCTGGTTTTATTTGCCCCGGCATAGGCCCCATAAAATCTCCCCAGGCAACCTCAAGTATAACAGGGTTATGGTCACTATGGGGCGAGGGAACAGTGCAATAAGAGCTGACCCTGTTTAAAATACCTGGTGTTACAAATATGTAATCGATGATTGTTCCTGGGTCAGTCCCCTTAAAAGTAGCTATTCTTGGCCCCCCTCTGTAGACAGTGGTTCAAAAAAATTAAAATTAGCCAGGAGAACTTCCAGCTCCTCACCTGGTATAGTATGCTCAAAGTGAGTTCCTTCAGGTCCCTCTCCCCCCCCTTTGTAACTTGAACCACACATGAGCTTGCAGGGGTGAATGTTAAAATCACCCAACAGTACGCACTCAAAATTGATATGTATGTCACGACTGACTGAGATTGAAAGAGAATCTAAGCTGGCGAAATTATTGTCTCCAGTGTCCCTGTTCCAGGAGTTATAAAAGTTAATTTATAACGTCCTCCTGGTGGGGCTAATTTCCCTTTCAACAACACCTTTTAAACACACAGCTATGTCAAAGATTGTGCACACAGCTTGTAAATATGCTTGTCTTTTTTTGTATATTCCATCTCAATTTATGCCAATAAAAGAAACCTTTAAACATCTCTCACGGCATTTCATATTCTTGTCTGGGTGCCAATTTCATTATTCTGCATGCATTTTCTGCTTGCAAACATGTGAAACTTTGGGCAAAAGTCTTGTAAATATGCTCCTCTTTATCTTATATTCCATCTCAATTGATACCATTACTGAAATACTTTATGCATCTCCCACACCATTTCATTTGGTTTTCTATCTGCTATTCCTATCCCTCTCCATACATTCACTGCTCCCACCCATGCTAAAGGTTGCAGAAGGCGCTTCAAAAAAAGAGCATATTCACAAGTCCAATGAAACCATAACACAATTTCTAAACCAGCATAAAATCCAAGCATAAAAAACAATTTATAAAGAAGTCTACCTTATAAACACACAGGTAACATTATGGAAAAAGGTAAAAATATAATTCATTAATTCACACAGACACTCACTATGATACTTGACAAAAATCTTTAAGCTCTCTATCTTTTTTTAAAACAATCATTACTCACCTTTAAACATGCTTTGGAAGATATAGAACAGTGTCAGTCACACTCAACAGATTTTCTTAAGCAGAATCTCTGAACAATGCTACCTTCACTGGAGCCTTTCAATAATGGCACAGATTCTTTCTCATTTCAGACCCATATTCTTGTACATAGCCAATAAAAATTGCTCCCACATAGATTCAAAACCAAACAGCACATTTTAATTGGTTGTACATTTCAAGCCTTTGAAACTCACATAACATTCACCCATCCCCCAGTGCTCATTTACCCTGTAACCATGGTAACTCCCTCTTAAACCAGCCCACAGTTCACAAGTTCATCATAATATGTTGCAAAACTATCCTTCAAGGCTGTTTGACCTCTCAATCAACCATTGAAATGACTTCTTACAAAAAAAGCATGCACCCTAATTTTCAGTGGAGATTTTTAACAAAGCTCCAATCATTTATGGTTATTCAACTGCACTGATTCACAACCACTTTTTTTCATAATCAAACTGCCATTTCATTTCCACAACTCATCTGACTTGAAGCACATCTACCTTCACAATGACAAAAGTCTGGTTTGTGGGTCATAGCTCTGTCCACTGGAGTCAAAAATACGCAGTTAACAGAGGTATTTTCAATCTTGATTTACCAAATGTGGACATTGTATGGATTGGACAGAGAGGATTGAGGAGTCACAATTGATACCATTGGTAAAATCCTTTATGCATTTACCACACCCTGACCTTTTAATAGTGCACTGCGGTGGAAATGACTTAGGCACTTTGACTGGTGTAGGTCTGGAAATGCTTTTAAAGGACATCTTTGGGCAATTGATGTCACTTTTTCCCAAAACTGCCTTGGTATTTTCTAATATATGCCAAAGTCAAAAATGGAACTGGTCCAAGCAATTTTGTCCACAGATTGAGAAAGCAAGGAAACATGTGAATACATCTGTTTCTGCTTACCTCAGAGGCTATGGTATGGGTTCCATTTACCACAACAACTTGTGTTACAACATGCAAGACATCTATAGGAGAGATGGTGTGCATTTTACAGATGAGGGGAATAGAGTTTTCCTCTTGAATATAAGACTCTGCATTGGTACCTACTTGTAGGTACAAAAAACACCCACTTAACACAACAGCTCTTTTCAGAGCTAACTTACCTCTAAACACTCTACATTTTTTTTTACACTATTTTTCGCCATGGTGCGCTGAGGGTGTGCGTACCGGAGCGCGCACCTGGGAGCGCACCCAGCGAAAATAAAAAATAAAAAGTTTGTTTGCCCTACAGGGTCCTTCTAGGCCCCCCTCAGAAAACCTAGGGGTTCAGGGAATGTCTACCCTGCCCCCTTTTAATTAATTCCCCCTTTCTTTTTCACCTCTTGTGTCTCGATTCTACCGAGACACAAGATGGCGGACTCTCCGGACTGTTTAGAATGTTGACAGACACCCAACAGCCAATCAGCTTTCCGCTCGCGCACTCCCGTAGCGCGCCGGGTGCGCTCCCCGGTACGCGCACCTGTGAGCGCTCGGAGCGCGCCTATAGATATATATGTGTTTTTGAAGTTAATTTAAAAAAAAAAACACTGGAGCAATTTTCAGCAAACATAGCAAAGGCATATCTGCGTACCAGTCCCTACAATTTTGCCAAGTTTGGCGTAATTCCGTTCAGCGGTTCGGGCTGTAGACTCGTCAGACCGTCCTATGGAAATTAACATGGGGAAAACACGTTTTGGGACCCCCTTTTTTCTCAGCCCCCACTCTACGAATCCCCTTCAAACTTCCAGGGAAGGAGCGGAGCGGAGCTGGCCAAAATCTTGGAAAATTACACGCAAATTCCTCAACCGGCGCCAAAGTTATTCCCAATAGAATGTTGCGGATTTCCTATGGTAGCAATCCTAACTATAACTACCTACTGGCGACCGCCAGTAGGTAATATGGATAGATAGATATACACACACACATATGTATATATCAAACAATTTCCTCAAACCTCCACGCAGCGCGGCGAAAGAAGAAACGGACCCCACGGCTTCAGGCAAGATGTTATTTTACTGACCTTCCAAGCGACGCGTTTCGAGTAACAAGTACTCTTGTTCACACACCTGACTGACATGTCAGCTTGCTTTTTTAAATGCTGTGTTTCCCTCACCCTTCCTATGGGCCACACCTCCTAACATGTGTCACGTGACCTGGTTCATAGACATGGAAATGGTACTTGATAAATGTGAGATTAGGAAACAGCATATCACATTATCCATGATTTACACGCTTGCTTGTAAAATGTCTATACATCTCATCAGACAAATCACATTGTTTATGGTGTATATGATAATCCCATAATTACATAATGTTTTAAAATATTTTCGTAATTGCACTGATTTCATTGTAAACACATATCCTAACTGCATGAATTCAGATACCACTGGTACATAAAAATAATTGATCAATGAATTATTATATTATTTGATCACATTTCCTTACTGCATGAAGTGACTAGTGCAATAAAAAAATGTATGAAAAAATGTACTGGTTTGATAAACATTGTACCGATTATGAACCATTGATTCATGAGAGAGTCAATGTAAATGTGGTAGGAGAACCACCGTGTTTGCCCAGCAAACTCCTGTCCTATATTTATTCAAAATTTAGATGTAAAAATTTTTGGGGGGGTATTTTCATAAATATTAAGACCTATTTGTAATTTACATGCTAAAACCATGTATATGTGCTAATCTGTACAAGTGCTTGATTTGTGGTGAATAAACAAAAAAGAACATTTCAAAAAGGGTGGACACAAAGAAAAAACAAACTGATTAATATGTACAACTATATACAATACTAGAAAAAGACAGGGTTGTTCATACACATTGCTCTAAATTCATATATTTAACAGGTGCATTAATTTCATTTATGTGCCCTGAATATGCGCATGTGTACGGCTCTATGGGTATTAACTTAGGTCCTGAACTAACTCTAATTGCTCATAGATAAACCAGAACTTTAAAAAATTCTCATATGTTTGCTGCGGACCAATACTGACAAACAAAGATCAATTTACAAAAAGTTATGGTTGCGTTCAACCCGTTAGGCGGTTTACTGTCAAGTTCAATGATGTATCTCGTTTCCATCCTCCTTAATATTCTTTCCCTGTCCCCACCCCTTCTCAACGGGGACACTGCCTCGATGACAAAGTATCTTAAACATGACAGATCCCTGCCATGTTTCATGTGAAAATGGCATGCCACAGGATACGCTGCGTCATTATTCACAATTGCCCGGAGATGCTGCAATATCCTGACATGCACCTGCGACTTCGTGCTTCCAACATAGCACAAACCACAGGTGCATGTCAGGACATATACAGCGAACTCCGCGCGGCAATTGAAATTGCCCTTGATTGCAGTCTTGGTGTGGGAGAGTGGAGTATCATAGTGCGTGGTATTCTGCCCAAATCTGCATGCCCGGTAGGAGGAGCATTTGAAAAAGCCCCTCCTGCTGAGCCAGGCGCAGCCGCTACCCATCTCAGGACTGGCCTTAACCAGTTTGCTATGCATGCTATAAGCCCTTCTAAAGGTAACTGTGGGTGTGTCAGGGACCCTCGAGCATAGTACACCATCAGTTTTTAAGATGGGCCAGTGTCTGTGTATGATGGATTTAATCTTACGCTGCTGCTGGCTGAAAGTTGTTATCAACCTGGGGGTTTCATCACTGCCTGCTGCTTCAACGGGCTTGGATGTTAAAAGGGATTCCCTTGACCTTTCCTTGGTTTTGGTTGCAGCTCTAGAAAGGGTGGATTCGCTGTACCCCCTACCCCTCAAACGTTCCATCATTAATTTAGCTCCCTCATCAAACTTTTCTGTTGTACTGCAGATTCGTTTTAGGCGCAGTAATTCCCCTAGTGGTATACTGTCAATGACATGCTTTGGGTGTCCACTGTTTGCGTGCAAAATACTATTGCCCGCTGTGGGCTTGCGATACAATGATGTAGTGATTGCTCCTCATCTAATGTAATCTGGACATCCAGAAATTCTGCTGCCTGCCTGCTTATGTTCGATGTAAAAAAAAGGTTGCTTTCATTAACATTCAGAGCTTCCACAAACTGGCGTGTGCTGGAGATGTCACCCTCCAACACACAGAAAATATCGTCAATGAATCGCATCCAGTATTTAACTTGGTTAAAACCAGGCACCGCGATGAGACCCCGCTCCTCCCACCAGCCCACGTGTAAACACGCGTAGCTGGGGGAGAAGCAGGATCCCATCGCCACACCCCTGATCTGTTTCCATACTTCAGTTGCCAAAAGTGAAAAAATTGTTGTCTAGACACCATTGAACCAAATCACACAACATGCAATTATGACCGTAATATTCACAGGATTTTTGACCCAAATAGTGTCTGATCGCCTCAATTCCCTTAGAATGTTCAATACACGTATACAGTGACTCAATGTCCAATGTTATCATATACCAATTGTTTTGCCACTGTATTGAATTGAGTTTGGACAAAAAATCACCGCTGTCTTTTATGTAGCTAGCAAGGTTTTGGACATGTTCCTGTAAATAGTAATCAATGTAACGTGAAATGTTCTCACCCATGCTCTTGATCGCAGAGATAATTGGTCTGCCCGGGGTTGGATTTTTTCTTTTGTGCACTTTTGGTATCGGGTACCAATGTGGCATAACAGGATTTTCTACATGTAAGAAAGCATATTCATTAGATGAAATCAAATGTTCCCATTTGTAAATCAACAGCTTTCTTTTCAGAATATCCCTGGCTTGTTTGTACTCCAAACCACTGCTCCTCGCATAGCACTTGACATCCCCAAGTTGTCTCATTGCTTCCGCAATGTAGTCTTATTTCTGCCAGAGAACAATATTTCCGCCTTTTTCATATGAATTGATCACTACCTCCTGGTTCTTACTTAATTTTTCCATCAGTTTGTCATATTGTTTGGCTTGAACATTTTTGATGCGTTTACGACCTAGGACTTGTCTGTTAAGTGTTTTTAGGTCCTCAATCACACACTCATGAAAAATGTCCACCGCATCTTTTGGCATGACGGGGACAAATTTACTTTTTGTTTTGAAGGGACTCTCCCCTGCTCCTTTTTTGTGCAATATTGATTGCCCGCAGCTCACTCTGAGTATTGGGTATGTCATTCATTTCGTTCACATTGGAAGTGTTAGATCCAGTTCTAAGATCACATAAAGTTAGTAATATTCTGGCATCATTTGCTGCGGCTAATGGAGGATTCTTAGCTGCCACATCTGTGTCCCTCCTGCTTGTGTCTTCTCTGTTAGGATTTGCCTTAATTGCAAAAAACTTTTTCAATTTTAATTTTCTTATGAAGAGAAAAACATCAGCTCTTCTGTTAGTATAATTAAATGTACTCTCCGGGCAATAGTTGAGCCCTAAAGTTAGGAGTTGCTGTTCTGCAGAGGTTAAGGTCACATTGGACAAATTGGTGATTGTGCTGGCCATGATTATTGCTTTTTATTTTTGTTGTTGTACCACGGCTTCCTTTTTACTTGCGGCGGATTTGGCGCATTTTCTCCTTGCTTTTCGCCTTGCGTTGCGCCTCTTCCGGCAACATTCTTCCGTGTCCTTGGTCGCAAGGTTTGTATATATATTCAACAAATACTCTTACTCTGTGTCAGTGAGAATGCTGCTGTAGCAAAAGTGTACGCATCTTCCTACTGACACTAACTGAGAGCATTTGTTAGATATAAAGGGCTACCCAAACCCACCACACAGTGCCGTTGCTGTGGCCTGGATGGACAGGACCACATATGTTGTTGACATAATTTTAAGATGTAATATTTTTATTTATTAATTTCTATCTTTACATTATTGTTATATTTTTATAATGTCATAATTAAAATATTTCATTATTCTGTATATGTATTTATTTAACAAAAGTAATGAAATCCTGTTTTTTAAAGTTATATATTTTAATACGCTTACATTATAAATCAGTTATACTTTAATATTTATTAACAAACAATATTTGGGCCTTTTTTGTGGTTCGTATCTTTAAAAATATTTACATACAATCATTTTCAGCTGGACAAAATATCGACTTTCTAACTCAACCAAATACTAAACTCAGAGCACTTGCTGGACTGTAACTAAGGGGCTAAATTTGTATTCTAACTTGACCAAGTACTTACCTCAAAACAGATGCTGGACAGTGACTAAAGGCCAAAACGATTATTCTAACTGCACCAAGTAATTCCCTCAGGGCAAGTGCTGGAAACTAACTATGCAAAAAACACAGTTGATGGACAGAATGTAGAACAATGTCATACATTCACCCCAGTACAAGGATCTGGGCGTAAATCCATCTTTTTTTGCACTCCACACCACCCTGGGTTAGACACTGGCTATATGCAAATCAGCTCTGACCCTGTGCCTCATGGGAACAGCCCAGTCCGAACTACCAAGCCATGACTTTCCCAGACCGGAATCAAGCACCCAAGGACCGGTTTCTGGCTATCAGCCTTCATCAGCCTGGATAGCTTGACTTCAGTGGTGTGGAGATTCTGGGACTCACGTCTGAGCATACCCAGCCCACTCGGGGTGAAAATTGCAAAAAACACAGTTGATGGAAAGAATGTAGAACAATGTCGTACATTCACCCCAGTACAAGGATCTGGGCGTAAATCCATCGTTTTTTTGCACTCCACACCACCCTGGGTTAGACACTGGCTATATGCAAATCAGCTCTGACCCTGTGCCTCATGGGAACAGCCCAGTCCGAACTACCAAGCCATGTCTTTCCCAGACCGGAATCAAGCATTCAAGGACCGGTTTCTGGCTATCAGCCTTCTCAGCCTGGATAGCTTGAGTCCAGTAGTGTGGAGAGCCTGGGACTCACGTCTGAGCATACCCAGCCCACTCGGGGTGAAAATTGCAAAAAACACAGTTGATGGACAGAATGTAGAACAATGTCATACATTCACCCCAGTACAAGGATCTGGGCGTAAATCCATCTTTTTTTTGCACTCCACACCACCCTGGGTTAGACACTGGCTATATGCAAATCAGCTCTGACCCTGTGCCTCATGGGAACAGCCCAGTCCGAACTACCAAGCCATGTCTTTCCCAGACCGGAATCAAGCATCCAAGGACCGGTTTCTGGCTATCAGCCTTCATCAGCCTGGATAGCTTGACTCCAGTGGTGTGGAGATTCTGGGACTCACGTCTGAGCATACCCAGCCCACTCGGGGTGAAAATTGCAAAAAACACAGTTGATGGACAGAATGTAGAACAATGTCATATATTCACCCCAGTACAAGGATCTGGGCGTAAATCCATCGTTTTTTTGCACTCCACACCACCCTGTGTTAGACACTGGCTATATGCAAATCAGCTCTGACCCTGTGCCTCATGGGAACAGCCCAGTCCGAACTACCAAGCCATGACTTTCCCAGACCGGAATCAAGCATCCAAGGACCGGTTTCTGGCTATCAGCCTTCATCAGCCTGGATAGCTTGACTCCAGTGGTGTGGAGAGCCTGGGACTCACGTCTGAGCATACCCAGCCCACTCGGGGTGAAAATTGCAAAAAACACAGTTGATGGACAGAATGTAGAACAATGTCATACATTCACCCCAGTACAAGGATCTGGGCGTAAATCCATCATTTTTTTGCACTCCACACCACCCTGGGTTAGACACTGGCTATGTGCAAATCAGCTCTGACCCTGTGCCTCATGGGAACAGCCCAGTCCGAACTACCAAGCCATGTCTTTCCCAGACCGGAATCAAGCATCCAAGGACCGGTTTCTGGCTATCAGCCTTCATCAGCCTGGATAGCTTGACTCCAGTGCTTTGGAGAGCCTGGGACTCACGTCTGAGCATACCCAGCCCACTCGGGGTGAAAATTGCAAAAAACACAGTTGATGGACAGAATGTAGAACAATGTCATACTTTCACCCCAGTACAAGGATCTGGGCGTAAATCCATCATTTTTTTGCACTCCACACCACCCTGGGTTAGACACTGGCTATATGCAAATCAGCTCTGACCCTGTGCCTCATGGGAACAGCCCAGTCCGAACTACCAAGCCATGTCTTTCCCAGACCGGAATCAAGCATTCAAGGACCGGTTTCTGGCTATCGGCCTTCATCAGCCTGGATAGCTTGAGTCCAGTAGTGTGGAGAGCCTGGGACTCACGTCTGAGCATACCCAGCCCACTCGGGGTGAAATTTGCAAAAAACACAGTTGATAGACAGAATGTAGAACAATGTCATACATTCACCCCAGTACAAGGATCTGGGCGTAAATCCATCTTTTTTTGCACTCCACACCACCCTGGGTTAGACACTGGCTATATGCAAATCAGCTCTGACCCTGTGCCTCATGGGAACAGCCCAGTCCGAACTACCAAGCCATGTCTTTCCCAGACCGGAATCAAGCATCCAAGGACCGGTTTCTGGCTATCAGCCTTCATCAGCCTGGATAGCTTGACTCCAGTGGTGTGGAGAGCCTGGGACTCACGTCTGAGCATCACCACCCCCTTTTGGAAACTAACTATGGGAAAATTACTTTTCTGATGCCACCAAGTACTTACCCCAGGGCAAGTGAAGGACAGTGACGACTAAGGGCCAGAATTACTATTCTAACTCCACCAATTACTTACCTAAAGACAGGTGCTGGACAGTGACTAGAGAGCTACACTAATAATAAAACGTTATCAAGTACTTATCTCAAAACTGCTGCTAGAGAGTGACAAAAGTCCAAATCTAACTAAAAGGGAATGCTCAAATTCATACAATACATCTTTTTCAAAAAATGAATAACATGAATTTGTTCCTTATTCAAACAGATGCACCTATCTACAAAATAAGTAAAAAATAAACTCAACTACAGGACCTATCCTAAAGAATAAAAAACAATATTCATGTAAGTATTGCAAGTAGCAACAGTAAATAAAAAGAAAAAAACACCATAAACACAAAAGTTTATGAAAAGCTAATAAATTGCATTTGTCTTTTTACAACAGATACCGACAAAATTAACAAACCAAAGATTAACATTTAGATACAGTGTTTGCAGCACATTTTATGGACAGTAACAAAACAGAATCAATGCAGAAAAAAATATTTGCAGAATCAATATCTTATTTTTTTTGTTAATGCATACTAGTAAAACACATTAATACATTAATTACTCTGATCTTACAAGTCTGACAGATTTAATATATTACTATTCTTTTCTTTTCTTTTTCTTTTTGTGCCATACCTATTGTCACTATGTACTATACCTCTGCTTACGATATTGTTTATTAACGTATTTGTGAGAAGAAGGAAGCGAGATGCAAAGTGATTGCTCTCAGCTTCTGTAAGTAATTGTAGTGTCTCATTACTCTGTGCCGAGCCATAGTTGATAGAATCAGACAGATCACATTATTTTACCGCTCTGCTTTGTGTCACAGCACATACCAATGAGCAGTCTGTATTGTAGCTAAATGTGTCATCAATGGCCACCAGACAAATACCATTCCTATGAAGCATAAAGTAACTTAAGGAATTGTGCAGTTAAACCACAAGATTTCGCTACATTCCTCTTCAAATAGAGAACTCGGACACAGGAAAGGTGGGAGATATCACAATTGAAACTTTGAAAGGAAAATGCAGTGCTAAGCTCATTTGTAGTTCATGCCTAGAGACAGCATTTACTGCCTCGCCAGCAGCTTGCAAATAAAAATGATCATAGAGTTAAAAAAACACATACTTAAAAGGACTTTGGGTCAGCCCTCTTCATCTATTGGTCTATTCAATTGCCATTCACATTTAGATTCCCCCCTCCACATCACACAGTAAGGGTAATGGGTCAATCCACAATAGCAATTGATGCTCTTGAAAGTGAATGATGATATTTTCAAATGATCATGTGCAAATCTGGCTAAAAATAAGTGCACTTCAGTGCCAGGGCTGGTAGGCCAATACATTACTTGTCAATGTTTTTAGTCTTCCTATTCCCTATACTTTTTATATTTTTAGTCACTCTTGTGTGTTTAAACTATTGCCTAGAGTTACAAAGATTTTGCTTCGGGTGTTGTTACCATTATGCCACAGCCTGACACAAAATCCTTTTTGGGATTTACAAAGACAACTAAATGTCGATTTGCCTACATACAGTGTTGCTTTACTAGGGACTTATAAGTTTATTAAATATGCCAGTTTGGTATAAGTCATTATTACCAGTATTAGAGGAGAGAGCGCATGCACTTTAACACTGGTTAGCAGTGGTAGAGTGCTCAGAGTCCTAAGGCCAGCATAAACAAGGTCAGAGAAAAATGGAGGAGGAAGGCAAAAGGTTGGGGGAAGACCACCCTAAGACTGACAGGTCTAACACACGTGCCACCCAGCTGAAAGTGGAAAAACTTCCCAATCCCTTTGGTGTTCTGATCACTAAGGCAGAAGAACATGGATAGACCATAAGCATTGGTGTGGTCTGACCCAGGATGGTGTTCTACTGTAAAGTCCATTCCTTGTCGGGAGATAGACCACCTCAGCAGTTTGGAATTTTCACCCCTCATCTGCATGAGCAATTTGAGGGGACTGTGGTCTGTCTAATCCTGGAAGTGAGTCACAAAAAGGTATGGCCTCTGCTTCGTCAGTGCCCAGACCACAGCAAAGGCCTCCCATCAAATTGCACTTCACATCTGTTTTTGTGGAAGAAACCTCCTGCTAATGAAGGCTACTGGTTGGTCTAGGCCCTCCTCATTTAACTGTTCTAAGGAAGTCTCTATGCCATGCTCTGAAGCGTCTGTCTGCACTATGAAATCCTTGATTATGGATGCTGTAAAAATGGCCTCCTTAAGGGTATCAAAGGCTTTCTGATAGGCCTCTGTCCAGAACACCTGTGTAAGCTGCTGCTTTGAAGTCAGCGCTGTTAAGGGGGCAACAATAGTGCAATATCTCTTAACAAACCTCCTTTAGTATCGTGTATGGCCCAGGAAGGCCCTTGTAGTGTCAGGTATGTTAGAGATAGTGGGACCCCTCTGGTCCCTGACATATTCCATAGTATAGTGACGAAAGTGATTGGGTTTGGTTAAGAAAAACCATGACGTAGAATGGGCAGTTAAGGATTAGACACTGAAGAATAAAGGCATGTAATACCGAGCTCTGTGTGTAGCGTGATCATTTACATGTACCCAGGCTGGGGAGAACACTACAACTGGAGACAAGATAGGGGATTAAGTAAACCGCACAACCTGAAGAACCGAGAGTGCTCTCCCAGAGAGTTTGCTCTGGTCCAGCAAACTGCTTGTGTGTGCCATGTGTGCCTCAGTCAAAGTGGCACTTGGCGTATGTGGAGTCAAAGTGCCACTTCAGCTAGTGCAAGGCCTGTGAAGAAAGTGAAGCCCTTACAGAAACTTTGCTTGTTGTTGGCTAGAAATGTGTTGGTAAAGTCAAGAAAAGATATACTGCGCCACAGCCTAACACAGAGCTGCCATATGCACAGTACGACAATGTGAAAGGCAGTGACAACCATGTATAAAGAAGAGCAAAAGGCAGTGTAGCTGAGTGCAAGGAAGCGCTGTATTAGCATGTCAGATGCAAAGAATTGCTAAAGGCAGTAGAAACAAGGTACAATACAAAGAGGTGAGTGGGGAAGAACCCATGCAAGAAACAAAGCTACTACTCACCGCCAAAGAAGATGATGCCTCACAACCAGAGAGCAGGTGTGATGGCCCAAATGTTAGTGCAAGGTTAGTGCCTAATGAAGGTACTGGTCCGAGTGGGCAGCAGATGCTCCCAACTGTAGAATGTTCCACAAGGTATAATGCTGCCGCATACCTAAAACCACCACCTTTTTGTGATACTGTCAACATGCAGAATATTGGCAACAGGTGGACTGCCTGGATCGAATCATTCAATTATTTTATTGATGCTCTGGATAAAGCAAATGACAAAAATATCATTAAATATCTGAAGAATTTGGTGGGTAATGAATGACTGAAGCACTTGTAAAGCGCACTGTCACTCCCAGAGAAGCATCCTGGTGCTGCGCAGCAGCAATTATGCAATCAATCAGTAAGAGAGACCAGAGGAGGGTAATAGAATAACAAAGCACAACAGAGGCTGAAGAGAGCTAGGTCATCAGCTGCCTTTTAAACATTGCTTCAGATTCGATTAATCGTAGGTGTTCGGGGAGTTGGTTCCTTACCTTGGTGCCTAAAACTGAAAAAGATTTACCGGCTTGAGTTTTGGGTCTGAAAGAAGGAGGCTTTAGGAGGTGGGCATGGGATTGTTAGATATCAAGTCCCTGTGGATCTCTAAGCTCTGAAGATTAGTAAATATACTTTAAACAGAATCCTTTTGTCCACTGGAATCCAGTGTAAAACCCTCAGTGTTGTCAAGGCAGAGGATCATCTGGGAAGTTTCAGCACAAGTATGGCCGCTGCATGTGGCACAACCTGGAGTTTATGAATTTATTTTGACCAGCCTGCATAGACACTGTTGTAGTAATCTAATCTGGAGGTTATCAGGGCAAAATCAATAGTCTTCCTAGTAGCCAGTAGGAGAAAGTCAAATAACTTTCTGAATGATCTTATCAGATTAAAACACATCCCTGCTACTGCAAGAGCTTGTGGGTGGAAAGCCAGGGAGGCATCACATTTTACTTCAAGATTTTTTACCACCTCAACAGTAGTCATTGAAGGCGGCACTGAAGGCAGCCATCATTGGGTTGGGCATAAGAGTATGACTTACAAGCAGCATAGTCTCAGTTTTATCAGCATTGCATTTTAAATGATTGAGTTGCATCCACCGAATTCTTTCAAAGTGCAGTTTTTGAGGTTCAATCCAGAGCCACTGAAGGCTTTGTCCAAAGATAAGATCAGGAGTCTATCATCTGCATAAGAGATGGTTTCAATTCCAAAACAATCAATCTAGGAAATCAAGATGGTCATAAATATTAAACAATGCACAGCTCCGGGATGGGCCCTGTGGAACCCCTGGTGTCACTGTTCTTTCTGATAATGAGAAAGATCATAGAGAGACAGTTTCTCTATGGGCTGTTAGGAAACATTTAGTTCAGGACAGGGCGTGTTGCGGTAAAGGAGTAAAGGAAGTGATAAAGAAAATACCAAACAATGATGTAGTGACCTACCATCAAATCAAAGGGGTGTTAAACACCAAGTTCAATCCAATGTCAAATGTCTACTATGAAAGGTGCATTTTCAGTCAGGAAAGGCAGAAAGCTGGTGAAACGACGGATACATTTGTAAAAAGTCATGATTCCCTCACCAAGCATTGGAAGTCTAGTGAGTTTAACAATGAAGAGGCCATGCGTCTCAGAGTAATAGATGGTTGTTTCTTCGATTCTTTCAGACAACGAATGCTGAAAGAGACACTCAGCTTAGAGCAAGTACTCATGGCTGGAAGAAAGAGCTGACAGACAAGCCACAAACATCGAGGCCAGAGCAGCCAAAATGAATCAGCACTGAGTGTAAAAAGTAAACTGAAACACGGTAGAGGGCCACAAAGTAATGTTTCCTAAGGAAAAGTAGTGATTTTGATGTGGATTTTCTTTTCCACGTGAAGGTAAATATCCCTCCATTGGAAAGATATGCAAAGGCTGCAGGAGAGGGGGGGCGTGGCTTGGTGCCGGCTGTAATGGCCGCCTGATCTCGTAGCTCCGCCGACCCTACCCCTTTGCCTCGCTACAGCCGCACACAATCCGCTGCTTCGCACGGATCTCCGGTGTCCGCGAGCTCCACTGATCGCGCCGCACACAGCGGTCTGTCTCCGGCTCCTCCACATCCAGCAAGCGCCGAGATACGACTCCTGCCGGAGCGGGCCGGGAGAGGGCCCAGAGGGTGCGTGACTCGCGGCCGGCGTGCCGCGCAACGACAGTCCCCGGCTTGAGGCCTTGGCTCGGGTGGGGCGAGCCTGGCGCGGCGGAGAAAACCCGGCCTCCGCTTCGCGGAGCGCGCTGGAGGGGGACCGCACGGGCCACTGACCTTGGCCTGGAGCTGGTAGGACCACTCCGGCAATGTTTGGAGGCGGGAGCGGCGATCCTGGCACACCGGAGCGCCCGACGTCTTACACGTGGCACCCGGTCAGTGGGGGACGAGTTGGGCCGGGGGCCCCCAGGGAGGTGCCGGCGGACGCTCTGCAGCAGCGGCGAAGGGGCCTGAGATGGTGCCAGAATCCTGTGAACGCGCCTGAGACGCTGCAGCAGTGGCAATCAGACCTGAGAAAGTACCGGACCTCGTGGAGCCCTGCCTGATGATAATGTTGCCTCTGCCGCGGCTGTGGTGGATCACCTGGGCCGGTATTCCGCTGAGATCTCGTTTGGCGGGAAAGTGTTGCCCTGTGGCCCGCGCAAGTCGCATCGCACTGCCCAGCCTTGGGGGCGCTCTCTCGGACTGCGGACTTGTCCCTCTGCCCTGGCGGTCCTCCCCCATCACCAGTTCAGGTGGGGGGCTGAAACCACGAGGGGCTTCGACACCTGGCTCGTGGTGAGCGCCATCCTGACCTACGGGTCGGCTTTTCGACACCGGCTCCATCATGAGGCCTAAGCAGGACCAAACCGCACAATCGAAAAATCTGGACAAATACACGGTGCAGAGGGGTGCACCGCGTACAGAGACGCCCGCGAGCAGCCAACAAAGTCCACAGGAACCCTCTCTGGCCAGTATCATGACGGCTATTCAGGGACTGGGCACCACCCTTGAAACCAAAATAGACAAGATGGCCATAGAGGTGAACCTTCTCCGGACCGATCTCAACAAAACGTCGGAAAAGACCAAGGCCAACGAAACAGACATAGCGGACCTGCGGGCGTCCACTAAACATCTGGAACAAAGGGTGAATGACTTGGTCCATCAACATCGCTAGATGGCAATACGGCTGGACGACCAAGAAGGGAGGTCCAGAAGGAGTAACATACGCCTTGTTGGAGTTCCGGAAGACCTCGAGGGGCCTAGCGTGGAGCTGTTCGTGGAGGAACTCATCCTTCACCACCTCAAGCCGAAACGCCTGTCTACCATCTTCACAGTCGAGCGCGCGCACCGGGCACCTATCCCCAAACCTAAACCGGGGGCACCACCACGGACAATTATAGCTAAAATCCTTAACTACAGAGACAGAGACACCGTCCTTCAGGCGGCCAGACAATCTGGGGATCTGCTGTATGAGAACGCCGTGATACGATTCTTTCCAGACTTCACCCTCCAGGTTCAGCGTGAGAGAAGGTCGTTTTCGGGTGTGAAAGTGGCACTCCGGGAAAAGGGTCTCAAGTACATGATGTTCTTCCCCGCAAAACATAAGGTGCTCAAGGGTGGACAGTCCTTTTTCTTCACGTCGCCGGCGGAGGTGCAGGACTGGATTGACAAGGAGGTGGCCACGACGGGCGAGGGCGCGGAGGCCCAGAACTGGAGAGACACTTAGACTGCATCTCCGGGCTCTGCGACCTGATCGAGATGGCCAAAGTCAACGCTCATGGAGATCCGCAAGTCCGAGCTGAAGGACACGAGAGAGGAACGCCGGAAGACGGCCTACAAGAGCCTCAAGGAACTGATAAGTGTCCCTGTATTGTATAGTTATGTTGCCCAAACTCTTAGAATTTGCCTGGCGGGTTTGTTGCCTATAAGACACTACTGACTAACTATAGACACTGGAATTCTGAGTTGCAGGACTTAATTACTGTCCTGCTGTGAGGCGGGGGGGGCGGCGGGGGGGACAGGGCCAGTACACGCTTCCCGTGACAGGTCCTCTACGGGGGGGGTGGATACTTCACTGTTGTAGTTTCCTCTTCGGGGGGTGTCTCTGGGGCGAAAGGCACTCTGCTAATTGGGGATGTGGGTAGTTCTAAACCTGCAGAGCAGGGCGGCAGGGAGGGGGGATGGTACTCGGGAGTTGGGGTGGGGGGTAGGGAGGGACGGGGAGGGGTTGGGAACAGTTGGGCACCAGAGAGTTCCATTCACGCTGTACTGATCAAAGATTGTATTGACAATGGATGTTGGGGGGGTAGCGGGGAGGAGGGGAAGTTTTACAGTCATGTGTAGTCAGCACTATCAGAATTGGTCCGATCGCCAGAATGCAGAAGCGAGTCATTTCACACAGCAACGGTTATGGCTAGGAAATGGGAAAAAAGCCTCAAGGTTCTGAGCTGGAACGTTAACGGATTAGGAGACAGGCTCAAGCGCACCATAGTCCTGAGATTTATTAAAAGGTACCAGCCGGACGCAGTCCTGCTGCAGGAAACACACCTCATGGGTAACACATGTCAGGCCCTCAATGGGTGGGGATACACCCTTGCAGTCCACTCCGGCTTTACTTCAGGCTCCAGGGGTGTCGGGATCCTGCTGCGTCGCTCACTACCCTTCCACATAGATCACACAGACTCGGACCCACAGGGCCGCTTTGCAGTGGTGTCCGGCAGATGGGAGGGCTATCACCTTAACCTACTCTCAGTGTACATCCCGCCTGGCCTGCAGACTCAAGCATACACTGATTTGGGCACACTGCTTCTCTCCCTCCCGGATGGTCAAATGGTAATGGGAGGAGACTGCAACGCTGTGGTGTCAGGGACCCTAGACAGACACCCCCCACAAGACATACCACAGGGGCAGAGGTGGCTGGCGGACTTCTTGGACGCCTTCGGGCTCACGGACGTGTGGCGACTACTACACCCCGCAGGTACTCACTTCACCTTTTTTTCCGGGCCGCACAGATCGTTCTCTCGTCTTGATTATATCCTCACAGTGTTGCAACAAGACACGATGGTGCTTGAAGCTACACACCTTACTCGTGGCATATCTGACCACTCGCCGGTCAGTACCCATATAACGTTCAGGACTAGACGCGAGGGCTGCATTGCACCGATCAGCGCTTGGCACTTGAAGAATGAGGAGACTAGTGGGAAGCTATCTAAGTCCATTTCCCAATACTTCGAAGAGAACGTAGGGTCGGTTGACTCCCCTGTAACCCTGTGGGAGGCCTTTAAAACCGTGATCAGGGGGGAGGCGTTGTCAGCTATAGCAGGTAGGCGGAAAGATAAAGAAAAGCAGGTTGTCGCAGTGGAAGCGAATCTGGCAGTTTTAGAGAGAGAAGCGCATGAGACTGAGGCGACTGACGTGCAACACCGCCTGCGGCTAAAGGCAGCCGAATATAGGGACTTGGTTACACAAGAAGCCAAGACGGCAGCCATGCATAAGATGGGGAGGCTATATGAACAAGGCGACAAAGCTGGGAAACTTATAGCCTGGCTCGATAAAAAGCAGCAGGCCAGTAAAGTGGTGCCGGAAATACTAACGGCCGCACGGACTGTTGTAACTGAACCTCGGGAGATAGTGGCCGAATTCGCCCGGCACTACAAACAGGTATACAGCCGTGAGTCCGTCCGCCCGGAGGAGGACTCGGTGGCCCTCCTTGCGGATATCCGACTGCCTTGTCTGTCGGAGGAAGACCGGACTATCCTCGAGAGCCCACTTGAGGTCACTGAGCTTCAACGCGCTATAGCCGACCTTCGCCCAGGGAAAGCCCTGGGACCCAACGGCCTCCCAATAGAGCTCTACAAGCTGAAACCAGATGCCCTCAGCACCCACCTCAAACACATGTTTGATGTAAGTAGAGAGGTGGGAATGCTGCCTAGAGACCAACGCCTAGCAACTATAGTGGCTATACCGAAAGAGGGTAAACCTAGAGAAACCTGTACCTCGTACAGGCCGATCTCGCTCCTCAACACGGAGCCAAAAATTCTGGCTAAAACATTGGCCAATCCACTTCAGCCGGTCCTCTCTGCCCTGGTCCATCCGGACCAATCAGGGTTCATGCCCCATCGCAACACCGCACTAAACATCAGACGCCTCAATGGGGTACTCGGGCAACGACATAGGCTGCAGGAAGATGCAGTTGTGCTCTCCCTTGATGCCACTATGGCATTTGACACCTTAGAGTGGCCATATATGATCTCGGTACTCTGTAAATTGGGCTTTGGGCCGAATTTTATATCCTGGATCCGTCTCTTATACACTGAACCGCTGGCCCAGGTGGTAGTGAATGGTAAGGCATCCGAAGTTTTTACCCTAGAGAGAGGGACAAGACAGGGCTGCCCTCTCCCTCCCCTCCTATTCGCGCTCTCCCTCGAGCCGCTGGCGGCCTGGATAAGGCAGGACGTCTACCTTAAAGGGATAGCATGGACGGAGGGTTGGAAGGACAAAATCTCCCTATACGCCGACGATATCCTTCTTTACCTCTCTAGACCGCGTAGATCTATCGTGGCGGCGCTTGATATCTTTACGAGCTTCGGGCGAAACTCCGGATTCCGGATCAACTGGAGCAAATCTCACCTCTACGTACTCCGAGGGGATCCCCCGAGGCTCCTCGCTAATTGTCCCATTGCGAGGGCGGAGGACGGATTCAGATATCTGGGAGTCTTTGTCTCCGCAGACAAGGCTCTACTATACGAGAGGAACCTACTGCCACCTCTGAAACGGCTCCAACGTGATGTTAAATCCTGGCGGCAACTCCCACTGTCGTTGCTGGGCAGAGCAGCCCTCTTCAAAATGGTGGCGCTGCCCATATTTCTTTACGCATTACAGAATTATCCGGACCTAGTACCGTACACATACTTTGCAGCGGTTGAAGCGGCGCAGCGCGACCTCCTATGGGCAGGGACGCCTAGGATAGCATTACACAAACTCACGTTGGGGTGGTATGACGGTGGAATTGCCCTCCCCGACATCCGCAAATATTACTGGGCTGCCCACCTCTCAGCGATTAACCACGGTACATATAGTGACGGAAATGACCCAGGGTACGGGATGGACAAGTGGCTACTTCCTGGGGGGAACTATGAGATCGCACTCTACTCTAAACCGGGTAAACACCAACTCACGGGACCGACCAAACACTCAGTACAGATATGGCACACTGCTCAGCGGAAAATGGGATGGTCGGGTGTCCTTACTATGGCCACTCCACAATGGGCGTCCGAAAAACTAGGCAACCTGGGACGCACCAAGGGGTTCCGTAACTGGGACCTGATAGGGATCTCACGGATCGGAGACATTTGGGGCCCTACGGGAATCCACACGATTGCCCACATGCAGGACATGTATGAACTAGCCCCTACAGAACACTTTAGGTACTTACAAGTGCGACATTCCCTGCAAGCGAATATTCTACCAGACACCACACTGCCTCAGGCCTCCCCACTCGAGGACAGATTACTTGAAGGGCACATACCAGATCACGCCATCTCTCTCACTTACAAAAAGCTAATTAATAACCCCCCCGACATGCTCCTTCCCCTAAAAGAGAAATGGGTTGCCGATGGGCTAGAAATGGACGAGGAAGAATGGATGTGTGCTCTTGCATCCCCTAGGGAAGTGGCGATTTCGGCCAGACTGCGTTTAATCCAATTAAAAATTTTGCATAGAGTGTATATTTCCTGTACCAGGCTACAAGCTATGGGGAGGGGAGGAGAAGGACTCTGCAGAAGGGGATGTGGAGGGAGAGGCACCTTCTTCCATATGCTGTGGGACTGTCCAAAGGTGCAAAGATACTGGAGACGAGTGGTGCAGTGTATGCGGGAGGTATGGGAGGTGGAGATCCGTTTAGAGGCCAAGAGATGCCTCCTGAACATTTGGGAACCAACGGACCTGCCTTCAAAAGGGAAGACATGGGTGACACTTGGGCAGATGGTGGCGAAAAGAAACATTGCTAGACTATGGGAGCCCATAATCCACCAAAACTTATAGACTGGCAAAGTGACATGGACTGGTGCATGCTGCGAGAAAAGACTGTATTTATAGCGAGAGGATGCCCCCGCAAACGGGGAGAGATCTGGTCCAGCTGGAACGTCTTTAGGGGCAACCTGTGTGAGCCTCCACTTGTCCCGCGGTCCGGCTCAGAAGACATAGATTAAAATGTTTTTCATATTGCTATTCGTGCAAAAATGTATAAATTCCAACTGTATTTCTGGTGCTGTAACAGACTCACACTGACTGCAACTAAATGACTGTGATTGTTTCTTTACTGAATAAAAAAGAATAAAAAAAAAAAAAGGCTGCAGGAGAGAGAACCCTTTTATTATAGTTTGCAAAGTGAAGGAAGGATCAAGTGCATCACGTCAAGAAAACAGAAATGGATACCAGAAAGTTCTAGAGTCGTTCCACCCACACCTACAAGGCCAATTGCCAACATCAGCTGAGGCAAGTAAAAATTAAACAACATTGATTGTCAGCAAATTCCTCTTCTAAAAGTTTGTCATTGTCTAGTGACAGTGAGGAAGCTGGGTATGTGATGTCAATATCGACCATTGGCCAACATGCGCATGTAGGATTAGTTTGTTGATAAGAAAAATGCAGATCGAAGGGAGATCGTGGGGTCACTGGTCTTTCCACTGCCAGCCTTCTCGACCCGGTCAACATAAAATGGATGCTGCCAACCAGAGACACATTTCTGCCCTCCTGCTGCTGAGCCAAGCTCAAGCAGAGGAAGGCAGCACAGTAGGCATGCTGTCACAGGGTGTCACAGGTGTGACCATCTCCCAGACAGGTTTTAGTGTATTGGGTGTGGGTGGGTGCACTCTACAGTGCCTGAAAGTCTGCACCTCAGGACATTTGGTGTCCCTGTGCATAGTCCAGCTCAGACCAGCTTTGGGATCTATTGGCTCCTGCCCTGGTGTGAAACTGGACAAAGGACATCGGAGTAACCCCCCTCTGTCCTGATCCTCCCCTAGGAGTGTCCACTGAACCTGTCCAGCCCTCTCCCGGGAGTACAAAAGGGCTTACCTGGCTGTAAGACTGTAGATTTTACGTGGACAAGATTCTACAAGAAAAAACCACTGACCTTCGACCGTCTGTACACTCTGGACTTCGCTGGATTTCGACTTGGCCCGACTTCGTCTCCCTCTCCGTCCAAAGCTTTGTCTGTGCCTTTGCTCCATACAGGCTCTGTGCAGGACCTGTGGTGCACTAAGGACAACTGAAGAATCTCCCTTGGGGTGAAGCAGTCACACCCCTGCATTTGCAGGCACCATAATGCAACTCACTAGTCTGCTGATCTTGAGCTCCTGTGGACTTCGAAGGCTCCAGCAACACAGAAGGTGGGTTCTGAAGGTCCCTGATGTTGATCTGCCCTCTCAGCAAGTTTGAGACCAGTATCCCTCATGGGGACTGCATAACTTGAACCCCTGTGAACTGTATCTATTTGCAAGTGGATATGCTTGTTGGAAATTTCTGAGCTTGTGCATAACACTTCGTGTAGTCCTGACACAAAGCAGTATTTCCACTGAAGAATTCAGGCCTCCTGGCACTGAGTACACCGTGGGCTGGTACTTTGTGTTCTTGCTTGAGGTCCCCTTCTGACTCCTGGTCATTCCGCCTGTGGGTCCTCCTGAGGGTCATCTTGATTTCTCTTGTGATTTCCTGGTTGCTACAGATGTGCCTTGACTCTCCATTGCTTGGAGAGTCCACTGGACCTTGCTGGTCTTCACCGTAACCTGCTTGACCTTCCTGGGTGGGTTGCTTTTGCCAAGGCTTGTTGGTGCTCCAGCCGGACACCAACGCTAGAGCACTCAACATCCTTTGTGGGACAGCTTGCATCTGGCTCCTGGTCATCCTTAACATCTCCTGGTCCTCGTGGATGCACATCGGTGGGCATTCGTCTCCCGAGCCCCTGGTCACTCTGAAGTGACCCAGACTCTGTCCTCTTAGCTTTCAAGTTCCTTTGTGCAAGAATCCATCCTTGGAGTCCACTGGACCCTTTTGCACCTTCACGGCAGCAGCACTTCTTCGAAGCCTTCCATAGAGAACAACTGCAGTTTCCGACGCCACTTCAACCCTATGCACCCGGCTCCTCTGGATAGGTAACTCTGGTACTTCAGCATCCACAGGTGGGGTGGCTCTCCAACCTCTTAAGTTCTGAAGGGTTTCCTCAAAGTCCACCTAGAAGGGTCCTTAAACTGTAAAATTGAAACCACTACTTCCCCATAGGATTGTACGGAGACCGCGGTCATGTTAGCACACTGCACCCGTCCTCCGTGGGGTTCCTGTCTACTCACATTGGGTGGTTCCTTAGGGTCCCAATGATTCTACGTTCTCCAGACCTTGTCTTGACCCGTGTCATAGTTGTTATACCACTAATTTTAGTATATGATTTGGTCTCCCCCTGAGCCCGCTATGTATTGTGCTACTTACAACTGTTCTATTGACTTCGTATTGTGTGCTTTGTGTTCTATCCTCGGGTAGAGGATACTAGAGAGTTTTATATTATTAAATACATATTTTTTATATAACTAATGTGTGGTTCTCATTTCATTTAATTAATGTAAGAGGTGATATTCTGGTAGAACAAGCTGCTTTACTTTAATTCAAGATTGAGACTGAAAGCTGCTCTACACAGCTACCACTAGGATAGCTTTCTAAAGGTTATCTTTGACCTCATACATCATAAGGGTTGCTTGGTCTGTTGCAATGTGCCCACTTTAATTAGTGGACAGCATATAACAGGCCAACTTCTCACATAAAGTTCAAGTTCTCTGGTCATAACTTTCCTGATGGGGGAATGACTCCGGATTCAGATAAAGTACAGGCTTTGTCATCCTCTTCTTCCCCACCAGATGTAACTATGCTACAATCTTTACTTGGTATTGCCAGTTACTGTTTAAGGTACATACTTGACTTTACCACTGTAAGTGCCCCATTGAGAGACTTAATAATTATATTTCAATAGTCTGGTGAAAAGGAACAAAGCTTCAAGAAAATCAAACATGCGACTGAGAATGCCACTGCAATGGCATACTGTGATCCAAAACTACAAAAAGAGATTGTTGTTTGTGCCAGCCCAGTGGGGTTAGGTGCCACACTTGCCCAGCACAATGGACACCCTAATGCATCAAGACACATTGTGGCTTATGCTAGCAGGAGTTTGTCACCAACATAACATGCTTATTCACAGACTAAAAAAGAAAGCCTAGCTGTGGTGTGGGCTTGTGAACGTTTTTAACTATTCCTGTATAGAAAGCACTTCACGGTTGTCACTGACCCCCAACCATTGCTCATCATTTTATGCAATTCTAAAGACAAGAAGCCTCCTCGCATTGAGAGGTGGGGGTTGCAAATGCAGGAGTATGATTGTACAATTGTGCATCATCCAGCAAAAGATTAGAACCCTGCTGACAACTTCTCACATGTAACAATACTGTGTCATAGCATCACTTCTAAAGCCGCTGATGCTCATGTTACCTTCATGATAAAATACAGTACCCCTGCTGCCATATAAGTGGAACAAGCTATTGATGCCATGAGCACTGACGGAGATTTATTACTACTCAAAGACATTATTACACATCAATCTTGGAGAAAACATATTTGTTTTTTTCATCATGACCTTGAATACCAGAAATTAAAAATGTGCATGAAGAACGCCTCCTCCTTCTTCACTACGACAACGTCGACTACCAGCACCACCGCAACATTTATAAATGTTTTACTGTTTGGCTCTCAAGATGAGGGTCAACGTCATTTGCCACTATGGATGAGCCGCCGCTGGCATGTCTCCAGTTTCTCCTCAACCTCATGTAATGATATGTGGAAGATTGATTCAATCGACTTGAAGATTCACTGAGGAATTATGATGTATACATGTATACTTTTGTGTACTTTTTAGTTGACAAAGGGGTAGACATGAATGATTGGGTGTGGTTAAGAAAGTTCATGACATAGTACAGGCAGTTAACAATTACACCTTGAAGAATCAAGACATGTAATACCGAGCTCTGTGTGTGGCGTGATCATTTACATGTACCCGGACTGGGGAGGAAGCTACAGCCCTCATCTCAATCTGTGTTAGGAGGTTGTCAGGCCAGCATAGTTTCAATCTTAGCCTGTGGGGTGGACTAGCCCTCATCCACTATGTGGCCCAGATAAACCATGGAACCCTTTCCTATCTCACACTTACTGGCCGTGATAGTTAGGCCCATCTGCTGCAGGACTTGAGGAACCTCCTGGTGGTGGTACAGGTGTTCCTCCTTGCTGGATCTATAGACAGCTATGTCATCCAGGTAGGTAGCACAGGTTGTCTCCTCCCCAACCAGGACAATGTTGACCAACCACTGGAAGATAGCAAGGGCCTTCTGCAAACTAAAAGGCATCACTCTAAACTGGAAGTTGCCCTCTGGGGTTAAGAATGCATACCTCTCTTTTTCCCCCTCAGTCAGAGTGATTTGGCAGGCCCGGACATTCAATGAGCTCATCAGCTTGGGGTAATGGGGTGTGCGTCAGTCTTCATGACAGAATTGAGACCCCCCTTAGGCCACACAGAACGTAAGTAATGGAGTGGTGTTCAATGGGGCCGCATTGGGTGCCAGCACCACAGGGTTGGACCAGGGAATGTTGGAGTACTCAATCAACCCTTACACCATCATGCTGGAGACCTCCTTCATTGATACTGGCCCTCAATTTTTCTGACAACCATTATATTTTATTTTTAGAAGGTGGACTGTCTCCAATGTCATGGACACACAGATGTGCAAGTCCAAGGGTGAAGGAGAACAGAGAGCCAAACATGCATAGAAACTGGTGACAGTCACTCTGCTGTTCTGGGGTCAGAGTAGGGGGTTGACACCGTCCATTGACCCATCACGTTCCTGGGCAGACAGGAGGTCTGGGAGAGGTTTGCTATCCTCTTCAACTCCATCCTCAATCACCAAGCGCATGCTCATCGCTGACCTCTCAAAGTGTGATTTTAGGTGGTTCACTTGGAGGACCCTTAAGGAGTTTTTATGGGTCTGGAGATCCACCAAGTAAGTGGAATCCCCTTTCTACTCCTTTACCTCATATGGGCCTGTCCAAAAATCATGGAGAGCTTTGGGCTCCACAGGCTCTATAACCCACAACTTCTAGCCAGGTTGAAACTCTACCAGAGTGGCCTTCTGATCATACCAGAGTTTCATATAAACCTTTACTGACCTCAAGATTACTTTTTGCCTTCTTCCAGGAAGCAATACATCTGATTGCAGAGGGCAGAGCATGTAGCAGACCACAGCCTGAGGGGACTTTCTGGTGGTTTGCTCCCACCCCTCTCTTACAAAGCTAAGGAGTCCCCTAACAGGGTGGCCAAAAAGGAGTTCAAAGATGCTAAACCTTACTACCTTCTGTGGCACCTCCCTTTGGGCAAAGCAAAGACGCAAAAGTAGGACATGCTACTTACGCCTCATGGACTTAGGTAGGTCCATTATCATGCCCTTAAAGGTCTTGTTGAATATCCCCATAAGACCAATTGTTTGGAGGTGATAGGGTATGGAAAACGTATGCGTTACCCCACACTCATCAAACATGAACCTCATGTATGCTGACATGAGGTTAGTGCCTCTGTCAGACACTAAGTCTTTGGGGTACCCCCCATGGGTAAAAATCCTATCAGGGTCCTGGCCACAGCAGCTGCAGCTACAGATACCGAACCAGATAGATGGCCTCTTAACTTGCCAACCAGCAAGCTCAGGCAGGTCACCCAGCATGGCAATGCCCTCCCTGAATGGCTCTGGGGCATCTTCCTCAGGTGCCCCGTCAACCTTGACCGTGGAAACTTCAGGGGCTAGTTTCCTGTGCTCCTTGCTCTTCTTGGCAGCTTCCTAGGCCGTGGTTCCAGGAGCCCTAGACTCCCTTACTGGTCAGTCATGGACCGTGTGGTCATACAGACCTATTTAGGCAACCCCAACAACTCCAAGTGTGACCTGAGCTCTACCTCCCTCCAGATAGTTTGCTCCAGGTCATAGCCCAACAAATAATCTACAGCCATGGAAGGGCCCCCATCTACTTCTAGAGACTCCTCTACTCAAAAGGAACCAGAGCCACAAGTAGATGACTCCCATGACTCTCATGATTGTCAGCGAGTTTGACTTGGTGAATGTGAAAGGGAGGACCTGCTCTGAGGACACCAGCTGTCACTTCACAGTAGTCATGCTTGCTCCTGTGCCACTCAGAGCCTCCACCCATTGCCCATTGATGGTTACCTACTCCCTGTAATTAGAAGTATTTGCAGGCATATGGGTTTTTGCTACCATCTCCTTATCCCCCAGGAAAACTAGGGTCACCTCTGTCTGCTCCCCAAAGCTAACTGGGACTACCTCCTCCCTGACCACTACACTTGCCAACCCGGGTATCTGCCCCTGGTGGGGGGGGCTGTACCCTCCTAGAACACTTGGAATCCTCATTGGAGTGCTCATACGTGTAGACCCCTTTTGTTAAGGCTCAGACTGGGACTGGTTACCACTGCTTCCTTGGAACTTATTTTGGGGGGGCCTTTCGAGAATTCCTTATTTTTAACTTTTTCTCCCCCCTCTTTCTTCTGATGGGACCCTGTCCAGCTCAAACTCCATTCTTGCAAGTGTAGTTTCAGAAACAGTCAAAGGAAACATTTGGGAAAAACTAAAAAGGCCAATCAGAGAGAATTTAGACTAGAATTGGGATGGTAGTGTACACCAAATCACTGTACAGAACTATACAAAAACAAGTCCAATCCTCACCGCTGAACACCAGTAAAGAAACTGGGTAACTGGTTGCTTGGGTATGAGCTCTGCTCAAGCAGCAACCACAATCCTCTTCAGGGTAAGGCAAAATCAAACCCCAGATTAACCTGTGCTCAACCCCCTGGTGGCTTGGCACAGAGCAGCTAGGCTTAACCTAGAGGCAATGTACAAAGTATTTGTGTAACATTTCAACTAGTAAAACAGTGAAAACTTCATACATAAAGATCGAACACCACTTTCAAAACATAGAATATATTTTAATAAATAAAAAAAGTCAAAAATGACAAAAAGATACAGAACTGTAAAATATTACTTAAAAATCTAAAGCACCAACTGTGGTTATCTGGTCAGTCGGACTGGGTTCAAAATAAAAAATTCAGGCCAGCCAGCATTGGGCACGGGTCAGATACAGTCTCAGATTAGTTCCGATGAAGTTGTACCTTCTCATGTTTTGTGCCAAGAGTCCCGTCCATGTTGGAGAGGGCTGCAGGAAGCAAGAAGAGCTTTGCTGGAGGTGGCTGTTTGGCGAAAAGAGCAGGTTTCGTGTCGTGGACGGGCAGGCTGGAGCTTCGCGGTTGTCTGCTGGTGATCAACGCTTGCTGTATGAAAAGACGGGGAGGCAGAAGCAAATGCTGATTTCCAGTTTGAGCGCCATGGTTCCAGTGTGAATGAGCCCATTCATGGTTGTGAGGAGCCCAAAAGCTTGATTTAAAGTGAGCCATACCAAGTGTCCAGGACCTGAGAGGCACCATGTGGGGGGGGAAGAAATACACTGAAGACAGGTCTAGGAGCTGTTGGGGAGCCATTTATGTCCCTGAGACTCAAACCAGGAGGCCAGCAGACTAGCCCTTGAAGTCACTCTTGGGTCCTGGGTTCAAGAGGTGTTGCATGTCCAGTTCTTCTTCCCCAGTCAAGAAGGCAGAAGGCAGCAGGTTAGCACAAAGGGGCAGCAGTTCCTTTAGAGCAGCAGTGCAGAAGAGTGGCAGTCCTTTTATCAGCACAGCAGTCCTTCCAGGCAGACTATTCACAGGTCCAGAAGTGTACTGAAGAGTTGGTTTCTGAGGTTGTTCTTTTATATGCCCTGATTCTGAATGTGGAAGAAGCTTCTAGATAGTGGCTTTAAAGTGCAAGTAATTTCCTTCCTCTCCTGCTCCGGCACCAAGCTGGCTGAAGTGACGATGCAAGGACATTAGGCCCTTTGTGTGGTGGGGCAGAGCAGGGGATATTCAGGTGTACTTGGGGCTGCACTCATCTCTGACCCCATCCTGCCATCAAATGACCCACTCAGGCACATCTAATCACTCTATTGTGTGACTGTCTGAGAGGAATTCACAAAGTCTGTCAGTTGCACCCAGTCATGTGGTCCAGGCCCGGTTATAGCACAAAAGGCTAAGGGCAGACCAATGGCAACTTTCTAAAACTATATAGAACAAAACAACTGCCAATACTGTTACCTTCGATACTTCTGTATTAACACCAACACATTGGAACTGAACACAATATGGGTACTAGACTTGTAATTCTGTCTGAATAAATCTTTATGTTTATTTCTATTTTTCAGTACATTAGTTGGTTAAATTTCACCAAATTGGCAGTTCACTATTGAAAGAAATGCTGCCGTAACCGGTCTGCTCGAACAGCGGTACTCAGAGGTTTGCCCCGAGTTCCCGCATCTACTCATTGTGCAAAGGAAGACTTTTCAAAAAACACAAAACAAGTCACCGGCATCAATTATAGTTACCGAACAGAATGCATGGGTGTGTTTGATTGTCCAGCGTCGGGTTTAGTAAGCCAGGCTTTCACTGTATAAGCTTTTGGTGCCTGATGAGAACTCCACAGCAAGTAGGAGATCGAAACGCGTAGACCATTTTTGTTGAGCCATAAGAATATGAAATTTAAAAACATTGCTCCAAATTGATGTGAATAGTGAATCTTATTTTTTTTTCTTTTTTTTTTTTTTTTTTGTTCCTCATCTCAACCATGGCTGAACCATCAGAGCCGTGGGCTCGAAAGAGTGTGACTTGGAAGACTAAAATGCTGTCTCAGTACATGACTGGTAGGGGTCGGTCGTTTAAGAGGGAGCGCCAAGACCCTACAGCTAGATTAGCTTAACGCTAAGTCACAACCCCTTTAACAATATAAGATGGAACTTGCCATTAGCCAAATTACACCACCGCCTATGCCACAATTGACCTTAGGTGTGAAGGACAGATGTGAATAAGCAAAAAGGAGTTCGACATGGCTTCGTAATCATAGGAACTGGAAAAAAAAAAAAAAAAAAAAACCCAGTTTCTACTCATTGAGACCAATCGAGTTTCAACCAAAAAGCTCTTTTTTCTGGTTTACCTCCTCTAGATAAATCTAGTTTCGATATAGAAAGCATGGAGGAACTCCAATCTTGTAGAGTCGGTGGGGAGGCCTCTTTCCAACGCTTACAAATCTCTCGTCGAGCCACCAAAATTGAGTAGAACAAAAGGTTATTATTTGCACTACGCTTTTTGTCTTTTACTCCAAAGATTACAAGGCCTAAATCTATATTCACCATGGTACCTATAGAAGATGTTAGTCTGTTGCTTATTGATTGCCAGTAAACTGTTAGATGTGGGCAATCGTGAAACATATGTGCATCTGAGGCCTCGACTTGTCCACACCGAGGGCAGGCCACTGGTGTACCAGATGAAAATTTGGACAACCTCTGAGGCGAATAATAAGCCCTATGGAGGGTAAAGAGGTGGTTTCTTCGCAGCCACGCTGGTTTTACAATATCCCATAACACGGTAAAGGATATTTCCCAAAGTTCATGCAGATTAGTTATCGGCAATAGACGACCCCAAAGATGATCTGGAAGGTGGAATATTCCGTCTATTTCCTCTAAGATTAAATTATAGAAATGGGAAACCTCTTTGGTTTTTAGGGCATTGTCAAGTAGGGAGGATTCTAGTTGGCTGATATCACCCAATAAAGGGATTAGTTGGCGAGTGGAGTCAGATTTTTGTGCTGCCGCCCAACTGGAGATCTGGAGAAATTTCAGTCTTGATAAGTTTGAGCCTACCCTACTCACTAGATGTTCCCAGGAATACATTTCCCCTTCAAAAAAGAGATCACCCCAAGTCAAAATCCCAGCTTCTTTTAGCGGGCTTATCAATGCATCTTTAGTCCATTCAGGTGGAGCTGGAAGATCCCATATAGGAGAACCGTTGGAATAGTAGCCTATTTTGGTAGTAGTTCTAAGGTTGTACCAGGTTCTTGCCAGACCCTGTAGTATCTTCAACTTAATTTTCTTAAAAAATTTTGGATCTCCAAACTTAAATAAAAATCCTGTTTGATTTAAGCCTTCACATTTTAGTAGTGTAGAAAACATAAGGCCTATGCCCTGATCTTTTGGAGTTTTAAATAGGATTCGAGCATGTGCCAACTGGAATGCCCAAGCATAGATTTGGATATCGGGGCCAGCCAGACCCCCCTTCTCCCTACGGCGCCTTAGTTTATTCCAAGAGATTCTTACAGACTTATTCCTCCATATAAATGAAGTAATGTCACTTTGCATCTTTGCTATCATTTTCTTCTCAAAGTAAAGTGGTAAACTGTTGAAAATAAAGGTCAATTTAGGCAGGATGGACATCTTGACCAGATTCGAGCGGCCTAAGAGCGTCAATGGGAGATGTCTCCAAGAATTCATTAAGTTCCTGCAGTCTTTGGCTACCTGGGTAAAATTTATGTGGGCAATCTGGTTGATATCATTTAAAATTTTAATACCTAAATATCTCATATTGTCACAGGGTTGTACTGGTAATGTCGTATTAGTAATGTTCCATACCATTACCTCGGTTTTTTGTGGCGTTGATTTCATAGCCGGAAATTTTACCGAATTTTTGTGCCAGATTAATTACTAATGGGAATGCTGTGTTGATGTCAGATGTTAAGATCATAAGATCATCCGCGTATAGAGACACTTTTTTTTCCCAATTTCTGTGACTAAATGGAGTGATGTTAATTTCTTCACGAATCAATTGGGCGAAAGGCTCCATATAAATATCAAAAAGTAAGGGCGAGAGCGGGCAACCCTGCCGGGTGCCTCTTGTAATGGTAAAGGGTTCCGACAGCCCACCATTGACCAAGACCGAGGCTGAAGGTTCATGGTATAATAGTTCCACCGTTCTACGAAAAGCTCGGCCCACCCCAAATTTTTCCAAGGCCCCCGACAGGTATTTCCAATTGACCCTGTCGAAGGCCTTGGCAGCGTCTAAAGCAAGAATGGCCAAGGGCAGTGATGAAGTAGTTGCCATGTCAATTGCACCTATAAGGTCGTAAATTAATTCGTAGAGTTGGCGACCCTTAACAAAAGTGAATCTTATTGTAAAAGTGGCAACTATGGTTCTTGTATAAATGTAAAAAGTCTAAAACACAAAATGAATTGTAAATAAATACTTGGTGCTGTGAATGCGAGAGTGCTGTGTTTGAATGTTTGACAAGGATGAGTGACAGTGTGTATGGAATGATTTGGAATATGTACGTTGATTGTTTTATTAAATGTAAAATATTTTTGTATATGTGATGTAGATGTCTAAAATGCAAATTTGGCGAAATTTAACCAACTAATGTACTGAAAAATAGAAATAAACATAATGATTTATTCAGACAGAATTACAAGTCTAGTACCCATATTGTGTTCAGTTCAAATGTGTTGGTGTTAATACAGAAGTATCGAAGGTAACAGTATTGGCAGTGTTGTTTTGTTCTATATTGGGCAGTGGCTTGGCCTTACTGTTGGGAGCCCAAACCCAGTGGTGTTTTCGGTCGGAACTTTCTAAAACTGGCATTTTCAATATTGCGATCAAAGTCAAATGTTATGCTATGGTGGTGCTAGACCTTGCAGTAGTGAAAAACGAATGCAAGAGTTTTTCACTACTAGGACAAGTAAAGCTTAAAAGTACATGTCCTACCTTTTAAATGCACTGAACCCTGCCCTTTGACCTGTCCAGAGCATACCCTAGGGTTGACTTATATGCCTAAAAAGAAAAGGTGTGCGCCTGGCAAAGGTTTTTTTTTTGCCAGGTCGGAAATGACAGTTCAAACTGCACACACAAGCTCTGCAATGGAAGGCCTCGGGCATGTTTAAAGGGCTACTAGGTGGGGAGGGCGGCACAATCAGTTCTGCAGGCCTAGTAGAACCCTGTAATTTACAGGCCATGGGTACATATAGCACCACTTTACTAGGGACTAGTAAATTAAATATGCCAATTGGGTATAAGCCAATATTACCATGTTTAGAGGAGAGAAAACATGCACTTTAGCACTGGTTAGCAGTGGTAAATTGCTCAGAGTCCTAAGGCTAGAAAAAACGAGGTCAGAAAAATTGAGGAGGAATGCAAAAGGTTGGACAGAAGAACACCCTAAGGCAGACAGGTCTAATGCCAATGTTTTAAATAGTGAGCACATGCACTTTAGCACAGGTTTGCTGTGCTAAAGTGTACAGAGTCCTAAGACCAGTTACAACGAGATCAGCAAAAAAATGGAGGTAGAAGACAAATGGTGTGGGGGAAGATCACACTAAGGCTGACAGGACTAACAGCCAGTGCCTGAGGGAAAGGAGCGTCTAATATAATTTAATATACATTTGGTTGCCACCAGTGGTGTAACAAAACTTTAGGCCCCCACCTCCCCCCCCCCTGCAAAGTACATGCAGACTCCACCCCACGCCTCAGTACCCAGTCCATAACTCTGAGGTCAAGGACCTGTCAGTGCCGGATGCCCCCCCCCCCACCCCCGAGCTCAGGGGCCCACCCACACCGCATGAGCTTTAGTTACGCCCCTGGTTACCACTCACAAAGTGGTGACTTTTTGGACATTCATAAAGCTTAGCAAACATCTTACACTGGTGGAAGTTCAGAAGGTGTGGTGAACTCAGCAAATTAGTGCTACTATTTATACTTTGTGTAGAAAGGGATACTATAATTTGTTTAAAAAAATATTTGCGATAAAAAGGTTTCCAGTAAAAAAAAAAAAAAATCTGCAATTTACATTGTTTCTAAATGTAGTCATGCTGGATTGTGCGCATAGCATACATTATGCAAACATATGGTTATAAATATGGTTGGAAGCTTATTTCATTCACATTTACAAAGTGCTCAAGGGGTTAGCAGGCATGGCAGAGCATAATAAAGTTGATAAGAAAAAGCACACTACGACAAAAAACACTCACAAACCACCATGCTTGGTTCAATTTATTGATCTCATTGATGACGAACGTCCATAACATTTTCGGTTTTAGGTAGGTCAGATGGACGTTTATTCACTACTACAGCTGGGTAGTATGCAATCACCTACCCTCTTCTTACATTCGATTAAACCAACGACCCATGCATACATTTGTGTACATCATGACTTGCAATATTTGCACACGGAAACTAAAATCTATGCACCCATATTAAAGTACATTTCGGTTTGCGCATTTTGCACTATTCTTTCCATGCATTTGTCAATTACATTCGACTGTATGTTTACTGTATGAAAATATCTAACAATCTCTACTATATCAAATCTATACAAATCCCACAATTCTTCATTTACAAACATGATGCTCATGACCCAGTAATAAATTTAACCATGACAGCTTAAACCACAAGTGTTTTCTAAAATGTTTAAACTACGACCACGAAGGTCTTAAATGGGGTTTTAATTGACATTAAATTGAAACCATTTTCTGCAGCTAAGAAAGAAATGCGCGTCTCTTCAAAAAGATTTTAACTTAATGATCGGGCAAACAAGTGGAAACACATTGCACTTTATACGTTAAGGACCAGACATGAACTGCTTTATTTTCCTTACTCCCACGTTTCTGAGAAAATAAAAATATTTTCTGCGTTGCGGTTTACGTGCACAGCGTCCAATTAGCTCGCGATCCAACACACAGTATTAGTTTTTACATTGTTAGTGTCCAGGGCATATTCTTTCCATTTTCTTAACTATGGATTTTATGTAAACATTCTTCTGGTACTGATGTGCTGTCCGAGTCTGTTTTGAGGATGTAGAGCCAAAAAAAGTTTTTTTCTTTGAATCAGAAAAGATGTCCGTGCTGAGCCAAGAAACGGAAGGCAGCCGCGCTTCTCTTTTTGCCTACAGAAAATAATTAAGATTGGTCGGTTATTGTTTGACCAAAATCTTTCGACTTATAGGATATTTTATTGATATTTGACGTCAAAACTGATCTTTGCTGTTCGACATACAGGACCTAAATTAAACACCTGATGACAGATGTTGGATTAGACAAGGTATGGTATTGTGTATTTTTTGCGTGCTTCTATTTTTATTGGCACATGGAAGGCCATACACCAATACCCTTTACTCTATAAAGCGTCCTGGAATCAGTCAGGTTCACTGATAATATGCCTTCCATGTGAAGATTAGGTATATTAAGGTGTTAAGCTGGTGGTGTTGACTTGAAACTTTGCCGAGGCATTTTTTATATTTGTTAGAACTGCAAAAAAGACAATTAATGCTACCGGGTGTGCTGCTTTATGCCTCATAATAATTTGACTTATCTTACCGCATAGTATAGTCAATTGAGCCGCATAATTGGCCCTTCAAGTGGCCTTGCCTAAAATATACAGATAAAGAGGTACAATTGATTAACTTTATGTGCCTATATTATTGTGTTGATAAACATCAAATAAAAAAGCATTTAAATCCCATGCTAATGCATAAAACAAGAAGTGATCCTACCAGGAGTGAGTCATGGAATGGTTTAGTTTGTGGTGTACGATACAAAAGTACTCAGTATTAATTGTTTATAAAGGCACATGCGAATGAGTATGTTCTTTGTAACACGCAGTCTGAACTGTATCACTTCTACTTCCTATCGTGAATGAAGGGCAATATGGCTCAGGTAACTTGTGCCTCTTCTATGCTCTCTTTAGACCCACAATTTACCAGGCAGAGTTGAACAGACTAAAGGAGATCCCCCTAAATTAGGATTTATGGATGTCTACAATATTCTGATGACGTTATTCTATTGGATTTAACCGTGATAGAATTACAGAGGGGTCTTATCACACAGGGAAACTATGCTGAGGAACATTTTCTAAAAAATAAACATTTGGAAGAGTTAAGTTATGGTTTTCAGGTCTCGTGGATGTAGAGTTAGGAAAGATTTAAATTGGTTCTTGGGGAATGATAATTTGGAAGTGGTTACGTTTTATTGATACCTTGGCAGGATTTTTTCCAGCAATTGTTTAAATACAGATCATATTAGGCAGTGTAAAAGTAAGGCATTGTCTCATGCCTCAGCTCTTCATAGACTATATAAGCGGTGTGGGCAAAGACAGTTTGCCCATGTTCTTGCAGTCTATAAGATTAAAATCCCACATTAACTGAGTTATGCCTGTGAAGTAATGGAGGAGCAGTATTGATCTATTTTTGAGAAGATCAAAGCGCGTATTTGGGGCCAAATTTGTAACTTGAATTATTCAGCTGCTCCTGCCACCTTCTGGCTTGAGTTTGGGCTCCTTTCTACAAATGTAAAATACAAAAATGGTTTCAGCACTCTATACAATGGTGTCAAGATTTCTTGTTACAATCAACAATCAAAGAGTTCAAGTAATTCAGCACATGAGGAAAAAAGTATCCAAATCCAGAGTATATTTTTCTTGTTCCAATGTTCTCTTTATTTTTCACAAACAGATTCTTCCTTCACAAATTCATTCATATATAGAATAGTGACTAGGGTTCTATTTGTGCTGCACTAAAACACAAAATATTTTTTTAGCTGAAGGGAAGAAGCACCCGTTTTTTAAATTAGCTGAAAGTCCTTGATATGTTCAAAGTTGGTCAGAATGAGGTGGCACCTCTCCCAAAGGTTTTTATGAAGTGAGTTGGAAAAGGGCCATTTTACTTTGTGCCCAGAATGCTTGGAATAAAATTGTAGTTGAGAGTAGCATATGTAAAAAAAAACTCAACCACATGTTTCATGGAACCCTCCCCATAGTGTGCGTAGAAATATTCTATTACTAATGTTGACGATGTTTCCATTATGAGTTGTTACGGGTACATGGGAAGGTATTCCTAGGGATGAGAGGCTTTGTGACCTTTGTTTGAATTGTGTTCAAGATTTAAATCAAGTGATATTTGTGTGTCCCTTCCTACATTCATTGTGATGCCAATTGTTAAGACCATTGTTCATAAAGTTCAATCTAACTTCGACAGCAAAAGCCCATCAATACCTCTTCACCCCTTTATCTGAAACAGATTGCACAAACATCTACACATTTTAAAACATTTTCTAACCATTTTTAAGAATGTGCTTTGTTTACTTTAGTTTTTTGTATTAATGTATTTGGCCTTGCATCTGTCTGAATTGGGTATCAAAAGGTTTCTGAAAGACTGTGTATCCCAGAACAAAAGTATTGTATCACTATTGATTCGAAAAGTGTAATGAATTTCTTTTCTATTTGTTTAGTTCTTCCTATTAATTTTGCCCTATTTATCTGTTGTACTGTATCAAGGATGCATTGTTTTCTTTATCGTTCAAGAATCACACAATAATGTTTAACTGATTCCTTTGCGCATTTGAACTTTCTCTGTTTTTGGGTATTTGAAGTAGAGCATGGTATTAAGCCTTGTGGGATCTTTTTGTTCTTGTCAATATGTATATATTATATTGCATGGGTCTCTGAATTGCTCTTTGTATATTTTAGCTGGCATTTTTGTGGACCTCCTTAGAGTTCCAGATCATAATTAATAAACGCTGATACTGCACAGGTAAAGTGATGTGCTCAAGAACACATAGTTTGGTGACTTGAGCAATAGTGTAATTTCAGGCCTGGGTTCATGGCTCTACAGAAACCACTTTAGGAAATTCCCCCCTTTCTTTATCTTCTCACATATGCACAAATAATTGTCTACTTGCATTACAAAGATAGGTAAGATGTAAAACATTCTATTTGCATAGAAAATACTTTCCATAGCACGCTGAACTTTTACACTGGTGCCATCCTTCGATATCTCCATTTCACAATTCTACAATGTGATAATAAAAATAAAGACAAGACCATTTAATATGTTCTATTTCCCACAAGTGGCTTTTGTTTTCATTCTAAATGGTACTTAGTTTTCCATAACTCCTGACACTTTCCCAGCAGGCATAAAAGGTATACAGCTGCATCCTTAATATGGAATATGTCTAAGTACATTGTCGATAAATAAAATTGTAGGAATATAATAACAACTTCTGACTTGCTTACATCTTATTTTGATGGACACGACGGATACAATTGTGCAGCTGTTACCTTGTAAATGTAAAAAGACATGGCTAAATAAAGTTCATCCTCTATTCAATTAACGCACAACTGAATTTTTCTGTACGAAAAATCCTATCCTATCCACTGCCTGCACACATTAATGACATGACACCTTCATGGAAATGTAAATATAATTTCCGGAATCACATGTTCATTTTGTTCACTCTTTGTTTCAGATAACTGAGACTTAACTAATGACCAACACCGAATATTCTTTTGAGCTGTGCTGCGTAGGGCTCCCTACAACAAACAACCATTGGCAAAACCAATAAGTATGGCTTGCGTTTTGAGTACCTACTTAAATATTAAATTTAAAAAAGTCTGTTTCAGTGAAAAGAAAACTGAAAAACAACTACTTTTTATAGAAACTGCAGCTATGGGAATGTGTCACGGTCCAGATTATATTTGAGATGCAAAATATGATGCATTTCAATGCAAGCGTTCCATAGGAAGACGACTGATACACCAAACAGCCATAGTAAAAGGGGAGAGAAAAATAGTCCCGAGAGTGGAGCCAAAATTCACTCTATGCATGTTTTAAAGAATTGATAACAATCAGGCATGCGGGCAGCTGCACTGTTAAGCCAAGCTTAAAGAGGTTCAACAACTATTTGCACTAGTTTGTGTAGAAACCCCAAATATGTATCTTATTTAATCTGTACACTTGGTTAATACTTTAATCACCTCCTCATTAGAGCTTGATGCTTGTTAGATGTTTAGTAAGTCTTCCGTTTTAACCTTTTCTGTTTTAGCTTCATTAAAATTTGATAGCTTTTTTTTCGAAAATATAAAAAAATCAGTTGTTTCATGCTCATTAAATGAATAAATGATACAATTTATATTTGAACTTATAGGACTCACCGTATTACTTTGTTATGTTTCTTGGGGGGGCACTCTTGATATGCAAAGCCACATTTATTTGCCTTCTCTTGTACAGCTTTTCATTTTCTTATTGCTATGACTAGTGGTGAACCGCATATAATATACCACAAATAATCTTTTAATGCTTACTCATCTTTTCATTCTCAAAATTTTAATTGCCATAAATTAATTTCTCCCGGTATACCACATAGTGTGAAAGATTTTCACATTGACAGAACAGAGGTATCACTCTCGAACCAAGTCTTGAACTGGTGACCGGAAGAGGGGTTAAACCTATTCTCCATTGCAGGGCCATATTCTTAATTGCAATCCGAAGGCAAACCATGTTTTGTGTAAGCTCTTCCTGATTGTCCCACATTTACAGGTACGTTTAGTGCCTCTTCTGAAATAGTTTAATAGTGAAAGTCCTGGAGCTAGTTTTTGACATGTGATTGTCAATGCATATCTTTAGCATATGATGGATAAAACGGGAGGGATTGATGCTCAATTGAATGACTTCTGATCAGCTGTGGGTGTGACAAAGGCACCAAGCACCATGTTGATGTTGATGATCACCTAAGACCTCCACTACACTGTGGAGTACTATAAAACACATATTTCAGACGGAACCATGAAACTCAGGAAATATTTCACTGCTCCCTCTGAAAAACAGATGTAATAATGACAGTCCCCAAACAGAGTGATGCCATTGTCTGAGGTACTAAGATCATGCAGCATGGAGAACCAAATTATGCAGCAAGGTTTCTAAATTATTGTGAACAAATGGAAATTATGCAGCATATGCTCTGGTAGTATTATTTTCATTCTTTTTTTGTCAAACCTGCAAACGTAGCAAATTATACAGACAATTATGTGGTAAATACCATAAATCTCTAAGAATGATATAAATTCTGTGGCTAACAGCATTGTCAATAGTTTTAACAACAATTTATTGCTAAAAAAGTAAACATATATTCTATATGCGATCAATGCCCACTGTCAGCTGCAACTTGAAGAAAACATATGTTTCGACATAACTACCCCAGATTAAACATGGGATATGAAAAATACTTGATGGGTCATGTGTAACTTGTATAATATAGGCCTATATTGTCATCTCGCGGTTCTTGTGATGGCGCCAGAAATCCCAACAGGTACTTGTTATGTTTATATATATATTTACATTTTTCCTGGTTCGCTGTACTCAGCGATTCCAGATCCTATGATGCTGGTGCCAGCTGACGGTGACAGGAGCCGTATTTCATTCTTGTGAAGTTCTCAATAATACACCAAAAGATGGAAATCAGGAGCGGCACACCAGGAGACTGCACAACATGAAATTTATTGTGCGCCAAGTTTAAGATAAGGATTATTTCTTTATTATCGGAATTATAAAAGTTAGAAAAAATTATAAAAATGAGCATGTAGATACCTAAGGTGGTATGATGTATGAATTGAAATTGTAATCACTGAAAAACTTTGCAGTTTTATATCACCAGCAGCCGATATGCTACTCGTATGATTTTTGGCCTTAATAATGTATTGGTTGAAAAACAGGATGATCCAATTTGGTTCATATGAGATCAACACTGAAGTAAGTCATAGGCGAAGTAATAAGAAACATAGTTTAAAACAACTTTATTAACACATCTTAATGCTCACATAATACTGACACGGACATACAGTGACATACAGCATTTGCAAAAGGCTACAATTTCTATAATCACTGCTTGTTTTTAAGTATATTCTCTGATAAAATATGCATTGCTGTTGCCGTTACATTAATTATGTCACATTTATTCTGGATTTTGCAATTTGTTGTAGGTGTCCGCAATTTGTATATTCAACAAAATGGGGATGTAACTGCAATTTCGGATGTGATTTTTATGTTCAAGAATTCTATGTTCAAGAATTTAAAAGCATGATGCTTAAACATGCAAAGTAATTTGTCATAATGTTTCTGAAATACTGAAGTATTTTTTCAGTTTCCATGAACCATGTTTACTATTTCTAAGGGAATTTGCTGTAGCAAGATACTTGAAAAAGGCTAAATGCTGAAACGCGTCGTCTTAAACTTGTTGCACAATACATTTAATGTTGTGCAGTCTCCTAGTGTGCCGCTCCTGATTTCCATCTTTTGGTGTATTATTGAGGACTTCACAAGAATATATATATATATATATATATATATATATATATATATATATATATATATATATATATATATATATATATATCCACAAGAAACAGGAAACCCACATGAAATGAGGCTTCTGGAAACTTTGTATAAGCTCGTAGGTTTCAATGAACAGCTTGCCAGCAGAGTCACCACAACGAGCATGCTTCAATAATATTTCATACGCTGTACGCGTTTCGAGACAGAATCTCTTCGTCAGCAGCGTTTTGTTCGTGGCAGAAATGAGAGCGCTGCACTGGTCGCACCCTTAAATGAACACCACCTGCCCTGATGGGTGTGGCCACCCCCGTGGCCCTCTGGATGATGTAGTGCGTACCGTACAGATATTACGAGCACTTCCGAAGGGGAGAACAAGATAGAGCTTCCCGGGACGAAGTGAGTCAATGCATCCCTTCAAACCGCATCGTGGCGAGGCTCCGTTCAAACTGCCGAGAGGGACCCTCTCGGCAGTTTGAACGGAGCCTCGCCTTCGGAAGTGCTCGTAATATCTGCTAAAATACGGACTGGATTTGCAAAAAAATTGTGTGTAAGCCATCGACCCTCCCCGGGCAGATCCTGAGGCCCGGTGCTATTGGAGATTATCTGTGGAGAGTCGGACCCTTTCTATTACAGACTTACGTTCGGTGGGGAATGTCCTACTGAATTCGATCCACCATCCATTGGATTTGAATCTGTGCCCCCCGGTGAAGCATCCTCTTGCCTCCGTATATCGCCTGTGTGATTCTCTATTGAGGACAGGGAGTTGACCGAATGATGTGATGTGAACCTGCAGCCTGGATTTCATCTTCCAATGATAGCCTTAACAAAAGCTTTGAAAATAATTATTTGATTTTTCTGTTGTGAAATACTACCAAAGAACTTTTATGTACCTATCTGCGCCCTGACGAAGGATTGGATAATATCGGTCCTGTTCCGAAACGCGCGTCGGCGCCTGTTGTTTTGCTGTTGTCTTCTTCTTTTATGCCAGTTTTACAATGATGTATATATAGGATTGTTTTTCTCATTGTGGTGTGTGTATGATTTTGTAAATAGTGTTGAGTGGTATGATTGATGATGGTTTGATTGAGTGTGATTGATGACTATTTTGAAGTGGGTAGGCTGCAATGTTGTGTTCTAAATGTAAATAGAGTTTGTATATACACTTATGTCTTCATTGTTATTGGACTTGATTTATAAATGAAAAGAAATCTCTCTAGAAAATAAATTTACATATGATTTTCAAATAAAAATGTCGTGTGTGGGACAATGATGATGTTGTGAATTATAGATTAGAGCATTTGCCTTTCTTCATATCTAGTCCTAGGGGGGGTCTTTCTGTTTTTGACTTCAGTTTTTCCCTGCCTCCCTCCCCTAGCATTCTGATTCAGGGACCCTCTTGTGTTTTTGGCTCCTTGACAGTATACTAGAAGGTAAAATAGAAGGTTGCTTTGGTGACAATGTTAACTAAAATGACGATGAGCAGGAAAGGAGAGAGAGACATTTCTATACTCATTGTATATTAATTTTGCTATGCTAGTATGAATTGATGTGTTTGAAATTAGAGGTGAGTGTTTGCTTATCAAATTTAATGTAATAGTAGTTAATGTGTACATTCCCACACACTCAGGGAGGTCCCTATAGACCCAGTTACACTCTCACAAAAGCAGCTAAGTACCGATTACTCATATAGCCAGACAGTGGCTGCTACACTCACTCACACACCCATAAGACAATTCACATACCCATTTACTCATATGTACGTCCAAGCTTGAGTACTAATTTGCCCTTTGAGCCTGGGAGGACATCCACAGAATGCAACCTGCACCACAAGACAAGTTTAAGAGGACTACTTCAGCACTCTTGAAAAGTGAGAACAGTGAAAGTAGTTGATCTAAGAATCAGGGCTCCAAAGAGTAGGTGGTTTCAGAAGGAGGAAGAGGAGTGGAGAAATACATGTGTCAAGTCTCCAGAAGAGAGAGGGGATCACCCAGAGAGAGACATCTGTATTGGATATGGTGCAGAAAGTACTGTCTCCTCCCAAACTCAGTCCCAAAGGGATGTCAAGGATAGACAGGCTGATTGATACCTGAGGCTGCAGCTGGCCCAGTTGGTTGCAGAAGAGAGAACAGTTGAGGCTGAGAGCCTTGGAAGAGAAAAGGGTCTTGCTAGCTGGAGTGTCACAGAGGTGCACTTTAAGGCAAAATAGCTGTTAAAGTCAAGCAAAAATGGTGGGAGCACCACTACTGTGTCCAGTGCAGAAGAATGAGTTAATATATTCAGAGACTTGGTGCCTGACTTTAAGGAAGGGGTTGATATAAACAGATTATTTATGATATAATAAGTAGCTGTAGAGGTACAGAGAATCTCTGAGAAGGATTAGAGGGGTGCCTTTGGAGTTGTATTGGTAGTGATGGAAAGGACTACATACTGGCTCTAGTGAAGGGGAAGAGGTTGATGTATACCACTATAAAGGAGGCCATTGTCAGTAAGTATGAATTACCCTCAGAGGAGTGAAGGTTAAAATTCAGGGTTAGTCATAAACTGTGTCACTACTGCTGGGAGGATTTTGTGGGGTACTTTTTAAATGTTTGTTAAAAGTACTTGTTGGCTTTTACAAAGGTGTTTTTAACAGTGCTATACTTTTTCTTTCTTTCCAAAGAAAACTGAGAAGAAGCAACTTGCTTCAAACAACAGATGGAATACATATGGAATATGAAATCTAGGGTCATCAGAATATAATCTTGTTGACTTGTACTCTGCTGCAGGTATTTGTACATGGCGATCATCATATCGTCTGCCTACTCCACTTCGAAATATAGTTGGGAAAACATTGAGCCTTTAAACTTTTCTCCATACACTCATTGGAGTTCTTTTAGCTTGTTTTATTTGATACATTTAATTGGCATTCCAATAACCTCTTTTGAATATAGTGGATAGATACTGTAATGCTCATATACTTTTTCAGATCTACTTGTATCCAGTTTTCAAACTGTCCTCTTGAAGGCAACATTTCTTTATCCATGCAACATCAATGTTAGACAACATTTATATCTTTATAGTACACATTATTGTATTTAAGATATAATGTAGCTTTCTTCACCTTATTTACACCCACAAGTTCCTGCAAGATTTTTTGTTTTTCATTAGCACACCATTCACTAGAATAACACGCAGTTCTTCCAAAGCTCTCTCCACACCCAAAGATTCAATATTGCAGTTAACGTCTAAAGGCATTCCTCTAACTTTATGCTCTTTCTAAAGCACAGTGGATGATACATTTGATGTTAGAGTCTGCTTCTCTCAGAAATTAATGTTAGTGATCCCAGGGATATTCTGCTCAACTCAGGGTTAGAAACCTAGTTGGTGTTCCTAAATCTCACCACATGCACTTAGCTCAACATAATGACAATACCAGTTCTCATTAGTCCCAAATTTGCAGAGGTAAAGTAAATAGACAGCAGGACGTCAAGTACATGGGTGGGGTCCTACAGTATCAATTGATTCCTGACAAATACTACAAATACTACTACACTCCCATTTATACACAGAAGCATGTCTATGCCTTCCTTGTACCTCTTCACCTATCTCTTCCTCTACATTTCTAGGATCCATCATCTCTTTTCCAATGGAACTACTGTATTTTACTTAATAACTTCAGCTAGTTGTTTCAACTGCGTTCACTAATTCATTCTCTTGTAAATAGCTTTTTTCAGTAAAGATAATTTCGGTACTAGATGTACGTTTCCATTCTCCTTTGAAATTTTTGCAAAAGTTACTGTTAAAGTTTGTAGATTTATATTGCAGCTTATCACCTGTGACAGTATCCAGGCACTGTCCTTGGGCTCCATGAGATTAAGTGAATTGCCCAGAATCACAGGATGTTGCGCCGACATCAAGACTCAAACCTGGATCCCCAGCTCCCGAGGCTTCAGCTCTGGCCGTTGACATACCCCAAAGCAGACTTTGATATATCCAGGCGTACACCTGTACAGACACTGACACATCTAACCTAACTCTAATGCATCCATTAACACACTCAGACACAGACAAAGTCCCATACAGTGACACAGCCAGGCTGATATTAATCCATTCACTGTCACACCTGGGCATACAATAAAGCCCTGAGTTGGCAGGGTATGCCCAGACATGGGTCCCTTGCTCACTCTGCCACTGGATTCAAAATAGCATGGCTGATGAGGGTTATGAACCTGAAACCGGTCCCAGGATGCTTGTTTCCGGTCCAGGGAAGACATGGCTTGGCAGTTCAGACTGGACTGTTGCCATGAGGTACAGGGTCAGACTGATTTGCATATGGCCATGACGATGGTTTAAACCCAGATCAGTTGACTGGGGGTGAGTGTTTGATTTGCTCAGGCGGTCCGTCCATCATCCCCTTAAGGACATGCAATACACACCTGGCAGGCGGTAAAAATCACCATAAAAGTAGAAAAAACACGCAAACACAAACTGATCAACACCCAAGCACCATGGAGGCAGTCGGAGCAGGCACAGAGGACAAGCGCAACCTCACAAGCACCCCAGACAACCAGCCCGGGACCTCAGGGACAGGGAAGGGCAAGTACAAGAAGAAGAGGAAGACTAAGTTCAGTCCGCAAGCGAACAGGATCATAGTCGCGGAGATGATGGAACACTATCAACAACTGTTCGTCACCTCCAATGTGTCATTCGGCACCAAAAATGGAAATGGCCGGACATCGTGGACAAGGTGAATGCCGTCGGGGAGCACAAGAGGACAATGGACGAGGTCAAGAGGCGATGGAATGACAGAGGTGCAGAGGTGCAGAAAGAGGCGAAAGGCATGCAGAAAGAGGGAAGAGATGTGTAGAAAGAGGCAAGAGAGTTGTACAAAGAGGCAACAGGTGCAGAAAGAAGCAAGAGGGGTGCAGAAAAAGGCAACAGAAGTGCAAAAAGAAACAACAGAGGTACATAAAGAGGCAAGAGAAGAGCAGAATGAGGCAAGAGAGGTGAGGAAAGAGGGAACAAGGGTACAGAAAGAGGAAAAAGAGGCACAGAAAGAAGGAAGAATGGTGCAGAAAGAGGCAAGAGGGATACAGAAAGGTACAGAAAGAGGCAAGAGAGGTGCAGAAAGAGGTAAGTGAATTGCAGAAAGTAGATAGAGATTAGCAGAAAGTGGCAAAAAAAGTGCAGAAAAAGAAAGAAAGGTGCAGTTAGAAGCAACAGAAATGCGCAAAAAGAAGCAAGAGGGGTTTGCACACCATTAGTACCAATTTAATAACCACATTTAGCAATAAGAAACAGGTGACCATTCTAGGTCTGCAAAGGACCTTTCACCATGCTGTAACAGTTGTTGCTGCATTTTTGGTAACGTTTGAGCCGTTTGAGCTAAAAACACGTTTTTTGGGTTCAAATCTGCAGATTATGCAGCAAATAATGGATTATGTGGCAAATGCGGAAAATGTATAATTTTGCTAAAGTTGGTGCAGCCAAATAGTTACATAAATCCAGTGGCCCTGCTCATACCTCCGACTAGGTCCATAAGTGCTCACCAGTGGTTCCTTCTTTTTTTGTCTCATTGAGTTTATAGTTTAGCTTCGATGGAAATGAGGAAGACTAAACCTGAGGTTACCACACCACAACACAACTACCATACCACATAATTACTCTCCATAACACAAAATCCCACTCTATATAATTCCTATACACTAAATACCACATACTTTCTATCCACATCAGTGAAAGTCTATCCACATAATTTCACTGCACATTATACCACATAATTCCACTGCACACAACCTACATCCACTCCACTCCAAGAAACATAAGTAAAACACTTTTACATTTACTATGCCAATAGCTCTAACTCTGCAAATGTGAAACCTATTACATTGCATATGTTTCTTTAACTAGTAGTCATGTTTGCAGAGAGGAGTAGGAAGCGGACTGGGCCTCCGACCAGCGCTCAGCAATCCTGCTGTGTAGGTCTTACAGGAGGTACCAGGAGGGCTTCTTGGCCCCCAAAGTCCCTCAGGAGTAAAGTGGACTTCATCCTCTAGCCAGTACTGTGCCAGGAGGCCCGTTTGCGGAGTGGTGGAGAAAGATGAGCGTGGCCTCCGAAGACCTCTTAGCAATCACACTTTGTGGGACTTAGTGGAGGTAACAGGAGAGGTAGTTGGCCCCCAAAGACAACCTTGGGGGGCCAACTACCCCTCCTAATAACTCCAGTAAGTTCCACACAGCTGAATTGCTAAGTTCTTATAGCAGGCCACGACCCCTCATCCCACCATTCTGCAAACATGCTCCCTGGCGCGCTCTTGGATGGTGAGTAATGTCCACTTTGCTGCTGGGGGTCCTTAGAGGCCAACTAGACTACCTGATACCTCCAGTATGCCCCAGGTATTGGGATTGCTGACAGGTGGATACAGGCCATGCCCCCTTTCTCCACTACTATGCAAACACACCTCCTGGTGTGCTCTTGGTTGGGGGAGGAAGTCCCCTTGCCTCCTGAGGGTCCTTTGGGGTCAACTAGCCCACCAGGTACCTCCAGAAAGACCCACACAGCTGGATTGCTGAGAGTGGTCTGAGGCCATGCCCCCTTTTAACACCACTCTGCAAACACACCTCCTGGTGCACTGCTGCTCAGGGATGAAGTCTACTTTTGTCCTGAAGTCCTCAGAACACAAGTGGACCTCATCGCCCCTTTTGGGCCCTGGGGACTCTATACCCCGGGGCCTGGCCAGCCTTTCCTTTTTTTTTTTTTGGAGGGGGGCACCGTGGCCCCCTTCCTGAGGCCAATTATGGCTCTAGGTACCCCATCCCCTGGGGCCTGACCAGCCTTCATTTTGTTATTTTTTTTATTTTGGAGGGGGACCGCGCAGGCCCCTCCTGAAGCCAATTATGGCACCGGTACCCCATCCCCGGGGTCTGGCCAGCCTTCATTGTTATTTTTTATTTTGGAGGGGGGCCTAGTGGCCCCCTTCCTGAGGCCCCTCACAGAGGAGTTGGCCTAACGGCTAGGGCGCTCGACCTCGGACCTGGGGATCTGGGTTCGAGTCTCGGTAACGACGCCAAAAAACCTCCTGTGATTCTGGGCAAATCACTTAATCTCCCCGTGCCTAAAATGAATGTGAGTCTGTCTTCATGTAACGTAACTAGTGCTATGTAAAGCGCTCTGATACCCGATTCGGTTCGGGTCTAGTTGGCGCTATCTAAAACTCTGCAAAAAATAAAAAAAAATTAAAAAAAATTATGACACAAGCTACCCCATCCTCTGGGACCTGACCAGCCTTCATTTTTCATTTTTTTTTTATTTGGAGGGGGACCTCGTGGCACCCCTCCTGAGGCCAATTATGGCCCCGGGGACCCCCTCCCCTGGGGCCTGGCCAGCCTTCAATTTTTTATTTTTATTTTGGCCCCCGGGACCCCATCCCACAGGGCCTGGACAGTTTTCTTTTTGATTATTTAGGGAGGGGCCATGTTGCCCCCTTACTGAGGCCCAATATGGCCCAGGGACCCCTTCCCCCTGGGCCTGACCTAATGTTGGGGACTGTGGGGGGAGCCGCCATGGTCCCAGCTGTCTCACCGCTTCCTACGGGAGCCGGCATTGATTTTAGACAAGGGGAGCTCCCAACATGCAGCTCCCCTTGTCTAAAAGCAATTCCGCTTTGCTTCATGGAAGCAAGAGCAGGTTTCCTGCTCTCGCTTCCACGAAGCAAAGCAGAGTTTGCAATGAAACGGCGGGAGCCGTGCTCCCTCCCTGCCATTGCAAACTGCAATGTCCAGGGGAGGTGGTGCTCCCTGGTGCTTGGGGGGCCTGTGAGGCCCCTCCACCCAGAATTAAAGAAAGCTCAGAGGAGGTGCCGCCCCGCATTTAATCACTGAAAACCCGAGGGAGGTGCCAGTCCCCAGGGCTTGGGGGGCCAACAAGGCCCCCCAACCCATAATTTTCAAAGCCCCGGGTAGGTGGAGGTTCCTGGGGCAGCTTGGGGACAGGAGCTCCTACTCTTTTAATGTTAAAATAGCACTGGGGAGGTGGCGGTCCCCAGGGCTGCGGGGGCCAACGTGGCCCTGCATCTATTTGCATATTGCCCTCGGGACCTGGCTCACCCAGGGGCTTATTAAAATGAAGTGCTTCATTTAAAAAAAATATTTCGGCCAGATTCGGGCACCCAGCGTAAATCCAGTCAAAAGTATATTTTTTAAATGCTTTTTTGGGCCCTGGGGTCCCTGTGGTGCTCCCTGAGCAAGTCTAGGGGGTCAGGGTGTTTCTACCCTACCCCCTTTTCTTTTTTTTTTACATTGGTTTTGCTGTTTTCTTGTGACTCAGTTTTACCGACTCACAAGATGGCTGCCAACACTTCCTGGTTTGGAGTGTTGGCAGCCAATCAGAATGATGCTCATGATCGGGAGGGTTCACAAATCCTCCGCTGTTACGGCTGCCATTCACCTGTTCTCCAGAGTGTTCGCCTTTAGTGTTGATAAGCCCCCAACTCCTCTGAGGTTATATAGAAAGGCAGTAGTCGAAATTACGTGGCCAACCTATATTTCACCATGGGGAAAAGGGAATAAAGGGAATGGGGAAGAGTAGAGATATGATTGTCAACCAACACTTCAAACCAGGAAGTATTGGCAGTCATCTTGGGACATTAAAAAAAGGGGGAAGGATAGAAATACCCTGACCCCCTAGACCACTTGGGGGCCTCACAAGGCCAAAAAAAGCTTTTTTTGTTTTAAAAATATTCTATTGGATCTGCTGATCCTGCAGATTTTTTTAAAAAAAAGAAGAGTGGCCCCAGGTGGGATGGAGGCCTTTTGGTAATAAGGGAGGGGTGCAGAGGCACCCCTCCAGAGGTTTATTTTTGCCCAGGGACCAATATCTCCCTGGGGAATATTCATTTACAAATGGAGGGCCCTCTCTGACTTCCAGGCCTCAGGGACCACCACCTCACAGGGGTCCCATGCCACAAAGGAATTGGGGACTTCATGGACCCGTGCCCTGGGACCACCACCTCCCCAGGGCTACAATATTTTTATGGAGGCCTCTCAAACCCTCCCTGGTCCCGGAGACCACCACCTCCCTGGGCCCAAAATGAATTTGTATTGGAGGGCTTCAGAGTCCTTCCCAGGCCCCAAGGACCACCACCTCTCCAGGGCCATCTTCCTTAAAAATAATTGGGAGAGGGCCCATGGCCCCCTCCCGGGTTGTTCTCGGCCCAGTGACTGTCATCTCCATGGGGTAGGCCCTACAGATTAGAAAGGAGCCATAGATGGTACTGGGGACCGCCACCCCCCAGGGCTGGTCCTGCTATGTCCCAGGGTGCCCACTCCAGGACATAGCTGTTTGCTATGGTTTGGTAGGCACTTTCCTGCTCCAGCCAAGCTATAGCAAATGCTCAACTTTCAGCAAGCAAGAATATTAAATATACTCTAGCTTGCTGGAAGTGGAGGAAAATTGCTTTTGCAGAGAGGAAGCTGCATATTTAGCAGCTCCCCCATCTGAGAAAGCAATGCTGGCTCCAGTAGGAGGCAGGGAGCCGGCAGGCACCACAGGGTCCTTGAGACTCCCCTTGGTCGCCAACGGTTGTGAGTGGGTGCCCTGGGTGGGATCAGGGTACCCAGCATACAGGCCAGGCTTTAGGGGTGGGGTTTTCAGGGCCAAAGTAGGCCCTAAGTGGTCCCCCTCCACTTATTTGTTAAAAATTAAATTAAAAGGCTGGACCCCGTGGAGGGGATCCCTGGGGCTGAAATCGGCCCCATTCAAAAAAGGCATGGCGGATGGGGTCCCAAGGGTCGAAATAGGCCAAAGGGAGGGGGGTCACAGGGCCCCCCTTTCCTAATATATAAAAAAAGTCACCCCTTTTCACTACCACTCTGCAAACACACCTGCTTGTGCACACCAGATTGGGGGGTGAAGTCCCCTTGGCTGCAGGGTTTCTTGAGGCCTTGAACTCATCCTGTTACCTCCAGTAAGTTCCATACATGTCGATTGCTGAGAGGTGATCGGAGGCCCCACATCCTATACCATCGCTCTACAAATGCATTTCCTGGCGCAATACTGGTTGAGGGATGTAGTCCCCTTGGATGATAAGGGTCCTTGGGGACCAGGAAGCCCTCCTATTGCCTCCAGTAAGTCCCATGCAGCAGGATTACTGAGAGCTGGTAGGAGGCATCCCCCTTTCTCCACTACTCGGCAAAGACAACTACTAGTAAAAAAACATTGAAATCCCCTTAAAAAAATAAAGGTTGCAGTGACATTATGAAAAACCTTAAAAATGCACTTAAAAAACAAAGATTACAGGGACATTATAGTCAGAAAATATAATCTAAAAAAAACCTCAGAAATTCACTGTAAAAAAACAAAGGTTACAGGGTCAAAGATTAGGCTAAGATTTCACTTATACAAAAACAGACAAATTTAGTAGTTATAGGTACCTGAGCTAATTGTAACTTACAACCCCGCTATGCACTTCTTATGACCTCACATATTACATCACTTATGACATGGTCAATGACATCACTGATGGCATCACTGATGACATCACTGAGGACATCACTGAGGACATTCACCCACAGAACCACTCACACACCCAGTCACATTCCCATACAACCTCTCGTACACCCACTAACACACCCACACATCCACTCACATACCCATTCACACACCTACACCAGTACTCACATACCCACTCACTCCTCCATAGAGGCACTCACACACCCACTCACTCACTTGCAGAGCAGCTCACACAACTATTCAGTCACCCATACAGCCACTCATAGACCCAGTCACCGCCACCCATATAGCCACTCATAGAGCCACACACGCACCCATACAGCTACTCATACACCCACTTATGTACCTACAGTCACTCACATTATTTATTTATTATTTATTTATTACAGGATTTATAAGGCGCATGGCTGCCTCAGCGACGAGATGTCCCAGCGCAACACATCCAATCACTCACCCATACAAGCACTCACAAATTCACTCCGACAAACTCCCGCACAACCACCTGCATACCCATTCACACATCCATACAAGAGCTCACATATTTGCTCACTCACCCATATAACCATTCACAAAGACACTTACTCTCCAATACAGCCACCCACACACCAACTCACTTAACCAAACACCCACTCAAACAGCCGCTCACTCACCCATACAGCTACTTACACACCAAGCCACTCACTCATACAGCATTCAGACACCCAATCACTCACCCATAGAATCACTATATACCCACTTACCCTCCCATGGAGCCACTCACACTGCCACTCAATCAACCATATAGCCACTCACACACCCACTCACTCACCAATACAGACACTCACACCGCATCTCACTCACCCACATAGCTACTCACATACCCACTTATACACCCAAACAAACACTTACACACACATACACAGTCACACAGCCACTCAAATTACATGTTAGAAGTAGTATAACTGAGTAGTAATGCCCCATGTAAACTCTTAAACACACTTACACTCATTTGATGATGTCATCAGTTATTCCACTGGAAATATCATCAGTGCTGTCACTGACCATGTCATAAGTGTTGTAATATGCATTGTGGGGGCAAAAGTTATAGTTAGGGCAGATAACTAAACATGCTGAATGTCACTGGTTTTGTATGAGTTAAATCTTAGCTATAACATCCCAGTAACCTTTGTATTTTTCAGTGGAAAATATATAGATCATATATATATTTATATAGATATATAGAGGGGAACATCGTTTACAATGCGGTGTTTACACCGCAGTACCTTTACAACGGTGCCATTACAACGCAAGTCGTTACTACGACTTGCACTGGATGGCGCTGTTGTATAAGGAATATTGTAATTTTATATTCCAACACCTTCCCTACTGTTACATGGGCTGGTGTTAGAATATAAAATTATAATAATCCACAATCCACGCACACCAACGCAAGTCTTGTAACGACTTGCGTTGTAAAGGCAGCGTTTTAAAGTACCCTGATCTAAAAGATCGCGTTGCATGAATGTACATCCATATATAGACACACACATATATATATATGTGTGTGTGTATATATATATTAAGCATGGGTGAATTTTGCGAATTCGCGATCCGCGAATTTGCGGATTTGCGAATTCGCGATCCGCAAAATTCGCGAATTTGTGCTAATTTGCGGATTTTTTTATTTTTGCGTGTTCGCGGGGCATTGGCGTGTTCGCGAGGCGCTTTGCGTGTTCGTGGGGTTTTTTTGTGCGAGACCGCGAAGCGCCCTCTGGTTCATCACTGCCACCCTCTCATTTTTTGTGCCCTTCTGCCCTCTGCCCCACTCGTTTTTGTGCCATTCTGTCCTCTGCCCCACTCGTTGTTGTGCCCTTGCGCCCCTTGCCCCACTCGTTGTTGTGCCCTTCTGCCCCTTGCCACACTCGTTGTTCTGAACTTTTGACCTTCTGCCCTCTGCCCCACTCTGTGACCTACTGCCCATCTGCCTTCTGCCCCACTCCTGTTTTATTTTAGAATGGCACCGGCAACCTGCCAGCGCCATTCTAAAATAGTTACTAAGTTAGCTTCATCAGGAAGCACTAATAGATAAAATAAAGCAGGTGCTTGAGCACCTGCATTTTATCTATTAGTGCTTCCTGTTGAAGCTAACTTAGTAACTATTTTAGAATGGCGCTGGCAGCTTGCCGGTGCCATTCTAAAATAGTTACAAGCTTGAAGCTTGAACTTTTGCCCCCCGGATCCATTCCGCTCGCGGGTTTTCAGATTTTCGCCAAATTCGCGGGAATTCACGAATCGCGAATTTGCCGAAAATCCGCAAAATCCGCAAGCGGAACGGATTTTGCGCCCACCAAGCAGCCTCAGGGTAGGAGCCGACCAGGGCAAGCATCCAGCTTGCTAGTTTGACGGGCATATATCCGTCTGCTACTCCGCTATCGTGAGGTCGCCTGGTTGGCGAGGGGAGACCACTCGTCCGCCTTGATCCACACATGGGGCGCCAAGACTAAACAGGACTACCAGTCCCATCAGGCACTGGGACATTCGGACTGCCCATCAGGGGCGTGCCTTGATCATTATCAGGGCTGGTACCTGCATTCCCATCATCAGTTCGCCAAATCCTCTGAAGAGAAGGCGGGAGCCTTCGAAACGCGTAAGGAATTCCACGGCGAAATGGGATTGAATCACTTTCTCTTGAGCTCCTCAGCTATTCAAGCACGCTGTGGCAAGAAAGGCGAGTTCAAGTTTCTCCCCGCGAGTGTGGCTGTGTCTTTACACGCGAGCGCACATATGTGGATGGAACCATCGCCATCCTTTTACCGCACCCGCCAGAAGAGTGCAGCAGCGCCATGATGGAAACGAGCGAGCAGAGACCCTGCATTCACGCTGAGCACCGCCAAGCAGCCTCAGGGTAGGAGCCGACCAGGGCAAGCATCCAGCTTGCTAGTTTGACGGGCATATATCCGTCTGCTACTCCGCTATCGTGAGGTCGCCTGGTTGGCGAGGGGAGACCACTCGTCCGCCTTGATCCACACAGGGGGCGCCAAGACTAAACAGGACTACCAGTCCCATCAGGCACTGGGACATTCAGACTGCCCATCAGGGGCGTGCCATGATCATTATCAGGGCTGGTACCTGCATTCCCATCATCAGTTCGCCAAATCCTCTGAAGAGAAGGCGGGAGCCTTCGAAACGCGTAAGGAATTCCACGGCGAAATGGGATTGAATCACTTTCTCTTGAGCTCCTCAGCTATTCAAGCACGCTGTGGCAAGAAAGGCGAGTTCAAGTTTCTCCCCGCGAGTGTGGCTGTGTCTTTACACGCGAGCGCACATATATATATATATATATACATATACATATATATATATATCGCCAGTAGATAGTTATAGTTAGGGCCAAGTTTCCATAGGTAGAAAATGTTTTTGTTTTGCTTATAACTTTGGTGTTGTTTGATGAATCTTCATTATATTTTCCAAACTAATTCTTTGTTCATACCAGCTCCTATGTTGAGTTTGGGGGTTATTCATTAAGGGGGGGCTGAAATGAAAGGGGGGTCCCAAAACGTGTTTTCTCCATGTTAATTTCAAACTTTAAACAAGACTACAGGTCGAATGGGTGAACGGAATTACCCCAAATTTGGGAGGGAGAAGGCTCTTGGTCTAGAAAGCACGCTTTTGTTTATTTGGTGCAAATCCATTCAGTCGTTTTGGAGAAATATCGAAATTTACAGATATCGATATTTGGGAATTCTGCCATCTGATTGGCTGGGGCGTTATGAGCATGAGCTTGCTGCTTATTGGCTGCGAGCGATGCGAGCGGTTGCAACTTGGAAGTGTTGGCCTCATTTTGTGATTCCGTTGAAGCGAGTAAGGAGAAAAAAGAGCAAAAAAAGTAGGAAAGAGGAGGGTAGGAGCACTGTAACGTCTGTGGGGTGTTTAGGGTGTGCTATACAGGGGGTGTGAAGTGAAGTATTTACCCCTAACGGTGTGAAAGTGCTGTTTTGCTCAGAGTGAGATGGTGGTGAGGTGAGGTGCTGGTACACTCGGGGATGAACGTGTGTGCCTAAACCATGAGCTGAGTGCTGTAAACTGATGTGCTGAAGTATTTACCCCTACCAGTGTGAAAGTGCTGTTTTGCCCGGAGTGAGATGTTGCGGAGGTGAGGTGCCGGTACACTTGGGATGAAAGCGTGCGCCTAAACCGTGAGCTGAGGGCTGTAAACGGATGTGCTGAAGTATTTACCCCTACCAGTGTGAAAGTGCTGTTTTGCCCAGAGTGAGATGGTGCTGAGGTGACGGGCCGGTACACTCGGGGAAGAAATTGTGTGCCTAAACCGTGAGCTGTAGCATAATGGCCGCTGTAGGATAGCTGTGCAGGTGGTGTTAGTATGCGTTTAGACTATATCGGGAGTGGGAAGCAAACTACTCACTGGTACCAGTCTTAAGATTTGGGGATGAAACTGTGAGCCTAAGCTGTGAGCTGATTGCTGTAAACTGATGTGGTGTGGGCGCTGTAGGATAGTGGCCGCGGTAGCATACCTGTGTAAGTAGTGTTAGTATGCGTTTATACTATACAGGGAGTGGGAAGCAAACTACTCACCTCTGCTTTCTGAAGACTCGAATGCAGTGTTTTAGCAAGCAGGAATAAAGAAGTAATCATGAAGAATATCATGCAGAGTGTTGCAATGCCACAGAAGAGAAATTGTGAAATCAGGTTGTCTATTACAGTGGATTTGTGTAATAAAGCGATGCATTCTGCAAGTTATATAGAAAGTGTCCCTATTTAAGTGCCATAAATGGAGCCACTGGTGTAAGAGCTAAGGCATCCAGCTGAGGCAAACTCCAACCGCTTCTGCTGTATTCAAACGTAAGCTCCTGCATCCGTGAATTCCACATTACATGTTACAGTTCCATGTGACATAAACAATACCTATCAGACTTGAATGACTCTAAATTCTATAATGAAAATAAAGATAGGATATGATTGCCACATATATCTCAACGGAAAACAAAAAAAGATTTGTAAAATGTAATCATCAAACTTATTAGGTACCCTGCCTGGTATTCCTTTTTTGTAACACAAAATTATCAACAGTAGAACAGTCAGCAATCTCTTGTACAGTACATTCAAACTTGTGCGTGTCAGAATTGCTAATAGTTCTACCCACATCGGAACTTTGAGGAGGAATACAAAATTGTGCTTCTTAGAAGCACATTTGGTACCCTTCTCGTCAAACCATACATTATTGTCTTCACCTCTTTCAAAAAAAATATATTGTGCAAAGAGCTAAGGCACCTAGCTGAGGCAAACTCCAACCGCTTCTGTTGTATTCAAACCAAAGCTCCCGCATTAGTGAATTCCACATTACATGTTACTTTTCCATGTGACATAAAGAATAGCTATTAGACATGAACGACTAAATTCTATAATGAAAATAAAGGTAGGATACGATTAGCACACTGTGCCAACCAGTTCCAAAACAATGTTGTGTTTTTTTATCCTGATCGCCAGCTCGTGAGCAGAGGCTGAGGATGAGCTAATTTGTGTGAGAGGGTTTCGTGGATAACAGGCAGGCAGAGAGACGTGTGCACAAAGAATAGACATGGTTTCAAAATGGATGTCATGTTTAGGCTAATTTAGCCAGTAAATATAGTATTTGCATAGGCCATATATCACCTATCCCTGGTTAGACTGGAGACGTAAGGGGCAATAATGAAACCAGAGTTCAAATGCCGGAGCATACTTAGAAAGTTATTATATGAAAATAATTAAATTGAAGTGTATTAAAAAAATATATATATTTAAAATCCAAAAAGTTGGAAAAAATCAATCCAAGAATAACGTGAATTTCCTACAAGTCTTGGAGATTGCAGTCCGGAAGTTCTTCAGCGGCTTGAGACGCGTAATGTTCCAAGAGGTCATTGTTTCCATCGTGTGAGAAAAGCGAAGCGATCCAATTCATATCCCCGAAGGTACAGTAATGTTTCTCGAATGTTGGAGCGGCAATTTGAATTGGCAAGCAATCTACGATGTTGTCAAAGGTTGCACGTTGCAGGATATCTTTCGCAGCTGCGCAGAAATCCCATTCCGCCACGATACCTTTTTGCATGGCAACCGCCATTGCTCCACTGCCTGAACAATCAAGTTCATGGTTTTCAAGATACTCCATTACCTGCTAGATATCGGGAGTGATTGTTGGGATGTTGGCAAGGCATAGATCCATTCGCCAGTAGAATGGGAAAGTTTTGCAATGAAAAGATGGTTGCATGTAGATTGCATTTGTGTAAATAAATGTCATGTTGTAGCTGGCTCCGATAATAGATAGAGGCAGGCAGCCAAAACGTTGTTCCATTTTTTGACAGTATTGATGTAGCTTCACATAGAGGCATATTCTGTTGGACATAGTTGTTACCACAGGGAGCGCAGCCATTTTTTACAACAAAAGTAGTAGTAGGATGGCCGCAAAGAGAGCAAGAATTATGGGCACTGTTCCTGTTATTTCAGCGATGATTGAACTAATAAAGTCTAGTATTATTCAAAAACAGTTATGTAACTTTTAGGTGCATGGCTATCACAGGTGGAAGGCTACTTTACAGACCATGAATATTGATGAAGCCGATGGTTGCATGTTGTGTGTAGTGTAAGATATGTGTTCATAGCAAAACGTTAAAAAAAATTCTATAAGTAGAAGAGGTGTGTCTCATCAAATGCTGTAGAGAGAATGAGTAAAAAGGGTGGTGTTTCCCAATTGTTTCAATGGGAAATGTTATGAAGTAATCAAATGCTTTTTTAAGGTCACATGGCAATAGTGCAGCCAGCGCGCAAGGAGACCGTACTCAATGCGCTTTTGAGAAAATATATTTACTACAAAATAAGTTTATTATAGTTAGAAATATATAAATTTTTAAAATATTTTAGATTATTGCTTGCTCCCATATATATATATATATATATATATATATATATAAAGTTATTTAGATATAGTTTTGAGACATAAAAAAAATGAGGCAATGGCGTATCCGGCACGACACTATATGTCTATGATGTAACACAGGGCCTGGCAGCGGGCACTTGTCGCATACGCAACGCGCAGTGGGCGCGACCCTATACGTACATGACATAACGCGCAGCTTGGTACTGTGTACCCGTCACATATGAACCAAGCAGCTGGTGCGACCCTATACGTACATGACGTAATGTGCATCTTGGTACTGCGTATCCATCGCATACCAAAGTAGCAGCTGGCGTGACCTCATACATATATTTTGTTACGCGGGACGCGATGCCACAAACCCGTTGGATACAAAATGCGCATCATTTACGAGTTTAGCAATATGGCGGATTGGATTCGGGTGCTGATGGAGCTTGGTAGACTACTGGTACGGGACTCGTTTTCTCCCAAAAAGATATAAAACATCAGTGATGTCATCAGTGGTGTCACTGACCATGTCATGAGTGATGTAATATGTGACGTCATTAGCAGTGCATTGTGGGCATGCACATTTTTCAGTTTTTATGAGTGAAATGTCCAACTAACTATAACGTCTGTGAAACCTATTGTTTTTTAGTGAATTTCAAAGGCTTTTTAAAAGCTCATTTCTAACTATAACGTCTGTGAAACCTATGGTTTTTCAGTGAATATATATATATATATATATATATATATATATATATATATATATATATATATATGAACTCCAACTTGCCTCCAAGGTGCTTCACGCACAGACAGGTACGCAGACCACAGAAATACGCCAGAGTCGGTCTTTAAATTGAAGCTGCTTTATTTAATGCATAAAGAGGTGCATGTCGTCAGACGCGTTTCGGGCACGTCCATGCCCTTGCTCACTGATATATATATATATATATATATATATATATATATATATATATATAAATCCACAGTCCTGAAGCGCCGAACACCAACAGCAACGGACGCAGCCAGGTACAGACCACAAACCAAGGTTTTTCAAAGAAATAGTGTGCTTTATTCCATCAATGGGGATGGCGGCATGACGCGTTTCGTCCGGAAAACCGGACTTGATCACATGACAAGACCCAGAGACATAAGTGGTTAAATACTGGTAGAAAACGAAACTCCTCCCACATATGAGTAGACATAAAAGTGATATCGTTCAGTAAAGAAAGTACATCATCCATACAATCTGTACAATGTGAAATAAATGCTCAATACAATAACACTAAAATCACTGTACAGTTTTAAATGTCTTCAAAACAGGAAAAATATATTATTTTCTCTTAATAGACATAAAGGGCAAGTGCCCAATGGATAAACATAATACCTTATAAATGTATTAAAACTGAACCATAAAAGTCAATCTCAGCGGGGTATGTTTTAAAACCAGTAATGCAGTTCATAACCACATAAAGTTTTTAAAGTGCATAGAAGAAAAGTGCAAGGTGCAAAATCCCAAAAATTCAGCAGCAAACATTTTATATCCAGATAAAAATCCGGAGCAGATTAAGAAAATTCAATAAAGTGCAAAGTGCTAATAAAGTGCAAAAAGTCAGCAGTGCATATCTATAATTAATAAAGGGATGGGGAATTAGGGCAATCACATCTTTTGGAGTTCATTCAATAGCAGACAATAGGACATGCCTAAAAACTACAACTTAGTCCAGCTCAACATATAGAAAATCAGATATCAATGCAGAAATAATGCAATGGTCAGAGTAACAATGTAAATTCATCCATAAATCATCCATAACGAAATCAAAATAGATTAAAACCATATCCAAAAGGTATAAAATACATTATAAACAGGTTATGCGTATGATGAAATAAAATATTTACAGAAAATTATTCAGATCCTCTCCCATGTTAAGTCCATTTGGGATCTTACTATTTAACCTCAGAATATATTGACTTTCTAGTTGTCTAAGTCTCTTCTCTTTATCTCCACCCCTCTTGTTCATGGGGACTGCATCAATAACAAAGTATTGCAGGTCATTCAAGTTATTATTGTGTACCAGCTTAAAGTGGCGTGCCACTGGATAATTAGGATCGGAGTTCACAATGGCACGTAGATGCTGTAATATTCGATTAAATACTTGCAACTTAGTGCTCCCAACATAGAGTAGCTTGCACGTGCATCTTAAAACATAGACCGCATGGTCTGTTTTGCAAGTATATACATTCTTTATGGGAATTACTGCATCCGTAAATGCCTCAACAAACTCGCTGGTGTTCACACCGAATTTGCATGCCCGGCATGAACTACACTTACGAAAGCCTGTTTTGCTGGAGTACCAATTGGGTTTGATGATCGTTTCAGGACTAATTTTGACTAGAGCATCCCTCATAGAGGGTGCTCGTCGAAAAGTGATATTAGGAACGTCTCCCACCAATGGTCCCACCACAATATCTGTTTTTAAGATGGGCCAATTAGATTTAATTATTTGCCTCATCTTTTTGTGTTGGTTGTTAAAAGTGGTAATTAGCCGAATGGAAGATTCTTTCACTGTAACAACTACTTCTTCAGAAGTGTCTGAAGCAGGTTGTTGTATCATTACACTTGTTTGAGTTGATAAAGCCCTTTTGAGAGAATTGGTGAGGTTAGAAGCTTCATAGCCTCTTTGTAAAAATCTTTGGTAGGATCCATTCAAACAGTTCATGAGATCAATCTCATTATTGCATATCCGTTTAATTCTTAAAAACTCCCCATACGGGATGCTCTTAATAAGATGGTGGGGATGGTTACTCTGGGCATGTAGGATTGAGTTCCCAGCTGTGGATTTTCTATACATCCTAGTCATGATTTCATTGTTCTTAATGTAGACCTCCACGTCTAAAAAGTTGACACTAACATCGCTAATATTGGCACTAAACTCTAGGTTTAGAGAATTGTTGTTGATGTTACTAACAAATTCTTTTGCTGAAGAACTGCACCCTTGCCAAATTATAAAAACATCATCGATGAAGCGCCACATCTTAACTATGCCAATTTCATCCTCCTCCAGACTCCGGATGCCACCCAGGACGTGCCTCTCCCACCAGCCCACGTGTAAACACGCGTAGCTGGGGGAGAAGCACGCCCCCATGGCTACACCACGCAGTTGCTGATAAACTTCATTGTTGAAAAGGAAAAAATTATTTTTAAGGCATAAATCAATCATACTAATGAGCATTTTACTATGTTCATAGAACTTAATATCTCTAGTAGATAAAAAATATTCTATAGCATTCAAACCATCAGCATGATTAATGGAGGTGTACAAAGATGTTATGTCCATGACTAAAAAAAGATAACTAGGATTCCAAACAACTTCTTTGAGTTTCATCAAAAAGTCACCAGTGTCTTTTAGGTAACTAGGAAGTGCCTCCATATATTCATGTAAAGCTCATTTCTAACTATAACGTCTGTGAAACCTATGGTTTTTCAGTGAATATATATATATATATATATATATATATATATATATATATATATATATATATATATGAACTCCAACTTGCCTCCAAGGTGCTTCACGCACAGACAGGTACGCAGACCACAGAAATACGCCAGAGTCGGTCTTTAAATTGAAGCTGCTTTATTTAATGTATAAAGAGGTGCATGTCGTCAGACGCGTTTCGGGCACGTCCATGCCCTTGCTCACTGATATATATATATATATATATATATATATATATATATATATATATATATATATATATGCAGCAGGAGTCGTCAAAACACAGAATCCAACAGACAACAGCGGACCCAGAGATTTTAAAGGTGCTATATCTTTATTGTGCTTTTCCCCGCACCTCCGCCATGACGCGTTTCAAGCCTAACAGCCCTTGATCACATGACACGCTATGGTAGGTAGACCGGCTATTTAAAGTGACAGTGCAAAATTTTTTTACAAACACCTATCATAGACGTAGTGAAAATATCGGTTGGAGTTCGTTTGATATTTAAAACACATAACGTTCTAAAATCACATAAATCGGTTTACAGATTACAATTTACTATATTTGTAAACTGGACTTAAATGGTGAATACGTATAAAATTAATTCTAAAATAGAATTAATTGCAGTACCCTGTCAGGTCTTTCAAACCATAATACCACAATTGCAAAAATTAGGTATATATATATACACATGTCTTTTTGCCCTAAAAACTCTTTTGCCTATGTACAGACCAGAATTGAACAGAGTTATCCAAAACCATCAATATTGCCACACGACCAACCAGTAAATTAGCAGTGAATGACACTGAGAATTTGAATTTTTTTTGCCTTAACAACTAATGAAGAGACACAAATGAATTCCACACAGCAAGAATTGGAAGATATGGGGGTGAAAAGTAACTTGCCATGTTTTAGTATCTTTAAACCGCCCTCTACATGTATACCTTTGGTGGCTAAGGATGTCATAGATACTTTTTCTGATGTGATAATAGAGGACCTCAAGGCCTTACAGAATAAGTCCAATAGAAAGAAAAACAGGCACAGATATATGGAAAAACAGTACTCCAAATTAATGAAGAAATTAAGATCTAATTCAAACCTTATTATCAATAAGGCTGACAAAGGAGGGAACATTGTTATCTGGCCACGGCCTTTGTACATGGAAGAAGCCCAAAGACACCTGGAAGATACTTCATGTTATCGAAAAGGAACTATGAGCGATATGAAAAAGTTGAAAGAAACAGTCACTAAGGAGTTGAATCAATGGAGGAGGGATGGGTTACTAAGTAAACAAGAACTTGGCTATCTCACCAATCATTTTCCCTTTACGCTTATTCTTTATTTCATACCCAAGATTCATAAACAGTCATTCCCTATCCCAGGTCGACCCATTATTTTGGCCCAGAGAAGTCTAATGGAACCCATATCGAAATATGTAGACTTTTTCTTACATGATGCGGTGGTAAATTTACCTACTTTCATCAAGGACACAGGCCATTTTTTATCTAAGTTGTCTGGTGTGATTTGGGAACACGACTATGTTTTGATAGCCATGGATATTTGTGCACTGTATACCAGTATTCATCACAGAGATGGTCTTTTAGCAGTGAAACATTTTCTGGATCAGCGTAGTATCGAATTTCGTCAGCACAATGGTATGCTACTTGATTGAGCTCTGTCTGGAACACAATTATTTTATGTTTGATAAAACTATATACCAGCAGTTGAGAGGTGTGGCTATGGGGCATGTTTCTCTCCCACCTATGCATGCTTGCATGTAGGGTGGTGGGAAGAACACGTCCTCATGGGTACCCATAACAATGTGTATGATGCTCATATTGTGCAATTTTGGCGTTTTATAGACGACATATGTATGATCTGGAAAGGTACTATTGAATCAGCTGAGGAATTTGTTAAACTTATAAATCTTAATGAACTGAATCTACAATTAAAAGCTGACATCAGTAAAAGTCGAATTCAGTTTTTAGATTTTTAAATATATATTGATGATCATGGTATACAAACTAAACTGCATCGAAAATCTACGGCAGGCAATTCAATATTGCATGCCAGTAGTTAAGCGTGGGCGTAAAATCCGTTCCGCTCGCGGATTTTTTGGACTTTCGGCAAATTCACAATCCGCGAACTCTCGCGAATTTGCCCAAAATTCGCAAATACGCTCGAAGCGGATTTTTTTGCTTGGTCGCGCTTGACAAATAGAATATTATACAATTTTGCAGCGCGCGGCGTTCACTTACCGTCATTCAGCGCTTGAAGAGTTGTTTTTCTCCATGTTTGCGTGTGCTGCGGCATTTTGGATCTTGCTGCGGGATCCCGCGGGAGTTTGTCGACCGCGATTACATCATCGCGGCTTACCACCTTGCACAGCGCGAGTTTGTCAACGCGAGTACGTCATAAAGGCCCGTGATCACGCATCGCGGGAGTAAACACTTGCGAACATGTAGATGCGGTGGGCAGCGACAATCTCGCAATTGCGAAATTGCTAAATTTGCAATTTCGCACAAGAAATCCACCAGCAGTCAGCACCTTCTGAAAATGATGATTTTTATCAGAATAACTCCTCAGGTTGACATTTGCCTGCACTTTTTTTTGCAAGGAGTCCATTTTGGGGGGGTGGGATGAAGGAAGTGCCCCACAGTCTCCAACTTCCTGTTCCTGTCCAGCAGGCTCCTCCCAGTGCTTTCTTCTTGTGCTGGTCACTTTTATTTGGATCTTGACCTGGAAGGATTACTTTTTGTGGATGCTGCTGGATATTTGGATTTGAGGCCTTTTTGACTTTCTTTGGATCACTTTTGGATTAGGAATTTCACAAGTAAGTTTGTTTGGGGCATTACAGTTGCTGCAACTACAATTTTGGAACTTTTTCAGAACATTAAATAAAAAATATTGTGGGTAGCCACAGTAGTAACCAGTAGGACCAGGGTTAGTTATGGGTGCATGATACAACTGTTTTGTTGAATTTCAACATGATTTAGGGCATGGATGGCATGGGATTGTGGTGATTTCTGTGTGTTTTTCGATTTTTGGGCTGTTGGTGGGGCCTTTTGCCCAGGGGTACTCAGTGGTACATGGACTGAGTCTTTCTGTGGGGTCTCTTTAATGTAAACATCATGGAGGGCATGGATGGCATTGGATTGTGGTGATGTTTGTGTGTTTTTCGATTTTTTGGGGTGTTGGTGGGGCATGGCCATGTGGGTGGGGGCCATTTTGAGGACTGGTAAAGGCAGGGCCTGGCCATGTGGTGGGGGTCTAGGGGCCATTTTGAATTCAGGCAGTGTACTTTGTGCCATAGGCCTGCATCCAATGTGCCTTGCTTTCATCCATTATGCCCAGGGTTACTCGGAGGTGCATGGGCCTAGTCTTTCTGTGGGGTGTCTTGAATGTAAACATCATTGAGGGCATGGATGGCATGGGATTGTGGTGATTTTTGTGTGTTTTTCGATTTTTGGGCTGTTGTTGGGGCCTTTTGCCTAGGGGTACTCAGTGGTGCATGGACTGAGTCTTTCTGTGGGGTCACTTTAATGTAAACATCATGGAGGGCATGGATGGCATTGGATTGTGGTGATTTTTGTGTGTTTTTCGATTTTTGGGCTGTTGGGGCCTTTTGCCCAGGGGTACTCAGTGGTGCATGGACTGAGTCTTTCTGTGGGGTCTCTTTAATGTAAACATCATGGAGGGCATGGATGGCATTGGATTGTGGTGATTTTTGTGTGTTTTTCGATTTTTGGGGGTATTGGTGGGGCATGGCCATGTAGGTGGGGGCCATTTTGAGGACTGGTACAGGCAGGGCCTGGCCATGTGGTGGGGGTCTAGGGGCCATTTTGAATCCAGGCAGTGTGCTTTGTGCCATAGGCCTGCATCCAATGTGCCTTGCTTTCATCCATTATGCCCAGGGTTACTCAGAGGTGCATGGGCCTAGTCTTTCTGTGGGGTGTCTTGAATGTAAACATCATTGAGGGCATGGATGGCATGGGATTGTGGTGATTTTTGTGTGTTTTTCGATTTTTGGGCTGTTGTTGGGGCCTTTTGCCCAGGGGTACTCAGTGGTGCATGGACTGAGTCTTTCTGTGGGGTCTCTTTAATGTAAACATCATGGAGGGCATGGATGGCATTGGATTGTGGTGATGTTTGTGTGTTTTTCGATTTTTTGGGGTGTTGTTGGGGCCTTTTGCCCAGGGGTACTCAGTGGTGCATGGACTGAGTCTTTCTGTGGGGTCACTTTAATGTAAACATCATGGAGGGCATGGATGGCATTGGATTGTGGTGATTTTTGTGTGTTTTTCGATTTTTGGGCTGTTGGGGCCTTTTTCCCAGGGGTACTCAGTGGTGCATGGACTGAGTCTTTCTGTGGGGTCTCTTTAATGTAAACATCATGGAGGGCATGGATGGCATTGGATTGTGGTGATTTTTGTGTGTTTTTCGATTTTTTGGGGTATTGGTGGGGCATGGCCATGTAGGTGGGGGCCATTTTGAGGACTGGTACAGGCAGGGCCTGGCCATGTGGTGGGGGTCTAGGGGCCATTTTGAATCCAGGCAGTGTGCTTTGTGCCATAGGCCTGCATCCAATGTGCCTTGCTTTCATCCATTATGCCCAGGGTTACTCAGAGGTGCATGGGCCTAGTCTTTCTGTGGGGTGTCTTGAATGTAAACATCATTGAGGGCATGGATGGCATGGGATTGTGGTGATTTTTGTGTGTTTTTCGATTTTTGGGCTGTTGTTGGGGCCTTTTGCCCAGGGGTACTCAGTGGTGCATGGACTGAGTCTTTCTGTGGGGTCTCTTTAATGTAAACATCATGGAGGGCATGGATGGCATTGGATTGTGGTGATTTTTGTGTGTTTTTGATTTTTTGGGGTGTTGGTGGGGCATGGCCATGTGGGCGGGGGCCATTTTGAGGACTGGGTCAGGCAGGGCCTGGCCATGTGGTGGGGGCCTAGGGGCCATTTTGAAGCCAGACAGTATGCTTTGTTGTGCCATAGGCCTGCACCCAGTCTTACATGCTTTCATCCATTATGCCCAGGGGTACTCTGTCACTGGTGCATTTTATTGGTCTTTCCATTTTTGGGGGGTGGGTATAATAAAAATGCCTACTTGCAAACTATTAATTGAAGCACTACATATACAACATTTATTTAACTGATGTTCCTCTGGCTTCGTTTGCTTTTAGGTGCAGAAAGACGAATCATCAGCCTCATCGTTCCTCATTAGTGCCAGGAAGAAGTCCTGCTGCAGCACAACGTCACGTGTGGCCACAGACAACTCTGCAACTTGTGCAACTGCGGCCTGATGCTCTGACGTCTGAAGAAGATGGCCCCAAAAAAAGTTGCCCGTAGCTCCTCTAGCAAGAAAGTTGCCAGTAAGGAGCAGAAGAAGCAAGTGGCGCCCATTACCAAGGAGACTGGTGTGCCGACCGACGCATTTTTTGGGAAAAGAAAAAGTACGCCTGCAGCAGCAGCGGGGTCTGCTGGGGACCAAGCTGGGAGCAGCACCTCCGCTCCATTGGGCTCATTGCCACCACCACCACGCCAACTTAGGTCCAAGCCCTTGAGTGCTGCAGAGGCAGCCAGTATAGTTGTTCAATCACCATCGAGCAGTGATGTTGGCTCATCGCAAGAAAGTAGCAGCATCCCTCAATCAATACAGGTTGTTGTAAGTCATCTGACGAGTGTTCAACAACCACAGCCGCAACAACAACCACATGTGCAAGTACAAGCCCAAGTACATGTGGAAGGAGAGGCGGCGCAAGGAGAGGCGCAAGCAGAGGTGCATGGAGCGGCACAAGTGCCCACAATAGTTGTTCTTCCCGAAGTAGGGGCACATCAGGAAATCGACATTCAAGCCGAGGTATCACATGGGGAAGCCACTCATCCTGATGATTCATTGTCTTCTAGATACCCAGCAAGGAAAAGATCAAGGATGGTGTCTACTTCTTCTTCAAGCCCCCTTGCTTCTGATGATATGGATGAAAATTGGGAACCACCAGTGCTGCCTGAGAGTGAGGCACACCATGATCTGACAAAGGTAGCTAAGCGTAAAAGGAAGGTCTCAGAAAGTCTCAGAGTTATGGAGTGTGATGATGACGCTGAAGAAGAAGTGGCGTATACTCCTGCTGATGAAGACTCTCACGACGACGACGCAGTCATCATAGGCGTCACTTCAGCCTCAGCGGGCATGCAGCAAACAGACATTTTTACCCTAGCCCGAAATGCTGCTGAGCGTGATGATGGCGACGTGGCAATGGGACCACCACAAATGCAGTTAACTAGTACACCACCACCTACAGCTTCCATATTTTCTCGCCAGAAGGGACCTCCATCCACCTCGACCTCCATTTCCTCAATTAGTGGTGCTGTAAGTGCACAACGTACTAAATTTCGGCAACACACATCCTCCAATTCATCTGGCATTATCAGCATTCCCAGTATCGCCTCCTCCGCCCCCCACAGACATTTGAAGTCCGCAGTTTGGGACTTCTTTAGTGTTAGCCCAACAAGGGAAAACATAGCCATTTGTACCATTTGTAAGGTTCGAGTTAGTCGTGGTAAGCTTGGTACCAACTATGGTACCGGAGGCCAGAGAGGTCATCTTGAGAGACAGCACACTGTCAAATGGCATGCGCACCTAAGGGAGATGAAGGCAGGCCGAATTGCAAGTCAACAAATTGTATCCGTTGATGTTTCATCTGCTGATGACGAGGAGGAAGAAGCGTCAAACATTTCTTCAGTTACACCCAGTACCCCTGTCAGCAGCACACCCCCTGCAAGATATATGAGCCAAACTAAGAGTGTGGGAGAGAGTGAGACACCAATGCGAAAAAGTTCATCATCACTGAGCGTAACTGGGTCGAAGAAGTCATCATCATCCCGTACAATGGTCCAGCCCACCATTAGAAGCATGTTGTTTTCAGATGCGCCATTTGAACGCAACCACCCAACGGCACGTCTGTATAACACTAAGCTGGCTAAAATGCTAGCGCTGGACCTTCTCCCTTTTTCTTTTGTGGAAAGGGTGGGTTTTCTTGAAATGGTGGCACCACTCTGCCCTAAATGGAAGGTTCCTAGCCGGTTCTATTTTGCCAGAGTTGCGGTTCCAGCACTACATGAAGATTTGCTGGAGGTGATTGGGGCAGCTTTGCAGAAGAGTGCTGTTCACACTATACATCTGACAACAGACATGTGGACCAGTTGCGCTGCCACTGATTACGTGTGCATCACTGCACACTGGGTCTCTTTTTCAGGGGTTAAAGCAAGGCTAAAAGCAGGTGTTGACACGGACAAAGTTTATAAAGCTGCTCGGAAACATGCAACAATAGCCATGTTTGCCATGGAGAAAACTCATACAGGAGAAAACATTTTGCATGAGTTTAACACAAAGGTCTTTGAATGGCTGTCCCCAAGAAAACGCACGATTGGTTATGTTTCCACAGATAATGGCGCCAATGTAGTTAAGGCCATGGATATGGGTAACTATTTCAGAGTGCCGTGTTTGGCGCACTGTATAAACCTGGTTGTTAAAAAATTCTTGAGTGAAGTAAGTCCAGTCTCCGAGTTACTGACCACCTGCTGAAGAATGTGCACACATTTCAACCATTCTTTTAAGGCCCGGAAGCAGCTGAGGTGCCTGCAACATGAACGTAAAGTGCCAGTGAAAGCACTCATCCAGGAGGTGGCAACACGTTGGAACTCAACCTTCTACATGCTTGAGCGTCTGTATGAGCAGTATGCGGTAGTCAATCAGTATTTCTTTAAACTGGGTACATCTATGATAGACATGAGGATACAGGTGGAGCAATGGGAGCTAGTTAAAAGCCTGACAGACATGCTTCGTCCTTTTGAGGTCTTCACGCGTGCAGTCAGCAGGGAGGACTGTAATTTGGGAAAAGCTATCCCATTGTTGCGCATGCTAGAGCACCAACTGAAGGCGGTGTGTTCTAAGTTTGAAAAAGATGGAAAGGAAGAAGCATTTGAGTTGGCGGAGAAATTATTACACCGCCTACTTCGCGATGATCGTCTTGAAATGATCCACACAGAACAGCATTACATTTGTGCTACTATTCTGGATCCACGGTACAAAAAGGCAGTGGCAGGCAGAGTATTCTTTCCTTTTGATGACGCAGATGTTACAAAGTACAAACATTGGATAGCTGTGTCAGCCACTCGGTTTGAAAGAGAACGGTAGGAAATTGAAGGAAAAGGCAGTACATCAGCATCAGCAGGCCATCCGCAGTCAAAAAAATCCACTTCTGCATCTGTGGCTGTGGCAGAAGTGAGTGATTTTCCCTCTCAGCCGTTAACGACACCAGCAACCGTATCATCTGCACCAGACACAACAGTAATATTGTGTGAAGAAGAGGATTGGCTAACTCAGCTTGGGTTTGCTTCTCAAATGGTCCCAGAAAAAAGTAAGCAAAGTGGAGGAACCCTGGAGAACCTTGAGTTGATGGTGCAGGGCTATCTGAATGACTCAACCGAGGTCCATGTTTCTCATGACCCATTGGCATATTGGCATAGAAAAACAGATGTGTGGCCAGAGATTACCAACCTGGCTATAAATTACTTGTCTTGCCCACTCGCAAGAGTGTCTTCTGAATGTGTTTTCAGTGCTGCTGGTGGCATTGTAACTTCCAAAAGGACCCGCCTCTCGCCCAAAAATGTGGAGAGGTTAACAATGATCAAGATGAATCAGCATTTCATACCACCAAATTACAAAATACGAGAATGCACGCAGGAAGAAGACGAGGAGGACACCAACTTAGATGAGGGAAGTTCTTCCCTGTTAACTGACCTACTCCCGTCTGAATTAGCAGAGTTTGAGGATGAGCTCTTCTTCCCTGACACAGAGCCCTGAAAATGAGTCAATGAATCATTAACTTTCTTTTTCGTCCTTATTCACTTTTATTCCTGTGTGTCTGTCTTTCTTTGTTTTGCAAAATCTATATAAAAAAAACTTTAATCACCTAATCACAAAAACAAGCCCATCAGCAGAACTGTCTTCACTTATTTGCTTATTGATTTGAAGGTGCTGCAGTCTGCATTCCTCAGGTTCACAAGTTCACAAGAACATGCTCCTCTATCCTCCTCCTCCAGACTCCTATTTCCCTCAGAGCAGATGGCTGGATTATGCCCAATGAAGAAAGACTCTGCACTTGCGGGGGTGTTCTACTTCTTTGCGGGTGAGTTGACGGGTCTGGGGCATTGCTGTGAAGGTCTAATACCAGATAAAAGTGGTTTGGAGAATATCGGAGCAGAAAAAGATTTTGCGCTTTTGATCACTTGCCTGTCTTTGGGGTGCTGTTTGGCGGGCTTTTAGGTTATTGTGGGTGGGTTTTGGGGTCTGGGAGCACTGCTGGCACAGTCTAATGTTGATTGCATTTGTTTTTCAGGAAATCCATGGTGGAAAAGGGGAGTTAGGGCCTAGCTGCACAGCGTATTTGGACAGAATTGAAGGTAGTAAGCCCATTTTTGCTTTTTGCCTGTTTGGGGGTGTTCTGCTTTTTTGCGGGTGGCTGCAGGGGTCTGGGGCCATTGCTGGGAATGTCTAATACCGGATAAAAGTGGTTTGGACAAAATCGGAGGTGAAAATTTGTTTGCGTTTTTGCTGACTTGATTGTCTTTGAGGTGCTGTTTGGGGGGGTTCCGGGTGTTTGTGGGTGGGTTTTGGGGTCTGGGAGCACTGCTGGCACAGTCTAATGTTGATTGCATTTGTTTTTCAGGAAATCCATGGTGGAAAAGGGGAGTTAGGGCCTAGCTGCACAGCGTATTTGGACAGAATTGAAGATAGTAGGCCCATTTTTGCTTTTTGTCTGTTTGGGGGTGTTCTGCTTTTTTGTGGGTGGCTGCAGGGGTCTGGGGCCATTGCTGGGAATGTCTAATACTGGATAAAAGTGATTTGGACAAAATCAGAGGTGAAAATTTGTTTGCGTTTTTGCTGACTTGCTTGTCTTTGAGGTGCTGTTTGGGGGGGTACCGGGTGTTTTTCCGGTAGGTTTATGGGGTCTGGGAGCACTACTGGCACAGTCTAATGTTGATTGCATTTATTTTTCAGGAAATCCATGGTGGAAAAGTGGAGTTGGGGCCTAGCTGCAGAGCGCATTTGGAATGAATTCCAGGTAGGCCCAAAGTTTTTTAAGTGTGGCTTTTCCCGGGTTTTGCCTTTTGGCTTGTTGACGGAGTTAAACTTGTTTTCGCCCGGGTTGACAGTTCTGGGGCCATTGCTGGGAAGGTCTAATACCCGAAAGAAAGTGTTTTGGAGACCACAGCTGCGTCCACTTCAGCTTCAAAAGAACCACGACCCACCACCACCCGCAACAGGTACCTCACAGGAATTGGAGCAAGATCACCGCCGACCATCTCACCACCTCCCTCAGCCAGAGCCCACCCGCCAACACAACGGACCCCAACGAAGCAGCCCGCAACTTCACACAGTGGCTGACCACCTGCGCCGACGACCTCGCTCCACTGAAGAACCCTCCCAGCAGGCCCAGAAGCAAGAAGGCTTCCTGGTTCACCAACGAACTCAAGGACTCCAAGAAGAACTGCCGCACCCTCGAGAAAGCCTGGCTCCTCGACAAGACCACTGACAACATGACCGCCCTCAAACAAGCCACCCGAAAGCACCACCAGCTTATCCGCACCACCAAGAAGAAATCACTAAAGGACCGACTCGATAGCAACGCCCACGACAGCAAGGAACTCTTCAGCATCGTCAAGGAGTTCTCCAACCCCAGCACCGGCAACAACGACATCACTCCTTCACAAGATCTCTGCGACTCTCTCGCCTCGTTCTTCCACCGCAAGATCGCTGACATCCACAACAGCTTCGGCGCACCATCCACGCACCCAACCGTCAAACCAACGCCTCCCACCACCGCCCTCCGCACCTGGACCACAGTGACCACCGAAGACACCGCCCGCACGATGAACACCATCCACTCCGGATCTCCGACCGACCCGTGCCCCCACCACGTCCTCAACAAGGCCGACTCCACCATCGCACCCCAACTCCGGAACATCATCAACTCCTCCTTCAACACCGCCACCTTCCCGGAGAGCTGGAAGCACGCCGAGCTCAGCGCCCTACTGAAGAAACCAACAGCGGACCCCACCGACCTGAAGAACTTCCGCCCCATCTCGCTCCTCCCTTTTCCTGCCAAAGTCATTGAGAAGATCGTCAACAGACAGCTGGCCACCTTCCTCGAGACGAACGGATCCCTCGACCCCTCGCAGTCCGGTTTCAGAGCCAACCACAGCACCGAGACCACCCTGATCGCAGCCACCGACGACCTCCTGGACAAGATCTTCCGATGGATCCCGACCGAAACCAGGAAGACGGTCACCCAGGCACTCGTCACCAGCCGACTGGACTACGGAAACACCCTCTACGCCGGAACCACAGCCAAACTTCAGAGAAGACTCCAACGCATCCAGAACGCCGCCGCCCGACTCATCCTGGACATCCCCCGTCGCTGCCACATCTCCGGCCACCTGAGGGACCTGCACTGGCTCCCCGTGAACAAGAGGATCACGTTCAGGCTCCCTACCCACGCACACCAGTCTCTCCAGGACCTGGGCCCCAAGTCCCTCAACGACCGCCTGACCTTCTACACTCCCACCCGCCAGCTACGATCGACCAACCACGCCCTCGCCGCCGTTCCACGCATCCGCAGAGCCACCGCCGGAGGAAGATCCTTCTCCTACCTGGCGGCCAAAACTTGGAACTCCCTCCCCATCCACCTTCGACTGACCCAGGACCATCTCGCCTTCAGGAGACAACTCAAGACCTGGCTGTTCGAGCAGTAGCGGACCCTGGTTGGATGCATGCAACTTACCAAGTTCAACAGGACAACTACAACAACATACAGATACAGTATCCGTTCCTTTCTAATTATCTTTTAAGTAATGTTATTGCTGTGAACTTCTATGAGTGTGACTCTGCATTTCTTTGATCTCTGCTTCTAAATTCATCCCTCCAGCCATTCTATAGGTTTTACTTCTGCTATTTTTTAAACCTAATTTAATGTAAGAAGTGTTTCTCTGAGTGCAGAGATAGGCAAGTGAAAACACATAATTATTACTGCAGCCCTGTACTGTCGCATTCTTTCATTCACGGTTGTCGAAAGTACTACTTACTTTTCAGTAACCATGCATGCAGTAGTGCATGCACTTCCTTTATGTCACTTAAAAGATTTATGGATAGCTTTGTACCCAAAGATTTGTTTATCTTCAATTATTGTTTGTCCATGCTGTGCTTTTTTTTTCTTCTCTCAACAAAACTTACCCAAAAAACCCCATTCCCATCCATTTTCCAAACCCTAACCCTCTTCCCCCGGGCGGTGTGGTTTTGATTGATGTGTGACTAAATGGCAGCAATAATTCCACACACTTGCTGGGGAGGATTAGGTCATAGCAACAGGCTGGTGAAGGAATCCGAGGATATATTCTTACTCAGCTTGACACTGAGTCACTATTGGCAAATGAAAGCAGATTTTCATGTGCGCCATCAACTTGATTGGTCATCAAGAACATCCTCCTCCTAGACGTGGCAAATTATTACGCTGCTGTGTCCTTCACCTTCAGTACTATTTCTTGTAGTAGTAGCAATTGTCAAACAAATGCAACGCAAGTACTAGTTATACTTTCAATACTTTACCATTTGTTCGGCTACATTGTGGCACTGTTCTAGTGTACTGTCACCTGCTATATTCTCTATCGTACCGTTCTAATGCTACGGTAAGGACAAACAAGGTTTCATTTTCTTTTTTTTCAGATGCTGCAACTGCCACTGTGTAACACCACAAGTACCACCGCAATGATGACATTTCATCCGCCCAGGATTGCCAACCTTAATCGCCATTTCCCGTGCAGCCAGCTCTGTGCGTAGCCCTATTTCCAAACACAAATTACAGGTAAGATAAGCATTTGGGGGGAGGTAGTATAATGGAGTATTAGGAGAGACGAGAGACTGACGGACCTAGGACTATTGAATTCACTTACTCTGTGACAGGCACTTAGTTTTTGGGCAATTACTAGTACTTACACAACTTGAATCAAGATGCCACTTAAGTTTCAGGTAAACAAACTTACAGTTAAACCCCCACCCACCAGCCTCAAAAGCAGTAAAAAACACGTATGCTAAGATAAAGTTTAAAGTATTTTTATATTTCCCTAACATAAATAATCTCCCGCAAGACCCAACCCACCCCCCTCCCAAACCCCAACGAATGTCCGTGAAAACTAAGTCCAAAAAAGTAGAAAACCCAACTCCCAATTCACACCCCCCAGAAGTCTTTAAAAAAGGGGCAAGGGACAGTCTCCTCCTACTGCTGGCTGCTGTTGAATTTTCGGGCCAGGTCGGCATGCTCCTTGCAGAGGGTCTCGAGCAGGGTTTTGGTGTTGAGGAGCTCCTGCTCGAGGTAGGACACCCTCAGTGAAAGGCGGTGCACGCGTGCCTTGCACCTGCAGTGGGGGGGCGGCTGATTTCTTTGCTGCTCGGCGATGACGGGTGGCTGCGGTACCCCGGCTCCATACCGCTGGAGACCTGCTGCGCTGACTGGCTGACCCAGGGAGCACGGAGGAGGATGCAGGTGTCGTCATGGATGTTGTCGACGTACTCTGCGTGTCCTCCTGGGCCACCAGCCGCCGATATTCGGCGACAGTGGCCTCCAGCCTCCGTTGCCGGACCCTTTTAGCCAGCTCCTTCCGTGTTGGTTTGGAAGGAGCATCTATATGACGAAAGAAAGACATAGTCTGTAACCAATGCTCTTTAAGATTAACACAAAATGATTCAGCAGAAAGTTGTGTCACAGTAGAACTAGCAACTTGCAAGCGCAGTACATAACTATTGTGGCCAGTATCTATCTAACCTCCCACTTCTTCATCCTTGCTCTAACATTAGTGGGAGTTTAAGGAATCAATTCTACGAGCACTATGGACTCACTCCATTAGAGTCGACTATGACAGTACACCAGTCTTATTCTGCTTCTTCTCTCTTGTTTACCAAAAATTGGTACGTTAACTTCTGAAAGCCGGCATAATGCCAGCGCAGTCAACTTGCACCCGAGAAAAACAGACGCCCGCCATGATGAGTGAGACAGACTTGCGTTACTGTTCCAGTCCAGTACATGCAGGTGGTGATGCTCTTACTTTTCTATTACGGGTGGCATTGAGAATACTCTGTTACAAGGGCTACTGCTTAATTAATTTAACTTTCACCCTACAGTGCCAATGAATACTAGAAAAGGAAAATGAAGAAGATAAATAATCTGATTATCTATCGCTGCACATGGTATGTATTTGCTTACATATGGGATGACTTTAGTTGCTTTGCTTTTTATTGAGTGAACAGTGATACATCCACACATGAATGACCGAGTTCTACTAAACTTATTAACAGAGGTAGTGAGTGGCCATCGTAATAGCCGGATATATGCTGTGCTTGCAATACAAACTACTGCTACTATTCATGGTAGTATTCGGACTAAATTACAACTTCTTTTCCTTGCTTTTCCTACACTGGGACAGAAGTGCGGGTGCGGTTTCGTTACATGCTCTTCAAAGTAACACTTAGTTCATCCAGTGACCGTCTACTCTCTCTAGATACACATATGCTATCTAAGAGTCAGATAGTACCATGATCCAGGCATCCATCCATTCAAACTATATGTCAATCATTCTTCTTCATGTCTCTCATCTGGACAAACCTTACGTTTTCACACGGGAAAACAACCTTTTCATTTTATTTGGGAAACCGCAAGCCATACATCCGTGCTTGACTTGCCTTTGAATTTCAACCAAAGCATATATTGCGCACACATACAGTTTCTGTTTCACCCACCCAGGCTGTTCTCCTTCCACCCATCCTTGCTTCATCCTTCACCCAGCCATGCATCATATTCCATCCCAGCCACCTCGGGCACCAATCAAACACGTATCATTCTTCTTTGTCAGTCATCATTACTTTTAACTTGCTCGTCCTTCCACACTTACTTACACCCTCCTTTCGCTTTTCGTTCATCCCACCCATCAAGTTCATCTCAGATCTGATTTGGATTCTCGAAAAAAAAATCACCGCTGAGTTGAAGTAAATTTAGAGGAGGCTACTATCTGGTTGATAAAAACTTTGTTCTAAATTTGAAAGTCTGCTTAACAGTATAGTAACTTAACTGTAGAACATATATACTACACCCGTGCAGAGAGCACACTATGCAGTCTGCAATCTCAATAAGTAAGGAATATAAGAGCTTACCACTGCCCGCCACTACCGTGGCAACGCGCACAGCAGGTTCGTCTGGCACTTGCACCGCCTCCTCCCCAGAAGTGTCCTCCTCCACCACCGCGCTGGGCCCAGCACCAGATGTTCCACCTACAAAGTACATTTAAGAATGTTAGATGTCATAGACATACACCACTCACTAGTATTTTGTCTAGGAATGAAGAAATGTGAATACAGAAACCAATCTAATAATTGTGACTGTCTACTCTAAAGTAAAAAAGTTCCCTTTTTCCAGGGAAGGGTGTTGTCTTGCTGCACTTTTTGGCACAACTGATGAATGCTTGCTTTCTAACACGCACCATTTTTCTCATAACAGACAGAAGCTTCACTTCTAAGAACAAATCTTCATCACTAGGACGGAATGACCAACGATTCAGCACCAAAAAGAAAAATTAAAGTTCAAACCAGGTGAGGGCTCGGCTCGCCCACAATAAATGTGTGAAATAAATCACTAAGCACTTTTCCATTTTTAATCAACCGTTTATGTTTTATGACAAGCTTTATTTTAATAAATATTTTTACTTTTAATTAAGCTTTAAAACTTAAATAGACTCTGTGTTTTTTGGTCAAGAGTGAATGAGCAAAAGGTTTTGCAATTTCCAAGCATGAGTCCGCGCCTCTGACACTTCTGGACTCTGACTCCGTACTCTTGTCCTGCGTTGGATAATCATCATTGGGGATCAATCATCGATGAATTCGGGAGCTAAATGACTCTGCCACACTATCTAGTCAGTAAGGAGATTGGGCGTTCTTCAAAGTCTGGTATCACTGAGATATGTGGAAAGTCTACCTGCGCCTATTATAATTGATAAACAATGCACTATTTAGTGTCCATAGTTCTGTTTGTGCAGATTTGTCCCTGCAACAGTAGTAGTATGGATTGTCCTGCTATCCAAACCAAAAGTAAAGTAGTATCTTATTCTTTCTTGGTGGTCATTCACCTTTTTATTGTTGGTAATTGTCAAAGCATAAACATTTAGAAGACTTGAAAAGACATTATGGACAATCCCAGAGGACTGCACTCAGTGCATAGAGCTATTGCTGAATAGAATGGGAGTTTCGTTTAACACCTTTTGCCAAATGTGCAATCTTAGTTAGCTACACAGACAGACTAATAAGAATAATCTAGTAATACCACAGGGAGTCATAGTAGAGGCAGGATAAGAATTTAGATACAGTGTACAAGAAGATCAAAGACGATTTAGAAAAAACCGAATGAGGAACGCTAGGAAAAAATAGGTACTCTATATTAAAATTAAAACTTACCGGGGCCAGCAAAGGAGCCCTCGCCTGACCGATCCTGGCCTTGAACAGCAGCAGCAGCCGATAACCCCTCCTCCTCTGTCCTCTTGCCCCTGGGGGTAGCTGATGTACAACATGAAAGAAAGAAAGACCCGAAAACATGGATGATTGTTGTCAACCAAATCAAACATTTCAAAAGAACAATAACAAAATATTTTGGCGAAATAGCAAATAGGCAACTGTTCCACGGGATATATTGACCTATCTCATGTGGTCTACTACGATATTAGTATTGCTTGATTTGCGGACCGTCGACTTGGAAAGTTATGTAACTCACTAAACAAACTACTAAAAAGGTTCGCCTAGGACTGGCAGGCACCAGTCTGCAGCACGCGAAGTGACAGACAAACTCCATCGTGATTGCAGATCAGCGACAACACTAAAAAGTTTCCTACTACATTAACCAGTCATTAAAATACTCAAACTATCAATCCACCACCACTATTTCTTCTTATTGCCAGGTGTACAAAGGAAGGACTGGACTTGAGTCTGTAGGGGCAGATTTACAAGCCCCTTGCGGCTCTTTTGCTCCATTGTTGCGTGACTTTTGTGACGCAGCGGCAGAACAAAAAAGGCGCCATGGTGCGGCGTATATTAACAATGTGCCGCATATGGGAGATGCATCACGTTGTAAAGCCCTGCGCCATCAGGGGGCATTCCGGCGCAAGGGAGGGCGTTCCTGCGCAGGAACGCATCCTAAAAGTGGCTGAGGGAAATCTACAGATTTCAATCAGTCACTTTTAGGACAATGATGCGTGACTCAAACCCTGTGCCTGCTTGAAGCAGACGTACGGCTTGACGCAGCATTGGGGAGATAGGGCACCACAGAGCATTGATGGAGCTGCGCCATCGTTGCAACGCAACTCCAGCAATGCGCCGCCTTTATGGCACAGATGCGTAACGCTTCGGTGACGTTTTGGGCCCATGGTGCGCCGCATTGTAAATACGGCGCACCATGGGTGGGGGTGGCGTGGCGCACAATTACTGGCGCATCTCTGCTACTTTGCAGGGATGCGCCGGTAATTGAAAATCTGACCCTTAGTGTCTAGCATTACGCAGTTCTTTAAACTACACTCATACATAATTTCTCAGGCCAATGAAATGAACACAAAATCGAAAACAAATAAGCATAGTAGCAACGCTACTGAGAAGGAGAGCAGTGCACCTGAAATGCACAGAAGATTTTGAAATATAATTTACCTACAATGTAATCGGCAGCATTATTGCTCTTGGTAAAAAACAAAAAATTGCAATATAATAACAAACAGAGCAGGAGAAAACAGAGTAGTGATGAAATAGCTACTACTACTCACCAAGCCCGGGGATCTCGATGCCGAGCAGGTCGAGCAAGTCGCGTTCCCGGTCCAGGAGATCCGTCCAACGGTGGGTGGCCTGGTTGTAGGTGCGCCGGACCCGAGAGTGTTGATACATGGCTTGGCACACCTTCTCCCACTGCTTCCGGCGCTCCCGGAGCCCGTAGCCGCTAGCGATCTTGCCTCCTGCCATGATGGTCCTGGGGAGGCGGCGCTGGACAAAAAAAAAATAGTGCGGCCACCTCCTCCGCGCTAAAGATCTCCCGGGCTATGACTTGCTCCCCCCTCAAACGCCCGCACAGGAGCCGGGCACGGGGTACGGGACCCTTCCCCTTCTCAGGCTGCTTCCCGGCTCCCTTTACCATGGTCTGGGCAGAAAGGAAGGTAAATAAGAAATAAGAAATAGAATAGGGAAGAAGAAAAAAAAAGAGTTTAAAAAAGTAGTTTAAAATTAACCAAAAGTAGCAGAAAACACAAAAATATAGAGCTAGAAAAATAGAGGGATAGATAATAAGTAAAATAGATTAAAAAAAACTTCAAACAAGCAAAGGATGGCAGAGATTGACAGAGGATACAGAAAGCATGCCCAGAACCATAGCAATGAATGAAAAACAAGATGGCCGCGCCGTTCACGACCGCGTGGGTAAGTTCGCGCGAGATTTCCCCCACGAACACACGCGAACTTGTACTAGCGAGCCGCACACTTTGCGAGATTACACATAGCGCCCGGAAACGGAAATACGTCACGCAAACAAGATGGCCGGCCCATGTACAACCGCTAGGGTAACTTCGCAACGTTGCGCTACAAGCGGCTTGCGAAAACACAAAAAATCACGCGAACTAACACGCCGCAAAAAAAACAAATCGTATATCCGCACGAATTCGCGGCTTCCGAATTCGATCGCGCACAAATTTGTGCCCCGCGAAACGCGCGAAATTGCAGAAAAACAATTTTTGCAAAACTGAAAGCACTCAGCAGGTGCAAAAGTTCAATCTTATCATTAGTAACCATTCCCTGTAGTGCTTCCTGAGGGGCCCCTCCAGAGTTCAGTTGCCTACTTGCAACTATTCTATGACCCTGCTCTGACCCTCACAGCAGGCTCAGAGAATAGCTACAAGTATGCCACAAAGGTCCTGTTAAAAAAAATTACACTGCAACAGAAAGCAATTACAGATAAGGAAGCAGGTGCCATACTGGAAGTTCAAATTCAGTGACACATTAATCAGCCCCTAATTCATTCATGTCAGTTGAGGCAGGGCAGGTGTGCTAACGAATTTTACAAAACGGAAAGCACTTAGCAGGTGCAAAAGTTCAAGCTCATCATTAATGAGGAAGCACTTACAGCTAAGGAAGCAGGTGCCAGCTCAAATTCAGTGACACATTCATCAGCCCCAAGTTAATTCATGTCAGTTGAGGCAGGGCAGGTGTGCTTTTCCCCCCATAATCTACAGTGATGAACCAGAGGGTGGCATGGGTGAGCCAGAGGGTGGCAATGGTGAAACAGAGGGTGGCAGTGGTGAAAAAGAGGGTGCTGTGATGAACCAGACGCAGAAACAACATGGTCGCGACCGTTGCTACCCGACAAGTAAGTTCGCGTTTGCGAACTGGTAAAAAATCCTCGCGAAATGGCAGAAACACTTGCGAACACAAAATAAAAGAAATCCGCAAAATTCGCGAGAGTTCGCGAATTTTGCAGATTGCGAATCCGTAAATACGCAAATTCACGAATTGCGAATTCACAAAATTCACCCATACTTACCAGTAGTGCACATCTGGGTCATCTTATAAAAAGTATACCATATGGTGAATTTTCAAGAATGCCTAGGATTTGTAGTTCACCTGTGGATCTGGAGACTTGCCAAACAGAAGCACTGAAAAGAATTTTTGGTTAGAGGATACAACTTAAACAATCTTAAAGTAGCAATGAACAAAGTAAATTGTCACTCTAGAGATGACTTCCTTAAAACTACCAGCTCCAGTAGCCATTGAAGAGGCATTGATGTTAGTACTGATCCTTCAATTTTGGAACCAATCAGACTTATCACTACTTTTAATGTAGAAGAAAGAAAGGTGAGGGCAATTGTTAAAAAACATTGGCTCATACTAAAGACAGACATCACACTGGCACCAATACTGACCCCTCAACCATGCATTGCCTTCAGAAGGGGACCCTCAATGAGGGATGCATTGGTAACGTCTAGCCCTGAGGTTGTAAGCAATAGTAATTGGTTGACGGCCAGGAGATGATTTCATAAATGCATTTCATGCAGCGCATGCAAATTCGGGATTAATACAAGTGAATACCAATCTATACTTCAATCAACTCCCAGTAAGATTTGTGGGTTATACACATAACGTACGGACTATGTTGTATATGTTTTACAATGTACATGTAAATTGAAGTATGTTGGAAGCACTAAATTACAAGCGTATGTCTGAATTTTACAACACATAAGAGCAATTGTAAATTCAGATGACAACTACCCAGTCATTTTAAGCTTGTGCATCCCAAGAATTTGAAGGATTTAAGTTATTTTATCATTGACTCTGTACCCAAAAACATCAGAGGAGGCAACAGAGAAAAACAACTGAGACAACGAGAGTCTAAATACATTTTAATGCTAGATTCTAGAATCTCTAATGGGCTTAATATGGAGGAAGACCTTCGTAATTTTTTATAGTATATGCTTCTGATAATAATGTACTAAAAGATTAGTTAATTCCATTCTTATTTTTCTACCGTGATGAGAATCATTTTTTATACATATATGAAATGTTTACAAAGTATGTTCAATTTTGTGTATTGTTTACTCTTGCACTTGCACTTTATTATAGTCAGGTTTTTCATCAATAGGTCTACGCAAGACCATGGTTTCTCTTTATTAAATTACTTCTTTTTTTAATACACATAAATACTTTTTATCCTGGAATCCATTGATATGGCTTTAATATCATGTTTTTTCCTTGATGTTAGGCATACGTTTTGCACAAGGGAGTTTATATCATTCTTGCACTAGCACTTTTTTTAGGAGTTTATTGTACTTTTATAGGTGGCCACTTGACCGTTATGTCATAAATGTTTACAAAAATGCTCACAACAATATGAATAAACTCTGATTTTACAGTTTGCTTATATTAGTTGTTTTAAATTGGAAATATTTTATCGTATTTTATATACTTGGTTTTAAAAGCATATTTATATGTCTTTTAGCTAGTATTTTCGATTCATCATGTGATTTTGATCCAGGATTCTATGCAATTTCAATAGTATTTTGTCTGTTTTTACTTGTGAGGCAATTTAGCCTAACCAGGAAGTGTATGTATATATACTGAGAACTAAGTCCGGGGTGTCATGTGATCAAGGCTGCTTCCTGCAGCTGAAACGCGTCATGCTGGCGAACACCATGTTGAAATAAAGATTCATGCACTGAATTACTGATTTAGAGCAAGTTTTTTTTGGTCTGTACCTGTTTCAGGTGCCTGAAGAGTCTAAGGATTCAGGATTTGTTCTGTTATATATAAACTACTGGACTCCAGGGAAAACTTCTGGATGTACTGTTTAAAATCATTGCATCCAGATGGACTGAACATTACTAACAATACCACCTGATTACTGCATATCTCAAGAACTCTCAGGACTGCATTGATTCCACATTCCAAATGGAATCTTCACTCATGATGCTTTTTGAAAATTCAGCTGTGTCATCTGTGCAGCCACTGACCTTACCATCTTGAAACTACCTGAGGAAGGCGGAAGCTGAAACGTCGTAGTGGAAATATATTTTTGTTCTTTGGTGAATCTATCTGTTTGAGTCACTTCTTTCTTGGATATATATATATATATATATATATATATATATATATATATATATATATATATGTATGTATATATATATATATATATATATACATATATATATATATATATATATCCAAAACAACACAGGAAGCCCATTTGAAGCAGATCCACACGAAGTTGAATAGGCACATTTCTTTATTTGCATCCATTTCACAGCTCGATCCCCAAGCTGCTCCGGGCACCACCTTCTTACATGAGAGCCTAACGCGTTTCAGGAATTACCCTTTCATCAGAGGCAAGGTTCGAAGGTTCTGAGAAACAGCCTCTGGTCGTACACCTCTTCAAATACAAATCACCTGCCAAGTGGGCGTGGCCAATCTTGCACTGCATTCTGTGCCTTGTAGTGTACTAACCCTCTTCCCACAGTGGGGCTGCTTCTCTGACTTCTCAATAACCACTATTGTTCCCCCAGTGGGGTGAAGGGCAGCGCTGGGAGCCTTCAGAGATCGCTTTGTAGCTGCAAATTCGTGCCAAAGCAGCGCCACCTGCAAGGCGCCAGTCTTTACTTCATTCCGTGGCAAACTCCTGGAGTGAAGCCTGCCTTGGACCCTGGTCACAGGTGTGGTCCGCCTCTCGACCGAGCAGCAGCCGAAAATTATCCAAAACAACACAGGAAGCCCATTTGAAGCAGATCCACACGAAGTTGAATAGGCACATTTCTTTATTTGCATCCATTTCACAGCTCGATCCCCAAGCTGCTCCGGGCACCACCTTCTTACATGAGAGCCTAACGCGTTTCAGGAATTACCCTTTCATCAGAGGCAAGGTTCGAAGGTTCTGAGAAACAGTCTCTGGTCGTACACCTCTTCAAATACAAATCACCTGCCAAGTGGGCGTGGCCAATCTTGCACTGCATTCTGTGCCTTGTAGTGTACTAACCCTCTTCCCACAGTGGGGCTGCTTCTCTGACTTCTCAATAACCACTATTGTTCCCCCAGTGGGGTGAAGGGCAGCTCTGGGAGCCTTCAGAGATCGCTTTGTAGCTTTAAATTCGTGCCAAAGCAGCGCCACCTGCAAGGCGCCAGTCTTTACTTCGTTCCGTGGCAAACTCCTGGAGTGAAGCCTGCCTTGGACCCTGGTCACAGGTGGGGTCAGCCTCTCGACCGAGCAGCAGCTGAAAATTATTCAAAACAACACAGGAAGCCCATTTGAAGCAGATCCACACGAAGTTGAATAGGCACATTTCTTTATTTGCATCCATTTCACAGCTCGATCCCCAAGCTGCTCCGGGCACCACCTTCTTACATGAGAGCCTAATGCGTTTCAGGAATTACCCTTTCATCAGAGGCAAGGTTCGAAGGTTCTGAGAAACAGTCTCTGGTCGTACACCTCTTCAAATACAAATCTCCTGCCAAGTGGGCGTGGCCAATCTTGCACTGCATTCTGGGCCTTGTAGTGTACTAACCCTCTTCCCACAGTGGGGCTGCTTCTCTGACTTCTCAATAACCACTATTGTTCCCCCAGTGCGGTGAAGGGCAGCGCTGGGAGCCTTCAGAGATCGCTTTGTAGCTGCAAATTCGTGCCAAAGCAGCGCCACCTGCAAGGCGCCAGTCTTTACTTCGTTCCGTGGCAAACTCCTGGAGTGAAGCCTGCCTTGGACCCTGGTCACAGGTGGGGTCCGCCTCTCGACCGAGCAGCAGCCGAAAATTATCCAAAACAACACAGGAAGCCCATTTGAAGCAGATCCACACGAAGTTGATTAGGCACATTTCTTTATTTGCATCCATTTCACAGCTCGATCCCCAAGCTGCTCCGGGCACCACCTTCTTACATGAGAGCCTAACGCGTTTCAGGAATTACCCTTTCATCAGAGGCAAGGTTCGAAGGTTCTGAGAAACAGTCTCTGGTCGTACACCTCTTCAAATACAAATCTCCTGCCAAGTGGGCGTGGCCAATCTTGCACTGCATTCTGGGCCTTGTAGTGTACTAACCCTCTTCCCACAGTGGGGCTGCTTCTCTGACTTCTCAATAACCACTATTGTTCCCCCAGTGCGGTGAAGGGCAGCGCTGGGAGCCTTCAGAGATCACTTTGTAGCTGCAAATTCGTGCCAAAGCAGCGCCACCTGCAAGGCGCCAGTCTTTACTTCGTTCCGTGGCAAACTCCTGGAGTGAAGCCTGCCTTGGACCCTGGTCACAGGTGGGGTCCGCCTCTCGACCGAGCAGCAGCCGAAAATTATCCAAAACAACACAGGAAGCCCATTTGAAGCAGATCCACACGAAGTTGAATAGGCACATTTCTTTATTTGCATCCATTTCACAGCTCGATCCCCAAGCTGCTCCGGGCACCACCTTCTTACATGAGAGCCTAACGCGTTTCAGGAATTACCCTTTCATCAGAGGCAAGGTTCGAAGGTTCTGAGAAACAGTCTCTGGTCGTACACCTCTTCAAATACAAATCACCTGCCAAGTGGGCGTGGCCAATCTTGCACTGCATTCTGTGCCTTGTAGTGTACTAACCCTCTTCCCACAGTGGGGCTGCTTCTCTGACTTCTCAATAACCACTATTGTTCCCCCAGTGGGGTGAAGGGCAGCGCTGGGAGCCTTCAGAGATCGCTTTGTAGCTGCAAATTCGTGCCAAAGCAGCGCCACCTGCTAGGCGCCAGTCTTTACTTCGTTCCGTGGCAAACTCCTGGAGTGAAGCCTGCCTTGGACCCTGGTCACAGGTGGGGTCCGTCTCTCGACCGAGCAGCAGCCGAAAATTATCCAAAACAACACAGGAAGCCCATTTGAAGCAGATCCACACGAAGTTGAATAGGCACATTTCTTTATTTGCATCCATTTCACAGCTCGATCCCTAAGCTGCTCCGGGCACCACCTTCTTACATGAGAGCCTAAGGCGTTTCAGGAATTACCCTTTCATCAGAGGCAAGGTTCGAAGGTTCTGAGAAACAGTCTCTGGTCGTACACCTCTTCAAATACAAATCACCTGCCAAGTGGGCGTGGCCACTCTTGCACTGCATTCTGTACCTTGTAGTGTACTAACCCTCTTCCCACAGTGGGGCTGCTTCTCTGACTTTTCAATAACCACTATTGTTCCCCCAGTGGGGTGAAGGGCAGCGCTGGGAGCCTTCAGAGATCGCTTTGTAGTTGCAAATTCGTGCCAAAGCAGCGCCACCTGCAAGGCGCCAGTCTTTACTTCGTTCCGTGGCAAACTCCTGGAGTGAAGCCTGCCTTGGACCCTGGTCACAGGTGGGGTCCGCCTCTCGACCGAGCAGCAGCCGAAAATTATTCAAAACAACACAGGAAGCCCATTTGAAGCAGATCCACACAAAGTTGAATAGGCACATTTCTTTATTTGCATCCATTTCACAGCTCGATCCCCAAGCTGCTCCGGGCACCACCTTCTTACATGAGAGCCTAACGCGTTTCAGGAATTACCCTTTCATCAGAGGCAAGGTTCGAAGGATCTGAGAAACAGTCTCTGGTCCTACACCTCTTCAAATACAAATCACCTGCCAAGTGGGCGTGGCCAATCTTGCACTGCATTCTGAGCCTTGTAGTGTACTAACCCTCTTCCCACAGTGGGGCTGCTTCTCTGACTTCTCAATAACCACTATTGTTCCCCCAGTGCGGTGAAGGGCAGCGCTGGGAGCCTTCAGAGATCGCTTTGTAGCTGCAAATTCGTGCCAAAGCAGCGCCACCTGCAAGGCGCCAGTCTTTACTTCGTTCTGTGGCAAACTCCTGGAGTGAAGCCTGCCTTGGACCCTGGTCACAGGTGGGGTCCGCCTCTCGACCGAGCAGCAGCCGAAAATTATCCAAAACAACACAGGAAGCCCATTTGAAGCAGATCCACACGAAGTTGAATAGGCACATTTCTTTATTTGCATCCATTTCACAGCTCGATCCCCAAGCTGCTCCGGGCACCACCTTCTTACATGAGAGCCTAACGCGTTTCAGGAATTACCCTTTCATCAGAGGCAAGGTTCGAAGGTTCTGAGAAACAGTCTCTGGTCGTACACCTCTTCAAATACAAATCACCTGCCAAGTGGGCGTGGCCAATCTTGCACTGCATTCTGTGCCTTGCAGTGTACTAACCCTCTTCCCACAGTGGGGCTGCTTCTCTGACTTCTCAATAACCACTATTGTTCCCCCAGTGGGGTGAAGGGCAGCGCTGGGAGCCTTCAGAGATCGCTTTGTAGCTGCAAATTCGTGCCAAAGCAGCGCCACCTGCAAGGCGCCAGTCTTTACTTCGTTCCGTGGCAAACTCCTGGAGTGAAGCCTGCCTTGGACCCTGGTCACAGGTGGGGTCCGCCTCTCGACCGAGCAGCAGCCGAAAATTATCCAAAACAACACAGGAAGCCCATTTGAAGCAGATCCACAGGAAGTTGAATAGGCACATTTCTTTATTTGCATCCATTTCACAGCTCGATCCCCAAGCTGCTCCGGGCACCACCTTCTTACATGAGAGCCTAACGCGTTTCAGGAATTACGAAGGTTCTGAGAAACAGTCTCTGGTCGTACACCTCTTCAAATACAAATCACCTGCCAAGTGGGCGTGGCCAATCATGCACTGCATTCTGTGCCTTGTAGTGTACTAACCCTCTTCCCACAGTGGGGCTGCTTCTCTGACTTCTCAATAACCACTATTGTTCCCCCAGTGGGGTGGAGGGCAGCGCTGGGAGCCTTCAGAGATCGCTTTGTAGCTGCAAATTCGTGCCAAAGCAGCGCCACCTGCAAGGCGCCAGTCTTTACTTCGTTCCGAGGCAAACTCCTGGAGTGAAGCCTGCCTTGGACCCTGGTCACAGGTGGGGTCCGCCTCTCGACCGAGCAGCAGCCGAAAATTATCCAAAACAACACAGGAAGCCCATTTGAAGCAGATCCACATGAAGTTGAATAGGCACATTTCTTTATTTGCATCCATTTCACAGCTCGATCCCCAAGCTGCTCCGGGCACCACCTTCTTACATGAGAGCCTAACGCGTTTCAGGAATTACGAAGGTTCTGAGAAACAGTCTCTGGTCGTACACCTCTTCAAATACAAATCACCTGCCAAGTGGGCGTGGCCAATCTTGCACTGCATTCTGTGCCTTGTAGTGTACTAACCCTCTTCCCACAGTGGGGCTGCTTCTCTGACTTCTCAATAACCACTATTGTTCCCCCAGTGGGGTGAAGGGCAGCGCTGGGAGCCTTCAGAGATCGCTTTGTAGCTGCAAATTCGTGCCAAAGCAGCGCCACCTGCAAGGCGCCAGTCTTTACTTCGTTCCGTGGCAAACTCCTGGAGTGAAGCCTGCCTTGGACCCTGGTCACAGGTGGGGTCCGCCTCTCGACCGAGCAGCAGCCGAAAATTATCCAAAACAACACAGGAAGCCCATTTGAAGCAGATCCACATGAAGTTGAATAGGCACATTTCTTTATTTGCATCCATTTCACAGCTCGATCCCCAAGCTGCTCCGGGCACCACCTTCTTACATGAGAGCCTAACGCGTTTCAGGAATTACCCTTTCATCAGAGGCAAGGTTCGAAGGTTCTGAGAAACAGTCTCTGGTCGTACACCTCTTCAAATACAAATCACCTGCCAAGTGGGCGTGGCCAATCTTGCACTTCATTCTGTACCTTGTAGTGTACTAACACTTTTCCCGCAGTTGGGCTGCTTCTCTGACTTCTCAATAACCACTATTGTTCCCCCAGTGGGGTGAAGGGCAGCGCTGGGAGCCTTCAGAGATCGCTTTGTAGCTGAAACGCGTTAGGCTCTTATGTAAGAAGGTGGTGCCCGGAGCAGCTTGGGGATTGAGCTGTGAAATGGATGCAAATAAAGAAATGTGCCTATTCAACTTCGTGTGGATCTGCTTCAAATGGGCTTCCTGTGTTGTTTTGGATAATTTTCAGCTGCTGCTCGGTCGAGAGGCGGACCCCACCTGTGACCAGGGTCCAAGGCAGGCTTCACTCCAGGAGTTTGCCACGGAACGAAGTAAAGACTGGCGCCTTGCAGGTGGCGCTGCTTTGGCACGAATTTGCAGCTACAAAGCGATCTCTGAAGGCTCCCAGCGCTGCCCTTCACCTCACTGGGGGAACAATAGTGGTTATTGAGAAGTCAGAGAAGCAGCCCCACTGTGGGAAGAGGGTTAGTACACTACAAGGCACAGAATGCAGTGCAAGATTGGCCACGCCCACTTGGCAGGTGATTTGTATTTGAAGAGGTGTACGACCAGAGACTGTTTCTCAGAACCTTCGAACCTTGCCTCTGATGAAAGGGTAATTCCTGAAACGCGTTAGGCTCCTATATAAGAAGGTGGCGCCCGGAGCAGCTTGGGGATCGAGCTGTGAAATGGATGCAAATAAAGAAATGTGCCTATTCAACTTCGTGTGGATCTGCTTCAAATGGGCTTCCTGTGTTGTTTTGGATATATATATATATATATATATTCACTGAAAAAAACATCGGTTTCAGGAGTCATATAGTTAGGAATTCGCTTTTAAAAAACCTTTGAAATTCACTCAAAAAACTATAAGTTTTAGTGGTGTTATAGTTAGCTGGACATTTTACTCATACAAAACCATTGAAATTGCTCCTATATAGTTATTTGTACTAACTATATTTCGCGCACCCGCAATCCACTGCTGATGATGTCACATATTAGATCGCGCTTACCCGTGCGTTCACCGGTACGCGCCCCGGGAGAGCCCCGGGGTTAAAAAAAAATATATATATATATATATTTATACGATATAAAATTTGTTTTAAAATGTTTCACTTTATATACCTATAAAGATTTGAATAAGATTTGAATAAGAATAAGATCAGATTTGATAAGAATTACATATAAAAATGAATAATGTCTCAAACAATTTTTAGAATTATTAAATATACATTTATTTTTCAGATTCTTTTTCTAAATTAAACATAACTTCTATCATTTGACTATCAGAAACGTCCTCATTTTGAATGAGCAAATCCACAGATTCTACACATTGTAGAAGTTCATGGTCCCGTGATTCATCCATGAATTCCAAGTCATTGGGTTCAATGATTTCTTCATTGTTCGTCTCTAGGACAATTTCAAAGGAAACGTTTTGTTCTCCTTCCATTTTCGTGCTGAAATTTGCATGAAAAAAAAAAAATCAGTAGAAATTTGGCACTGTTGGGTTTAAGTTCAGACAGGTAGTTTGGATTTTTTAACAGTGAATTTATCTTTGGGTAGTGAATGGTATCAGACTGGAAGTAGAAATATAAAAAAGTGTATGTGATGAAGCCTAAGTAAGTTCATAATTATACAAGACAAGCCTAAATCCATCCATAACTATAACAGAGAAGTCTATCTAAATCTATAACTATTACAGAGGGATAGTATAAAACTATCAGAAAAAGTTTTCCAAATTAACTTAAAGTGCACAACATACTTCAGTTTTCAAAATAACAACTTACCTTTCAAAAAGCAGTTTAAGTTCTCAGTGAAAATTTTCTTGAAATCTACTACAGGAGGTAGTAGTCAAAATGGCTGGGTTTTCCACTCTTTCTTTATATATATTCATGTACATAACCAATCAAATGTCAGGAAAAAAAAGTAGAAAATGAAAGTAACATTTTAATTGGTTGTCAATTCTAACACTTCAGATGTGTTTTTGTGAAGTAATTTACCTCAGGATATTTAGAGAGGTCTACAGGCTAAATGGCTCATTGGAATTCCACCTAATTTGGGAAAATGGTAGGGACTGGTATGTAGTATGGCCTATTCTATATTTGGTGAAAGTGTCTCCAGTGGTTTTTATGTAAATTACCTTTTATCATTTTTTGGAGCGCTTCCCGGTGCGCGCCCCGGTATGCGTACCGGGAGCGCTACGGGAGTCCTCCATTTTGTGTTTCGGTAGATTTGAGTCAGAAAATGGCGGACAAACAACGTTGGGAATGGGTATAAGGGGGCACGGTAGGCACTCCCTGACCCTGTAGGTTTTCTGAGGGGGTCTTAGGATGCCCATATAGGCCAAAAAAATAAAATTTATTTTTTAATTTTCGCGGGGGGAGCGCCCGGTATGCGCACCGGGAAGCGTACCGGGGAGCGTACTTTGGTGAAAAATAGTGAAAAAAGTTAGAAAAAGATAATCATTTGGAGTGATCAGAGGTAGGGTAGCCCTGAAAAGAGCTTTTGGGCTCTGTGGCTGATTTAGGTACCTACAAGTAGGTACCAATGCACAGTCTTAAATTCAGGAGGAATATTCTATTCCCCTCATCTGAGAAGTGGACACCATCTCCTCTGTAGATATCTTGCATGTTGTAACGCAAGTTATTATTGCACATTGAACCCATTCCAAAGTCTCTCATGTAGGCAGAAACAGATTTATTCACATGTTTCCGTGCTTTCTCAAATTGTGGACAAAATTGGTTGGACCACTTCCATTTCTGTCTTTGGCATATATTGGAATATACTAAGGCAGTTTGTGTAAAAAGTGCCATCAATTGATCAATGGTGTCCTTTAAAAGCATTTCCAGACCTACCCCAGTCAAAGTGCCCAAGTCATTTCCTCCACAGTGCACAATTAAGAGGTCAGGGTGTGGCAAATGCAAAAAGGTTTTCACCAATGGTATCAATTGGTGACATCTCAATCCTCTCTGGCCAATCCATTTAATGTTCACATTTGGTAAATCAAGGTTGTGAAAATTTCTGGTAGCTGCATACCTTTGAGCCCAGTGGATATAGCTATGTCCAATAATCCAGACAGAATACATGGCAGAGGAGGTTCTGGTGCAGTCAGATGAAGTGTAGGAATAAAATGGCAGTTGGAACAGTAGGAGTTTGCAAAAAAAAAAACTGTGGAGTTTCAGTGCTCTTGAATCACAAGCAATGATTGGTAGATTGAGATAGTTGAAAACTGAAAGTTAGGGTGCATGCTTGTGTTCTGTGTAAGAAGTAATTTGAATGGTTAAAAAAAAGTCATTTAAAGAAACATTGCACCAGATAAGCTGGTGTATTCGCAGGTCAAACATCCTTGCTGACGTGATTTGCAACATTGTAGAATAAACTTTTAAACCTGAGAGCTAAGTGAGGAGGGAGTTGCTATGGTAACCGATAGAAAGGGCTGAGGGGGGGGAAGGGTGTTGGTTTGAAAATACAGAGGGAAGAGTTTTGATTGGTTACCATGAGCAATATGTGTGTAGAAACAGAGATTTTCTGTGCCATTAATGGTTGCAGTGCCTGGAGAACATACCCTTTGCTCTGCTAAAGAAATATTGGTGTGTGTATCTGACACTGTTGTGAATCTCCTAGAGCATTTGTAAAGGTGAGTTATGATTCATTTAATATACATAGAGACTTGTATACTCTATGGAGAAGATTTGGAAGCAAATTGTGTTTTTTTAATGTTGCTTTGTGTCATGCTTTTTGATAATGATTGGTAAAACGTTTTTACTGCATAGAGGAATTGTATTTTGTAAAATTGTGAAGTTTTAGTAGTGACATGAAATACTTGTACATAGGACCTGTGCTGTGTTTCTTAAATGTGATGTCAAAAACGATTTTGGGAAAAATGAATGGCTTTTACATTTTTAAAAGGAATAAAGAATGTGTGCATGTTTAAAGAAATAAATTTGACTCTTTACAATGATGTTACCTGTGTTAACTCAGTGTAGGAAGCATATTGAGTTTGTTTGCATAAAGGAATTGTATTTTGTAAAATAGTGAGGTTTCAATAATGACATGGAATGCTTGTACATAGGACCTGTGCAGTGTTTCCTAAATGTGATGTCAAAAACGATTTTGGGGAAAATGAATGGCTTTTACATTTTTGAGTATAACGTGGCGCAGAGGTTTAAAAAGTGACGCATCTACCTACATGCGTCACTTTTTAAATATGGCGCAAAAAGGTACATATTTGGGCTTTCCTGGGGAGCGTAGGTGGTGAGGCTTGTGTCTAAGAGTGCAGTGGACTAGGCTTCATGAAGCCTATCCCCGACTGCACTCTTAGACACAGGCATCAATTTGACTCTTTACAATGATGTTACCTGTGTTAACTCAGTGTAGGAAGCATATTGAGTTTGTTTGCATAGAGGAATTGTATTTTGAAAAATAGTGAGGTTTCAGTAATGACATGGAATGCTTGTACATAGGACCTGTGCTGTGTTTCCTAAATGTGATGTCAAAAACGATTTTGGGGAAAATGAATGGCTTTTACATTTTTGAGTATAATGTGGCGCAGAGGTTTAAAAAGTGACGCATCTACCTACATGCGTCATTTTTTAAATATGGCGCAAAAAGGTACATGTTTAATGCCGCCGATGCGTCACAAAAAGTGATGCATCAGCAGTGCAAAACTGACGCAGGGCCTCATAAATGAGTTTCTTTTTTTTTTGCACACTACTCCAGTTTAGTCGTGTCCACTGCACTCTTGAACACAAGCCTCACCTTTTGTGATCCCCTGGACAGTCTTCATCTCATCTGCATTCCTGCTTAGGTGTCAGAATCCTATCACATGGGGAAAGCTCCATGTGAAAGCATTTGCCTCTGTAGCAGGGTTTCTGTTCTCCCACAGAACTGTGCACAGAGGATTGGAACCTCAGCGAATTAGGGTGACCCAAAACTCACCTTAGTACCCAACAAACCCCTTACCGAGCTAGCTACAGTGTCTCATTGGTCATAACAAACTCCCAATGTTTAGACAAACCAGAACATGAGCTTACAATACCTCAGGTTACGTGGAACACATGAGCACTCTTTCGTTATACAATCATTTCAAACCAGAACGTGGAGTAAATGAGGACACGTGCACATTTGAAATATTTATTTACTAATGCCGTCTTCTCAGGCGCAGTATCTTAGATAATACAAGGAAACATATTATCAGAAGCAAAGTTATCAGCATATTTACTAGTCCATAGAAAGCAAATGCTGACAGCATGTTAACATGCTGTAATGAATAAGGGTTAACAACACTTATTTCTCACCCTCCCTAACACACATATTATATTAATAGCTAAGAAGGTCTCTTTGGGTTTTAGCAGGGCGGGCCCATACCTCAGGATCCTAGAATGAAGAGATCACATCAGCATACACCAGCTCTCTCTGCATGCGAACAGCATCAAGTGTTTGTTTGTGCTTCAAGCAAAGCAATATAAAACCCGCCTAAAGCCCAAAGTTGGCAGAAGCTGCACTTATGTTATGTCTATGAACGCGTGAAGATCAGACCTCATAACAATTCTGTATCGTGTTATTCCTGAAGCTTCAGCACTCTCTGTACAGACATAGTTTATTAAGCAAAGCTGATATCAGAGTAATAACATATTATTCTCATGTAAACCACAACGAACTACTAGGTTGAAAGCTAAATCAACAACTAAGTGTCGTGTGCAGAAGCAGCAAAAAGGAAAAAATGGTGTTTAAACATGTAATGAGCCTATGCTAACTTAACGCATTATAAAGATATACAGTAGCTATATGACACCTCAATCTTATCCCTGCTGTGAGGCAGATGCTTGTACATAGGACCTGTGCTGTGTTTCCTAATGTGATGTCAAAAACGATTTTGGGGAAAATGAATGGCTTTTACATTTTTGAGTATAATGTGGCGCAGAGGTTTAAAAAGTGACGCATCTACCTACATGCGTCACTTTTTAAATATGGCGCAAAAAGGTACATGTTTGGGCTTTCCTGGGGAGCGTAGGTGGTGAGGCTTGTGTCTAAGAGTGCAGTGGACTAGGCTTCATGAAGCCTATCCCCGACTGCACTCTTAGACACAGGCGTCAATTTGACTCTTTACAATGATGTTACCTGTGTTAAGTCAGTGTAGGAAGCATATTGAGTTTGTTTGCATAGAGGAATTGTATTTTTAAAAATAGTGAGGTTTCAGTAATGACATGGAATGCTTGTACATAGGACCTGTGCTGTGTTTCCTAAATGTGATGTCAAAAACGATTTTGGGGAAAATTAATGGCTTTTACATTTTTGAGTATAATGTGGCGCAGAGGTTTAAAAAGTGACGCATCTACCTACATGCGTCATTTTTTAAATATGGCGCAAAAAGGTACATGTTTTATGCCGCCGATGCGTCACAAAAAGTGACGCATCAGCAGTGCAGTACTGACGCAGGGCCTCATAAATGAGTTTCTTTTTTTTTTGCACACTACTCCAGTTTAGTCGTGTCCACTGCACTCTTGGACACAAGCCTCACCTTTTGTGCTCCCCTGGACAGTCTTCATCTCATCTGCACTCCTGCTTAGGTGTCAGAATCCTATCACATGGGGAAAGCTCCATGTGAAAGCGTTTGCCTCAGTCTTATCCCTGCTGTGAGGTAGATGCTTGTACATAGGACCTGTGCTGTGTTTCCTAAATGTGATGTCAAAAACGATTTTGGGGAAAATGAATGGATTTTACATTTTTGAGTATAATGTGGCGCAGAGGTTTAAAAAGTGACGCATCTACCTACATGCGTCACTTTTTAAATATGACGCAAAAAGGTACATGTTTGGGCTTTCCTGGGGAGCGTAGGTGGTGAGGCTTGTGTCTAAGAGTGCAGTGGACTAGGCTTCATGAAGCCTATCCCCGACTGCACTCTTAGACACAGGCGTCAATTTGACTCTTTACAATGATGTTACCTGTGTTAACTCAGTGTAGGAAGCATATTGAGTTTGTTTGCATAGAGGAATTGTATTTTGTAAAATAGTGAGGTTTCAGTAATGACATGGAATGCTTGTACATAGGACCTGTGCTGTGTTTCCTAAATGTGATGTCAAAAACGATTTTGGGGAAAATGAATGGCTTTTACATTTTTGAGTTTAATGTGGCGCAGAGGTTTAAAAAGTGGCGCATCTATCACATGCGTCACATTTTTAAATATGGCGCAAAAAGGTAAATGTTTTAAGCCGTTGAAGCGTCACAAAAAGTGACGCATCAGCAGTGCAAAACTGACGCAGGGCCTCATAAATGAGTTTTTTTTTTTGCACACTACTCCAGTTTAGTTCTGTCCACTGCACTCTTGGACACAAGCCTCACCTTTTGTGCTCCCCTGGACAGTCTTCATCTCATCTGCACTCCTGCTTAGGTGTCAGAATCCTATCACATGGGGAAAGCTCCATGTGAAAGTGTTTGCCTCAGTCTTATCCCTGCTGTGAGGCAGGTGCAAGATTTTGATGTAACAGTGTCCTAAAAGTGACGCAGTGAAATCTCATAGATTTCACTGCGTCATTATTACGAGGCTTTTTGCGGAGAAATGACCCCTCTGTGTACATTACACTTGACAGAGGTATAATGTGGTGCAGAGGTTTAAAAAATGACGCATCTACCTACATGCGTCACTTTTTAAATATGGTGCAACAAGGCACATGTTTTATGCCGCCAATGCCTCACAAAAAGTGACGCATCAGTAGCGCAAAACTGACGCATGGCTTTATAAATGAGGCTCATCTTTTTCTTGCACACTACTCCAGTTTAGTCCTGGCCACTGCATTCTTGGACAGAAGCCTCACGTTTTGTGCTCCCCTGGACAGGCTTCATCACATGAGCAGTCCTGCTTAGGCCTCATAATCTTTTTTTAGAATGAAATTTGAAAAACAGAGATAAGGTGATATGTATAAGCTTTTCATTACACTACTGAAACATTTATAGGGCAAAGTAATGTGTTTTACATTTTTGAGAAAGATTAAATTGTGTGTGCATGATTACATAAAAAAATTGATCTTTTCACAATCATGTCACCTGTTTTACCTGAGATTAGGAAGTAGATTGTGGAGATGAGGTGAGGCATGTCCAGAGGGACAGAGGAGATGAGATCTATGTTCAAGACTGTAGTGGGAGTGAGGCCTTTCCTGGGAAGCATAGGTGGTGAAGCCTGTGTATAAGAGTGCAGTGGACTAGACTTCATGAAGTCTATCCCCTACTGGACTCTTAGACACAGGTCTCACCTACTTTGTACCTGTGGACAGAGCTGTGTTCCACTACACTCTTCAATACAGGCCTCACCTCTTCTGCACCCCTGGAGAATCCTGACTTGATCTGTAACCCTGAATAGACTGTTTGGTTTTTGTCATTGCTTTGTTGTTTGGTAATAGTGATCTATAATGTGCTATTTTTTTCTTTAACACAGATTGAAATCAAGATTTCAAGAGTAAGACAAAATGCCTTCAAGGGAAAGGCGAAGAAAAGAAGATAACCGCAAAAAAACAAAAAGAGCAACGGAATTACAGCACTCTTCCACAACAAATACTTCAAAAAACAGGAACAAAGCTCCTGGTAAGAGAACTAAGTCTTTCATACGTAACATATGTACATCGCAAAAAAATGATGGACAGCATGTAGAAAAAGAGAATGAGAGAGTAAATTTGAAAAGGAAGGAGAGAACCTCAAAGAATTCTACAACTGGAGCAGGAGAGAATAAAATATATAGGAATAGAAGGCCGAATCAGTTTAGAGACATTCGTAAACGAATGTTTCACAATAGGGTGGTTTTAAATTTGTTAAAAAACATTAGGAAAGGTAAACAGAGAGCTGCTTTTTATAAGAAAAAGAAAAGTGTAGAGAAGATTGTTGATCAGGCTTTTGAAGTTAAGAAAAAATTATTTATTTTAATAATCAATAGAATTAGGACACTTAACAAGACAATTGATGTTTTCAAATCAAACAGTAGATGGAAAAGAGTAATTAATCGGACTAATTTTTGTAAAGTTTTTTCGGGAGAATGGATGCACAGTTCAAGTTGTGAGCCATTTTTTAATGAGGAGAGTTACTTCCAGGATAATGATTTAGTGCATGCAGTTGACACCAGTGGTCGAGCGTATGAAGTGAAAGACTGTTGTCCGATTGAAAAAGAAAAACTTGTGCCTAGAGAACTAGAAGAGGTGTTAACTGATGAAGTTTTAGGGAGGCGTACTAAGGGTCCAGTGTACACTTGGAAGTGTAGTCGTATTTGTAGTGTGCGACAGGAATCAATTGATTTGTTTTGTAATTTCTTACGTACATATAGTAAGAAAAGTCTAAAGCAGAAAGTGAAGTTGTTGCAAGACTTAGATCCTTGCAGAGTGAGAGAAAACACAGGTTTGCAAGGGCATTTACTGGCTTGTCTTTCTAGAAAAGTCTGTCAGAGTGTTTTTCATAATTTTAGGATGTTAGCAGTGCATCATACCAAAATGAGGAAATTAGTGAGAATGTTGTATTATGCAAAAAGTCCAGCACTTAAGCCTAAACAATTAAACAGTGCTCTTTTGCATGGAACTGAATTAGATGTGAAGAAGATTTGTGAAGAAATTGAGATTTGTTATTTTGGTGAAAAAGAGGACAGTGTAGAAATTGACACAGCAATTCAAGGTAATGTGGAAGACAATGTACAGATTTCAAATAGAGAAAAGTTTGAGCAGGAAATTACCAGGTTTAAGGTGAAATCAAGTGAAAGGCCGAATTTTACTTGTGTGTGTTGTCGACGAAGTCATTATAAGCATCAAACTAGATTAGTTGATTTATATGTAAAAAGTGAAAAGATGAATAATTATGAGTGTAAAGATTTTGCAACTTATTTGTGGGTGGAGAATTGTTTTGATTTGAGTTCTGATCAGCGTATTTGTAAATATTTTTATGATAAATTAAATCAAAACAGAATGCCTGCTAGAGCTGTTCATAATAATCTGGAGTTGGTAGACATTCCCCGTGAATTGATGGATTTAAATACATATGAGTCTATTTTGATTCAATGTGTCCATCCTTTTCAGGCAATTGTTCGCTTGGAGCCTAAGATAGGGAAATTGCCTCCTACAGATTTGCAGAGAGGATTAAAGGGAAGAGTTGTTTATTTGCCCCTAGATTTAAAAAAAAATATTGATACAATTGGTATAGAAAAAGTAGAAGAGGAACCTTTAGTTATTCTAGTTAATGGGGTTCCGACAAAGAGTAAAAAAATCTGGCAAGATTTAGTGGATGTTAGGAAAGTCAAAAAGGCAACGTTGTATTTAGTCAAAAACAATGAGTATTACAAAGATGTATGTGTTGCAGCAGAGGAAACAGCTGCAGATGAAGACAGTGATTGTTCAGGCGGCCAAATTGAAAAAGTTGATGTGTCTAGAAGTGAAGAAATATATGAACATTATACTGTTCATCCTTTGCATTCCAAAGAAGTAATGGGGAATGCAATTGAATTGTTTCAAATGAAAGCAGCAAAAGGAAGTCCCATTAGTGTATGGGAACAAAGTTTGGAAGCTCGTTGTTTTCCACAGCTATTTCCAACAGGTCGAGGTGGACGATATGACGATCGACCACTTCAAATTCCTGCATCTGAAAATTGAACTGTAAGATTATATGCTGAAGATCCAAGGTTTCGTCAATGCATTCCCTATTTGTTTCATCTACTGTATGAAAGTGACTTGTCTGGGCTTTCTTAAGCAGTAAACCATATACTGAAAAGTGGAGCACATCTGCAAAATGTTTCGGCGAGGGACTTTAGGGAGAAAGTGAATCTGCAAGATAATATTTTAGAATCTCATCTAATCAATCTCATGGCATGTCAGCGTGGTACAAACGAGTATTGGTACCATCGTCATGGGGAATTGAAATGTATGCTAAGAAACTTAGGAACTCCTACATGGTTCCTCACTCTTAGCTGTGCCGAGTATGCATGGGAGGACTTACTTCAATTTCTACGAGAGGCAAATGCAAATATACAAAATATAGAATTCAAAACACCTGGAGAACTGTGTTCTTTGGATCCAGTGAATGTATGCAGATATTTCAATCATAGATTTGAAGCTATGATGTCTTTTATTACCAACAAAAAAAGAGGTGCTCCTCACATACATATGTTGTTATGGATTAAAGATGCACCCAAATTTGGAACAGATTCGGATGAGACAGTGATGAGCTTCATTGAAGAGTATTCAACATGTGCTGTTCCGAAAACTACCGAAGAAAACAGTTTAAGGCAACAAGTTTTACGCTTTCAATCCCATCGTTGTGGAAAGTACTGTCGTCGAAAATTCAGAAACAAGGACAAGTTCTACACAAAATGACGTTTCGGCTTTCCACGACCAGTGATTTCTAAAGGAAGAGTAAATAATTTGATGTCTTCTCTGCGACATACTGTGACGAGGAAATCACCAAAAAATACATACAATTTAAAAAGAAACGAAGAGTCCAAGTACATCAACGACTACAACCCAGTGATTTTGTCCATGTGGATTGCTAACATGGATATTCAATTCGTTGCTGACAACTCTATTGCTGTGGCTCGATATGTGACGTCTTACATCACAAAAAAAGAAAAGATAGAACTGAAGGAAATGTGGGAGGACATTTCACATGAAAAGAGCCTAAGCAAGAAATTATACAGTTACAGTCTGAGTTGTCGCATCGAGAAATTGGAGCATATGAATGTTCTGATCGATTGTCGTCAGCAAGTCTCTATGCGAAATCTAGAACCATCATTTGGGTGAGTCTAGGTCTTGCTGCAACACAAAATCGAGTTTTGAAATCTGTACAAGAGATAGAGTATTTGGCGGAGAAAGAACCAGAAAGTACAGATATTTTGAAGACAAACATGTTGGATACATACTATCCAAATAGAAGTCCTCACCTTGAGAATGCTTGTCTCTATGAAGTTCTGCAAAGATATATTTATAAGAGGAACATCAGAGAAGATATCAATAATGGAATATATGGAGTCATTGGATGTGAAGGATGTCTAGTGAAACAGAAAAAAGGTCATTTAATTAATCATCGTAAATTGAGTTGTGAAAATCCAGATAAAAGAGAATTTTATTATTTGGCTCTTTTGCAACTCTTTAAACCATGGCGAGAAGAAGAGGAACTACTTCGAGATTTTCTCTGTTATTAAGACTCTTTTATTGCTACGAAGGATACCATAGAATGTCCTGTTTTTCCTAATTATCTGCAAATGTTGAATGAAGAAATAGAGCAAGAAGCTAAAATTGCTGCAGAGATTGATAGAGACAGTTCTCAAGGCAGTCAGAGTTCTGCTTCATTGAGTCAGGATCCACTAGGAGGACCAATTATCCAAAATGAAGCTGCCACTGCCATGGATGAGGTGGAAAGAGCTATGGAGCAAGCTCAAGAGGATGTAATTAATTTAGAAGATTTGGTGAAACAATTAAACCTTGAGCAGAAACTGATATATGACGAAGTCACAGAACAGGTTGAACATGGATTGAATCATGAGAAGAAAGAGTGCTCATGTACATCATTTAAGCCTGTCCGACTGTACGTGAGTGGAGAAGCGGGAACTGGAAAAAGTTTTCTGATTAAAGCAATTGCATCTTATCTGCAGAAAAGGACTGAATCACCGCTGTCTTGTGTTGTTACCGCTCCAACTGGGCTGGCAGCACATAATATTAAAGGGATTACTTTACATCATTTACTGATGCTGCCAGTGGAGCATGATAACAAATTGCAATATCACAAGCTATCTGGAGATGCGTGTTCCGAAGTTTCGAGAGTCCTGAAGAAAATGAAACTTCTTATCATTGATGAAGTAAGCATGGTGTCAAATATAATGCTTGCTTTTGTGCATTTGAGAATGCAAGAAATTCTTAGAACAGACTATGATGTTTTATTTGGAGGAAAACATATTATTGTTTTTGGAGATCTTCTGCAGTTGACTCCAGTGAAAAGACAACCTGTGTTCAAAATGCTCATGCATGAAGATACCAAGAAGTGCCTAGGAAGCATTGAAAACGTTAATATATGGTTAAACTTCAAATATGCAGAACTGCTTCAAAATATGCGGCAGGCAAAGGATGAAGATTATAAAAATATTTTACAAGATGTAAGAGTAGGAAAAATAAGTCAGCAAGGGAAAGAAGCTTTACATGGATGGTTAATGTCAAATTTGTACCCAAATGAAAACATTCTTCCAGAGAATATTTTTAAGAAAATTAACGAGAGGAAATCTGCCATATGTTTGATGCCAACTCTGAAAGAATGTTCCATGTTAACAACAAAATGTTAAATTTAGAAAATGAAGAGATAGTGAAACTGGAAGCTACAGATAAAATAGAGCATATGGGAGCAACAATTGTTTTGTCTGAAAATTTGAAATCAAAATTGGATTCATTAGAGAAGAGTATATCTAAAACTGCTGGTTTTGAAAAGACTCTGAATGTGTGTTTGAATTGTCGTGTCATTTTGAGAAGGAATTTAAATGTTGAAAGAGGTCTGGTAAATGGAGCAATGGGTCATGTTGTTGGTTTTGTGAATTACAAAAATAGAGATGGAATTGAAATTTTAAAAATGAAATTTGATGGCATTGATGAAATAGAACAAATTTGTCGTTGTTCAGCTAGATTTTTGCTCGTGAAAGACTTATATGTTCGCCGAAAACAGTTTCCTATTTGTTTGGCATATGCAGTGACAATTCATAAATCTCAAGGTTTAAGTGTAGATAGTGCTTTGGTGAACATTGGAAGTTCTGTGTTTAAAGAGGGTATGGCATATGTGGCATTATCACGAGTCAGAACTTTATCAGGATTGTACTTGATTGAGTGTGATGAAACAAAGATTTGTGCTGATCTAGATTGTGTTAAAGAATACAATAGGTTAAGAAGAGAGTATGCTCCACATTTGCCTCAATATCCTCTGATTGAAAAACGTGTGGTAGGCCGAAAAAGAAGAAATGAGAGTAATTGCAGTGAGGTAGTAGCAAAAAGACAAAAAGTAGATGAAACTGTAATTGTAAGCAGAAGGAAAAAGGATTCTGTTGAGGATGTTGTTGGATTTCAGTTTGAAAACAGTTCTGGTGTCAACTGCTATGCTAATGTAGTAGTTAATGTTGTTTTTTTTCTTCAAAATTTACAAAAACAGATTGTCGAAAATCGGGAACAAACATTGTGCTGTTTATTGAATTCTGTGTTAGAGAAATGTAGTAGTGATAGAGGAAAAATAGAAAGTGTTTCAGAAATGAGAAATCTTGTAGACATATGTTCAGGTCAAAATCAATTTTCACAGATAATTCAGCAGGATTGTCAGGGATTTTTAATGTATATGTTTGATGTATTGGAAGATGAAGGAGTAGATATAAAACATCTTTTTAACCTTTCTTATCAATGGCAACATGACTGTGATAACTGTGATTCATCAAGTACTACTAGAATAGACTCTGAAAGATTTATATATTTGACTTTACCAGACTGCAAATCAGTGCCTTTTAATAATCTAGTTAAAGCAGCGGATCACAATATGGTGTGTACCCAATGTAAGTCTACAATGCTGTCCACATTATTTCTACAAAATTATGGTCACTATGTCATTTTAATGTTCCAACGATGTAGACCTGATGGAACTAAATTGACAACTTCTATTAAAAATTTCATGGCTTCTCAGTTATCGATATCAGGAAGAACCTTTGCAACTGTAGCTATTATTTTTCACGATGGTCCTTCTACAACATCAGGGCATTACACATGCTATTTAAAAACTTCTAAAGGTTGGACCCAATGTAACGACACTCATTTGACTTTCAAAGAACGTTTGCCTTTTGGCTTTATAAATTCATACCTAGTGTTTTTACAGCCAAAATTTAGGTAAAAGTAATTGGCCAATGAAGACGGGAGCAGTTAATAAAGGTTATTTTGCTGTTTAAAAATATATTCTGAGTAAAAGTGATCCAGGCAATATAAAAAATTGACTTGTCATATAGGTACTGTAAGTGGATCTCATAGTAAGTGATATTAGTATTATACAAAATGATGAACATGAGCGAGTCAGAGATGGTTTTACAAATACTTAAATATTGTGAAAATGTTGTAGAGCCTTTCTTTCAGAACGTCGGGAAAAAGGTCATTTCAGAGTGCCTTAGAATTAATTTGAACATATACTCATACATCTGACACTATTTGGCCAAATGGAAAGGTGCAGGAATGAGTAAAGAGTCATGACTGAAAAAAAGGAGTATATGAAAATATTGAAAATATTTCAGATGTTCTTGGAGCTTTTCTTATAGAAAGTCGATGAAATGGATTTTTAAGTGAACAGCAAAGTACTTTCCAACGAGAAAAGGACCACCATGATACAGTATTTGGCCTCAAGGAAAAGTAAGTCAATCTAAGATTAGCGTACATTTGTCATTTGTCAGTATTTAAGTTTTTTTTAAAAACACAATCTTTTAGATTGTGGTTTTTTTTCCCGCTGTCATATGATGAGTAATTTGAACTCACTGTTTTGAGTGAAATTCAATATATTCTGATAACAGCAAAAATAAACTATGTAACATGTTGTACTAGTTATTTTATACTTTGGATTGTGTAAATTAAATTGTATTCCCATTCTCTGACACTTACTTTCCTTTTTCCATCCTCTTTCAGCTCTTTTTACTCACTTATAATGTCTTTCTCTCACTCTCTGTAACCCCCGTTCCCTTACTCCACTTCTTTGACAACCCCTCATTCTCATTTCAACTGTGTGCATCCCGTCTCTCCCTTGCATAACTTTTCAGCTTTCAGTCTCTCTGCTTTACTTCTCTTTTCCGTATTTTCCTCCTTTGCTCTTTTAGTAATTCCTGTTTACTCACTCAGCAGTATTATTGCACTCTATCACTATAAATCACCCACTCTCCCTCACTTATCTTTGTTTTCTCCTTACTTTTGACCTCGTCTCTCTATTTTTCGTGCACTACTTCTATGTCCTCAGTGCCTCACTCTACTTGTGTTATGTTCACTTGTGTTTATCTACCTTCTATCACTTCTTTTACAACAACTTCACTGCTCCTCTCTCATCGTTCTTCATCCCATTTCTTTTACTCTGGTTCCATTACTATCCCTCATTTCCTTTCTTTCAATGTCCTTCTCTTTACTTTCATCATCAAATAATTTTCTCTCATAAATACTGTTATAGTCGTCTTCTCCTCTCTTTCCTTCTTTTTGCTCACTTACTCATTTCCTTTTCTCACTCATTGTACTCCACCTCACTCAGTTTTTCTCTTAGTGTGTCTACCTTATAACTTCCTCAGTCCATTTCCCTCAATCGTTGTATATTATCCTGTCTCCCTTCATCCTTTCACTCTATGACTGTTCTTCACTTACTCTCAGTTATCTTCTATTCCTCATTCTTCTAAATGCATCCTTAATTAAACTGTTTTCTGTCTCAGTCATTATCTTTTTACTTACTTCTGTTTCCTGATTTAGTTTTGCTAACTCACATTGTTTTAGTATCTTTCTTACCTTCAGTTCATTTCTCTGTTCTTCTCTCTCTTTTTGTCAGCGAATCTATATGCCTTACTCTTTGTAATTTGCTCTCCTTCTATTTCTTTTTCTCTCTATTTGTCCTTCTACCTTAGTTTATTTCCCTTTCTGTGTCCTTCACTCTAACTTTATTTCTAAATAGAGCCTTATGATTTTTAACCTCTTCATTTGTATCTTTTAATTTAAAATACATATTTTACTAATTATAACTTATTTTTTCTTCTCTCTTTCACAGATACAAAGTGTAGTAAAATAAATTAATTAAAGTTACATTTATTATATGGTAAGTATGACTAAAAAAATGTAGTTTGTCATCACCCTTTGCTTTAAGGTCACTAACATTTTCTCAATCTACCTCACTCCTGTGTCTTTACTCTGCTTCCCTCACTTATTCTTATTCTACATGTTTACTCCCCTTTCCCTATATCCCCTCTCATATTCAACTTCTTTCAATCCCTATTCTTTACTTCACTTACCCTCTGTTCCCTTCCTTTGCTTCTTCACTCATTCTCTTTTTCTTAATTATTTACCTTAGTCCTACACATACACCTCATCCCCCTCCCAACACATACACACACCTGTAACATACACCCCACACACACACCACACACACACCTCATACACACAAAAAATCCTCCCAAACACACTCCTCAAACACACACACACATTCCCTACACACACATACATCGAACACATATACACCCCACACTCATACACTTCTCACACATATTTCACACACCCTCACCTCCACCCACACCAAAACACTCCACACAACCACACCCACAGACACACCTTACACACCCACACCCGACCTACACCCACTGACTCCCTATAAGTCACACACACTGCATTACTTATCTTTTTTTGCTGTTTTACTCAAGCCCATTCAGGTACTGTTTCCTTTACTCTCTTTGTCCTCTCTCTTTGTCACTCCCCATGTGTTATCCTAATTCAATTTTTCTCCCTCTTTCGCCCCTCTTTACTTATACTACCTGGTCTTTTCTCACTTTCCCTCATCGTTCTTCATTTATCGTGGTTCCGCCACTACCCTTCATTCTCCATTTTTTACTGTCCTTTCTTTTTCTTTTAACAGCCAATCACAGTCTCACACTATCTCTACTTTAGTGTTCTTCCTCTCTCTTCCTTTCTTTCGCTCCTTTAGTCATTTTACTTTTCTCACTTGCATCCAATTACACCTTCTCTATTTTTTACTATGTAATAAACAATCCCTCTGTGGTCATCTTGTAGCTCTTTTTCTCTTAACATAACTCTCTTTGTGTCCTTCCCTCATGCTAACTGCTTCATTAAAAAAAAAATCTTTTATTGGGGGGGCTTTAATTTTATAAATGAAAGGTAGTTCTAAAAAGAACTGTTTTTTTAATTCTTTTTGTTGTTTTATATTTTTTTTAATGTTTTTTGAACATTTTGTACTTTTTTTGGCTTTTCAAAACAGTTTTATATTTTTTTTGTATTTTTTTATGGGAAGAAACAAAAAGAAAGAGAATTGAAAATGGCTCAACTGGAGCAAAAAACAAAAAACGGAAAAAATTACTTCTTTTTTTTGGGGCAAATGTGATTCTCACCAGCAAGGACGATCAGATTTACGCTCTTTTCACCATAGGCGATGAGCTTGCCACATTCAGTACAAGTGATTCTAAAAGTACTAAATTGTTGCTGAATGCAAGGCATCGTCTCCGTTGTTTCTGGTCCCGATTGACTGGGTTGCTTTCTTTTGGAGCTGGTCCTTGAACACTGGGGGAGGTGACTGGCCAGTTCCCTGATCTCTGCACGAGAATAGTTATTAGGATGCTTCCGGGTCATATTCCGAATCATGGTATTATTACCAAATGAATATTTTTTATCTGGATTGCCCCTTGAGAGTTCTGCACCACAGATTCGACATGTTACCTTGGCCGCATTAACTTTTTTCTTGCCCTCTGGAAGAGAAAAAAACTCCCATACAATGTGTTCTTTTGGCTTGTATGGAGTATTTTCTTCAGGCAGCCAACTTCTCCCCTCCTCCTCTTCTTCACCACCAATGTATTGTTGTGGTGGTCCTCTTGGTGGTGGTGGTGGTGCAGATGCTCCAGCTGTTGCTGCTACAGTAGCCATTTCAAAGTTCAAAAGAATTGTCTCTGTAGATGAAACAGGTCTTCCTCAGTCAAAGGACAAAGTCAGAGTAAGGAAGAAAGGTGGGGTTTTTTATCATTTGGAAAAAAAACTGTGCTGAACCAATCAGAAGTGTTATTTTCAGGTCACAAGACCCAGGCTTTACTCATTTGGAAACCAAAACTGTTCTGCACCAATAGAAAGTGTTATTTTCAGGTCACAAGACCCAGGCTGGTCACAAGACCCAGGCTATACTCATTTGGAAACCAAAACTGTTCTGCACCAATAGAAAGTGTTATTTTCAGGTCACATGACCCAACGCGCTTACGCTACGCGCCCCGGGGCGCGCCCACGGGTGTGTAGCGTAAGCGCGTCAGGACGTTTCGCGATCGTATGCGATCGCGTGCTTTCGGTTGCGATTACGCTGTGCGTCATATGACGCATCACGCGTGTACGCGATACGTCACGATGTTGTTTTCGTTCGCGGCAATAGCGCTCCCGGGACGCTCCCCGCGGCGCGCTGTAATATTGCGCTTACCCGTGCGTTCACCGGTACGCGCCCCGGGAGCGCCCCCTGGTTACAAATTTTTAAAAAAAAGACATATTTATACAATATAAAATTCGTTTTAAAATTTTTCGCTTTCTATACCTATAAAGATTTGCTATTAAAAAACCATTGAAATTCACTGAAAAAACCATAGGTTTAACACCAGTTATAGTTAGGAATTATCATTTAAAAAACCTATTAAATTCTCTGAAAAAACCATAGGTTTTACACCAGTTATAGTTAGCTGGAAGTTTTACTCGCATAAAACCATTGAAATTCCCACGTTATAGTTAGTTGGACTCACTATAACTTGCACGTGCAATGCACTGCTGATGACGTCACATATTACATCACTCATGACATGGTCAGTGACATCACTCATGACATCACTGATGACACCATCCTTGTGATAGAGTGACAGACCTCCTTTCACTGTAATGTAACCCTTGAAACAAATATTCAAAAATAGAAACTAAAATTTACAAAAAAATGGAGATAGCCATACCACTTACAACAACCAATTCAATAATTTCACCATCTATATACACATGCACTCATTCACCAACAGTTCAATATAGTCACTCATACATATACTGACTCATCATATGTAGTGATACACCTATACATCCTGTTACACACCAACAGTCATCCAAAAGTTACTCACACACACACTCACACATGCAAATTAACTATTGAACATCCATTTATTTGCATATACAGCTATACACACACTACCACTTTACTTCTAAGGAAACTTACACATACTTACTCTCTTAAACAATCACTTATAGAAACACACTAATTTAAACAAGAACTCTTAGAATCCCTCACTCTCACATATACTCACTTATATTCATCAATATTCACATATATTAGATTAAAACATATGTAGTTACTGATAAAGATGCTAGTGAGACAGTCATTCACTCAGTAACACACACATATACACACTCATCCCCCCATACAGTCCTGCACATATGCTGTCTTCAAAACACATACAGAGAGTCAGTCATTCATGCATCTATGTGCTAAGTAATAGTCCCACCAAAACATACAAACACTCATACTGATACTAAGAAAAACATCTAATAACCCATATACATACACATGTTTGCTACTCACCAACCCATGCAGCCACTTATACACAAAGTGAAACACTAATACATATATTTAAATATTTAAACATTACTCACTAATATTTATTTTTCAGAAAGACACACATTCACTGGATGGTGTCATCAGTGATGTCATGAGTGATGTCACTGACCATGTCATGAGTGATGTAATATGTGACGTCATCAGCAGTGCATTGCACGCGCAAGTTATAGTGAGTCCAACTAACTATAACGTGGGAATTTCAATGGTTTTATGCGAGTAAAACTTCCAGCTAACTATAACTGGTGTAAAACCTACGTTTTTTTCAGTGAATATATATATATATATATATATATATATATATATATATATATATATATATGACCTTCACCTCCTTCAAAGAACGAGCAGTGACCCTAAGGTAGGAATGAAGAAGCACTTTATTGTTAAAATGTCCATGGCGAATGCATTTCGGCGTGTCCGCCTTCCTCAGCGCCCCTCCTCAAAATGCTTCTCAGCTGCGACATATGTAGTCCTGCCTTAAAGCTGTTAAGCACACCAAGCTCCGCCCCCAGTTGATGAACGGCCCTCCTATGTAGCCCAGAGTACAGGGACTGCATATCCCACAATGCCACAGTATTGTTCATTGCGTGAATGGAGATGCTCCACGGGGTGACACGACCAGAGTAGGTGTAGAAGACAGGCGCAGGTGTAGTAGCACCCTGGGAGGTAAGGCAAGTTAACAGTCCGGTGCCCCCTCAGATCCACCTTTTTACCGCCGCGACTCTTCAGTCAGGAATCCTTCACGGGGGCCAGCACAGGAATCCCGTTGCCCAGGCAGCAGGTAGAATCACCTCCTTACCGCAGTCTCATCCTAGCGTCGGGGTGGGTCACGAACAAGATTGCCAACACAATCAAACGAAGAAATGCTCCACGGAGCCTACCAGAATGTTCGTACCACTTGTACGGCGGGGGAACGCTGGAATGCTCACTGGCCGAGCGCATAAATTTGTGACCTTCACCTCCTTCAAAGAACGAGCAGTGACCCTAAGGTAGGAATGAAGAAGCACTTTATTGTTAAAATGTCCATGGCGAATGCATTTCGGCGTGTCCGCCTTCCTCAGCGCCCCTCCTCAAAATGCTTCTCAGCTGCGACATATGTAGTCCTGCCTTAAAGCTGTTAAGCACACCAAGCTCCGCCCCCAGTTGATGAACGGCCCTCCTATGTAGCCCAGAGTACAGGGACTGCATATCCCACAATGCCACAGTATTGTTCATTGCGTGAATGGAGATGCTCCACGGGGTGACACGACCAGAGTAGGTGTAGAAGACAGGCGCAGGTGTAGTAGCACCCTGGGAGGTAAGGCAAGTTAACAGTCCGGTGCCCCCTCAGATCCACCTTTTTACCGCCGCGACTCTTCAGTCAGGAATCCTTCACGGGGGCCAGCACAGGAATCCCGTTGCCCAGGCAGCAGGTAGAATCACCTCCTTACCGCAGTCTCATCCTAGCGTCGGGGTGGGTCACGAACAAGATTGCCAACACAATCAAACGAAGAAATGCTCCACGGAGCCTACCAGAATGTTCGTACCACTTGTACGGCGGGGGAACGCTGGAATGCTCACTGGCCGAGCGCATAAATTTGTGACCTTCACCTCCTTCAAAGAACGAGCAGCGACCCTAAGGTAGGAATGAAGAAGCACTTTATTGATAAAATGTCCATGGCGAATGCATTTCGGCGTGTCCGCCTTCCTCAGCGCCCCTCCTCAAAATACTTCTCAGCTGCGACGTAGGTAGTCCTGCCTTAAAGCTGTTAAGCACACCAAGCTCTGCCCCCAGTTGTTGAACGGCCCTCCTATGTAGCCCAGAGTACAGGGACTGCATATCCCACAATGCCACAGTATTGTTCATTGCGTGAATGGAGATGCTCCCCGGGGTGACACGACCAGAGTAGGTGTAGAAGACAGGCGCCGGTGTAGTAGCACCCTGGGAGGTATATATATATATATATATATATATATCACTGCTCACTAAAAAAACTTTAAAGTGACATTATAGTGTGGTATGGTAATAAGATTGTAGCTAATTCTAAGAAGAGCCCCCAGAAATTCACTACGAAAATCAAACTTGATAAAAAAAAGTAGCGTTTAAAAAACTAGAAAACTTAAATTCACAAGTTATAGTTTACTGAGTTACTATAACTTGCACCCCTGCCAAGCACTGTTTATAAGCTCACATATTACTTTACTCATGACATGTTGAGTAACATCTCTGATGACATCACTATTAATACCATAGTCATATTCAGAATAGAGTTAGAGAGTGAGCAAGTGTGGGCTCATAGCAAGGAAATAGCATAACTCTAAAGGCATGTGTGGCTGTGAATGTTGAAAATTATAGAGTGCAACGTTTGCAAATCACAAAAGTTTTGAGTGTTAATAGTACTCCATGTTAAAAAAGGTAAAGGACTACCGCTATTTGCTGATTTATTGGTAGCTTTAATACCATTGAGGAACACATCTTCACCGAACCCTTGGACTTCACCAGTCCATTGATGTTAAACCCAAAACCAGACCTAAGCTGCAGAGGACCCCACCGACGTGACCGTTGATGAGAAAAAGAACCAGAGAAGTTTCCCAATCACACAGGTAAAAACTTGCCTGGGAAGGCCAACCTGACACCCACATCCAACCCCAACTTCCATTGTGGTCACCCTAAAACTTTGACTGTGCCCTGGTCCCTCGTGTTGGAGGCTCATAGACCTTTGCTGAGAGTGAAATGCTGTGATTTATGAAAACCTTGCAAAATTCATGACTTTGGTTCCCTTCATCAGATTTTCATTGATTAGGTGTCTACTTGAAAATAGAAATATTTTCTATTATTATAAATTGGAGAGGAGCTTTTATTGTGTCATGTTTCTCACTTATTGACTGGTTTAGTAATGATAAATGCTCTACATTTGTTTTGCGTTAAGCCTGATCACTCTGTGCCTCAGCAACCCACGACTGAGCTAATGTTTTGTTTAGAGTAAACCTAACTGGACCTGATACAGATGACTGGCATTATTGTTTGGTGAGGTCTTACAACCAAAAAGTCACTTTTTTCACAGAATCTCAATTCAATACCTAAATATAGCATCACAATAACCTTTGATTTATTTCAAGGAATCTCTTTTTATTTAATGTAACCTAAGATCTTATTACGGTGCCTAACTAGAACTTCACTTTTACCTTAATTTTTTCCAGTGATTTGTTTCTTTTTTTGATCATATTCAGCCAATGCCCCTGCTGTGCATGGTCTCCAGCGGTGTGTAGCAGGGGGTTGGCTGCCAGGCCTGTTACCTGGCCGTGTGCTGTGCCCAATCCCTCGTGGGTGTCCGACCTCCACTTCACAGGCCATCCGCCATGTACCAAACTCTAATAGGGTACCTTACACTCTGTTGCACTGACCTCTGTGGGGGTCCCTCTGGGTCCCCCTCACAAGTACCTAGGAGTGAGGGTGTACCTACCCTACCCTCTTATACCTTTTTATGAAAAGTTTCAGGACATATGGAGCAGGTTCCCTTAGTCCTCTAATGGCAGCAGCAACATTGTTTTCTGAATTGCAGCCAGACAAAGTGATCGCTCGGTCCTTCTGGAATGGGAATGATCCCACTGTACTGAAATGGCCAACAGGAGGAAAGTTCCCTTTGCCAATCAGGAACCCTATATTTTTTTAATTTACAGGTCTCTTGCAGGACCATCCGTCCAGATTATCCTACATTTTTAACCCCTTCTAGCTCAACCTGAGCCCTTTTTAAATGCTAGTTTCGCACAAACAACTAAACGGATTTACACCAAATAATGAAAAGCAAGCATTCTGTGTAGATTGCTAACTTTCTGCCAAAATTGGTGTTAATATATTCACTAATTTTATTTGCATGGGAGAGCAAGGTTTCATCTAGAAATGAACATGTGAAATCAGCGTTTAAGGTCACCACCTTTCCTTGGTTCCCGCTTGATGGATCGGTGCGAAGCGTTCCGTTAAGGAGTCATGGTGGAGGAATTTGTTTGCAAAATGTTGTGCAGTTGCGTTCAATGGTGCCGCAGTTATTAGTGAAGCAAAAATAGTCTTCTCATGAACCTTCTTTCCTAACTATACCTACACAGCGGTGACCACCTGTGTGTGATGTAAACATATATACATTGGACATGAAGGACTGTAGCTTAGTTAGTGGCAACTGTGCTTTGCCCCAAACCTTGTTAAGACACTAGTGGCCACTGGAATCGATGGGCATGAAGCTGTTGAGAAATATCAAGGTGCACTTTTTCCACAGCAAATATTCTTTTATTATGATGATGGCATTACCTATCCACAAAGGTGGTTCTATTTGGGTGTGAAAACTGTAATATTAGTTTGGGTGGATGGGTGTCCCCCACAAGTACTAATGTCATTATTCTTGTTAGATCCAGTAAAGGTTTCAGTCATTTAAACTTGAGTTAAACCACAGGTTGCAATAGCACAGAGTAAAAAAAGGCTGTGATATAGCAAAAAGAGGCTTTTTCTTATATTTGGCCATTCATAGTATCAGGGTAAAACAGCGAGCCTGGAATATTGGTTTCTTGGAGTAATCAAAGGCATAATGGTGCCCATACCTTGAGCATAACAATGGGAGGGGCATATTAGTGATAATTCTTGGTTTATTTGGGCCATCCAGGGCATGATACTACAACACCTCTATTTATTTTTTCATTTACTTATTATCTTTTATAGTGCAACTATACATACAAAGGTCTATGGTGGGCATTGCAAAATAACCACAGAGATCAAGTGCAAGAGGATCTGAGAAGTGTAAACATGTGTCCGTAAGACAGCAGGAGGAGAAGTGGCACACTCTTGATCTGTACAATAGAAGGGGCTCCTGTCAGCTGTTCTGTAATACAAACGTATTGTGGTAACACAGAAATAGGTGCTAATGTCTTTTGCAACCCTAAAGCAGAGCTTAACTTGTTCATTAGTGAGAAAAAAGAGGTGTGATCATGCAAAAAGAAGCATTTTCTTTCATTGGGCTAGTTATAGAATCGCGGTAAAGCACTAAGCCTGGAACATTGGTTATAATTCTTGCTTTCTTGGGATAATTAATAGCATAATGTTTCCCATCCCTCGAGCATGAAAACGGGCCTGGCATTTTAGTGGCAATTCTTGGCTAAGTTTGGGCCATCCAGGGCCAAATTATACTAACCACCCATTCTTTATTTACGATTTTCTTTAGTGCAACTATACATTCAGAGGTACGCTTTGCAAAATAACCATTGAGCTAAAGTGCAAGAGGATCTGAGAAGCATAACAATGTGGCAGTAAGACAGCAGGAAGGAGGAGTGGCACATGCTTGAGCTGGACAGTAGCATGTGCTCCCCAAGTGTCAGCTGCCCATTCTGTAATACAAAAGTACTGTGCCAGCACAGAAATAGGTGCAAGCTCCCTTTGCACCCCACAATCAGTGCTTAACGTTTCTCTGTTTTTCCTGTTTACTGGTCCTGCTCTTATTTCTGAACATTGACAGATATTTATGAGCGTACAATTGAAAGTGGCATTCTCTGTCTATTTTTTAGCAATGCACATCCATAAATTGTTAAATAATTCAATATATTACTAAAACATATTTAAAACTAGCATCTGCAAGCCTTCCTTATAGGTTGGGGGGACCTGGAATTGTCCAATCTTTCACACTTTTTGAAGAGTGATGTTTGTAAGTAATGATGACACTGTCACCCAACAACAGTGGCAGGAGGTGTGGGCGGTGCTGGCTGCAGTAGCTGTCCTTGGGCCCTGGAACGTACGTTTTTTACAAATTAAGTACAGTCCTCGCTTTACTTATTTAATGCAGCACAACGTATCTATTATTCACTTATGTCACAGGCATTCTTAATATATGATGCCTTTCCTTGTCTTGTAAAACACAGATTGAAAATTGTATCATAGTATAATTGGAGTCTAGCAGTGGTTTCATAATTTGAAACTGATTTCAAAGGAAATTTCCACCGTTTTTTTGTTTCACCTTAGAACGAGTGGGGAATCTGCTGGCACTTCACACAGGTCAATGTGTACTAACTGCATTCTATTTATTGTTGCACTAACACAAAGCAACGTTTCAATGTGTTTTTACACAAATAAAAAAGTTAGCCTTGTTTTTTTCGGTGAAATATGCCAGTTCTCCACCTTCATCTTGACTATACACGGTTTCTTCCCCCAGGACTGCAGGTTCCATATGATGAGGTCAAAATATGCTCAGTTATCCATCTAATAAAACTGTAACTTTTACTGTCCATTCCAGCCAGTAGAATTGAAGGTTCATGCAGAGGGACCTGATCGACAAAACAGTAACTGTGAGAAATATGAAAACTCGAGGCAAGAAAAGCAGTTATGTGTTTTCTTGCTAAATCTGATACACTTATAACTGTTTCTTAAGGAAGAGGTAGCGTTACATCAGCAGAGTAATCTAACAGATGTCAGTCACTAAGGAAGAGATGTGACAGAGTAAATTAAGGCAGCAGCTATTTAGCTTTGTTTTAACATAGAGGGCTCATATACTCTTTAGATCTAAATCACAGAGGATATTTTTGAATTTTGGCTGACCTAAAACTGCAAAGAGGTGTAGTTTATGCCTACATAAGTTACACCTTACGGAAAAAAGTTAAAAACTGGTAACGCCCAGTGAAACAAGAGTATGTATGTTACTCACATGTGCATAAAATATACACTCTTCTGTTAAGTTTGAGATATGGCCAACCCTAGTCAGAGGAGTGATCAGGAAAATTCCATGTACATGTGGTGAACACCCACTCAGGCGTAACATTTTAGGTATTTACTAAGATTTATAGATAGTGAATTTGGCCCATTGAATAGAGGTTTTATCCTGAAGCTTTTACTGGAGATCGGGTGCCTGAGGTTGGTAACATGCAGATATTTTGATTGTGCATATTTGCGCTCCTTACCTCCCTCCCAAGCTCTAGGATAGTTGCAATGTTGATTTTAGGCAATGTGGATCACTTTCGGAAAAGAGGTAGTGATGTTTTTCCATCAGAGAAGATGGTTGATTGCAAGACTAATAGCTCAAGACCGGACTCCCAGGAGTCTACTCAGGTTTTTGACAGAAGAAGGGGAGCTGTGAGTCTGAAGGATATTACAATCTCTATTGTTAGAGATACTGGTAGGAGAGTGATAAATATCATGGGATATAAGTACCTGTGGGCTAGGGAAGGAAGAAGAGTCATCACCCTGAGACTGGGTAGTTGGTGTTTTGAATGCCAGAAAAAGGAATACAAAACTACGATTGATGCAGAGGGCGCCCTTTAGGAAACGTTATCTCTTGGAATATGGCTGGCTTGGGGCACTCAAATTCTAATTTAAATGTTATAACATATCTTAGTCCAGTGATAGTTATCTTGCAGGAAATGTGGGTATTTTCTGACTTTAAGTTTGAGAATTACTTTATTTTTTACTGTGTAGCAAAACCCTCTGTAAAAGGTCACACCAGCGGAGGTATAGCTATTTTGTCGAGAAGCAACATAAATTGGAACCCTAAGGTGTTTGCTCATTCATCAAAACTCTGTCTCTGCCTAAAGTTAACCTTGTCTAATGTGACAGGAGAGCTGTACTCAACCTTTCTGTTGGTAAATGTCTATACCCCCTCCTGGGAGGTCTTATGATATCTTAGTGGAGTCTATGCTCTCTTTTGTACATAACCTTAGTGTCTTGAAAGACTGTTTTCTGATTATTATTGTGGAGTACTTTAATGCTCAAATTTTAAATTCTGCTTCCGTGTTGGATGAAGTATGAAGTATTAGATCAGATATTTGGGGTTTATGATTTTTGGAAAACCTGAGATCTAATGAACTTATTCCTTTTAATGGCAGGTTCCCAGAGGATTCCCCATCCTCCTAAACGTTTTATTCCTCCTGAAGGAAATCATTACTTGATTACATTGTGGTATCCTATCAAAAGTTTGCAGTCAGTTTGAGGTAACGAGGACAGATTTAAGTGACCATAGTATTCTTTCGATGGTTATTGATGAGAGCTTAAGGCACTTGATTCCTGGAATTCCTGGAATTCCTGGAATTCCGGGAATGGTATTGTAGGTTATAAAAAACAAATGGACTCACATTTTGGTCAAGCAATAACATAGTTAAGCCGGCTTCTTGTATTAAAAATGCAAGTCTAGGCCCTTTTGATGCCTCATTGGTTAATACTATCCCTCTATTTGAAAAGCAGTTTGAACATTTGGGAGTAAAGAGAGAAGTATAAGAGCTAAGGCTCCCATGAATATTTCTTGGGTGGTAAAAAAAGGTGAACTGTGTTATCAATGTTTTGGTCAGGGAACAGTTTAAATTGCTATTAATATCGAGGCAAAGGGAAATCAATCGGTTAAAGCGAGTACGTTCCAGATTGAAGATATCAGAATGTAGGAAAGAGGAAGATCAGAAATGGATTAATTTTAGAGAAGCTGCCTATTATTGTGACTCATGTAGACATTGGGCTTTAATTGCCCAAAACCTTGACTCTAAAGTTAAAGCTGAGGCTATTCCCATATCCGACGGAGAGTGGACCCAATATGTCTCGCAACTATATGCCTCTAATTCTTGCCACGGTGTTGAGCTGGAACTTAACTTTGAGGCCAATTTGCTGGAGATATATGGCCCACCCGCCAGTGAGGAGATACATGGTTTCACTTAGAGTGCTAGGTCCTAAAGGCTGATGGGCCCTGATGAACACCCTATATCTCTCAGCAAACAGGAGGTTTCTGCATGGGCTCGCTTCATATGTCCTTTGTTTCTATATTGGTATTGGACTTGGGAATTATACCGTCCTCCTGGAAAGGAAGTGTTGTTGTGCCCTTATATAAAAAAGATCCTACAACATCTCTTGCAAGTTATAGGCATTTGCCTTATTGGATGTGATTGGAAAACTGTTTGCCAAAAGTATACTTCTTCATCTTCAGGAGAGGGCCTTTGGTGATAACATTATTTCTGTCGATCAGGCCAGTTTTTGCAAGAATTGTGAAACCTTAGATACTATTACAGTACTTAAAACATTGATTGAAAAGTATCCTGTTTGCAAGGCCATGCCTATATATTCTACTTTTGTTGATTTCTCCACAGCGTTCGATAAGATTGACCACAAGAAACTTTGGAGGAAATTGTCTGTACTGGGGATTCCTGTTCACCTTTTAAGCTAATTATTGTTCTGCGTCCTTCCACTTGAACCCGGATCCTGGCGGGAGGAAATCCTGGGTTGTCAAGTAAAGTGAAGACATATTATTGCTTGAAGCAAGGATGCTTACTTGCGCCCCTCCTTTTCTCTCTTTATACCCATGTCTAACCACGTAGAGTTTGTCAGTTGAAAGGGGTTCGTCCTAAATTGGGATACATAAATATTGGCTGTTTACTCTATGCTGATGATGTAGTTTTACTGGATTTAAACCCGATAGGATTACAGAGGCATATTTCTGCTTTGGAAAATTATACTGGTGACTTCCTGAAAATAAGTATTTCTACGACGAAAGTTATGTTTTTTAGGTCTCAGGGTGTAGAGGTAGGAAAAATCTTTACTGGTTTTTGGGGAATGACAAGTCGGAAGTGGTAAAGCTTTATCCATATCTTGGAAAAACAATTTATAGTAATTGTCTAAATAATGATCATATTAGTCAATGTAGGAGTAGGGTTTTGTCCCAAGCCTCAGTCATTCACAGTCTATATAAGTGCTGTGGCAAAGGCACCTCACCCACGTTCTCACAATCTATAAGACCAAAATACCACCCTCCCTTGGTTATGCCTGTGAAGTAAAGGAGCATCAGCACTGGTTCTTTTTTTAGAAGGTTGAAGGGAATATTGGCACCAAATTTGTAATCCGAACCACCTGGTTGCCCCCCTTGTGCCCTTCATCTTGAATTTGGACAACTTTATACTACTCTATTCATTATGGCAGCTACTCTGAGGTGTGGGAGCTATTTATGGTGTAGAAATTCAGGCTCTATCCGTGCTGTACCAAATCATGAAAAAGTCCATAGCTTGAAAGGAAGAAGTGCGCGCTACTCAAATTATTTGATAGCTTTAGACATGTTTGGAATTGGACAAAAATCAGGTGGCACCCCTCCCCTAGCGTGCTACAAAACTTGATTCGAAAATCCATTTATGAAGTGAGTCTGAAAAGGGATAATCTGCTTTGTGTTCAGCATACACAAAATGAAATTGTAGTAGAGAGCAGCATTTGTAAAAATTCACACACTTATATCCTATGGCGTCTTACCCATGGTATACATAGAATGATTCTTCTACTAAGCTTGAATTTGCTTCTGCTACGAGTGGTTAATGGATCTTGGGAAGGTATCACTAGGGAGGAGAGGTTGTGTGAACTCTGAATTGCGTCCAAGATCTAAATCATGTGATACTTGTAAGTTCCTCTTTATATTCATTGCGCCATCAATTGCTAAGATCACTGTTCATAAAGTATAATACAACCTCAGTAGCGGAAGCTCAGCAATGCTTATTCGCTTCTTCAACTGAAACAGACTGCATAAATATGTTTGCATTTCTTTTTTATTTAAATATTTTCTAAATGTATTTATATATTGTATTGTTTGCATTTACTGTTTATTGGCTTTTTATCTGTTTAAGGATGGTACCATAGGATCTTCGCAATTATTCCTTTGAACAATATCTCATATGTTATGTATTAGGTTGGATGTTCGATAGGTACCTGCTGATTTTACACTGTGTATCCCAGTACAGTATAAGGATGTATAGTTCTTTGTACTGTTTAAATATTGCACTACAATGTTGAATTAAAATCATTTTTGCATTTGCACTTTATTGGTATCTGGGTTTTGATGGTAGAGTATTATGCTAAGACTACATGGCTCCATCTGTATTTTATAAATCTGTGGATAGTTTTATTGTAATTGTTTTGTATTGATTTTTGCACAGTGTGTTTACATTTATGTGGTCTTCTTTCGAGTGCCACAACATAATAAAATATTTTAACTTTGACTTAGATTGATAAGTGCATTTATATCTCAGACCTACAGCCACTGTTACAACTGGACGGTCACGATGTAACTGCTGTTGAAAGTGTAGGAAGGAACACTAAACATGTGAGTTTTCAAAAGAGGTGGTGGTGGAACAAAGATTTATAGAAAGATATTTTAAGTGACAGAAGGTACAAAGATACAGATGGGTAGCTGCCAGTCAATCCATTGTTTTCTACTGAGGGAATCCTCAGTGACATCATATAAACAATAAGACTGAAGCTTGATTTGACTATGATGTCACTTGGAGGCTCCACATTATTGACAGCTGCACATCTCCAATTTTGTGTTATCTGTGGTCCCAAATCATTTTCATTTGTACAGCTGATCTTGTGGATCAGCCACTCAAGGCACGATGAAGCATGGAAGAGCCATGCACAACATGGCCTAATCTCATTAAGCTCCCTCTGCCTAACTGCATATGACAAATCTCATATAGCTTGTGTCCTGGCACCCACCCTATCACTCTCATAAGTGCCTTCTCTTTCCTCAATATAAAGAATGTACCTGCTGTCTTGACATCCTCCCACGCCAACCTCCATACTCCCCCATCCTATATTTAAAGAATGACCTATTCCAGGCATCCTACAAGCCCTTCCGCACCACCCTTGATCAATCAATCAATCAATCAATCAGGTCATTTGTAAAGCGCACTACTCACCCGTAGGGTCTCAAGGCGCTGGGAGGGGGGGGGGGTGCCGCTACTGCTCGAACAGCCAGGTCTTGAGCTTCTTCCTGAAGGAGAGGTGGTCTTGGGTCAGGCGCAGATTGGTCGGAAGTGAGTTCCAGGTCTTGGCGGCCAGGTAGGAGAAGGATCTTCCTCCTGTTGTCGCTCTTCGGATGCGGGGGACGGCGGCGAGGGCGTGGTTGGTTGATCTGAGGAGGCGCTTGGGAGTGTAGAAGTTGATCCGGTTGTTGAGGTAGCTCGGGCCTTGGTCGTGTAGGGCTTTGTGCGCGTGGGTGAGGAGCCGGAAGGTGATTCTCTTGTTGACCGGGAGCCAGTGTAGATCTCTCAGGTGTCCGGAGATGTGGCTGCGTCGGGGGATGTCGAGGATGAGTCTCGCCGAGGCGTTCTGGATCCGCTGGAGTCTCTTCTGGAGTTTGGCAGTGGTTCCGGCGTAGAGGGCGTTGCCGTAGTCCAGTCGGCTGGTGACGAGGGCTTGGGTGACCGTCTTCCTCGTCTCGGTGGGGATCCACCGGAAGATCTTACGTAGCATGCGCAGGATGTTGAAGCATGACGAGGAGACGGCGTTGACTTGTCTGGTCATGGAGAGGGAGGAGTCCAGGATGAATCCCAGGTTGCGTGCGTGGTCCGTCGGTGTGGGTGCGGTGCCCAGGGCGGGGGGCCACCAGGAGTCGTCCCAGGCGGAGGGCGTGGAGCCCAGGATGAGGACCTCCGTCTTGTCTGAGTTCAGTTTCAGGCGGCTGGTCGTCATCCATTCGGCTACGTCTCTCATCCCTTCGTGCAGGTTGGCTCTGGCGGTGGCGGGGTCGTTGGTCAGGGAGAGGATCAGCTGGGTGTCGTCGGCGTAGGAGATGATGTTCAGGTTGTGTTGGCGTGCGATGGCCGCGAGGGGGCTCATGTAGATGTTGAAGAGGGTTGGGCTCAGCGAGGATCCTTGGGGTACGCCGCAGATGACTTTGGTGGCCTCTGACTTGTACGGTGGTAGGCGGACTCTTTGTGTTCTTCCGTCGAGGAAGGAGGTGATCCATTCCAGTGCCTTCTCCTGGATTCCGATGTTGCTGAGGCGCTGTACTAGGGTGCGGTGGCAGACAGTGTCGAAAGCCGCGGAGAGGTCCAGGAGGATGAGGGCCGCTGTTTCTCCGTTGTCCATCAGAGTTCGAAGGTCGTCGGTGGCGGCGATGAGGGCGGTCTCGGTGCTGTGGTTCGCTCGGAAGCCGGACTGTGAGGGGTCGAGGGATCCATTCGTCTCGAGGAAGGCGGCCAGCTGCTTGTTGACGGTCTTCTCGATGACTTTGGCCGGGAACGGGAGGAGCGAGATGGGACGGTAGTTCTTGAGGTCGGTGGGGTCTGCTGTGGGTTTCTTGAGGAGAGCGCTGAGTTCGGCGTGCTTCCAGCTCTCGGGGAAGGTGGCGGAGTCGAAGGAGGTGTTGATGATGTCCCGCAGGTGGGGTGCGAGGACAGCGTCGGCCTTGTTGAAGACGTGGTGAGGGCAGGGGTCAGTCGGAGATCCGGAATGGATGGAGTTCATGGTGCGGATGGTGTCTTCGGTGCTGATCGGGGTCCAGGTGCGGAGGGTGGTGGATGGTGGCGTCGTTGCGGTTGTGGCTTGCGTTGGTTGGTTGTTGAAGCTGTTGTGTATGTCCGTGATCTTGTTGTGGAAGTAGGACGCGAGGGAGTTGCAGAGGTCTTGCGACGGGGTGATGTCGTTGTTTCCGGCGTTGGGGTTGGAGAGCTCTTTCACGATGTTGAAGAGTTCCTTGCAGTTGTGTGCGTTGTTGTCCAGCCGGTCCTTGTATGCATTTTTCTTGGTGGCGCGGATCAGTTGGTGGTGTCTCCGGGTGGCGAGCTTGAGGGTGGCCATGTTGTCCGTCGTTGGTTCCCTTCTCCAGGCTTTCTCGAGGGCTCGACAGTTCTTCTTGGAGCACTTGAGTTCGTCGGTGAACCATGGTGTTTTTCTGCTGCAGGATCTGCTGGGCGGGGTCCTCAGAGGGGCGAGTTCGTCCGCGCAGTTGCTGATCCACTTCGTGAGGTTGTCGGCGGCCTGGCTGGGGTTCGCTGAGTTGGCGGGCGGGTGCTGGCTCAGGGAGGCGGTGAGCTGGTCGGCTGTGATCTTGTTCCAGCTTCTTCGAGCAACCTGTTGCTGGAGGTGGTGGATCGTCGTTCTTCTGAAGGTGAAGTGGACGCAGCTGTGGTCCGTCCAGTGGAGTCCTGTTGCGTGGCTGAAGGTGACGTCTTTGCTGGATGAGAAGACGGCGTCGAGTGTGTGTCCGGCGAGGTGGGTGGGGGTGGTCACTAGTTGCTTGAGTCCGAGGTTGTCGAGGTTGTCGAGCAGGGTGATGGTGTTGCGGTCGTTGTTGTTCTCCAGGTGGAAGTTGAGGTCCCCCAGGAGGATGTAGTCGGCGGAGGGGAGAGCGTGCGGGCTGACGAAGTCGGCGATGTCCTCGCTGAATCGTGTGCGCGGTCCCGGGGGTCGGTAGATCAGGGTGCCTCTGAGGGTGGTCTTTGGGTTGGTGTGGATCTGGAAGTGCAGGTGTTCAGCGGTGGTGAGGGTGTCGTCGGTGTTGGTCGTGATGCGGATGGTGTCTCTGTGGATGATGGCGATGCCTCCTCCGGTCTGGTTGTCGCGGTCCCTCCGGGTGATCTTGTAGCCCTCCGGGATGGCGATGGCGATGTCTGGGGCTGAGGAGGCGTTCATCCAGGTCTCGGTGATGAAGGCAACGTCGGGGGCGGTGGTGTCGAGCAGGTTCCAGAGTTCTACGGCGTGTCTGTGGACGGAGCGGGTGTTGAGCAGGATGCACTTGAGGTGGGTGCTGCTGGAGTTCGGCTTGGCGGGTGCAGGGAAGGTCCGGATGCAGGTGAATTTGCAGGCGAGGCAGCTGAAGGGTCCGTGGGTGTGCTTCGGGGCGGCTCGGTGACATCCCGGGATGCGGCCGGTGTTGAGTGCGTTGAGGTCGGCGGCGCTGTAGGTTCGTCGGCTCGGCTTCCGTCGGTGGGGGCCAGGGGTCCTGGCCCTGGGCGCGGTCCAGGCGCAGACGGGCTTACCTTTGGCGCGCCTTCGGCGCACAATCGGCGCGCCCGCTGCGCGTCAACGCTGCGCGTTCGCACGGTCGCCATTTAAGGCGAAGTGCGCGGGTGGGCGGGGCAGCTGGGAGGCGGGAGCGGGGAGGGATACAGAAGAGAAGAAAGGGGCGGGGCCAAGCGGCGGTGGCGGGAAGGGAGGGTGGAGGGCGGCGGAAAACACGAAGAAAGATTAAAACAGGCACAAATCTTCAACAAAACAAGGGGTATGGGGGGGAAAGAAATCAGGAACACAGAGAAAAACTGTACAAGCACAACTGTTAGACAAAAAACGGCAAATGAGGAAGAAAAAACGAGATGCAAGGAGTTTATACGGAGAGAAACAGGCACAACTGTTCGTCAAAACAACCCTACTGCGGGGGCAGCCGGCAGCCGGCAAAACGAGGCAGTAGCGAGGCAGAGGGCGGGCAGGGGCACACACAGCAGCTGGTGGCCGTGCGGCGCGGGGGTGTCCCACCAGTGGGTCACACTCACCTGCGTCGCACGGTCGCCATTTAAGGCCAAGTGCGCGGGTGGGCGGGGCAGCTGGGAGGCGGGAGCGGGGAGGGATACAGAAGAGAAGAAAGGGGCGGGGCCAAGCGGCGGTGGCGGGAAGGGAGGGTGGAGGGCGGCGGAAAACACGAAGAAAGATTAAAACAGGCACAAATCTTCAACAAAACAAGGGGTATATCTCCCTACCACACTGATCTAAATGTTTAAAATAACTAATACTTGTCATTCTGCTACCAGTCCCCACCACATTCTGCAGGTCCCTCCCCTAACCATTTTGTGGTATAAAATAATATGTGGCTTCTTACACCCACTCACACCACCCTCTGCATCTTCCCTCCTTCTTCCTACCCAAAGCCACCTCACTGCTCTCCATCAATGCAGAGAGGGGGTGTTGTGCTGACCAGCTCTGTGAGAGCAGCTGTCTACATCTGTCAGTCACCTGTAAGAGAGGTTCGGTGCAAGCTTCTAGCGACAGGGGAAGCAGAGTTGGGATGGTCCTGCCTCTCTCATGTTTGTGGAGACCCAGAGAAGCAGGAGTGCTAGGGGGTGATAGGTGATTGTTTACCACCTTTCCATCACCTCCCTCGGGTCCCTGAACATTCAAGCCAAGTAAGAGAACACCAATAAAGGAAGCACTTCCCTGCTGATGTAACAGCAGTGGTAAAGCAACATTTATGTTTCCATTGTAGTTATGCCCCAGCAGTAAACAACCATGGGTAAGCCTAACTACAGCCCATGAAACGCCCCTTTAAGGCAAAATAGCGCACAGTGATAATTTGTGCTTTTTTGGTCAACTTTCAAACGCAAATCCGGATTTGTGATAGAAAGTAAATATACCACCACAACAATTGACCTCTGGTTGTGTTACTTTGCACAAGAGATTTGCGTTACAAAGGTTTAAAAAAAAAATGCAAATTGTTACTATATCCGGGACGTAGACTTTAAGGCGCAATTGGCAATACTTCAATATTTGTATACTTTTCTTTTTTAAAGGTAGATTTGTGTTATCAGTCTGGGACGGCCTTAACACTTGCTTTCATTTTTAAAGCAAAAACACCATGGCAGTCGTTCTAAAAATGTGACTTTAGGAGCACAAAAGAGAACAATGATGGTCTTAGAAAAATTAGTTTAGTTTATAGTTCTGTGGGTGTAAAACTATATGTGCATACTCAGTGAAAAGCAAAGGTTAATAATGCTAACAAGCATTTGAAGAATGTCACATAAAGTCCTTATAAAATGCGCAAGCTGCATCAGACAAACATCTAACATAACCGAGCTCAAGATAGAGGATGAATAGGGACATTGTATGAGAATGACCCTTTAGGTTCAAAGTATGATGTCAGGGAGGTTGCCCTGGTCGTTAACAATGGTGTGTGTGTTGTCAATTTCAGTCCAGACCTGCCTAAGGCCAGTCCTGCTCGTGCGCTTGGCTAATACAGTAATTGGCATAACTTCCATCCTGTTTATAACCACTGCTGTACATCCTTTAGTTTTTCATGAACACCAAAATATCTCTGTGGCAGAAGTTTCACTTGTACGAAGAACTACTCATTGGAGGATTTGTGTGCTATAAATTAATTTTTCAACAATATCAGGAAAATACAGTGAATACTAAGAGGTCGAATTGTGTACGGTTTGGTAGTTTCTTTCAAAGAATATTTGTAAATATGAATCATTTATTTTGATATTTATTTGCAAAAATTGTTCTGTGGGACTTCACCACCCAATAGTCATGCTGTTGAGTTTGGCATATTGATCGATTTTCATATCTTCTGAACTTTTTTTGTAGGATCCTATATGATATGAATGGGATGATGGTATATTAAATAGTTAATTGAGTTATGTACCTCAGAAATACACAAGAGGTATTGTTAGAAGTATGTCCCACGGGACAATTGTTGCAATCAAATATTGTAAGGAAATGTCTCTTTTTGCATGATCACCCCAAATGCTTTGGACTGATACTGTGGTTCTTCAAGTCTCAGAGTGCAAATGGGGCCTGCTATCAAGACCACAGTGCTAGTGCTCTGACCCTTAAATGTATATGTTGAGATTGGCTTTTACTCAACTGGCATAACTGTACTTATTTATAAGACCCTAGTATATGGTACCGGGGTACCTAAGGCCTGTCAGTTAAAGTGTCCCGCCTGGGCTGTAGCATTTGTTGTGCCACCCTGGATGTGACAAAGTAAAAATATGTCTCCTGGCCTGCTACTGTAGACGGACAGAGCAGTTCTAAACTGTTAACTCATATATTATAAGCAGAGTGACTGCTGAGTGGTTTGTCAGATAAATCTATCAAAATGAATTGAATTTACATTTTACCAGCAATATTAAATTAGATAGGATTTAAAACTCATTGTTAATCAGGAGCAACTGATCTCCACATTATACCATAATCCAAGTGCTGGTAATAGTGTATTACACACAAGGAGCTTTCACCCTGCTCTTCTGAAAGCCAATATCCCATACGGAGAACTCCTCAGAAAAAAAAGAGCTTGCAGTACGGAGGCTGAACATCTGCGGAATGAGAGAGAGTGTTCACAAGATTGAAGATGAGGGATTACTCAGAGGATATTCTTTATGAGCCAGTTCTCCGCTCCGTCGATCAGGCCCTTGCAGCCACTCCACGGATCCGCAGGACCACCACTGGAGTAAGATTCTTCTCCTACCTGGCTGCAAGGAACTGGAGCGCCCTTCCTCTGCATCTCAGGCAATTCCCGCCTCTGCCTCACTTCAGGAAGGACCTCAAGACCTGGCTCTTCGACTGAACAGCAGAATCCCCCCGCCCCCACAGCGCCTTGAGACCCTTATGAGTGAGCAGTCATGTTCTACAAAACCCTGATTGATTGATTGATTGAGTAGAGTGTCCAAAGTAAAAAGGAAGGACATTCTCTTTAAACCCAGTAAGAAGGCAAATAATAGGAAAAAACGGGACTACAGTCTGAGATTCATTACTGATTACCATAGACAACCTGGGCACTGAGAACCATTCTGAATAACCATTCTGAATAAGCATTGGTACCTATTGAGGAGCGATCCAGTGATAGGAAATCTGATCCCTAGGAAACTCTTAATAACTTTTAGAAGAGCTCAATTGAAGAGAGATGTGGTGGTCAAAAGAAACATAATGAAAGATCAAAAAAAGTTCTAACTGGCTGAAATAAAATGGTAGGGCTTTTTAAATATAGCAGTTGCAAGGCTTGCAAGCATAGGCAGGACGCAAATTAAATTGCAGCACCCTACAAATAGAGTGTTTAGAAAAAGGAAACATCTGACCTGTGAAAGTGAATTTGCTGGTTACATTCTTAAATGCCCCTGTCCTAAAAGCTTTATAGGGTGAACAACTTTACCAACCCACAAAAGAATTGTACAGCATTTGAGGGCTATTAAAAACAAAGACTTTAGCTATCCGGCCTTCAGAGTGTTATTATGGAGCAATTTAATCTCTCCTTAATTCTGTCATGGATAACATCCTCATGTACACAAGAGGGGGTGATAGAGAGAATCAATTGCAGGGATTGGAATCAAATTATATTCTTTTGTGGGATTGCAAGGTGCCAAATGTTTAAATGATGAGGAAGAACTTTATACATATATATTTAATTTACCTTATTTAAAACCTACGCATGGGGGAAGGTATACGTGGTAAACACAGATGCGTGGTAAATGTATGCTTTGAAAAAATGTGTGGTAAAGGCATGCATGGTAAATGCCTGCGTTGTACCGTCGTACAACCAGAAGGAAGAGGCCTGGATTGAGTTCCTTTGTAAAGTCATGCAAAAGGGAAGTGACCTGGAATGCTTCAAAAGGTATCGCTGGGAAGATATTATTTGGGTGTTTTCAATCTTCCACAGATCTCAAAAGTAGTCACAAGTAAGGAATGAATAGATCATACAGGTTTGCTTTCTCTTTGTATTCTGAAACTTTTCTATTTTTGAAAAAGACCGATAAAAAGATGCAAGCACAACTGTGCTTTTCTTCCTAAAGTGGTAGAAATATTGAGTAATGTGGGCCCCTAACGAAATGTTTAACAGAAATGGTCTAAGATTCTCTGTGGGAGACAGGTTGGCATGACTGTAAAATATAACACTTCTGGTGAGGGAAAGGCAGCTGGAGGCAGATTGTGGGTAGACAGGCAGAACATACCTATACAGCCTGTCAGTTGTGTTCTTTTCATGCCTGCTACAGATACAGATACCTCCACCCATGAATAAGGCCGGCAAGGAGTAGCTGCGTTTGAAACACATTAGTTCGAACTGTAGGTAACATAGCAACATTACTGCTCACAATTACTTAATACTAGTATGCACTGGTGTAATTTTTCTCATTGCAGGCTCAATATGAAGTCAGAATGCATATTTAATAAGAAAGTAAAGTATAGACATCTACATAGAGATAACGCTTTGCCACTTGTTTGTTAATATCGCTTGTTACACTACTCATCTTTGCAACTTATCGCTATAACTCTCAAATATATGTAGAATCAACACGTCCATGGCCATTTGACATCAAATGATAACACCTAATATGCTGCTTAGTCTGTGGCATTTGGTTCTAGGTTTGGTATTGAATTAATTTATTATTTTAGGAACACTTTTAAAAACCAATATTGGACTAAGCGATGACCAGGCAAAAGCTGATACCCAAACTCTAGACAGTGTAAAACTTGAAAATATTCTGGCTGATAGCCTAAGGAAAAGGGTGAACATCTCTGCAGGTGTAGGGGAACTTCAGTAGTTGGTAAGTGTAGGAAAGGCCAGACCTTGAGATGGGTGAACCCGGTGGGGAGGGGGAAGGGATTTGGAGGGGGGGTGTTGGGGTGTTTGTTTACAAGTTCAACACACGAATACCGTGATTCATGTTCATGTACATGACACCTTCAATGATTCATTGGTTCGAAGGGCGCCTCAGAGACCACCCGTAATGGTTTGATAACCCCGGATGGGGGAATGTAATACTGGTTGTATGGGGTGGTCCAGGTGAGGCACCTGTTTCTGTGTGTAATGTCTGATAAGAAAACTGCAATAAAGAAAGTTTTTTAAAAAAGTGTAGGAAAGGACTCTTTTTGTATGGCCACACCTATTTATTTGGTACCAAAGTGTACCCTGGGCCTGTAAGTTAAATGTCACTAGTGGAATGCAGTGCATTTTGTGCTACTAGTAAAGTGACAATGCAAAGCATGCCTCAAGTCATTCCCCTGCAGCCTGTGTATGTAGTTTTTAACAGCCAATTCGACCTGGCAAAGTAAACCTTTTGCCAGACCAACACCTTCCTTTTTACTACCAATATGTAGGTCCCAAATGCCCATAGGACAGTGTGCATGACATCTACAAAGTAGAACATGTATATTTTATGTTCACATGTCCTGGAAATGAAAACTCTCTAAAATTACTCTCCCACTGGGTTACATTATGTCACCTCGTAATGCTTAAATTCCTTTTGGCAATCGTTAGAGAAATGATTCAAGGACTCATTTTAATTGTAGTTTAAAATCCAACTTAAAAGTCAAGTCTGATTTCATATTACTATTTTAAAAAAATGATAATCTGTAACCCGCATTAATTTTGGCCTACATGATTTCCACATGATAAAGTCATTATGTACTCAAATTAAGTCATTTATTTGCCTCATGTCATTCACATTTAAATTAGGTAGAATGGAAATTACAGTTTTAGAAAGTTGTCTTTTTCCTGCCTGAGCCATGTGTGCCTTTCTGGCAGTGTTCACAGTGACCCAGGAGCTGAATGGCTCCTTGATTGGGTGTGAAGTGGCTCCCAGGGTTGAGCCAAAAGGTGAGGGGCTATCCTATCCCTGGCAGGATGGCCATCAGTGCTGTGCCCAACAACTTAATTAACCTCAAATTATGCCTACCCTGGCACTGGGAGACGTAGCTCAAATCCAACCTGTCCCACTATTTTACTGCTAACCAGCCAACCCCACTTTTATAACTACATCTCTGGGTGTGATCAGAGAGCTCTGCACAGGGAAAATGTTTTGTCCATGTTGGTTTTAGACAGAGAAGGACACTGTGGGATAATGTACAGTAGAACACACAGGAAGTGCTGCAAAATTAGATGAGGTCACCCTTTAGAACTGTTAACACATTGGTTAGGGAGTTTTCAAGAGTTTCTCCATGTCAAGGCTAGCACTGGGGATACATGTGGCACTCTCAGTGCCCTCTTCAGTACACTTCTGGATGATGGAAGACAGAAGGCCTGCACCTGCTGTGACCTGTGAGGAGAATCCTAAGGGATGGACCTGCTCTCACTTAAACTCAGGACTGGGAAGTGGACTCTAAGGGTGAGTTGGCCGACCTCTTGTTAAGTTTCATGGATGCAAAAGCCACCAGAAGCCTATTTTACTGAGAAAGCCCACTTGATCAGTTACAACTAGACTTGCCATGGACCCTGGTGGTGGTTTCTACTGGAGTGAGTCCTGACTTCTAAGTGGAGTCCCTAAGGTCTTGTGGCTCTTAGGTAAGTGTCAGATCGTACTTTTCCTGTCTTACTCTAAAACCTGGGCCAAGTCAATCTGACACAGGTGCTTTACTGCTGTGCCAAAGATTTTGGTTGCTGCTTGGATCCTTTCCTCAGCAGCGCATGTTTCAGCTGGACGTTGTGGAGAAGGTATATGGCCTCTTGGAGCCCTGTTCAGATCCTGCTTGCAGCCTTTGCACGGCTGGAAAAGTCTGAGCTCCTAAAAAAGTGACTAAGCCTGAATGTAGAAACATTTTCCTTTTAAATGTGTTTATTGTGCATGTCAACAGATAGTGACAAATCTTTATAAAGATGGCAAAAATAAACATTTGTTTCTAAAACAACAGACAAAATCCGTAGAAAATTATCATACCACTAATTTCAGTTAACTGCAGTTACCTCAGACAATGGTTACAATAGGCCACCTTATACAATAATACTTATAAGATAACAATGAGCTACTTAAGAAGGAAGAAATGCTCAGAGAGAAATAAGGAAGAGAAGGAATAGGCTGAAACTGCAACACAAATGCTTATGAGTATATGCCTGTTAGGGAGAAGCACCAAACCCTGCTCACAGCAAACTCACGTAGGTAGCAATCTCACAGTCACCTACAAGTTGTGCACGGTGCCTGTTAGTGGGAAATGTGCAGCGCATCTCTATTTCACACCTCTAATCTACAGTGCCATCGGCTGATTCATGCGAGTGCATGTAGGCCCGAAATGGTTCCCATAAATGCCTGGGGTGGGAGGAAATCAGCATCAAGTCCCAGTATGTTGCCAGCTGGATCTGGGATTATGTGGCATCTCTCAGCCATTCCTCAAGGCGAAGGCACTGTCGATGGCCCCAACGCATTGCCGCCCTCTGCCTACTCAGGAGCAGGAACGGCGCAACCAACTTGAGAATCTCTGGGGGTACTTCTTTAACATGTCCCAACAGGGCAGTAAGAGGTATGCAGTCCTGTTGTAGTCCTGTCTTCTCATGTATAGCCTCCAGAATGACTTCCCTTATATTTCCTGACCCCTGACCAATCCCTTGACAATTGCAGAAATTTGTGCAGGGAGCAGAGCACCTGCCAGACCGTGCCTCATCCAAAAGTCCCCTCCTGCACAGCCATTCCAGAGTTCAGTACCGCATGTGCAGAAACTTAAAATGGCTCTGTTTCAGCCTGTAATTATGTGATTGAGACCTCTACTGGACACAGCAGAAAGTCCATACATCTTTCGAGATAGGAACTTCCAGCAAGTTCTCCCGGTCTGAACAGGCAGTGGGGGGTTCGAACAGGTGCAGTGTTCTGCATTTCTGAATGCAGTCTGGTAATCAACTTGCATGGGGAGGGGTTTCTCAGAAAGACTCAAGTGCAGGCAGTAAGGGGGCACCACGGGGAATGAGGCATAGGAGGCATGCAGAGCTGTCTTAAGCTGGTAATAGGTAAATGGATCAAGCAAAGTCAACCCGTCTCCTTCAAGTACCTGCTGTGGTGAGATGGACAAACCCTCAGGGAACGTTGCTTCAATGGTGGTAAGCTGGAGATGCCTAAGTCTTTCACATACGTCAGCGTACTGGGTGAATAGGAGTCCCGGGAGTCTAATCAATGGGACCAAGAGAGCAAAAAGGGTACCTAGACAAGCACTTCTACGAAGCTCATGCCTGGCCCAGACTGTGCACCCAATCATGTCCACCCCTGCCCGTAGATGGGACTGTGCCCTGTATATTACCATAGAGAGTGGCTTCGGCTCAGCAGAGTCATGCTCCTGCGCTGTGTGTGCCATGAACTGTGTAGGATACAGCCAATAAAACGCAAACTGTGTCTGTGCACAATGATAATATAAATCCATATCTGGTGCACCGAGGCCCCCTTGCTCAAATGGCAGAGTGAGGGTATCCCAGGCAATCCTAGGCTCCCACCATGCCCAAGCTAGCATCACCAAGTTCAACTGCAGTTTTCGCCTAATTCTGCCTGAAAGCGGGAGGGGAAAGTTACTGAACAAATAGAGAGATTTAGGCAATATACACATTTTAGCTATAGCCATTCACCCAGCCATACACAGTGGGAGACAAGTCGATGTAACCACCGGGCTCTCCAGTCATTCCATCAGACACCCATAATTAGACCTCTAAAGGACGTTTACCTCCCGGCTTAACCATATCACCAAATATTTAATTGGTTCCTTTGCCCAGTAAAGGAGGAATTCTGAAGGTAACTCCTCAATAGTGTCAGTAAGTGGAAACACCACTGACTTAGCCCAATTAAGAGAAATTCCAGAGAGCCCGGCAAATTGTATAAATTCCCTAATCATTATTACAAGTATACAGTATGCTCCATCCAAATATTTATTTTTATCATACTTCAATGCAAATTGCTATATATATAATGCATATTTAAATATCGAAGCAAACCACATTCACTGGATGATGTCATCAGTGATGTCATCATTGATGTCATTTGAGATGTCATCAGTGATGTCACTGACCATGTCATGAATGATGTAATATGTGACATCATCAGCAGTGGATTGCGGGTGCGCGAAATATAGTTAGTACAACTAACTATATAGGAGCAATTTCAATGGTTTTTTTAAATGCTAATTCCTAACTATGGGGCCGATTATGATGGCGGACAGACCTGAGTCCGTCCGCCACCATAGAGTAGGAGGGAACCTCCGCATTGCCTGCGTAATTCCCTCCTGTGCAATTAGGATGTGACCGCCACCCTGGCGGTCACATCCTCTATTTTACCATTGCGGCAGGTGCAGCTTCAAGCTGCATCCGCCGCAATGGTAAAAATGCATACATTGCATTTGTATGCAGAAAGCGGCAACCACCGTGCGGTGCCTGCCGATTTCTGCATACAAATGCAGAGGGTACCATAGGTACCCCCCATGTGCACCCCCCAGCCCCCCTTCACCCAGGGGGCCCGCAACGGGCCCCCGCAGTGAAGTTACACATGCTTTTCCACGGCGGAAAACCCACCACGGAAAAGCATTTTTTACAGCCCTTCCTAATATGGTGGACGGTGTCTGAGAGACACTGCCACCATATTAGAGCTTTTCCGCTGCGGTTGTAAGCCAACCGCGGCGGAAAAGCTGCGGACGGAAACCAGGACCCACCAGCCATCCTAATGTGGCGGTGGGTCTTCGGTTTTTCCGCATCCTCCGGGCCGGCGGTGGCTTCCGCCGGCCCGGAGCATGCGGAAAAAACGCAATCGTAATAGGCCCCCATATAAGGCCTGAAACCTATGGTTTTTTCAGTGAATTTGCAAGGTTTTTTAAATGCTAATTCATAACTATATCAGGCGTGAAACCTATGGTTTTTTTCAATAAATTTCAAAGGAATTCTAAAAATGCTAATTCTATTAGCAGATAACATTTAAATATGTTAATATCCTTGTGGGACCACCTGAGCAGCAGGAGGGGGTGAGGATGTTTCTACCCTGCCCCCTTTTTGCATTCGACACGTTTGTTTTTCTGCTTCTTTTGTGCCTCGGTCTACTGAGCACAAGATGGCTGCCCAAACTTCCTGGTTTAGACTGTTCACAGCCAATCAATGCAGCCCATGCTCGGAAAGGTCTGCGCACACTCCTGATTGGCTGGCAGTCGTCTGTCAACATTCCAAACTGTCCAAACCAAGAAGTGTTGGCCACAATCTTGTTTCTCAGGAGAACTGAGGCACAAGAGATCCCAAAACAAGAGTGGAAAACGCAAAAATGGGGCAGGGGAGAGATCCCCAGACCCCTAGCCCTTCTCAGGGAGTCCAAGAATCACCCCCAGGGCAAAAACATATTATTAGTTTTCTCGAAAAATCGCCCTTGGGGTTCTTCTGGGACCCCCTGAGAAGGGCTAGATGTCCTATGGTAAATTGCATGTTGAAAAACTCGTTTTGGGACCCCCTTTTTCACTGTTTTCCCCTGTGGTGCGCTCAGGGTACGCGTACCTGTAAACGCACATGTACACGCACCCTGAACTTACTCCGCGAAATTTCCCCCCCAAAAAATATTTTTTTTTTGCCCTTCGTGGTCCTTCTAGGCCCCCCTGAGAAAACCTAGGGGGTCAGGGGATCTCTACCCATCCCCCTTTCAACGTTTTCCCCATTTATTTTTCACCTCTTGTGTCTCGGTTCTACCGAGACACAAAATGGCGGACTCTCCGGACTGTTTCGAATGTTGACAGACACCTGAGAGCCAATCACCTTTCTGCTCGCGCACTTCCATATCATTGATGTCATTTGAGATGTCATCAGTGATGTCACTGACCATGTCATGAATGATGTAATATGTGACATCATCAGCAGTGGATTGCGGGTGCGCAAAATATAGTTAGTACAACTAACTATATAGGAGCAATTTCAATGGTTTTTTAAAAATGCTAATTCCTAACTATATAAGGCCTGAAACCTATGGTTTTTTCAGTGAATATACATATATATGAGTTCATTATAACCTTGCAGTAAATGCTAACTTTAAAATAGCTGCTTGGAAAAATGTTGTTTCGTGTCAAACACCTTGGAATTATACCTCCCCGCCAGTAACTGGTGGGGGAAGTATGATTCCACCCTCCTAAAGGGACATATGCGACACACCGGTACACCCAGTACCAGTTTTCTCAACCTGGGCATCACAAAATGGATGCTGCCAGCCACAGACATGAGTCTGCCCTCCTGCTGCTGAGCCAAGCTGGAGCAGGGGAAGGGTTGACAATAGGCTGCCTGTCACAGGGTGGTGTGACCACCTCCCAGACAGGCTTTAGTGTATTGGGGTTGGGTGGGTGCACTCTGAGAGTGATTGATGTCTGCACTGGGGGCACATTTGGTGTCCCTGTGCATAGTCCAGCTCAAACCGGTTGCAGGAGCCATTTGCGTCTGCTCTGGTGTGAAACTGGACAAAGGACATGGGTGGAGCCACCCCTCAGTCCTGACCCTCCCATAGGTGGGTCCCAAGAGATTGTCCCACCCCTTCCTTGGGTATAAAGTAGGAACCTCTGATTACAGATCTTTAGATTTTACCTGGACTAAACTCTGCTACAGAAACCAAGTACTTCGATGACCTGCACTATGCTGGATGACTGAAGAATCTCCCTTGAAGTTATGGAGTTACTCCCCTGCAAGGCAGGCACCTTAAATGCATCTGACCAGTTTGCATATCCCAAGCTCCTGAGGACTCCGAAGATTTCTGCAACACAGGAGGTGGGTTCCCAAGGTCTCTGAAGTTGATCTGTGCTCTTAACAATTCTGAGGCCTGTATCCCTCATGGGGATCATGCAACCCGAACCCCTGGGCACCGTGTACTTTTTCAACAGTATATGCCTTTCAGCAATCCCTTAGGCTGTGCTTTGGACTACTTGTAGTCCTGACCCCGAGCAGTAATTCCACTGAAGATTTCCGGCCTACACTCCAAGAGCGTTCCGTGGGCTGGTATTTTTTGATTCAGCTTGAGGTCCCTTTGCAATCCCGGGTCCATTGGCCTGTGGGTCCCTGTGAAAGTAACTTTGACTTTCAGTGGGCTTTCCTTGTTGCTCCAGATGTGCCCGGACTCTCCATTGCTTGGAGAGTCTCAAGGAGCTGGCTGGCTCTCACTGAAGCTTATTTCCTTTGACTGCATGGGTTGCAGTTGCCAAGGCTTGTTGGTGTTTAATCCGGACACTGACCTGCCAGCACTCAACATCCTTCATGGGACAGCTAACCTCCGGACTTTGGTCATAGTCGATGTCTCCTGGTCCCCATTGCTGCAGAGTTAAGCCTGGCGTCATCTCACCTGAAGCACACAACATTCGTGGGCATTCGTCTATCGAGCCCCTGGTCTCCCAGTAGTGACCCAGACTCTGTCCACACTGCGTTCAGGTTCTTCTAACCTTGAATCCAGGCTTGGATTCTACCAGACACTTTTCATCTTCCCGGCAGCAGCACTTTTGCATCTCACGCCATTGAAAACAACTAAGGTTTCCGACATCACTTGACACCTATGCACCGGCTTCCCTGGGATAGGTAACATGGGTACTCCAGTACTCACATGGGTGCTGGCCTTAAAGCCTTCTATGTTTGAAAGGGTTTGCTCAAAATCCTCTCCGAAGTGTCCTTAATCTTTAAAATTCCAACCGCGACTTTCCCGTAGAGTTGTACGGAGCTCGCCTCTGTGTTCTCACACTGCACCCATTAAAAAAATGCCCGCCACTGCAATCAATGACTCTATTGCCTGAAGGATTGTGAAAAAAGTACGCATTTTATGTGTGGTAGCCCTACCTGGAGCAAATCCCAATTGATCTGGGTGGGCGATTAAGCGAAGCAGTGGGAGAAGCTGCAACGCAATTAACTTAGCTAGGTTCTTATTATCCGCAATAAGCATGGACAGGGGCATGTATGACTCACAATGCTGCAGGTCCTTATCAGCTTTCAAGATGGTGACTATGAGTGCCTCTCTAAGTGTTGAGGATGTTGCAGGGATTCTGTTCATACACAGAACTGTGCACAGAGACCCAGGACCTCAGTGACTTGTGGTGTACCAAAAAACTCACCTCAGTACCTAGAACCCCTAACCGACTAGCATCAGTGTCTCATTAGCTCTCCGTCCTATAGCGAATCTACCAATGATTAGACAACCCAGAACATGCAACTTAGGTTACTCTCAGGAATGGTGGGAATCAAGAACACTCTTTTGTTTGTCATTCTCATACCAGTCCACAACGTGAGTAAATAGAGACACAGAAACATTTAAAATGTTTATTTTAACAACGTGTTTTTAAGATGCAGTATTTTTGCTAACATGAGCGGCATATGATTAAAAATAATACGATCAGCATTGTTATAATTCCATAAAACACAAAGGGAGAATTCATAATATAATGATAGTGGAAACAGGTCCTATAGTGCCTTATGTACCACCCTCCCCAGCTAGGAACTAGAGGGCATATTACCAACAACTAGCGATAATTTTTGTCTCTAACTTGTTTAGAGACAAAAATTATCGCCGCACATCGGCGATTTTTATCGCAGATAAACCTTGCTATTAGCAAGGTTTATCGCAAATGCGATAAAAAACGCCCGCAATGCATGAATATCGCTGAAAAGTCAGCGATATTCATGCATTATCGAGCAAATGCTCTTAGCCATGTTATCCACCTCCCATTGGATAACATGGCTAAGAACTACTCAGGGCAGGTGTTAGCTTTTGGAGATATTCGCGCTTAGCGCAAATATCTCCAAAAGTTGGTAATAGGAGATAGCGATGTTAGCGACTGTTTCCAGTCGCTAACATCTTGGCACGCCCACTTTGCATATCATTAGTGATAAATATCACTGACATGCAAAGTGGGGCCCATGATGGTCGCTATCTCCTATTAGCTGTCGCTAACTGGTGTTAGAGACAGCTTGGTAATAGGGAGATAATTTTATCTCCGCTTTCTTGGCTTTTAAAGCCAAAAAAGCGGAGATGAAACCCCTTGATAATATACCCCTAGGTTTTATAATAATAATAAAAGGTCTCTTAGGCTTGAATGGAGAGCACCATACCTCCAAGATCAGCAGAAGTGAATCACATCAGCATCAGCAAAGCTCTCTCTCTCCCCGGAAAAGGATTTTCTCCAAGTGCCCAAATCATGCATGTAGTGCAATATTAAAGGCGTTAGAATTTCAGTTAGCTGCAGCTGTGTGCATGTTGTGTCTAGAGCGTGGGCCGATCAGCCCGAATAACAGCTTACATTGTTATGGTAACCTTGGAGGCTTCTGAACACACTGTATAGACTGAGGTCGCGATGTAAGTCTAGGGATGTTGAAAACAAGCCTTTCTCATGTGAAGAAATTCAAGCAGTCTAACTTACAACCACAGTTACATGCAGTGTCGTGTGCAAAAGCTGCAAAAAGGCATAATGGCGTTTAAACATTTAATAAGCTGATGCTAACATAGCAATGTGTGCACGCAAGGCCCTGCCTTCACTACAAGGGCAATTCACCCTTCTGCAGAGACTCACTCTACATATTTATCAAATATGAGGCTAAAAGAGGTGTGTTTTCCTTATAAAATGCTGCCTACAGGCCATCCAGGCCTGGAACTTTATCGCCTGGGAGAGCGTTAATAAGCTAAATGACCTCTTCCTCTGTGAAGGGTTCACTTAAGAAACTGCGGTGCCCCTTCCCAACCCACAGCAGGTGGATCGAGTTGGCCCTAAGTCGGAAGGTAAAACTACCTATCGGGATGAAACTGGTCTCTGTATCTGACCATCACTCCATTGAGGCTGGTTTTAAACCTTACCCATGTCCCGGTCTAGCATGACCACTTTCTGTGGTGGGTGCTTTGCATCTTGTGGTGGTGTTTTTATCTAAAATGAGAAAATATATATCACTTGTTCCCTTGTGCGGGTTTTCATCGTTTCAGTGTCATTTTGTTCATTACAATATTATCAATTTCTAGTAATTGGAGTGGGATTTTTGTTGTGTTGTGTTTTCAACTATGTAACTGTTTTGGTACTCCTAAATGCTTTACAAATCTTTCTAAGTAAAGCCTGTCTGCTCTGTGCCATCGCTACCTGGAGTTGAGCTTAGGTTTAATTTAGTGAAACCTTATCTGGACCTAACAAGAAGAGTGACCTTATTACTTCTGTTGACTACCATCCACTCCACCTAATGATCCACATTCTCACACTACCACATAATATAGCCAATTTCTACTCCCCCATACATTGCATGCAGGACCACCATGTTTGACAGTAACAGGTGCAATGTTCTGTTAGTTCTGTGCATTAGAGTCTGGGTGTCTTAGCAGCATGGGATCTTGGTGTTGCCACAGGGATTATATAGACGGCTATTGTGATGTGGACCCCTTTGATTTTTCATGTGCACAATCTGTAACCTTTATAAAAGTATTCTTAACATACAAAAAGAGAGGCAACAAAAATAGGCAGTCTAATGAACAAAGAAATGTTCCTGAGTCTTCAGATATATAAAGTTCTTCTTTAACCCCTTCGATGCTGGCCCGTTTCCGCCGCTGTGCGGTAAACAAACGAACAGGGCGGGGCCGTGACGAACCCCAGCCGTCATCCGCACACGAGCACCGCGGAGCTTGACGGCTGGGGTTCGTCACCAGCATGCAAGGGGTTAATAGCTTCAACCAAGAACACGTGCTGTCAATGCGTTTCTCCCTAAACAGGGCTTCATCAGGTCACTGTTTACACCACCAGACGGTTCTTGGGGTGTAGAAAGTAACTTCTGAATGGATGTCTCACTTGAGATACTGTTGTCTTTAGGCCAATCAATAATGAACCTACAATGGGTAAGTTAAGGTTCAATTGATAGCAGAATTGACGTATCCAATTGCGTAATCCATTAGGAATATCCTGAAAAACCCTGTGTCGAAATCAAGAACTCCCATACGTATGGGATACGTGAATATTTACAGAAGGGGTACCTCTCTCTGGCGCACAGGTGCATCTCCAAAAGCTCGTCAGCTCAGTGGCTCAAGGGAGCCTTTTCAAACAGAAGGGGGATGGGAGCACACTGCCTCACCTCCCAGCACAGTTTGCCCCTTAGCATTGTGGTAAATGCAGTTCACAGTGATTTCTTACTTGAATTTTAGCTGTAGTGGTTCACCAAAGTTGGTGCAGGTTAGTGCGGTAAATCTCTAGACACATGTGTTTGCGCCAACTTTGGTGAAAAACTCCATCTATTTTTTTAAGTAAGTTTGAACTGTGTACTGCATTTACCAGGATGCAAAGGGGCGAACTGTGCTGGGACTGTGAGGCAGTGTGCCTCCCAACCCCAATTCTGTTTAAAAAGGCTCCCTTGAGCCAGCAAGCTGATGAGCTTTGGAGATGCACCTGTGTGCCTATGAGTGGTACTGTGACCTGAGAGGAACTTGGCAGCATTTCCAGCAAACCCAGGTGATTTTTCTTTACTCTCTAATACTGCTGCTCTCTACTGATGACGGGCTAAACCCAGAAACACGGGTCTAGAGGTATACAGCAATGTCTGCACCAACTTTGGTGAAAAACTCCATCTAATTTTGAAGTAAGTTTAAACTGTGTACTGCATTGACCAGGATGCAAAGCGGCGAACTGTGCTGGGACTGTGAGGCAGTACAAAAAGGGGTGGTGATGGACGGAGCATTTGAATCAATCAAACACTCAAACCCAGTGAAAAGATCTGGGTTTGATCCATCACTGTTCTTTAGCCCACTCTGCCACCCTAGTTCAGACATGGCTATATGCAAATCAGTCTGACCCTGTGCCTCATGGGAACAGTCCAGCCCGAACTGCCAGGCCATGCCTTCCCTGGACCGGAAACAAGCTTCCGAGGACCGGTTTCTGGCATTCCAGCCGTCTTCAGCCCGGCTTGCTTCAATCCAGTGGCAAAGTGAGCAAGGGACTCACGTCTGAGCATACCCTGCCACACTTATGGAGGCCAAAGCGGTACAAAAGGGGGTGGTGATAGACGGAGCATTTGAATCAATCAAACACTCACACCCAGTCAAAAGATCTGGGTTAGATCCATCACCGTTCTTTAGCCCACTCTGCCACCCCAGTTCAGACATGGCTATATGCAAATCAGTCTGACCCTGTGCCTCATGGGAACAGTCCAGCTCGAACTGCCAAGCCATGCCTTCCCTGGACCGGAAACAAGCTTCCAAGGACCGGTTTCTGGCATTCCAGTCATCTTCAGCCCGGCTTGCTTCAATCCAGTGGCAAATTGAGCAAGGGACTCACGTCTGAGCATACCTTGCCACACTTATGGCGGCCAAAGCGGTACAAAAGGGGGTGGTGATGGACGGAGCATTTGAATCAATCAAACACTCACACCCAGTCAAAAGATCTGGGTTTGATCCATCACCGTTCTTTAGCCCACACTGCCACCCCAGTTCAGACATGGCTATATGCAAATCAGTCTGACCCTGTGCCTCATGGGAACAGTCCAGCCCGAACTGCCAAGCCATGCCTTCCCTGGACCGGAAACAAGCTTCCGAGGACCGGTTTCTGGCATTCCAGCCGTCTTCAGCCCGACTTGCTTGAATCCAGTGGCAAAGTGAGCAAGGGACTCACGTCTGAGCATACCCTGCCACACTTATGGCGGCCAAAGTGGTACAAAAGGGGGTGGTGATGGACGGAGCATTTGAATCAATCAAACACTCACACCCAGTCAAAAGATCTGGGTTTGATCCATCACCGTTCTTTAGCCCACTCTGCCACCCCAGTTCAGACATGGCTATATGCAAATCAGTCTGACCCTGTGCCTCATGGGAACAGTCCAGCCCTAACTGCCAAGCCAAGCCTTCCCTAGACCGGACCAAGCTTCCTAGGACCGGTTTCTGGCATTCCAGCTGTCTTCAGCCCGGCTTGCTTGAATCCAGTGGCAAAGTGAGCAAGGGACTCACGTCTGAGCATACCCTGCCACACTTATGGCGGCCAAAGCGGTACAAAAGGGGGTGGTGATTGACGGAGCTGTGACGGACTGTGAGGCAGTGTGCTCCCAACCCCCATTCGTGAATATTTACAGGTCTGAGCTGTGTTCGGCACTCAGGTCCTCAAAAAACGCAAAGAACTGACTGAAGCGTAAACAGTCAACTATCTGTGCTGTGTGGCTTTAATCATCCTTAGCTGCTTGTGTTGAGATTGGATAAAAGTATTCTTCTTGCATCAGAGGATATGACCTTGCACCGTACCTACTACTGAACTCATCCAGTCAGGAGCTGTAGGCTATGGAGCCCCAAGATTAAACATTGCCTCGACTTACTAAATACGATGGGGTACTGTTTTAGTGTCTCTTACAATGTTGCCTCTATAACAAAGTGAAGTGCTTACAAGTGTTTTCCTTGACGTTTTTTCTGGTGAGTGGGAACACTAAAACGCTTGTTTTCAGGTGTCCTTTTGGAGGGACATGTGTGACCAGTTTCACGTAAATCTCATGGAAAACCTTTCTTCTTTAATGTAGGTCAAACCTCGTATCCTCGGGTCCTGGTATGTGAAGATTTGTTTGCACTGGTCACCTCCATTGGTTAATGAGCACTTCCTGTGTGTTGCAGAATCCTAACTGCATTGATCTGTCTTCGGCCACAGCATCTACGAGACTATGTGGGGACCTTTTTTGTGCCTTTCCCCAACTTTATGTGTATACAGTTTCTGTGTTTGTGCCTTACTTCTAAAAAGAGAGGTGTTTGGTGTCCCGATTCGTCATTGTTTGTCTTTTATGTGTCAAAATGGAGGCATATCTTACCCGATTTGTTCTGTTTCTCTAGTTGTCTCAATGTGTTTGAACCTGGTGGACACACAGTGTTCCACATTCTGGAGTTAAATATTGTGCGAGTTAAGTGGGTTTGACCTCTAAGCCTTCCCGTTTAGCTCGGTGTGGTGCACAACATGTAACACTTACAAAAGTTTTCGTTTTAACGCCTTTGTGGGTACACGATCAGGCTAAATCTGTTACCACTGTGTTACCATCAGATTAGAGCACGGGCATTTTTGTGTCTCATATATTCCTTGGATTGAAGCACTGCAGTCAAAGTAGCACATAACTTTTATCCTCAAAGGCTGCTACAATAAAGAACCATTTTGAATACATCTACAAATGTATCCTTTTGTTGCATACTAATGAATATCTGCTTCGTTCTTTTCTTTGTTGAATTGGCCCATTGTTTTTCCCAAGTAGTTGAATTCCTGTATTGTTTGTGCCCTTGAGCATTTACATGCAGTATTCGTTCTTTATAAATTGCAATAGCTACACAAATAAACAGAGTGTGATACTCTTTTAGATAGACTGTATAAATGCAGCTGTAATGAAGAGTTGTCAATATGTAACGTTCTGATTTTACATTTATTCAACTTCCAAACCACGACCAGACATTCTTCTTTTATTATGACCCACTCTTGTGCTGCTGCCAAATTGCCACTTTTGTGTACGCCCTTTCGCTAGTGACAACTGACAAGCATGATTTCTTTATTCCTTCCACTTCAGGATTAGTGAAAGTATTTAATGAGAACATTCATGCGGAAAATAATGCCTTGATCAAACAAACAAACATTGACGTTGCCACTAGGTCTGGGTATTTTCGAAGGGAACGTGTTTTTTTCCATAGATTGGTGTGTTTTTGTGTGTATGGCTGTTCGGAAAGTTGGTACAGATGGTGAAATTTGGTTTAGAGAGTCAGCAAAATTTGTCCCATCTTCCTTTGAAATCACCTGCACCAGGATCCTGTACACTGACAGTGTGAGAGTGTTGTGCACATTGTAAGGTTCCATGCTTGTCTTCAGCTCTTTCTTTGTGTCATGCCTATAAAGCTGTTCTTTCTTACTTTGTCCTTGATGGTCTCCAAGGGCACCTTGGCCAAAAACGAGCTCAATTTCAGATCACTGCTTTGGTTGTATGATGACACGTGCATTGTACCTTGCATTGGTTGCTGTGGACCGGCTCTACGCTGTGCAGACACCTGGCAACTATTTCTGAGAATGTTGCACACAAATATTTAGTTTAGAATCTCAGGGACATTAGTGGTCAGAGAGATCTAGATCAAGCTTCTCAAGCACGTAGCACGTGAGCTACTGGTAGCTCGCCTGCTAGCATTAGGTAGCGATCGTGTGTGCAGCCCATCCTACATAATTCAAAGCGTTTGCTTGATTGGTTATTGACATGTATACCAAATTTATAAAGCATCTATTCAAGGCTAAAATGTATGCATTGTCAGAGCTCATGAGCTGATATTTCGAGAAAAATGGCTGAATTTACAAATTGTATTGAAAGCATATATTTGGTTGATAAATCATGGTGCGTTGGGAAGACATTAGTAATATTATTACTTTGGTGTATGAGTCATTGTGACTATGGCTGTTATGCTTTGCCTTTTTAGGGCCAGTGCAACTGGATACGTTTTTTTTACATGGCTGCTAGCAACCTTCCTGAGACCCTGAGGTGGTCACTACAGGTAATCTGACATATGGAGGCCACTAATGTAATCTTGTTTATTGTGGTCACTATTACAACATGGGTGAGATTCATAGAACATAAGTATATCTTATTACAGAAAAGGTTGGCGACCCTTGATCTAGATCCTTAAAGACAGTATATTTAGACATTATGCCTCAGTGTTGCAGTAGAGGACAATAAATTAGCATTCCAAAATTCTTTACTGTAGAAAAACTACTCTATTGAGCAACCCCTACTATTACCAGGACACGCCTTCGCTGTGATGAAAGTATATTTGCAGGGATTGGTTTATGATCTAAACCTTCCCAAAAAGCATGACCCCAAAGGAAGTCTGACAAGAACGTTCTATCCCGGAGAAACACAAAGATGTGCACAAAATTACAAGAGTGGACCAGAACTCCAGCATACATTAAACGAGGAACATTGAGGACCTACAATGACAGGAGAAATTAATGGGGACAGGTAACACACAGTCATATTTCTTCAACAGGCCTCTGAGCCGCTTAGCAGAGATGGGATATTCTTTTCTACCTTTGTGTGCAGCATCTGCCATAGGCTGAGGAGGTCTGCCTGCTCTTCTTGAGGAACCTGGGCAAATATTGGGTACTTCCAGTCCTGTGATTGCACAGACATAAATCTGCAGATAAGATGATGTCATGCTGCAGGGTTGTGTGAGTGAACAACACTAGGGACGAAACACTCTACAGACAGTGCCCTGCAAACAGAGCCACACTAAAACATAGTTACCCAAGGGAAAAAGCTATGTCAGAGAGGTGAACCCTTGCATTTACTATGTGTAAAGGTGATAGTGCAGATGGTTTTAGCTTAAATAAATGTTATATTTTACACTAGACATTAACATGAAAATGTTGAATAAAATAAATGTGGGGGAATGTGCCTTTCTTAAACGTGGAAAATGAATGTGTAGCATGATTTCTACAGTATCCATCATTTCTATGATACTTTCACTGCTAGGTCAGACCACGCCTCTTCCACTCTCTACCTTTCAGTTAATTTTGTTTTTTAAATAAAGATATGCTTTTAGGAAATGAAAAGCAATGTAATATTATTTGATACATGATTTACATTTAACTTGCTTAAATGTATCATCTCTGTAGAATGTGTTGACTTAAAAAATTATTCTTTCTTACTCTAAGCAACATGTTCTCATCATATTTGGATACTTCTAGCTGCCACATGTTTACAATACAGAATGCTGAATAGTATATTAGACAATAATGCTTGCATGAAGACGTGAATCTCTTGTGTTAATATTGTAGATTGCAACTAGAGTGTTTCTGCTTTAGAGTAGTTCATTGTTACGTAATGGAATACTGAATAGTTAATAGTTAAACAGAGGGGTTCTTATGGGAGCTCAGAGTAAAGCTACAGCATATGAATGTTTAACAACTAACAGGCATATGCATCAAAGTAAATACCGGTCGCAAATGGGCAGATTCTCAGAATCTGCCCCTTTGCGACCGATATTTTGGCATTTGGGATGCATCATCCCAAATGCAAAAATCGCAATTTAAGGAATCTCTTAATTGAGATTCCTTAAATTGCGATTGCGTTTAAGGAATCCCAAATTGAGATTCCTTAAATGCAATGCATGAAAAAAAAAATAGCGAATTCACTAATAGGAGTAGCAAAATACCATGACGTTGAACTTCATGGTAATTTGCTAAAACTTTGAAAAAAGCACTTTTGTGCATTTTTCAAAGTTTCATGTTGCGCACACACATGCCCTTAGGGCATGTGTGTGTGCAACATATGTGCAGAGATCAATTTCAGGGGTGCAACAGGGTGTCATTTTGACACACTTGCACCCTTGAAATTACATGAGCAATTTGCGAGTACCTACTGGTACTCGCAAATTGCTCATGCAATCTCCAATTAATGAATGGTACAGCATTCCTTAATTGCGACTAGCAATTTGCGAGTAGTAATTAAGGAATGTTTATGAATCGCTATTTTAATAGCGATTCCTACATGCATAGGCTTTTGCTATTCCTAAATAGCGATTCCTTAAAAATCGCTATTTAGGAATAGCAAAAGGCTACGTTGATGCATCTGCCAGTAAGTTGACACTTTTAGGTATCATTCTGGTCCAGGCCATTTTGCTGCAACCATTCTATTTTTCTCTTTGCCCTTTTTGCCGTTTTCAATGTAAGCTACTGCTGATAGTGATTTTGGTTGCCTGCTACTTTGTAGGTGTCTATTTCTCTAACAGTTATGGCTAGTGCTGTGACTATTATCCTAGTTTAACTTTGGACAGTTACTACTATGATTGGATGCTGATGTTGATTTGAGAGAAGAGCCTCAGATGAGTTTTTGGAACTACTCTTTATGGTTAGTTCAACTTCAAATTGAAATCTATTTCAATGCTCTTACAAATATTGCTCTTTTCCAAAAGGACTCTTTATGGGTCTGATAAGGTTAGAATGCGCTTGGAGTAGAATAGGGATGCATTTTCTTGATGGAACACACTGTAATTCGTTTGATTGATACTAACTATAACGTTCTTGATATTTTTGTAAACAGATTTATCTGATTTATTGAATGAATAAAAAAACAAAAAAACAAACAACAAACTTTTATTGATAAATAAAGATTTTTGAACAAATCCAAAAACTCTCATTATTAGCTGAACTAATTGACTAAATTTATGATGCTTATTGTGGCATCTTTGATTGATGCTCCATTCTAAAAGGGTGGCAAAGATCTATTCACCTGAAGAACAGTTTGGCAACGGAGTTGGAGATTCCTATTGTAGTAACAGGTTGAACTGATAAATTAAATATTACTTCTGCGCTATCAAGGAGGAATTTAGAGGCACTGTTCCTCGGGTTTATCATCTGATATGACAAAGTACCTGACGCATTTAATGATGTTCCCTGTAGCCCTGCACCTAATACTAGCCTTTTATGTGGGTATGCCACGTCCACAAGGAGGATCCTAAGATGCCCATTCATACCATGGATAACAACAGTACTAAGGAGAGGCACTGCAATAGTCTGCATCTCTGTATTGAACTGTAGAGCCACATATTATTCTCAAACCAGCAGTCCACACTTGAACTCTGGTTTTTAGTTACAAGAATGTTGTTTTTGGCAAACTATGATCTTTATGTCTATGAATTGAGCAGAACTGGCCTATCTAGTGAAGAGAAAAGCCAATAGCATCTCCTGGGAACCTCCTGTCTGGGTGGGAGGACAGTCACCCAAGCATGTACAATATCCACACTTACTTAAAAATGCAGCAACCACAAGCCAAAAGCTCTGTAAGCGAAAAATGTGCTGCGTTCCTAAATAACAGGTACACCATCTCCTTGGTTAACTTATCTAGTATAACCTAAAGTTGCCATTCATTTCAGTTAAACATATGACCTTCAACTGTTGTTTGTCTCGCCTATTATGCCAATATTGAAAAAGATGTTTCTTAGTAGTGATTACGCAAGAGGCTCCTTAGAACACTATCTAGGAAAGAGCCAGTTATTCTCCTGCAGCAGCCACTTTGGAACATTTAAAGTGCAAGCGCCGATTGTAAGACAGCACATGGATTAGAAGCCACACATCAATGAAACACAAGGAAGGCCACAAAGTGCTGCTCCCAAATTTGGAGGGCAATTTCCAATTAGCGCTGCTCTGTAAGGAGCAAATTTGCAAAATGGCTGATATTTAAAACGAGAAGCCACTAGCAGATTCTGAATTTTTGAAGGCGGCATCCGGCATAAGCTGCAAATGATATGCCACTACAGAACCTTGAGAACTCTAAATTTATAAGTGTGCAAATCAGGTCTGAACCCCCCTTACTGTAATCTCTTTTTGCTATCACATGAGACTGAGTAATAGTTAATGCTGTCTATAACAAAAACCTAAAAATTATTTGAAGGGCTTCGTTAGTAGATTACTGGATGTAAAAATAAAGAATCTAGTGCCAGTAGTAACAGCATCATCATAATACATGGAAACATGTGCTATATGTATACAATCATGGTGCTAATGTTCCTGTACAGCCTAATGATGACAGCACTATTCACCTGTAATAGGAAAATTATATAGGTCCTCTACTGTGATAACTTTTTACAGTGGAGTTGTGATGGTACTATGCCTGCTGCAAGTCTCAGCAGACAGAGGGAATGAGAGGTCATGGAACTGAATTGTCAGCTCTCCTGAAATATGTTTCTATGAAAGGAAGATTTTATGGGTGTATGCTGATAATTTGCAGACTGGAGTTGAATGTTTGGCAGCAGGAATCTCTGTGAAGGCTACTACACAAACTGAAATGCAGCTTGTTTTGAAAGTGACTTACATTAAACTACGTTTAATATATTTATGCTACATCAGCATGTTCTTTTCCATTAAATCTTCCAAATTTGTCTTCTATATATCAGCAACAAAACCTTTCTATATGAAAGAGTAAGAGGGTATATTCACAAGAACGTGTGCTAAACATCACCAAAAAAAAGCTAACGCACCTTTACACATCACAGACGATTGCAGGAAAATAACCCAGTGTCAATGTGGAATTCACAACAAGGTGGTAGCATGAGATAGTCTGCCGAAACCTCGGCCAATGTCCACGATACAACCACCTCGACAGCACTAAAAACACAAACCCCAATGCAAAAAAACATGCGATGGGCCAAAGCGTGATGAGGAAATCACCGATAAGCAGCGCCAGGCCTGCAATACACACATGGCAGGTGGGAGAAATCAAAGTTGGAAAAACACCCAAACACAAGCTGACCAACACCCAAGCACCATGGAGGCTGCTGGAGCAGGCGCAGAGGACAAGTGCAACCCCACAAGCACCCCGGACGACCAGCCTGGGACCTCGGGGACAGGGAAGGGCAAGGACAAGAAGAAGAGGAAGACACTGCACAGGAAAACAGGATCCTAGTCACGGAGGTAATGGAACACCATCAACAACAGTTTGTTACCTCCAACGTGTCATGGGAACAAAAAATGGGATATGACGGAACATCGTTGACAAGGTGCATGCCGTTGGAGAGCACAGGAGGTCAATGGACGAGGCCAAGAGGCCAAGAGGCAATGGATTGACATCAAGCAAAAGACCAAGGGGAAACCTGCAGCCAACCAGAAAGCAGCAATGCAGACTGGAGGTGGGGGACCAGCACCACACCTCGAGCTGGATGACATGGAGGAGCTGGTGTCGGTCGTCATCAGTATGGAGACTGTGTCCGGAGTCGGGGGACCAGACACTGCTTGACAGGACAAAACACAACCGCAAAAAGATGAGTGACCACCAGGTACTGGGGGGACGGGTGGAGAGGGCCACATTGGCACACATGCACAATCAAGCAGAGCACAGAGCATACTTACAATGATTCTGGGTCATGGCCTTGATCCACACACTGTCACCATGTACAATGCCATGCTGTCTGAATGTCAACATGTGCCATGCGGCTACATACAAGTGGACACATTCTATTACACCATCTCACCTTCACATTGCAGGGGCACCGTCAACACCCCCTGCAGAGCAGTGACAGCCACTCTTCACTGATAACGAGGAGGGCACCACCAGCATCGACACCCAAACCCTCCAAAACATCATGGACCTCATCTGCAACTCACCTCCAGGATCAGGGCAGTCCAGCTACATCAAGGATACCCCACCCTATACCCAAAGCACCCAGCCGGAGCCACCCAGCTCCAACTGGCTCCAGCGCTTCCAGCCGTGAGCTGGCACACATGCGGAGGCTCATGGAGGACGTGGTGTGGATGGAGGCAGAAAGGATGGCAGCCACCGCTGCACATCAGCAAAATGTAGCTGGGATCAACCATGCCCTGCAGATCCTCATCATGGCATTGCTGCCACAAGGCGTGGAACTCATGAATGCTGCTGCCCCCACAAAGTCCACATCTCTGCCCCATGGTGTGTCAGTGGCTCACAGTGCGGCAGGCGTATCCACTCTGGCACCTGATGTGCCACTGCCACACAGTGCGGCAGACAATCCACCTCCGGCCCTTGATGTGTCAATGGCACACAGTGCCGCAGACGGTACTGCAACACCCACAGGTGGGGCAGAGCACACATACTGGGACGAGGCCGTGGATGGGATTGTTGTCAGAAGGAGGCAGTAGCATTCATCTCCGAAACCTGGTCTGTTTCTGCTTGGTGTCACACATGGCCTCATGACCTCCCACTGACCCCCGATACACTCCGCGGCACTCACTTTGGACCGTGACATGGACTGCCATATCCTGTTTGATGACCAATGACACGGCGACCAGACTGCGGACTGTTACCTTCCTCTTTCGCAGTACCTGTCATCCCCGGATGTACTCTTACGGGCCCTCCACGGGCCCATTTGGTGTGGTGTGCTTGGCATGGCCCTGTACCGCTCCAGCTGCAACACTCCACTGGATGTGAAATAAACATCCAGTAACGCACTGCTGTGTCATGTTTTTCATTATTCCTGCATGAATGTGTGGATGGAAGTGGGACAGTGATTTCTCTTACGTCAATGATGCTCATCTAGTGGGATGCCTGTCACCGTGTGCTACATTGCCAATTGATTCCCATGTGCCGTGGACACTACAACAGGAACACACGCATTAGTCTCTTCCTTGTCTGGACATGGACTGAACCACGCCCAGAGCCCCTGAGTCATTGTTGCAAGCCCTGTGCTGATCTGGTGTACGCCAGGCCAGACCACTCTGCTGACGCTCCGGAGGGGGGCCCACATAGCTTCCTGTCGCAGGCGTACTCGCTGGTGGTGTGCAGATCACTGTTCTAGTTGTCAGCATGTCAAGGCCACTCCCTGGGGGCAGGTCTGCACACACACCACACCCATCCGGCACAGGCATCACAGGCCATGTGACCCCGCTAATATACGGGGCAGACAACGTCACATTTCCCTCTGCCAGTGGTGACTGGATGACTGTCTGATGCTCCACGGTGCTCAATCACAAAGGGCCCATGATTTTCTGCCCGCAGAGTTGGTGGCACCCGAGGCCTTGTGGCCTACACGGGCCTACCACCACGTGGCGCTCACTGGCGTAGCACAGGGTTAGTGGCACCCGAGGCCTTGCGGTTGACACGGGCCTACCACTACGTGGCGCTGACTGGCGTTGCACAGTGTTGGTGGCACATGTAATTTCTGAGCGGGTGTGCAGCCTGCGATGATGATGTGTGCACTGATGTGGTCTCCACCATTGATGACTCAGGACTCAGTGTCATGTGTGGGATCTGCTGTGCCGCAGGTCGGGACCGCATGATGTGGACCATGCCATGGTGGTGTGACGGGGCCTGGACCTTGCATGGGCATGCGGTGTGCCTACTGATATACACACCGGCGGCAGCAGGTGAGCAGGGGGGCCTGTGTGCGCAAGGGAAACAGTTTCTCTCTTGCTCCCTTCTCTCTCTCTCTCTCTCTCTCGCTCACTCTATCTCCCTTCCCTCTCTCTCACTCTGACTCCCTTCCCTCCCTTCCCTCTCACTCTATCTCCCTTCCCTCTCTCTCTTGCACTCTAGCTCCCATCCTTCTCACTCTATCTCCCTCCTTCTCTCTCTCTCTCTCTCTCCCTTCCGTTCCTTCCCTCTCTTTCTCTCTCTCTCTGGCTCACTTTCCTTCTCTGTTTCTCTGTGTCCCACTCCTTTGAGGTGCTCATGGTATACATCCTGATTTTGTGCTTTCTCTTCCAGGCTGTGTCGTCGAGATTGTCCCTGGCGGACCCAAAAGGAGTCTTCCGCATTGCTATTTTGTGTTGTGTTTCAATAAAGCTTTTGGTTGTTACTACACTGCTGTGTGACTGTTTCTCGTTCTTCTGCCCACACATGTGTCTATTCATTTTGGCACGGTGCGTCATCATGCGTTTGTTGTGGCTGTTGTGTCGTGCACAGTATTTGTATGTCCGGGGGGAGGCCGGGGGTTGGCCTGGGGGTGGTAGCAGACCGGGGGTGGTTGCGGTGGGTGTTGTGGCCCTCATGGGTATCCATGTTGCATGATCATTGTCTTCATGGCAACTGTGGGTCTTCCGGTGTTGCTCTTGGCTGGGCTCCCTTTCATGCTGCAGGTAGTCGTCCTGTTTTACACCAGCAATGAGCAGGTGTTATTTCCCTGTTACTACTGCCTTATTGCCTGTTTTAGTTTAGCATCGCAGATCTGGCAGTTTGTTGTGAAAGTGGTGTTGTGTTTTTTTTGTGTGTTTTCGCATGGAAACGCCTACTCTGCATCTCATTAGGGTTAGTTGGGGGTGTCCACCATGGAGATACATTTTGGGGCAGTTATCGCAGGAATACTGGCGATGTCTGCAGTTTGCACCAGCTTGTGAATGGGGTGTTAAATCTAGCTCCACATTTGTTGCGTTACGGTGGGGATGATTCGGAGTTGAGTCCTTGTGAATATCCCCCAAGAATTTAATTTTTGGAGGGGATGGCTTGTGGTGTGATCTTGTATTCTAAGGAATCATATACCCTTTGCGGTGCTTTAAATGGATACTGTGAGTCACCTCAAAGTTCTATGACCTCCGAAGGGAAATTCATAATCACGTAACGAATGTTGTTATGTAAATCATATGTATACGTTATGTCAGAATGCAAATTAATGATGTGAAGCCCATTTTACTGATGTATAGCTGTCAGTAGGGAATGTTGTGCTTATTGATATACAAAAGACCAAAAAGCAGAAAATCTGTTTGATGGGACAGGCCTTTTTCAATGTTCCAATGCACCAGTCACTTAGCAGCTGGAAAGTGTGATATAGGATGTGGATTTGCAATTGCAGGAGGTAGCTTTGTGGATTATTCCAGTTGGAGTGTTCACATCTTTTTCTTGTGCCAGAGTGAGCTATAGTGCAGATCACAATTACTGAGGTATTACATGAGTGCCAACCTTTCTCATCAGTTAAGTACAACTGCACATCATGTGAAGAAGCATGTCATTGTTTTAATTGCAGACTAGAATTTGATTTATTTTACCAGGACCATCTAAAATATATTTAGGTGTCAATCAGCACATAGTTGTATGTAGGAGGATATCTGGGAATTGAAACATTGTGTAGGGAATCAACGGACAGGTCCTAAATAGTATAGCCAGTACTCCTTGAGTAAGCCATTTTCCTGAACTTTTTCACATTTGTGAACATGTGATCAGATACTTAGGGCCTTATTTAGTGTTTGGTGGACAGACCGTCATTCATCCATTATGGAGGGACTGATCTGCCCCTCAGGCTGACATATTTCCATCTGCTGTACTTAATGTTGGGCCTGATGGACTGCCATCCATCATGATGGAGGACAGTCCATTGATCATCCTAAGTCCTTCATCATCACTTCCCCAGTCCACCGTTGACAGATACAACTCTGTCAACAGTGATGTGGCAGAAACTTATCTCTCCTACTTAGGGGCCAAAAACGAGATTGGCGTTCTGACCCTGGGACCACCATTACAAGGGTCAGGAGCCTGCAGCTTCCCGGCCGCAAAATTCTGGGTTGACCACCAGCCCAGCAGTGTGCCAGTGGCAGTCTTGCTGCAGCAGCATGCTTCTGCTCACAGAGTGAGCCTCAAGACAATGTCACTGCAGCGCCTGCACTGTGTGCGTGCACTGTTACCATGCCATGCACGGCACACAGGTGCTCACATGTAAGTGCAGACATAGGGGAGCACAACATGTGACCTCGGTCACAATGACCAAGGGGCAAAAGTGTATTGACCCGGATTGTGGCCCCCTCCCTGCATTTCCGACGACCTTTTCATGGTGTGATCCCTGCCATGAAAAGGCTGTCGGAAAGCCAACACATAATATGCATGGCAGTGCTGGTATTGCCACTGCTGCCATTGTGGCTAGCTTCACTGACCACCATTGTCATAGAATCCAGAATCCTGGTGGTGGCAGTGGGCTTGTCTCTGGCTGGTTGCAGTCCAACCACTACACTTGTAATTAGGCAGTCGAACTGCCGAGGTTGCGGCTATAGAACAATTACCATGAGTACAGTGGTCTTGGGGCTACTGTACGCATAATCAGGCCCTTAGAGGAGTTTGCCATCAGAGGGGGACGAAGGAACCTTAACGATGGAGGACAGCAGTGGTGGATGGGGTTTCCTACAACAGCCTTGTCAGTCAACTTTGACAGATGCATCTGTCAACACCCACCTGCTCAAGATCAACTTATCATCCTGCAGCTCCTACTACTATATACGCTCTGCAACTCACACAAACCATTTACCACTTAAAACACCAGGTACCAGCAGCACAGATCTTGGCTACAAATGTATAAAGATATTTAGAAGAAGAACCCTCAGATTCTCTGAATATGAGTTGTTGGACTTGGCCCTCTCTTCATGGTCTCCACCAAACTTTTTTGTCTTCACCCCACCTGTTTTCTGAACCCAGTGCTAACCTGTTTGTGCTCACTCCTTAAAATATTACAAAACTGGCTTAAAGCCAATTGGCACATTTAATGTACTTAATAGTCCCTATTACAGTGGTACTACATATACCCGGGCCAGTAAAATAAATGCTAATAGTGGGCCTGCAGCACATATTGTGCCACCCATTTAAATAGCCCTTTAAGACATATCTCAGGCCTGCCACTGCAGCCAGCGCAACTTTACCCTGCAAAATAAAACCTTTGCAGGCCTGAACCTTCTTTTTTAATACATATAACCCATCCCCAATGTAGGCCCTGAACAGGCCAAAGGACAGGGTGAATTGTATTTAAAAAGTAGGATGTAGGATGTGTTGTTAAGTTTCGCATGTTCTGGTAGTGAAAACGACCAGGGCCTGAACATTAATTTTTCACCCCTGTAAGGCCTGCCTCTCCTATAGGATAACATTTGGCAACCTTATTACATATACTAAGTGCTAACATTTGATTGGGAGCAGGTACAAAATGTCCTGTTTGGCCTCAAGTTACTCTTTAATGGTAAAGTCGAATTTTACTTTACAATTTAGAAAGTACCATTTTTAGAAAGTTGGCATTTTCCTACCCTATACCTTCTGAGGCATTCTAGGAGTTTACAGCTTCTTGACCTGTTAATTGCTTAATACTTTGGTCCAGACAGTAAGAATTGATCCTGGGTGTAGCTGGGAGAGGGGCATCCTGCCAGGATGGGAGGGGCTGAGCTGTTCACTGCACCACTTACATTTCAAAGGAGCCACCTCAGCTCACTCACCAGGCTTTTCTCACTACAGCCACCTAGGGACCTGGGCAGAGAGGAATGCATTTCCGGAACCAACTGTGGTAGTAAACCCCCTGAAGTTTCTTCCACTTCAACGTTGGCTCCAGGTATAAATAGCGGAATCTCAGACCAACTCTTCAGTACACTCCTGGTCCTCAGGAAGGCTACAGAAGGACTGCCATGTACTCTAGTGGACTGCCTTCTGCTTGAGGCCTGCTCTGCTCTATGAGAAGGAAGACTGGAGCTTCTACATTCATCCCATACAGAGTGAGTGCAAGGGTCAGGTGGCTGACCTCCTGGTCTGAGCTCTAGGGACGCAACAATCTCCTGAGGTCTACCTGCAACTGCGCAGCTGAACTGTTGCACTGAACAATACTGGACCTGCAACAGGACCTGCCTGACCCCGGCTGGCCTGTGCTGGAGTGAGTTCCCAGTCCCTAAAAGGTACCTCCCCAGTCTTAGACCCTTACTGGCAGCAGTTGAGCTCCTCCTATGAAGAAATAGAGGGATCCTGAAGTTCAAGGCTCTTCGCAACAGGGAATGGGCCTGTTCGCATTGAGATTTTGCCACCTGTTATGACCACAAAGGCAAAGCGCTGGTGGACCTCTCTCTTTGTGCTACAGAGACTGCCAGATACTACTGGCAATGTGAAATATGCACTTCATGCTACAGCATCTACAGCCCGTGGTGATCACCAACAGGAAGTTCCAGCAGTGACCACCACAATGCTCGGCCTGTTCTTCGCCCTTCAGCGAAGACCATTCGCAATACTCTCCCTGCTCCCTGTGGCCTCCTCACTCGCGAAGTGGACACTTTGCACCTGACTTTCATAAGGTAACTTTTTCAGCTGGATGAACCAGGTTCCTGTATCTAGACCACATTCCATCGGAGATGGCCTGAACTTGCGAATTTCACCTGGTCTACTCTGCCCAGACTACCACGAGTGGTGCTATGTGCTTTTAGGTGTCACGCAAGGAGGGGTGGTCACGAGGGGAGCCATTGCAATCTGCATGGGGAAGGGCACGAATATAAGCCCCTGGCTGGGCTGCGTCCCGACCAATTACAATGCTACTTGCAGTGTTGTAATTGACTAGGGGAGGGAACCTGACTGCCTGCTTCTGCTTTCTGTTCCCAGAGTCAGGAGAGCAGAAGCAGAGAAGACGCGGGACCTGGCCGGAGGAAAGGTAAGTTGATATTTTTTAAAATTATTATTAAATTAACTCCCCCGTGAGATGATCCCTCCCTGCGTGAAACCCCACCCCCACCCGTGAGCCACGCCTGCTGCGACTGTTCCTGTCACTCAGCACAGCAAGGTGGCTCTTGTTGCGTCGCGTGAATTTGTGATAAATATGGCCCTAGTGGTTAACGGGAACTGTTAAACAGAAGAAAATAAAGCTCAACATTCAGTTTTGGAACAAGTTGCAGCACTGAAGATGTACTGAAAGGGGCTGTAAACTCCAAAGGGTGTGCAGGAAACACAGAAATATTGAAGGCATGAGACTCTGAAGTACGGGTAAAATGTGGCTGTTTTAATTGTCTCTCTCTCATTAAGCGTAGCGGGCATCAGGCATTTTCCTGGGAGGCTGGAAGGGTGGGGGCATATTTTGCCATGGTGGAGGCCAGTTGTGGTACTTCGAGCAGAGTTTGCAGCGCTGCTACAATAGCGGCCCCCCAATAACAAAAGCAGCAGTACTTCACACTTGCACATCCCGCCCCCATCTGATGACTGGTCGGACAAATTGCCAGGGATGCTTTGAGTTCTCAGTCCAACCCTGGTCCCAATCCCATCTTCCGTTTTATTTTAGGCTCTGTTACAGACAATTTTTGCTGTCTGTTGGCCAGGCCTCTTGTTTCCAAAATAAACAGAGTTGGCTTTGGGTAAGCCCTTCCTAGCACATGATAGGATTGCTTTGTTATCTATCCCAATTATCTCATTTTGATTCGATGGCTTTCTTCTCTTTTATTGTGTTTGTCCTGTCTAGAAGCATTTAGGTCTTGTAGTGTTCTGATTGGTTGACTTGTATCCTTCCATAGATGAAGTTGTTGTAAGGACTACATTTTTATTTTCTCTTTGCTCTCCATATGAGTCTAATCCAACCTTTTTAGTAATCCAACCTTTTTAGAAAATGATTCCCCGGAAATAGGGGCCAATATCCTTCCGGAGCAGTGGGTCACCCACTTTAGGAGTTTGTACAATCACGATCCTGGTACCTTTGTAGAGTTACCAGTAACTCAAAGTCATGCTCCCCCGGTAGCGTTTACTCTTAAAGAGATTATTGTAGGGATGGAAAGCCTAACCAAGAATAAAGCCCCGGGTCCGGATGGAATTCCCCCTGACCTCTTTCTTAGTAACATAGACCTATGGGCCCCCTTGATGACTAGGGTCTTAAATGCCGCTATTTCCTGTGGTCTCCCCCCATCATGGTCTAAAGCGATTATTGTGCCAATTTTTAAAAAGGGCAATAAGGACGAGCCTAGATGTTATCGGCCTATCTCCCTGATTGACGTTTCAGCTAAACTTTTGGGAAGGGCAATTTTGAACAGATTGTCAGAGTGGACCGAAGAGAATAACATCTTCTCGGATACCCAATATGGGTTCAGGGCAGGGAGGTCCACTAGCGATCAATGCCTGAACCTATATATGCTGACTGCCAAATACACTCTGGCCAGTGATGAACCCATCTATATGGGATTCATGGACCTGGCAGCAGCATTCGACCACGTCAATAGAGGGAAATTGTGGGACATGATGGCAGGTTTAGGGATCGAGAGTGGTCTAATTACTATTTTAAGAGAGTTGCACAGTGACACCACGGCAACAGTAAGATTTAACAGGGAGGGGGGATTGTCTGAGTCCTTTCCATGTAAAAGTGGAGTCAGACAGGGTTGTATCCTTGCCCCTTTTTTGTTCTCCCTTTATATTAATAATTTAGAACAGTCTCTCTTGGGTTTAAAAGCAGATTCTCCAAGGGTTGGGTCGCGGCATATCCCCGTCCTGCTCTACGCAGATGACGCGGTTTTGCTTGCGCGTACACCCCGAAGTTTGCAAATCTTGATAGATGGGTTCGTTCAGTTTATGAGCGATCTGGACCTATCTGTCAACTTAAGCAAGTCTTATGTGCTCCTGGCAGGGAAAAAAACCCTCCTCTAAATCCGTCTACACAATAGGTACCCATCGCTTAGAGGAGGTTAAAACGTTCTCCTATCTCGGAGTAACCTTCAATGGTGCTCTACAATTCAAGCCCTTGGTGGAAGAACGCTGCAATAAAATGATCGCCTCCAATGGGGCTATAGCCGGTTACGGCAGGAGGCTGGGCAGGTGGAGCCCGGAACAGATGATGATCCTGTACGGCTCCATAACATGTTCCAAAGTAAGCTATGGGGCAGAAGTCTGGGGCTTCGTGAACACCGCTAGAATTGAACAGGAAGAAAACAGACACATGAAATCTATTCTGAGGGTACCACCCAGTACTGCTGGATATATAGCTCATAGGGAGCTAGGGAGGCCACATCTGGTGGACTCGCTAAAACTAAGGCCAATTGTAGCATGGCTAAAAATTTGGGCAAATCCAGACGCACATTTAAGCAGAGAAATTTTATTGGACTGCTTAGGTAGGACTCACTGTATGCGCATCCCCTGGCTCAAATATGTGAGAAACACTCTTGAAGAGTTAGGGTTCGGAAATTTTTTCAGGACCCCCACAACCATCTTAGCACAGCACAAGAAACAAGTAGGGGAAATTTTCCTAGAGCGGAAAACCCAACGTCGTGCGGAGGTTGAAGGAGAGAAAAAGTCCGTGAGGGCTTATAACTTGGTCAAGAGTGTGGAGGGTATGGAGCCCTATCTGTATCTTGTACATAACGCACAGGATAGATTTCATATGTGTCGTTTCAGACTGAATTTACTTCCTTTTATCCTGGCTTCTCCATCAGGTTTCACCATGTCAATTGAGCAGAAGGGACCCTGCGGCTGCGACAATCGGTCTCCGCAGGACTCCCTTCATCTCATTTTGCTTTGCCCCTATTTTTCTATGCCTAGGCGTAGATTTCTAGTAGACATATTAAAAAAAGCCCAATTGGAACATGCCAGGGATGCTTTAATCTATTTGCAACAAGCTTCCGATCCGCTAACCTTATGTTGTGTCATGAATTTTATCAAGGTGGCGGTTCGTTTAAGGATGACGAAGGGAGAGGAATGAACGACCTGGGATTTTATGTTTTAAATTTACGGCCCTGTATGTTGGGATTTTTACTGTATTATTCATGTACAAGGATCTTGACTAAGATTTAATGCTTTTCTTAGCTATGTATATATTTGTGTGTTTTTATGGTGTTATGATCTTGATTAAGATTTAATGTTCTTCTTATTTATGTATATATATGTGTGCTTTTATGGTGTTTTTTTTAATCACCGAATAAAGATTCTTGAAATGAAATGGAATGAGTATGTGTGTTTTCTTGCTCCTTCTCCCTTGTGCTGTTTCACCCTTGACTCTGGCCCATCTCATCGCTTTCTGTATATCTTTACAACTGCTCCCGCGGCTTTTTCCAGCTTCTCTCTGTTGCTTTTTCTCTCCTCCTTTCCAGCTCCTCGCTGCTTTATCCAGCTCATCCTTCTAATTTTTGTAAAAATATTTTCCCAACCTCTTGATTGTTCCATGGCCCCTCCCTACGTGTTATATGCTTCCCCACCACTCTACAACTTTTATTTCTTTTCCTAATTTTTTTCAGACTGCACTATTGACAATGGTCTATCTCAAAATGGGGTTTTATTTCAGAGTGGTTTCTTGCACGTGCACAAGCACATGCATGTGTGGCAGGCATAAAGATACGAGTTTATAATATTTGCAATGTGCAAAAAGATACAGTCATTTTGTTAGGGCATGTTATTGCCCATTTATTTGCATAAAAACTTGACCAAAGGTGGAGCATGTTCGTAAACCATCATAGAAATAGCAGTATTATCTTTACTCTCAGCCATTTCTGAAATTTTGGGAACATGTCCAGAGATTTTGGTGAATAACCAGCAGAAACAGTATTTCCATAGGTCTTGTCTTGCAGCAACACTTCCAATATTTAAGAGACCATATACGTTATTATTGGGATATCTACCAGTGTTATTGCAGCAATCCTTTAGAGCAGGAAAATTGTCCACATCAATTTCCTTCCTTGCAGCATTACCAGCAGGCTCTAAATGGTCGTGTAAATTCGAATGTACTATTACAGCTTCCCTGATTTACCTCCAAATTTGGCCACATCTCTAAATGTAGCAAATATTGACAGGTGATTTAAATATTTGTGGTCAACTTAATGTACCGTTCAACAAACAACAACAAAAATTCAACAAAACAAAAAACGAATGTAACCCCTGTGTCCTAATTCCAGATATGGCAACTTGATCTTCCGCTTAGAAGAATGTGATTTTATGTGGAGCATCTTTAAGGGCCATATTAGTGCAATATTTATTTTGATTCATAACCCCTGCCCTAATGTATCCAATGCAAAGCAGAAAATGCTATTTCGCGCCGAAGTGAACGTTTGCCTTTTCTTTCAGGGGGCAGTTTGCCCTCTCTACTTTCTGCCTTCTCTCTGACACTCCCCAGTGTTTTGCCATAAGGAGCAAATTCATTCGCAGGCAGCAGCCCCCAGTGCGTGCAATGCCGATGCTTAATTAACAAGGCTGAAACTGCCTTTATTCAAATCTCTTTTATTGCTGAACTACTAAAGCATGCTGGCACACATGTACATTTCTGGGTCACGTGACCTCCAATATGAATATGTCGCACAATAAGGAATCCAGCAATTTGGTAACAAATCTGCTTGAGAAGCCTCTGGGCATCATTTATTAAAGGTTTTTTTGCAATTTTCTATGTATGGCAAACCCTTTGATAAATTGAGCTTTCGTCCCTCAAGGCTCACAGGATGGCACACTCCGAGCCTTGTCTGTAGGGTAGCTCACCGACAGCGCTTATTTTATTATTTATAGTGTGTCCGACCGGAGTGATTTACTCTTGTATTTAATCAGCAGGGCAAACAGAGAAGTTGACATGATTCAGCCAATACGTTTAATTTGGGAACTTGTTTCCTGAGACAACACAACACGTCTGTTTGTAGTAACAACTGCACATAACATGCAGGAGACGCCAGCCCTCCATCTCCCATCTTGTCTACAAACACGCTAGATAAACACTGAATGGGGCAAAATAGATTGGAAGGGTGAACTTGTGGAAGACGCGCTTATTTAGGCCTCCCTTAGACACGGTGCGCACCAATGAACACCTATGGTATGCCAATTCAATCAAATACCCTCACTGCATAATTTGTTTTAAAACAAAATATGTCCAAGGGCCCGGAGTGTTTCTTAGGAGCCAACTATCGGGGCTGACGAATGCCTTGGTTGCCGAATACCAAGGCTGCCTCGTCTTGATTCCACCCCATACCTCTTTCTTTGTCACTCGTAATGTTCGTGTTATCTCACCTTTGCAGGGTTTTTTTTTTAATTCCTGCTCTCTCCATTTGTCTGTTTTCTATCGTTTTGTTCCTCCTTCTTTCTGCTTTTTTTTGCCTATCTCTTTCTTGCTCTGGTTCAAACTCTGATGGTAAAAAATATGCCTCGGTTCCCAATATTTACTGGGGTTGTTTACCACCTGCAACCACGTCAGAAATTAAGCTCTCACCTCCTCCCACCAATATCTTCATTTTGCATTCATTCATCGCTGCGTCAACCATTGCTCTTCTCCAATACATGCGCTTTAAAATACACATTAGACAACAACACAGAAGCAAATACTGCAACTTCAATTTAAGGAAAAGATTACTCTTCGCAAAGAACTAAACTAAGTGCGAGTGGGGACCAATTTAGTCAGAAATTAATCTTATTTATTATTCATCAATATTTTTCAACATATTTGTTGGTTAAAGTTCACCAAACAATTGACGACAAGACAAACACTACAAGATACAAATCGCATAAAAATGACATTTACAAAGGCAAATACATAAAAGTAAACAATTATCAAACAACAATAGTTGATCAACTTTCACATTCAAATCTCATTCTCTCACACAAACCATACATACATGCATAAATATTTACAGTTTCAAATTGTCACAAACTAGTTTTTCAAAAACACTAAAGGAACCTATTTGGTCAAATTGCAATATTTTATCTACTGGAAAATGAACTGTATAATTCATAGCATCCTTATGGTGTGCATAGGCGGTCTACGCGTTTCGAACCCCTATTAAATGCGGGGGTTCTCATCAGGACCTCATAGCTATGGTATGAGTGTGCACCATTTGGATTTAGAAACGGGGAACCGGACGACGACAAAGTTTTCTTTAGCGTGATGTCTGAATTATTTTTTGTTTGAAATTCAGAGCGAAGGTAGTGCTCGGGGTTAGCCGCGAATTAATCGAGGACCTAACGCTCCACGGCGTCCTGATTCAGTTAGTGTCTGATCTGTGAATAGTCAACCCATACATGAATGCAAAAAGTGGTGTTCCAATTACAGAACCTACTTCTCTTATTTAGCAACATGTGGAACAAGCATTTGCCATCGGTCGCGCATTTGTGAAAGTTGGAGCTATTGGCTATTACTAGAGAAGTGTAGAGGACTAAGAATGAGTTATTACCACTGGGTAGAGAGACACAGCTGCAGCACTGCCTAAAGGATTAAGAATGCATATTTACCACTGGGACTAGAGAAGCAGCTGCAGCACTGTTTAGAGGTTTTAGAATGAGGAATTACCAACTGAACCAGAGAAGCAGCCAGCAGCACTGTGTAGAGGACTTAGAATGAGGCATTACTGAAAGGCCCAAGGAAGCAGCTGTAGGACTGTCTAGAGGTCTTAAAATTACAGACAGCTCAGTGCAGAGGAATTAGAATGAGGAATTACCGACGGGACCAGAGAAGCAGCTAGCAGTACTGCCTAGTTATGTTGTGAATCCTAATGAACGTCCAGTTCATTATCTTCTTGAATCTGAACACACAGTGGGGTTTGAATCATGTAACCTTTGTTTTGCATTAAGCATTGGTATTGTTTTGGTTTCAACGCGAAACAATGAAACATTGGTAGAACTGTAAGACTGCAAACATGTGACCTGGGTAGCATAAAGAAAGGCAATCACTGACTACGAAGGAGAACTAAACAGAAGTATTGTACAACAACATAGATTAATGATGGTCCAGAGTGCCTTCCACTAATGGATTTGAGGCAGGGGGCCGATCTGCTTGTGGGTGATCTGACAAATGGGGGGAGGGCAGGGGAGAAGGTCGGTTAGTAGTGGAGAATGATCTGTCAGTTGGAAGGATCAGTCATTTCGTAGGAGAGTGTGAGGGCTATTAGTAACAAAAGGAGGGTCAGCTATTCACGTGACAGTCTGTATGGTGTACTGAGGGGCATGTCAGCGTAGTAGGTTGTGAAAGTATTCAATATGGTGGAGTATAAAACCTGTCATTAAGGTGGAGGAGCGGATTGGAGAGTTGTGGTCAGAAAGTATGCCAGTTAAAATGGGTGTAAGTATTTCTATGAGGAAGGACGAGCAAGAGAGGATCTGGCAGTAAAAGGGGTATGGGAAGGCAGAGGAGCTGGTAGTAAGGGGAGTAGAGGGTCTATTAGTGAGAGCAGAAGATCTGGCATTAAGGAATGATGGCCCTGTCTGTAGCCTAAAAATAAACAGAATAACTCAGGGAGATTAGCAATTAATGTGGACTCAGAGCTTTGGCCACGCACAGCCCCCTGAGAGCATTGCCAAGAATGCTCTATCTGGGTATAGGCTGTGCTTCTGCGTGATCACCTAGGACAACTGTGAAAGAGACCTTGGCTCTGCGACACTGCTGAAGGCCCCACTCGTTAGTGACCACTGCCAGACCCCACTTACCATTGTGGTTCATGATCTGAAGAACTACACCCTGGGAGCAGAACTTGCAAAGATTTAGAGGATGGGAAGTGATATTGATGTCTTGCCAGGGAGGTAGTGTTAGAAAGGGAAGAGAGGCTTCTAAATTTACAGATTAACATTGAAAAGGAAAGACTTACTCCGGCAAGGCGGAACATAGCAGAAAAGCATAGCTGATGGAGCAGTAATTTATTGGAGTTGTACATATTTCTATAAATCCCCCAAAAGTTGATAAGATGCTGCAGCTCTATGGTGGGACAAAAAAAAATGTATATGAAATCAGAAGTGTGGTGTCCGTGAACCGGGCACGGTGCTGCTATAAAAAAAACTGCTTGGTTTGCACAATAGTTCTCTCGGTAGGTTTGCATGCTTTTGTCTAAAATATATGTATTATTAGCTTGTTGATTTGCAGCGGTGGCTGAGATTCCAGAGAAGAGATCTCGTCTGTGAAGCTGGGGGGAGAGGCTGAATTTAAGTTGGAATAGACTGAAAACAACCGTCTTCAATTTAGGCTGGGAAAATCTATTTGTAACTAGTCAGCTAGAGTTTCTACAAGTGATATCCGAAAGACAAGCAACACAGTGAACTAGTAGATTAGTGATATATACTGAAAATAAATACGAAATGCTACCACGATGCGAATGTCAGCATGTGCAAGGGCTTTGACACAAAAATGAGTTGGGCTTTGCAAATCCACAGCCACACCTACAAAAGTAAAATTCATACTGCAGAAGTGACATTTCACAAAAGAGAACACATACAGTGACTTAAGAAGTGCAACAAATCCACCACTGCTTCCAAAAACAGGACCCACTCAATAAGACTGCAGCAGCTGAGGGATACCCCTCTGAATACCCCTGAGCACAGATATTCCCCCATGCCACAACCCAAAATGTGGTCTTCATGAAGACACTGTGGAGTTGTAAAGGCAGATTTTGTGTGGGCAGCAGGAATACCTCTGGCGATTATTGAACATCAGGTAGATAAAGATGTTGCTACCTTGCAGAATGCCCAGACTGACAAATTTATGGAGATCACAAACCTCCTCTCTTTCTGTACTTCCTATAAGTTTTTTCTGAGACCCCCATTCTTTCCAACCGACATTATTGCCAGTGCTACTAATTCCTCCATCCTTAGCCTTGCTTGTGTGTCCGAATCCTCTCAGGAAGTGTTGTACCCTGCCTTCCCTGTTGACATGCCTACACAGGAGGTGGTGATGTTGTTCAAATGGCATCAGACAAAAAGGATGTCCAGGAATTGATTTACTCAACTATGAATACTACCATTCTTGGTTTGGGGGAATGACCTTTATTTCCGAAGGACATTTAATAACCTTTGCACAGTGCATTTTCATTTGGTTTGTATTTTCAATTTAGATGCCTTACATTTAATTACGCATCTGGATTTAGACTCTTGATGGACATTTGCTTTGGGACTTTTTTTTAAAAGTATAGTTTTCATTAGACATTGTTTTCACTTACCCCTTTCCAATGTGTGCATCCTTTCCCGAGCCAGGAAGTGTTTTTCTTAATTTAGGGACATTGTACCATTTGGATAAAGACCCTAAACTCACATCACCCTTAATCCTATTTTTCCTCTACCCATCTCCTTCCAAATCCAAAGCTGCATTCAGTTTATATAAAACAATGGCACAGTTTGGGTGATCCTTATGTGTCTCAGTATTGAGTTTGATTCAGAAAAGGGGGTGGTGATGAACAGAGTGTCTGAATTAAGCAGACCACTCTTACCCAGTCCAAGGATCAGGGCTTGATCCATCCCCGTTATTTAGCTCACTGCCCCATCCCAGCTCAGAACCTGGCTATATGCAAATTAGTCTGTCCCTGGCCCAGTGCATCATGGGAACAGGGCAGACCAAACTACCAAGCCAATTCTTCACCAGAAAGGAGACAAGCTTCCGGGGACCGGTTTCTGCCATTTCAGGCGTCGTCGGCCCGGCTTGCTTGAATCCTGATGGAGCAGTGAGCAAGGGACTCATGTCGAGTATACCCTTCCACGCTTATGGTGGACAAAATGATTCAGAAAAGGGGGTGGTGATGAACAGAGTGTCTGAATTAAGCAGACCACTCTTACCCAGTCCAAGGATCAGGGCTTGATCCATCACCGTTATTTAGCTCACTGCCCCATCCCAGCTCAGAACCTGGCTATATGCAAATTAGTCTGTCCCTGGCCCAGTGCATCATGGGAACAGGGCAGACCAAACTACCAAGCCAATTCTTCACCAGAAAGGAGACAAGCTTCCGGGGACCGGTTTCTGCCATTTCAGGCGTCGTCGGCCCGGCTTGCTTGAATCCTGATGGAGCAGTGAACAAGGGACTCATGTCTGAGTATACCCTTCCACGCTTATGGTGGACAAAATGATTCAGAAAAGGGGGTGGTGATGAACAGAGTGTCTGAATTAAGCAGACCACTCTTACCCAGTCCAAAGATCAGGGCTTGATCCATCACCGTTATTTAGCTCACTGCCCCATCCCAGCTCAGAACCTGGCTATATGCCAGGAAGCTTGTTTCCTTCCCAGTACAAGAATTGGCTTGGTAGTTTGGTTTGCCCTGGTTTGCCCTGTTCCCATCATGCACTGGGACAGGAACAGACTAATTTGCATATAGCCAAGTTCTGAGCTGGGATGGTGCAGTGAGCTAAAAAACGGTGATGGATCAAGCCCTGATCTTTGGACTGGGTAAGAGTGGTCTGCTTAATTCAGGCACTCTGTTCATCACCATCCCCTTTTCTGAATCATTTTGTCCACCATAAGCGTGGAAGGGTATACTCAGATGTGAGTCCCTTGCTCATTGCACCATCAGGATTCAAGCAAGCCGGGCGGACGACGCCTGAAATGGCAGAAACCGGTCCCCGGAAGCTTGTTTCCTTCCCAGTACAAGAATTGGCTTGGTAGTTTGGTTTGCCCTGTTCCCATCATGCACTGGGACAGGAACAGACTAATTTGCATATAGCCAAGTTCTGAGCTGGGATGGTGCAGTGAGCTAAAAAACGGTGATGGATCAATCCCTGATCTTTGGACTGGGTAAGAGTGGTCTGCTTAATTCAGGCACTCTGTTCATCACCACCCCCTTTTCTGAATCATTTTGTCCACCATAAGCGTGGAAGGGTATACTCAGATGTGAGTCCCTTGCTCATTGCACCATCAGGATTCAAGCAAGCCGGGCAGACGACGCCTGAAATGGCAGAAACTGGTCCCCGGAAGCTTGTTTCCTTCCCAGTACAAGAATTGGCTTGGTAGTTTGGTTTGCCCTGTTCCCATCATGCACTGGGACAGGAACAGACTAATTTGCATATAGCCAAGTTCTGAGCTGGGATGGTGCAGTGAGCTAAAAAACGGTGATGGATCAAGCCCTGATCTTTGGACTGGGTAAGAGTGGTCTGCTTAATTCAGGCACTCTGTTCATCACCACCCCCTTTTCTGAATCATTTTGTCCACCATAAGCGTGGAAGGGTATACTCAGATGTGAGTCCCTTGCTCATTGCACCATCAGGATTCAAGCAAGCCGGGCCGACGACGCCTGAAATGGCAGAAACCGATCCCCGGAAGCTTGTTTCCTTCCCAGTACAAGAATTGGCTTGGTAGTTTGGTTTGCCCTGTTCCCATCATGCACTGGGACAGGAACAGACTAATTTGCATTTAGCCAAGTTCTGAGCTGGGATGGTGCAGTGAGCTAACAAACGGTGATGGATCAAGCCCTGATCTTGTCGTGTATTTCTATAGGTTCTGAATCGATCCCCCTATTCCTGACCCTATTCTGGTTAAACTACCTAGCTAGTCAACTAACAGTCAGCCCATGAGGCAAGAAATCCCCCATGATACAGATACCGTTATCTGACGCAGTCACACTACGGCACAGGAACGTGTTATCTGATTAGGTCATAACGCTTGAGATCTAATTAGACAAGCGACATTCCTCCAGCCCCTGATAAGGCATACGACGTTCTCATAACAAATCAAACCTATGACAACCTGGATAATCCGTGCGGCCATTGTTTTGATTTCACAGAGAACTTTAGTAAAGAATGTGCTAACGAGCAAGTCGTATGACATCTTTATTGACGTACCTATGTCCATCCTTACGTCAATCCCGGCACCTTTAAGGTATAAATATTGCCGACCTTGCCCTATGCAAACACACGCGTGGTGACAAGACGGAGCAGCCATACTTGCCGAAGCCGAGAGCAGAAGCAGACCCCGCAGGCAGCAGCCCCGCCTTCCTGACGCGCTGAGAGACGCGCTGCTATCTCAAGCCGAGAGACCCAGCACCGGCGCTTCCGGGTAGCCCTCGCAGGCAACCTGGAATATCGAGAGCAGAGAAAGAGATACCATTCCTCATTTCATCCTAACTTCCAGGTACAGAACTGAATAACCCCTCCTAGAGAATTCTTTAGTTATTCACTTGGCAAAAACAAACTTAACTTAAACTGTAACTTTCTATTCCCGCCCACGTATTAGACTTAGGTCAGGTACACGGGGTAGGCGTATTTAGAAACACCAGTTGAGTGCGTTTAGTCAAATGTATATGTGTATGTAAATATATTTTAATCATTTTAAACATCATATGGCTCAGAAACCATATCAATGTTTTTACAGTATTATTTTGTACTATTGCTTTTAACGTATGCACTTTACTTAACTATAAGTATTGCAATAATATCGATCCATTTCTCTTGTACGAGAAAAGAGACTGATCAATAAATAACATCTTTTATTGAACACGCCCGTCTCTTCCTTTTCTCTACATTCTGATGAGACTAAGAATGCACGTACTGACTGAGTAAAATAATTGCCTTGTGCTCACACGACTCTCGAGATTGACTCTTGATTAGGGGAGAGCAAAGTTGTCATGTTCTATGGTTGTCAGAAACTAAATCCCTTCTTGTCTAATCAGGGGAGTTAATCCTTCCTTGAACATTCGAGAAAGTTTCTAGCGAACTCTGAGCTTAGCTGGCAAACCCAAAAATTAAGTCTAGTATCGACAGTAGTAGACCTAGTTAACGTCTGGCCTAGGCCTTTACTGCTGTAGGTACTATTCCAATGCGCAGAGCCTATTGGGAAAATAGGAGCTACACTACATGGCGCCCAACGCGTTTGGAAAGGGCGATAAAACTAACGTAAGACATTTAGAGTAACTCAGTCGTGCTTTCTCACTCAGACCCCTTTTCCCAAATACTCCAAAGACGTCTGGAGTGGGTGAAAGGATATAATATCCTCCAAAACCTCGCAGGAGGGAACTCCTATGTATGGTTCTTGGTCTAGTCAACGTTGAAGGATAAAACAGTTCCAAAATATTGTGCATCTAATCTCTGTTTCCATAAGAAACCTGATCTGCAAACAAACATAATACCATCCTTTCTGTAAAATGGCAGAGAGTGATGATGAAAGAGAGGCAATTAGATTAGCTACTGAAATAGCAGATGCTGATGCTACCATGCAAGCAGCAGACGCGGATATAATACTCATTCCGGTCGCCAAAAGGAGATCTATAACCTTAAAACTTATAGAAAATGGACTGACACCTAGAGGTGGCACAGTCATATTCGTAATCGAGGCACACGAATATCGGCAGACAGAGGTATACTATACATGGATACATTTTCCAGCAGCTAATACTATAACAAAGTACTTCCACTATTACAAAGTAGAGGAACCTCCTAATGAGTACACTCCTTTCGAGGAGGTGGAAGTACCACTCAAATTCCAAGAGCATTTGCTCTTATTTGATGGCGCCCTAAAACATAACAATCACATTACAAGGCTCGGTCCTTTAGGAAGACCAGGAGCAACGTGGCCGGTCCTAGCCGGATACACACCACATCCAGACATCGAAAGAATGCCTGCAGCAGAGCTGTTAATACAGCTAAAACAACTACTAAAAATTCATAGACAATTAGTTCAGTATGTAATGCGGACTTCAACAATTCAGCCAGCGATTAAACTTCCACAGCTGACCCCTCACCAGGGGAACACAAATAAAATTACACCACAGAACATCCAATCCTGCCTAGGTAAAGTTCCAGCTAAACGGGAACAAATACCATTCTGGTTGGCACAGAAAATTACCCAAATAGAGGCGGTGTTTCCTGACACCACCCCATTAGAAAAACACAGAATTCTGACTATATGTCTCCCAATGGGAATCGCACCACACATTGAGGACTGTGACACTTGGGGTACAGTCTTTGCTTCCATCTACACAAAAACGCACGGTGTTCCATCCATTTCGGTAATACCAGATGTGCTAAAACAAATTCAAGATGAATACGGTCCAGAACCTGCTTTAACTCTTGGTATGAAATTACTAAAAGACTTCAAGCAGGTCTCGGCTATATTACTAGCCAACATAAAGGGTGAAGCAGCAAACGTGGCGATCCGCCAGAGGTTAAAAGAGACAGATATAGCAGACCAACCAGCTGAAATTGCCAGAATCATAGAAAAATCCTATGAAGAACTAGGCAGAGATAGTCTAGGTGGAATACCAGTAAAACCGCAACTGACTACAAGTCCAGAAAAAATATTTTTTAATAATAATAATTCACCAAAAAAGAACTGGGATGGAAACAAACAATCCAATCCTAAAGAAAAGAAATTCCAGTCCAGAGGAAGGTCTCCTAGGCGAAGAGAGAAATCTCCAAACCCGAGACAAAGGTCACCTCAGAGTGAACCCTCTGGGAATAGATATAACCTTAGAAATAGGGATAATATTAAAAAACCTGATAGATATCAAGACATTGATACACGTCCCTCTCAATCTTTTCAGAATTCCTCGCAGAAATCGGAAAGAAGAGGACGATCAGAAGAGCACGCCAAGTCCAAAGACAAGGAACCTGCTCAACTGAAAAAGAAATCACAATTTCCAAAAAAGAAGGTAGCCAGTATCAAGGTAGTTAACAATGCCGAGAATACTGAGGACACAACTGAAAAACGGAGAGTGGGCTCAGACAATGCTAGACAGCGCAGCAGAGGTGAGCATAGCTCGCAAAGTCCTTATGGATCATCTGGAGACAGTGGACACGAATGAATACCTTCAAGTGGAAACTGCAGATACCAGAGTTAGCAAGCCCCACAAAATATACGAGATAACATTACGTATAGAGGGAGATAAGACTAGGAAAATAAGGGGACTATTTTGGGATAACCTATCCAAAGGCTATGACATCCTTCTAGCTGAAAAAGACTGGCCACCAGAGTTTGTCAGGGAGTGCCCTCATGGCGAAGAAGTAATTATGCCTGCCTTCTCGAATCAAATACCGATTCATAAAAAATATACACTTGCTAGAAAGTGGGCAGTGGCCTTAGCACCTGCTTTATATAAAAATCATGTAGGATGGGATGAGGATTCTCCTCCTCACAAAATCCAGTTAAAATCACAACCTACTGCACAAAGGCAGTACCCAATTAAGCAAGAAGCTAAAAAACAAGTAAATGAAATACTAGATCAGCTAGAATACCAGGGGGTGATTGAAACTTGCACCTCACAAATGAACAATCCTTTGTTTCCGGTCTCCAAACCAGACAATTCGTACCGTCTAGTTTTGGATTACCGACACCTTAACACATGTTGCAAAACTTTTGCAGTGCAAAACTCACACAGTGCTGCACTAATGAATAACATAGTGCGCAAAAAATACAAAACTACCTTGGACATCTCCAACGGATTCTTTTGTCAAAACATAGCACCAGAGAGCAGATATTTAACAGCTTTCTCAGTAAATGGCACTCAAAAACAATTCTGTCGGTTAGCCCAGGGGTACAAGAATAGCCCGGGGGTATTCTCAGCGAGAGTAACAGAATTACTACAACAATATGATGATGAAGCATTATCTTATGTCGATGACATTTACTTAACAGATGATGACTTGGAGACTCACTTGAAAAGAGTGAACACCATAATACTTGGTTTCGCTGCAGAGGGTTACAAATTCAACTTCAAAAAGTCCAGAATTGCCCATCTGACGGTCCTATTCTTAGGATATGAGTTATCAAGTGAAGGCAAAAGCCTGGCAGACAATTTCCTAGAGAAATGTGCCGTAATCCAAGCTCCTAAAACACTAAAAAACCTACAATCAATTCTAAGGCTTCCTAAATTTCGGAAGAACATATATTGCAAATTACGCAGAAAGGGTCAAACCCCTTTACGATCTAATTAAACCAGACTTTAAAAGATCCAGTTGGACTCAAACACACACAGAAATTTTGAGATCCTTACAAACAGACATGCTAATTAAAACAAAATTAGAAACCCGTGATAATACACGCAACCTTGTGATCCGAGTCATCCCAGGGAGATGCGGATTCACATACCTGACCTCTAATGAGGGAGAAAAGGTACCAATTGCATTCAGATCACACTTGTACACAAAAGCTGAACAGAGATTCAGCAACAAAGGAAAAATTGTTCAAGCAGTTCAAACCGCAATAGCTAGAGAAAAAGACATAGCTGACGGTAGACATATCACAGTCAGAACAGCTGAATCAGCCTTTGAAGCATTAAAAACACCGTGTAATTTACCAACAACAACATTGGATCCAGAATGGTTACAATGGGTAAATTCAATCACAACGGACAAAGTATATTACTTCTTTGATCCAGAACTAGAAGAATTAAAAAATCTAAAATATGAAAAAACGTATCCTCTGCCAATCGACATTCTGCCTCTACGACATTACGCCTGTGTAATCTATACAGACGGACATGCTCAACCCTCCGTTTGGGAAGAACATGCATACAATCCCACATGTGAGATTACAAAAGAAGTGTGGCACGGAGGTAAACTAAGACCTCTATTAACAAAATCACACTCAGTAGAAACTAATTCAGAACTACAAACTGAAATATTAGCTTTGAAAATGGCGCTAGATAATGCGGATCGCGAATTCCCGACACTTATAGTGTCAGATTCATATTTCTGCGTCAAAGCATATAACAAGGATTTGCAGACATGGATTCAGAACGGTTACAAAGATGACACAGATGCACCAATAAAGCAGAGACTTCTCTGGGAACAAGTAGCTCTTTTGAAGAAAGAACTACCAAAGACTCACGTGACTCACTCACTGAGTCATCAACGTGATGGCGTTCACGTTGTAGGGAATTCATTGGCTGAAACAGCCGCAGCGGCAGCCAGTAAACCGGCTCCCGTAGATCGAAAAAAGCGTACATTAAAATACATTGACGGCGAAACATTGCTGGCGGTGAAAACGTCATCAAAAGGCGACTGCTCAGCGTTACCGATCAACTATCCACTCAATTACACATACATCATAGATGCAAACTCCATTCCTTTTGCTCGAATCCCTGGAGTGGGGGATAGAGTGATTCCAAACATGGACAGGAGAAAATTGTTAATCGCAGACGCACACATGGGCGAGGGTCTCAGACACCATAAATTAAAAGATTCTCTGGAAGAATTACAATCACGGTACTGGTGGCCAGGCATGAGCCTGCACTACACCTTGTTTGTAAAAAACTGCCCAAACTGCAACAGAGATCGCAGTGGGGAGAGAAGCAGTTTAATACCTCGTCGTATCAAGGCAGATAATATTACCAACAAAAAGAATGGCTTGCGATTAACATACACAGGCTAGTTCCACTTATAATGTAGATCCACAGCACTCGGCTGACGTCCGGACTGTTATACAAGATTTGCGAGTCTAAATGGCATATACGCTAAGAGCATGCTACGTTCGACCATTTTTGTTTCTTTTTCTCAGGCAATCCAGCCTGGGGGGGGAAAGAATGGCCAAATGAGCACAGCCCAGCGGGAATCTTCTCACTTCCTTCCTGAGGGTACGGGATGGTGTAAAGAAAAAACCAAGGCAGAAAGCAATCTATAATGGAAAGGATATTAGGTTCGGGAGCTGGGTGGGTCAAACATCTAATAAGTGTCCAACGTAGTCTAAATAACTTGCCAAGAAATTCTCTGAAGGGATTCAGTCCGTACGAATTATTATTCGGAACTAGGATGTTGATCTCTGACCTTGATAGTCAGACTTCAGTGGTAACAGAAAAAAGCTTTGATGTCAAAGACCGTTTGGCTATTTTGCAGGACTTAAACAAAACAAGAAAAGACCTGAGCAACATACAGTTGAAACAACAGCCAACGACCACTGAAGATTCACCACCTGTCCCAGCAAGACCTGTCTGGATTCCAAAAGTCGGGGATCTAGTCAGGGAGAAGATCGCGGTAAAGAAGGAATTTGGGCCTTCTTACAGAAAAGCAGTTCCTGTATTGTCTGTCAACGGGACAAGATCAGTTGTACTACCGCCACTTGCTGGAAAAAAGGAGAACCGAGTTGTATCCATCGACCTGGTAAAACCACAACATGTGGCCGATAACCAACGGTAGGCCAAGTGGACTCCCAATAAGTAGCAGAACACCAAGGTTTGCTACCAGTACAGAGGTCCTATCAAAGAGGCTCATCACATTCGAAACGCCTACAGAAGAACAACAAGGACTATACAACAATGCAATAGAACTTAGACCTCTGAAAACCCAAATAAAGACATTTAGCAGAGACATACCAATCTATACTGAAGTACCAAGTGAAAATGCAAAAATCAAAAATCCTGAACCAATTGGAACAATTGATAGAACTGCATCTGGTTACTTCATCAACTTCAATGATTCCTCTGACGGCTTCAGTGAACAAAAGACACAGCCATCACCAAAATCCTTTAAAGACAAAGCAAAGGAACTTTTGAAACAACTAAAAGAAACATATCTGATTTCTCCATGGATTGAATTTTGGGTGGGTTTTGGTGCATTTATCCTCATACTTTGGCTCATCATGGTATTTACCTTGGGACGCTTCATTGAGGGAAAATATGCTAAAATGGACACAGCAAGTCAGAACATCAACTTGGTCCTCAAACCACACACATCTTCACACGTCGAGAAACGAGAACTTTCTTCAGAACTTTCTTCAGCCAACTTCACAGCAATTCCAATACCTGGTGGGGTAGCTTGGGACAACACTGACTATGAAATTTATGGTCCGGTCGAGATCCTGAAATATCCACACCAAATCAAGATCTCCTTGAGTGACTTTGCAAAACCAAACTCATTTGCTGATGATTGGGACTTTGAAAGTATTAACAATATGATGTCTGACTTAGTAATGTCTGCTAAATTTACAAAACATGATTATTTGCAGGGTTCTACAAATTATGACAGCATGTACTGCTATAACCATTATGGTAACCATTTCTTGCATAAATCTGCACAACCTAGAAATGTTTTAAATTTTAATCAATGGGAACATTGTGCTACACCTCCAAAAGGGAGCTCAAGAACCGTGTATGGCAAATATTCATATTTTTCAGGTTTTAACACAAGTAATGCGGAAACAGTTTATTTTAAATTGTCAAACAAGACAGGGACCAAAACCATGATAACCAACACAAAATTGATTTATTCTGATTCATTCTTTGAAAAAATGAATACTTTTGGATTCGATTATTGGGACAAAAATGTTGATTTGAAAAGTGTTTGGGGCACAAAAGAATGGCAAGTACAGGGTTTAGAAGCTTTTTTTAGAGCCTGCATGATCCCAGAACAAATGATATTTTTAAATGACACTGTTCAACAAACCACCTGTCTTGGCTTAGCCAAAATCAAAGATTTAAATAACCCGTCTATTCCAAAGCCAACAATGTTTAGCAATAACTCTGATACAGATGAAGGAATAGACATAAACCATATACTTAACCAAAACAGAACACATCCTGATTGGAAACAATGGTTGATCTGGCCCACAGATACAAATAACTGTCAAGATAGATTCCTGAATAAAACACAGGGTTTCAAAATGACCAGGCCAGACCCTAGATATCCCCAAAGACATCACCCAGGGATAATAACAACCTACAGTGTGGGCAAATTATGCCTTCAATGGCTACAAACTTCCACACTGCCTGAAATTAAGCAACACCTAACTTTACTTACTGATGGTGCTGACTTGCGTGATTTCATAATGGGACCACGCAAACGGCGTCAAAAGCGTTTCATAGCAGCCTCTGTATATGCAGCATACAATGAGGCCTGGAAGGTTACTCAAATTGAGACAGCAGAAAGAATACGGGAAATTGACCGTATTAATTTGGAAAAATCACTTTCTGTAGTGGACAATGGGTTAATGACTCTGTCCTCCAGAATTTTTTCATTGGACAGCATTGTGTCTTCAGCAATCGACATATTATCGCAAGACTTACTGTTATTACAACATGGTCAGTCGCAATTGCGTTCTATTGTACAGCTTGGCTGGACGTTACAAAATCTGCGTTCAGGCTATGTGCCTTGGCGTTTAATCAACACAACGTCACTATTCCAAATCTTTAACCTTACTGATAGACAAATCGGTATGGCGCAGAAGGGTGCTGATTATACAATCTTGAGCATTGAAAAACTAGAAAGATTACCAATGACAATGTCAGAACGACCTGTCAGTGAATGGATAATCCACGGAATCATAAATATTCCAATCTCAACCTTCAGGTTTCAATACTGCCAAAAATATATACAGGCTGGCATGTACGAGAAATTGGGAAAGGGGTACCTTAAAACAACATGGAACCTGCCCTATTCACATGCATGTGTCAGTAATAAAGGACAGAAAGTGTTTCTTAGTGGCAACAATTGTGCTATGTCACTAAGCGGCACGCTTCTATGTAACGGTATTAGTTTGCACGGAGCCTGTGAAGGGAATTCATACAACCTTTCATGTCACCAGCAAGGCGCACCTGCAACTGAAATAGAACCATTCTTCCAAAGACTCTATAATGGGAGTTACATTCTTATTGTAGACCGCAGATGTTGCAGTCTTATGCCCGGGACTCCTTATCTAGTAACTACAACAGCGAAGGTCAAGTGCTGTGGACGTTCTTTGTTCCCCAGCTCCTTTCCAGACAGGGAGGCGAGGGCATGGCCCAGTTTGAAAATTACTTCTATTCGAATAGACACTTTAAGCAGAATGAAAACAGTGCTTCTTCAGACGCCTACAAGGCTCACGTCATCAAAAGAAACGTATGATCTACAAGTCGCAAGGACGACTGCAGAGATACATACATTATTATCAACCAATTCCCCCGTACATTTCGCGGAAATCCTGAGCGAAATCTTAAATATTTCTGATACCACTGGGGTCTCAAAGGTATTTAAGACAGTATTTTCGATGGCATTAACACCATTCAAAGCCATACTGGATAATTTTCCAGATTTCGTCCATTCGATTTTTGGCGGACTTCCCCTGATCCTGGGACTAATTGCAGGAATCCTATTCCTAGTCCTTATTTTTCGTTATGGCAACCCATGTCACAGACCAAACTCTGACGACAATGGAAGAAACGATCCTAGCCATTGGATACCGGGACCGGATATCAAAAATCCTGGGACTCTCCCGGCTTAGAGACCTGAACATGACTTGGTTTCTATCATTTCGACCAATGTGGCAAAGGTGTGTTTTACCTGTACTAAGGTGTCTGCTATGCGGAGAAGAATGCGTGTTAGACACCTGTCTGACGCTACAATCGGATGCGCCGGTGGATGCAGATACACTGCTGGTTCCTACCAAGGTTCACGCACTGTGCTGCCCTCAAAGGCTGCCAATTCTGATGACGGCATTCCTGGAATCTTCACCACTGCGATTGAAGAGTAGTGAAGTTCAAGATGAAAGCAGCATCGAACAGGTACGACCTTCTGTCAGCAATGCAAATCAGAATGTCAATGGAGACAATCATGCGCACGAATGCATGGTTACCCCTATTTCCGACTTAGAGGAACTTTCCCATGAAGCTGTTGACAGTTTTTTCGAAAGCCTGAATGATATGATGTTCTCTCCGGAACAGAAATAGAGACTTTTGAGTAAACTCGCACACGGCGTTCCCTGAATTCGGCCTTCAACTTTAACAATAAAAGTCACATGAACAATTACAATCCAGTTCACGGACAGCAACTTTTTTCAGCAAGCCCTTAAAATATTTTTCTATATATTTTTCCCCGGGACACTGACCTTCTGCTTAAAGTAAGAAACTATTCCTAGAGAACTAAGATTTCTATTTTTTTTAGATACTTTATAGACTTTATATAGACTTTAGCTGCCCGCTGGTATGTTCACAATATATTTTATGTGATGAAATGGTTTCGACTTTTTTCTGTATAGCCATATTAAGAGCCATTTCATGTGTATTTCTCATATACCAACAAGCAATAATGCATAAAATGCGTGTTTACTTTTGCATTTAATTCATAGCTTAAGTGCATACAATATATATGACTGCAATTTTTCAGTATATTTGAAAATTTCGAAATGCATTTATGTATTTTGGGGTGGTAAGGTATACACTATACTCTATAGTATGTTGTACTATGTTATACTATGCATAGATTAGTAGATATGACCATAGTTAGCGTGGAGTGGGTGTCGTGTATTTCTATAGGTTCTGAATCGATCCCCCTATTCCTGACCCTATTCTGGTTAAACTACCTAGCTAGTCAACTAACAGTCAGCCCATGAGGCAAGAAATCCCCCATGATACAGATACCGTTATCTGACGCAGTCACACTACGGCACAGGAACGTGTTATCTGATTAGGTCATAACGCTTGAGATCTAATTAGACAAGCGACATTCCTCCAGCCCCTGATAAGGCATACGACGTTCTCATAACAAATCAAACCTATGACAACCTGGATAATCCGTGCGGCCATTGTTTTGATTTCACAGAGAACTTTAGTAAAGAATGTGCTAACGAGCAAGTCGTATGACATCTTTATTGACGTACCTATGTCCATCCTTATGTCAATCCCGGCACCTTTAAGGTATAAATATTGCCGACCTTGCCCTATGCAAACACACGCGTGGTGACAAGACGGAGCAGCCATACTTGCCGAAGCCGAGAGCAGAAGCAGACCCCGCAGGCAGCAGCCCCGCCTTCCTGACGCGCTGAGAGACGCGCTGCTATCTCAAACCGAGAGACCCAGCACCGGCGCTTCCGGGTAGCCCTCGCAGGCAACCTGGAATATCGAGAGCAGAGAAAGAGATACCATTCCTCATTTCATCCTAACTTCCAGGTACAGAACTGAATAACCCCTCCTAGAGAATTCTTTAGTTATTCACTTGGCAAAAACAAACTTAACTTAAACTGTAACTTTCTATTCCCGCCCACGTATTAGACTTAGGTCAGGTACACGGGGTAGGCGTATTTAGAAACACCAGTTGAGTGCGTTTAGTCAAATGTATATGTGTATGTAAATATATTTTAATCATTTTAAACATCATATGGCTCAGAAACCATATCAATGTTTTTACAGTATTATTTTGTACTATTGCTTTTAACGTATGCACTTTACTTAACTATAAGTATTGCAATAATATCGATCCATTTCTCTTGTACGAGAAAAGAGACTGATCAATAAATAACATCTTTTATTGAACACGCCCGTCTCTTCCTTTTCTCTACATTCTGATGAGACTAAGAATGCACGTACTGACTGAGTAAAATAATTGCCTTGTGCTCACACGACTCTCGAGATTGACTCTTGATTAGGGGAGAGCAAAGTTGTCATGTTCTATGGTTGTCAGAAACTAAATCCCTTCTTGTCTAATCAGGGGAGTTAATCCTTCCTTGAACATTCGAGAAAGTTTCTAGCGAACTCTGAGCTTAGCTGGCAAACCCAAAAATTAAGTCTAGTATCGACAGTAGTAGACCTAGTTAACGTCTGGCCTAGGCCTTTACTGCTGTAGGTACTATTCCAATGCGCAGAGCCTATTGGGAAAATAGGAGCTACACTACAATCTTTGGACTGGGTAAGAGTGGTCTGCTTAATTCAGGCACTCTGTTCATCACCACCCCCTTTTCTGAATAATTTTGTCCACCATAAGCGTGGAAGGGTATACTCAGATGTGAGTCCCTTGCTCATTGCACCATCAGGATTCAAGCAAGCCGGGCAGACGACGCCTGAAATGGCAGAAACCGGTCCCCGGAAGCTTGTTTCCTTCCCAGTACAAGAATTGGCTTGGTAGTTTGGTTTGCCCTGTTCCCATCATGCACTGGGACAGGAACAGACTAATTTGCATATAGCCAAGTTCTGAGCTGGGAAGGTGCAGTGAGCTAAAAAACGGTGATGGATCAAGCCCTGATCTTTGGACTGGGTAAGAGTGGTCTGCTTAATTCAGGCACTCTGTTCATCACCACCCCCTTTTCTGAATCATTTTGTCCACCATAAGCGTGGAAGGGTATACTCAGATGTGAGTCCCTTGCTCATTGCACCATCAGGATTCAAGCAAGCCGGGCCGACGACGCCTGAAATGGCAGAAACCGGTCCCCGGAAGCTTGTTTCCTTCCCAGTACAAGAATTGGCTTGGTAGTTTGGTTTGCCCTGTTCCCATCATGCACTGGGACAGGAACAGACTAATTTGCATATAGCCAAGTTCTGAGCTGGGATGGTGCAGTGAGCTAAAAAACAGTGATGGATCAAGCCCTGATCTTTGGACTGGGTAAGAGTGGTCTGCTTAATTCAGGCACTCTGTTCATCACCACCCCCTTTTCTGAATCATTTTGTCCACCATAAGCGTGGAAGGGTATACTCAGATGTGAGTCCCTTGCTCATTGCACCATCAGGATTCAAGCAAGCCGGGCCGACGACGCCTGAAATGGCAGAAACCGGTCCCCGGAAGCTTGTTTCCTTCCCAGTACAAGAATTGGCTTGGTAGTTTGGTTTGCCCTGTTCCCATCATGCACTGGGACAGGAACAGACTAATTTGCATATAGCCAAGTTCTGAGCTGGGATGGTGCAGTGAGCTAAAAAACGGTGATGGATCAAGCCCTGATCTTTGGACTGGGTAAGAGTGGTCTGCTTAATTCAGGCACTCTGTTCATCACCACCCCCTTTTCTGAATCATTTTGTCCACCATAAGCGTGGAAGGGTATACTCAGATGTGAGTCCCTTGCTCATTGCACCATCAGGATTCAAGCAAGCCGGGCCGACGACGCCTGAAATGGCAGAAACCGGTCCCCGGAAGCTTGTTTCCTTCCCAGTACAAGAATTGGCTTGGTAGTTTGGTTTGCCCTGTTCCCATCATGCACTGGGACAGGAACAGACTAATTTGCATATAGCCAAGTTCTGAGCTGGGATGGTGCAGTGAGCTAAAAAACAGTGATGGATCAAGCCCTGATCTTTGGACTGGGTAAGAGTGGTCTGCTTAATTCAGGCACTCTGTTCATCACCACCCCCTTTTCTGAATCATTTTGTCCACCATAAGCGTGGAAGGGTATACTCAGATGTGAGTCCCTTGCTCATTGCACCATCAGGATTCAAGCAAGCCGGGCCGACGACGCCTGAAATGGCAGAAACCGGTACCCGGAAGCTTGTTTCCTTCCCAGTACAAGAATTGGCTTGGTAGTTTGGTTTGCCCTGTTCCCATCATGCACTGGGACAGGAACAGACTAATTTGCATATAGCCAAGTTCTGAGCTGGGATGGTGCAGTGAGCTAAAAAACGGTGATGGATCAAGCCCTGATCTTTGGACTGGGTAAGAGTGGTCTGCTTAATTCAGGCACTCTGTTCATCACCACCCCCTTTTCTGAATCATTTTGTCCACCATAAGCGTTGAAGGGTATACTCAGATGTGAGTCCCTTGCTCATTGCACCATCAGGATTCAAGCAAGCCGGGCCGACGACGCCTGAAATGGCAGAAACCGGTCCCCGGAATCTTGTTTCCTTCCCAGTACAAGAATTGGCTTGGTAGTTTGGTTTGCCCTGTTCCCATCATGCACTGGGACAGGAACAGACTAATTTGCATATAGCCAAGTTCTGAGCTGGGATGGTGCAGTGAGCTAAAAAACGGTGATGGATCAAGCCCTGATCTTTGGACTGGGTAAGAGTGGTCTGCTTAATTCAGGCACTCTGTTCATCACCACCCCCTTTTCTGAATCATTTTGTCCACCATAAGCGTGGAAGGGTATACTCAGATGTGAGTCCCCTGCCCATTGCACCATCAGGATTCAAGCAAGCCGGGCCGACGACGCCTGAAATGGCAGAAACCGGTCCCCGGAAGCTTGTTTCCTTCCCAGTACAAGAATTGGCTTGGTAGTTTGGTTTGCCCTGTTCCCATCATGCACTGGGACAGGAACAGACTAATTTGCATATAGCCAAGTTCTGAGCTGGGATGGTGCCGTGAGCTAAAAAACGGTGATGGATCAAGCCCTGATCTTTGGACTGGGTAAGAGTGGTCTGCTTAATTCAGGCACTCTGTTCATCACCACCCCCTTTTCTGAATCATTTTGTCCACCATAAGCGTGGAAGGGTATACTCAGATGTGAGTCCCTTGCTCATTGCACCATCAGGATTCAAGCAAGCCGGGCCGACGACGCCTGAAATGGCAGAAACCGGTCCCCGGAAGCTTGTTTCCTTCCCAGTACAAGAATTGGCTTGGTAGTTTGGTTTGCCCTGTTCCCATCATGCACTGGGACAGGAACAGACTAATTTGCATATAGCCAAGTTCTGAGCTGGGATGGTGCAGTGAGCTAAAAAACGGTGATGGATCAAGCCCTGATCTTTGGACTGGGTAAGAGTGGTCTGCTTAATTCAGGCACTCTGTTCATCACCACCCCCTTTTCTGAATCAGTATTGAGTTTGCCTGTTGGTGTGGGTGTTGATTTATTGGATGTAAATGTTGCAATCTACAGCCACACATGCAACGTACATCACAACATACATGTAACGGGTTTCCATGATACTATACCAATACACAACATATGGGGAAAGGCATTTGATAATGTGTAGGACGTTTTATAGTGACATGCTGTGGGCGATGGACAGAATACAATCCTACATGTTCATGAAAAGCACGCTGCACAAGCTGTGGCGTGCATGTTTAGGAGAGGGTAGAACAGTCAAGTTATATCTGACATACGCTCAATGTGGTAGGGATGACATCTTCATCCTCAGTTGGTCAACTATGTCCATGGTAATGCATACATACCCTCTGCTGTAATCAAGAGATGTTCATCACTCTAATGATGAGATTGTAGTGCTGGGAGGCATGTGGTTGTTGCCCACCAGATGCCCCTGGTTCATCTGTTGGGCAACAACTACAATTTGTGGCTGTACAATGCAACATTTGCAACCAATAAATCAACACACATTGAGGTCCTGCAATGAGGTCCTGCCCAGCCAGCTGGCCATACCTGTGTCCTGTTGTTACAAAAAGAAGTGGTCGGTTACATAACATATTCATAGCGTTCATTTCATCAGTAAATGGTTAGAAGGTACACATAAACCAAGTCAAAACTGAACTGAATTTAATTCAGCTATAAGCAGTGATATCCAATATTTACACAGTTATTTTGTATTTAATTCATACAATACATAACAATGGATGTGGTCATTGTTCAAAATAGTGCTCAGTGGGTGTCAAAAAGAGGGGTTCCAGATTCAGTAGGGTAGGGTGTGGTTGGAATAGATGGAGGGACAAAGAAAAGGAATTGTGTCCTGTAGACAATTCAAAATTAATCTTAAAACATTTCCCGTCTATAATAGATCACGCTGTTCCCTATACAAACAATACACGAGGACCAAATATGGCAAATTCTAGTGTGACGTGTATGTTGGAGAGTACTGTTGTCGACGTTTCGACCCCGGTAGTAAGGGCGGGTGGTTCCTCAGTTTAGGGTCTTCATCAGGACAGTGAAGATAGTGTTAGTGACCACCTACGGAAATAGATACGTATATCACTCAGTAGGGTGAAATAAAAACTGTTGAAAAGGCCATCAATCAATGTTTCCTCAACTCGTGTACCTACATTCATTCAGGCGTGTAAAGGAGTCCCACCTCAGTTGGAGACTTGCGCCGGTGGTGGTGTTCTGTGAATTAACAATTAACATTAAGGAAGGTTTTAGGTCGGGCAGGTCAGGGAGGAGTCAACCCACAATGGAGATGCCCCTACTTACTAGATTCTTCTAGGTTAGTGAACCTTAGGTGGATGTTTGCAGTCCCGGATGGGTTGGGAATTGGCGTGGGATCTGTGGATAAAAATTGTATCCATGTATCTCTATACCAGTGGAAGAAGTACACAGTGATTAGGATGTACAGGTGGGATTCGCGGAATTTAGGAAGGATGAACTTACTTGGAAAATTCTTTAATTCGTATTCGTAGGTGTGGTATCAGTCACACACCAACTAGAGGGATTAGTCTGGAAGGGGTTCTCACACACCATCTGTAGAAACCAAAGTCACAAAGACAATCTTAACTTGAGTCATTGTGTAATAGGTCGCCATAAGTACGACGTTACAAAAGGAGAATTTAAGGTGATCACTGATCCCCAAGGTAATCCCAATTTAAACCGCAAGAAATTTTGGGTTGTGATGGTTAATTAAGTGGATCTGGTCCCCTCGTCACCGGAGACAGATCGAGACCTCTAATTACAATGGAGGACCTCAAGCGCGGGGGCATATTAATAGCGCTGTAATGGGCGGAGAAACAACAGAGTTGCTAGGGTACTAAAAACACCTTGGGTCTGTAAACAGATCGGGGTTTCTTAATGAAAACCTGGGGTGCAGGGACATACTTGTAGCGTTATTGTGGGTAGAGATAAATGCGGGAGACTGCTTACAGCGCTGTTAGAAACTGGGCCAGGCAGCGCGGAATGAACAGCCTATCTGTCCCACGTACCTGTTGGTCTGCTGGAGTTAATCCACGGCATGAACAACCAGCGCCTCAACGGAGTCACTCAGAAATGCTTATTCCTGGGGGCGTGTCTCAGGGGGCGTGCCAGAGTACCTCGCGGTGCCGACGCTGGATGCTGATGCCGCGGGTGTGACTGGACTGCGCATGCGCGCTGGTAGAGTCACTATTCTGTCCAAGTGCGCGAGTGTCAGAGGCACTAGCGTGTTTATAGACATCATCAAATCGGCTAATGTCGGTCTTGGCCAAAGGCACATATATGATTACTAACGTTCAAGCGTGCACATACACTTTCTAACGTTGAAGCGTGCACATACACTTTCTGATGTTTAAAACGAGGTAAACTATCCTGGTAATTCAAAAAGGGGAAGCTACATAAACTTCCTTGTATTCCTGTGAATGGCATACCTAAAACCTAATTATGGATTTGTTAGTCTAGCAATATTAATATACATTGGGAGGCTAATCTCATATCCCTTTATGAATAAAGAGAAATTGAGGTAGGTTCTACTATTTTCACAGTCACGTAACCCAGTAGTCTAAAATGGTATTATTGGGTGTTATCTAAATCAAAAGTTTCACATTGGTCCAGCTGACTAAATGGTCGAACAATTCTGTATAGTGAGGTATATCAAAATATTTCATTATCTATGCAAAGAGCATGGTTAACAAACAGGGATCAGATGTCAGTCCCACTAGTTGTGCGTAGGACACATATCCACAGTAATATAACACAGTGTTCTTAGATGGTATTGTTAGACATTATCTAAGTAGAATGTAATCATTGGCTCAACTGGGTCAGTAATCAACTAATTCTGTATAGTGAAACATATCCTAGTGAACCATTTTCTGTACAGGAAGCATTTACAAACATCAGGGATCAGATGTCAGTCCCGCTAGCTGTGAGTAGGTAGCATCAAGTTCATTAAGACCATTATCCACAGTGTCCAGAGTGTACATCCATTTACATTCCTGCAAGTTAAGTAGCGAATTCAAATCACCCCCCCTAAGTCCAATCTCAATTTTCTCAACCACCAGCCATTTGAAAGATTCTGGGGTGTGGGCTTTAGACATGAAGTGTTCGACCAAGGGGGAGCCCGGTGTCTGACACCTTATCCGACTACAGTGTTGAAGAATACGCTTCTTTACATGTTGTTTTGTCTGTCCAATATATACAAGGTCACACGGACATATAATGGCATAGATAACACCACTTGTGTTACAATTAGTCATTGTTTTGAGATTCACCTTATGGTTCCGATATTCCCATACCTTGGTTTCTAAGGTAAGTGGGCAGGCTTTACACTTGGTGCATTTAAAGTGACCTACTACTTGGGGAAGATTCCAGATACTTTGTAGGGTCGGAGGAGCTGGAGTTTCTAGAAGTGAACACACCACTTTATCCCTGATATTTTTCGCCTTTTTGAAAGCGTGCATCGGAAGTTCTTTGTGGTCGATGACATCTGATACCATCTCCCAGTGTTTATTGACTGCCTTCTTAATGAGGCTGCTCTTTGTGCAGAATGTGGTGACACAGACAATCCTGTCTGGATTGGCAAGGTGTTCTTTAGGTTGGAGCAGATCTTCCCTTGGGCTGAACCAAGCCCTCTTTCTCGCCCTTGTCACCAGTCGTCTCGGATATCCCCTTTCCATCAATCTCCCGATCAGGAGATCCGATTCTGAAAAATAGTCTTCTTTGAGTGAGCAATACCTCCTCACTCGGAGGAACTGGCCGAATGGTAGGTTGTCACGGAGACTCCGTGAGTGGTGGCTCGAGTATCGTAGTAGACTGTTTCTTTCCGTGGGTTTTCGGAAGAGGGTGGTGTGAAGATGGCCATTTTGAACTTTGATGCTGATATCTAAGAAATCAATCGAGGTTCTACTCATGTTCATAGTAAATTGAATGTCTTGGGATTGAGTGTTAAGCCATGTAAAAAATGAATTCAATTCATCTTCGTTTCCTGTCCACAACATCAGCACATCATCGATATACCGTCTCGACATCCAAATGTTGTTTTCATATGGATTTCTAGATGATAAGATGTGGTCCTGTTCAAATTCCGCCATGTATAGTATGGCTAGGTCAGGAGCAAAGGCTGCCCCCATTGCTACTCCCTTACTCTGGAAGAAGTATTCATCTTGGAATACGAAAAAGTTTTTCTTCATTGCCACCTCCAGGAGCTCGATGATGAAGTCCGTTGGTACCTGAGGTGGTTGGACTCTCCTATCCAGAACTTTTCTTATTGTCGCCAATGCTGGGTCTTGAGGAATGCTTGTATATAGTGACACTATATCTAGTGTCACAAGTAGTTGTTTATCCTGGTCAAATGTAACATTGTCAACTTGATTGATGATTTGCATGGTGTCCCGGACGTAGGTGGAAGTCCCAGCTGCCAGTGGTTTCAAGAAGGTGTCTATATATTTACACAATGGTTCTAATAGAGAGCCACAGCCCGATACAATGAGGCGGCCTGGCGGTTTTGTCATGTTCTTATGGATCTTGGGTAACGTATAGATCGTTGGGGTTCTTGGCTGTGCAACATTCAGGTACTCATATTCCTTGGTGCTCAGAAAGCCCGAATCTTTTCCTCTTCCTGTGATTTCTTGAATCTGTCTTCTGATATCCCTGGTAGGGTTAGTCCGGCTAACAGTATAGCTTACCCCATCCCGAAGTTGGGAATATATTTCTTCTTTGTAATGTTGGACATCCTGTAGAACAATCGCCCCACCCTTGTCCGCAGGTTTTATCACGAGTAGTTTATTGTTCCTCAAAGTTTCCAGGGCTCGTCTTTCGCCTTGAGTGATGTTATGTTGTACATAGGAGCGAGTGGTACAAATGTTCATCACATCTCTCATCACCATACTTTCATATGCAAGGATCCTATGTGATGTCTGATGAGCTTTGGGAGTAAATGTCGAGGGGGGTCTTAGTCCGGTCGCTAAAGTTGTAGTCGGGGGTGGAGAATTCAAAAAGAAATGTTTTAATCGGATCTTCCGGAAGAAGCGAGTCAGCTCAGATCGTATGTTGAATTGATTGGGGTAAGAAGTGGGTACAAATGACAAACCATTTGTTCAGCACGCTGGACTCTTCCGGTGTCAAAACATATTGAGACAGATTTACTATGGGACTGGATTCTATCACCATCTGTACGTTTTGCGTCTTGTACTGATTTCTCCGTGGCCCTCCGATTGGAACCGGACCTGTTTCTGTGGATTGTCTTGGGGGTGTCCACCTTCCCATTGTCGTTGGTTGTTCCCACCTCTTGCTCGAGTTGTCCAGGTCTGTCCTCTGCCTCTGTTCGGGTAGTTGCCTCTTCCTCTGGGCGGTCGCCATGTGGGCCCCCCTAAAAAAGGCTGCCACTCTGGTTGGGGTTGGTACCATTGGTCCTGGTAACCGTCGTATGGGGTAGGTCCCGGTGTACCTGAGTCGCTTCCTGAGCTATATGAAGAATCAGAAAAATTTGTGAATTTTCTCCTCCCTCGATAGCCACCTCTTCCCCTGTTGGTGAATCTTCCTTGGGTGTCTTGGTTGAAATAATCTTCCGCTAGATAGGGATAGGTCTTCTTCTTATCGTAGTTGGCAATGTCCTTGCTCAGTTTGTCAAGTTTTTTAGATTGAGCTTCGATATCAAAATCATCAAGGGTTTTTTCCAGTTTCTCTAGTGTATCTTGTGCATTGGCAAATGCACTGTGGCTCTTGATCTCTGCCTTAAGTAAGTCGATCTCTTTCATCAGAGATTCCACCTGTATTTTGGCTGTATCTATGCCCAACACCATCCAGTGGCGTGAGCAAGTATTGGCCACAAAACTAAATCCCTCCTTGAATTTGGGGTTGTCTACAAAAATCGCTGGTTCATTTCTGACTTGGAGTCCAGTAGGTATTATATTAGCCTGCAGATATTGGGTCAAAGCATATCCATGGAGTCTGGTACGGACCAATTTTTTCTCAAGTCTCTCCAACTTAATGATCTTTTCATTAAGTGATTGGTCTAGAAGTGTGGTCTTTGTAGATAGAAAAGCCTGCCCCTCCTCACTCGGAGGAACTGGCCGAATGGTAGGTTGTCACGGAGACTCCGTGAGTGGCGGCTCGAGTATCGTAGTAGACTGTTTCTTTCCGTGGGTTTTCGGAAGAGGGTGGTGTGAAGATGGCCATTTTGAACTTTGATGCTGATATCTAAGAAATCAATCGAGGTTCTACTCATGTTCATAGTAAATTGAATGTCTTGGGATTGAGTGTTAAGCCATGTAAAAAATGAATTCAATTCATCTTCGTTTCCTGTCCACAACATCAGCACATCATCGATATACCGTCTCCACATCCAAATGTTGTTTTCATATGGATTTCTAGATGATAAGATGTGGTCCTGTTCAAATTCCGCCATGTATAGTATGGCTAGGTCAGGAGCAAAGGCTGCCCCCATTGCTACTCCCTTACTCTGGAAGAAGTATTCATCTTGGAATACGAAAAAGTTTTTCTTCATTGCCACCTCCAGGAGCTCGATGATGAAGTCCGTTGGTACCTGAGGTGGTTGGACTCTCCTATCCAGAACTTTTCTTATTGTCGCCAATGCTGGGTCTTGAGGAATGCTTGTATATAGTGACACTATATCTAGTGTCACAAGTAGTTGTTTATCCTGGTCAAATGTAACATTGTCAACTTGATTGATGATTTGCATGGTGTCCCGGACGTAGGTGGAAGTCCCAGCTGCCAGTGGTTTCAAGAAGGTGTCTATATATTTACACAATGGTTCTAATAGAGAGCCACAGCCCGATACAATGGGGCGACCTGGTGGTTTTGTCATGTTCTTATGGATCTTGGGTAACGTATAGATCGTTGGGGTTCTTGGCTGTGCAACATTCAGGTACTCATATTCCTTGGTGCTCAGAAAGCCCAAATCTTTTCCTCTTCCTGTGATTTCTTGAATCTGTCTTCTGATATCCCTGGTAGGGTTAGTCCGGCTAACAGTATAGCTTACCCCATCCCGAAGTTGGGAATATATTTCTTCTTTGTAATGTTGGACATCCTGTAGAACAATCGCCCCACCCTTGTCCGCAGGTTTTATCACGAGTAGTTTATTGTTCCTCAAAGTTTCCAGGGCTCGTCTTTCGCCTTGAGTGATGTTATGTTGTACATAGGAGCGAGTGGTACAAATGTTCATCACATCTCTCATCACCATACTTTCATATGCAAGGATCCTATGTGATGTCTGATGAGCTTTGGGAGTAAATGTCGAGGGGGGTCTTAGTCCGGTCGCTGAAGTTGTAGTCGGGGGTGGAGAATTCAAAAAGAAATGTTTTAATCGGATCTTCCGGAAGAAGCGAGTCAGCTCAGATCGTATGTTGAATTGATTGGGGTAAGAAGTGGGTACAAATGACAAACCATGCGCAGTCCAGTCACACCCGCGGCATCAGCATCCAGCGTCGGCACCGCGAGGTACTCTGGCACGCCCCCTGAGACACGCCCCAGGAATAAGCATTTCTGAGTGACTCCGTTGAGGCGCTGGCTGTTCATGCCGTGGATTAACTCCAGCAGACCAACAGGTACGTGGGACAGATAGGCTGTTCATTCCGCGCTGCCTGGCCCAGTTTCTAACAGCGCTGTAAGCAGTCTCCCGCATTTATCGCTACCCACAATAACGCTACAAGTATGTCCCTGCACCCCAGGTTTTCATTAAGAAACCCCGATCTGTTTACAGACCCAAGGTGTTTTTAGTACCCTAGCAACTCTGTTGTTTCTCCGCCCATTACAGCACTATTAATATGCCCCCGCGCTTGAGGTCCTCCATTGTAATTAGAGGTCTCGATCTGTCTCCGGTGACGAGGGGACCAGATCCACTTAATTAACCATCACAACCCAAAATTTCTTGCGGTTTAAATTGGGATTACCTTGGGGATCAGTGATCACCTTAAATTCTCCTTTTGTAACGTCGTACTTATGGCGACCTATTACACAATGACTCAAGTTAAGATTGTCTTTGTGACTTTGGTTTCTACAGATGGTGTGTGAGAACCCCTTCCAGACTAATCCCTCTAGTTGGTGTGTGACTGATACCACACCTACGAATACGAATTAAAGAATTTTCCAAGTAAGTTCATCCTTCCTAAATTCCGCGAATCCCACCTGTAAATCCTAATCACTGTGTACTTCTTCCACTGGTATAGAGATACATGGATACCATTTTTATCCACAGATCCCACGCCAATTCCCAACCCATCCGGGACTGCAAACATCCACCTAAGATTCACTAACCTAGAAGAATCTAGTAAGTAGGGGCATCTCCATTGTGGGTTGACTCCTCCCTGACCTGCCCGACCTAAAACCTTCCTTAATGTTAATTGTTCCTTCACAGAACACCACCACCGGCGCAAGTCTCCAACTGAGGTGGGACTCTTTTACACGCCTGAATGAATGTAGGTACACGAGTTGAGGAAACATTGATTGATGGCCTTTTTAACAGTTTTTATTTCACCCTACTGAGTGATATACGTATCTATTTCCGTAGGTGCTCACTAACACTATCTTCACTGTCCTGATGAAGACCCTAAACTGAGGAACCACCCGCCCTTACTACCGGGGTCGAAACGTCGACAACAGTACTCTCCAACATACACGTCACACTAGAATTTGCCATATTTGGTCCTCGTGTATTGTTTGTATAGGGAACAGCGTGATCTATTATAGACGGGAAATGTTTTAAGATTAATTTTGAATTGTCTACAGGACACAATTCCTTTTCTTCGTTCCTCCATCTATTCCAACCACACCCTACCCTACTGAATCTGGAACCCCTCTTTTTGACACCCACTGAGCACTATTTTGAACAATGACCACATCCATTGTTATGTATTGTATGAATTAAATACAAAATAACTGTGTAAATATTGGATATCACTGCTTATAGCTGAATTAAATTCAGTTCAGTTTTGACTTGGTTTATGTGTACCTTCTAACCATTTACTGATGAAATGAACGCTATGAATATGTTATGTAACCGACCACTTCTTTTTGTAACTACATGCTGACCCAGGTCGGTGAGCAAAGGGTTTACCCCATTATCACCTACCACTCTCACGTGCAGGTATCTATCTGCGAGGGTTACTGTTCTATTTATAAATCAATAATTAGGGTGTACCATGAGTGACCGTGAAACCCTATCATATACTGAAGAATATATTAAAAATCTTTTGGAAGGAGAATCAGGGCAGGCTTTTCTATCTACAAAGACCACACTTCTAGACCAATCACTTAATGAAAAGATCATTAAGTTGGAGAGACTTGAGAAAAAATTGGTCCGTACCAGACTCCATGGATATGATTTGACCCAATATCTGCAGGCTAATATAATACCTACTGGACTCCAAGTCAGAAATGAACCAGCGATTTTTGTAGACAACCCCAAATTCAAGGAGGGATTTAGTTTTGTGGCCAATACTTGCTCACACCACTGGATGGTGTTGCAAAAAACAACAAGTGATGGACTGAATGTGGATCAATGTCACACACTCCCCCAGTCAAAAGATCTGGGCCCAAATCCATCGTTTGTTTGCACTCCACACCACCCTGGGTCAGATAATGGCTTTATGCAAATCAGCTCTGACCCTGTTGCCCCATGGGAACAGTCCAGTCCGAACTACAACAGCCATATCTTTCCCAGACCGGAATCAAGCATCCGAGGACCGGACCGGTTTCGAGGTAACACCTCTCTTCAGCCCGGCTAGCTTGACTCCAAGTGGTGTGGAGTGCCTGGGACCCACGTCTGGGCATCCCCAGCGCACTTAGGGCGGCAATTGCAAAAAACAACAAGTGATGGACTGAATGTGGATCAATGTCACACACTCCCCCAGTCAAAAGATCTGGGCCCAAATCCATCGTTTTTTTGCACTCCACACCACCCTGGGTCAGATAATGGCTTTATGCAAATCAGCTCTGACCCTGTTGCCCCATGGGAACAGTCCAGTCCGAACTACAACAGCCATATCTTTCCCAGACCGGAATCAAGCATCCGAGGACCGGACCGGTTTCGAGGTAACACCTCTCTTCAGCCCGGCTAGCTTGACTCCAAGTGGTGTGGAGTGCCTGGGACCCACGTCTGGGCATCCCCAGCGCACTTAGGGCGGCAATTGCAAAAAACAACAAGTGATGGACTGAATGTGGATCAATGTCACACACTCCCCCAGTCAAAAGATCTGGGCCCAAATCCATCGTTTTTTTGCACTCCACACCACCCTGGGTCAGATAATGGCTTTATGCAAATCAGCTCTGACCCTGTTGCCCCATGGGAACAGTCCAGTCCGAACTACAACAGCCATATCTTTCCCAGACCGGAATCAAGCATCCGAGGACCGGACCGGTTTCGAGGTAACACCTCTCTTCAGCCCGGCTAGCTTGACTCCAAGTGGTGTGGAGTGCCTGGGACCCACGTCTGGGCATCCCCAGCGCACTTAGGGCGGCAATTGCAAAAAACAACAAGTGATGGACTGAATGTGGATCAATGTCACACACTCCCCCAGTCAAAAGATCTGGGCCCAAATCCATCGTTTTTTTGCACTCCACACCACCCTGGGTCAGATAATGGCTTTATGCAAATCAGCTCTGACCCTGTTGCCCCATGGGAACAGTCCAGTCCGAACTACAACAGCCATATCTTTCCCAGACCGGAATCAAGCATCCGAGGACCGGACCGGTTTCGAGGTAACACCTCTCTTCAGCCCGGCTAGCTTGACTCCAAGTGGTGTGGAGTGCCTGGGACCCACGTCTGGGCATCCCCAGCGCACTTAGGGCGGCAATTGCAAAAAACAACAAGTGATGGACTGAATGTGGATCAATGTCACACACTCCCCCAGTCAAAAGATCTGGGCCCAAATCCATCGTTTTTTTGCACTCCACACCACCCTGGGTCAGATAATGGCTTTATGCAAATCAGCTCTGACCCTGTTGCCCCATGGGAACAGTCCAGTCCGAACTACAACAGCCATATCTTTCCCAGACCGGAATCAAGCATCCGAGGACCGGACCGGTTTCGAGGTAACACCTCTCTTCAGCCCGGCTAGCTCGACTCCAAGTGGTGTGGAGTGCCTGGGACCCACGTCTGGGCATCCCCAGCGCACTTAGGGCGGCAATTGCAAAAAACAACAAGTGATGGACTGAATGTGGATCAATGTCACACACTCCCCCAGTCAAAAGATCTGGGCCCAAATCCATCGTTTTTTTGCACTCCACACCACCCTGGGTCAGATAATGGCTTTATGCAAATCAGCTCTGACCCTGTTGCCCCATGGGAACAGTCCAGTCCGAACTACAACAGCCATATCTTTCCCAGACCGGAATCAAGCATCCGAGGACCGGACCGGTTTCGAGGTAACACCTCTCTTCAGCCCGGCTAGCTTGACTCCAAGTGGTGTGGAGTGCCTGGGACCCACGTCTGGGCATCCCCAGCGCACTTAGGGCGGCAATTGCAAAAAACAACAAGTGATGGACTGAATGTGGATCAATGCCACACACTCCCCCAGTCAAAAGATCTGGGCCCAAATCCACCTCAGGTACCAACGGACTTCATCATCGAGCTCCTGGAGGTGGCAATGAAGAAAAACTTTTTCGTATTCCAAGATGAATACTTCTTCCAGAGTAAGGGAGTAGCAATGGGGGCAGCCTTTGCTCCTGACCTAGCCATACTATACATGGCGGAATTTGAACAGGACCACATCTTATCATCTAGAAATCCATATGAAAACAACATTTGGATGTGGAGACGGTATATCGATGATGTGCTGATGTTGTGGACAGGAAACGAAGATGAATTGAATTCATTTTTTACATGGCTTAACACTCAATCCCAAGACATTCAATTTACTATGAACATGAGTAGAACCTCGATTGATTTCTTAGATATCAGCATCAAAGTTCAAAATGGCCATCTTCACACCACCCTCTTCCGAAAACCCACGGAAAGAAACAGTCTACTACGATACTCGAGCCGCCACTCACGGAGTCTCCGTGACAACCTACCATTCGGCCAGTTCCTCCGAGTGAGGAGGGGCAGGCTTTTCTATCTACAAAGACCACACTTCTAGACCAATCACTTAATGAAAAGATCATTAAGTTGGAGAGACTTGAGAAAAAATTGGTCCGTACCAGACTCCATGTATATGCTTTGACCCAATATCTGCAGGCTAATATAATACCTACTGGACTCCAAGTCAGAAATGAACCAGCGATTTTTGTAGACAACCCCAAATTCAAGGAGGGATTTAGTTTTGTGGCCAATACTTGCTCACGCCACTGGATGGTGTTGGGCATAGATACAGCCAAAATACAGGTGGAATCTCTGATGAAAGAGATCGACTTACTTAAGGCAGAGATCAAGAGCCACAGTGCATTTGCCAATGCACGAGATACACTAGAGAAACTGGAAAAAACCCTTGATGATTTTGATATCGAAGCTCAATCTAAAAAACTTGACAAACTGAGCAAGGACATTGCCAACTACGATAAGAAGAAGACCTATCCCTATCTAGCGGAAGATTATTTCAACCAAGACACCCAAGGAAGATTCACCAACAGGGGAAGAGGTGGCTATCGAGGGAGGAGAAAATTCACTAATTTTTCTGATTCTTCATATAGCTCAGGAAGCGACTCAGGTACACCGGGACCTACCCCATACGACGGGTACCAGGACCAATGGTACCAACCCCAACCAGAGTGGCAGCCTTTTTTAGGGGGGCCCACATGGCGACCGCCCAGAGGAAGAGGCAACTACCCGAACAGAGGCAGAGGACAGACCTGGCCAACTCGAGCAAGAGGTGGGAACAACCAACGACAATGGGAAGGTGGACACCCCCAAGACAATCCACAGAAACAGGTCCGGTTCCAATCGGAGGGCCACGGAGAAATCAGTACAAGACGCAAAACGTACAGATGGTGATAGAATCCAGTCCCATAGTAAATCTGTCTCAATATGTTTTGACACCGGAAGAGTCCAGCGTGCTGAACAAGGGTTTGTCATTTGTACCCACTTCTTACCCCAATCAATTCAACATACGATCTGAGCTGACTCGCTTCTTCCGGAAGATCCGATTAAAACATTTCTTTTTGAATTCTCCACCCCCGACTACAACTTCAGCGACCGGACTAAGACCCCCCTCGACATTTACTCCCAAAGCTCATCAGACATCACATAGGATCCTTGCATATGAAAGTATGGTGATGAGAGATGTGATGAACTTTTGTACCACTCGCTCCTATGTACAACATAACATCACTCAAGGCGAAAGACGAGCCCTGGAAACTTTGAGGAACAATAAACTACTCGTGATAAAACCTGCGGACAAGGGTGGGGCGATTGTTCTACAGGATGTCCAACATTACAAAGAAGAAATATATTCCCAACTTCGGGATGGGGTAAGCTATACTGTTAGCCGGACTAACCCTACCAGGGATATCAGAAGACAGATTCAAGAAATCACAGGAAGAGGAAAAGATTCGGGCTTTCTGAGCACCAAGGAATATGAGTACCTGAATGTTGCACAGCCAAGAACCCCAACGATCTATACGTTACCCAAGATCCATAAGAACATGACAAAACCGCCAGGTCGCCCCATTGTATCGGGCTGTGGCTCTCTATTAGAACCATTGTGTAAATATATAGACATCTTCTTGAAACCACTGGCAGCTGGGACTTCCACCTACGTCCGGGACACCATGCAAATCATCAATCAAGTTGACAATGTTACATTTGACCAGGATAAACAACTACTTGTGACACTAGATATAGTGTCACTATATACAAGCATTCCTCAAGACCCAGCATTGGCGACAATAAGAAAAGTTCTGGATAGGAGAGTCCAACCACCTCAGGTACCAACAGACTTCATCATCGAGCTCCTGGAGGTGGCAATGAAGAAAAACTTTTTCGTATTCCAAGATGAATACTTCTTCCAGAGTAAGGGAGTAGCAATGGGGGCAGCCTTTGCTCCTGACCTAGCCATACTATACATGGCGGAATTTGAACAGGACCACATCTTATCATCTAGAAATCCATATGAAAACAACATTTGGATGTGGAGACGGTATATCGATGATGTGCTGATGTTGTGGACAGGAAACGAAGATGAATTGAATTCATTTTTTACATGGCTTAACACTCAATCCCAAGACATTCAATTTACTATGAACATGAGTAGAACCTCGATTGATTTCTTAGATATCAGCATCAAAGTTCAAAATGGCCGTCTTCACACCACCCTCTTCCGAAAACCCACGGAAAGAAACAGTCTACTACGATACTCGAGCCACCACTCACGGAGTCTCCGTGACAACCTACCATTCGGCCAGTTCCTCCGAGTGAGGAGGAATTGCTCACTCAAAGAAGACTATTTTTCAGAATCGGATCTCCTGATCGGGAGATTGATGGAAAGGGGATATCCGAGACGACTGGTGACAAGGGCGAGAAAGAGGGCTTGGTTCAGCCCAAGGGAAGATCTGCTCCAACCTAAAGAACACCTTGCCAATCCAGACAGGATTGTCTGTGTCACCACATTCTGCACAAAGAGCAACCTCATTAAGAAGGCAGTCAATAAACACTGGGAGATGGTATCAGATGTCATCGACCACAAAGAACTTCCGATGCATGCTTTCAAAAAGGCGAAAAATATCAGGGATAAAGTGGTGTGTTCACTTCTAGAAACTCCAGCTCCTCCAACCCTACAAAGTATCTGGAATCTTCCCCAAGTAGTAGGTCACTTTAAATGCACCAAGTGTAAAGCCTGCCCACTTACCTTAGAAACCAAGGTATGGGAATATCGGAACCATAAGGTGAATCTCAAAACAATGACTAATTGTAACACAAGTGGTGTTATCTATGCCATTATATGTCCGTGTGACCTTGTATATATTGGACAGACAAAACAACATGTAAAGAAGCGTATTCTTCAACACTGTAGTCGGATAAGGTGTCAGACACCGGGCTCCCCCTTGGTCGAACACTTCATGTCTAAAGCCCACACCCCAGAATCTTTCAAATGGCTGGTGGTTGAGAAAATTGAGATTGGACTTAGGGGGGGTGATTTGAATTCGCTACTTAACTTGCGGGAATGTAAATGGATGTACACTCTGGACACTGTGGATAATGGTCTTAATGAACTTGATGCTACCTACTCACAGCTAGCGGGACTGACATCTGATCCCTGATGTTTGTAAATGCTTCCTGTACAGAAAATGGTTCACTAGGATATGTTTCACTATACAGAATTAGTTGATTACTGACCCAGTTGAGCCAATGATTACATTCTACTTAGATAATGTCTAACAATACCATCTAAGAACACTGTGTTATATTACTTAGAATATTTGTCCTACGCACAACTAGTGGGACTGACATCTGATCCCTGTTTGTTAACCATGCTCTTTGCATAGATAATGAAATATTTTGATATACCTCACTATACAGAATTGTTCGACCATTTAGTCAGCTGGACCAATGTGAAACTTTTGATTTAGATAACACCCAATAATACCATTTTAGACTACTGGGTTACGTGACTGTGAAAATAGTAGAACCTACCTCAATTTCTCTTTATTCATAAAGGGATATGAGATTAGCCTCCCAATGTATATTAATATTGCTAGACTAACAAATCCATAATTAGGTTTTAGGTATGCCATTCACAGGAATACAAGGAAGTTTATGTAGCCTCCCCTTTTTGAATTACCAGGATAGTTTACCTCGTTTTAAACATCAGAAAGTGTATGTGCACGCTTCAACGTTAGAAAGTGTATGTGCACGCTTGAACGTTAGTAATCATATATGTGCCTTTGGCCAAGACCGACATTAGCCGATTTGATGATGTCTATAAACACGCTAGTGCCTCTGACACTCGCGCACTTGGACAGAATAGTGACTCTACCAGCGCGCATGCGCAGTCCAGTCACACCCGCGGCATCAGCATCCAGCGTCGGCACCGCGAGGTACTCTGGCACGCCCCCTGAGACACGCCCCAGGAATAAGCATTTCTGAGTGACTCCGTTGAGGCGCTGGTTGTTCATGCCGTGGATTAACTCCAGCAGACCAACAGGTACGTGGGACAGATAGGCTGTTCATTCCGCGCTGCCTGGCCCAGTTTCTAACAGCGCTGTAAGCAGTCTCCCGCATTTATCTCTACCCACAATAACGCTACAAGTATGTCCCTGCACCCCAGGTTTTCATTAAGAAACCCCGATCTGTTTACAGACCCAAGGTGTTTTTAGTACCCTAGCAACTCTGTTGTTTCTCCGCCCATTACAGCGCTATTAATATGCCCCCGCGCTTGAGGTCCTCCATTGTAATTAGAGGTCTCGATCTGTCTCCGGTGACGAGGGGACCAGATCCACTTAATTAACCATCACAACCCAAAATTTCTTGCGGTTTAAATTGGGATTACCTTGGGGATCAGTGATCACCTTAAGTTCTCCTTTTGTAACGTCGTACTTATGGCGACCTATTACACAATGACTCAAGTTAAGATTGTCTTTGTGACTTTGGTTTCTACAGATGGTGTGTGAGAACCCCTTCCAGACTAATCCCTCTAGTTGGTGTGTGACTGATACCACACCTACGAATACGAATTAAAGAATTTTCCAAGTAAGTTCATCCTTCCTAAATTCCGCGAATCCCACCTGTACATCCTAATCACTGTGTACTTCTTCCACTGGTATAGAGATACATGGATACAATTTTTATCCACAGATCCCACGCCAATTCCCAACCCATCCGGGACTGCAAACATCCACCTAAGGTTCACTAACCTAGAAGAATCTAGTAAGTAGGGGCATCTCCATTGTGGGTTGACTCCTCCCTGACCTGCCCGACCTAAAACCTTCCTTAATGTTAATTGTTCCTTCACAGAACACCACCACCGGCGCAAGTCTCCAACTGAGGTGGGACTCCTTTACACGCCTGAATGAATGTAGGTACACGAGTTGAGGAAACATTGATTGATGGCCTTTTTAACAGTTTTTATTTCACCCTACTGAGTGATATACGTATCTATTTCCGTAGGTGCTCACTAACACTATCTTCACTGTCCTGATGAAGACCCTAAACTGAGGAACCACCCGCCCTTACTACCGGGGTCGAAACGTCGACAACAGTACTCTCCAACATACACGTCACACTAGAATTTGCCATATTTGGTCCTCGTGTATTGTTTGTATAGGGAACAGCGTGATCTATTATAGACGGGAAATGTTTTAAGATTAATTTTGAATTAACTGTCCATCCTCTTAGTATGTGGTACTCAGGGTATTGAGGACATGTAAGTCAGAGTGTCCACCCAGGGCTGCAGCCCGGATTGTGCCCCCCTTTGTGCAACTGCCAAAAATTCGTTACTGGTGTGTGAGCCCTGGTCAAGCAGCAAACACAATCTCAGTCAGGGTAAGGCACAAGCAAACCTCAAATTAGTCTACGCTCAGCCCCCATTGTAGTGTTGCACAAAGCAGTCAAGCTTAACTTAGAGGCAATGTGCAACGTATTTGTGCAACACTTCAAACAGTAAAACAGGGAAAACACCAAGCAAAAAATCCCACACTAGGGGGCCGATTAGGATTGCGGTGAATCAGCATCCTCCGGGCCAGCGGAAGCCACCGCCGGCCCGGAGGATGCGGATTCACCGCTGCTGTGCCTACAAAGACCCCCCGCTAGGTTAGGATGGCTGGGGGGTCATCGGCAGACGGGAAGACCGTCCGCCGCTTTTCCGCGGCGGCCGCCTTCCGACCGTGGCGGAAAATCTCTAATATGGTGGCGGTGTCTATCAGACACCGCCAGCCATATTAGGATGGGGCAGAAAACATGGTTTTCCGTGGTGGCTTTTCCACCGTGGAAAAGCATGTGGTCTTTGGTGTTTGGGGGCCCGTTGCGGGCCCCCAGGGTGTCGGGGTGGGGGGTGCACATGGGGGGTACCTATGGTACCCCCCAGCATTTACATGCACAAAGCGGCAGGCACCACGCGGTGCCTGCCGCTTTGTGCATGTAAATGTAAAGCATGCATTTTTAACCTTGCGGCGGGTGCTGCTTCAAGCAAGGTTAAAGATACGGGATGTGACCGCCAAGGTGGCGGTCACATCCTAATTGCACCGGAGGGACCGCCGCTGCCCCTGCGGACGGTCCCTCCACCTCGGGGGTGGCCGCCATCCTAATAGGCCCCTTGGTTAGAAGAATCGATCTTACTTCAATAAATAAACAAGACAAAAATCCAATCAATAGAACTCAAGATTTTCCTTAGGAATAAACTGTAAAATAGTGCCTCAAACCAGAAAGCACCAACCAGGGATATCTGGTTGCGCTGGACAGGACCAAAGTCAAAAGTTCATGCCAACCGCGATGGGGTGCGGATCCAATACTGTCCGAGATTAGTCCAGCTGAAGGGATACCTTCTCAAGTTTTGAGCCATATGTCCTGTTTGGATTGGAGAGGGTCATGGGGAGCAAGGAGAGAGTCGCCGGCGGTGGTTGGTGTGGCACGAAGAGCAGGCTAGGTGTAACAGACAGGCAGGCTCGAGTTTTGCATTGATGGTCCCCTGTGAGCTGTTGATGCTGCTGCAAGAAGAGATGGGTTGGCAGTGGCTCAAGCTGATTTTCTCAGCGAGCAGCACAGTTCAGATGCTAATGAGCCATTTCACGGTCGCAAAGAGCCCAAAAGCTTGATTTCAAGAGCTTGAGAGCCAAACCAAGGTTCCATGACCTGAGAGGCACCACTTGGGGATCACAAACTCACTTAAGATGGGTCCAGGAACTATTGGGGAGTCTTTTATGTACATGAGGCTCAGATCAAGAGGCCAGTAGACTAGCCCTTTGATTCCCTCTGGGGTCCTGGAGTCAAGATGATGTTGCAGGTCCTGTTCTTCTTCGTCGGGCAAGAGGGCAGCAGGCTTCAGATAAGCACAGCAGAGCAGCAGTTTCACTAGAGCTGCAGTCCAGCAGAGTGGCAGCCCTTGTAGCAGCAATAATATCACAAGTAAGGGGAGGAGAGGGTCCAAGGGAGGTACTTTAAAGACCTGCGAGTAGACTATCCCCTTATACAATACAATTATAGCACAATAACTCCTTGGGTCTATGCTAGCACTAAACCAGTCTAAGAAATGCAGGATTGGTGTCTCACAAAATCCCCAAAGGGGGAAGATCCCTTTTAGGATGAATACCCTCACTCACCATAGGTGGCATGCTTCATCCAATAGATTTCTCCTCCCAGTGTGAAAACCTAGTCCCACCGAGGGCTACAACTCCCTCACTGTGAGGCATACGTTTTGGATGTTTTTTTGGATGATAGAAACCCTATTAAGGATGCTAAAATCACATATGTGAGTCTCAGTTGTGGTGAGTGTGCAGCGCAAAACAGTGAGTTGATATAGTGAGATTAAAACTACCTAGTGGGGGCAAAAACAAGACTCTTTATTCACTTGCTTGCACTGGTAGGATTTAAAAGAGGTGCAATAAGCAGTATGGATTTAAACAAAAACGGTTGACATGTTTCAGCCTGATTGATCTAAATGAGTATCTAGGCTGTCTTCAGGACCAGAAAGAAATGAAAGCTGCTGCTAGTAAAAAAGTGAAAAGGAAAAGATACACAACCAGTAATCCTATGTTTTGTTGATGGGTATTACTGGAGCTATCCAAGGATATTGGATAAGTGGCCACACCTCTACCCTGGCAACAGCTCAGGGAAGGTTGCCAGCTCTCTCCATCGGTACCATGTCATGGTACATGAGCTGTGCCCGAAGGCCTTGTAACAGCACTGAAGTCTTTCTTCCTGGCAGAGTATCCACAGGTACAGAAGTGTACTGAAGATTTGGTGTTTGAAATCCTTCTTTTATGCACATTTATAGCTTTGAAGTGGGGAGAAACATCTAGAGACATGCCTTTCAGGTGCACTAATGTGCAGCCTTCCTGGCCCTGGCTCCATATTAACTACATGGGGTATGCAGCTCTTTGTGTGGAGACAGGACACATACTATTCAGGTGTAAGTGAGGCTGGGCCGACCTCTTCCCTCCCATCCTTCTAGTGATGGTCCATCCAGTCACACATAAGCTCCCATTGTGTGTGACTGCCCAGGAGGAATACAGAAAACCCTGACCACTACACACAGTCATGTGTCCAGAGACAGGCTGCAGGCACCAACTGGCTAAGGCAAGAAAATGCAAACTTTCTAAAAGTGGCATTTTTAGAATTGTAATTTGAAATCTGACTGCACTATAAGTTAGGATTTTGTTGTAGGATTCCAAAGACACCAAACATAAGCCATTTGGAAATTACACTTATCTATTGTAATAAGGCAGCTCCAATGTTATCCTATGTGAAAGACAGGCCTTGCAGTAGTGAAAGACGGATTTAAGAGTTTTCATTACCAGGACAATTTGAACTTAGTTAAAAGTATATGTACAACTTATTAAATACAATGCACACTGCACTCTGGGCTGTACAGGACGTACCCTAGGGGTGACTTATAATATTGTTACTATTATAAACCATTTGTTAAGTGCAACGGCAACCCCTACGGGTATTCTGGTGCTTCAGCACATAAGCTTGACCATCCCAAGAAGAAACCACATGTACAAAAAGGAAAGGTTTGGGCTTGGCAAAAGGCTACACATACAGGCTCTGCAATGGCAGGCTTGAATCATGTTTAAAGGTCTACTTAAAAGGGTGGCACAACAAAGACTACATACCCTCTAGTAGCATTTAATTTACAGGCCCTGGCCCAAGGTAGTGCACTTTACTAGGGACTTCTAGGTAAATAGAATATGCCAATTGGGTATAAGCCAATTCTGCCATGTTTTAAGGAGAGAGCACAAGCACTTTAGCACTACTTAGCAGTAGAAAAGTGCACAGAGTCCTAAGGCCACCAGTCAGCTTTCTGCCCTTCTAGGGAGTCATGTAAACGGCTTCCAGGCTTAGGAACAATAGCAGCCTGATACAGGGTGAGGTGCTACCTCCCCTTCATTGGAAGTCACTCAGTGTGCTAGCCCAAAAGGCGAGCCTCAAAGCCAAAACCACCTTTGCTGGGTAAATGGTGATCACACTCCTAAGGGGCTGCCATTTGTTCAGGTAGACAGGCTGATGGTAGAAACCAGTGCCTAAACCGATTTTCTTGTGAGCGTGTAGCTCACAGGTAGCCATACAGGGTTCAAACATCTCGAGAGTGGGCATAATAGTGAACTCTGAGTTTACTGCATGCAACGCATAGCCGGAAAGTCATCATAGAGTCGGAGAACCTGCATCCCTGTGGCTGGTGACTGCATCATTCCCCAGGGCACCTTCTGGGCATACATATGGCACCCATGGCACTCCAAACCTCACATCACATTGGAATTGGATAAAGGACCAAAGAAGGACTGTCCTGCTGAACCCTGGACTTGGCAAAGAGAGACTTCACCACCTGCTTGACTGCAGGCACCATACCTTAGGCTACCAAATATAGAACCCTGTGTGTGGCTCCAGGCTTGAGGAAAAGTTGTTCCCAAGCTGAAGAACAAAAGAATTAACTTCAACAGTCAGTTTGCTGACCCCATGAAACCAGCACCAGGGCAACCAAAGTTGAAGAAGCCCAACTCAGCAAGTCAGTAGCCACTTCGGAAGAATCACCACTGACTAGTGCTGGGCACTGACTAGTGCAGGGCATCACAAGAGACCGATCCTCGATGACCAAAAGTTGCCCCTGAGTCTGCCAGATCCGGGAGTATCATCTAAGTCCAGATTGGGCACCCAAGAAGGACACTAGCCTTCTCCTAAGGATATAGATGGGACCACAGTGGATGATGACAGGTAGCCCAGCAGCAGATGGCCTTCTACAGGCTCAAAGAGGACTTAAAGGGAACCTGACCACAGAGGAATAACCACAAAGGCACCCTAACTCCCACACAGCACCCAGAGCATCCTTGAGCATCCTCCATCGCCTGCATCTGCAGCATCATGACCAGGGGATTGAAGTCTATGGCAGATATGCTGGAAAGTTGAGAACTGGACTGGAGAACACTTTGGTGGCCAGGTAATTATCCAAATTGGCCCCAGACCTTCTCCCTGATGGATGTAGTCACCCAATTCAAGTTGGAGTAGTAGAACACAACTCATACTAAAAATGTATTGCTTGCTTGCGGTTAAACTGACATTTATGTATTTTGTTAAAACTCTGTCTCTCTGGACCCTCTTTTGTATCTTGCCCATCTTGAACGCTAAACATGCATAAAAATAGAATAGATTTTATAAATTGGTCATGGATTTCTTTTGTGTTGTGTGGCTTTCATGTTTTGTTGTTGGATACTATTAAATGCTTTACACTAGTTCTTTTGTTTGTGCCTTGCTGCTCAAAGTAATAGCTACCCAGGGTTGAGCGTATGGGTTCGCAAATGAGCCTGACCCGACCCAGGATGGTTTTTGTGAGTATATTACACTGTAAGCTAAGATCGCACTCTATAATGAACCCAAACCCTCACAAATATCTTGACGGGGCTTCAAGATAAGCATTTATTTGCCAATGAAGTCAATGTAGTGATACTATTGCTGATGACAAATGGAGTGGAACATTACTATTCTAACTCTACCTCAGGGAAAGTTCCAGAAAGTGACTCGGGGCTAAATAACTATTCTCACTCAGTTGAGTACTTTCCTCAGCGAAGGTGCTGGACAGTGACTGGGGTCAGAATAACTATTCTAACTCCACCAAGTACTTTCCTCAGGGGAGGTGCTGGACAGTGACTGGAGGCAAAGTTACTATTTTATCCCTGCCAAGTACTTACCTCAGGGTAGGTGCTGGACAGTAACTGAGGCAAAACTACAATTCTAACTCAGCTGAGTACTTACCTCAGAGAAGGTGCTGGACAGTGAATGGGGAGCAAAATTACTATTCTAACTCCAACAACTACTTACCTCAGAGAAGGTGCTGAACAGTGCCGGTGGGAAAAATGACAATCCTAACTCCGCCAAGCACTTACTTCAGGTAAGGTGCTGGATAGTGGCTTGTGGGCAAAATTACTATTCTAGTTCTACCAAGCGCTTACCTCTTTTTCTTTTCATCAGAACTTAAAAAACAAAGTACACACCTTCTGAAAAAGAAAGAATTAAAGTTAACCAAAAACAGACACTGCAAATTCAGCGGCCTTTGTTGAAAGAAAATCAGTAGTACAATCATGCAATTAAAAAAAGCAAAGGAAATACATGAAAGCTAAGTTTAAACAGATATCCAACAAATAACAATGCCAACCAATCCGAATATCTGTCCAGTTCAAGCAAAACCACTCAAATTTTTTTGGACCACATAGAAACGAAAGACAACATTTCAGGTAATAAATATTTTTTTAAATATATATTGCCAATTCTCACAAATTTCTTTTCGCAAAGCACAAGCTTAACAAAGACTTAATTTTCACGCTTTGTTCACAGGATAACTAAACATTTTTCCCTCAACAAACTTAATAAATGAACCATACATTGTTTTTCATAGCAGGCAGAATTACCTTTACGAAAATGAATGCAAAAATTATTTCATTACACTGACATTTTTTTCCTCTTTTGTTCAACAGACCTGTGAAGCACATAACATTCTGGACAAGTGAGCTACATCCAATCCAGATTTGGCAATAGAATCTTAAAGTGTGGTAGCTAGATTTGTTGTAAGGAGAGATTAACAGAGCCCAGGAGTCATTGGAGGTGTGTTGAGTATTTTACATCGCACTGCAAAGGCAAAGTTGTTACTCTGGGTGACACTGTGAAGAGAACCACAGCACAAAACCACTCTTCCTCTGCAATGGAGATTAAAGTTAGGCAGAATATTCAACAAATAAAAATACTAGCTGCTACCTCCAATGAACCCTGTGGCTGAGTTATGAGGGAGGTAACCCAAAACATTTCCATGCATGATGCTAGTAGTATGTCCACAATACTTAATTTAAGGAGAATCGTACAGCGACAGAAGCAGGTAAGAAATTCCCACAGAATAACACCACAGCCATACTCTGAAATTATCATCTCCCCATTACTCACAGTTTTATTTTACTAATGAACCTTTCCTACTGTATGGCAATGAGAACCCTCTCAAAGATTACTAATCTTCAATACAGTCCATAATTTAGAAAACCTTGAGAATACTGACATTTAGATTATGGATGGAACTTTTAAGTCAACTTCCCATCCATTCACCCAAATTTACACTATTCATGGTAACATTACCAGCACTACCATTCCATTGCTGTACAGCTTACTCCCTGACAAGTAACTTACATTACATTTTAATCAGTACTAAAATTCAGAACAGTGAACAAATGTCCTAAGAAAATAATAATTGATTTTTAAATACAAATGATTAGTAAAATTATAAACATTTACCCTGAAACATAAATTCAAGGATTTATTTCCACTTTTCTCAGGCATATTGGCAAAAAAAATCAAAAACCATCCTCAGCTGAGGATTACATGTCAGATAGTAAATTGCAATATACATTTTTAAAAAACTAGCAGATTTGTGTTTTGTACCTTCTGAGTGTGTGGATGACTTCTACACATTAATTATACAATGAGAATACTTTACTCAAAATGAAGAAAAATTGGCTTGACTCCAAAATGATTTTGAAGACAATGGGGGGCATATTTACAAAGCCCCTATTATCACCAGAATGTCACTTTTCACGACGTTGTGGTGGCGATAGGGCCTTCGCTTTATTTACAAGGCAGAGCTAAGCCACTTAACTTGGCTTATCGCTGCTTTGTAAATAATGCACCCTTACATGCTATACTTAGATTGAAAGGGAGGGCAATGGGTGTTGTGGTGGGCATTCCACCACAACACCCATTGATTGTGATGCTGCCCCATACTTAGAAGAGTGTTGTAAATATGGGGCAGCGACAAAATTAAGACCAAGGAAAAACTGGTCTTCACATGGCGCAATGAGGAGAAATGTTTAATTTCTCCTCGTTTTTGCTGTTTCCATGTGAAACAGCAAAACGCCATTAATTATTTATGTGCAGGAAGGTTTCCCTTCCTGCACTTAAACAATCATTCAAAAAACGGACGTTTTGCAAGTTCTATGTGTGCTGCATTTAGCAGCACACATAGAAGTTTCAAAACGCCATTTAAAGATTGTTTATGTGCAGGAGGTGACACCTTTATGCACCTAAACAATCTTCCCCCGCAACACTGACACCCTTGCACTATGGTGCAAGGGTGACCACGTTGGTGCTAGGCAGCTACATTTAGCGGCAGCAGAGGGGGAATTGAAGGGCTGCACCATACTGTTGTAAATATGGTGCAGCCCTGCGTTTCAGAAATGGAGGATCGTGGCAGACACTACTAATATTAACTAATACCCTCTAAAATTACTTGACTGTTTTAACAACATTATCAAACTAAATTGGCACTTTTGATTTTTTTAGTCTTACAAAATTAAAGAAGGGTTAATGTTTACAGCAGAAGTTGTCTCCTTTCTTTGTCTCTTGTTGATATTTCATGAAACTTTTCACCAAGAGGCTTGAGCAATCCAATAATCTGAGGTGAAAAATCCAAATCTCCTTAAAGGCCTGTACTTGTTTTTGTTTGTTGTTTTAAAACCGTCTCCTATGTCCATTTTTGTAACATTGCACAGGAGAAAAAAAATGAAATTCCTGAAAACCATCCAGTTGTTAAAAAATTGGTAAAAAAACATTCAATTCCCAAAACAACTTCCCATAAAAAAAGTCCTGCAGCAATCCATTCATGGATATAGAGTTTTCCATCAGAGCCGTGCTCTTTGTCTTCTGATGTGACAAATTGAAATCCAGAGGGCAGCGCGGTCTCGCGAGAGGAGTAGCCCCAGCTGCCACCGGGACAATAAAGATTGCCGGGGCTCCCGCGGCGTGGGACGCGCACGGGCTCGCCCAAGCAAAACCCGGGCCAAGGGCGGGCCCGTCCTGTGCCCGTCAGCAACAGGAAGAGGCAGGGCAGGGCCACCCCCGGTCCCTTTTCTTTGTGACTTGAATTGAGGAGTGGAAGTGATTCAGTTGAACTGGGTACTAAAGTAAGTGTCACTCGGCTGCTCTATCACAAGCTGAACTATTTAAGACTTACTGGGCGTGTTTTTCTTTTTTCTTTTTACTACTGACTTTTGTGTAGCCAAACAAATATTGCTTTATAGTCTAACTCAGTGCTGTTTTTTACCTTGATTATGGGTAAGAGGAAACACCCTGGTGGGGCCGCTAGATCCAAGAATAATGCACATCCTCCATCTTCAATCCTGAATTACATCACAGGAGCTATGGGGGTGTTGGAAAAACACATTTTGAGTATGGAGGAGTCCTTATCTTGCTGTTCTAGTAATGTTTCAGGTTAAACCCCTTCTGATACAGCCTCAGTTACTGGTGAACGTCCGACCATTAGCTACAGTGCCGGTAGTGTTGATAGTTTAGAAGCAACTGGGCAGAAGGAAGGAAGGAGGGACCTTGACAATTTGCCCAGTACTGTTCCCCAAGATATTCAGTCCACCAACCAACCCCTAAAAAAACGGTTCAAAACCCAGTCCTTGTACCATTAGCACCTCTATCACCACCTAGTGGAAGACTGGGAAAAGTAGCTGGAAGTAGTCAGCGCCCCAAGAATACTCACAAGCAACCCCTGGAAAAAAAGCACAAGAAAACTGGAGGAGCACAACAGAATGTAGATTATGCTGCTTTGGTTGCCTCAATTCATTCTTTAACAGAATCAGTAAGGGCTGCTTTTAGTTCAATCACGGAGCAATTAAAGGGAATAGAGAAGAACGGTTGTATGACGGTACAACGCGTACCGTTACAACGCGTACCTTTACGACGCAGGTTTAACAACGCAAGTCGTTACAACGACTTGCGTTGTGCGGCGCTGGATAGTGAATAGTTTAATTTACTATTCCAACTCCAGTCTAAGCATGGGCGGATCTAGCGGATCTCGCGTACGCGAACTTGCGGATTTACGGATTCGCAATCCGCGAAGATCCGCGAACTCTAGCGGATTTGCGGATTTTCCCGTTTTTTGTGTTGGCGCGCGTTCGCGCCGATTTTGGGACAAGTTCGCAATTGCGAACTTACTTTTCGGCTCGCAACGGCCGCGACTATGTTGTTTCAACGTCTGGTTTATCATCACAGGTTCACAGCACCCTCTGTTTCACCACTGCCACCCTCTGGGACACCCATGCCACCCTCTGGTACATCCTCACTGCCACCCATTAGGTTTATTTATCACTGTAGATTATGGTGGTTGAAAAAAGCAAGCACACCTGCCCTTCTTCAACTGCCATCAATTAATTTGTGTTTCATTAATGTGTCAGTTATTTAGAAAGTTCCAGTCTGGCTGGCACCTGCTTCCTTCCTTATCTGTAATTTGCTTTTTGTTGCAGTGAAATTTTTTTTTCACAGGACCTTTATGGTCTACTTGTAGCTATTCTATGAGCCTGCTGTTTGGGTCATAGCAGGGTCATGGAATAGTTGCAAACTTTGGAGGGGCCCATCAGGAAGCACTACCTTGAATGTTACTAATGTTAAGTTTGAACTTTTGCACCTGCTCATTGCTTTCAGTTTAGCTAAAATCGTTTTTTTCTGCAATTTCGCGCGTTTTTTGGGGCGCGAATCCGTGCGAGATCGATTTCGGAAGCCGCGAATACAAAATTGTTTTTTTTGCGACGTGTATGTTCGCGTGATCTTGCGCGTGTTCGCGAGGCGCTTCTAGCTATACTTTGCCAAGTTACCCTATCGGTCGTACACGGGCGCGGCCATCTTGTTGGCGTGACGTAATTCCGTTTCCGCCCGCTACGTGTAATCTCGCAAAGTGTGCTGCTCGCTAGTACAATTTCACGCGTACTCGCAAGGAAAATCTCGCGCGAACTTACCCACGCGGTCGTGAACGGGCGCGGCCATCTTGTTTCTCATTCATTGCTATGGTTCTGGGCATGCTTTCTCTATCCTCTCTCAATCTCTGCCATCCTTTGCTTGTTTGAAGTTTTTTTGATCTAATTTTACTTATTATCTATCCCTCTATTTGTCTAGCTCTATATTTTTGTGTTTTCTGCAGCTTTTAGTTACTTTTAAACTACTTTTTTAAACTCTTTTCTTTTCTTCTTCACTATTCTATTTCTTGTTTATCATTTAACTCTATTTCTGCCCAGACCATGGTAAAGGGAGCCGGGAAGCACCCTGAGAAGGGGAAGGGTCCCGCACCCCGTGCCCGGCTCCCGTGCGGGCGTTTAAGGGGGGAGCAAGTGGTCCCGAGGGAGATCTTCAGCGCGGAGGAAGTGGCGGCACTGATCTTCCATGTCCAGCGCCGCCTCCCCAAGACGATCCTGGGAGGCGGCAAGATCGCGACCGGCTATGGCATCCGGGAGCGTCGCAAGCGGTGGGAGAAGGTGTGCCGGGCCATGTACAAGATCTCTGGGGTCCGGCGCACATATAACCAGGCCACCCACCGCTGGACCGATGTCATGGACCGGGAGCGGGACTTGCTGGACGCGCTCGGCGTAGAGGTCCCCGGGCTTGGTGAGTAGTAGTAGTAGTACATTTACTACTCTGTTTTATCCTGCTCTGTTATTTGCAAATCTTTGTTCTTTACCAAGAGCAATAATGCTGCCGATTACATTGAGGTAAATTATATTTCAAAATCTTCTATGCATTTCAGGTGCACTGCTCTCCTTCTCAGTAGCCTTGCTTGCTACTATGCTTCTTTGTTTTGTATGTTGTGTTCAGAAGCATTTCATTGGCCTGAGAAATTATGTATGAGTGTAGTGTAAAGAAAAGAACTGCGTAATGCTAGACAGTAAGGGTCATATTTTCAATTACCGGCGCATCCCTGCAAAGTAGCAGGGATGCGGCAGTAATTGTGTGCCATGCCACCACCACCCATTGGCCCAAAACGTCACAGAAGCCTTACGCATCTGTGCCGTAAAGGCAGCGCATTGCTGGAGTTGCGTGCCAACGATGGCGCAGCTCCAGCAATGCTCTGGGGTACCCTATCTCCCCAATGCTGCATCAAGCCGTACGTCGGCTTCAAGCGCGCAGGGTTTGAGTCATGCATCATTGTCCTAAAAGTGACTGATTGACATCTTGTAGATTTCCCTCAGCCACTTTTAGGATTTGTTCCTGCGCAGGTACGCCCTCCCTTGCGCCGGAACGCCCCCTGATGGCGCAGGGCTTTACAACGTGATGCATCGCCCATATGCCCATATGTGTTTTTTTTTAATATATACGCCGCACCAACACCATGGCGAGTCTTTTGTTCTGCCGCTGCGTCAGAAAAGGCACGCAACAATGGAGGAAAATGAGCCGCAACTTCCGCAAGGGACTTCTATCAGCCCCAACAGACTGAAGTCCAGTCCTTCCTTTAGACACATGGCTATAAGAAGAAATAGTGGCGGTGGTGGCGGGTAGATTGATAGTTTGAGTATTCACTGATCTGCAAGCAGGATGGACTTTGTCTGTCACGTGTTGCGCACTGCTGCCTGCAGTGCCAGGCCTAGGCAAACCTCTTTAGTAGTCTGTTTATTGAGTTACATAGGAACTTTCTTAGTCAACGTTCCGCAAATCAGGCAATACGAATAACGTAGTATACCACATGAGATAGATCCCGTGGAATAGTTGTCTATCTATTTCCTATTTTTCCAAAATATGTTGTTATTGTTCTTTTGAAATGTTTGATTTGGTTGAAAAATCTCATCCATGTTTTCTGGTTTTTCTTTCTTTCATGTTGTACATCAGCTCCCCCCAAGGGCAAGAGGACACAGGAGGAGGGTGCTGAGGATGCAGGCCAGGATCGGGCAGGCGAGGGCTCCTTTGCTGGCCCCAGTAAGTTTACATTTTAATAAACAGTACCTATTTTTTCCTAGCGTTCCTCATTCGATTTTTTCTAAATCGTCTTTGATCTTCTTGTAGACTGGATATAAATTCTTATCCTGCCTCGAATATGACTCCCTGTGGTATTACTAGACTATTCTTATTAGTCTGTCTGTGTAGCTAACTAAGATTGGACATTTGGCAATTCCATTGGACTCCCATTATATTCAGCAATACCTCTATGCACTGTCTCCTTACTGACTAGATAGTGTGGCAGAGTCATTCAGCTCCCGAAGTCACCGATTATAGATCCCCAATGATCTCTAGATTATCGTACGCAGGACAAGAGAGTAGTACGGAGTCACAGCACAGTCAAGAAGTGTCAGAGGCACTCATGCTTGCAAAAATTCCAAAACCTTTAGCTCATCCACTCTAGTCTAGAGGAACAAAAAACACAGAGTCTATTTAAGTTTAAAAGCTTTATTAAAAGTAAACACATTTATTAAAATCTACTTTGTCATAAAACTATTTAACTGAAAACGGAAAAGTGGTTAGTGCTGACGATTAATTGGACACATTTCTTGTGGTCGAGCCGAGCTCTCACCTGGTTTGAACTTGATCCTGGTCGTGTTCTTAGGACTCAGGAGTAAAGCTTCTGTCTGTTAGGAGAAAAAGTGGTGCGTGTTAAAAATCAAAAGCAAGCATTCATCAGTTGTGCATAAAAGTGCAGCAAGACAACAGCCTTCCCTGGAAAATGGGACATTTTTACTATGGAGTAGACAGTCACAAATTATTACATTGTATTCTGTTTTTTTAACATTTCTCCTAGACCAAATATTATATAGTAGTGAGTGGTGTATTCTAACATTCTTAAATGTACTTTGTAGGTGTAACATCTGGTGACGGGGCCAGCGCGGAGGTGGCTGTGTTGGACCAGGACTCGGAGGCCTCTGGGGAGGAGGCGGTACAAGAGCCGGCGGACGTTCCTGTGGGGGATCAAACGGTGGTGGCGGAAACAGGTAAGCTATATATTCCTTACTTATTGAGATTGAAGACTGCATAGTGTGCTTTCTGCACGGGTGTATTACAATTACAAATCAACCAGGTAGTAGCCTCCTCGAAATGTACTTCGACTTAGCTGTGAAGTTTTTGGTGAGAAGAATCCCAATAAGTTCTTAGACGAACGTGATGGATGGGATGAACGAAAAGCGAAAGAAGGGTGTAAGTAAGTGGGACACGAACTTGTATGATGGCTGGCAAAGAAGAACGATATGTGTTTGCTTGGCCCCCGAGGTGGCTGGGAAGGAAAGAATATGGTATGGTGCATGGCTGGGTCAATGATGAAGCAAGGATGGGTGGAAGGACAGCAGCCTGGGTGGGTGAAACAGAAACTGTATGTGTGCGTATACTTTGACTGAATGGATGCCTGGAGCATGGTATTCTCTGACTCTTAGATAGCACATGTGTATCTAGAGAGAGTAGATGGTCGCCAGGTGAAGTAAGTGTTACCTTGAAGAGCATGTACCACCGCACCCGCACGTCCGTTCCAGTGCAGGGAAGGCAAGGAAAAGAAATTGTAAATGTGTCCAATACTACCATGAATAGTAGCAGTACTTTGTATTGCGTTTGCATTCACAGCATATATCTGGTTATTACGGTGGACACTCCGTACCTCTCTTAATAACTTTAGTTTACTTGTAGTACGTCATTCATGTGTGGGTGTATCACTGTTCACTCAATATTAAGCAAAGCACCTAAAGTCATCTCATCTGTCATTAAATACGTCCCATGTGAAGTGATAGATAATCAAATTAGTTAGCTTCTTCATTTTCCTTTTCTAGTACTCATTTGCACTGTAGGGTGAAAGGTAAATTAATTAAGCAGTAGCCCTTGTAACAGAGTATTCTCAGTGCCACCCGTAATAGAAAAGTAATAGCTTCACCACCTGCATGTACTGGACCGGTACAGTAACGCAAGTCTGTCTCACTCATCATGGTGTGCAACTTTTTTTCTCGGGTGCAAGTTCACTGTGCTGTCCATGTCATTCTGCCGGCTTGCATAAGATAACGTACCCATTTCCCTAAACAAGAGAGAAGAAGAAGAATAAGACTGGTGTACTGTCATAGTCGACTGTAATGGAAGTCCATAGTGGTCGTAGAATTAGTTCATTAAACTACCACTACTGTTAGAGCAAGGATGCAGAAGTGGGAGGTTACATAGATACTGTCCTCAATAGTTATGTGCTGTGCTTTCAATTTGCTACTTGTACTCTGTGACCCAACTTTCGGCTCAATCACTTTGTGTTATTAATAAGGAGCATTGGTTACAGACTATGTCTTTCTTTCTTCATATAGTTGCTCCTTCCAAATCAACAACAAGGAGGGAGCAGGCTAGATTGGCCCGGCAACGGAGGCTGGAGGCCACAGTCGCCGAATATCGGCGGCTGGTGGCCCTGGAGGAGGAGGAGGAAACGCAGTCGAGCGGGGGTGCAACAACGACATCCTCGACTGTGACCACTGCATCCTCCTCCGTGACTAAGCCAGCGGGACCGAGCCGGGCTAAGAAAGACGACCGCCACCGCCAAGCAACCGAAATACCAGCTGCCCCCCACAGGAGCTGCAAGGACCGCCAACGCCGCCTACGAGTCCGCATGTCCAACCTGGAGCAGGAGGTCCTGAGGTATAAGAACTTGGTTAAGGGCCTCCGCTCCGAGCTTGCCACCCTCCGCAAGGAGTATGATGCCCATGCCGCATCATGCACCAGCACCAGCACCCTCCAGTAGTGGAGTGTCCCTTGCCCTTTTTTTATAGACTTTTGGGGGGTGGGATTTGGGAGTTGGGATCGTTTTGGGACGTTTCAGAGACAATCGTTGGGGTTAGGGTGGGTGAGGGAGATTATTTTGTTAGGGCTAAATAAATATATTTTTCAACTTTATCTGACCATACCTGTTTTTTACTGCTTTTCAGTCTGGTGGGTGGGGGGCGGGGGTGTAACAGTAACTTTGTTTTCCTGAACAGTCGTAGGACTTTAGTAGTACAACCGTCAATCTCTTGTCTACTCCGAAATAATACTCCATTATACTACCTCCCACCAAACGCTTATCTTACCTGTAATTTGTGTTAGAAATTAGGGCTAGGCCCAGGGCTGGCTCCAGGTGAAATGGGGATTAACGTTGTCAATCCTGGGCGGGTGACATTTCCTCATTGCGGTGGTACTAGTGGTGTGACACAGTGGCAGTTGCATGCCTATGGAAAAAAAGAAAACGAAACCTTGTTTGTCCTCCTTACTGTAGCATTACAACGGTTACGGTACGATCGAGAAAATAGCAGGTGACAGTACACTAGAACAGTGCCATAATGTAGCCTAACAAATGGTAAAGTATTTGCTTGCAAGTATAACTAGTACTTGCGTTGAATTTATTTGACATTGGCTACTACTACTAGAAGATATAGTACTGAAGCTGAGTAAGTCTAGAAGATATCCTCGTATTCCTTCACCAGCCTGTTGCTGCTATGACCTTATCCTCCCCAGCAAGTGTGTGGAATTATTGATGTCATTTTAGTCAGACATCAAGCAAAACAACACAGCCCGGGGGAAGAGGGTTAGGGTTTGTAAAATGGATGGGAATGGGGGTTTCTTTTTGGGTAGGTTTTGTTGAGAGAAGAAAAAAAAAGCAGAGCATGGACAAACAATAATTGAAGATACAGACAATCTTTGGTTACAAACTAAAGGTAAGCACATGCAGTCACACTCATAGAATAAAAGACAACAATGGATACTGTATCTGTATTGCGTATGTTGTTGGAGTTGTCCTGTTGAATTTGGTAAGTAATAAGCATGCAGCAAACAATTCCTCTTATTGGCGGCACTCCTCCATTCCAGCTGACGCTTCGTCCATCAATGTGGTGACCACTGACAGAAGACACCCTGTCCACTGCCTGCCTGGCGGATGTTGACTGAAACCCGGCCTGTAATTATTGAATGGAAAACAGGAAGTGCTATTACAATACCACTGATAAATAAATAAAAGGTATGTACGCTGTGTGGTGCAAAAAGTCACACTTTGATTTCCCTAATAGACAGTACAATATTTTTGAAATTGCGTGCTCTGTCTGAGTCACCTTTTTAAGGATCAATAAGTATGGCCAAAATATTATAGCGGATCTTTCCCCTCAAGGTAGGTGTACTACTGTGTTTTAGAACAAAATTTGACCTTGAAAAAAAGGCTGTTCCTTATGGATTTTGTCCAAAACACTTCTATCCGGTATTAGACCTTCCCAGGAATGCCCCAGGCAAGACCCGCCAACCCACCCGCAAAAAACCACCCGACAACACCCCCAAACAGCGAAAAAGCTAAATCTCATACTTACAATATCTCTCGGCCTTCTGTCCAAATGCGGCGCTGTTCAGCTAGGTCATCATCATCAATCATCATAACTCCGGTTTTCCACCACGGATTTCCTGAAAAGCAAATGCAATCAAGATTAGACTGTCGCAGCAGTGCTTCGACAGAGACCCCGGCCGCAACCCACCCACGAACAGCAGGAAGCCCCCCAAAACGCTACATTGAGCAAGATGTCAGAAGAAATAGCAAAAAAAAGGCTGTTCCTTATGGATTTTGTCCAAAACACTTCTATCCGGTATTAGACCTTCCCAGGAATGCCCCAGGCAAGACCCGCCGGCGCCAACCCACCCGCAAAAAACCACCCGACAACACCCCCAAACAGCGAAAAAGCTAAATCTCATACTTACAATATCTCTCGGCCTTCTGTCCAAATGCGGCGCTGTTCAGCTAGGTCATCATCATCAATCATCATAACTCCTGTTTTCCACCACGGATTTCCTGAAAAGCAAATGCAATCAAGATTAGACTGTCGCAGCAGTGCTTCGACAGAGACCCCGGCCGCAACCCACCCACGAACAGCAGGAAGCCCCCCAAAACGCTACATTGAGCAAGATGTCAGAAGAAATAGCAAAAAAAAGGCTGTTCCTTATGGATTTTGTCCAAAACACTTCTATCCGGTATTAGACCTTCCCAGGAATGCCCCAGGCAAGACCCGCCGGCGCCAACCCACCCGCAAAAAACCACCCGACAACACCCCCAAACAGCGAAAAAGCTAAATCTCATACTTACAATATCTCTCGGCCTTCGGTCCAAATGCGGCGCTGTTCAGCTAGGTCATCATCATCAATCATCATAACTCCTGTTTTCCACCACGGATTTCCTGAAAAGCAAATGCAATCAAGATTAGACTGTCGCAGCAGTGCTTCGACAGACACCAAAAATTACCCACAAACCCCCGGAACCCCGCCAAAGAGCACCTCAAAGGCAAGCAAGTCAGCAAAAACGGCAAGAAATTTCCACCTCATATTTGGTCCAAAACACTTTTGTCCATTATTAGAGCTTCACAGCAATGGGCCCAAATCCGTCAACTCACCCGCAAAGAAGTACAACACCCCCACAAGTGCTGAGTCTTTCTTCATTGGGCGTAATCCAGCACTCTGCTTGGAGGGAAATCGCAGTCTGGAGGAGGAGGATAGAGGAGCATGTTCTTCGGAACTTGTGAACCTGAGGAATGTAGACTGCGGCACCTTCAAAGCAATAAGCAAACAAGTGAAGACAGTTCTGATGATGGTCTTGTTTTTGGGATTAGGTGATTAAAGTTTGAATTTAATTAACTGTGCAAAACAAAGAAAGAGAGACACAAAGCACACAGGAATAAAAGTGAATAAGGACGAAAAAGAAAGTTCTTGATTGATTGTCTCATTTTCAGGGCTCGGTGTCAGGGAATAAGAACAAGATTTCGTCATCATACTCTGCGAATTCAGGCTGGATGAGGTCAGTGGCACCGAACAGAGAACAAATCCCCTCATCTACGTTGCCGTCCTCCTCGTCTTCATGCGGCGTGCTTTCTCGTACTTTGTAATCTGGTGGTATGAGGTGCTGATTCATCTTGATCATTGTCAGCCGCTCCACATTTTTGGGCGAGAGGCGGCTCCGTTTGGGAGTTACAATGCCACCAGCAGCACTGAAAACACGTTCAGAAGACACACTTGCGAGTGGGCAAGACAAATAGTTTATAGCCAGGTTGTAGAGCTGTGGCCACAATTGTTTTTTGCCATGCCAATACTGCAATGGCTCCTCATTAAGAAAGACCACTGTTGAGTCATTCATATAGTCCTGCACCATCGACTCAAGGTCATCAACGGTTCCTCCACTTTGCTTACTTTTTGCTGTGGCTGTGACATTTTTTCGAGAACCATACCCAAGCAAACTTAGCCAATCCTCTACAACAGCCACTGTTTTTGTTGTGTGTGGTGCAGATGATCCAGTTGCCGGTGTCTTTAACGGCTGAGAGGTCACTTGTGCCCCAGCCACAGGTGCAGAAGTGGATTCTTGTGACTGGGGATGGCCTGCTGATGCTGATGCTGATGTACTGGCTTCTCCTTCAATAACCTGCCGTTCTTTTTCAAACCTCTTGGCTGACAAGGCTAACCAATGTTTGTACTTTTGAACATCTGCATCATCAAAAGGAAAGAATGCTTCGCCTGCCAGCGCCTTTTTGTAGCGTGGATCCAGAATAGTAGCACAAATGTAATGCTGATCTGACTTGATCTTTTGAAGACGTTCATCACCACGTAGGCGCTCTAATAATTTCTCTGACAAAATGAAATGTTTTTTTTTTTCTTCATCTTCTTTTTCAAACTCAGAAGACACCGCCATCAGTTGGTGCTCCAGCATGCACAACAATGGGATAGCTTTTCCCAAATTACAGTCCTCCTGGCTGACTGCACGCGTGAAGAACTCAAAAGGACGAAGCATGTCTGTCAGGCTTTTAACTATGTCCCATTGCGCCGCACTCATCCGCAGGTCCTCCTTCTGAGATGTACCCTCTGTGAAGAAATAGTGATCGAGTACCGTATACTGCTCATACAGACGCTCAAGCATGTAGAAGGTTGAGTTCCAACGTGTTGCCACCTCCTGGATGAGTGCTTTCACTGGCATTCTACGTTGAAGTAGCAGTCTCCGCAGATGCTTCCGGGCCTTAAAAGAATGGCTGAAATGGTTGCACATTTTGCGGCAGGTGGCCATTACCGCGAACGCTGCACTGTCTCTATCACTCAAGAATTTTTGAACTACCAGGTTGATACAGTGCGCCAAACATGGCACTCTGAAATAGCCACCCTCCGACATGGCCTTAACTACATTGGAGCCATTATCCGTGGAAACATAACCAATCTTGCGTTTTAGGGGGGATAGCATTGTCAAGACCTTTTTGTTAAACTCTTGCAAAAGGTTTTCTGCTGTGTGACTTTTCTCCAAGCCAAACATGGCTAGTGTTGCATGTTTCCGAGCAGCTTTGAAAACTTGGTCCGGGTCAACACCTGCGTTTAGCTTTGCTTTAACACCTGAAAAAGAGACCCAGTGTGCAGTGATGCACATGTAATCATGGCCTGGGCCACTGGTCCACATGTCTGTTGTCAGATGTATTGTGTGAACAGCACTCTTCTGCAAAGCTGCCCCAATCGCCTGCAGCACATCTTCATGTAGTGCTGGAACCGCAACTCTGGCAAAATAGAACCGGCTCGGAACTTTCCATTTAGGGCAGAGCGTTGCCACTAATTCAAGAAAACCTACCGCTTCTACAAAAGAAAAAGGTAGAAGGTCCACAGCTAGCATTTTAGCCAGCTTAGTGTTATACAGACGCGTCAGTGGGTGGTTGCGTTCATATGGCACGTCTGAAGTAAGCATTGTTCTAATGTTGGCCTGGACCAAGCATTTACGGGCTGATAATGACTTTGTTGACCCAATTTTGCTCGCTGGTGAACTTTTGTGCGTTGGTGTCTCACTCGCTCCAACACTCTTAGTGTGCCTCACATTGGGTGTGCTGCTGACAGGGGTACTGGGTGTAAGGGACGTGTTTGACACGTCTTCTTCCTGCTCGTCATCATCAGATGAAACATCAACGTTTCCTTGATTTTGGCCTTTCTTGATCGCATCTAGGTGCGCAAACCATTTGACAGCGTGCTTTCTCTCAAGATGACCACTCTGGCCGCCGGTACCATAGTTGGTACCTGACTTACCATGACTAACTGCAAGCTTACAAAGGGTACAAATGGCAAACTTTGGATTTTTGGGACAAACAGTAAAGAAGTCCCAAACTGGGGACTTGAAGTGTCTGTGGGACCTGGAGAAGGCGGCGATACTGGTGGTGGTGGTCATGAAGCTAATGCCAGATGAAGTGGAGGATCTGGATTGCCCAACATTTGTACGTTTTGCACTTTCACCGCCACTAATTAAGGTCGAGGTTGACGGAGGTCTCTTCTTGCCAGAAAGAAATATGGAAGCGGGACGAGTTGGTGTACTACTTAACTCCAATGATTGTGGTGTTTCCACTGCCTCCTCATCGACAACATCATCATCATCATCATCACGCGCAGCAGCTCTTCGGGCTAGGGTCAAAATGTCTGTTTGCTGCATGCCCGCTGGGGCTGCAGTGACCTTTATGATGACTGGGTCGTCGTTGGCAGAGTCTTCATCAGCAGCAGTATCCGCCACTTCTTGTTGAGCCTCATCACACTCCATAACTCTGAGACTTTGGACGAGCTTCCTTTTACGCTTAACTACCTTTGTTGGATCATGGTGTGCCTCACTCTCAGACGGCTGTGGTGCTGGTTCCCAAGTTTGATCCGTATCATCAGAAGGAGGTGTGCTTGAAGAGGATGTAGACACCACCCTTGATCTCTTCCTTGCTAGGGGTGTGGAAGACAATGAAGGATCATCAGGAGGAGTGGCTTCCTCAAATGATACCTCGCCTTGATTGTCGATTTCCTGATGTGCCCCTACTTCGGGAGGAACAACTATTGTGGGCACTTGTGACCCTCCATGCACCTCTGCTTGCGCATCTCCTTGCGCTGCCTCTCCTTCCACATGTACTTGGGCTTGTACTTGCACATGTGATTGTTGTTGCGGCTGTGGTTGTTCAACACTCGTCAGATGAGCTACAACAACCTGTGTTGATTGAGGGACATTGCTGCTGCTTTCTTGCGATGAGCCAACATCACTGGTCGATGGTGATTGAAGAACTATACTGGCTGCCTCTGCAGCACTCAAGGGCTTGGACTTAAGTTGGCGTGGTGGTGGTGGTGGTGGCACTGAGCCCAATGGAGCGGGGGTGCTGCTGCCAGCTTGGTCCCCAGCAGATCCCGCTGCTGCTGCTGCAGGCATACTTTTTTTTTTACTCCCAAAAAAAGGGGCGGGCGGCACACCAGTCTCCTTGGTAACTTGCTTCTTCTGCTCCTTACTGGCACCTTTCTTGCTAGAGGAGCTACGGGTTACTTTTTTTGGGGCCATCCTCTTCAGAGCAGGTCAGCAGGCAGCAGTTGCACGAGTTGCAGAGGGTTCTGTGTCCAGACGTGACGTCGCGTGACGTTATGCTGCACACACCGCTGCAGGACTTCTTCCTGGCACTGGTGGTTCTCTTGAGTCTTCTTGTGCACCTAAAAGCAATGGAAGACAGAGGAACATCAGTTCAGTTATACACCCCAAAAAATCGACAAAACACAGAAAAATGAGCACAATCCCATGCCATCCTTGATGTTTACATTGAAGACACCCCACAGAAAGACTACGGACATGCAAGTATGCAACACTCACTACCCCTGGGCATAATGGATGAAAAGTAGGCAAAATAAGTGCAGGCCTCAGACACTGCCTCTCCTCAAAATGGCCCCCTTACACCCCAAGCACATGTTGCCTGTACCAGCCAGCACTCAAGATGGCCACCACCACCACCCACATGGCCAGTCCACATCAACAGTACACCCCCAAAAAACAGAAAAACAGCCAGAAATCACCACAATCCAATGCCATCCATGATGTTTACATCAAAGAGAGTGAGACCACACCACAGGCACACTCAGTCCATGCACCACCACCACCCCTGGGCAAGCAAAAGGCCACACCAGCAGCCCCCCAAAAACGACAAAAAACAATAAAATAAGCACAATCCCAGCCCATCCATGGCCTCAATTATGTTTAAATTCAAGAAGACACCACACAGAAAGACTAGGCCCATGCAACACTCACCACCACCCCTGGTCAAAGGGCCACACCAGCAGGCCCAAAAAAACGACAAAAAACAATAAAATCTGCACAATCCCAGCCCATCCATGGCCTCAATAGAGTTTAAATTCAAGAAGACACCCCTCAGAAACACTAGGCCCATGCAACACTCACTACCCCTGGGCATAAGGGATGAAAAATAGGCAAAATAGGTGCAGGCCTCAGACACTGCCTCTCCTCAAAATGGCCCCCTTACACCCCAAGCACATGTTGCCTGTACCAGCCAGCACTCAAGATGGCCACCACCACCACCCACATGGCCAGTCCACATCAACAGTACACCCCCAAAAAACAGAAAAACAGCCAGAAATCACCACAATCCAATGCCATCCATGATGTTTACATCAAAGAGAGTGAGACCACACCACAGGCACACTCAGTCCATGCACCACCACCACCCCTGGGCAAGCAAAAGGCCACACCAGCAGCCCCCCAAAAACGACAAAAAACAATAAAATAAGCACAATCCCAGCCCATCCATGGCCTCAATTATGTTTAAATTCAAGAAGACACCCCACAGAAAGACTAGGCCCATGCAACACTCACCACCCCTGGGCAAAGGGCCACACCAGCAGGCCCAAAAAAACGACAAAAAACAATAAAATCTGCACAATCCCAGCCCATCCATGGCCTCAATGGTGTTTAAATTCAAGAAGACACCCCTCAGAAACACTAGGCCCATGCAACACTCACTACCCCTGGGCATAAGGGATGAAAAGTAGGCAAAATAAGTGCAGGCCTCAGACACTGCCTCTCCTCAAAATGGCCCCCTTACACCCCAAGCACATGTTGCCTGTACCAGCCAGCACTCAAGATGGCCACCACCACCACCCACATGGCCAGTCCACATCAACAGTACACCCCCAAAAAACAGAAAAACAGCCAGAAATCACCACAATCCAATGCCATCCATGATGTTTACATCAAAGAGAGTGAGACCACACCACAGGCACACTCAGTCCATGCACCACCACCACCCCTGGGCAAGCAAAAGGCCACACCAGCAGCCCCCCAAAAACGACAAAAAACAATAAAATAAGCACAATCCCAGCCCATCCATGGCCTCAATTATGTTTAAATTCAAGAAGACACCCCACAGAAAGACTAGGCCCATGCAACACTCACCACCCCTGGGCAAAGGGCCACACCAGCAGGCCCAAAAAAACGACAAAAAACAATAAAATCTGCACAATCCCAGCCCATCCATGGCCTCAATGGTGTTTAAATTCAACAAAACAGTTGTATCATGCACCCATAACCAACCCTGGTCCTACTGGATACTGTGGCTACCCACAATATAATTTATTTAATTTTCTGAAAAAGTTCAAAAATTGTACTTGCAGCAACTGTAATGCCCCAAACAAACTTACTTGTGAAAGTTGATTTCTAATCCAAAAGTGATCCAAAGACAGTCAAAAAGGCCTCAAATCCAAATATCCAGCAGCACCCACAAAAAGTAATCCTTCCAGCTCCAGATCCAAATGAAAGTGACCAGGAGATGGACAAAGCACTGGGAGGAGCCTGCTGGACAGGAACAGGAAGTTGGAGACTGTGGGGCACTTCCTTACTCCCCCCCCCCCAAAATGGACTCCTTGCAAAAAAAAGGCCATGCAAATGTCAACCTGAGGAGTGATTCTGATAAAAATCATAATTTTCTGAAGGTTTATCCTGTTTGCTGGTGATTTTCTTGTGCGAAATTGCAAAATCTCTATTTCGCAAGTGCGAGATTGTTCCTTTCCGCCGCAACTACGTGTTCGCAATTGCGAACTCTCGCGAGGTGTGCTGTGCAAGGTGGCAAGCCGCGAGTACGTATTCGCGGGCGACAAATACCCGCGGGAACACGCAGCAAGATCTAAAATGGCGCGTCACTCGCAAAGAAAAACAACTCGGCAAACGCTAAAATGACGGAAAGTGAACGCCGTGCACCACGCCGCGCGCCGCAACCAAGCAAAAAATCCGCCGCGAGCGGATTCACGGATTTTCGACAAATTCGCGAGCGTTCGCGGATTGCGAATTTGCCGAAAATCCGAAAAATCCACGAGCGGAGCGGATTTTACGCCCATGCTTACTCCAGTCCCCGTGGATAGTAGGGAAGGTGTTGGATAGTAAATTAAACTATTACCTATCCTAGAGCGCCCTCCAGCGAAAGTCGTTGTAATGACTTTCGTTGTTAAACCTGCGTCGTAACGCTACTTCGTTGTAAAAGTTCCGTTGTAAAGGACGTTCCCCGAGAAGAACATCCACTCCAAATTAGACTTGCGGCCAATTAACCAGCATATGCCGGCTAATTACCAGCACCCCCCACAAAGTAATGGTAATAGTGTCAGTGTGCAACCTTTTGCCTTTATTAACACTCAACCTATTATTCAACCGTATCACACAGTGGATGTTGGTTTGAGGGATCTAACAAAGACAGATGTAAGTACTAATGTGATCCCGGGGGGCCCCCCCTTTGTCCCTTCAACCCTTGTCTTCTCAACCTGGATTGAATAGCGGTCCTCTTACTTCATTTGTTCCTCCACATATTTTTACTCTCACTGATTTAATTACTGTGGCTGATAGGGGCAATAGTCCGGTAACAAAATTAAACTATTTAGAGCTTCCACCTGCTGCCACCCGTTACGTAGTAATTATTGCAAATATCCCAGTTCTCACTAACTCTACACATGCTTCATGGGAATCCCTCAGAAATAAATCTCTAAACTGGCTTAATGCAAGGGTAGGGCTTGGGGGGGGGCACTTTTTGCCGATCTAAAAATGATTAGGAGAGTAAGTTCGGTGGGTACAGGTAGTAAAACGTTAGAGGGTGATTGTGTTGTGCTTTCCTTTACTTCCCCCAACTTGGTGAGTCTTATCCTTGAGAGTGCTAGTCTCCCCTCTCTTGCACCGAAGCAGATATTGGTCTTGCCACTTGTTTTTTTCTATCAACCCCCGGCTCATGTAGAACAGATGCCATATGCAGCTGAACCATCTTATAAGGGGTTCCCGCCAAAGAACTTACATCCAGTTGAAACCCGTAACAAGTTTGATTGTCTCTCCACTCTAAAAGGTGTGGATTGACTAATGAAACCTGTGGAATCCAAGGTGAAGAATCAGTCTGGCACTGGAATCGTTACTTCGGATAAGAGGGGGTTATTGGTAGATCTAGACGAGGACTTGGTCCATTCTGTCAACTTGGAGGGTGGCTCTATGGGACATCCATCACCTCTGTTGTTAACAGAATTTGGGCCTGGTACCTTCGCCACATTCCTTAAAGTTCTTTATTGGAATGTGGCCGGTCTACGTCACAAACACACGATGAACGATTTGGTTGAGTTCATTTCTAAATTTAATATCCTTTGTCTTTAGGAAACCTGAGCTGTTGATCTCATTCACATAAATGGTTTTTAAACTTTCCACAGCCCAGCTCTAGAGTCCAATCATGGGCACTCTAAAGGGGGGTTGTGTATTTATGTCTCTAATATGCTTGCTTCCTTGAGCTTTGAAGTGATTGTTACTGGAACTTTTTTATCAAATTCTCTCTTTGGAGACTTCTGCCCACGCTACTTTAATTATTGTTAATTTCTATAATAATGCATTCTTATCAGAAATCACAACAGTCCTTCAATCACTAGATCAAGACTTAGAGAAGGTTCTTGACAGTAATTCTCGTGATCCCATTATTTTATGGGGCGTTGACTTTATTATATGCACATGTACTGTGACCACAAATAAGGCATGTGGTATGACATCCCCTGATTTTTGCGACACAACCCAATTCATTCTTTCACTGTACGGGGATTTTTTGAATGAGTTCATTTTCAAATTCAACATAGGGTTTTGTAACAAATTAGCTGTTTCCCCAACCACAGTGAGGTGTACATATAGCAGCAGGGGGGACAATGGTGGGATAGATTTCTTACTGTTTCCCCAGCGTCATTCAACATTGGTCCTCGAGTTTATTATCTATGATATTGCACTTAGTGATCATTATCCACAAAGTGCCACGTTGTAGCTTGATTTTACCGGGCAAGTATGTGGTAAATCTAAAGCCCTTGTACAAGAGGAAACTGTGATCTCCTGCCGTAATGGGTACGCGTTAAAATGGTCCCTTGTGGATCCTTCCAACTTCCTTGAAAAATTGGTACAAAAGGAGAGGGAGGCTTTTAAAGTGTGCCTATATGAAACCTCGGAGGTGCATAACTTTATCCTGGCATTTAACCAAATAAAAAAGGGGGTCAGTGAGGGCCTTTTAGCAAAACAGAAAATACAAAAGGGGGGAGTGTGTGGGTGGTTTGACTCAACATGCAAAACTTGAAATTGGCCTTAGCTGAACAACCTAGATCTGTAGGGAAAGTCCGGGAATGTAGATTGGCTTATAAAGCGGCCATTAACCAACCGAAAAGAGCTTTGAAAGAGGATACCTGGAACAAGTTACTGGAGGCCAGCCTATCTAAAGATAATACCTCCTTTTGGTGTGTTATTAATTCACATTCCCATTACGCTGTAGATTCTCCACGTGCAGAGATTGAAATCTCTGTGGATGTTTGGATAGCTCATTTTTCTCAATTATATTCCCCTAAGGAAGATCTGAATGTCCCTATCGCTAGTGCCTTGTCACATAATGGAGTTTTATCTTTTGCTAACACTTCTGAAAATATTGGCCCTTTAAATAAGTGTAACTATCCAGACTTCACCCTGGACGAAGTTAGATTGGTGCTGAAAGAGAGCAAGGGGGGGAAGGCCCCATGACCCGATGTGATCCCTATCGACCTTTTTAAATCTAACATCGAGCTCTGGGGTCCTATCCTCACTTTGCTCTTTAAAGCCTGCCAAAGTCAAGGTTTTTTACCCACCTGGCCTGAGTCACTTATCGTCCCTATTTTCAAGAAGGGCGACCGTAACAACCCAGCACAATACAGGGCAATTTCCCTTTTGGATTGCTTGGTTAAGGTTGCTGGTCGCATGCTTTTGGGACGCTTACAGGAGTGGGCAGAATTCAAACACATCCTCTCAGACCTACAGTATCGGTTCAGGGCAGGGCTGGGTACTATAGAGCAGGCTGTTAACCTAGACTTGTTAATTGGCAAGTACGTACACATGTTTAGTTTTTATTGATTTGTCTTCAGCTTTTGATTTGGTAGCTCACAATAAGTTATGGGCAATAATGACCGATATGGGCGTGGATATTAAAATTGTGAACTTCCTAAGAGACTTGTACGCCCAAGGTAGAGGCAGAGTACAGTACGGTCTTAACGGCACCTGTACCAAGTAATTTAATATAGGAAGAGGGGTGCGGCAGGGATGCGTAATGGCCCCCTTCCTATTTAACCTCTATATAAACAGCATAGGAGACATTCTGGCAAGTAAATGTGTAGACCTACCGCAGGTGAAACAAAAGCCTATTCCAGCATTATTTTATGCTGGCGATGCGGCGCTAATGGCCCACACTCCCAATGCTCTGCAGTGCCTGGTGGACGAATTTGCTCAGTGTATGTCTAATTTGGGGTTAAAAATTAACATAAGTAAAACCTTTGCTATGAAGATTCGGAAGAAGGCTACCTGTTGTTACGACATTATTTTTGAGGGTTCACTTATTCGGCTGGATATTTTTCATCATTTAATCAGTTTTCCCATGGCTAATAATAGCCGACTTGGGGAACTGTACGTGTGACGATATTTCACCACAGAATACTCTGCACAACGTATTCTTTTGTAAACACTTCTCATGTCTGAGACAGAAATTTATAAAAACCCTTGTTATTAAAGCTGGGCTTCAGATAATGTCGTCCGGTGTATATACACTTGCAAATGTTACCAGACAATTTTACGTGCTTTGTAATGTTGTGTTTTGTGTTGACTGTCATAAGTCGTAGGAAACAGTTGTAAATCGTAATTATATCATTGTGATACCATGTCAGATTGTTTAATATTTTAAGCTTTCATTTTTAAATAAGGATGAATTTTGCATAAAAGTTTTTAATTTGCATTTTCAGTCATTCTTAAACCATTGTAGTGATATACTTTTTTTAGCTTTTATGACTCACTTTGTGATCTCGAATAAAGCTTATTTTGATGATGTTGATGACAAAATGATAAAAAATCAGGGCATAAAAAATGTAAGTGCTGGTCTTAATTGAAAAAGGTTTAAAAAGGTGTATCTATGAGTCTCTTCCAACTTTTTTTAACCTAAGTTGAAAGAAAAATAACCATCCCATCCCAATGTGCATAAATGGACAAGACCAGCCTGTGGATGTAAAAGTGGTTAAAATGGCAATAAAATAAATTTCCTCAAAATAGACCCTCTCCCTACCTCTCCCATCTCCCGAGAAATGTATTGCCTGAATTAGCCCTTGGCAGATCGGGTCCTTCCATGGATTTTTTGGTTGCTTCCTGCAATGCGGAGGGTGTTGTAGCAGGATGAGGAGACGGCGTTGACCTGCTTTGACATGGAGAGGGAGGAGTCCAGGATAATTCCGAGGTTTCGTGAGGGGTCAGTGGATGTTGGTGCTGTTCCCAGCGTGGTCGGCCACCAGGAGTCATCCCAGGCTGAGGGGGTCGGTCCGAGGATGAGGACCTCCGTCTTGTCGGAGTTCAGTTTCAGTCAGCTGCTCCTCATCAATTCGGCGACGGCCTTCAATCCCTCGTGGAGGTTGGTTTTGGCGGTGTGCGGGTCCTTGGTGAGGGAGAGGATGAGCTGGTGTCATCGGCGTAGGAGATGATGTTGAGGTCGTGCTGGCGGGCCACTTGTGCGAGGGGGGCCATGTAGACGTTGAACAGCGTCGGGCTGAGGGATGAGCCCTGGGGTACGCCGCATATGATGTCGGTGGCTTCGGATCGGAAGGGTGGGAGGTGGATGCTCTGGGTTCTGCCGTGGAGGAAGGAAGTGGTCCAGTCGAGGGCCTTCTCTTGGATTCCGCCTTCTTGGAGGCGTGTCTTTAGTGTGCGGTGGCAGACCGCGTCGAAGGCGGCTGATAGGTCAAGGAGGATGAGGGCTGATGTATCGCCGTTGTCTAGTTGGCGCCTGATGTCGTCTGTGGGGGCGATAAGGGCTGCCTCGGTGCTGTGGTTTCTTCTGAATCCAGACTGGGAAGGGTCTAAGATGTTGTTGTCCTCGAGGTGGCAGGTCAGTTGCATGTTGACGATTTTCTCGATGACATTTGCCGAGAATGGGAGCAGGGAGATGGGCCGGAAGTTCTTGAGGTCCTTGGAGCCCGCCTTGGGCTTCTTGAGAAGGGCGTTGATTTTGGCGGGCTTCCTGCTTTCCGGGAATGTGGCTGTCTCGAAGGAGATGTTAATGACCTTCCGTAGTTAGGGTGCAATGGCTGCGTCTGCTTTGTTGAATACGTGATGTGGGCAGGGGTCTGACGGTGATCCTGAGTGGATGGAGTTCATGACCTTGCATGTCTCGTCGTCGTTGACGTTGGTCCAGGAGGTCAGGCCATTGATGCAGATGGTGTTAGTCGGGCAGGTGGGGACTGGCATTGTCGGGGTGGTCGAGGTGTTGAAGCTGTCGTGCATGTCAATGATCTTGCGGTGGAAGAAGATGGCCAGCGAGTTGCTCAGTTCTTGTGAGAGGGTGATGTCATTGGTGTTGGCGCTGGGGTTGGAGAGTTCCTTCACAATGCTGAAGAGCTCCTTGCTGTTGTGTGCGTTGTTCTCCTCTCCTGGCGGGTTTTGAAGGAAGATCTCTTGGCTAGTCAGATGAGGTGGTGATGTCTGTGGGTGGCGTTCTTATGTGCTGTGTGGCTGTCCGGTGTATGTTCGTGGAGCCATTTCTTCTCCAGTTTCCTGCATGCTCGTTTGGAGGTCTGGAGCTCTTCGGTGAACCAGGTGGCTTTCTTGCTGGTGCGGCTGTTGGAGCGTTTTTTGAGCGGGGCGACGTTGTTGGCGCAGTCGCTGATCCACTGTTTGAGGTCGGTGGGGTCGGTGGGTGGGTTCTTGGCGAGGGTGGTTTTCAGCTGGTCTTTGGTGACTTTGCTCCAGCAGCGGTGGGGCAGCAGTTGGGTGCGGTGGTGCGTGGTGGGTTTCTTAAAGGTGAAGTGAACGCAGTGGTGGGCGGTCCAGTGGAGTTCTGCGGTGTGGTCGAAGGAGACGTGGGTGCTTGTGGAGAAGATGGGGTCAAGCGTGTGGCCGGCGGCGTGGGTGGGTGCTGTGACGAGTTGTCTCAGGCCGAGGTTGGCGAGGTTGTCGATCAGGTTTGCGGAGTTGGTGTCGCTGTTGTTCTCGAGGTGGAAGTTCAGGTCCCCGAGAAGGATGTCGTCCATGGAGGCGAGTGCGTGGCTGCTGGCGAGGTCGTCGATGACGTCGCTGAACTGTGCCCGGGGTCCGGGGGGGTCTGTAGATGAGTGTTCCTCTGTGGGTGGTATTGGGGTTGGTGTGGATCTGGAAGTGTAGGTGTTCTGCGGTGTTGAGGGTGTCGTCTGAGTGGGTGGAGACCTTGAGGGTGGACTTGTGGACGATGGCTATTCCTCCTTCGATTCCGTTGGTGCGGTCCCTGCGGGTGAACTTGTCGATGTCGGGCGCTGAGAGGTCGTTCTACCACGTCTCGGTCAGGAAAGCAACATCTGGGGTGAAGGTGTCGAGCAGGTCCCAGAGCTCGACGGCGTGTTTGTGTGTGGAGCGGGTGTTCAGGAGTAAGCAGCGGAGGTGGTTGGAATTGTTCCTAGGAGGTTTGGAGGTTCTGACACATTTGAAGCTGCAGGTGCAGCAGGAGAAGGGTCCATGGGTGCGTTTTGGGGTGGCCTGGAAGCAGCTGTGGTTTCGGCCAGTGTTGAGTGCGTGGAGAGTGCTGGCGTCGTAGCGGAGTCTGGCGTTGTGGCGGTTGCGGGGTCCAGGAGTTCTGGCGCTGGGCGCGTCCTGGCACGGACGGGCGCAGACGGGCTTGCCTCTGGCGCACCAGCGGCCGCCATTTTAAGGCGATGTGGGAGGGAGGAGCAGCTGGGAGGCGGGAGCAGGGCGGCGGATGTACCAAACTTAAACCTTTAAGAACTCTTCTTGTGCATTGGACGTGGGTCACCCTTAATGTTGATGTCAAAAATCCAGCATGTAACAAAAAATTTGTCATGTAACACGTGAAACTCTGAAAAACCGTACACCCTTGTTGTTGCTTTTGGGCCCTCAACTGCCCATAAAACTCCCGATAGGCCACCACAAGATTGTGGGCCATAAGTGGGGTCAGGGTGCAGCAAATGTACCTCCCACATAGGGAGGATTGCTCGAGCTGGACTTCCACTGATGCTGGTCCAGCATCATAGGTCTTCCCACCTATTGCGGCAATGGATGTTGTACCGCTTGTAGACCATCAGGTTCGCACCTTCCTGGTGATGGCTTTCCATATGTCCTGCTTTTGATGGGCGTTCACCTGTATGGATACAAGAAATATAAGAAAAAAATGGTTTTGTGACATTTTGTTTGTTTGTATTGATGTAACAAAATCTATTCTACATCTATTTTAGAATAACTCATACATTAGCATGCAGCATGTGTATTGTCACATGCTGACCAAAAGCTATATCTTAATACACACTTTTGTAGTGACTTGTTGCCTGTCCTCATCCCATGTCATGGTCTAAACTCACCAATCCAGGCCTGTAACATCATCTATTCCAGGGGGCTCCTACATATTCTGTGATGTGGCCTAATTTTGATCAGTGCTAAAGATTGTGAGCTACTGAAAGCTAAACATATATGCTTATGGCACAGTAAATAGTGGACACTGTCAGTAAGTGGCCTGCAGTTTAGACGTGATACACTTATAAATGGGCATACAATAAAATGAATTATTGACTTAAGAAGTCAGGTAGCTCTCCCTTTCGACTATTTCCATTTAAAAGCATTCAGGGACATATTTTTAAGCACAGCTCAAAATTTCACTTGGCAAGAATATATGTTTGTGACAGATGTACCTCAGTGCTTCAGTTGTTTGACCTTGTGATTCAGCCCCAGCCTGGGCCATTATCCTGACTGAGCACTGCTCTTTGTCAGGCCTTGTTATCTGCAGCCTGATGATCATGAAGTCATATGAACACAGCCTTTCTTTAACTTTTACATGCAAAAATTACCTTGTACCCTTGAGTGATTTGTGGGACCATATGGATAGCTAACATCATTTTCATTTTTTTTGTACAGAACACAATTTTATGTACAGTTGTAAAGAGTATATAATGTGTTTCATAATTTCCATGATGTGATTTTTTAACTTGCAAAAAACACAGTTGATGGACAGAATGTAGAACAATGTCACACATTCACCCCAGTACAAGGATCTGGGCCTAAATCCATCGTTTTTTTGCACTCCACACCACCCTGGGTTAGACACTGGCTATATGCAAATCAGCTCTGACCCTGTGCCTCATGGGAACAGTCCAGTCCGAACTACCAAGCCATGTCTTTCCCAGACCGTAATCAAGCATCCAAGGACCGGTTTCTGGCTATCAGCCTTCATCAGCCTGGATAGCTTGACTCCAGTGGTGTGGAGAGCCTGGGACTCACGTCTGAGCATACCTAGCCCACTCAGGGTGAAAATTGCAAAAAAAACAGTTGATGGACAGAATGTAGAACAATGTCACACATTCACCCCAGTACAAGGATCTGGGCCTAAATCCATCGTTTTTTTGCACTCCACACCACCCTGGGTTAGACACTGGCTATATGCAAATCAGCTCTGACCCTGTGCCTCATGGGAACAGTCCAGTCCGAACTACCAAGCCATGTCTTTCCCAGACCGTAATCAAGCATCCAAGGACCGGTTTCTGGCTATCAGCCTTCATCAGCCTGGATAGCTTGACTCCAGTGGTGTGGAGAGCCTGGGACTCACGTCTGAGCATACCCAGCCCACTCGGGGTGAAAATTGCAAAAAACACAGTTGATGGACAGAATGTAGAACAATGTCACACATTCACCCCAGTACAAGGATCTGGGCCTAAATCCATTGTTTTTTTGCACTCCACACCACCCTGGGTTAGACACTGGCTATATGCAAATCAGCTCTGACCCTGTGCCTCATGGGAACAGTCCAGTCCGAACTACCAAGCCATGTCTTTCCCAGACCGTAATCAAGCATCCAAGGACCGGTTTCTGGCTATCAGCCTTCATCAGCCTGGATAGCTTGACTCCAGTGGTGTGGAGAGCCTGGGACTCACGTCTGAGCATACCCAGCCCACTCGGGGTGAAAATTGCAAAAAACACAGTTGATGGACAGAATGTAGAACAATGTCACACATTCACCCCAGTGCAAGGATCTGGGCCTAAATCCATCGTTTTTTTGCACTCCACACCACCCTGGGTTAGACACTGGCTATATGCAAATCAGCTCTGACCCTGTGCCTCATGGGAACAGTCCAGTCCGAACTACCAAGCCAAGTCTTTCCCAGACCGTAATCAAGCATCCAAGGACCGGTTTCTGGCTATCAGCCTTCATCAGCCTGGATAGCTTGACTCCAGTGGTGTGGAGAGCCTGGGACTCACGTCTGAGCATACCCAGCCCACTCGGGGTGAAAATTGCAAAAAACACAGTTGATGGACAGAATGTAGAACAATGTCACACATTCACCCCAGTACAAGGATCTGGGCCTAAATTCATCGTTTTTTTGCACTCCACACCACCCTGGGTTAGACACTGGCTATATGCAAATCAGCTCTGACCCTGTGCCTCATGGGAACAATCCAGTCCGAACTACCAAGCCATGTCTTTCCCAGACCGTAATCAAGCATCCAAGGACCGGTTTCTGGCTATCAGCCTTCATCAGCCTGGATAGCTTGACTCCAGTGGTGTGGAGAGCCTGGGACTCATGTCTGAGCATACCCAGCCCACTCGGGGTGAAAATTGCAAAAAACACAGTTGATGGAAAGAATGTAGAACAATGTCACACATTCACCCCAGTACAAGGATCTGGGCCTAAATCCATCGTTTTTTTGCACTCCACACCACCCTGGGTTAGACACTGGCTATATGCAAATCAGCTCTGACCCTGTGCCTCATGGGAACAGTCCAGTCCGAACTACCAAGCCATGTCTTTCCCAGACCGTAATCAAGCATCCAAGGACCGGTTTCTGGCTATCAGCCTTCATCAGCCTGGATAGCTTGACTCCAGTGGTGTGGAGAGCCTGGGACTCACGTCTGAGCATACCCAGCCCACTCGGGGTGAAAATTGCAAAAAACACAGTTGATGGACAGAATGTAGAACAATGTCACACATTCACCCCAGTACAAGGATCTGGGCCTAAATCCATCGTTTTTTTGCACTCCACACCACCCTGGGTTAGACACTGGCTATATGCAAATCAGCTCTGACCCTGTGCCTCATGGGAACAGTCCAGTCCGAACTACCAAGCCATGTCTTTCCCAGACCGTAATCAAGCATCCAAGGACCGGTTTCTGGCTATCAGCCTTCATCAGCCTGGATAGCTTGACTCCAGTGGTGTGGAGAGCCTGGGACTCACGTCTGAGCATACCCAGCCCACTCGGGGTGAAAATTGCAAAAAACACAGTTGATGGCCAGAATGTAGAACAATGTCACACATTCACCCCAGTACAAGGATCTGGGCCTAAATCCATCGTTTTTTTTGCACTCCACACCACCCTGGGTTAGACACTGGCTATATGCAAATCAGCTCTGACCCTGTGCCTCATGGGAACAGTCCAGTCCGAACTACCAAGCCATGTCTTTCCCAGACCGTAATCAAGCATCCAAGGACCGGTTTCTGGCTATCAGCCTTCATCAGCCTGGATAGCTTGACTCCAGTGGTGTGGAGAGCCTGGGACTCATGTCTGAGCATACCCAGCCCACTCGGGGTGAAAATTGCAAAAAACACAGTTGATGGACAGAATGTAGAAAAATGTCACACATTCACCCCAGTACAAGGATCTGGGCCTAAATCCATCGTTTTTTTGCACTCCACACCACCCTGGGTTAGACACTGGCTATATGCAAATCAGCTCTGACCCTCTGCCTCATGGGAACAGTCCAGTCCGAACTACCAAGCCATGTCTTTCCCAGACCGTAATCAAGCATCCAAGGACCGGTTTCTGGCTATCAGCCTTCATCAGCCTGGATAGCTTGACTCCAGTGGTGTGGAGAGCCTGGGACTCACGTCTGAGCATACCTAGCCCACTCAGGGTGAAAATTGCAAAAAAAACAGTTGATGGACAGAATGTAGAACAATGTCACACATTCACCCCAGTACAAGGATCTGGGCCTAAATCCATCGTTTTTTTGCACTCCACACCACCCTGGGTTAGACACTGGCTATATGCAAATCAGCTCTGACCCTGTGCCTCATGGGAACAGTCCAGTCCGAACTACCAAGCCATGTCTTTCCCAGACCGTAATCAAGCATCCAAGGACCGGTTTCTGGCTATCAGCCTTCATCAGCCTGGATAGCTTGACTCCAGTGGTGTGGAGAGCCTGGGACTCACGTCTGAGCATACCCAGCCCACTCGGGGTGAAAATTGCAAAAAACACAGTTGATGGACAGAATGTAGAACAATGTCACACATTCACCCCAGTACAAGGATCTGGGCCTAAATCCATTGTTTTTTTGCACTCCACACCACCCTGGGTTAGACACTGGCTATATGCAAATCAGCTCTGACCCTGTGCCTCATGGGAACAGTCCAGTCCGAACTACCAAGCCATGTCTTTCCCAGACCGTAATCAAGCATCCAAGGACCGGTTTCTGGCTATCAGCCTTCATCAGCCTGGATAGCTTGACTCCAGTGGTGTGGAGAGCCTGGGACTCACGTCTGAGCATACCCAGCCCACTCGGGGTGAAAATTGCAAAAAACACAGTTGATGGACAGAATGTAGAACAATGTCACACATTCACCCCAGTGCAAGGATCTGGGCCTAAATCCATCGTTTTTTTGCACTCCACACCACCCTGGGTTAGACACTGGCTATATGCAAATCAGCTCTGACCCTGTGCCTCATGGGAACAGTCCAGTCCGAACTACCAAGCCAAGTCTTTCCCAGACCGTAATCAAGCATCCAAGGACCGGTTTCTGGCTATCAGCCTTCATCAGCCTGGATAGCTTGACTCCAGTGGTGTGGAGAGCCTGGGACTCACGTCTGAGCATACCCAGCCCACTCGGGGTGAAAATTGCAAAAAACACAGTTGATGGACAGAATGTAGAACAATGTCACACATTCACCCCAGTACAAGGATCTGGGCCTAAATTCATCGTTTTTTTGCACTCCACACCACCCTGGGTTAGACACTGGCTATATGCAAATCAGCTCTGACCCTGTGCCTCATGGGAACAATCCAGTCCGAACTACCAAGCCATGTCTTTCCCAGACCGTAATCAAGCATCCAAGGACCGGTTTCTGGCTATCAGCCTTCATCAGCCTGGATAGCTTGACTCCAGTGGTGTGGAGAGCCTGGGACTCATGTCTGAGCATACCCAGCCCACTCGGGGTGAAAATTGCAAAAAACACAGTTGATGGAAAGAATGTAGAACAATGTCACACATTCACCCCAGTACAAGGATCTGGGCCTAAATCCATCGTTTTTTTGCACTCCACACCACCCTGGGTTAGACACTGGCTATATGCAAATCAGCTCTGACCCTGTGCCTCATGGGAACAGTCCAGTCCGAACTACCAAGCCATGTCTTTCCCAGACCGTAATCAAGCATCCAAGGACCGGTTTCTGGCTATCAGCCTTCATCAGCCTGGATAGCTTGACTCCAGTGGTGTGGAGAGCCTGGGACTCACGTCTGAGCATACCCAGCCCACTCGGGGTGAAAATTGCAAAAAACACAGTTGATGGACAGAATGTAGAACAATGTCACACATTCACCCCAGTACAAGGATCTGGGCCTAAATCCATCGTTTTTTTGCACTCCACACCACCCTGGGTTAGACACTGGCTATATGCAAATCAGCTCTGACCCTGTGCCTCATGGGAACAGTCCAGTCCGAACTACCAAGCCATGTCTTTCCCAGACCGTAATCAAGCATCCAAGGACCGGTTTCTGGCTATCAGCCTTCATCAGCCTGGATAGCTTGACTCCAGTGGTGTGGAGAGCCTGGGACTCACGTCTGAGCATACCCAGCCCACTCGGGGTGAAAATTGCAAAAAACACAGTTGATGGCCAGAATGTAGAACAATGTCACACATTCACCCCAGTACAAGGATCTGGGCCTAAATCCATCGTTTTTTTTGCACTCCACACCACCCTGGGTTAGACACTGGCTATATGCAAATCAGCTCTGACCCTGTGCCTCATGGGAACAGTCCAGTCCGAACTACCAAGCCATGTCTTTCCCAGACCGTAATCAAGCATCCAAGGACCGGTTTCTGGCTATCAGCCTTCATCAGCCTGGATAGCTTGACTCCAGTGGTGTGGAGAGCCTGGGACTCATGTCTGAGCATACCCAGCCCACTCGGGGTGAAAATTGCAAAAAACACAGTTGATGGACAGAATGTAGAACAATGTCACACATTCACCCCAGTACAAGGATCTGGGCCTAAATCCATCGTTTTTTTGCACTCCACACCACCCTGGGTTAGACACTGGCTATATGCAAATCAGCTCTGACCCTCTGCCTCATGGGAACAGTCCAGTCCGAACTACCAAGCCATGTCTTTCCCAGACCGTAATCAAGCATCCAAGGACCGGTTTCTGGCTATCAGCCTTCATCAGCCTGGATAGCTTGACTCCAGTGGTGTGGAGAGCCTGGGACTCACGTCTGAGCATACCCAGCCCACTCGGGGTGAAAATTGCAAAAAACACAGTTGATGGACAGAATGTAGAACAATGTCACACATTCACCCCAGTACAAGGATCTGGGCCTAAATCCATCGTTTTTTTGCACTCCACACCACCCTGGGTTAGACACTGGCTATATGCAAATCAGCTCTGACCCTGTGCCTCATGGGAACAGTCCAGTCCGAACTACCAAGCCATGTCTTTCCCAGACCGTAATCAAGCATCCAAGGACCGGTTTCTGGCTATCAGCCTTCATCAGCCTGGATAGCTTGACTCCAGTGGTGTGGAGAGCCTGGGACTCACGTCTGAGCATACCCAGCCCACTCGGGGTGAAAATTGCAAAAAACACAGTTGATGGACAGAATGTAGAACAATGTCACACATTCACCCCAGTACAAGGATCTGGGCCTAAATCCATCGTTTCTTTGCACTCCACACCACCCTGGGTTAGGCACTGGCTATATGCAAATCAGCTCTGACCCTGTGCCTCATGGGAACAGTCCAGTCCGAACTACCAAGCCATGTCTTTCCCAGACCGTAATCAAGCATCCAAGGACCGGTTTCTGGCTATCAGCCTTCATCAGCCTGGATAGCTTGACTCCAGTGGTGTGGAGAGCCTGGGACTCACGTCTGAGCATACCCAGCCCACTCGGGGTGAAAATTGCAAAAAACACAGTTGATGGACAGAATGTAGAACAATGTCACACATTCACCCCAGTACAAGGATCTGGGCCTAAATCCATCGTTTTTTTGCACTCCACACCACCCTGGGTTAGACACTGGCTATATGCAAATCAGCTCTGACCCTGTGCCTCATGGGAACAGTCCAGTCCGAACTACCAAGCCATGTCTTTCCCAGACCGTAATCAAGCATCCAAGGACCGGTTTCTGGCTATCAGCCTTCATCAGCCTGGATAGCTTGACTCCAGTGATGTGGAGAGCCTGGGACTCACGTCTGAGCATACCCAGCCCACTCGGGGTGAAAATTGCAAAAAAACACAGTTGATGGACAGAATGTAGAACAATGTCACACATTCACCCCAGTACAAGGATCTGGGCCTAAATCCATCGTTTTTTTGCACTCCACACCACCCTGGGTTAGACACTGGCTATATGCAAATCAGCTCTGACCCTGTGCCTCATGGGAACAGTCCAGTCCGAACTACCAAGCCATGTCTTTCCCAGACCATAATCAAGCATCCAAGGACCGGTTTCTGGCTATCAGCCTTCATCAGCCTGGATAGCTTGACTCCAGTGGTGTGGAGAGCCTGGGACTCACGTCTGAGCATACCCAGCCCACTCGAGGTGAAAATTGCAAAAAACACAGTTGATGGACAGAATGTAGAACAATGTCACACATTCACCCCAGTACAAGGATCTGGGCCTAAATCCATCGTTTTTTTGCACTCCACACCACCCTGGGTTAGACACTGGCTATATGCAAATCAGCTCTGACCCTGTGCCTCATGGGAACAGTCCAGTCCGAACTACCAAGCCATGTCTTTCCCAGACCGTAATCAAGCATCCAAGGACCGGTTTCTGGCTATCAGCCTTCATCAGCCTGGATAGCTTGACTCCAGTGGTGTGGAGAGCCTGGGACTCACGTCTGAGCATACCCAGCCCACTCGGGGTGAAAATTGCAAAAAACACAGTTGATGGACAGAATGTAGAACAATGTCACACATTCACCCCAGTACAAGGATCTGGGCCTAAATCCATCGTTTTTTTGCACTCCACACCACCCTGGGTTAGACACTGGCTATATGCAAATCAGCTCTGACCCTGTGCCTCATGGGAACAGTCCAGTCCGAACTACCAAGCCATGTCTTTCCCAGACCGTAATCAAGCATCCAAGGACCGGTTTCTGGCTATCAGCCTTCATCAGCCTGGATAGCTTGACTCCAGTGATGTGGAGAGCCTGGGACTCATGTCTGAGCATACCCAGCCCACTCGGGGTGAAAATTGCAAAAAACACAGTTGATGGACAGAATGTAGAACAATGTCACACATTCACCCCAGTACAAGGATCTGGGCCTAAATCCATCGTTTTTTTGCACTCCACACCACCCTGGGTTAGACACTGGCTATATGCAAATCAGCTCTGACCCTGTGCCTCATGGGAACAGTCCAGTCCGAACTACCAAGCCATGTCTTTCCCAGACCGTAATCAAGCATCCAAGGACCGGTTTCTGGCTATCAGCCTTCATCAGCCTGGATAGCTTGACTCCAGTGGTGTGGAGAGCCTGGGACTCACGTCTGAGCATACCCAGCCCACTCGGGGTGAAAATTGCAAAAAACACAGTTGATGGACAGAATGTAGAACAATGTCACACATTCACCCCAGTACAAGGATCTGGGCCTAAATCCATCGTTTTTTTGCACTCCACCCCACCCTGGGTTAGACACTGGCTATATGCAAATCAGCTCTGACCCTGTGCCTCATGGGAACAGTCCAGTCCGAACTACCAAGCCATGTCTTTCCCAGACCGTAATCAAGCATCCAAGGACCGGTTTCTGGCTATCAGCCTTCATCAGCCGGGATAGCTTGACTCCAGTGGTGTGGAGAGCCTGGGACTCACGTCTGAGCATACCCAGCCCACTCGGGGTGAAAATTGCAAAAAACACAGTTGATGGACAGAATGTAGAACAATGTAAATGTAAATGTAGTTGAGCTTATATAGCGCACAGCTACCCGCAGTGGGTTTCCCGGCGCTTGCTTAGGGAACCCTTCCTGGTATTCCCCTGTGAGATAGCAGGGTATCCACAAGGTGAAAGTCAGGCATCCCGCCGCGAGGGGCCGTTGTGGAGATTAAGCAAGCTATTGCCCAGAGTCGCAGAGTGTGAACCCGTGAGTCGAGGAGGCACCGGGGCAAGAATTATCGAGTCCGTGGAATTTTTAGCCCAAGACCCGCCGACGCGGGGAATTGAACCCTGGTCCAGGACCAATCTCAGCTTCCAGGTCTGCTGCCTCTAACCCCTGAGCCACACTTCTCCACAATGTCACACATTCACCCCAGTACAAGGATCTGGGCCTAAATCCATCGTTTTTTTGCACTCCACACCACCCTGGGTTAGACACTGGCTATATGCAAATCAGCTCTGACCCTGTGCCTCATGGGAACAGTCCAGTCCGAACTACCAAGCCATGTCTTTCCCAGACCGTAATCAAGCATCCAAGGACCGGTTTCTGGCTATCAGCCTTCATCAGCCTGGATAGCTTGACTCCAGTGGTGTGGAGAGCCTGGGACTCACGTCTGAGCATACCCAGCCCACTCGGGGTGAAAATTGCAAAAAACACAGTTGATGGACAGAATGTAAAACAATGTCACACATTCACCCCAGTACAAGGATCTGGGCCTAATTCCATCGTTTTTTTGCACTCCACACCACCCTGGGTTAGACACTGGCTATATGCAAATCAGCTCTGACCCTGTGCCTCATGGGAACAGTCCAGTCCGAACTACCAAGCCATGTCTTTCCCAGACCGTAATCAAGCATCCAAGGACCGGTTTCTGGCTATCAGCCTTCATCAGCCTGGATAGCTTGACTCCAGTGGTGTGGAGAGCCTGGGACTCACGTCTGAGCATACCCAGCCCACTCGGGGTGAAAATTGCAAAAAACACAGTTGATGGACAGAATGTAGAACAATGTCACACATTCACCCCAGTACAAGGATCTGGGCCTAAATCCATTGTTTTTTTGCACTCCACACCACCCTGGGTTAGACACTGGCTATATGCAAATCAGCTCTGACCCTGTGCCTCATGGGAACAGTCCAGTCCGAACTACCAAGCCATGTCTTTCCCAGACCGTAATCAAGCATCCAAGGACCGGTTTCTGGCTATCAGCCTTCATCAGCCTGGATAGCTTGACTCCAGTGGTGTGGAGAGCCTGGGACTCACGTCTGAGCATACCCAGCCCACTCGGGGTGAAAATTGCAAAAAACACAGTTGATGGACAGAATGTAGAACAATGTCACACATTCACCCCAGTGCAAGGATCTGGGCCTAAATCCATCGTTTTTTTGCACTCCACACCACCCTGGGTTAGACACTGGCTATATGCAAATCAGCTCTGACCCTGTGCCTCATGGGAACAGTCCAGTCCGAACTACCAAGCCAAGTCTTTCCCAGACCGTAATCAAGCATCCAAGGACCGGTTTCTGGCTATCAGCCTTCATCAGCCTGGATAGCTTGACTCCAGTGGTGTGGAGAGCCTGGGACTCACGTCTGAGCATACCCAGCCCACTCGGGGTGAAAATTGCAAAAAACACAGTTGATGGACAGAATGTAGAACAATGTCACACATTCACCCCAGTACAAGGATCTGGGCCTAAATTCATCGTTTTTTTGCACTCCACACCACCCTGGGTTAGACACTGGCTATATGCAAATCAGCTCTGACCCTGTGCCTCATGGGAACAATCCAGTCCGAACTACCAAGCCATGTCTTTCCCAGACCGTAATCAAGCATCCAAGGACCGGTTTCTGGCTATCAGCCTTCATCAGCCTGGATAGCTTGACTCCAGTGGTGTGGAGAGCCTGGGACTCATGTCTGAGCATACCCAGCCCACTCGGGGTGAAAATTGCAAAAAACACAGTTGATGGAAAGAATGTAGAACAATGTCACACATTCACCCCAGTACAAGGATCTGGGCCTAAATCCATCGTTTTTTTGCACTCCACACCACCCTGGGTTAGACACTGGCTATATGCAAATCAGCTCTGACCCTGTGCCTCATGGGAACAGTCCAGTCCGAACTACCAAGCCATGTCTTTCCCAGACCGTAATCAAGCATCCAAGGACCGGTTTCTGGCTATCAGCCTTCATCAGCCTGGATAGCTTGACTCCAGTGGTGTGGAGAGCCTGGGACTCACGTCTGAGCATACCCAGCCCACTCGGGGTGAAAATTGCAAAAAACACAGTTGATGGACAGAATGTAGAACAATGTCACACATTCACCCCAGTACAAGGATCTGGGCCTAAATCCATCGTTTTTTTGCACTCCACACCACCCTGGGTTAGACACTGGCTATATGCAAATCAGCTCTGACCCTGTGCCTCATGGGAACAGTCCAGTCCGAACTACCAAGCCATGTCTTTCCCAGACCGTAATCAAGCATCCAAGGACCGGTTTCTGGCTATCAGCCTTCATCAGCCTGGATAGCTTGACTCCAGTGGTGTGGAGAGCCTGGGACTCACGTCTGAGCATACCCAGCCCACTCGGGGTGAAAATTGCAAAAAACACAGTTGATGGCCAGAATGTAGAACAATGTCACACATTCACCCCAGTACAAGGATCTGGGCCTAAATCCATCGTTTTTTTTGCACTCCACACCACCCTGGGTTAGACACTGGCTATATGCAAATCAGCTCTGACCCTGTGCCTCATGGGAACAGTCCAGTCCGAACTACCAAGCCATGTCTTTCCCAGACCGTAATCAAGCATCCAAGGACCGGTTTCTGGCTATCAGCCTTCATCAGCCTGGATAGCTTGACTCCAGTGGTGTGGAGAGCCTGGGACTCATGTCTGAGCATACCCAGCCCACTCGGGGTGAAAATTGCAAAAAACACAGTTGATGGACAGAATGTAGAACAATGTCACACATTCACCCCAGTACAAGGATCTGGGCCTAAATCCATCGTTTTTTTGCACTCCACACCACCCTGGGTTAGACACTGGCTATATGCAAATCAGCTCTGACCCTCTGCCTCATGGGAACAGTCCAGTCCGAACTACCAAGCCATGTCTTTCCCAGACCGTAATCAAGCATCCAAGGACCGGTTTCTGGCTATCAGCCTTCATCAGCCTGGATAGCTTGACTCCAGTGGTGTGGAGAGCCTGGGACTCACGTCTGAGCATACCCAGCCCACTCGGGGTGAAAATTGCAAAAAACACAGTTGATGGACAGAATGTAGAACAATGTCACACATTCACCCCAGTACAAGGATCTGGGCCTAAATCCATCGTTTTTTTGCACTCCACACCACCCTGGGTTAGACACTGGCTATATGCAAATCAGCTCTGACCCTGTGCCTCATGGGAACAGTCCAGTCCGAACTACCAAGCCATGTCTTTCCCAGACCGTAATCAAGCATCCAAGGACCGGTTTCTGGCTATCAGCCTTCATCAGCCTGGATAGCTTGACTCCAGTGGTGTGGAGAGCCTGGGACTCACGTCTGAGCATACCCAGCCCACTCGGGGTGAAAATTGCAAAAAACACAGTTGATGGACAGAATGTAGAACAATGTCACACATTCACCCCAGTACAAGGATCTGGGCCTAAATCCATCGTTTCTTTGCACTCCACACCACCCTGGGTTAGACACTGGCTATATGCAAATCAGCTCTGACCCTGTGCCTCATGGGAACAGTCCAGTCCGAACTACCAAGCCATGTCTTTCCCAGACCGTAATCAAGCATCCAAGGACCGGTTTCTGGCTATCAGCCTTCATCAGCCTGGATAGCTTGACTCCAGTGGTGTGGAGAGCCTGGGACTCACGTCTGAGCATACCCAGCCCACTCGGGGTGAAAATTGCAAAAAACACAGTTGATGGACAGAATGTAGAACAATGTCACACATTCACCCCAGTACAAGGATCTGGGCCTAAATCCATCGTTTTTTTGCACTCCACACCACCCTGGGTTAGACACTGGCTATATGCAAATCAGCTCTGACCCTGTGCCTCATGGGAACAGTCCAGTCCGAACTACCAAGCCATGTCTTTCCCAGACCGTAATCAAGCATCCAAGGACCGGTTTCTGGCTATCAGCCTTCATCAGCCTGGATAGCTTGACTCCAGTGATGTGGAGAGCCTGGGACTCACGTCTGAGCATACCCAGCCCACTCGGGGTGAAAATTGCAAAAAAACACAGTTGATGGACAGAATGTAGAACAATGTCACACATTCACCCCAGTACAAGGATCTGGGCCTAAATCCATCGTTTTTTTGCACTCCACACCACCCTGGGTTAGACACTGGCTATATGCAAATCAGCTCTGACCCTGTGCCTCATGGGAACAGTCCAGTCCGAACTACCAAGCCATGTCTTTCCCAGACCATAATCAAGCATCCAAGGACCGGTTTCTGGCTATCAGCCTTCATCAGCCTGGATAGCTTGACTCCAGTGGTGTGGAGAGCCTGGGACTCACGTCTGAGCATACCCAGCCCACTCGGGGTGAAAATTGCAAAAAACACAGTTGATGGACAGAATGTAGAACAATGTCACACATTCACCCCAGTACAAGGATCTGGGCCTAAATCCATCGTTTTTTTGCACTCCACACCACCCTGGGTTAGACACTGGCTATATGCAAATCAGCTCTGACCCTGTGCCTCATGGGAACAGTCCAGTCCGAACTACCAAGCCATGTCTTTCCCAGACCGTAATCAAGCATCCAAGGACCGGTTTCTGGCTATCAGCCTTCATCAGCCTGGATAGCTTGACTCCAGTGGTGTGGAGAGCCTGGGACTCACGTCTGAGCATACCCAGCCCACTCGGGGTGAAAATTGCAAAAAACACAGTTGATGGACAGAATGTAGAACAATGTCACACATTCACCCCAGTACAAGGATCTGGGCCTAAATCCATCGTTTTTTTGCACTCCACACCACCCTGGGTTAGACACTGGCTATATGCAAATCAGCTCTGACCCTGTGCCTCATGGGAACAGTCCAGTCCGAACTACCAAGCCATGTCTTTCCCAGACCGTAATCAAGCATCCAAGGACCGGTTTCTGGCTATCAGCCTTCATCAGCCTGGATAGCTTGACTCCAGTGATGTGGAGAGCCTGGGACTCACGTCTGAGCATACCCAGCCCACTCGGGGTGAAAATTGCAAAAAACACAGTTGATGGACAGAATGTAGAACAATGTCACACATTCACCCCAGTACAAGGATCTGGGCCTAAATCCATCGTTTTTTTGCACTCCACACCACCCTGGGTTAGACACTGGCTATATGCAAATCAGCTCTGACCCTGTGCCTCATGGGAACAGTCCAGTCCGAACTACCAAGCCATGTCTTTCCCAGACCGTAATCAAGCATCCAAGGACCGGTTTCTGGCTATCAGCCTTCATCAGCCTGGATAGCTTGACTCCAGTGGTGTGGAGAGCCTGGGACTCACGTCTGAGCATACCCAGCCCACTCGGGGTGAAAATTGCAAAAAACACAGTTGATGGACAGAATGTAGAACAATGTCACACATTCACCCCAGTACAAGGATCTGGGCCTAAATCCATCGTTTTTTTGCACTCCACACCACCCTGGGTTAGACACTGGCTATATGCAAATCAGCTCTGACCCTGTGCCTCATGAGAACAGTCCAGTCCGAACTACCAAGCCATGTCTTTCCCAGACCGTAATCAAGCATCCAAGGACCGGTTTCTGGCTATCAGCCTTCATCAGCCGGGATAGCTTGACTCCAGTGGTGTGGAGCGCCTGGGACTCACGTCTGAGCATACCCAGCCCACTCGGGGTGAAAATTGCAAAAAACACAGTTGATGGACAGAATGTAGAACAATGTAAATGTAAATGTAGTTGAGCTTATATAGCGCACAGCTACCCGCAGTGGGTTTCCCGGCGCTTGCTTAGGGAACCCTTCCTGGTATTCCCCTGTGAGATAGCAGGGTATCCACAAGGTGAAAGTCAGGCATCCCGCCGCGAGGGGCCGTTGTGGAGATTAAGCAAGCTATTGCCCAGAGTCGCAGAGTGTGAACCCGTGAGTCGAGGAGGCACCGGGGCAAGAATTATCGAGTCCGTGGAATTTTTAGCCCAAGACCCGCCGACGCGGGGAATTGAACCCTGGTCCAGGACCAATCTCAGCTTCCAGGTCTGCTGCCTCTAACCCCTGAGCCACACTTCTCCACAATGTCACACATTCACCCCAGTACAAGGATCTGGGCCTAAATCCATCGTTTTTTTGCACTCCACACCACCCTGGGTTAGACACTGGCTATATGCAAATCAGCTCTGACCCTGTGCCTCATGGGAACAGTCCAGTCCGAACTACCAAGCCATGTCTTTCCCAGACCGTAATCAAGCATCCAAGGACCGGTTTCTGGCTATCAGCCTTCATCAGCCTGGATAGCTTGACTCCAGTGGTGTGGAGAGCCTGGGACTCACGTCTGAGCATACCCAGCCCACTCGGGGTGAAAATTGCAAAAAACACAGTTGATGGACAGAATGTAAAACAATGTCACACATTCACCCCAGTACAAGGATCTGGGCCTAAATCCATCGTTTTTTTGCACTCCACACCACCCTGGGTTAGACACTGGCTATATGCAAATCAGCTCTGACCCTGTGCCTCATGGGAACAGTCCAGTCCGAACTACCAAGCCATGTCTTTCCCAGACCGTAATCAAGCATCCAAGGACCGGTTTCTGGCTATCAGCCTTCATCAGCCTGGATAGCTTGACTCCAGTGGTGTGGAGAGCCTGGGACTCACGTCTGAGCATACCCAGCCCACTCGGGGTGAAAATTGCAAAAAACACAGTTGATGGACAGAATGTAGAACAATGTCACACATTCACCCCAGTACAAGGATCTGGGCCTAAATCCATCGTTTTTTTGCACTCCACACCACCCTGGGTTAGACACTGGCTATATGCAAATCAGCTCTGACCCTGTGCCTCATGGGAACAGTCCAGTCCGAACTACCAAGCCATGTCTTTCCCAGACCGTAATCAAGCATCCAAGGACCGGTTTCTGGCTATCAGCCTTCATCAGCCTGGATAGCTTGACTCCAGTGGTGTGGAGAGCCTGGGACTCACGTCTGAGCATACCCAGCCCACTCGGGGTGAAAATTGCAAAAAACACAGTTGATGGACAGAATGTAGAACAATGTCACACATTCACCCCAGTACAAGGATCTGGGCCTAAATCCATCGTTTTTTTGCACTCCACACCACCCTGGGTTAGACACTGGCTATATGCAAATCAGCTCTGACCCTGTGCCTCATGGGAACAGTCCAGTCCGAACTACCAAGCCATGTCTTTCCCAGACCGTAATCAAGCATCCAAGTACCGGTTTCTGGCTATCAGCCTTCATCAGCCTGGATAGCTTGACTCCAGTGGTGTGGAGAGCCTGGGACTCACGTCTGAGCATACCCAGCCCACTCGGGGATCCACATTCTGTCCATCATTGTTGTGTTTGCAGTTACCGCTCTAAGTGTACTGGGGATGCTCAGACGTGAGTCCCAGACACTCCACACCACTGGAATCAAGCTAGCCGGGCTGATGAGAGGTGTTACCTCGAAACCGGTCCGGTCCTCGGATGCTTGTTTCGTTCTGCGAAGGACATGGCTTTTGTAGTTCGGACTGGACTGTTCCCATGGGGCAACAGGGTCAGCGCTGATTTGCATATCGCCATTGTCTAACCCAGGGTGGTGTGGAGTGGAAAAACGATGGATTTGGGCCCAGATCTTTTGACTGGGGTGAATGTGTGACATTGATCCACATTCTGTCCATCATTGTTGTGTTTGCAGTTACCGCTCTAAGTGTACTGGGGATGCTCAGACGTGAGTCCCAGACACTCCACACCACTGGAATCAAGCTAGCCGGGCTGATGAGAGGTGTTACCTCGAAACCGGGCCGGTTATCGGATGCTTGTTTCCGTTCTGGGAAGGACATGGCTTTTGTAGTTCGGACTGGACTGTTCCCATGGGGCAACAGGGTCAGCGCTGATTTGCATATCGCCATTGTCTAATCCAGGGTGGTGTGGAGTGGAAAAACGATGGATTTGGGCCCAGATCTTTTGACTGGGGTGAATGTGTGACATTGATCCACATTCTGTCCATCATTGTTGTGTTTGCAGTTACCGCTCTAAGTGTACTGGGGATGCTCAGACGTGAGTCCCAGACACTCCACACCACTGGAATCAAGCTAGCCGGGCTGATGAGAGGTGTTACCTCGAAACCGGGCCGGTCCTCGGATGCTTGTTTCCGTTCTGGGAAGGACATGGCTTTTGTAGTTCGGACTGGACTGTTCCCATGGGGCAACAGGGTCAGCGCTGATTTGCATATCGCCATTGTCTAACCCAGGGTGGTGTGGAGTGGAAAAACGATGGATTTGGGCCCAGATCTTTTGACTGGGGTGAATGTGTGACATTGATCCACATTCTGTCCATCATTGTTGTGTTTGCAGTTACCGCTCTAAGTGTACTGGGGATGCTCAGACGTGAGTCCCAGACACTCCACACCACTGGAATCAAGCTAGCCGGGCTGATGAGAGGTGTTACCTCGAAACCGGGCCGGTCCTCGGATGCTTGTTTCCGTTCTGGGAAGGACATGGCTTTTGTAGTTCGGACTGGACTGTTCCCATGGGGCAACAGGGTCAGCGCTGATTTGCATATCGCCATTGTCTAACCCAGGGTGGTGTGGAGTGGAAAAACGATGGATTTGGGCCCAGATCTTTTGACTGGGGTGAATGTGTGACATTGATCCACATTCTGTCCATCATTGTTGTGTTTGCAGTTACCGCTCTAAGTGTACTGGGGATGCTCAGACGTGAGTCCCAGACACTCCACACCACTGGAATCAAGCTAGCCGGGCTGATGAGAGGTGTTACCTCGAAACCGGGCCGGTCCTCGAATGCTTGTTTCCGTTCTGGGAAGGACATGGCTTTTGTAGTTCGGACTGGACTGTTCCCATGGGGCAACAGGGTCAGCGCTGATTTGCATATCGCCATTGTCTAACCCAGGGTGGTGTGGAGTGGAAAAACGATGGATTTGGGCCCAGATCTTTTGACTGGGGTGAATGTGTGACATTGATCCACATTCTGTCCATCATTGTTGTGTTTGCAGTTACCGCTCTAAGTGTACTGGGGATGCTCAGACGTGAGTCCCAGACACTCCACACCACTGGAATCAAGCTAGCCGGGCTGATGAGAGGTGTTACCTCGAAACCGGGCCGGTCCTCGGATGCTTGTTTCCGTTCTGGGAAGGACATGGCTTTTGTAGTTCGGACTGGACTGTTCCCATGGGGCAACAGGGTCAGCGCTGATTTGCATATCGCCATTGTCTAACCCAGGGTGGTGTGGAGTGGAAAAACTATGGATTTGGGCCCAGATCTTTTGACTGGGGTGAATGTGTGACATTGATCCACATTCTGTCCATCATTGTTGTGTTTGCAGTTACCGCTCTAAGTGTACTAGGGATGCTCAGACGTTAGTCCCAGACACTCCACACCACTGGAATCAAGCTAGCCGGGCTGATGAGAGGTGTTACCTCGAAACCGGGCTGGTCCTCGGATGCTTGTTTCCGTTCTGGGAAGGACATGGCTTTTGTAGTTCGGACTGGACTGTTCCCATGGGGCAACAGGGTCAGCGCTGATTTGCATATCGCCATTGTCTAACCCAGGGTGGTGTGGAGTGGAAAAACGATGGATTTGGGCCCAGATCTTTTGACTGGGGTGAATGTGTGACATTGATCCACATTCTGTCCATCATTGTTGTGTTTGCAGTTACCGCTCTAAGTGCACTGGGGATGCTCAGACGTGAGTCCCAGACACTCCACACCACTGGAATCAAGCTAGCCGGGCTGATGAGAGGTGTTACCTCGAAACCGGGCCGGTCCTCGGATGCTTGTTTCCGTTCTGGGAAGGACATGGCTTTTGTAGTTCGGACTGGACTGTTCCCATGGGGCAACAGGGTCAGCGCTGATTTGCATATCGCCATTGTCTAACCCAGGGTGGTGTGGAGTGGAAAAACGATGGATTTGGGCCCAGATCTTTTGACTGGGGTGAATGTGTGACATTGATCCACATTCTGTCCATCATTGTTGTGTTTGCAGTTACCGCTCTAAGTGTACTGGGGATGCTCAGATGTGAGTCCCAGACACTCCACACCACTGGAATCAAGCTAGCCGGGCTGATGAGAGGTGTTACCTCGAAACCGGGCCGGTCCTCGGATGCTTGTTTCCGTTCTGGGAAGGACATGGCTTTTGTAGTTCGGACTGGACTGTTCCCATGGGGCAACAGGGTCAGCGCTGATTTGCATATCGCCATTGTCTAACCCAGGGTGGTGTGGAGTGGAAAAACGATGGATTTGGGCCCAGATCTTTTGACTGGGGTGAATGTGTGACATTGATCCACATTCTGTCCATCATTGTTGTGTTTGCAGTTACCGCTCTAAGTGTACTGGGGATGCTCAGACGTGAGTCCCAGACACTCCACACCACTGGAATCAAGCTAGCCGGGCTGATGAGAGGTGTTACCTCGAAACCGGGCTGGTCCTCGGATGCTTGTTTCCGTTCTGGGAAGGACATGGCTTTTGTACTTCGGACTGGACTGTTCCCATGGGGCAACAGGGTCAGCGCTGATTTGCATATCGCCATTGTCTAACCCAGGGTGGTGTGGAGTGGAAAAACGATGGATTTGGGCCCAGATCTTTTGACTGGGGTGAATGTGTGACATTGATCCACATTCTGTCCATCATTGTTGTGTTTGCAGTTACCGCTCTAAGTGTACTGGGGATGCTCAGACGTGAGTCCCAGACACTCCACACCACTGGAATCAAGCTAGCCGGGCTGATGAGAGGTGTTACCTCGAAACCGGGCCGGTCCTCGGATGCTTGTTTCCGTTCTGGGAAGGACATGGCTTTTGTAGTTCGGACTGGACTGTTCCCATGGGGCAACAGGGTCAGCGCTGATTTGCATATCGCCATTGTCTAACCCAGGGTGGTTTGGAGTGGAAAAACGATGGATTTGGGCCCAGATCTTTTGACTGGGGTGAATGTGTGACATTGATCCACATTCTGTCCATCATTGTTGTGTTTGCAGTGATTTTTTAACTTAGCACATGTAATTCAAGCATATACATAGATACATCTCTCTATGCACACCAATTGGAATCTAGGGCTTTAAACACACAATACCTACTAATGTTGTTATTTTTAACATTATAAGGTGCTTTGAAATCCCCAACATCATTGTCTTCTGTAAGGAACAAAATATATGACAGTTAACATCACTAACCACACTTCACTTGTGAACTCAAAGGGACATTGTACCCAGTGTTAATTGAAAAAACTGTTAGACATATTCCCATATACATTTCAGACATGTACCTGTTCCCCTGGTGAGCCATAGAGTCGGCCATACAGGGAGAGGACCTCTTGTGCCAGAAAATCCATCTTCTCTGGCGAGAAGGCAGTGGCTCTCTCACCTGCTCGACCTGGCATCATTGCTGCTAGAGTCAAAAATAGCAGCAAAACTGGAGGCGGTCTTGAGAGCAACAGTTTTAGTAGGCAAGTGTGCTTTTTTTCCCAGCACTGTGTATATGTATGTGACGTACAAGCTTGTCAGTGTAGAAGGACACAGCCATTGGCATTCCTATGTTACTTTCACCAATATTTGCCTATGACTATGTCCGTCGTGGAGTTTACTGCCTACTACACTGTTAATTTCGGCCACGCCCCTCTGATTCCAAATGTCCCATCTGCAAAGTCAGGCACTCGTCATTTTAGAAGTTCAAAATAGTGTGTTTGTGACTGTTAAGTACGTCACCACCACTCAAAATAGGGGCTAGTTTGTTTACATATTCAAACTTTGATGGACACTCATTCTTTTAAAAAAACATTTATATGTAGTGTGTTACTATGCTGGAAAGCGATATTAGCACGGTGTTGTCTACACATCAGTTGATGGTATTTTGGGAGGATTTTTTTTAATTAATGTGAAAATAATAGATTTCAAATGTATTATTTACAACTTTAAAATTTTTTAATTTTATACTAGGCTATAAATTATGATAATTTATGAAGAAGAAAGGACAAAAAGCAAAAGTTGGATTAAAATATGTAGTTAAACCATATATATTTTGAAGAACCATATGACTTTAGTGATAATTATCAAATATTTTGCTGTGGAAAATGTGCCAAATGTTCAAATGTATTTTCAAATGCAGACATATGAACACTGGGAGAGTGAGGAGACGACAGTATCGGGTGTGCAGCTCTTTTCCAGACCTCAACACCATGGAAGAAAGGTATATAATAAAGAAGTTCAGTTTGAATAGGCAAACTAGACTGAATTTATGCCATCAGTTGAGCCAGATCTACAGCCTCACAACAGAAATTTCACATCCAAAACACCAATTGTCAAACTCATTGCAGTACTTCATTTTGTGGCCACAGGAACCTTCCAATACACTGTGGCAGTATCTAGTGGAATGTCACAACCAACTTTCACTGGTGTTCTACAAGAAGTTATATCTTCAATGATTTTGCACATCAACAGCTTTATCCAATTTCCACAGCAGCAGGATTTAGCCAATGTGAATTGGGACTTTAATGTTTTGAGTCACCTACCACATGTGGTTGGAGCAATTGCTGGCACAGAGGTTGCCTTATTGCCAGCACATGCCAGAGAACAGATAAACTGGAATTGGAAACACATCCATTCAATCAATACGCAAGTTGTCTGCTTACGGGATTTGTGCATCACATGCATATGTGCATGTTTCACTGGCTTTGCCCATGATTCCTTTGTACTATATAACAGCTCCATACCCTGCAAATGTCACAACTTGGACCTGAGAGGCTCTGGCTTGTTGGTCAGTACAATTGTTCATACTATTGTTTGAGAAATGTCTATTTGAATAATCTGTCATTCTATACATTTTTGGACACTTATTTTGTCTTCCATCTAGGAGATTTAGCCTGTCCCAACGGACCATGATTGTTGGCACAGCTGAGGAATCTAATGACGCCAGGGGAAGTCTGCTTCAAAAAGGCCCATGGAAGATCAATGCATTCCCGTGGAGTGTGCTTTTGGGCTCCTAAAGGCAAGATTTTGTTATCTGGACAAAAATGGTGGAGCCCACCTCTACTCAGCCAATAAGGTGTGCACAATTACTGTGGCCTGCTACAGGCTCCAAAACATCACCCTGTAATGAAACATCCCTTACATCGCAGAGGAAGGAGACCATGAAGAACCACTGGGTGAGGATCTTGAAATGCCAAAGGAAGATGATAGTGGTGAAGAGGAAGGAGTTGATTTACGTCAAGATGTCATTGACAGCTTCTTCTCAGTGTAAGTATATCTTTACATGTTATCACTTTCACCGTTACACCAAATAATGATGTGATGATTAGAGAAGTATGTGGTAATAATTTGTTAGGAAGGGCAGGTTCAGAGAAAGCCAGACCAAGGGTGCTTGTTAATCAAAGTTTTGACATGTTGACTACTGTGTTCAGTACATTGTTTATCTCAGATTTTTTGGGTGAAATTTTTGCCCTCCAAAAGTTGACTTTGTAATCTGTCTATCATGTTATGTTTCATCGGTAACCTTTTGTTTTGATCTGTTTTAGGTTCCTTCACCATGCTATCTTCATTTGGTAATTTCAGAGGTGTGACATTTGGAGGTATGTGGTGCAGTTTTGAAGCACCAAAGGATCATGGATTGATCCTGGGAAGGACAGACATAGACTTTTAGGGTACACATTTTGTACTAATGAAACTTGCATTCTGATTGAATGGAAGATTTGAAGAATACATTGGACTTGTTATCTTTTGTGTGTTGGCACTAAGACACTATGTGTGCCATCATTAGCTCAAACCACTTGTGGCAGTGGAGCCAAATTGTGCTACTCTCCATTTAAATTGGCACAGTCCTCCATGTGTATTAAGTGTATGTAGCTGTTGATGTGTCCAATTATTGTAGGACATACTTCTTGTGGCATAATGATGGAGCAAGGTTTCGTGGAAAAGAAACTTGTTTGGATGCGATCCACTCGTTAACTTACTAACAAGGTATTAAATCATGTTTAGTGAATAACTAATACACACCACATGAACACGCGGGTTAGTGAAGTTTGCTTATGTGTGTACTAATGAGAATAACAATGAAAACGGACTAATACCTCTTTAAACTGAGAAATTGTTGTGCGCATGCCTCAACTGCATCTACGCAATATGACGAGTCAACGAATGGAGGGAAATTCTGGCGCATTAACAGAAGATACTAAAATGGAGTTTTGAAGAATCGCATGCATGACTTCTGCTTGTTTGAACTAAATTAGGTGGTTTTTACTAATGCTAATGTGGGAAAAGACATAAATAAATAAATTGGATTAGAGTAGAGGTGAATGGTATACAGTGAGACCATTTTATTTGTGAAAGTAACATCTGTCGTTCTGACTTTATCAGGAGTGCATATTTGGGCCTCTGTCGTATAACTGGATTAAGCTGAGTGATGGAAATTTCGCGCATGCACACTAGTTGAAGCAATGAAGGCCATGAATGAGCTATTAAAAGGAAGCCAAAATCAAATGTTACAAACGTGGGAATGGAAGGTGAAGAGTTCAAAGAAAAAGACTCTTATTCAGAATGTTAATAAAAAAGTTGCAAAGTAAACTTAGAAATGTATAAGAGCTAAATTTATGGATAAAAATTAAGGGGATGGGTTTGTGAACAATAGTTTAACTGATTTTAAATGACATGTAAGCATGGTGTAATGGGGCTTCCCCCTTACTTGACCAATCAGATTTAGTATTTTTACGATATTGAAACATTAATGGGTGGAACATGAAGAACGAAAGGTATAATTAAGATAGCCTTAGTTAGTTAGCCAGAGCTGACGGAATTGAATGCTGTGAGGAATTTGGGATGCTGTTGTTGCTGTAGGAGATGCTGTTGCTGGGAGAGATGCTGTGAGATGCTGAATCAAGTGCAGAACTTGAAGCAGAACTTTCTATCCTAATTAATTGGGTTAGACCAGAAGATCGCAACCGTTGGTATTCTAGATAGGTCAACTATCCTGTCTTGATTCTTGTCCTGAAGTCGTTGTCTTCTGCCCTATCATGGGGGACCCTCCGCAGCCCTTTGGCCAGGGGGGTTGGTCTTTCACACCATCCTTGCTAACTATATTTTCTGTTATTTGTTGATGTCCATTTCTCTCTGTCCTCTCCCTTTCTAAGCATTGATTATTGTATGAGTCCGAAGTATATGCTTGGTGTTTATGAATTGAATTTCTCTCCTATGAATGACGGTGACTACACTGTATTTTGGAATGGTTCACATGCATTAATTTAGATAAAGATTTCAAACTTTCTCGAGTCTGTGGTTACTTCCATTGAATACAAGTATAGTTAATTTTATGTCATTGTCACCATCAACTAGTTCAACTAATGGTCTATTTACCAGAGGAAAGAACATTTTGATCAGTGAAAGGTTAGTTAGAAGTATTACATAACTAATTTTGAGCACTATGAAAAATCACAAACTTAACTTGACCCCCCAGCGGTTTTTACCACTTGTGAGTATATGGTAGTGGAGGGTCTGTTGTTGGTGAACCTCTGGATCAATACCACTGAGACTTGGTAGTGACATTCCACCAGATACTGGAACAGTGGATTGGAATGACACTGTGTCTACAAAATGTAGTACTGCCATGTTTTTGTATATTGGTGTTATTGGCGTTGGATTCCTTAAGTGAGCCAGAAGATCTGGCTCAAGCTGATGACACGAGTCAATGATAATTTGCATAATCAATCAGATTGTTTTGGATGTATAATTTTCTTCAATGTTGGCAAGGTCTGGGACTGGAAATGTGAAAACTGGCACTGAGTATCAGTGACATGTATGGATTGCTATGTTAGTGCAAATCTTGACAGACAATTATTGCTCAAATGGAATAAACTTAGTAGTAGATGATTTAATGGTACACACGATTTGGGAGTCATGGTTGGGTACTTGAGATAAACATTACCTATCTTTTGAGTTTGTTCATAGAACAGTTATGAAAGAAGAAAACATATGCATTGATAGAGTTGAGATATATAACACCAGTCTATGAGTTTTTGAGTTGTGAATTTATTGAACTAAACGTGAAGAAATTAAACAGTGTAAAAATGAAAATGCAAACCAAAAAGTGAAGATGTCAGTCATGGTGTATGAATCGATAGTTGGGGAGCCAAAATTGTTTGAAATCAAATGCCCAAAAGAAAGACAACTGGCATCAAAAAGGCAAATCTATCCAGAAATAGTTCACAGAGTGAATGGTATGCACACACTGGAGGGAATTTGGGTTGGGGTTTCTTGCTGGTTGTGTCAGAGGTCTCACCTCTTGGTAATATATGTGGATTTCCCCTCTTGCGGGGGAGGAGTTATCCACAGTTGCAGGGCCTGTGGTTGCTGCCGGTGGTTCTTCAAGTAACAGGGCCTCCTTTCCTGTGGCAGATGTAGATGGGTCACATGTTGTAGGACCACAAGAAGGGGTAGATGGTGCTGGGAAAGCCCTGCACAAATGGGTGAAAATGTCCTGCAACACCCCAGTCAGGGATCCCATATTGGAGTTGTGAGCCGCCATCTGATAATTGAGCTCCCTCTGCAACTGCCTCATCTCCCAGAGATCGGTGAGTACTTAACCTGTCATGTCTTGGGACTGATAATAGGCTACCAAGACTTGGTCTGGATGAAAATGACCCCAGTGGCCTCACTATACTGGACCTTGTTATCCTTCCCACGCCCCCTAACCCCACTACCTTGTGCTCTTGGCCCAGTGGGCCCCATTCAACTGGATCCTGGGTGAGCTGAAGCTGGTGGTTCTTTGGTGTCAATATTACATTACACGGAACTGGGGGGCCCACGATCGATGTTACAGTGGTAGGAGCACAGGAAGTAGAGCCTTCAGTTATTGGGGGTGTTACAGCTAGGGTGGGAGGTGTCAGTGTGGGCCCAGTTAGACTCAATAGAGCTATCTGCCAATGCTGACCAGATGTACCAGGATCCTCATCATCACCCATATTACCAGGAGTGTTGTCGTCACCGCAGGCTTGATCGTGGGCTGGAATGGAGGTCTCCTCAGTGGAAGATTCCTGGCTCACGAGGTCGGGCCATTGGACCTATAGAAAAACATTTTTATTGGTAAAAGTATGTATTATACACTTAAATCTTTTGAGACCAACAATATAGATTCCTAGAAGTAAAAATAGGTACAGTTATTATTGTGACAGCTTTCAGTGGTATTGATTATATTGCCATGACGTTTTGCAATTAGAAACAGTAGAACTACAAATAAGCAGGTGATAAGATGTCCTAAAATGTTTATGAAGTGATTAGGAAGTATACCTAATATCTGCCAACCATTCAAGTCAAGTCAAGTCAAGAAATACTTTATTTAGGCCTCACAAGACCATAAAAGCAAAAGCAAGACATTTTAAAATTCAATGCAGATTATCAATATAAAAAATTATTATGTTCAGCTAAAAATTTGAGAACAATTAAAAAAGAATTAGGGAAGTATTAAATGGCATGGTAAATATTAAGTATCCTCGACATAAAGTGCTAGATCATATATTAATAAAAAACATATTTAAATACGAGGTCCCATACATAATTAATTGAGAAAACGGAATAATCAAGCTGGAGTTTTCTTTAGAATTGCACAGCGAGCACACCTCATTGAGAATAGGTAGCGGGAAAGTGAGTATACAATTGGCATGCTGGTGTCATATTTAAGAATCCTGTGAGCCTGTAAGCAATGTTTGGTCCCAAGATTCCTACAAAGCTATGGCAATCAGCGAGCCCTCATTGCCTTATAGTTGGGGCAGAAAAACAGCACATGCAAATCAGTCTCCGTATAATTTTTACAAGACAGGAAATCCTTCGTAGGATACCTCCCCACTTAAAGGTAACAGCGCATAGAGGGAGTACATCATACCTAAACTGCAAATAAAGTTTTGTAGCTAGAGAAGACTGAATGTCAGCTATGTTGGATTATAAGATGTATTGCAGCTTAACCCCTAGGAAGGATGATGTAAGTGTGCCTGTCCTGGGGCTACTTTGTAGTTGGTTGAGGTGGTATTCCTTGAATTTTTTCATCAATACTGTTCTTGGAGTTGCCAAGGAACTCTCTTCCAGACTGTTCCATAAGTCACCCATTCCAAATGAACAGAAGGAGTTCTTATTATATGTGAGCCAGGGAATTTTACTTGCTCCCCTAAGATTGGCTACCTCCTTCAATTCCTCCCTATACATAAATAATTCTGGAGTGCACCTAAGGCGGCGCCAATAAAGTATAGGTCTTAGCGCAACTTCCAGTGCCACTGGGATAACACCCAGATCCATTCTGAGGGGAGTTAGAGGGCTACTACCGGGAAGACCCAACAGCTGTCTAGAAAGTGAGTTTTCATTCCTCGCCAGCTGTTCGGATGGCCTGTGACCTCACAGCTCTGCTCCATACAGGGTGGCCCCCCTCACTTGCATCCTGAATGTTTCCAGGACCGGCCCCAGCATCTTGTTTGCACACTTCCTTTGCTGTTTTGCAAGAACCCCAGACGTTTGCGTCAGTTTAAGACAAGCCTTCTTAATTTGGTCACCCCACTCCATTTTCTCATTGAGGGATAATCCCAAGTATTCGCATGCAGGTACTTTTTGTAAATCGTTTAACCCAACACAGTGGAGAGGTAAAATGTGTAAGTGGCAATTCCCAGGCCTATCTGATTTCAAAACAGAAATGTACACAACTTGGATGGATGTTTGGCATTAGTCATTATGTGAACAGTGCGGAGTCAATTTGTGGAATTAATATTCATCATAGTAATTTTCATGCCATACAGTTTCTTGGTCAAAATAGTTTGTTTTGTGAAAGTCACAACATCAATTCAATTAGTTGAGAAGAACAGGACAACATTAAAAAAACAACACAAACCACTTTCAGAAGAGAGCATTGAATACGGATTGATCAGTACATGATGTTTTACCATATGTTGAAATGTGTTAGAAAGAGGGAATGATCAACATGACATAGCAATATGCTTTTGAGAAACAGGGCATCATGGTAGTTCTAGTCATTTCATAGACAAGTTCCCAATACTGGAAACAAGGTTAGTGGAACAGATCTCTGGAAAATGTGCAAATTAAATTGGATAGACACTTACAATATGACACACATTTGGGGAATGGGTTATTTGGTGTTCCAACACATACAGGCACCATACCATCATGTGTCATGTAATGACGATTGTTACCTGTAATGTTAGATGCAACCCAATACATGCACATAAACAATCCTAATTATCTGGTACTGATAGTTTTAAGTTTATATGTTGTGAAAATATGTGCAGTACACCTTGGCAACAGCTGAGTTGAGAACAAACAGGACACTGAGGTTTAGTGTGACATACCGGACTCCACTCCACCAGGTAAGCCCTTTTAATCTCCACCCACAATCTACTCCCCGTTAAACCCAACAGTAAACCCCATAACTTTTTACTATTAAACGGCTGTTCCCTACCCAAACATAAGACTGAGATCCTAACATTGATAGAAGACACAGGCCCGGAAGCTCTGTTTCTGACAGAAACCTGGCTCACAACTAATTTGGAGCCAGATATTGTACAATCCCTTCCTCCTGGGTACCTTATCCAGAGGAAAGACAGAACCACTGGGCTTGGGGGTAGAATCGCCATTATCTATAAAGACTACATGACCTGTCGCTTACTAGGCAGATTGTCAGAACATTCATTTCTCAATTGAACTGACTCCCTCTTTGTCCCTTTCCGGTATTCTGATCCACCGTCCACCAGGGACGATGGGACAATTCTGCAACTCCTTGCTGGAAACAGCCATAAATATTGCCAACACTTCGGCTAATTTTATTCTTCTCAGAGACCTCAACATGCACTTCAATGACCCCTTAGCAGTAGCAGCTAATGAGCTAGCCCTCAAACTCAGGGTCAGCCAATTGTTTCAGAAAGTGTCGGAACCCACCCACATCAAAGGGCACCTCCTGGACCCTATCTTCTCAAACCTGGAGGTACTCAAATGGAAAGGCCCCCTCCCTATACCCTGGTCAGACAACTTCCTTATTCCATTTACTTGGCATCCCCCCTCTATGTTATCTCCTACCCATTTGACACGCAGGCTCATCCGTCCTTGGCCCCAACTTCCCCTGGAGTGGTTGATACAGGAGCTTGAAAATACTAAACCATACCTTGATCCCAATCCTGTGACAGCTGACAAAGGTGTTGTTAACTGGATTAAGGGATCCTTGAACACCGTACTCCCTAAGAAAACTATTCACAAGAAATTAGGTCCTAATAAGGCTGCTTGGTTCTCCTCCACATTACGCAGCCAAAAACAGCAATGTAAAAAGCTTGAAAGGACCTGGAGAAAGATTTCTCACCCAGCAAAAAACAAGAATATGGCACATCCATCTGCTTGTACAAGGCAGAAATAAAGCCTAGGCTGCCTACTACAAGGAAAAGATTACATCCGCGGGGAATTCTTTGCGAGACATTTTTCTCATAACCAAAAAGTTACTTAAAGTTCCCAGTCACCCGACAGCACCGGATCCTTTGGGAAACCGCTGCAAAGAGCTCGTGGAATACTTTACCACTAAAGTACAGAATATGCTCAAGCAACTCCCCCAAATCCGTAGTGATACAACAACATTCCCCGCAGACCTTATCCAGCGCCAAAATGAACATCACTTGGAATCCTATGCTCTGCTGACTAACTTTTCAGCCATTCTTTTCTCTGTTAAATCTGGATCGCCACTTAATCCTGCACCACCCAATATTTTAAAACTGGTGGTACCCACAATTGCCCCCGCTTTCATTGGTCTGATTACTGCCTCCCTTGCGTCAGGAACACTTCTTCCAGAGTGGAAAAAGGTCATGATGAAATCTGTGCTACAAAAACGCACCTGGATCCTGCGGACATGGGCAACTACCGTCCCATCTCATTGCTCCCAGGAATCAGCAAAATTGCAGAGAAACATGTTAGTCATCTACTTTCTACATTCACCGAGTCCCTCAACCTGCTGCACCCCTCACAAATGGACTTTCACCCCTGCCAGGGTACAGAGACCACCCAATTAACGGTTGTGGAAGAATCAAGAAAGATCCTGTATGCAGGAGGCTCTGCTGCCATAATTCTCCTTGACCTAAGCACAGCCTTTGACACGGTGAACCATCAAACTTTAATGCACAGTCTTAGGAGCATTGGTGTGTCCGGCACTGCCTTACTATGGCTCTAATCTTTTCTAGAAGACAGACCTTTCTAGGTCTTTGAAGGCGACACCCGCTCCAAACCCGTCCCCCTCCAGTGTGGAGTCCCTAAGGGCTCCTACCTGAGTCCAACCCTTTTTAATATTTATATGTCCCCACTGGCGGATATTACCTACCCCTTCGGGATCCACACAGTGACATACGCCGACGACACCCAGCTTGTCGTCGCACTCAACCAGAGCGACAACAAGCCTACAAACCTCTGTTCTTGTATCGAAAAAGTGGCAAAATGGATGACACTATCTCATCTAAAATTCAACGGTGGGAAAACTGAACTGCTGTTGTTAGGCAACAACTTAAATTTTAAATCAAACAGCATGTGGCCATCCTGTATGGGTTCGGCACAATCCCCTAAAACAGAGATCAAAAGTCTTGGCATTTGGTTAGACCAAAGAACTTTCATTTAAAAGTCAAGCCAAGTAGACAGTAGCATTGTGCTATGGGCTGTTAAAAATGTTATGCAAGGTGCTTCCCCTTCTACCCAGCCAAGCCAAAAAAACTGTTGGTCCAAGCTCTAATTTTGTACCGAATAGACTACGACAACGCCCTCTACTTAGGCGCCCACAGCTCAGCAGTAATTAAACTACAGATCGTACAGAACTCTTCCGTAAGGCTGCTTTCTTGAACCCCCAATCGGTGCTCAGCAAGACTTTCTTTGTGTGCCCTCCATTGGCACCCAGTGCAGGAAAGGATCCATTTCAAAGCCCTGTTTGTAGCTCATAAGTCTCTGAGAAGTATCAGACCACCTACTATCAAAACAAAACCTGATCCGTCCCTACAGTGCCAACAGAAGACTACGCGCAGATGAGCTTCACTTAGCAATAACACCCAAGATCACGAAAGCCGGAAGCAGGGGGTGGCTCTTTTCCTACATCGCCGCTAAACTTTGGAATGCTCTCCCTCTGAACCTCCGCAAAGAACCCAACCACCTCACATTTCGAAAACATAAGAAGACCTGGCTTTTCCCGTAGAGGCGTGCTCCCTCTTTGGTTACTGTTACAGCCCTGGGGTGCCTCCGGGTAGCCATGTGCTTTATAAGAACCCTTTTCATTTTATTTCAAGCCTTCAGGGTGTAGGATCTGCAAGACCTTTTCCTCCCAGGGCAGGAGTAGTAAGGGGGGCCTGGAAGAACCACCACCACCACTTCTCTGGGCATCCACATGATGCTTGGAGGCCAGGGAGCGCACCCTCCCCTGCAGGTCCTTCCAACTCTTCCTAACATCCTCCTCTGTGCACAGGTTGTTAGCTACAGCATTCACTCTGTCAACTATTCTGGCCCATATCTGTCCTTTCTGAAATAGGGAAGTATTTTGGACTTGAGCTCCAAACAATTGTGGCTCTATTCTTATGACTTAATCTACCATGACTGACAATTCTCCATCAGTAAAATGGGGAATTTTGGGGCCTGGCATCATGCCAATAAATTTGATTACATAAAAAAATTAACCATAAGGTAATAAATGAAAGATGATAAAGGGACAAGAAACACGGAAAAGGATCAAAATAAGCTCACTTAACTCGCTAAATCTCTGGCAGAAACTGTTGTGGTGCAGTGGAATGGTAAAGGATCATGGTCTGAAATGGGGTGTGTTTTATAGTGTGGTATGCAGGAGTTTCCATTTGGTAAATGGAGGTCAGGTATGTTCTATTAGCTTCCATCCAATGGCCACAGTGATGGTGAATTGTTGAGCTGGAACCGCAACGGACTCCCTCCATCAGGGAACCGCCGCTAGGGGATCACCAGCACAAATGTGATATTTAAATATGCTGACGGTGATGGAGTACTGTTAGACAGCATTGGAGTCTGCCATGTTGGCGTCAGTGTGCCGCGAACGCTGAGGGAAACACTCTGTCAACATGTAATATGGCGGGATGAAAGACCATTGACTTGGAGGAATACTTGGGACTGCCGCGGTGGGTTGGTGGTAAGACTGTCAAGACCTAAATCAGTCCCTAAGCCACCAATCTATCTAAAAAAGTAAGGTTATATTTTCTTTCCTCAGCTCAGCCTTGCATCCATTCTTGACCACGATGCTCCACCGATTGTAGAAAAAGATTCAAAACTGTTTACATCAAGCCTGAAAGTAAAAAGAATAAAAGGACAAGATTTCACATTAAAGTTAAAGGGAAAGCATTGGAAAATGTTTTAAAATATGTAAAAATATGTTATGGACTACTTAAAATATATATTGTATTTTTTATAAAATAAGTAATGTTGTGCACTATTTATGAAAATGTTATCACATTTTGACTAACTAATTTACTAAATATTTCAATTATTAAATTTAGTGTGTTTTTTATCGTTTACGATTAAATTATTAAAAATGTTTTAAAACGTATAAAAATAAATGTTGCTGGTGCATTTTTTTAAAAACGTTTTACATAATATACATGTAGGTCCTACTTTTAGTTTGATTATGCATGATGGGAAATGTGTAATATATTTATGTTTCAAAAAGTACTACTCAGGAATTAAAAATAATACCTGAGTATTAATACACTGTTCCACCCAATGGCCCTATATCCCTTGCATCCCATCCCTGAAGATCTATTTTATAGTTATAAAAAACAATTCATAAATAATTATAATAATAAATACCTTATATATTCACGTTGTAAAAATTAATACTCAGGCATTAAAATGAACACCTGCATATTAATACACTTCCCCAACCAAAACCCCTATTTATTTTGCATGTCATCCCTTAAGATTTGTTTTCTGGTAATACTAAGGCATCTGAATTATTTGTTGCATATTAATACACTTCCCCAACCAAAATCCCTAGTTTCTTTGCATCCGTCCCTAACGATATGTTTTCTACTTATAAACACATTTTTTTTAAATAATTAAATATTAAAAACCCTATAAATCGATGCGTTCAAAAATAATACTCCGTTATTAAAGTAATACATGAGTATTAAAGCACTTCTTCACTCAAAACCCCTGTATTACCTACATCCTGTCCCTAATACTTTGTTTTGTTAATTTTAAAATAGTTTACAAAAGTATTCCTATATAAAATATATAACATGAATATAAACCTATTAATACAATATATCACATATAACTGTTTATTTTAATTTTTTTCACAACTCACCAGTATATTAAACAGACACCTGTCCATACTTACATATACATACCTATATATTTACCCAATAATACATGGTAAAGGTATTCATGGTAAAGACATTCATGGTGAAGGTATATGCCAATAATGCGGGGTAAAGGTATGTGTGGTAAAGTCAATTGTGGTAAAGATATATGCATGGTAATAACACGCCTGGTAAAGGCATATGTATTGTAATGACTGCGTGGTAACTGTAATGTGTGGTGAAGGCTGCGTGGTAATGGTTGTTTCCCATAAGTAATGCATGCTCCTCTTGTTTGATGTATAGCTGAGATTAGATAAAAGTTCAACAAGTCATGTGTATTTTCATTAAAGACTAACTGCATTTTTTTCCAAAGTGATAGGACAAACGTCATTCTTTCGTAATCTATGTATCGTGCGTGCCCCCTGCTTCTTTTAGTGTTCACCCAGATAGAGTCCTCTAGCCAGCAGAAATATGGACATAGTCAGCCTGCTGCAAAGAAACGGAAAATTCACTGATGTGTAAAGCACTTTCCTGTGGGATATTGACACTTGGAAGGGATGTAAATGGAGGTAAACAAACCTGCCGGATAAATAGGTTCTCATATTTTAGATCTCCCCTACAAATCAGTACACAAACAACAGCCTTTTATAATTGTGAGGATTTATTATACCCTTAGCTATTGTATAAAGGGTTGATTAGAGCTGTCATTATTATACTACAAACACTAGCAAGGGCAATCAAATGTAGAACATTATATATGTTTGGAAAATCTCTGACCTATTTACAAGCTCCCTCAAATATTTGAACAGCCTAATTGTTTTATCAACTGAAATTGTCATTTGGTCAGGCAGGTCTCCCATATTGGTTCATCATCTCCCATATGAGAGATGGGGAGTTATATAGTTTTGTGCCTGGATACAATGCAGTTCGGTAAGGATGGCATGGCAACACTTTTCTGGAAGTGGGTACAACACAACCCTTTGCTGGATTACAGCATTTAGAAAACTCTTATGGTGCTCATCACATTGTAACTGCAGGGTATCATGTTATCCACCCCTCATAATGTGTTCTCTGAAGAATACATTGCTGAAGCCATTCATGATTCACACATTAATAATGATTATTTTTATTTTGTGTGCAATTTGCATGCAAATCTCTCTGCGAGAAAGCATTTTATTAGCTGTGTCATATTGTTATGACAATATGAAAACAACAAAGAACATTAGGCCCTATAGGCTTTTATCTAAGAAATATTAGAACATTGGAATGTTGGGTGCTCCACTGAAAACAATGGAGTGTTCCAGACATCAAAGTGTTGGTAAAAGCCCGGTGCTTCAACATCCCTATGTTGTTGTTCACAGCTACTGCTCTAAGCAAAGAACTCACAGAGCCCCAAGGGGATTTCAATCCCTGTAGGCTCGGTGAGGCCTTTGTTTTCTTTTTTAGAACATTCTGCCCTCTAGTGGCAGAATGTTCCAATAGCCTTATAGCTCTCTGTGGCTGGGCTATACTGGCAATAAAGTCCCACACCCTAGTGAAATCTGAGGTTTGGAGCAGCAATATTCTCAATCTCAAACACCAGACATACTGGCGGACATACGTAGGGAACTAACTGAATACCAGGAAGAGCCTGTTCGGGAAACACAATCCTTACTTAAGCATGCACAGGCCTGTCAATATGGAGAGGGTGAAAGACCTGGGAGGACATTGGCAAATCTGCTTAAACCACCCAGAGGTTCTGGATACATTACTAAGCTGCACTCACCCAGGAGAGTACCGGTACACTTGCCCATTGATGTGCTTGACACAATGAAGAACTATTATTCCCACCTATACACATCGAGGACCACCCCATGTTATGTTATGTTATTAGTTTTTATTGTGCGCACAGCTGCTCCAGCGAAGGAGCGTCCTCAGACTCAGAAATAAAAAACTACTTGGACTCAATCGAATTATTGTGATCTAGTAGCGCACATTGTTAGTATCTAAATGAGCCATTCTCTGTTGAGGACATCCAAAAAGTCATCCAGAGTAAGCCGGGCGATAAATCCCCCGGGGCGGATAGCCTACCCGCTGCCTGTTAAAAGAATACCCTGATCTGCTGGCAACACAGGTGTTGGAAGTATACAATGAAGCATTACAGGTGGGATCACTCCTGCCTTCAATGCGTGAAGCCATTATTATAACAATACTTAAACCAGGCAAAGATCCAACCTCATGCAACTCGTATCGTCCATTAGCCCCTAATAAATATAGATAATAAAATTACTAGCTAATAGGATACAGCTTCTACACCCCTTATTGTGAAACCGGGCCAGACCGGCTTTGTGCCGGGTCGCTCCACCTCACACAACCTCAGGACGATTTTCACACTACTACACTATATTGTCGCCCAGTTTTCAGCAATCCCTGCAATGCTGGATGCCACTAAAGCGTTTGATTCGCTGGAGTGGAAATTTCTCTTTGCGCTACTCGAACGGCTGGGTATTAGTCCACTCTTCATACAGCTTGTTAGACTCCTATACACTGAACCCACTGCCAGGCTAAAAGTGAATGGGCTAATGTTGGAGCCAATCCCGATCTCCCGAGGCACCCCCCAGGAATGTCCACTGTCCCCCCTTCTATTTGCTATCGCCACAGAACCTCTGGCAGCACGGCTAAGGCAACACCACGCGCAAAGGGGCCTTGGCTTTACAACTAGAGGCCTGATATTATCCATGTACGCGGATGACCTAACTCTTTATGTTAGAGACCCAGCAACTAACTTTTACCCACTAACCAGAGAATTTGTCTGCTATGGGGGACTATCTGGCATCCACATTAATTGGGCGAAATCTACTATTCTTCCACTGACAGACACCACAACACCATTTGACACTGAGTTCCCGGTTCCCTGGGCAGAGGGCCTGGTTTGATATCTGGGAATTTGGATAAGTAGAAACCTACAGGAGCTTTGGACAGCTAATTACGTCAGGGTGTTGACCTGGATAGAAGGGAGAATCCAATGGTGCAAACACCTGTTGCTATCACTCACAGGCCGCATAGCAATCACATAAATGATATTCCTCCATAAACTACTATATCTGTTTGTAAACCAACGATACCCCTCACTTCGCATTTTTTTTAAAGCCTTAAATACTGCATGATCAAATTAGTATGGGCAGGCAGCAACCCAGAGCATCTTGGGATCTCCTCACATTGCCCCTGACGCAGGTAGGGCTATCAGCTCCTGATTTTGTACTGTATGCAAACTGTGCCCAAGCGCAATATCTCCATTTCTGGCAGCGTCCCACACCATTCAAACTACACATAGCCATAGAAATGGATAGAGTGTCCCGCTACCCCTGTCAACCACCCTGTACCAGGAATACAAACATCCCAAACAAGAGATCGACACACCAGAAACATTATCGTGGGCCTGGAAGGGCATTCGTAAAGGGGCTATATACACCAAATATGCCACTAGCTAACAACCCTTTGATCCCTCCATTACTGGAAAGCAACATATGGAAACAAGCCCAACAGAAGGAGCTAACTACATTTAATGACCTATACCCTAATGGTCAATTCATTACAATGCAACAATTAAGTGCTTCGCCACAGCCCTCACCACTAGACACGCTACTATATTTTCAACTCAGAGCCACGCGCCGTGCACGGTTTGTCACTTTTGCCGACGCCCGCCATAGCTGGCTGCGTTAGAACACGTGCTAAAAGAACACTCAGCAAGCTAGTCACTCGCATCTACACTACCACACAACAGGAATCACTTATCACTACACCAAGCTCGTGCTCTGCTTGGGATATTGACATAGGAGAAGATATCTCTGACAAACAATAGGCATTCTGCTGCAAGCAACTTGATAATCTGTTACCAAACTATCACCTGCGCCTCATACACTTTAAGTACATACATTGTTTATACCGCACCCCAACACAATTATACCGCATGGGATTGCGACTTGCTACACGGTGCTGGAGATGCGGAATGACACAGGACAGCTTTATTCACTTGGCCTGGGAATGTCGTTCTATTACCACCTACTGGGGAGAGATTTTTAGACACATAAAGGACATAACAGACTATTGTCTACCGTGCACTCCCCTGGTGACACTGCTGGAATATGTGCATAGAGTACCATCCACTGGGAGACGGCTGACAGCATTTCTGCTCTTATTGGCAAAGCGTCAGGTGGCAATACACCGGGGGAAGCTAACACCACCAGCCATTAAAGCCTGGGTAGAAGACACCACTTACTGCAGAGACCTTCTGGACTGCTACTGGGAGCTGATACCAGTCTACTCCCGCCCCAAGGATATATGGTCTTTGTTCACACACTGGCTTGGCTCTGTAGAAGGTGCTGCACTTTAGGAGCTATCCCTTTTTAACTGCTAAACAGAATACACAAGGAACCACTGATACCAAAGCAGGCAGTCTCCTGCCTTCACTGTTTGGAAGCCACTATTGTGTTGGAGCGGGCGCTGCTTCACTGCGGGACATGGGTTTGTAACTTAACCAGTACTACAAATGTACCATATGCCAGAATGCGAAGAAGTGTAACTATGTACTGTAAAACTGATTGTAACACAATTGATAAGGTCGAGAGCTGCAAACGTTGTTATGCTCATTGCCAAGAGTTATAAGAATTCCAAACACTTTTTTTTGTTTTAAAGTCCCATACCCTTGTTAAAGACCCTCACCCTCGGCTTGGGCCTTTAACGCTGGAGCGGGCCTTTAATGGCCGGTATGGCCGGCTATGGTGGGCTATAAGGCTATAGTGTAGTCGGTGAGGTACTCTGCACTACATTATGGGCGATAATGTTTCCTGTGGTGATGACGTTATAAATAATGTAATGGGGAAATCCCTCCTCTGAAGGGGTGGTGAAAACCTCACCTCATTTGCACACTTACTAATCTAAACTGGTTCTTTTACAGACTGGGCACAATGTAAATCAGAAGGATAGCTAATTGCATTTTTAACAGTTGTAATAAAGAACTAACATGAATGAGGGTCACATACAAAGCTCTCTCTTGACCAAAATAGTTGCCAGCTCAGATGATAGGAAAATATATTTGTTAGACCTGTCAATCTGTCAGTCCGAGGCCGGTCTTCCCCCAAATGTTTTGCCTTTACCCTCCTATTTTTCTGAATTGTTTTTTGTTGGCTTTAGGACTCTGTGCACGTTACCAACCCTAACCAGTGCTAAAGTGCTTGTGCTTGCACCCTAAAACATGCTAAAACTGTCTTACAACTGATTTGCAAATTGAATTTACTTATATGACCCTAGTAAAGTGGTATATCATATACCCAGGGCCTGTAAATTAAATGCTACTAGTGGGCCTGCAGCACTTATTGTGCCACACACTTAAGTAGCCAATTAAAGCACGTCCCTCCCCTGCCATTGAAGCCTGTATGCAGTTTTAAACTGCTGATTTGACTTGGCAATATAACCACCTTGCTAACCCTTAAGCTTCTCTTTTATTGCCTATAACTCACCCTAAAGGTAGGTCCTAAGTAGCCCAACGGGTGAGGTGCATTGTAATTAAAAGTTTGGACATGTACTTTCAAGTTTTACTTGTCCTGGTAGTGACAAACTCCTGAATATGTTTTTCACTACTTTGAGGCCTACCTCTCGCATAGGATAACATCGAGTTGCCTTCTTACATTCAATAAATGTTAACTTTTGATTGGGGAGAGGTAATGTTTCATGTTTGGTGTCTGAGAAATTGTAGTCCAAAAACCTCTTTAATGGTAATATTGGATTTTACATTCCAATTTTGAAAATGGTACTTTTAGAAAGTTGGCATTTTCCTGCCCAAACATTTTGGGACCTGCAGCATGTTCCTGGATCACATTACTGAGTTTAGTTGGCAGTTGGACTTTGTTTGTTCCTCCCAGACACCCACACAATAGAGGAATTAGGTATGCCTAGATGGGCCATTGTTGTCAGGAGTAGGAGATGAAGCTGGGCACATCCTCATTTGCAACTGAATAGTCTGTGCCCTACCTTCACACAAAGGACTTGTCATCACTACATTCTTCATGCAACCAGCCTAGTCAGGGCAGGAGAGGCAGGAAACTTCAAGTACTTTAAAGAGAATTTTCTAGAAACATCTTCTTCAAAGAAGGCACCAGGTATGAAAATAGGACCCTAAGACCCACTCTTCTGTTCACTTTCTGGACCTGCGGAAGGACTTTCAGAGCACGGCCTGCTTCTATGATCTACTGTGTAATTCAGAAGACTGCTTTGCTGCTCCTGGAAGGATGACTCTGCTGCCAGAAGCCAGTCTTGAACCTTTAGAGGCCTGCCCGGCTTCGTGAGCCATTTTCTACTTTTTGAACCCAGGACTACCAGGGTAGCCTTCTGATCAGAGTTTCAGGGGCAGAAATGACTCCAGCCTTCTTGAACCCACACATGGACCCAGCCCATGGAAAATCCAACCCTCCAAGTGATGCCTCCTGAGTCGCAGACCCTTGGAAGTGATACTAAAGGTGTCCAGATAGCCAGAATTAAAAACTGTCTGGGAACCGACTGAAGACTGAAAAAAAAACAGTCTGTCTATCCACTCGGGACACCGGAGCAGGACGATAGGTCGCAGGAGCACTCTGATCGGAAATACCGGTCTCCTTCTCCCCCTGCCAGGTGACCCAGGAGGCTTTAACAGCAAGTAGCAAGTTAAAGCAGAGGGAATCCCCCTCTAACACGTACAGCACCTTAGCGAGTGCGACACTTTTTACCACACACAAAATCACTTAATATAGTTTATTCTTCACCCACACATACTCATTGGTCCTGAGGAAAGCCAGTTTTAACAAAAGGCCTGGCTGAAACATGTAGACCACACAGGACGTAGGAGCTCTTAATACACTCCACAACGTCCGCAAGCCTTTTTATTTGCTAACAGGGGCCCAGGAATTAAAATTATCCTTATACCCTCGGGAACTGGGACCACCTGCATAGCTTTTAACATCACGTTCATACCCACTATTCACTGCACACTCAGTAAGCATACCTGCTCCTCAGTAATCTGGAGTCGCAGCACACCCGGGACACATTCGGTGTCACTGTGGTGGGCCCAATGATGAAGCATGACACCAACTAGTTTGGTGTGTGAGGGCTTCATGATCAAACCAAATGGTTTGCCTACAGACGTACCTTCTGAGCCTCATTAACACAACTTAGCTAGTCCCTTTTTGATATTCCTATCCACTCAATGTGCCTCACCTGTCAGCCTGACTTTTCAACAGATCATGCTATGTTCTTATCTACAGCATCAAATCCTGTTTAGCGGTCCTTTGTGAAAAGGGTATCCAGCCTTGTGGAGCCCTTGTTGGCTACAGCTTCCAGAGTCGTCCCGCTAGAGATTTTCGACTTCTAAAAAAGAGACTAAGTCTGAATGTAGAAATCTTCTCAGCAACTTTGTCCAGTGGCTCCTTGACAATGACAAATCATTCTTGGACACCATCTGCAGCGTTGCTCCACTGAACATCTACCTCCTCAGAACAGCGGCGTTGACATGTTTTCTAATTCTGAAGGTAAGTGACAACAGGGTCCAATCCACTTTTAGTACCTGACCCGCACTTTATCTCGATGTACACAGTTGGCGCCTTGAACTTTTCATAGCTAGAGTTTCCATTAATTAATCACATCTAGAGTGCCCTCAATGTTGCAGGTGTTTAATTTGGAAGTATGTTTCTATTCTAAAGTACTTCATGATGATGATAATGATGTTGCTGATGGCACTGGAGTTCCCATGATGGAGTTTTCTGATATTTCCCACTGGTGACTTATCATTGGATCATTGACATCATTTTGATGCATACAATATTTAAACACCAAAATATCAGAAAATAAATATCCTTAAAAAAAATATCACCTTCCTATACTTAACTATTACAACCAAAAATATCAAAAATACAAATATCACTGTTTGAAAATATCGATGTTTACTTATTTTGAAAACACCAATAGCAGAAAAATTAATATTGTCACCTTTAAATGAACATATAATATATCACAAATATCAATTCACGCAATATCCACTACAATAATATTCCCAAAATAATTACATTATCATTAATAAATATTTAAAAAACTACTTTTTATATATAACAAATATTTAAAACAAACAAAACATTTTATATATGTTCAAATAAAAAAAATATATCACATTACCAAAATATTTGTATTTTACCCAAATAAAATATATAAGTAAATTTGTGACAATATAAATAAAAAACTATTTCCAATAACTTCAAACATTTATACAAGAACTTAAATAATATATATCTATATATAAATATATTGAAGTTGCCGCCAACCTCCACTTGTAGCAGGACAACACACGCACACAGACTACAGCAATCGCTTAGATGTTTATTTCAATGTCGCCATTACACGTTTCAACTCGCACAGAGTCTTGATCACATGACAACATCGCAAAGATTTTTTTTGCTTTTAAAGTGACATAGTGCTGATCAGTACATTAACTGAGTGTTACGACAGTCATAGAAATAGTAGTCCCATTGGAATAACTTTTTGTAATATACAAGGTTTTTCAATAAACAACCATGATTATGCATACATAATATATCTTGTGCAAATCTATAAATAAATATTCATAGATATATACATATAAATACAAAACTTGATAAAAAAACAATATGATCATTAGGTTGACAGAGGATTGTGTCAATAATGTTGCACATAAAAGAGAGCTTCTAAATACTTGAAACTGCGATTAAAATCCAATAATAGGTTTAATATACAGCCAGACTAATGGAGCGTTTTTTTTTAAATAGGCACATAAATGTGTAATTAAAAAAACAAAATATTGTAGACAATATTTTTATTGTTATTTTTATTGTTTTTATTATTCCTATTGGATTGTGAGTTTCAGTTCAAATAAAGCTTGTCAACAAATCCTATTTGGTAATTTATATCAGTAGAACATGGGTATTAAACATCAATAAAAGTCCAAATCTTAGACCCAGACATTTGTATCACAAAGAAACATGGCTCTATATATAAATATCAGATTCTTAATAAACCTAAACGACTGTCTAAATAAAGTGAAATGTGCAAATGTGCAGATAATAACTTATAAGAAAGACAAATTGTATCAAATACTCTAAAAACTGTATTTCCAAACAGTTGATAATGTTTTCTTCAAGGCATTGTAGGTAGCATATCTTTTAATTAAAACTTGGAAATAATTTTGGTTCTCAGCTAGATTTGTGCACTTTTAATTTTGAATTTGTGACTTTGATGGTATTGGCCACTGGACTGCGCTTTCAGTGGAAAGTTAAACCCCTATATAATGCTATGTTATAAGGCAATTCATACTTCTAGACCTGTATTACAACCGATTTTGTTCCTTAGCACCAAATTCAATGCAAATCTCAGTCACAGAATAGGTCCATCATATAAATACATACATATATAAATATATAAAAACCTGTAAACATGTAATTATATAAATGTTTAAATATATAAATAAAAATAAAATACCATAAAATATTACGCCTAAATTTATCCTATTATTAGGTATTACGTCAGTGACTAAGATAACGCTGGTGTAGCGGAATTACAGCATTGTTCAGTATATTCAATTTATGTGATTGTCAAATGCAAGTATATAAATCTTCTGTGGTATTTAAACCTCCAGGCTGCTTAGTGTTCATCAACAAAATATATTTGTTTTCTAGTTTTCTCAGAGTGTCTTCCCTGTTACCACCCCAACGGCTGGCTGGGACTGAATCAATTAGGAAGAATTTAAAATCCTCAGTTTTAGATTTGTGTTGTTCCCTAAAATGTCTCGCCACGGGATAGGTATTATCTTGATTGTTGATGGCACAAATGTATTGTAGTATACGTTTATGCGCCTGGAGTTTGGTGCTTCCGATATATATAACAGAAAACCTAAATTACCATTTGCCATAGAAGGACTAACTGATTAAAAAAATCAAACTATAAACAACCTTAGCCAATAAAATAATACAAACAATTAAATCAACAATATAAAAGGCACACTAATTTTTTTCGACTAAATACTTCACAAATGACAAATGCTGCAAGACAAGGAAACTCTGCAGGATTCTCTGACCAGATCCTTAAAGAAGAAATATATACATCTCGAGAACTATGTAACTAAGTAAGTAAATCTTATATTTAAACTAAAACCTCCCTGTACATAAACTTAAAACATTAAAATAGTAGGTAATTAACAAAACACTCTCCAACTTCTATCTCTTTAGATGTGACTCCAAGAAGAAAACACTTTGGGCCTGATTACAATCGCAGCAGCATCAGATTCTCCAGCAGCCTAGTAGGCAGTCTGCCCACCCTATTTTGATGTGTGTGGTTTGTCAACTGAAAGACCGCCCGGCTACCACCCGGCTACTGCCGGGCATGCTCAACTGCCATGTAGGCGGTCTCAGGGGAAATCAGCTGATAGCGGGAGGCCAGTCACTTTTTCCACCCAGCCAATCACAATCTGCCTTCTTGCCGAGGCAACTGTGGTAGTCAAACCTCCACACTTGAGTCGGCAGAAAGCAACGCATATTAGGCTGAAGCTCATCTTCACTCACCATTACACCTCCTCTATAAACATGAACCTGATCTTACAAGTCATACCACTGCTGCTGATGCAACACGAACATGGGCCAAAGCACATGTGCACATACTTATCAGTAATCAGTGGGAAACAAACACTCCTGTATAAAAAAATCATAAAATCAAGTTGAAATATCTATTTGTTGGTGCATATGACCATTACTATGATGAATGCCTGAAACAAAATGCACATGACCATCACTTACAATGGCAACCAGTGTATGCAAGCAAACATCCAAATATATAGGCTGGGTTACCTGACATCATGGGAAAGACACATATCTCCTTCATATGTCAGTCTCAAACATTGCCAGAAATCAAACAATTGCTAAGAGAAAGAAATACCAAGAATACATTTTTGAAAATCCAAACCATAGACTAATTTAAAACAAATGAGATAACTCTCTCAAAATAAAGAATGCCAAATGACAGTCCAAAATGCTGCATGTAAAGTCCTGTGCACTTTTCTTCCTTGCCACAATGCTTGCCTCCTATATCCCCGCCAAGGGGATCCTCCTCAGGAAGGGGCATCCAGTGGGGGGAGCAGGCACCTCACATAACCTAGATGGGACAGGGACTTGGGCTTTGGAGGGTGAACTTGGATTTTGGAGGGGTGTCCTTGGCTTTAGGAATGGGAAGGGGAGTCTTAGAAGTGGAAGGGGTGGATTTGAATTTGAGGGGGGTTTGGAAGTGGAAGGGTGATATTTTTGTTTGTGAGTGTGGGCCTTGGAAGTGGAAGGGGTGGATCAGCCTTTTTTCAGGGGAAGATTGGGATGCAGGATGGATGTGTTTGGGTGTGGGAGGGGTGTATAACTGTTTAATTGGCCTGGGTTTAGTAATGGGAAGGGTCATGGCAAGGGTAACATGGGGATCCTCAATTGGGAGCTTGGGAGGCTGTGTGAGAAGGAGTGGGGTTTGGGAGGCACAGGGACTGGCTGTGTGTGATGGGCATGTATCTGTTGATGGTGCTGTTGTCTGTGGGTCTGATGTATGTTTGGCAAGTGTGGGTTTGTCTGGTGCCCTAGATGTCTGTTGTATGTATGATTGGGAGAGCCTCATTTTTTTATGTGTGTACTCTAAGGATGTTGTGTTTGTCGTGTATAATGTGGATGCGATGAGGGTGTGGATGGTGACTGCGCTTGTCTGTGCTGTGGCATGTCGTGGTGAATGTCAGTGTGGCAGAGATTGTGGATATGATGGTTGCTGTGGTGGTGACTGTGGTGGTTGTTGTGGTAGTAACTGTGGGTGTGGTGGTGTCAGTGTCATCTGTGGATGTGATGGGTGTGGCTGGTGATTGTGGGTTTGGTGAATTCTGTGGATGTGATGGGTGTTTTGGTGGTGACAGTGGGTGTGGTGGTGACAGTGTCATCTGTGGATGTGATGGGGGTATGGCCGGTGAATGTGGGTGTGGTGGTTGCTGTGGTGGTGATCGTGGGTGTAGAGTAGGAATGAGTTCACAGAGTTCCGTTACACGGAATCCCGCAAAGTGCCCCAATACCTCCACACCACTTCACAGAATTCCTCTCAAGGACGGATATAAATATAACATGCTTAAGTGAAGAGCATTGGGACTAAGCACACTGAAGCAAAGCACACTTGCAAGGAGGCATACGTGGTGGTGTCAGTGTCATCTGTGGATGTGATGGGTGTGGCTGGTGATTGTGGGTTTGGTGAATTCTGTGGATGTGATGGGTGTTTTGGTGGTGACAGTGGGTGTGGTGGTGACAGTGTCGTCTGTGGATGTGATGGGGGTATGGCCGGTGAATGTGGGTGTGGTGGTTGCTGTGGTGGTGATCGTGGGTGTAGAGTAGGCATGAGTTCACAGAGTTCCGTTACACGGAATCCCACAAAGTGCCCCCATACCTCCACACCACTTCACAGAATTCCTCTCAAGGACGGATATAAATATAACATGCTTAAGTGAAGAGCATTGGGACTAAGCACACTGAAGCAAAGCACACTTGCAAGGAGGCATAAGTCACATAAAGAAAGCATACTGCAGTATACTACATCAGGTACAAAGCTCACTGCAGTGAGTGTGCAGAACACTACATTGAAAAGCATCAGGACTGAATTGAATATTGAATTCACTGCAGCCAAGCACACCAGGCACAATGTACACTGCAGTGAAGTAGATTGGGCACAGTGCACACAGCAGCGAAGTACAAAATTAACACTGCAGTGAAGTAAATTGGTAACAAGGCACAGCACCGTGAAGTAAATCAGACACACAATGCAGTAACAGAAACACTACTGATAAACAACAAATCATCGCACCAACAGAAATCACATTTTCCTAAATCTTCTACAAGTAAATCTAAAGAACAGAATCTTTGATATTCAGACTCGGTTTAATAGTTATACATGGGGGTCAAGAAGAGCACAATCCTTAAGAGCCAATAAGATTTAAAGACTTGTAAGTCACAATATACAGACACAACAGTCCAATTTAAATTTCTTGAGATCTTCCTTGTAAAACAGGATAACAGAACCGAAAGTTCATATCATAGATTTTCTTTATTTGAAGTTACGTCATGTAGATTCAACAAAAACACCCTACATGACGTAACTTCAAATAAAGAAAACCTATGATATGAACTTTCGGTTCTGTTATCCTGTTTTACAAGGAAGATCTCAAGAAATTGACTCCGTCTCAAATTGAAGATTTCATTTCACATTGTAAACCCAGTACTACTATTTAATCTAAGAGAGTTAGTGTATGTGTGGTTTTTCCTTATGGGAAGCACCACTACCGACTTTTCTTGTTATCGGTTTAACAGTTATACATGAATAACTCGAATGATGATGGTGAGCATGGCCATATCATGTGCCCCGCAAGAATACAAATGAACGGCTGCTTTATACAACTCTGAACACCTCAGGCTCCAGAAATCTCTAAAACCACCAGCTGTTTTCTTCATATGTGGTACATGGTTTATAACGGGGTGTCCAACAATGTAGTAAACTCAGGGGGTAGATCAATTATGGACTTTCAACATAACCTCCATCTCAATGACTTTGATTTACATTAATTATATCTACTTTGTTCTTCCATGCACTTTTAAAAATTGCCATTGATATGATACTCTTTGACCCGCTTTGTACTGCTCCTGTTTAACAGCTACATTCGAAATAAGTGAATGTAAAAGTGCATAACGTGGGTGCCTCAGTCCCTCCGCCTTCCTGTGGAGAGTCCCGCCAGAGCTGTGCATCATCAGAGAGTGCTTTTGCTCCAGGAAGGGGCAGGAAGAATCAGAAAAGATGGCAGATGGGGTACAGGGGACATTAGCTGTGTGCAAATACTAGTATGCTGAAGAAATAAACTGCTGCAGTGAACTCCGCTACTCCAGGGGTCGTCAGAGTTTTTTTTGCCAAACTCCATGCTCCAAGTGGAATGAATGGTGGGGAGGTGTCGGTGTCAGTATGTTTGCTAATGCTCAGCTGTGGTTTGTGTGTGTGTTGTACTAGTGTCTTCATGAGTGTATCTGTGAAAATGTTTGCATGTACTTAGTACAGGTGTAGGAATAGGGAATTGGGATGAGGAACAAGGGGTAATGGCCACCAGGTTGGGATGGATGGGAGGCTGCGATGAGGGAGGAGACCAGAGTCTGAAAAGACCTCTGTAGGCCAGACATTGCACTGTGAATGCCTTCCAGGTAGGATACAATATGTTGCAGAAGGCTGCAGAAATGTGCCTCAGAAGGTCAATAGCCTCTTTACTCAGCCCAGCCGGGGTGACAGGGGCAGGGGGATGCCTGAAGCGAAGGAGATTGAGGCCCTTTTAGGGCTGCAGTACTAGCCTACTGGGTGGGGAGAAACAGGGAGGGTGGGGATGGTACTGGGGGACAAGGATGATGTTGTCAGAGTCCTTGTAGGGTCCGCCACCATTAGAGAGTGTCCACTGGAGGTTGTGTCATTCATAGCACTCCCCTCACCCTCTGGGCCACTAACTCTGTTCGGTCTCCATGGTGTCAGGACCAGAACCACCATGGCCAGCTGCTGCCCCAACATGGTCAGCTCTTGCTGCTTCACTTGCCCTGGATTATCCTGAAATTACATATTCAATAGGTTAATTGAATCAGTGTGAACAAAACTGATCCTGACCTGTGAGCACAAAACTATTTCAAAGTTTACAGATTTCAGATGCTTCAAGGCTCCCAATCTTGGATTCAGCATTAGCATGAGGTGATTGCAAGTATGCGGAATCCCATAACTCACCGAAGTGACATGCTTCATCATCTGGGATCTCCTCCCAGCTGTAACTCCTAGTGCAGACGAGGGTTACAACCCCCTCACTGTGAGGGAGGAGCTTTGGGATGTTTTATTGATGTTATCCCTAAGTAAGGGCTACTAAACCCAGGATGAAAAGCTGTAAATGTTATATGTAAGTGATGAGCACAGTGCAAACTAAGGTGAAAATGTGTAAAGTGAGCTAAAACTAACTATCAAGAGAGAAAAGACTTTAATGGTTATCTCTTGATGTTCGGAATAAAAACAGTGCAAGGTGCAGTTTCAAATAATAACTGAAAGTGTGGTCTACATGTTTTGGCTATCATGACCTAACAAGTTTCTAGCCTTCTTCATGACCTGGATGTAAAATGCTACTGCGTATGTGTACTCAAAAATAGCTGTGACCAAAAAATTAAATCAATGGAACCAATACAACCTACACCACACAAAATCTCTGATGGAGGATCATGGTGTACTAGTCAACCTGTGTAGAAAAAGATGAGGGACATCAATTAATCAAGTGTCAGTGAAAAATATGCAAAAGTCAGTTAATAACACCAACCATTACGATGTCCAATGGAAACTTACCTGTCAATTATGAGTAAGGAACATCACCTCACATGGCAGCGGCACAGGACGTGAGGCACCGCTCTGAAAAGTACAGAGTGTCAAACAGGGAACAAAACTGATCCAATAAGGTGATCTATTTATATCAACAACTTGTGACTAATAGAAAGGCTTTACTATAAAGAAAAGAAAAACAGTACAATGACCATGTTAGGAAACTTGAAGTGTAATAATGATGATGTCATTGAATGAATTTGAATTCATAGTTCAACTACAATATATGTGTCAGATATGTGGTTGTCTATTGTTCAATCGCATAAGTTGTCATGGCTGATAGTAGATCGACAATAGACTAAGACCCAAAAATAGCCTAAGCCCAAAAATTGTTCAGAGATAGCAGTGGCTATATCTCTATGCAAGCAATGGGGTAAACATCATAGATGTTAGTCTTAGCTCACCACAGAGGAAAACCTTCAACACGACTTCATATCCACATGATTGAACATATTGTGCATTGATAATCAGAAGATAATGATGACTCCAGTACCTAGTGCAATGTTGAAAACACGGTACAACAGCAGCATAGGTATGAAAGAGCTGTTGTATAAAAAATGTGAATGCTGCCAAACAATTTGTCGATTAGCACATATGTTGGTATTCTTTATACGATGTCCCTTAAACAAAAATACGTTAGGTGATAAAGCGCCCCTGGGCATTACATCGTGGAGTAACAAGAAATGTGGGCTGCACACAAATAGAGAGCAATTTAGAAAGGGGGAGAGTGCATTGCGCGTTAGCGCAGTTTATTAGACTGTCTGAACGTAAGTCAAAAACGATAAAAAAATTTAAAACTGCCTCACTGTTGCTTACGATAACAATCAAAGGCAGCTTAAAGCTCAAAAACAAGGCATTATGGGACAATGATGGAACATCCGAGGTGCGAGGCTAATTTTATCTAGTCTCGCGGTGCCTCTTGACTTTAGAGGGAGAGTAAAGAGTACAAACGGCACCAAATCCACTCACGTGGCAGGTGCACGGCGCATGATGCATAGCGCAAAAGGAAATGTTTCTACAATAACAAAGGTAAGGTGGGCTTACCTATCCGCTGGTACCCCGGGCTATGCAAGGCTGCAACTGGAGGCGCCGAGAAAAGGCACTGCCTGCCATTGTATTTAATCCAAGTTCTTATTCCCCCATAGTCGCTCCGGAAATTGCTTGGCTGAACACATGCGGAAGATTGGAAATGTAGGGCGTCATTTATGAAAAGTGACGCATCGCTGCGTGAAAACAGCTATGCGTCACTTTTCATTGCGCCCTCCTTGCGACACCAATGATGCGTCATATTTGCAGTATGACGCATCATGTCAGAAGGAGTTACAGATACGTCAGTATTTCTGACGTATCTGTAGGCGCAAAAGTGACGCATTGCTGGAGTGTGTCACAAAAGTGACGCAACTCCAGCAATGTGTCCTTTCACATGGGGCAAGCCCCACGTGAAAGCGCCTGCGTCAGTCTTACGCCTGCTGTGAGGCAGGCATAATATTTTGACGCATTTGAGTCCTAGAAGTGGTGCAGTGAAATTTTATAGCTTTTACTGCGTCACTTCCATGACCCTTTTTTGCGTCAAAACGGCCCCCTTGCATACATTATACCTGGCGCAGGTATAATGTGGCGCAGGGGTTTACAAAGTGACGCATCTACCTAGATGCGTCACTTTGTAAATATGGTACAAAAGGGGGTGGTGATGAACTAATGGATTAAACCCAGATCTTTTGACTGGGAGTGAGTGTTTGATTGATTCAGATGCTCCGTCCATCACCACGCCCTTCTGTACCGCTTTTGGCCGCCATAAGTGTGGCTGGGTATGCTCAGACGTGAGTCCCTTGCTCACTTTGCCACTGGATTCAAGCAAGCCGGGCTGAAGACGGCTGGAATGCCAGAAACCGGTCCTCGGAAGCTTGTTTACGGTACAGGGAAGACATGGCTTGGCAGTTCGGGCTGGACTGTTCCCATGAGGCACAGGGTCAGACTGATTTGCATATAGCCATGTCTGAACTGGGGTGGCAGAGTGGGCTAAAGAACGGTGATGGATTAAACCCAGATCTTTTGACTGGGTGTGAGTGTTTGATTGATTCAGATGCTCCGTCCATCACCACCCCCTTCTGTACCACTTTGTAAATATGGCGCAACACGGAGCATTTTTTACGCCACTGGTGCATCACAAAAAGTGACGCACCGGCGGCGTAAAAGTGACGCACGGCCTCATAAATGAGGCCCGTAGTTATTTGTACAGCACTACTTATGATCTCGAGATTAATTCAATAAACCGCTGCAGAATAGAAATACTGCTAGTCTAGTATAGCGATTCTTTTCAAATCTGATAAATTTAGAAGTTACAAAATTATCAGAATGCAGAGTGGAGCATTGAAAAAACTAATTAAATAATCATTTGTATAACTGGATTGCCCATCATGATGCAATAAAGTTACCAGTGATTGAAAAAGCACATGGAATGTGTCACAAAGCTGCTGTAAATAAGTGCCTATAACAAGTAACTGAATACAAGGGTAAAATATAGATCCGGTGTCACAAAGAATAAACACATGTCAAGGATCCATAATGGTCCTATTAAGAAGATGTTAATAATTATCAAAGTTTAAGTTAGGACTTCCTGTGTAGGTCAAGTTCCCGGTGCAGTAATGGCACATATGTCACCATAGTTGTAGGTGGCGCTCCCAGACCCTCGGACTTTACTGTTATGTATATGTAGATTGGGGGATTTATTCTGTTGCGGTCTTTAAACTTTTTCCCTTGGACCCTCTCATCCTGGTTTGTACTTATGCATGTATGCAACATAATATGCAGACATTTGGCCCAGTGTTGTCACAACACTAGATAGTTCCTAACTCATGTATGAACTGGTTTCTACCCCATCATTATGTATCACCCAGAACAGTGTTACCCTGTCCATACTTTGACCTCCGTAGTTCAGTATAGTGAACTGATGTCACCAAAAATGATACCTACCAAAAAACCTTCGTACAGTATCTCTGCAAGTCATTAATGTCTGCTTAGTGTACATTTTACAAATGTGAAATATGAATCAATGAGAGTCAACAAATACAGCAATGCCATATAAATAGTTGAATAAACTGAATGCATTTTAACTTTCAATGTGCATTTGACAATGTAGAACACTCATTCCAAAACACTAAAATATAAGCCTGATTTCAAAATTGATGGTGAAATCAGTACTGAAGTAACTTAGCAATGTATCTCATACCATATACATACTTGCTGAAGACAGTGAGACACAAAGATTGGGGAGGATTTACAAATGACTCATACAGCAACTTAACTTACATAGCCACAGAAACCTGCCCAACACACTTCAGTACAGAGGAAAATAAATTATCACATTTAACTCCCAAATGCCTATAGGCCATAGATGTGTGTGGGTCTAAGTGAAATGGTTCCACTACATATGGTGGCTTGCACTGTGGCTCGCAATGTTTATGAACATCATAGTACTTGTCTGAAGACAGCATTCACTATGTAATACTTACCTCAAACACTCACATATAAATCTGAATTGGTAACACATTACACCTTGATAAAGGTCAACCTTTGTCTACTGAGTCATGAGTTTGCCCTGATTTACAGTGCACCTGAATGATTATGCCTGCATATATGTAATGGGAATTCCCATCTTGCACAATCCCTGCAAGTACGCCATTCATCTCCAACATCACTTCATCATATTATCATAGCAAATGAAATATTGAAATGCTTTAGGGTATGTGTTACTCCATCACCAATGTGTACACATTCCTGTCTGTGTTACCACAATAACTAAATACCTATCACCATTATTTGTCACACATTTGTGAAGAGGCAAGACCTCATGCTAATCTTATACTCTAAGCATTCATGGTATAGTATTTCTGATGCCTTCACCTTTTGGGATATATATATAGAATATGTATTGTCTGTGTAGAATCCCAAATTAACTGTTTGGGGTTTGGTACATCCACTTCATCATAAGCGCCCAGTATGCTATGTCACATGTAATAGGGCATCATCCACATTAGTGAAGGATCATCACACCTGACACAATAAAGATTAGTGGCCTGTTTGGTACAGATGCCCGCCATGACATCAAACTACTTGAGGTAAATATGGAGTTAAGACAGACATGTTTCTGCTTAAACCAGCCTATTGTTTGTGGACAGGAATAATGTGGGATCCTGTCCCAAAAATAGTAGACAAAGCACATCATCATCATCATACACTTTTTGCAAAACATACACTTTCCAGGACTCTCCTTGTGTGTTGGACATGGGGGCGGCATACGTGTAAATGTGAAGAATCCTAGCTGTAACAAAACATGGGTCATGTAACATGTGAAACTCTGATCAGAACTTACCTTCTTGTTGCTGATGTTGGGCCCTTAGGTCCACCTACCTCTTGCGGCAATGGACGCTATGCGATCATAGACCCTTAAGGTCCGCACCTTTCTCGTGATGGCCATCCACATGTTGCACTTCTTATGGGTGTTGACCTGTAGTGATACAAAAATAGTAAAGAAAACATTTGAGATGTGATTTTTTTGTTTGTCTGTATTGCTGTCACCTACATTTTCTACAGATATTAATAGCATAACTCACGAGTTAGCATATAACATGTGTATTTTCAGGATGTGCTATCTGCAGCCTGATGATCATGTTGTCACATAAACTCCACCTTGCATCTACTCTTACTTTGAAAGGGTCACCTTGTGGCCATTAAATAAGTTACTTCAAGGCAGTGTGATACTCTGAAGGGATCTGGAAGCTATTGGCAGCTCTCAAATTACATCCTAGAGAGGAATGATCTAGGCTGAGGGATATGTTGGACTATACACATAGCTAATATGATTTATATTAGTCACTTTACAGACCACATAGATTTCTCCAGTTGTGAAGAGTACGAAATATAATTTACCTTGACCATGATGGTATTTGCCAACTTTTCACACATATATCAATCATATACGTGTATAGAACTCTACATATACACAAATTATGGCATCTTTGGGTCAATACACTTATTAATGATGTTGTGTGGTCAACATTGCAGAGTGCTTACTACTCACTAACATCATTTTCCTATGGCAGGTCCACAATATCTGATAATTCGCCATCTCCGAAGGTGTAATCTATACTGGATTTGTGTGAACGGCTGGAGACTGATCACTTGCCTTATAACAGGAATCCCACACGAATTCACAAATTGTCAAACTGATGGCAGTATTCCATTGTGTGGCCACAGCATCCTTTCAATACACTGTGGCAACATTTGGTGGTATCTCAAAACCATCCGTCTGTAGTGTGCTACAAGTACATTCAGCAATGATGAGAAACGCGGACAGCTACATCCAGTTCCCACAATGTCAGGATTTGGCCAATGTGAAGGGTGATTTTCACGCAATTGCATGCCTACCACTTGTGGTTGGAGCTATTGATGGCACCCAAAATTGCCTTAATGCCACTGCAGGCCAGGGAACAAATGTACCGGAATACTAAGAACTTCCATTCAATCAAGTTTCATGTTGTCTGCTTACCTGGTTTATATATCTCAAGCATCTGTGCCCAGTTCCCTGGTTCAGTCCATGATTCCTTTGTGCTATGGAACAGCACTATACCCCTGCAAATGTCACAGCTTAGACCAGAGAGAGCTTTGTGTGTTGGTAAGTACAATCTGTCATAATAATGCTAATGCAATTTTTAAGATATGTGTTAGATATTTTAACTCTCTTTTGTCTTCCATTTAGGAGACGCAGCCTATCCTAACCAACCATGGCTGTTGGCACTGTTGAGGAATCCATCCATGCCAGGGAATGTCCCCTTCAATGAGGCCCATGGAAGAACACAAAGCCAGTGGAGTGGGCTTTCAGGCTTCTGAAGGCCAGATTTTGGTGTCTGGACAAAACTGGTGGAGCCCTCCTCTACTCACCCGCTAAGGTGCACCAAATCCTTGTGGTCTGATACACGCTCTACAACATCACCTGTGGCGGAAGGTCCCTTACTTCTTAAAGGGTCCAGACCACAAAGAGCCACCTGGTGAGGATCCTGAAGTGCCAAATGAAGATAATAGTGGTGATGAGGAAGGAGTCGACTTGCGTCAAGATTTCATTGACAACTTATTCTAATGACTGTAAGTATCTCTCTACATTTATTCACTTGTACAGTAACACCAACTATTTATGTGATGATGAGTGAAGTATGTGGTGTTAATTTGTTAAGAATGGCTCACTCAGGGGAACCCAGGCTTTTTTTTTTGTCCTCATTTACTACCCCGGTCGTACCATTAAAGTCTAAAAGGGAGTGACACACTACCTCAGAAATCTGGGTGACAAAGCCTTAGATCAAAATAGGCTGCACCAAAAGTGATGTCGTACCCCAACAAGACCTTCGTACAAAGACCAAAGGTAAGCTGCATTACAAAACATCTACAGGACACAACCTGATGTATCAACTTAAACCATGGGTGAAGGCGAGGGCAGCTTAATCAATGGCCCAGCGAAAAAAAAACCAGAAAAAAAAAACCCTGTCCAAAGCCTCACTGTTGACCCCAATTCAGAAGATGCCAGAAGGCTCTCTTATTCTGATTGCCCAATCTCATTAGGTCTAGCCTAGAAACTTGCAATATTGATGTCTGCCAATCCTGTAAAGAAGGTGGTAAAGAGTCTTTCCACTTTTTGCAAATTTCTCTTCAGGCCAAAAGGATGGAATAGAACAGAAGGTTTTTGGCTGGACCCGTGACTCCGTCTATCAGTCCGAAGATTAGATGTGCCGAATTTATGATAATTTGCTGATCAAGGGAAGTTGACAATAAACTATTTATAGAATCCCAAAAAGGAGATAAGATTGGGCAATCAAAAAACATATGTAAGTCCGAAGCAGCTATTTCTCCACACCTCATACAGGCTACAGACGTTCCTTGTGAAAATTTTGAGAGCCTCTGTGGTGAATAGTAGGCCCTATGCAGTGTGAAGAGATGATTACGTCGAAGCCACGCAGGTTTAACAATGTCCCACAGCGTCTTAAAGGAATCCAACCAAAGGCTAGTCACATCCTGGGCTAACAGGGAGCTCCCCCAGAGTTTGTCGGCCAGTTGGAATTCGCCATCAATCTCCTCTAAGATTGTGTGGTACCAAAAGTAGATCTCCTTCTTAGCAGGGATTTTATTTAGCAGTTGGAGCTCAAGATGGTTACCTCCACCTACTGGGAATCTACTCTTGGTTATGGACTGTGACTGAGCCCAGCTCGCTATCTGCAGGTATTTAAACCTTGAAAGGTCTGAGCCAGTCCTTTCTGTAAGAACTCCCATGGTAAAAGAACCCCTTCTACAAACAACTCGCCCCATACTTTGATCCCTGCCTCCCTCAAGGGTAAAGCGAGACTATCCTTAAGCCAACCCGGGCCCCCCGGTGAATCCCAAAGAGGTGCTTTACTGGAGAAATAACCCAACAAGACGGAACTAAGCAATTTAAACCATGTTTTAACCATATCTTGTAAAACTTTAAGTTTTATTTTCTTGAAAAATTTGGGGTCACCAAATTTAAAAAAAATCCCTCCTGTGAAAGGCTTGCCCCACTAAGCATAGCTCTAAACATGCAGCTTATCCCAATGTTAGAGGGCATCTTCAATAACATACGAGAATGGGTAAATTGAAATGCCCATGCATACAATGGAATATCTGGGGTTGCTAACCTCCCTTTTCCCTATGACGCCTTAGTTTTTTCCAGGCAATCCTAGGTATGTGTTGTGCCCAAATGAATGAGTTGATGTCGCTCTGCAGCTTTAATAAAAGTGAGGGTTCAAAATATAAGGGAATAGTATTAAACAAAAAGGTGACTTTAGGCAAAATTGACATTTTTATGAGATTACCCAGAATGGACAAGGGTAATGAAGACCATGTTTTTATAAGTTTCCTACAGTCTTTTGCAATTGCCCAAAAAATTGTTTCGCCGATTGTGTTAATATCCTGAACAATAGTGATACCTAGGTATTTCATTTTAGAGCTAGATTGTACTCCCTCCACTAACTCCTCATTATTCCAGCCCAATGATCTCCATTTTGGCGGCATTGATCTAATATCCAGAGAACTCTCCAAAATCATTAGCAAGTTTGATTACCGATGGTAGGCCTGTAGACAATTCTGAGGAGAAAATCAGAATGTCATCCGCGTACAGGGCTACCCTCTTATCCCATTCTCCATACTTGAATGACTTGATGTTAATATCATCCCTTCATTTTTGGGTGAAAGGTTCAATATATAAATCAAATAGGAGAGGGGAGAGTGGGCAGCCCTGACGGGTTCCCCTTGTGATGTTAAACGGGTCAGACAGTACACCATTCACCAAAAGGCAGGCTGAGGGATTTTGATAAAGCAGTCGCACAGCTCGACGAAATACGTCTCGGATGTTAAATTTACCTAAGACCCCCAACAGGTATGACCAATTCACCCTGTCGAAGTCCTTAGTAGCGTCGAGCGTGATAACAGCCAATGGTATGGAGCAGGTTGATGCCACATCTATAGCACCTATCAAATCATATGTTAATTCAAACAGTTGTCGACCCTCAACAAACCCCCTCTGATCTTGGTGCAAGATGTCACCTGCGACTGACCCCAGTCTATTAGCCAAAATGGAGGCAAAGATTTTATAGTCGACATTAAGTATAGAAATTGGCCTGTAAGACCCCCAGTTTGATGCCGGTTTACCCGGCTTTAATATCAGCGTTATAGATGCCTTATCCCATGAAGCTGGGGGACCCAGGCTTAAGGTGTTTGTCGACCAACGTTTTTACACATTGACTACTGTGAACAGTTTCATTGTTTATCTCTGAATGTTCTTTCTTTAATTGTGTCCTCCAAAAGTGGACTTTGTAATGTGTCTAGTCTGTTAAGATTGATCAGTAATCTTTTTGTTTTGATCTGTTTCAGGTTTCCTCACCCTTGTCATCTTCATTTGGACATTACAGAGTTGTGACCTTGGTCGTTATAGGGTGCTGTTTCAAAGTACAAAGGGAACATGGGTTGATCCTGGGACAGACAAGCACAGACTTTAGGTATACAGAATGTGTACCTAGACAACTTGTACACTGATTGAATGGAAGATTATAGGACTTTGTCATTTGTTGGCACTAAGGAAAGATGTGTGTCATCATTAGGTCAAACCACATGTGATGGTGGATGCAAATCATGCTAATCTGTCTTCACATTGGCTAAATCCTCATTTTGAGTAGTGTATGTAGCTGTTGATGTGCCTTATCATTGTAGGGTATACTTCTTGTAGGGCACTAATGCAACTTGGTTGTGACATTCTACCAGATACTGGAACAGTGTATTTGAATTATCTTGTGGCCACAATATGGACTACTGCCATGTTTTTGTCTATTGGTGTGTTAGATGTGGGATTTATATTATGAGACGTTAAATTTGGCTCCAGCTGTTGATTTAAATCAATAATAGTTTGCCAATTGAATCTGACTGTTTTAGAATCTATCCCTTTCTTACATGGTACCAGCTCCATTTGAACTGTAGATGTGCAAACAGCACTGGGTATTTGGGTTCTGCATGAGTTGTAATGTTTTAGGAACACTATGACAACCAAATATTTGTTATAGTGCATTAAAATACTAGTGGTTGATTTGTGGTTACTTTATGTTATTTCTGACTTATGGTTGGCACATTACCTACAGGTAAATTATGTTGGAATAGACAAACATCGCAATGGTTGACATTACAAAATGTGTGGTAGAAGGAAAACTGAAAACAAATTGAGGAAAGGAATACAACAGCAGTCTTTAATGTTGGCAGTTTGGGGTTTTATTAAACAAAACCAAAACAACTGAAAGACGGTGAAAAGAAATAACCAAACAAAACATGGAATTGTCAGTCATGGTAGATAAAACTATCATTGTGAAGCCAGATTTGTTGGAAGCCCAATGTCCGATATACACCTGGCATCACAAAAGGTAAATGTGCCTGTGTGTAGTCCACAAAGTGAATGGTAGGCACACAGTGGAGGAAATTATATGTGGGGTTTCTTACTGGTGATGGAGGTCTTGCCTACCTCTTCTGCTGATAGTTTGGGTGGGCGTCCCCTCCGGCGGGGGGGGGAGGCAATGATCCACAGCTGTTTCGACTGGGATGGTTGAAGGTAGTTCCTCCTGTGGCAGGGCCTCCCATTCTGTGGCTGCCGCAGATGTACATGGGCTGGGGTAAGATGGTGTTGGGCCAAAAAAAGGGGTAGATGGTGAAGGGAAAGCCTTGCACACATGGGTGAAGATGTCCTGCAGCCCAGTCAATGAGACTGAATTAGAGTTGTGTGTCTATATCTGGAAATTGTTCTCCCTTTGCAGCTGATTCATCTCCGAGTGCTCAGTGATGAGCCAGCCTATCATGTTTTGGGACTGTTGGCTAAATCCCACTATGCAGTCGATGGTGGCCTGGGAGATAGTGGTTTCAGTGGCCTCACTGCCCTGGCCCACAGGTTCCCTCCCATGTAGACTACCCCCCTACCATCGGTCTACATGATGTGTGACCACTCCTACTGGGTCCTGGCTGGATGGTAGTTGTTGGTGACTGAATGTCAGGCAGGACTGTGCAGTACAAGATGGCGGTGCTGGTGCTTGGGACACAGTTTGTGTAGGCAACAATCGGACTGCGTTGTTGTCTCAGCTTAGGTGGGGGATGTAGGTGTGGGCTGAGCGAGCTCACTGGAGCTGTGCACCCAGGCTGACCAGGTGAGCCAGCTTCCTCCCACTTGTCCAGATTATCAGTGGAGCCCTCCCTGGAGACTTGATCTTGCGGTAGGGTGGAGGGTGCCTAGGCTGGAGCTGTAGGCCAAGGTGGTCTTGCAGTTAGACCTATTGTGTATGGAAAACATAAAATGTAAAAATCAGGATTTTACATGTAATAAGTTTGTAGCCGATATCTGAAGAAACCTTAATGGGTAACATTTAATGAGGATTCCTTTCAGTGGTATTGTATTGATTTACACTGACAATTTGGCATCAACAGGTGAGAAGATATCCTGAAAGGGGAAATGGTAGTTAGAAGGTATACATGAGATATTCCAAACATTGGACACAACACAGTTGAGGTGAGGAGTGTGAAAAAAATTCCTAGGCTTTGCCGGCTACCTATCTGGTAGAGACACAACTTAGAAAGAGGTTTGTCATTGGTCATCAGATGAACATTGCAGAGTACAACTTTTGGGGCCACCAATTGTATTCAGCATACCAAAGGAGATACCTTAGTATTTGTAGCTCAACACAGTTTGATAAGTGAGACAAATAAAATCTACCTCATTTCATAACAAGTAATGGACGACCTAATCAATTGAACCCAAACACATAGGACTTGAAGAATACTTGTTAGTTTGACAGATGTGGCTAAGTGAAGGTAAAGAGAGAACTGACAAATATTACATCACAATCTTATTTTGACAAAACAAAGACAAGGTATCATGGTAGTTGTCATTTCAATTAAAGATTGCCATAACTTGCTAAATTGTTACCAAGTCTAATGATGATATACAGTAAAATAAGTAATACCAATGACAAAAGGTAACACATATGTGAAGGGTGCTACCTATTGTAGACACACTTACAAGCACCATTGCATCTTGTGGAATGTGATGGAGATTGAGACCTGTAATCTTAAACAAAACAAAATGCATTTCAACTAACAAGTGTGGATATGCCACAAATATATCCAGGTTTTTATGTTTGCAAAAAGGTGGGAAACACATTGGTAGTAGCTACATTAAAAATAGAAAGGGCGTTTAGGTTTAGTGACACATTGAGATGTGTAACTTACCTCTCTCCACTCCATCAGGGATTACTGTCAAGTCTTCACGTGCAGGATCTGGAGGAACCTCTCCTTCCAGGGGTGCAGTTTTAAAGGCTGCCTGGGAGAAATACCACCAGTCTGCCTGGCCTCCAGATGGTGCTTGGAGACAAGGGTACACACCCTCCCCTGCAGGTTGTGCCACTGCTTCCTAATTCTCCACCTGTGTGGGGTTGTTGGTAGCTACATCATTCACTCTGTCAACTCTTCTGATCCACATTTGCCTTTTCTGTGAAATGTTGGTATATTGGACTTGGACTGGAAACAATTGTGGCTCTAATCTGATGATTTCATCTACCATGACTGACAATTCCACCTCTAAAAAACGTGTGTTTTTATGCTCTCGCATTTCGAACTTATATTGATTAAATATAATGACTGGCTAAAAACGGGAAGAAAGTGGTAAAAGGAATGAGTAACAGGGAGAAAATAATAATTTAGGTCCCTGGGTCATCTGCAGGGTACCGTTGCTGTGGTTTGGTAAAGGATCATTGTATAATATGGGGTGGGTTTAAATGGGTGGGAAAGGGAATTAGCTAACAGACATCAGGTGTGTGTATTTGCACCCATCCAATGGCCACAGGAATGGTACATTCGGACTGAGTCCCACAATGGCCTCCATCCCTAGGGAGAGAGCCGCAAAGACACTGCTAGTTCAACTGTGAGATCAGCGCAATCCCGCCGCCCTGATGGTGACAGGTTACTAATCGCCAGCTAAGGATTCCACAGCACCGGCGGTGTGTTAGCCGCGATCATGGTGAGTAACACTCTATCAATGCAGAGAGCGGCCCAGCCTGCATGAATCTAAATAGAGCAGGTGGAAACAAAGCCTCCTCAGCTGTGCTTTTGGGACTGCCGCATGGCGGTCCGGCAGTAAAACCACCAAGATCGTAGACAGATCCAAAGACATCAAAAGGTGATATGCTGCCAGAAAAAACACAACTATAACAAACCAGCAAAAAATATAATAAAGTAAGCATACATTCATTATTAAAAAATATAAAATCACTCCAATAGCAAGTAAAAATAAACCTAAAGACTTCAACCTCTAAAAACATCCAACAAATAAAATCCAAAATGAAATTGATTAATTTTTTCTTCTAATAGAAAAGAAATCTCCCGCTCCACATTAGAACACCCCAAAGGAAAAGCTGCAAAACAGTGTCAGACATCTAAAAACAACATACATGTAAGTATAAAAAACAGAACTAGTTGCATCATTTTTTATGTAAATAACAAATGTATAAACTTTTAAAAACTGTATTTATTTATGCTATTACACTTCCTTCAGATACAATGACAGAAAGAAACAAATTCACAACATCCCAGAAAGGAAAGATATTACTAAGTCATATGGGTGACACCTACAATTTAAAAAGTGCACAAACAAACAATATGAATTGAACATGTACCAAATAATATTCTAAAGCATGCTATGAGAGGGACACTACAAAGAACATAGCCCCCAAATGCAACAGAAAAAGAGGTAAAGGAGGTATTGCAGGATAAAAGAGAGGTAGATATTAGCTCCCAGGAACCCACAAGCAAAATCCTAAAAGATATACTTTCGATAGTCCCCAAACATATCACAGGCCAACTACTACCTATACCCACTTTAAAATGTTTAACTGCATGTACCAAAAAAGCCACAAGGATATTCCTCTTTTCCCTAGAAGATACCAAGACATAGAAATACCTGAACATTTTACAATGAAACATAATGAGGGACTGTCACATGGCTAGGTAGGCCCAAAAATAAACACTACCATTTTACATGTACACGTTTCTTAAGTTGACTTCTTTTTCGACACAATGACATTTGGCATACATTTGCTTGTGTGACAGTGTAGGATTAGTTCCTCTGAAACCGCATTTCTTACAATTCCACTTCAGAAGTACACTATCACGATTCCTTGCACATTCATTACAAGGCCTGAACACACATTGTGCAAATGTTGTTCTTTATTATTTGCCCATGAGGCAACAGGTCTATCACAGAGACAATAAACAATGTCAGCTTGGCTGATGCCTCGATACCGAAGCATGGATATTGTTATTATAAATACACATGCATTTCCATGCTCAAATTATAGGAGCATTCTGCTGTCATTGTGAGGTCATCGCTGTGTTGGAGTCTCAGCCTAGCTGATTCCTGTATAACGTCAACAAAAAGGGATGCCTAACTTGTGACCAAGACGGAGACCTACATACCTTGCCTTCACGAAATGGGGATTTAGATCCTTCAGTAGGGTATTCTTGGCAGAGTACCCAACCTAGGCAACTAAGTTAGGGAGCGCATAGTAGGAGTACACTATACTCATTACTGATATGCCAGCATATATATACACTGTTTTAGCACAATGTTGGAATCATTCATTCTTTTCACTGTCCTTATATTGCTAATCACTTCTATCTGCTTCTGTCTATTAATCATTGCAGCTCATATATTTAATGCAGGAATCACAATAGTTCAATACATATTGAAAACTCCCCTTTGTGTATTTATTGTGTATCTCTCTGAGTAACCACGAGTGACTGATCGAAAAGGTTGTAGATCTGTTACCATGATTCCTTGGGCACTCAGGGTTGTCATGTTCTCAAGTTGCCCAAACCGTGTGTTACCCTGCCAGGTTTAGGGGTACTTATGGTGGCAATGTGAGCGAGCAGGTCTATAGGCCAACATATCCTGAGGGGTGCATGGAATCAGTTCTGCCACCATCCCAAAGTTTATGTTGTCCAACAAACTAACAGTTCCTACTGAAAAGTGGAAACTGTATGAAATGGCGCCACCAATGTTGATAGATTGTGTTCTTATTAAAGGGATCGCCTGAGTAGTTTTCTCGTACATACCCAGAGAACCCTACACACCTCTTGACCAGAGATGTCCATGGTGGTAGGGAATACTCTCCACAGCTGAGTTGGTAAGCCCTATGTATTGTCTGTAGCTTGTTCAAGCTTGAACTTTTTGAAGGAGTAATCCCATTGTGATACCGTCTCTGGATTCCATTTCTGATCATTCCTGACACAGAAGGCCTAGCATCACTGTATTGGACACTAAAGGGGTGACACCACTGCAAGCTATACCAATTTGAGTAAAGTGTTGGTTGCTAAAGGGGTGATCTTTACTATTTTACACACACTAACAGGGGTAGAGAGGGACAAATGACCAGATAAAGCATGCAGGGACACAAACAGTATTAGTAAAAACTGCCCTCACTCACACACAAAATTGTGTGTGACATGCTTCATCATCGGGTCTGCTTACAATACACCCTGGTCTAGCCACACACAGGGTGGAGCATAAGGAAGGGGATAACATCAAACAATACAGATGAAAACATACAAGTATACAGAAAAGGTGAGTACAAAGTGTTACCACCCTGACTGGGAAAAACCTGATAAGGACAAGTGCAGTGTAAGCGATGTTAAAACTGCCTCGTGGGTACTCTAAGCATTATTTTATTCTGGAGTCCCACGGACAAGATTAAAAATAAAATGGGGTGGGTATATTTGTGATGGTTAAAGACTCACATCAGCCCCCCAAAAAGACTGCTAAAGTCAACATGTTTCGACCGGAATACCCTGTGCCCAGATTCGAGGGTCACGACGGTCATCTTCAGGACTCCTTATACGTCCCAGTCCACCCTGTTACCTTAATTAGGACACTGTTCAGGGTGACTAGAAGTAGAAGTCCTGCTTAGTGGAGGTATAACCCTTATAGCCACGGGACACATATACTGTAAAACATAAACAATACACCATAGAAATCATTGTGAAGTTCCCTCATCATGAGACAATGAGTTCCCATTCCATTCACTCAAATGTTCCCCTATATTTGAAGATGTATATTTTCCTATCCCCTGCTGCTGCCACAATAAGCACGCAAAAACACTGGGTATTACATAAATTAGTTCATACAGTGTCCAGGTATCAGTTCTCGCTCCCAACAGACAAAGAAAGACCCCTCACTGTGGCTTCGACAGAATGCCCCATTCACATAATAAATAGCAACTACAAAAGTATCACTGTAAAACACCCTATAATGCACCAAACCGATTGCACCCAGGTACCACACTCACCGAGTTTATTGACCCCAGGGCTTGTACTGGCAGCAGGCTGGGTGACCTTTCGAGGACACAACCTAGGAGTTTAAGGGAGAAAGTAGAAAGGGTAGACACGGTCCTCATGTTGTTTTTATACCCTAAAACTTATCACAGCATTACCCACAACTCCACCCTTGGTCCCCACATAGCCGGGAGGCAAGGTGCAACCACAGTCGGTGCCTTCAATCAAAAGGTAAAAGTGAAGAAGAAATATAAAAAATGACCAAATAAAGTTTCGATGTCCCACTTACTGTCCCTAGGACGGTAGACGCCTAGTTGGACGGCCGCGGTCCTGCCATGCAGTTCGAAATCGGCCGGCCAAACCTCCATGTAAAATGCCTAATTTCCTGGACTTTTGGCCAATCGACCCCATCTGCCACATGACGTCACCGCGAGGCATGCCCCATGATCACGAGGGCTCGTGAAGCTCCTTCCGTGAGCCAGAGAGCCGGAACGCTAACCTTACATGAAGAGCCTTGTCCTATAATACCACCCAGGGCTCCACAAAAAGTGCCTCATTTCCTGGTCCCTTGGCCAGTCAGACAAAAGTGTGCTCTACCGTGCCCCTATCTGCCGGTGAGGTCACCGCATAGCATGCACCACAATCGTCAGGGCTCCCGAACGTAATACGTAATACCACCCAGGGCTCCACAAAAAGTGCCTCATTTCCTGGTCCCATGGCCAGTCAGACAAAAGTGTGCTCTACCGTGCCCCTATCTGCCGGTGAGGTCACCGCATAGCATGCACCACAATCGTCAGGGCTCCCGAACGTACTGTACCCTATATCCAGCACGGGATATGTACAATCTTATTCCACACAAATCCACCTGGTTATTATTATCCGGCGAAAAAATTCTCTATGCATACATATATATTGGGCCCGGCGAAACAGGATGCTACACCTACAAGTGAAGCCACCCAGGCCCGGCCCTTCCAGTCCTGTAACGGGAAACCTGTGTTCCTTCCCCAAGGGCACCACAGTCCATAAGGTGAATAGATAAGTGTAGGGAGGTCAAACCAGTCTGCCTCCCCCAATTGGTCCAATATTCATCCATATCCCGATAGGTCACATGCATAGGCAAAAAGAAAGGACCATCATAAAGTTCCTATGCCACACACAAGGAAAGGTACAGTACTTCAAATAACACAGTGTATATGACCAAGTCAGGGATTATAGTCACACATATCCTCACTCAGTCCAAAACAAAGAACAGAAAATGGTACAACAAACCGGGATCAAGAATGGTGCAGCCCATCATTGTAAATCACCCCAATTGAGATATGTAGGTGAAAAGCCTTGTACCACTCAATACATAATCTCCTGGCAACATACTAAATGTGATGTAAGACTACAACCTAAGTCCCTTTGTGAGGGACTTATCTGTTAATTGAATGCCACAGGATTTCATCATTCAGCCCCAACAGGTGACTCTTTAGGCGATACATCCATTTTTGTTCCCGTAAAAATAGGGCTCTATTTCTATCCCCACAGAAGGTGACATGGGTAGGGCCAACCTGCGGTTTTTCAATAACAGCCCACCTCCGTGGTATGTCCCATTTCTAGGAAATGTGCGGTCAGCTTTGTGTTAGATCTGCCACATCTAACAGTGCTGCGATGTTCCATAATTCGAGTCTTAACTTTTCTACCCGTCATTCCCACATATTGTTTCTTACAGGGACATGTGATCAGATAAATGACCCCCTCAGTATTGCAATTTCGGTGGGATCTTTGTTCCCAGGGAAAATTAAGACCGATGTCAATACATTTCGTGTTATTGGTGAGGTGACATACACTACATGAACCACATCGTGTATGACCTCTCACTGGCGGTAGGGAACTGGATACAGTGTCAACACCCCTCCTAGCAATTCTGGGTCTCGTATGGACCAAAAGGTCCTTCAAATCTTGACTTTGTCTGAACGAAAATAACAGTTTCTCCATGTTTAAACCACTGGAGTTCAAGATCCTCCAATTCTTCAAAATCAGTAGTTTAATTTGTTGTGAGGCTGATTGAAAGTGGAGACAAACACTGGTTTGTTCGATTCTGGTCTGGTTGTCTTCATCAAGAGTACCTCCTGATTGATGTTGGTAGCCCTTTTCCTAGCTCTCGTGATAACTTTCTTAGGGTATCCCCTCTTGGTAAGTTTCTCAGTTAAGACCAAGGCTTCTTCCGTGAAATCAATCCGTTCAGAACAATTCCGCTGAATCCGGAAGAATTGTCCCACCGGCAAATTCTCCCGGAGGGATTTCGGATGAAAACTATCAAAAGCTAAAAGGGAATTCTTTTCCGTGGATTTATGATAAACCTTCGTGTGGAGCATCCCTCTTTAAGGTACAATCAAAAGGTCTAGAAACTGTAGTTCCGTTTTTGTAACAGTGGAAGTGAAATGAAGTAGTGGGTTCCTACTATTCAGCCACTCCAAAAATTCAACAATGGAGGCCTCATTGCACTTCCAAATAACTAGGACATCGTCTATATAACAACGCCATAGCCTAATATTGGAAGACCAGGGACACGAGACATCGTAAATCACAGTTGTCTCAAAGACTCCTACATAAAGTCCCGCCAAACTCGTGACGAAAAGACTGCCCATAGAAGTACCATGGGTTTGTAAATACAGTGTTCCGTCATACTCAAAAAAGTTTCAAGTCAGGGCTATTTCTGCCAGATGTAAAATGACCGCCCACGGTGTTAAATAGGGCCAGTCAGTATTAAACAGAATATCTTCCAGAACTCCCTTTGAAGAATTTTAGTGTATAAGGCCTCCATATTGAGGCCTATGGAAAACTCTGAATCCGTTTAAAAAGATAGGTCCTTTAGATGTTGTAAGATGTCAAGGGTGTCCCTAAGACATGCTGGCAATTGCTGTACCAAGGGTTTCAAATAAAAATCACAAAATTGCGACAAAGGTTCCAGCAATGAGTTCAACCCCGACACAATGGGTCTCCCAGGTGGTGGTCTAGATGGCTTATCAATTTTAGGGAGGACATAAAAATATGGAGTCCTCTGTTGTTTGTTAACCAGGAAATCGGCCTCATGCTCAGAGATCCAATCGTTAGAGTGAGCCTCCTCAACCAAAGAGACAATCTCGTTTGTAATTTCCTGCGGAGGATCCCTAGGTAACCTTTGGTAATTCCTCTCATCAGACAAGAGATGGATGCACTCATGATTATAAGCAGTCTTATCTAAAATCACAATCGCCCCGCCCTTATCGCCCGGTTTCACAATAATTGTTGGGTTCTCCTCCAATTCTTTCAACTAAAGGGTCACATTTACTATTCCCACACCAGTCTTTACCAAGTTGGGGAAAGTGCTGGACATTAAAAGGGTGACATTTACTATTCGCACTCCAATCTATACCAATTTAGAGAAGTTACTGGGCACTAAAGGGGTGACATTTACTATTCCCACTTCAATCTGTACTAATTTAGGGAAGCTTTTGGACACTGAAAGGGTGACATTTACTGTTCCCATTCTAATCTACACCAAATTGTAGAAGGTGTTGGACGCTAAAAGGGTGACGTTTGCTATTATTACCCCTACCTATACCAATTTGGTAAAGGTGTTTGACACTAAAAGGGGGGGCATTTATTATTTCAAGTCCAATCTATGCCAATTTGGAAGAGGTGTTGGATAGTAAAGGGGTGACATTTACTCTTCCCATTCCAATCTAAGCCAATTTGAGGGAAGTGTTCGACAATAAAAGGGTGGAAATTACTATTTTCATTGCAATCTAAAACATTTTATGCAAGGTGCTACAGATTAAAAATGTTATAAAGACAATCATTGCTCCATACTCACATAGAATTTTTCAAGTATAAAATTAAGTAAATGTTGTGTTAGAAAAGACACTAACCAAAACTGCAAAGCTATATATTCTTATGAACACATTAACATTAAAATAATATTTTTATTATTATTTTTATCTCTATGAATAGTGAACATATCTGTTTAAATATATGCTATCATTCCTAAACTTTGAACCATGAAATAAAAAATACTAAAGTAATCCAGAGTTAACCATAAGAAGAGAAAAACAAAGGTAGAACCAATTTTTTAAATAAAAATTACAAAAAATATATTTAAAATGACATAATTTCCTACCAAATCAAATGAAAAATAATTTAATTATGGTTTTTTCAGAAAAAATTAGAAATTGAAAATATGTAGTTAGAAATGCTGTAAATAATGAATTATAATAACTGTGATTCACATATATCGGTAAGCTTTTTATAAAAGTACTTTAAATATTTTCTTAAATATTTAAAATAAAATAATTTTTTTTCTTTAATTATAAATTATCATTTATAAAATGTATTAATGTAACAAAATGAATAAAAAATAGTATATACATTTGCATATCAATAAAATAATTAACATTAAATATACATTAAAATATCCACTTTTTATAAAACTCCCTACCCTAAAAACCCATCATAAAACTGCTAAAGATTATCTTACTAAAACACAAACAAATACAAACAATATTGCGTACAACAATATTTTTTAAATCAACATTTATTACAAGAATACTAAAAACACTTAAAATGATATTTTAAACTTCGATATTCCTGTGAAAGGTATTTTTGACATCCTGATATTCCTGACTCAAGATTTTTGTATCACAGTATTTTCTATTTAATATTTTGTCCAAAGACCCTCATAATTACTACTGTCTCTCCCCCACCTTAGGGTATGCATTACATAGTATTATGGAGCATGGAAAATACTACGATGCATCAGAATTTTGTGAACTTATAAGCAAATGCATTGGCACTGACATGTAGACACCTGAGGCTCCCATTAAATAATTTAAATGAACACTAAGTGATGTTCTGTGTGTAAATGTGGGCTCCATCATGCGTCTGCTCTTGTGCAGTCTCTGGGTTCTTGCACTGAGGTCACAATACATGGATACATGGACAATATCGCCTACAAGATATACAAATATCTCCGTATGAATGGTGGTGAATCAGGCGCTGAATGCACACTAGAACTAAGTACTACACTTACGAAAATGTACACAGTGCAATTTAGAGCCTAAATACAGACTGCTTCCGTACTGCCAAACTCGAGTTTCTCGTGTCTGCCTTGCTTTGTTCGGTGGTCCCACAGCTGTGCCTCTTACAATGGGCACCACAATGGGAACACCATAAACAGTTTCTCCTGCATGGAATGGACTGTAAAGCCCATACTATGCAGGAACTGGGGCGGAAGGAAACAGGGGTCACATGTTGTGCCCCAGGCGGCCTCCCCATGCACCTTAGTAACAGGGGGCCCTGCAGGGCCCTCTTTGTGTTTCAGGACCGCCATCTTTTTTCATGGAGTAAAGGCTGGAGGTCCTGAAACTCGTACTATGCACAGCAGTGCCGCAGCGGCATCACCAGCATATTGCTGAGCCTCTGACTGCCACTTCACGGGAACTGCCATTCCCTGGCGGTTGCGGCGGTACAAGTTGTAATATTATGGTCAGACCGGTGGTGCAGCAGTGGCTGGACTGCCACGCCCCTGCGAGTCTGGAGGTCCTTCGACCACAAGACTCATAATCAAGCCCTTAGTGTCCTTGTACTAGAGTAAATTGGAGCTTCTTTATGCTAATGGCTGTGATCCCCCCTTATAGTCCAAGCATTACCCTTCATTGGTCTGGTTCAAGCGGTATAAGCGGTATAAGTCTCAGGTGCTAATTTCCCAGTACTCTTGTGTTAGTGCACTTTCTGATTAACTCAACTGCATATGTTGCACTGGACGTCATACTTCCACATTGGCCACATGTCTCCATAACACCCCTGTCATTCAAGTGGCCATGTCCTCTACTGATGTTGTGTTCCCATAGTGTAGGAGATGCAGATTCTCCTTCATATATTTGAACTGTGTGTCCAACCACAGCATCTTGTACATCCCTATGTCAAACAGAAGTCAGCTTCACAAACAATCTGGACGTCCATGCTATGCTAAATTTGGTAGTTTCTGTACATTTGCTCCCTTGTCTTAAAAGCTTCTAATGCAATATGGTTGCGGTATATTGCATGCAGCACATTCATAAAGCCAGCAATGGCATTATATTTAGTTTAAATAGCATTTTATTTTGGTGAATTACTTGTGAAGACAATGTGCGAATGACTCACATTGAGCATCATGTCAATGTACTAGGGGAGTATTTTGAAGAAAGTTGGCAATGCTATGTCTTGAACCTTACCCACTGTGTGCTGAGTGGGGCCAGATGAAACAAATGCCACCATTACAAGCCTTTACAGGTGTGGGGTATGGGGTATGGTAGTACCTTTGGTTGCTTCAAAGTTGTCACCAAAAAAGCAAGGATGTTGTGTAGTGTGGCTGTTTTCAGCCTATATATTTTTAAACCTCAGTTGATATAAGGTTGAGGACGTCCAACTTTGTCTTTACTATCAGTGCTCCTCTACTGCTTCTTTGGAGTATACTTTGCCTTTGACGCTGGGCAATTTGTCTGGGCCCTGCTGTATTGCATCCTGTAGCAGGTCTTGATTTTGATGGAGTAGTACAGAGTTGGTAAAACAGAGAACATCCTTGGGTGGGTTGTGACAGTGTGTTTCAATTAGGTTTATACAGGACTGTGATGTCAACAGCTGTTCATGATGGATGTAGTTCTCTGAAGGTCTGTGTAAATGGGTGTGCCTTATAAATGTGTGTTTAGTGATATGTATTTCTTTATTGATACCATGCATGCTTCTTTACCACCTGCTTTGGGATGGCTGGTAGTGATTTTACGGGGTAAATTCCCTCAGCTTTGGGACCACTGCCATGACTGTAATTTCCCTTTATTAACTTCATGCGAATCACATGTGGTAAATGGCCCTATTGGTATTTATGTAGTTTCTTACTCTTAACCAGATGGTGGTCAACTTACAAGAAGTATATAATGTAGCATGTTACACTCATCATAACACTTGATTTGTAACCTGACCACAGGAACTAATGAATTTTTTAAATATTTTTTATGATTTCCAGTTGTTTCCAAAGGATGGAATACAAAGGGGGAACCCTATGAATTGGGTTTAGTGTAATGATTTCTCGTAATATTTTTCTTACAAATTAGCAAACAATTTTTGTGTTTGTTATTGAATAATATCTTAAGGGAAAGATGTATTTTGCTTCGAATGTATTTTGATCCAGATTCCAAGTAGAATATTTTCTGTCTCTGAAGATCTATTTCTGTCCTTAACAGCAGGTGGTTCGCCCACCATATTGAGCCCGCTGGTGTGACGGATGGGGCAGTATTCCCTACAATGGTGGCGCCGTCGGGATTACGATGTCCCTTTCCGCCTGCCTGTTCATGGCGTTTAACCCGCCATGAACAGGCAGGCAGAAAGAGACTTTGGGGCCCCATAGTGGGTCCCGCTTTCTCCCTGGCCCTCTGATGTGGTCAGGTGCCCCCCTACATATACCTGCACCAAGTGGGGGGCACCGCATTGTGCCTGCCACGTAGTGCGGGGATATGTATAGGGTGCACTTTTTGCATTTCAGCTGGTGCTGCAGCCAACATTATCCGTCGCAATGCAAAGAATAAACTGTGCGACTGCCTTGCAGGCGATCACATCGTAATCCCCATGATGGGACTGCTGACGGCTAGTTGGTCGGTTCAGTTTCCGCTAGGGTGGTAGGCAGACGTAAGTCTACCCGCCAAATAGACCCAGAGTAAATGAAAGCTTCTTTCGATTGATTTAAAGTAATATACACAAGAGTTTAAGGAAATAGCTACAAATAATAGAACTTAATTAAACCCATTGAAGTTAATCACCAAACGATTCAGTCCCAGATTTATCAGAGGATTGGGTTACCCTTGAGTCACTCAGGGTGATGCAAGGGCAACATAATCCTTAAATCAGTTTTACAAAGTCATGCAAGGTCACCTTGCTTGGCCCTGTATGGCTTGGTAAGTCTGGAGTAACACAAGGCAGCATAAGTTGATGCCTTGCATTACTCTGCGCTGGGAAGGATTTACATGGGTGGAGATTGATTGTTACCAAGTATTCACCACGTATTTGGGCCCATTCCCAGATTTACCAAGACAGGTAAACCTGGGAATGTGCCGAAATGCTATGCCTTGCCGATTGAGGTGCAGCAGCAGAAATATCTTTATTTCTCCTGGTGTTTTTCCACTTGCTAAGTTCTGCAGCATACACACTTAGAAATAGGAAAACAAGTCTAAGATTGGTTTTTGTGCAGGAAAGTGTCCCACTCTCGCAATATGGCGGTTGGACAGCTGAGCTTGCGGCGGCCAGACCACAACCATGGTCCCTACGTTTTTGTCAAACCCGGCTGCAGTTCATAAAGTGTGGTATCACAGATAGATATCTGCTTTCTCACAATGAACTGCAATTAAGCTTACTGCCTTAAATGTCTACTTCTGGTCTACTACATTTTCAAGGGAAATTGTTCTTCAGTAGGAGACCTGAAAATCTAGCTAATTATTTAAATATTTCTCCTGTAGTTGTAATTTTTCTCAGGGAACTGCACTGCACACTGTCCTCTGACTCACTCTAACAGTATACATTGTTACAGCATATTTTACCTGTGACAAATTATTTAATCAGAATAATGGTGTCGTTTTTTTTTTACTTCAGATGAGTAGTGAAGTCGAAAATCTGACATAGAAATTGCACAGGTTATATATGGTAATTACAGGCTTCTATGTATATGCATTGATTATTCCCTTAGGTACTGTCAACATTATACTTTTCTTGTGGAGGTTCCACTATGCTGTTCAGTCTTCAAAATGTACACTCTCACTAGTTTTGGATGATATTACAATTTACTAAGTGATGCACCAATGATCCTTATGAGCTATAAAAATATATACATTCCCTTTCCTTGCATTTAAGCTTCACAAGGGTCTAATACAATTTCTATTAGTGAAATAGAGGACATTCTGAAGATTGGCTTGAAATATCTATTGATGTAACAGGGGCATATTGCAAGTCCAGGTTGGCTGCTGATATCTATTTGCAGTATTGTGTCCTAATTGGGCACTGTTTTCTGATGATTTAGTATTTAATACTTCATTGATGCTGAGATGTTTTCAGGCATGGGTGAACTGGGCAATTGCCCTGAGCCCACATCGTCGTAGAGGCCCATGGGAAAGTAAACGTTCTCTCAATCTAGATGACCTTTGTCTAGTTCCACGTCTCAAACTTTCTCCTCTGTGCCTGACTGTACCTAGGAGTGGCATTTTAACATTTTATGACAGCACTGGAAAGACATATTAAAACTCTTTTTGTGGGAATCCTGTTTCTGATAGTTTGTTCGGCATCATGTGGGTTTCAATTAGTAGAAAAAGAGTAATACAATGGGCTCTAAAAAATGTCTTGACCAGGGCCCACAAAATCCTTAAGATGACACTGCAGTGATAATGAATAAACAAACTGAAATATATGGCTTAGAAATAACAGTGTATGAACAAAATATGGAAAACAAATATTGTGTTCTAGAATGATCATGGCAGGAATATCGTGATGTTCGAAATATCGTGGACATAAATACCAAAGGTAAGAATATTGCTTTAATTGTTGTTTTGAATATTGCTGTAACACATATCATTTCAAAATATTATTATCTGTAATATTGTTTTGTAGGTTAGTTTTGTATGGTGTTTGTGTTATGTTCTTTATTCGTTTTATGCAATTTCTTATTAAAAGATTTTGGTGTCATATTTATTTATTGTAAAAAGTTATGTTTTTATCATTCCATTTTGTTGTTATTTTAGTAGTTAAATGTATGTTACATTTATTATTAAAAGTAAAATAACATTTTCAATTATAATTTTGTGTATTAAAATGTTTTACACTAATGTTATATTTTGTGACTGTAGAGTGGAATTTGTATTAATTTATAAATATTTTTGAAGTAATGTATAAAAATATATTATACTGTGATTAGATTTTAATTAACATATACTTTTAAACTAGTATGTGTATAAATATTTGGATAAAATGACATGTTTTTTTGAATTATTGATAAATAATGTGTTTAAGAAAATAATGTTGATTGTAAAGTTTGTAATCTATAAATAAGCATTAACATTTATTCCAATTTTTTTGTTAAGGTATATTTGTAATTCTGTATGGTTAAGTTGAATCTTTTTTTTAAACATTTTTTCAGTTTGTAATTTTCTAGTTATGTGGTTTATAATTTTATATTGATATTGTTTGATTTTTAAATTGTTTTATAAATAGAATTTTAATTTAAACTTGATAAGTTTATAGTAAAATATTACAACAAATTATATTTATTTGTTTGGTATTTTTAGATAATTTAGTTATGTTTTACGTCATATTTTAATTTTGTACTAATTTGTTTTTAATAGTTTTCTGTAACCTAATTTATGTCTTAATATGAATATTACCTATAATGTACTTTGTGCTGAAAAATACATTAAAATATTTGTTACAATGGAGTAGGACATAGTAAATCTCACATCTTTAGTGTCCAACAGCTTCCCCATAATGGTTTTCAGTGTATTTAGAATACTAAACCTAATCCCTTTAGTCTCCTAAACGTTTACCTAAATTAAATATATTGCTAGTGGGAATAGTAAATCTAACTAGCCTTAAGTGTCCAACACTTTCCCTAAATTGGTTTAGATTGGAGTTGGAATAGTGAATGTAATCTCTTCAGTGTCCAACACCTTGAATTTGAATTTAAAATATTTATATAGCTCTACATACACCATGCGGTTTCTTGGCGCTGTGGAGACTAAAATAGCAGTAGGAACGCAAATACTGGTAAAGAAACAGGAAATGAGATCAGTTTACATTGGAAAAGGCTTGGGTAAACAAAAAAGTCTTAAGATCTTTACGGAAAAGGGAGTAATGTCTGGCCAGACGTAAATGATCGGGAAGGGAGTTCCAGAAGGATGGTGCCTAGAAAGATGAAAAATTGGCACCACCCCATTTCTTACGTCTGTAACGGGGTACCTGAAGAAGCGATTGAGTAGATGAGCGAAGCTCACGGGCAGGGGTGTACTCTTTTAATAAAGAGGAAATGAAGGCAGGGGCTGTGCCCTGGCGCGCCTGAAAGACCATACAACCTGTTTTGAAAAGGGATCGCTACCTCACAGGTAACCAGTGCAATGCCTTCAGTAAGGGGGTAGAATGATGAGAGCGGGGGAGACCATGGACCAGTCTGGCCGCCTGGTTTTGAACCAGCGGGAGCTTCCGCAAACTATACGCTGGAATACCGTTGTATAGAGCGTTAGCGTAGTCCAGCCGGGAAATCACCAGAGCGGACAAGATAAGTTTAAGTGCGAGAGGGGAGAAAAAGCGAGAAACAGAGCGAATAGTTCGAAGGACTAGAAAGCAAGAAGAGACAACAGAAGTTATTTGTGAGTGAAGAGTGAGATGATTATTGATTTTAATGCCCAGGGTCTTTACTGAGGGAGAAGACGTGGGAGGGGATCCTAAAGAAGAAGGCCAGAATGAAGAGTTCCAAGGACTGGAAGAACCACCCGTGAGAACCAATTCCGTTTTATCGGGGTTCAGCTTCAGATGATTGTGGTTCATCCAGTCCCTGATGAAAATCATAGTAGTCTGAAAATTAGAAATAGAATGAAAGGAGGAAGAAAGGTTAAAGATAAGCTGGAGGTCATCCGCATAATTATAAACGGTGACCTCCAGTTGCTGAAGTGCAAAGATCAAAGGATAGATGTAAAGATTAAACAAAAGAGGGGAAAGAGAAGAACCCTGAGGAACACCACATGTGACCTTGAGTTGGGTGGCCGAGAAATCCCCCAGCCGGACTGCCTGGGTGCGGTCCCTCAGAAAGGACTATAGCCAAACCAGGGCTGAGCCCTCGATCCCCGCCGCTCCGACACGGGAGAGTAAGATGGAATGATCGGCCGTGTCGAAGGCGGCGGAAAGATCGAGGAGCACCAGGGCCTGGTAATTGTTCTGGTCCATGCCCTCCCTGAGGTTGTTCAGGACCGACACCACGACGGACTCGGTGGAGTGCCTAGGCTGGAAGCCTGCCTGCCGGGACGCTAGACCCCCATTTGCTTTTACATGGGCACTGAGGACCGATGTTACATGTCGCTCCAGCACCTTGCCCAAATAAGGTAGAAGCGAAATGGGGCGATAGTTAGCTGGAGCAGAGGGATCCACGCCAGGCTTCTTCAGGATAGGCACTATTGTGGCAGATTTAAGTGCTGGGATTACCACCCCCTGGGCCAGAGAGCTGTTGAGAAAGGAGATTGGCGGTTTAGGGCAGGCAGAATAGATCTGTTGCAGGATATGGGCTGGACAGATGTCCGCCGGGGAACCAGACTTTACTTTGGGGATTATTGCAAGAAACACTTCTTCGGTAAGAGGAGGGATAGACGAGAGACAACAGTGAACAGTCGGGGGAAAGGGCTCAACAAATGAAGGGGAAGGAAGTGGAATATTAGCTTTGATATTGCTGATTTTATCCAAAAAATAGAAATTCAAGGAATCACAGAGGGACTGGGTAGGGGGAGGCTTAAGTGAAGCCCTGTCAGAATAGGCCAGGTCATGTACGATGGAGAAAATCTCCCTAGATTTGTTCTCCGCCACCAAAATTTTGGCTGAGAAGTACGCAGTCTTAGCGCCTAGTATAGCCCTTTTGTAGTCGCCCAGCAGAGTCACATAATGGGTTTTTAATAGAGGACAGTAATCCTTTCTCCATTGCCTCTCGGCCCGCCGGAGGGTCAGCTTTTTTATCTTCAGGTCATCGCCGAACCACCTATTTGACTCTTTAGGTCGTCGGGTTGATATCCGCCGTAAAGGGGCTACTGCATCGCAGCCTCCAGCAAGCCAGGTATCGATGGCAGCGGCTTGAGAAAGAGAAGATAGACCCTCTAAGTTAGGTGCAAGATTCAAAAGGGAGGATGATAGTGCAGAAAGGTCTACCCTATTCCAGCTCCGCGCCCAGGTGTTTTTGGCAAGCGGAATCTTTACTGCCGGCTTACGGCGAAGGAGGAAGGAGATCAAGGCATGATCTGACCAGGGGCATGGGGTCACGGACATGGAGGAGACCGAGATATTAAGAGACTAAACCTGGTCTAGTACATGACCGTGAACGTGCGTAGGAATTTGCAAGTGGGAAACAAAATTTAGGGATGCAAGTGATTCAGAGAACTGCTTAGAAGCAGTACATTCATAGGGATCGGTGGGCCAATAATTAAAGTCCCCTAATACTAGTACTGAAGCGTGGTTAATCGCTAAAGTGGCAAGTACGTCCTGAAATGCTGGCAGAAACAGGTGAGAGGACTGGGGAGGACGATACATTAGTAAACAGGTGAGCGGGGGAGAAAAGGCAAGAAAACGAGCCACAAGATGCTCGGTAGAACTAATAGAAGGGGAGGGAAGGAGTTGAAAGTTATGCTCAGATCGGGCAATAAGAGCCACGCCACCCCCTGCCTTGCCCGCCGATCGATCAGCGCGGAGAGCCACATAAGAGGGAGGAAGGGCCGCCAAGAGAGAGGGCAGGGAGGACTCACAGAACCAGGTTTCAGTTAAAAGTAACATATCAGGCTGATGGGTGTCAAGTAGCACAAATAGCTCCTGGTGATGCCTTACTGCCGACCTAGTGTTGAGCAAAATGATGGACAAAGGAGGGGAGAGGGATGAAGGGCCAGAATCGGGAGTGAGGGGCAGCGGAGGGATTGAGTGGGTAGGGAGGGTATGATGAGAAGTAGGATCAAGACCAAGAGCTGAGATGTGCCTAATAATAGGCCCAGGCAGGGGCCAAGGACCCTGAATGGCAAATAGGTCCTAGGATGAATACGAAGGGACATGAGGACGCGCCCCTAGCCCCGTCCGGCCGTGGACGGGCGCAGATGGGCTTGACTTAGGCGCCACTTCGGCGCGCCTTCGTCGCGCCCGCTGCGCTCGTCCGCTGCGCTTCCTCATTCGGTACGTTTATATAGGGGCGGAGCGCGGGGGATGTGGCGCTGAGCTAGGTCGCCTGACCAGCCCAAAGGAAGATGGCGCCCACACACCACCGAGCCCTGAAGAGGTGAGTTTTAAAAGTTAGTCTCCTGTGACTTGGAGATGGTTAAAACAATGATGAAGTCAAGCGCCGCTGCTCTCCTTCAGCAGGGCGTAGCAGTCGCATTCAGTAAAAACACAGTCTAGTTCCTGACTGCAGGCGCGAACCCTCTGCCACCGGGGTCGCCTGCCTCCAATAGCGAGCGATGGAAAGCCACTCCTAAATAGGGGCGGAGCACGGGGGTGTGGCGCCGAGCTAGGTCGCCTGACAAGCCCAAAGGAAGATGGCGCCCACACACCACCGAGCCCTGAAGAGGTGAGTTTTAAAAGTTAGTCTCCTGTTGACTTGGAGATGGTTAAAACAATGATGAAGTCAAGCGCCGCTGCTCTCCTTCAGCAGGGCGTAGCAGTCGCATTCAGTAAAAACACAGTCTCGTTCCTGACTGCAGGCGCGAACCCTCTGCCACCGGGGTCGCCTGCCTCCAAAAGCGAGCGATGGAAAGCCACTCCTAAATAGGGGTGGAGCGCGGGGGGTGTGGCGCCGAGCTAGGTCGCCTGACCAGCCCAAAGGAAGATGGCGCCCACACACCACCGAGCCCTGAAGAGGTGAGTTTTAAAAGTTAGTCTCCTGTTGACTTGGAGATGGTTAAAACAATGATGAAGTCAAGCGCCGCTGCTCTCCTTCAGCAGGGCGTAGCAGTCGCATTCAGTAAAAACACAGTCTCGTTCCTGACTGCAGGCGCGAACCCTCTGCCACCGGGGTCGCCTGCCTCCAATAGCGAGCGATGGAAAGCCACTCCTAAATAGGTGCGGAGCGCGGGGGGTGTGGCGCCGAGCTAGGTCGCCTGACCAGCCCAAAGGAAGATGGCGCCCACACACCACCGAGCCCTGAAGAGGTGAGTTTTAAAAGTTAGTCTCCTGTTGACTTGGAGATGGTTAAAACAATGATGAAGTCAAGCGCCGCTGCTCTCCTTCAGCAGGGCGTAGCAGTCGCATTCAGTAAAAACACAGTCTCGTTCCTGACTGCAGGCGCGAACCCTCTGCCACCGGGGTTGCCTGCCTCCAATAGCGAGCGATGGAAAGCCACTCCTAAATAGGGGCGGAGCGCGGGGGTGTGGCGCCGAGCTAGGTCGCCTGACCAGCCCAAAGGAAGATGGCGCCCACACACCACCGAGCCCTGAAGAGGTGAGTTTTAAAAGTTAGTCTCCTGTTGACTTGGAGATGGTTAAAACAATGATGAAGTCAAGCGCCGCTGCTCTCCTTCAGCAGGGCGTAGCAGTCGCATTCAGTAAAAACACAGTCTCGTTCCTGACTGCAGGCGCGAACCCTCTGCCACCGGGGTCGCCTGCCTCCTGCCACCTCCCCCAAGTTTGGAGTGAAAATAGTACACCTAACCCCGTTAGTGCCAAACACTTTTCCCAAATTTGATTGAAGTGGGAACACTAACTGTGACGGGTATGCTCAGTTGTGGGTCCTGTGCCCACTGTGCCACTGGAATCAAGCTATACCTGACTGATGAACCTTTATCAGGGTGAAACTGGCTTTAGTTTGCTTATATTCTGGTTCAGGGAGGACCTGGCTTAGAAGTTCAGGCTGGACTGTTACCACAGGAGCAGGGTCAAGACTGATTTGCATTTGACTGGGTTCCAACTGAGGTGGCATGGAGGGCAAAGAATGATGGATTGGGATGCGGTCCGAGGAAATGCCAGTGGCTGAGATAAATTCAAATATTCAATCTATTACCTTGTTGCTGTTGCAGCTGATGTCCTAAGTGTGACAGGTATGCCCAGATGTTGGTCCAGTGCTCACTATGCCACTGAAATCAAGCCCTTATCAGGGCAAAGCCAGTCATAGGTTTATTGTATTCTGGTTCAGGGAGGACCTGACTTGGCAGTTCATGTTGGACTGTTCCGAACTGGAGCTGGATCAAGACTGATATGCATATGGGTGAGTCCAAACTGAGATGCTATGGTTTGCATCAAATGGTGGAGTGGGATGTGGCCCTGTAGGAAGCCGGCTTTCAATATACTATACCAAAAAGAGGTATAGGGTGCAGAGATTCCAGTGGATCCGCAGAGGCTTTTGCAGAGTCTAAAGTAGATAATACTAATTCTCTCTTTTGTAGTAGGGTGGGTGAGCAGTTAGGATTATCAGAGTGTAGAGTTAAGCATTTTTACACAGTAACAGTAAATGAGAGACATACTCAATTAAAAAACAATACTTGGTTATATTTATTTTGTAGAGCCCGAGAACGTCATCCTAGATAAATGCATTTTGCAATAGAAATACTTTTCAATGTAAAATGTGGGCACAGTGAAATTTTCAGACTTTGCATTGTCGATCCATGGAGGAAAAAAACATTCAACATATGCATAGGCATCATCGAAAATACAAGACCAGGCTTCAGAAGTTAAGGTTGGGCATTTTTCAATTCACCACCAACAGTACACCACCAGTGGCACAGGGGCAGCCAGGTGCAGGGTACAAGTTTGAAGTCCGGCGCCCAATACAGATCATTGGGAACTGGGGCAATTTGACAGTGGCTGTTTACAAGGAAGTAGCAGCGGCTTGGGGAACCAGTCTCCTGAGGTTGAGGCTAACAATGGGCAGGACCCAATGCAGCACCAACACTACACCACCAGCGGCACAGGGTGGCAGGGTGCATGGTGCCAACACAGCATTGGGTGCCCAATGAAAAGCAATATAGAAATGCCAAATAGGACAAGCGGCTGCAGGCTCAGGCCAGGTGGCTAGTTGAAGGAAACCACCATCTGTAGAGGTAAGCTGCTGTGCTCAGGGACACTGATATCCCTTTTGTCCTCTTCACCAAGGCCCAGAAAAGACGGGTGCAGGGTGACTTTTGGCTTTTTCTAGTTGTATATTTGTAATTATTTAAGAAAGTTTCGAATGTGTACATATTGTAAACAGTGTTTTTTGTAATTGCCTTTAGCCCTGAAGAAATCCCATGAGGAATGAAAAGCATTGACGGCAATAAAGATTTTGAATTTACTACAATCAAGACATCTGGCTGATTAATAATTATGCTTGGGAAGTCTTTTCTGTTTGATATTTGTTTTTATTGCTAAACATTACTTGTACTACATTAGCTATATACACAAAAATACGATTTTCTCGGGAGCGGGATCAGTTTGGAATTTAGTAACGGTGGATGTATATGGGTCACATCCCAAACCCAACGCACCATGGTCATTTTTTGATGATACAGGCATACTTGGTAGTGTAGATTTTTGCTGGAACTTTGTTAAAAGCTCTGACCCTTGTTCACAGATACTATTATTAGGCAACTATCTATCTGTGCAGCTAGATAGGTGTTGCGCCACCCTCTTCCAGTACTACTGCAGATCAGGAGATGCCCACAACATATGTAATAGATCCACGTCTAAACAAGCACATCAACGGCAAGTCATGTCTCGTCTGTGAGAATAGCAAATTAATTTCTCCGGGGTGATGCCCTATGTACCATATAGTACTGAATTAATCTAAATCGAGCATTACGTGGGACATATATGGGGCTTTCGAAGACTGTGAACCACTCTGCATGTGTGTACGATCAGCAAGATCCGCTTCCCACTTAGCACGCTGCAAGGTCACGTCCTGAGTGTTGTGGTAGCGAAGTACATCAGTAAACCAACAAGTTAAATTTTGCCCTCTCCCATAACATGTATGTACTGAAGTACAAGGTTTTTCGGTAATCCCTGAGTTATATCTCCCCAGTGGTGGTGTAGTAAACTGATCCATGAGGCATATATAAGAAAGTGCCCAGTAGGTAACTTCTCTCCTTGTGTGAGATCGTTGTACATCATGTGTGTTCCGTCTAAATAAAGATCTCCCAGCGTATGTAGACCCGCCGTGTGCCAGACTGTGAGCTCAGCCAGATTGGTTGTCCTATCCTCCTTGGGTGTCTCAAGAAGGGGGGTAGCTGGAGCATAAGGTCTAACATTCCTTGTAAAGAACAATGATTTCGAAAACAGCGTAAGCTACTTGCAACTGTAGGGGGAGCGAGCCAATCTTCCCTCCACAAGAGTGAATCAATGAAGAAACTTTACTAACCGTGTGTGGAGCCTCCTCTGCATCTGTTCAAAATATGGCACCATTATCCCCCCCCACCTGATGGTAAATACAACTTCGAAAGTGCCAATGTACATCACGATTTGTTCCATATTAAGTTGAGGAGGATTCGCACTATGGGTCGGAAGAAGGATGGTGGTAAATAAAGTGGTAGATTAACGAAATATTATAAAAGATGGGGAGAACCACCATCTAAATAAGTGGCACTTTGCCCGCCACTGAAAGAGCTTCCAGATTGTCATTTGCGATGATAGCGATGTAAAGGCATGTGTGAGGTTGCCACCAAGGAGGTCACGATCATCATGATATACCCTGATGCCCAAATACAGGAACATGGTCGATTGCCATGTGACCATGAGTCAGTCTATAGAGTATGATGGGTCAGTTGTGTTAGAGTTAAATGGGAATAAACATGACTTTCCCCAGTTGACCTGCAGTCCTGAAAGTCGAGCAAACAAATCCAAATTGTTGGGTAAAATATCTGGGATGTCTGCTACATCTTGTATATTTAATAACAGGTCATCTGCATATAAGGAGATTGCATGCACCTATTCTCCCATGCAAGCACCCCATCGGGTCACCAATGCTCACATGGTGATGGCTAGTGTTTCAATGGCCAGAGCAAAGAGAAGAGGAACAAAGGGGAAACCCTGCTTAGTGCCCCTCTTAACAGATATAGGCAATGATATCAATCTCCCAGTGCGGACTCTCACGGGCAGGCTATTACATGAAAGAAGATCCCAGACTGTAGTGAGGCAAGACATTGAGATAAACTCCCACTCTACTGTATCAAAAGTCTTCTCCATGTCAAGCTCCATACAACCAGTGAGCATATCTCATTATGCGAAACAACTGTCGTAAGTTGAGGGTAGTGGATCTATCTAGGGCAGAAGCATTCTGATCCTCATGGATCAAATGGGGAACCAGCGGTGCCAGTCTCCTAGCAAGAAAACTGGTCAATATCTTGTAGTCTGTGTTTAATAGTGCCAAAGGGCGGTAAGAACCAAGCCATGTGGGGTCCCTGTTTGGCTTTAATAGTGTAATTATTATGGCTTCACACATAGACTTCGGCAAGCTTGATAGATGTATTGCCTCATCATAGACCTTAAACAGCATTGGCATGGGTCTGAATACATTTTCTAAATCTCCGAGGGGAAGCCTGAGGCCAAGGAGCATATCGCTCCTCGTATTTCTTCCAATATAATAGGCATATTAAGGTCCGCGCATTGATCGGGTGAAAGTGTGGGAAGCAGGAGGCCCTCTAAGAAACTTTTTAACTCCAATTGAGAGACCTCCGTATTTGGCTGGTAGAGTGATGTAAAGTGAAGAACCAGCTTGTTAGAAACTGAATCTCTGGTTGGCTAAGGCTTGCGCCAAAGCCAGGCAGAGACCACCACTCTAGTCAGGGCAAGGGCGTTACACGCCAAAGATAACCCCTGCTCACCACCTTGGTAGCTTGGCACGAGCAGTCAGGCTTATCCCGGAGGCAATGTGTGAAGCAATTGTGCAACACGCACACAGCAACAACAGACCAGGCACACCACAAAAGGAACTTCACACAACGGTGTATAAAAAACATAGCCTTTGTATTCTCATAACACATTAGAATAGTAATCACACTGGGTGATATCTACAAGGGATTATGTACACCTGACAGGGCCACTTGGACCACAGTCAGAACCATCCCAAAGTGAAAAGAGTAAATGTAGAACCAATAATAACATAGACCACAACCAGTAATTACTGGCAAAATACTGGACTCAGCATTATCCTGCAACATAAATCATAGTAGGAAAAACCACAAAATCATAAATCACATTAGGCATAAATCAGGTAATGGTCATAAAACACATTATGCACCAATCACCAGCATAAACACATTATGGAACTTTGTAGAGCCTGGCGCTCTACCAATCTCCCACAAAATGACCCCAGGCCAACTGGCCGTCATCTGGGGTATTAATGCCCTACGTCCAAAATGTCAGGGCGGGGGGCTGCCACTTGCAGCTACAGAGAATGAGCGCAAAGAGCTGGGGCAGGGCAGGAGTGTAACTCACCCCTCTCTCCGCAAAACGAAATTCCCCCAAGGAATAGAATGGGGCTGGCACTACTGTGCCTCCTGAAACCCCACTGGGGCTCCAAAGCACAAGTGCCCCAAAGTGGCAGCTGCACTCTATCAGGCGGGGCAGCTGGGAAAAATGGCCTGAGCCCCACTCTGGGACTCGTATCACAAGAATTGCCCCCATGAAAGATGGCACTGGCACTACACGTGCTGTGGAAGTCCCACTCTGAGACTCCCAAAGTAACCTTTGCCAATGATGCAGCTGCCCTTTCTCTAGCGGGGCAGCTGTGAAGAACAATTAAGGATTCTGTGAAATAATTGCCCTCAAGCCCCACTCCGGGACTTCTACAAAGGATCACTCCCACGTTGCAGCGGTCCGCCACGGTGGTACCGCTGTGAATGACTCACTGGGCTCTCTGCTCTCGTCTCACGGAAGAGGGACACCGGCTCTGCAATCAGCCCCCTTTTGACTTGGTGGCTCTGCTCTTCACCCGGTCCCTCTTCAGGGACCAGGCTTTCAGCATGGAGCCTGCGAGGCCCCGGACATCCTGGGCTGCCCGCGGGGCTCCTCCAAACAACACGGGAGCCCCGCTCGGGCTGGCAGCCACCTCCTTCTTTCCGGCGGCCTCTGGCTCTTCTTTGGCACCGTAGCACGGGGTAGACTCCCGTCCGCTTCCTCTTCTTCTTTGAGCACCAGAGCGCGGGGTAGACTCCCTTCCGCTTTCTCTTCTTCTTTGGACACCGGAGCACGGGGTAGACTCCTGTCCGCTTCCTCTTATTCTTTGGGCACCAGAAAGCGGGGTAGACTCCCGTCTGCTTCCTCTCGCCTCGCAGGGACACCCCGCACAAAAACAGGCAGCGCTGCCTGACTTCCGGGTCGCCTGGCAGCAGCCGGCGGCAACTTCTTTTCTCCTGCTGTGGTGGCAATACGGGGTAGGCTCCCATTCTAAAGTAAAACACTTGCGGGGTGGGCACCCGCTAAGTGTATATAAAGCAAAAAGGCAAAGATGCGGCACCTGCTCAGCCGGGCAGGAATGGGAGGAATTCACACATCGGGATTTCCCCCAAAAGCATGGAAGCTCCGTGCTGCGAAGCCTTAGCCCTCTTCTCTTGGGCAAAGCAAAAATAAAAGCGCACACGGGCGCTAGGCCATAAAGTCCTAAAAGGGCTCCCACACAAACCTCCTTCATGTTCTGAGCTTCCCTCAGAATGGAGCAAGAATGTATAGGGATTCGAGCCATGAGCAGACCTTCGAAAAGGGACACGATATGCTCGCTCGACTGTGAAGAAAGGAGATAGTGTTGCTGCAGGTAGAATATCTCAAAGCCATTTTTCTATGTATCCTACTGTGCATTGGGCCTCTGCCCCCCCCCCCCCCGAAGGCCAATTATGCGGATATTGGTATGCCTCGAGCGTCCCTCTGCGTCTTCCACCCTGTCTTAAAAATGGCGAAGTCGCAGTTCATAGTCCCTCATGTGCTTCTCCATGCTGTTCACTGTCGGCTGTACTTCAGTTAGAGTATGTTCCACTGTGGCAACGCGGTCAGTCAGTTTCCTATGATCTGCATGTAGGAGCGTGAGGTCTGCCACTACACTGTCTATTCTAGATTCCAGCGAGAGTCTGGAACTCTCAATGGCTTGAAGGATCATATCAATCTTGTCCTCTGACACTGAGGTCTGTTGCGCCTGAGGGTCCCGCTGATATGACTCCATTAAAGACGAAGACCGAGAGGATGTCCTGGAACCTGTTCCCCTGGATCATCCCAAAACCGTTACAGTTTATAAGGTGTGCGTTTCTTACAATAGACAGAAGCACATGTGCCCAGCTGTTCTGTTTCCACAATGCGACAGTGGCTTACAGCCGAAGGATCCCGGCCCTCTAGGCAAGTAGCAGACAACCTGACCCAGACCAGTCGCCTCCTCCTAGTCCTCATCTGTGTCGCTCATATTCCTCAGTGCAGTGAAGACAGAGTGGGACTGGGCCGTCTGCGCCACACTTCAGTTCATTTCTGGCTCGCCAATGCCGCCCCATGGTGCACCACTATGACTACCCTCCAAGAGTCAGGCTCATAGATCTCTACAATGGAAGGCCACCTCCTTTACTTTGTGTGTGGCACTCCTGTTCCTTGTAGCAAGTCACATGCATAGGCGAAGTCAGACAATTAGGGGCCTACCAACTAAGCAGGGATTTTCCCAGTGCCGCTCTCCTAGGGAAGAGGGAAGGCACTGGTTCAGCCAGTTATGTTTGGCTTGTTTCAAGCCGCAGCAAATCCGGTGCGGGCAATGCAGCTTTAGGCCCAGCTCCAACATTTCAATGCAGTAGGAGCAGTCATCCCAGTGCACAAGCAGAGCGCTCCACCGATGAGCCCCCTCTCGGCTCCCACCTATGTCACGCTGAGTCTATGCTGTTCCTGTCCCAACACTCCGGTGAGCCCCAGGGTCAACGCACCTGCTCTCAATTACGAGCCCCATGGGCCTAAGCATCTCATTGGATGGACACTATCCCAGGCTTCTATTTGCTGTGTTTTGCAGAAGGTTGCTAGTAATAGCAAGTTCAGCCCATTACGCTCGGCTCAATTTCGGCTGTAGTAAGTTCGGAGCCGGCAATGCAGATCCAGGCCCAGCTCCAATGCTTTGCCGCGATAGGAGCAGGTATCCCGGTGTGTGAGTCGATCACTCCGCTAGTGAGCCCCCACCTGGCTCTCACATGTCTCCCGCTGCACTCCGGCATGTCCTGGGGTCCAAGCGCTAGCTTCCAGCTATGAGCCCCCAGGCCACAACACCTTGATGGGATCCACTGCTGCAATCAATGGCTCCACCCACATGGCCTGGGCCCCCGCCTCAGCTCCTCTCCGGCAGCAGTGCACACCAGGACGTTCACAGCAGCTTCCCCTGAAGCAGCCGGGTGTGGGGCGCCCCGTTTCCGCCCGTTGAGTCACTCTTCCGGCCTCCTCCTGTCTCGGGCCGTATTCTGCATAGAGCGCAGGCCGCACCCAGTCTGCTGGTCCATCACTCGCCCAGGGCAGAATTGCAATGTCCAATCCGCCAGCACCGATCAAATCACCAACTCATTCCGGGTACTCCCAGAACTCAGCGGACACTGCGGGCGCTGCTTTGTCATTAGAAATTACGGATAACTTGGGTGGAATGCTGAGCGATGTTAGAATCCGCCCGCCATCTTGCACTCGCAAGCCACGCTCCCCTACTTTATGTCTCTTTAATCTACTACCAGGGACTCACTGCCTCTTTATCTCACTTTTCAGGTTCTTTTGTCACCCCTGCTTTTCTCCTCATGTATTTGTTTTTCTGTCTTTCTCTTCCTTCTCCTTTTCCCCTTGTGTGTTTCTCTGTACCTGCGTGCCTGCATGAGCCCCACCTTCAACCACCGGCTCAAATTAAGAACTGGGGTGAAAAGATTGGCTATGTTTTGTTCCTTCCTGATGACAAGTTTCCAGTACTTTATCACATTGTGGTGCTGCTTTATAATGCTCTCGGAATATGTTAAAATATGGTGCTATTGACATCAGAAATAGCCATTATGAGATAACACAGACAAAAAGCTGTTTGGCTTCAAGTTGTAAGATAAAATTTGGCTGCCACGTTATTTTTATAAATCACATAAGTGATCTGCAAGATGTCTTTCATGCCATAGCTGTATATCGTTTCCCATTAGCTCAATATTAGCTGGTTCAATTTATCTTTCCATAGTTTAAAGATAAGTGTGAAACGTATATTATCGGTAATAATGAATGACATGTGCCACTCAAAGAGACGTCCTGACCCCGTATTAAGACAAAATGCGAGATGGCCATCTTTTTGCTAAAAATGTTACACTGTATACACGGAGTAACAAATGTAAAATATATATTTTAAAGGTTCTAAAACAATTTTTCTACGCTGCCATTCTAATTGAGGGATTTCTCATTTTTCCCAGTATGTAACTTTTCAAATTTATTTAGAATCGGTGCTGCTTCTCCACTCAGTTTTGCTTTCTCAATGTCAAACAAAACGATATATATATATATATATATATACTAATTCTATATTTTACATTCCACATTCATGGTTTCGTTTTTTTTAGATCTAGTCTTTGAGGCAACTTCAAATGTTTAATTATAGACCTCTGTTTTCCGCCCCAATAAATACATAAAACACATACATATAGAGGAGTTTTTGGGAAGAGGTCTTCATCAACTGGCCAGTTAAAAGTCCGTTCACAATTTGCTTATGCACACCGCAGCATATAGAATGAGGCAATGGTCTTCCCACTTTACCCAAGAGCTCCATTCACTTTCAATGACTGCACAAAGCCTGTGCACAGTGTTCAGACAAACCTAACAGTATTTCCCTTTCTCTTTAGGGAGAAAGCTGGTCAAAGTATATTCGATTTAATTTATTTATATTGACCTTTAAATATCAGCTATTTATTTTGCTTGGTTTTGGGGTGCCCAGTTAGATGGTGTTTCTTTCTGCCTTCTTTCTGAAGTTATTGTTATAGTGTTAGAGTGGCAGAGGAGCATTGCAACTCCATGTGATTTCACTGATTGCTAAGGTGGTGATATATTATTGTCTCCTTCACAAATAATGACAGTAAAAGACAACTAAAAGGCCTGTTGTTTTTAAGAAATCACAAGAAACACACTCATATTAGTGATTTTTGTTAATTTTACATTTTGACATATGGCAGCATGTTTAGATGGATGCCTCTTTTTCGATTTATTTGTGTGGTATATGCTCTCAATAAAACATTTATGCAAATTACAATTGAACCATTTTTCCAAGGCCAAGCCTACCGGCTTTGCCAATCCTTGTTATGGGAAACTAATATGCTACTGCCCACTCTGTTGTGTATAGTTTTGCTAGAGACCCAGGGGCATATTTACTCATCTTTCACGAAACGCAGGGCAGGAAGGGAACTTGCTTTGCTGCATTATGTGAAAGGGAGATAACATCAATGCTTCATATTTACAAAGATATGAAACATGTCTTCCCTCTCCTTGCATTGGCACACTGTGTGCTGGCTGGCACCAATGCAGGCTACTTTGCACCAAGGTGTAAGGGTGCCTGCATTAAAGGCAGGGTTGTATTTGTGCATGTAACCCTTTCTCTGTGTGCTTCACATGGAAAGAGGTAGGAACAAGGAGAAATAAAACACACTGCTAAGCGGCACGTGCACAGTTGAGTGGCTGTGCATGGCAAGCAAGTAACAGTAGATCCCATGCACCCTCACCTGCCAACATAGGTTTCCCCCATTGATTCCTCATGAGGCACATTGGCCTCATAATAAGTCTCTGCTGACCCAAGATTTGGTCCCTGCTTGAGGACAAAGACACAAATTCAAGATGCATGGAGGTTGGTTTATTTAATACATCTAAAGAGATATTACTCCAGGTGTTAAGGGTGAATTGTAATACAAAACCTAAAAGACATTTAGAAGTGCCGTTCTCAAAATATGGGAACCTCATTAATTAGCAAGCTGACTTTTTTTCCTAAAATAGGAGACATTACCTGTTTCAATTATTGGTCGGGTATCATTATTAAAAATGTCTCAGCTACCTTTGTTTCTCCTCTTCCTGTTGATAATACCTTCTTCAATAAAGAAGACAGGTACTTTTCAAGCTTCGCCTTGACAAAGAATCAACCCAAAAATTAAAATTAGGATTTGTAAATTGTTATGGGAAGAGGATGTCCTAGCTGCCTTTGCAATACAAGATAAAGATTTCTCATTAGGCTTTCATAACAGGGTCATTAGAAGCATACATAAAGGAAAAAAAAGAAGCATACATAAAGGTCTGAATAATCCAGATCAACCAAGATTTAATAAGTTTCCTAAGATCCACAGAGTTGTTAGATGTGAGATTTTTAATGCTTTTCCGATTTTTCAAAATCCCTGTTCCATGCTGAAACTCCCCTGGAGGAGTGTAAACAGAATCCAGTGTTAGCACTGAGTAAAAAGCGCAGGAACACTTACTGAATGGGTAAACACATCACGTAATTTTTTTCTGGGGTACAATGAGGGTGTCTGAAAATGTTCAATTGAATAAACAAATCATTACTAGATTTTTTTTTAAAGTGTATTACCTATCTACAGTTACGCCATTCATTTTTACTCTACCTATGGAGAGATAACAGGATCGGCATTCTTGATCACTAAATTACTCTCTCCCATACCGCTAAGATTTCAAGCTTGGGCACTAGTATGGAGAGCTGTAGTCCAGACCAAATTATATTTTAAGTAATATTAGAATATAGTGGAAAGTGGCATCAAGCGTATGTACACATTGGTAAGAGAAGAATCAACGAGTTTATATTATGTTAAGAGGGACACATATTCTTTGCTATATTTCACACCTGCTAAACTGAACTAAATTTCACCACTGATATCTCTCACTTACCCATGATGCCTACTAAGGCTATAACTAGCCCCTGTAGACGTAGGTTACAAAGTGCTTCAAATTAACTCAATTTAGAGCTTAATACTGGTTAGTACTGAAATGTACAATAGCCTTCAACCAAAAGATCAAGATGGCTGATTTATTATGCACAGTAATGGTTTTGCCTTTGCCTCCTAGCTGTTTGCCCATCTTCTCATCAACTCTTATTAGAAACAACAAAAAGGCTCCACATTTTTTAAATTGAGTGCTGAAATGTTTTAGATCATCCAGGTTGGATTTTGGAAACATTTCCGCATTCATCAGCTAGAAAAATATTTTATATACTGGGTAACCTTTGAACAAGATGGATTTTTTGATTAAATATGAACGTCACTTTATTCTTGCTTCTCCTTTCTTATTTGTCCCATATAGTCAATGAACAGTTTTTTCCGAATGTTTGCATAATTACTTATTGGCGACTTGTAAAATTGTTCAAAATAGATTACATCTCCATAAAGACGTTCTTTGCGATTCAGTTTACTAGTGCAAGTATTGGCGTGGTCAAACAACTGTGTGTTCCTTTTATTAGAATTGGTTGCACCTTGTCTTGTGTAGTATGGTATTAAAAAGAAGTCTGTTATTGAGTATAATATGATGAATATGATATTCTTGAGTCAATTGTTGACAGATAGATGTTGTCTCAGCTTGTAGGCTTACTTATCATCCACATACCTACAACAAATACAGGTGTACCCTTATAAGAAAATAGCCCCTAGTATTTGTAGTGTCTTGAGATTATGTGCGCTCGGACTCTTGTGATTCTGGGCAGACACTAAACAGGAATTATGTAATCTGCTGGGAGGTCTTAAGGTGTGGTTATAAAAGTTATGTCCCAATGGTGCAGTATGTGGTTGTATGTTGAGGAATAAAGACGTATGTTGCAAAGCTCGTTATGTGCCTATTACATTTGCATGGTCTCAGGCTGGGGAGGATGCTACAGTATTCATTATTTGAATACTGAACAATTTCTCCCTGCTTGGGGATCTATTAGTATAGCGGGCGGATAGCCACCACCCATATGGCGGTGGTGATCCACCCGCCATTTCCCACCACCCGCCTACCATTTCCCACCGCCATATTATGATGGCGAGGGTGACCCCGGAAGACTGAAAGACCGTCCGCTGGTTTTCTGCCAGTTGGACTGGCGACGGGCAGAAAAGGGCTCAAATATGGTGGTGGTGACACGCCCACCTACCTTACGGGCCACACGCTCGACCCCATCTTCTCCGCCAGCAACCACGTCTCCTTCAGCCACTCCGCCAGACTACACTGGACCGACCACAGCTGCATCCACTTCACCTTCGAAAAGACCACATCCCTCCACCACACGCTACAGATCCCCCGCAGATGCTGGAGCAAAGTCACCACAGACCAGCTGACCACATCGCTGAGCCAGAACCCACCAGTCGACACCCCTGACACCAACGACGCAGCAGACAATCTCGCACAGTGGATCACCAACAGCGCTGACGACCTCGCCCCACTGAAGAAACTCCTAGGCAAGACTAGCAACAGAAAAACCTCATGGTTCACAGATGCCCTCAAAATCGCTAAGAAATCATGCCGAACCCTCGAAAAAACTTGGCGCCACAAACGGACATCAGAAAACATGACAGCCCTCAAGACCGCCACCCGTGAATACCACCAGATGATCCGCACCACCAAAAGGACATCGTTCAAAGAGCGGCTGGACAACAACTCCCACAACAGCAAGGAACTCTTCAGCATTGTCAAAGAGCTCTCCAACCCCAGCGCCAGCAACAACAACATCACTCCGTCGCAAGACCTTTGCAACTCCCTTGCCGCGTTCTTCCACCGCAAGATCGCAGATATACACAACAGCTTTGGACCCCTGACTCTTTCTCCAGCCACCAAACCAACGACCCCCATCACCAACCTCAGCGCATGGACCCCCATCAGCACTGAAGACACCAACGGCATCATGAACGCCATCCACTCCGGCTCCCCCTCCGACCCATGCCCTCATCATATCTTCAACAAAGCGGACACCATCATCGCACCCCACCTCCGGAATGTCATTAACAGCTCCCTCACATCAGCCACCTTCCCTGGAAGCTGGAAACAGCCAGAAATCAACACCTTTCTGAAGAAACCAACAGCAGACCCCAATGGTACCGTTCACCTGCCCGCCATCGTAATAGGGCCCTTAGTATTCACTGATCTATTTTTGGGAGTGGAGAGTAGGGAATTGTACACTGCTAGGCAGCACAAATCTCAGTGGTTGTCTTCAGTGAGACGGCTACAGTAGGAGCCATGCAGCAGAAGCACTGTGTCCGCTCTCTCTGCTTGTCATTACCTCCCAGCATAAGTTGCCACCCTTCCACCCTTCCTCCCGAGCTGAATTTTTCTCATTGGCCTCATCCAGATTGACAGCTGACTGTGGATCTGGTTCATGCACAAGTGCCAACAAACAGTTTCATGATGTAAGCAGGTGGGGAAGCAAGAGAAAGCCTTTCTACAGTAACCAGCGGAGCATTAAATCACTATGAGTCTTTTCAATACTTGATGTTATCCATGTCAGCTGTGGCAACTACTCCTTGTGTAGGAACGCAGTGTACAGAATCGGAAGCAGATAGTGGGCATGGAGCAGGTGCTTTTTGGGTGGTGGTGGGGACTGGGGAGCTTTAAATGGAGCCATGGAATCTCCAGCAGGCAAGGACAGTGCAAAGGGTGAAACTAGACTCAGAATATTGCAAGCAGGTGGGGAGCCTGTAACATGAGATAGAGGACAGATGATGGTTGGATGGCAGTAGATATGCATGGCCATTTGCTGTCATTGGAATGTTTTCCTGCATAAGTAATGAACTTTGCATTTCACACTCCATGTATAGACTTCTGAAAAATTATCCATTTAATTATTAATCATGCTTATTTCCAAAGTTAATATATAAATACTGGAAACCAGCTGCTAAGGAATACATCATCAAGTCGGAATTGTTTGTGAGTCTCAATGATTTATGACCGCTCTGTCTATTAAGATGTCCAGGACTCTCTAGGCTTAGCCCCTTAGGAAAAGTCCCCACAACAATAAAGTGGTCTGTGCCATCAGAAAACGAAGGTGAGGAGCCTCAGACTCAACATCAAACCATTTGTGTCTCCGCAGTAGCTAGAATAATCAGAAACTGGACAGCCCCCATCCCCATCCCCTCTTGAGTTAGTTTAGCAGGCTGTGTAACAACAGAGCAATCAAACTTTGACATCTGGTGAACATTATTCTCAGTATTTGACTAATAATAAAATGCAAAGGGTTCAGATGGCGACAACATCTGGTTTTGAACGACCCTATTGGCTTGGAAACATTTATTTTATCACTTACTGCAATTTCCTCAACAATTCAATTCAAGAAATTTGATTAAAAAGCTAAAAGAAACAAAATGCTAGATACTAATGGTGAGCTACATAACATGAATATCACTCACCAATTTGATAATTTGTAAGATTAAAAGAACTGTTGAAATGATATTCTTTTTAATTTACTTGTTTCAAGTAGCATTGGCAGAAGTACCAATGCAGTCTTTCATTGATCAGACACTAATCTGGATCAATCTAACAAAGTTGCACTAAGGTGACTACACATCAGCAATAAAAAATCAACAGTCCAAAAGCAGTCATTTTCTTTGGCGATCCCACAGATTGCCAAAGGGCACATACGGTGCTTTCCCCTCCTCATTGTGACTAAATGATCTGCTTTGCCTGTCAAGGAGAGAAAAGAAATATGCAACCAATGAACATACTGATTCTATCTACTGGGATCCCATCCTTGTCCTTAGCTGTCCCTGTGAGAACTGACACATCACTACAAATTGGGAACTAATGGGGGAATGCATGTGTGGTCCTCTAGAAACATAACCAATTCATTATTTTCTAAGAGGGCTTTCCTAGTCTCGCCAGGTTGAGCCAGTGACTGAATTAGTGCATGCAACCTCTATATTGCTACCTGGGTGGGCTGCAATTAGAAATGTGTCTTTATACTCCATATTCCTCTATAGTGTACTCTGTGCTAGGGAGGCGCACATATATGTGGTTTGCAGCCCATACCCTAGCCAGTCCACATACCAGAATGGAGAATCACTGGACCCTCTGGCCTGTTCTGAAGCCAAGAAGCAAACAAAGCCTTTTCTGGTATCCCTTCACCACTCATAACCCAAACATATATTTAAAATGCATGCAGGCAGTCAGAAATTGGGGTATTCATTTGGAAGTAGACACCCCTACCAATTTAATAAACATGAGCAACACAGTTCAAATAGAATCTATACTCAACACCTGGTAGCTGTAGCACAAGCAAAAGGCAACTGCCCAGGAAAATGCTTGTTAAGAGGGAGGCACTCACTTCCTGGTGGAGCCGCGCAGAGCAGCCATTGTGGCAGGGTGGCGCTCTAGTGGCCGACCAGCCACATACGTACATAGACACCACGGCGCCTACGCGCAGCGGACGAGCGCAGCGGGCGTGCCTAATGCAAGCCCGTCTGCGCCCGTCCGCACCCGACTGGGACCCGGGGCCAAGGACTGTGCCCAAAAATACACATACTCGGCGGGTAACCTACTCCTTCTTAGACCTCCTCCCCACCTTTGCCCTTCTCTTGCCCCTCATATACTGAGACGCACCGCAACCCAAGACTCACTACCGGACATTCCTTGCAGCTCTTCCATCTGAGTATTACATCATAGCAGAGAATCGTCCGATGGGCAAAAGGGGTGGGGGGGTAGCAGCCATTATTCGTAAAGACCACAAATTTGTGCTATTGCCTTCTCTGATTCTGAATGACACGGAGAATATAGTAATTAAAATTGACACGGCTAGTGGGGCTTTATTACTTGTCCTGCTTTACCGACCTCCTCAAACCATGACTACTTTTCCTATGTCCCTGGCAGAACAGATGGCTCCTCTTGTGACTAAGTATCCAAAAATACTCTTGGTCGGTGATTTAAACTACTGGCTTGATATTACTACTGGTGATCCCCAGGCAATGGAACTCTCAGAACTACTTTCAGACATCAATTTGATTCAGCATATACATTCTCCTACTCATGTAAAAGGTCATACTCTGGACCAAATATGGCCCCATAATCTTTCTCTTTCATCACTCTTCATTATGCCCTGCATCTGGTCTGACCACTTTTTAATTCAGTTCATAATAACTATTAATGGGCACACTAAACCACCGCCCTTGGTGGGCTGAGAAACCAGGAAATGGAAAGCTATTAATACACTTGCCTTTATAAAAACACTGGCATCCACGCTGCCAGCACCCTGTAAGGAGGTAGACCTTATGGAGGAGGGGATCTCACAATGGCTTCTAAAGGCTACTGACATACACGTGCCTTTAGTAAAATTCACTCGTGCACGTAACATGGATGCTCATAAGTGGTTCACCTCGGATATTAAGAACTTAAAACTTGAGGTGCGCCAGAAAGAAAGAAAGTGGAAAGCAAAATATAAGCCCCAAGACAAGGAGGAATATATTGCGGCTCGCAGAAACTATCTAAAGATTATTTTACAAAGTAAAACTGATTACTTCTCTGGTAAAATTTTAAACACCCAAAATAAATCTAAAGACATCTTCAATATAGTGAATGATCTATGTAATAGCGTAAGAACTGCTCTTCCTTTGGCCCCCTCGCAGGAACTTTGTAATTCATTAAATGATTTTTTCATAGATAAAATTGTCACCATAAAAAAGAATATTCAAAGCCTTCCCTGCGGGGATCCCATTGAAGATATCCACTATAATCTGGCTACTCTAGATGCATTCCCTTCTATTGATGGAAAGATTTTTCCAGAACTTCTTTCTCGTGTCAAATCGGGCTCGCCCTACGATAGCTGCCCACCCCATATTTTAAAGAAGGTGTGTTCAGCCATCCCATCAGAAATCCTCTCTCTTTTGAATGAATCACTTATACAAGGCAAGGTCCCTGATAATTTTAAAAATGCCACTGTGATCCCACTATTGAAAAAACCGGGAGCAGACGCCCTGGATCCAGCCAATTATAGGCCTATTTCCATTCTCCCTTTTTTCTCTAAACTCCTTGAGGCTCATGTATCCAGGTGTATGTCCAATTTTATGGAAAACTCGGAATACCTAGAACCGAACCAAGTGGGTTTTCGACCATCTCACTCAACAGAAACTGTCATTTGGGCTGTCCAGGATACGTTAAGATCTAATGCTGATAAGGGCGTCCATCAGGCCCTGGTGCTCCTTGATTTGTCGGCCGCGTTCGACACGGTTGACTATAACATTCTGATTAGCCGTGTCGAGCAGGCCGGCCTCAGGGGCCCCGCGCTGAACTGGATTGCCTCTTTTATTACAAATCGCACACAGTCAGTGAGATTAGGGTCTTTCACAGCCACCAGGATGACATCTACCTGTGGGGTACCTCAAGGTTCATCACTTTCTCCCTTATTATTTAATTTATATCTCCGTCCGTTGATCTATTCTTTAAAAAACTATAAAATTACTCTTTATAACTATGCTGATGACCTTCAGTTAATTATTCCCCTAAACACCCGGACTCAGCTGCCGAATGCCTGGCTGTTATGTCACACATACAGAGATGGATGACCCTAAATCATCTCAAACTTAACCCGGGCAAGACAGAATTGATCTTGCCCGGGGAAAATGAACTGAGCTGGGGTCGATATTTTTGGCCAGCCGATATGGGAATCCCTCCCACAAAGACGCACTCGGTTAAAATTCTAGGGGTCACTCTTACCGAAGATCTTTCTCTTAAAGGACAGGTAGGAATGGTGGTCTCTTCTAGTTTCTCCCAACTGAGAAAGATCAGGAAAATAGCCCACCTTTTAACACACTCATCACATATTCAAGTAGTGTTAGCCCTTGTACTCTCCCGTCTGGATTTTTCAAACAGTCTCTATTTGGGCCTTCCAACTGGCCTATTAAAACGTCTCCAGTTGGTCCAAAACCAGGCGGCAAGCCTCATTTGGAAATAACCCAAATGGCAATCAATTAGGGCTGGGCTGAGAAAACTCCACTGGTTGCCAGTGGCCCAGCGAATTGCTTTTAAAGCAGGATGTATCACTTTCAGGGTGCTACACGACAATGACCCTATATTCATTAGGAAGTCTATCACTAATTATAAGCCTCAGCGCAATTTACGCTCTACATATTTAGGCCTTGCAACTGTCCCTTCATTTAAGAAGAAAGGCCAGGGTGGCAGCTGTTTCTACTATCTGGCCCCCTTTTCTTTGGAACTCCCTTCCGCTGCCTATCAGACAGAGCAATGATCTTCTGGCATTTTGAAAGTCTTTACAAACGTGGCTTTTCCAACAGGCTTACGCTTAGAACTGTGCCTAGTGTCTTGAACAAATAGCGCCATGAAACCCAAGGGTGTACGTGCGCTCTAGAAATTGTTATTAACATAACATAACATAAGATCAAGTGGTGCCAAACAATTTTAAAGTCAAGATAAAAGCACAATAACATTTCCAAACCATTGAAGAAAAATAAAAAAATATTTACAGAGCAAAAATGCACTAAACAGATTAAAAACTAATAAGGAGTGCTAGAGTTATGAACGTTTTGAGGTAAGGAGAACTCAGAAAATACAGAGGATGTAGCAGACATTGAAGCTCATGGCTGACCAGAACCTAGGTGCAATTTCAGGCGACCAAAGTGGAGCTGGGATCAGGTAGGATATGTGGGTAGACCAAGTGGGTCAGCCATAAAGTTAAAGTTTTTACCCTCTCACAGTGTATTTTCTGAAATATCAGTTCCTCCGGCCAGGCAAGACAACAAGCTGAAGTTGATGAAGTTCCCTCAAAGTCAGTTACGCCATAGCTGAGCTCCCACTCAAGCATTTTATTTTAGTGCCAAATGGTCCAAGTGGGTCCATGACCACAGAGGTCATATCACTGCTGGAGTAGATTTGGCATTCATAGCAGTACAAATATTTACTTTCAGATTTAGTCACCTTTATGTGTCTCAAAATCCACCAGTTGGGCAATGTTGGGAGTTGTCATTTGGCAGAGCTCTGCAGGACAAGATATCTTTACAGCAAGTTCCACTAAAGTCTCTTTCAGTGTGGCAAAATGCTACAAGCAAGATAAACCTCATTTTGTGCAGATTAAAAGTGAACCCTGCTTGGGGAATTCTTAGCAACTTGGCCCAGTCTTTCAGAGGTACAAAATGTCCCAGATATCTCCACACAACTGAGAAAGGTATTCCTGGTTCGTCTTCAGGACAGGCTTCTAGGGAACATGTCTCTTTTGTTCACAATGCTTGCCTGCACCTTCTTGGAGTCAGGAGTCTTTCTTCTTTTTGTGCCCTCCTAGCATTAGCAGGAGGCTGTCCACTTGATCATTGGAGAGGAGAGTCAGAGTCTGAGTACCAGCAAGATTGAGATATCATTGAACCTTCTTCCCCACTCCAGTAATGTTCTGAGTAGGTAGGGGTGAGGTGCCAATCTTATTATCTTCCCTAGCCAATGATTGGAGGATTCCCCACACCCAATCCAGACTACTTCCTTGCAGAATTCTCACTGCCTTGTGGAGCATTTCTTTCACGGTTTACTACAAACATTCCTAGAGCGCCTCAACTAAAAGGGCCCTAGCTTTCCTCCTCTCTCTAGCCAGTCTTCTATGGGGAAGAAGTCTCCTCCCGTCTGTCAGTTTCCTTCTTATTGAGGAAACAGAGAGTCTGGGTTGTCTCTTGGAATAAATGGTTGTAGTTCCTGATTGGCATTTCCACTTCATGGGAAGAATGGCGCAAGCTGTCCATCATGTTGCCAATTGTTAAAGGCTCCTCATAGAATGATAATTGTATCCATGTGGCCACTATTAACATCACTCTTGACTGTATGCTGCTAGAAGCTAAGCCACTGGCTTTCAGGTGAATAGTTGTTAAGTCAGCCGAGGGTGTGTATTCATTCTCTGGAGCAGTGCTATGAGGCAACATAGTTTTAAACCAGTTTACTCTCAGGCAGAATTTCCAAACTTACATGTTCACTAGAGATACAAAAAATGTCTTTTTCTGCAAAGGAGGAATCCCCTTCTCCTGTTCTTACAGTCCTTAGCACATCAGGGTACATCTTCCCCCTGTTTAATCTGACCTCCGCCTGCTTTTTTCGTTAGGAACTTCATACTGTGTTTGTTATAATATACAAAAAATGTACTCTTACCAGTGAATTAGGTTTTTTAAGTTAAGTACAAAATAGCTTTTAGTCACCACTATGAAACTTTCCAAAGTCCAAACAGGAAAATAGATTTTATTCCTAACTAGGCCGGTTCATGAAAACAGCTTATTTGCAATTGTTCACTCTGGGGACATACGTCTACTAATGTCTAGAATACTCTGTGTTTACATATTAAGTACTCAGCAGTGTAGGCTTCCAAGGCACATTTTAGTGGTGACCTAGCTAATACATACAAATTTGTTTTTCTACTTGGCAAAGACACTTTATCTTGTCATGACACACTGCTGTACTTGCAAACTGTAACCCAGCCAGAGAACAATGGGGTAATCTGGAGCCATATATGTTTACCATACGTATGCGGTGTAAGTAAACTCTGCAGCACAGCTCTTGTTCATGTATCACAATATTAACTTCAGAACTAAAGAAGCCATCATTAAAGAGTGGTACAAAACGGGGTGTTGATAGACGGAGCATCTGAGCCAATCAAACACTCACACCCAGTCAAAAGATCTGGGTTTGATCCATCACCATTCTTTAGCCCACTCTGCCACCCCAGTTCAGACATGGCTATATGCAAATCAGTCTGACCCTGTGCCTCATGGGAACAGTCCAGCCCGAACTGCCAAGCCATGCCTTCCCTGGACCGGAAACAAGCTTCCGAGGACCGGTTTCTGGCATTACAGCCGTCTTCAGCCCGGCTAGCTTGAATCCAGTGGCAAAGTGAGCAAGGGACTCACGTCTGAGCATACCCTGCCACACTTATGGCGGCCAAAGCGGTACAAAAGGGGGTGGTGATAGACGGAGCATCTGAGCCAATCAAACACTCACACCCAGTCAAAATATCTGGGTTTGATCCATCACCGTTCTTTAGCCCACTCTGCCACCCCAGTTCAGACATGGCTATATGCAAATCAGTCTGACCCTGTGCCTCATGGGAACAGTCCAGCCCGAACTGCCAAGCCATGCCTTCCCTGGACCGGAAACAAGCTTCCGAGGACCGGTTTCTGGCATTACAGCCGTCTTCAGCCCGGCTAGCTTGAATCCAGTGGCAAAGTGAGCAAGGGACTCACGTCTGAGCATACCCTGCCACACTTATGGCGGCCAAAGCGGTACAAAAGGGGGTGGTGATAGACGGAGCATCTGAGCCAATCAAACACTCACACCCAGTCAAAAGATCTGGGTTTGATCCATCACCGTTCTTTAGCCCACTCTGCCACCCCAGTTCAGACATGGCTATATGCAAATCAGTCTGACCCTGTGCCTCATGGGAACAGTCCAGCCCGAACTGCCAAGCCATGCCTTCCCTGGACCGGAAACAAGCTTCCTCGGAGGCTTGTTTCCGGTCCAGGGAAGACATGGCTTGGCAGTTCGGGCTGGACTGTTCCCATGAGGCACAGGGTCAGACTGATTTGCATATAGCCATGTCAGAACTGGGGTGGCGGAGTGGGCTAAAGAACGGTGATGGATTAAACCCAGATCTTTTGACTGGGTGTGAGTGTTTGATTGATTCAGATCCTCCGTCCATCACTACCCCCTTTTGTACCGATCATTAAAGAGTAGCGACCCAATAAGCTGCAGTCCTATCTCACACCTATCCTATTAAAGATGGCCGCATGTAAGCAACAATCATTTGCTGAAGACAATGATCCCTTGCACCAACATAGTCCTGGTCTGGGCAATGCGGATACATTTGCTATACGGATGAGCTGAGACAGGCAGCAAATTGAAACATTTTCATTCCTCTGATTTTCTGAGATCTAACAGTAGCATTTGAAAGAGAATATTATAGCATGTTGGGAGCTATGATTTTGCACTGTTATTCATTCTCTTCTTCCTGAAGAACAGGGCTTGTAATTCCCCTTCATAGACCTCAGAACTCCAGCCACTGGTATATGGTGTTTTATATGGCTTGCCATTGCTGATCCTACTCAATTTGTATGTTCATCTACATGATACTAGGATTTTATCCTATGACTCACATTTATTTTCCTATACTTATGATGCTAAATCATGCTAATACATTATGATTCCAAGCAAGTAAAGAGGATGGGCTTCAATGTCTCCCTTCTAGTCAGAGTCTCTTGGTAGCAGACACACTTTCTGAATAGAAGTAAAACCTTGGTTCTGTTGTTGGGACCATTTCATGTGATTGGGCCAATGAAACATGACTTGGGTGCTTCTGGGCACCCCTAAAGCTTCTCCCCTGTTTGAAGAACCTTTGGGCCCTACTTGATGAAAAATTAGTTTTGGACTTGTAGGTCCACAAAGTGGTAATTACTGTTTCTGCCAATAGGAGGTCCTGAAAAGAATATGTCCTCGGCTTTCAGATTCATAAAGACTCCTTTGACCTTGATTATTCCAATAGCTTGTTGCCAGGACTTCGTTAATACCTACTTAACAATGTGCAAAAGGTCTAGCTCAGTGCTACCTGAGTGGCTACCTACACAATCTGTAGAAATCCTCTCATTTGCGTACTTGGGTCTTTGAATTGGCTTCCAGTGGAACACAAATTTTAATTTAATACCCTGGTCATTGTTCCCGTGTCCTTTATGGGACAGTCTTTCATGTCTTATCTGTCAGTTCTCCCATTATGTGCCTCTTCGGTCCCTCAGGTCTGGCAGGGACTGCCTGCAAGCTGTTTGCAAAATAAAAAAAGTGTATTCAAGTTTCTTTGACATACAGCATTTACACTCTTAAATTAGCTGCCTATATATAATCGGGGTGTTAAATATCTACTCTACTTTAGAACACAATTTAAGACTCTCCTGTTCCTATTGTAATTAAATGAGGAATGATAGTGACAGCATTGTTTTGTCAAGGACGTTTAGCACCATGGAGGCACTTATAGTGTTAGTCTCCCTACAAAATACTCTTATATAACATGAGCTAACTACTCAGCTGCCCACAATACCATGCCCAATCCACCTTCCACCATACTCTTATCACTGCCTCCACTTTCCCTCACACTACTGTTTGTATAACGTCTACTTCATTATACTTGTGCGCTTGTGTTCCCCCATCTAGCACTAACAGCAACACTACATCGCTCGCCACCAGCATCATCACTTTCAGGCGCAGCACTACACTGCACTAACTTTAATGCTACATTATCTTACACATGCCACCGTTCCTTTGAGTGTTCTCTGGCCAATCATTACAACCCATCCACACCTACCACAGCTCCAACATACATCCTACTGTCACAAAACCAGTGCTACCCCTTTCATGATTACCCCTCCCCCTAGCTACCTTTTTTCGCTTCCTAAATCTCCAAATTGTCCTCTCTGTGTTATTCCTGACAAAACTAAGCCACGTCCCTTGTGCACGCGTTTGGAACAATTCTTACTTACTCTCCTCCACCCCACGTCATGCACTAGTTGAACCCACCACAACCATTCTGTGGGCCTCATTTATGAGGCTGTGCGTCACTTTTACGCCGCCGGTGGTCACTTTTTGTGACGCATCAGTGGCGTAAAAAATGCGCCTTGTTGCTCCATATTTACAAAGTGATGCATCTAGGTAGATGCGTCACTTTGTAAACCCCTGCGCTACATTACACCTGCGCCAGGTATAATGTATGCAAGGGGGGCGTATTGACGCAACGAAGGGTTGTAAAAGTGACGCAGTGAAATCTATGAGATTTCACTGCGTCACTTTTAGGACGCCATTGCGTCAAAATCTTGTGCCTGCCTCACAGCAGGCGTAAGACTGACTCAGGCCCTTTCACATGGGGCTTGCCCCATGTGAAAGGACGCATTGCTGGAGTTGCGTCACTTTTGTGACACACTCCAGCAATGCGTCACTTTTGCGCTTACAGATACGTCAGAAATACTGACGTATCTGTAACTCCTTGCGACATGATGCGTCATACATTAAATATGACGCATCAGGAATGTCGCAAGGAGTGCGCACTGAGAAGTGACGCATCGCTGCTTTCACGCAGCAATGCGTCATTTCTCATAAATGAGGCTCTATATTGTACCCCATTCTGTGTGCCCGTTGGTCCAGAAGGGCAGAGCCGGTAACATCCGGTAACCTTTTATCTATGTTTAATTTCGAACGACTGACATTTAAAGGGCGATTACAATGCCCTGAACTGCCAGCTTTATTAGCTCACACACAGCTATCGTTTTCAGTCAAGTACATAGGGTTAGGGGTATAAAGGATGCTGATAAACAAACCAATTGTTATGCTGGGCGCCATTTTTGATCCTAAGATGCGCCACATTTCTCCAGATTACCTTGTCATGCCATACATTTTAACAAGTTTTAATTTTACTGCCAAGAAGCATAATTGCGGCATTTGGTTGTGAAGGTCGCCAATGAACCCATTAAATGTTTTTTTTTAACCTGATGTCCTGAAGAATGATGGGAAAAAACAGCGACCGGGGCCTGAACAAGATCCTTCCCCGCTTGAATACCCGCGATATGGCAGATAAATAAAGCAAATGAAAGATAAATAGATGGCTGGGTTTTCCATCATTAACTGTAATATACACATTATATTAGTTAAGGGAAAGTGGAAACCAATGATGAATTTCACACAATGAGGAGTATAATGTGTATGCATAATATGTTAGAGACATTCGCCTGTGAATTACCTGTTTGCACGGCTGTTGGTCTGATCACTTGTCAAATGCAGAGGCTGGGAAACGAGGAAGAAGCCAATTGTAAATAGCATCATTTACTGTCTGAGTCACTATTGTAATCACCCTTTTCAGAGAGTATGAAAGAGCACTTCACCCTTCTCGGAAAACCAAGAACTGCTGTCAAGGTCGCTGGAACACAGGTTGAGTACATTTACTGTTTTCTTTTTGTAAATGCCGGCTTTTGATCAGCACTTTTCTCTAGTCTTTAAGAATATGCTTATGTTTGCAAGTCATCACTAGCAAAAATCCGCATCTCCTGTAAGTATTCCAGGCAAAAAAAAAAACTGTTATGGAAAAGGCCAATTTATGAACAGTCAAAATAAATCCACACCACTTGTTCAATATATCCTATTTTACCTCAATTTGCATGCTTTAGTGAATGCAAGAGGGCTGACACATGGGATAGGAAGTTCCTTTCCAGGCTACAGTCATAGGTGTTCTAATTATGATTTGCTAATGATCTAAATGATTGATTGGTTGCAAGTCAATTTTCTGAGATCTGGGTAAGGGGTGGAGTAGCTCTCGCCACCATTCTATCATGTGTTATACAGATCATCTTCCATGTAAATCTCGGTGTGCCCCCGGAATATTGAGGTAGGAGTCTTGATGGCACCAAGTATCATGGATGCAAATCGAAGGACAAAATATCAAAAGGTAAGTGAGAATAGATTTTAGTATGTACGTACCATGACCGTATATATATATATATATATATATATATATATATCTTCAAGGTGCATAGATGTGGAGTTAAGAATAGTAAATCTATACTTTCTCTGTATGCACTTACCTTTTGCTATTTTGTCCCTCATTGTTCTGTACACGATATTAGTGTATCTCGATATTCGGAGCCTCTGTATTCCCTAGTATAATCATAAATCTACATACAAGTGGATGTAAGGGTTGTTTTTGTGCTCATTGGTGTTCAGTTTTGACTTGAAAATGGCACAATAGACATAGTTGTTAGGCCTAACTACAGAGATCATTGCCTCCTACTACCAAGGTAAGTCATGCAGAACAAAATGAGTCTTGTGTCTAGTGCTTGAATCCTTGAGGACGGGCCCAGCATACTGTATTTCATCTTAAGAGCTTCCTCTGCATACTAACTGTTCTCCCTGCACTTCATCATAGAGTCACTAGCCCACCACATTGCACAATACACTGCATTCCAGAGACGGCAACCTTCAACACTGCATCACAGGGAGCCACTAGACTACATTATATTCTCAGGACACTAACTCAGAACATTTGTTGCACTTTAGTATCTAAGCCACGTCATTGCCTCCCTAACAAAATGACTGCTCACAGTACCTGCACCATATGAACACCAGCCTAAAATATTTTTATGCATGATAATCACATAATCCCAAATTACTGCATCACAGCGACACTGCCCACCACACTGCACTGTATCTTCAAGGCAAAACAATAACAGTGTAGCAACATCAGGACATTAACTCACTAAAGTACAATGTATCCTTGGGCCGAGAATACTCTGTTTGATAAACTATAGTGTCTATCCTAGGATAGTGCTTGTGTGGGGATGAATAGAACGTGTATCCTGGTATAGTTGATTATAATGCCCTCAGGCATCCATACGCCCTTGCTGCCCGGTGAGTTCCAAAATGGAAGCCCTCGTCTTAACCATACATGGGAAAGCCAGATGAGTGGTTGAATCTATAATGTAATCAATCACATAGTTAAAGTCGTGCATAACTAGCATTTTGCTGGACCAATCTAATAATTCCAGACATAGCACATTAAGCATCAGAGGTTCATCTACATTTGGCCCATAAACTGCGCATATTACAAATTTCTGGCCAAATACAATCAATTGAGCAATCGTCCATCTGCCCCTAGCATCAGATGCAGTCCTCAGATTCTTAAACTCCAAGCTCTTTGCTGGCAATATAGCAACCCCTTGGATAGGAGCAGTTTGTGACGTATTTATAATCAGATTAAACCCAAGCTTTTTAAATAAGTGCTGATCTTCACAAGCCAGGTGTGTCTCTGCTGGCACGATTATATGTAAGCTATGTATTTTAATCTACTCCAGTACCAATGGTCGTTTATTGGAGGAATTCAGGCCAGATACATTCAAACACATGCACTTTAGTCTAATCATTGTTGTATTAATATTAATTCCAATCTTAACCATCCCACCCTGCCCTGAGAGATGTTCCCTTATACACCTCCATTGATTTCAGCTTGCATTGCATCCTCTGAATAATTTGACTATTTACTTCCCCCTTTAACACCTCACCTGTTGGGTGCCAGAACTTTATCTGCATATCTTAGAGAAGAACCCCACCCCCACCCAGAACCGTCCCTTGGCTGCAACAAGAGCCTCAACGTCTCTGGCAAGGGAAATCTTCCCCACCCTTAGGCTGTAAATGGTTTTAAAACAGCCCCAAGAGCTCGCCACCCCCTGCCGCCAAGTGCCCACCAACCACACAAATTACCCTGTGAAACATAGAAGGAAGACAATTAAAAAATTGAATAACCCAGTAAGTAATGAACAGCAACTGAACCCTTAATATTTGGAAACATTGCTCTGATTAGAAAGATTTGTTTTTGACATTTCAACCATCCAAAACTCAATCACTTGGTTGTCCCTTTGATATTGACTGGGGGCATCATAGCATCTTGTTCCGTAAAACACATCTGGATCCACCCATTGTGAATAATTGTGAGCCTTGCTGGCTCCTGCAGGATAAATTGTACCCCAACCGCCTTCAGAGGATCAACCAGTTGACGTAATTTCCATCATCTGTCCTTGTAGCTTTGCAGATATCTTACCAAACAAATATTGGCATAGCATCCACTGCCACTGTTACAGATGGACAGGCTTTAATTGAAATCGCCTGTTTCAACACAAAGTTTCCTATATATACAAGGTTTGGACAAGGATGCATAGAATGAAGATTAGAAAGAGACACAAAAGCTGTCTCGATTTATAGGCAGCTGATGTGTCCGCTGAATCTGTGAATCTGTGTTCCAATCCATGAGCTTAGGGAATACTTTCCCGAGCAGCTGCACTATATACCGTTAAGGGTCATCCCCCTCTTTCCCTTCCGGTATGTCGAGCACCTGCAGATTATTCCACCTCTGGTAATTTTCCAGATCCTCGATTTTAGACTGCATCATAGCCAGACGACGATTGTGATGTTCAATCGATTTGACAGTGGCTGATCCAACCTCCTCTGTGTCTGTGACCCGTTGCTATAGCTCCACTACTTCTGTAGACAGAGCAGTCACTTTGCTAGTAACCTCTGCTATTGACTGCTGTTTCAGCGATTCACAGGGTCTGTATTTCTTGGCGTCTCAGTCTACGTGACCGACACCAGTAAAAGAGCTGTCTGCATGATTTCTAGCGGGATCGCATCCAGCACATGTTGTAAGATTTAGTGGATTGGCAGCTCCTCTATCATGCCAGGTTCATCATTTGCCAGCTTAATGCCTTAGAGCAGTGTTTCCCAAACTGTGGTCAGTGGACCCCCAGGGGTCCGTGACACATTCCCAGGGGGTCCGTAGGCAACAGTTTTAAAAGCACAGAAACGTTTCTTGTATAATTAGCAGCTTTCCAGCAACAATAAAAGTGTCAAGAGAATGCCAGTGATTAATGTACCTGCTGGAGAGAGAGGAGAGTTTTGTTCAGTGGCAGCTTTGATTTAACTAATGTAGCACAAAGGGTTAATGTGCCTACTGCAAAGAACGTGTAACATGCATCTTAAAAAGCAGTATTTTATGTGCCTAGGTTCGTGGTTACTGCTTTTGTCACAGAGATTCTTTTGTTACTGTGCACTTCATGACTGACAATCATAATCTAGCAGAGGGACCTATAAACTGTCATCAAAGAGCTGCTTGCAAACTGCATGGTACCAGTTAGTAACTTATATTTTGTCCCAGTTATTCATTATCCTGATGCTGCTAAAAAGATATATTTGGGTGGAAATACATTTTTAATGTTAAAGTCAATGATAGCCACTGTGTTATGTTCTGAATCCTGAGTTTGTGCTTTTCCAGACCAAGAACTCTTTAAACACTTTATATACACACTGATTTACATGTATGATTCAATGTTTCTATATGTGTGTGATGTAAAGTGCTCTGACATCCTACAATGGTATGAGAGATGCTATAAAACAAATAAAATACATGTGACAGAGGGGCTATTACTTCAATATAAAATACTAAGGGCCAGATGTACGATCTGTTTTTATATGCGCGAACGGGTTCGCAAACCTGTTTGCGCATGCAAAAACCTATTGGGCCATGTACATAGCCTATTTCGCGAGTCGCAATTTGTCTCAAAACTATGTACAAATGTTTTGCGGTCGCAAAACAGTCACAATTACCACCTACTTCAAGTAGATAGTAATGCATTTGCAAATCGAAAGGGGTCCCCAGGGGACCCCTTCCCCTTTGCAAATGCATGAAAATTATTTTTTAAGGGCAGGCAGTGGTCCCAGGGACCTCTGCCTGCCCTTAGAAAATGAAACAAAAACGTTTAATTTTCTTTTTTTTTTAAATGCATGGTAAACAGGCTGCATTTTTAAAAAAACAACAGATTCATTTAAAAGCAGTCCGAGACATGGTGGCCTGCAGAGCCCAGCAGGCCACCATCGCTGGGAGGGCTGGCATTCCCAATGGGCTCGCAAATTGCAAGAGGCTCATTAATATTAATGAACCTCGCAATTTGCGACCCCATTGGGAATCCCAAAGAGTTTTAAACACACTGTTGTACATTTCATTTAGCAACTCGCAATTTGCAACTCGCAATGTGTCGCCAATTGCGAGGCGCAAAATAAAATGGTCGTACATCTGGCCCCAAAATCCTTAGTACTTTGAGTATTTGTTTTGTGTGCACACGTGTGTATTTTTTTCGAATTACTGTTTTATTGTTTGAAATTTAACTCATACAAATTGCTTGGGGGTCCCCGGCTTCCAGTGGTGACTCAATGGGGGCCCTCAGGAGTCAAAAGTTTGGGAACCACTGCCTTAGAGGCTATATGAGAAGATCTCTCTCCTCGTTTCTGTCAATATATGAAGACAATAAATATTTAGTCCTTGCGTGAGAACTAAATATGCAAATTGGAAATTGCTGGCTCCATCTCGTGTTTAGGTATTTATCATCTACCATACCATTGAGCACAACATTCGGTGGTGGAACTCCTGAGAAAGGCAGTGTTCTGCCAAAACGCGCGTAGAGATAATCTGGATAAACCACCCAACAATCATGTGTTCCTTGAAATGTTTCGCTATATCAATTTTGATCTAATTGTGATTCACATTATTTTCAAACAGACTACATATATCAATATGAATAATAGAGTGTAGTATGAATGTGTGTAGTTAGGATGTTGTACCAATTTTGGTCTCTGTAGGACTAGATTTATCATGTTTTTATACTAATAATATAATTATGAACTTTGAATTAATTGCCTTTGTATTTTTCTAAACACTAGTGTCACTACATTTTATTCTGATATGTTGTGAGATTTTAATTGTTTTAAATTGCCCTATAATATTTACAATATTGACTGCTGAATTGCCACATTGTCTGCTCTGACTTGTGCATAATGCTGCTGTGCCTCTGCCCAATGAGCCTGCAGGAGCTGCAAGATTGCCCGAAGAGGCGTTTCTTGAGCTTCATTACTGGCTGGAGAGTCTTCTAGGGTCCCAGGGGTGGAAAAGCTGGGGAATGACTGCCAGTAGAGCTGAGGCAAGCATCAAGGGAATAATTCCATGTTTTGCTGCCTGTCCCCCCTAGCTATTAGTTGAGCTTCTGTGTTAGTGGTTGACAAACGGAATACTGTAGCTTTTACTACGCCCTTCGACATTACCCAGTCTCGCAATGGACTGCCCTTAAAGCTACTACTTTATAAGAAAACAAGGGGGACCCCAACTGGTAGCTAGGGACCAAGGGTGTATACTATTTTCAAAAGACAAAAGTCCCAAGCATAATGGTAAATGTACAAAAAATGTCATATAGAACACAATAGTTACTATATCGTTCTCCTGTCCAGCCGGACCAGGGATTTATTATGCAAAATAGAATATCATACAGGAAAATATTTACTGGAAGTAGGGCACAGTCCTGTACCGTACTTGTGGATTCAGTGCTGAATCCAAGGCTTCACGAGCGCCCAGAGCACCCCGGCGGACCCTCGCCTGTACTTTCCCTTCAAACCTGACATTGCTCAGAACACGCGGATCGTTTAATTTAAAAACCGCCTAGAAGGACGTCAACACTGTATTACTTGAATTCGAATCTGCTCGTAATTTGCGTATCGTCATAATCGATGACCGCAAACATGGAGATGCAATCAACTTGAAATCTCCTACCCCTCGCTCAATTCCAGTGCAGACCGATTGTATTCTCGCTTAATTTTAATATCAAAACCTGCACAGACCTTGGAAGCTACGTTCACAACGTTAACGCTAGGCTCCCTCGCAATCAAGGCTTACCCCTTATACCAGGCAAAATAATTTGATTCTAGTCCTGATGATGATCCTTTTTTATTAGAGCAATGGATTGAAACGTCGTCGACTCTTCCTAAGTGGGCATACATGTAATAATTGTATAGTACTGTGTATAGTCTACGCTGGAGAACACTTTCAACACTGTTACTGTATGTTAAAGAGTGTCCAGGTTGCTCAATTCCTTTGCCTGTAACATTTCCTTTGAATTCACTTTAGAACCCTCCTCACTATTCTTTTTTCTCTGTCTTTCCCACAAGTACGGTACAGGACTGTGCCCTACTTCCAGTAAATATTTTCCTGTATGATATTCTATTTTGCATAATAAATCCCTGGTCCGGCTGGACAGGAGAACGATATAGTAACTATTGTGTTCTATATGACATTTTCTGTACATTTACCATTATGCTTGGGACCTTTGTCTTTTGAAAAAAGAAAAAAAAAAAACTTAAAGCTACTACTGGCAGTGCGATTCTTAGCCTTAACTGCCTTACTGTGGCCAGGTTGGGGCCCCCTCAGCGCTCCATTTTGTTTTTTAAGGCTGCCCCAGTTGGGTGAAGACCATTGCCTAGCTAATGGTGTACTATCCAACTCATCGGTAGCTCCCAAACTTGTATCCGCAATTAAATCTGATTCTTACTCCACCAAAGAGCAATCTGCATTAGCTGGGGTTGCTACTACTGCTGCCGGTTGTGAAAAAGTACTACTCATTACATTCCTATCTTGCAATTGCCGTGCCGTGACAGTCAGCAGTTTACATTTCCATTACTTTAATGTCACCCCCAACAATGCAGTAGGTAGGCCCAAGCTACTCAGAATATTATCTACCATATTCACCAAAGCTAAAGCAGCTGCCATTTCGGGTATTTCAGAGGCATCAACTGGGATTGACCTCATGAGACATAGGCTGTGCAGAGCTGCTACTATGTTGCACTATTAAAGTTTTTGACTAGTCTTCTTTTGTTACAATGTTACTTTCAGTAGGATTTGTAGCAGCAACAGATATGGGTGAGACAATCCATCCAACGGGGGCTGCCGCCATTAAAACATCCACCAAGGTAGTTCCCTGACCAGCAGCCAGAGATTCCCTTCATTCAGCATCATTGAAGCATGCTGGCTGCTGTGCCTGCCCCCACCACCTTCAAAATCAGCCATCCAACTTGTGAGGCACAGTATTCCACAGCATCTGATGGCAGATGGGATTCATTGTTAGCGTTTGAGTGCGTCTGTGCCGATCTGCAAGCTTCTTGCTCCCCTCAGAGCACACTGGAAAATGGCGGCTCCATGTTCCAACATGACAACCCCAGCCAGTGCCTGGGGCCTCCCTAAGCAGTCTGTGGGAAGCTTCAAACCAGTGCCGAATAACAGCAGCAACTCCAGCAGAGCTGCCACATAAATAGATCCCCCTGTCAGCAGCCTCAACACTGCAGATCCTCAGAGCAGGGCATCCATAACCACAACCGGACAGCTGCTCAGCAATAAGCCTGCGCTCATGGGGGTAGGTAAAGGAATCTGCTCCCTCATTTCGGGATCAGCCTGCCATCCTACACCCACAGGTTCTTTTTGACATCATATATTTCTTGAAGAGATTTACTTTGAGATCCTTTCAAAGGTGGTGGAGAGAAAGAGTGGGTTTGTTCTGTGGTGGAATGCTATTCCAGATCATAGGTACATAGCCTTTGAATGCTTCTTATCTGGTCATCTCCGTTTTGCTCCTCTTTATTTTCTTATCTGGTTATGTCGGGCTGTAAACGTCTATGTTCTATGGCCATGCTTTCCTAGTCACATGTTCTTACTGGTGTGACATAGCAGCCTTTATTAATGGAATGCTACGATAGACACTTTTGTTGAAGATATTTATCACAGCCTTTTCTACTGGAATGTATGTCAGGGCAAGGTAAGGATAAAGAAAGTGAAGACGGTTAGCATAGGAGCAATATGGCGGGCTAATTGTGCTCCTAGGATGGAGTGCAATAGATTCTCTATGAATCAATGCTTTTGGTTGGTGTTCACCGGATGTAGTGCATTGGGATGTAAATTATTTAGAGGGGCATCCTCTGAATAATTTAACTATGTGATTGATTACATTATAGATTCAACCAATCATCTGGCTTTCCCATGTATGGTTAAGACAAGGGCTTCCATTTTGGAACTCGCCGGGCAGCAAGGGCTTATGGATGCCTGAGGGCATTATAATCAACTATACCAGGATACACGTTCTATTCATCCCCACACAAGCACTATCCTAGGATAGACACTATAGTTTATCAAACAGGGTATTCTCAGAGAAGTTAGAAATTGAGGTATGTCCTAAGGTATCATCAGACCACAACCCTATAATATTATGCATAAGATTATGAGGCGTGGGGGGGATGGTGTCAGTAATCATTCACTAGACACCTTCTTACTAATTCAAATTACTATATGGTTGTTATAGATTCTTTTATGGAATTTCTTGAGGATAACTTAGGTACAGCTTCACCTTTGGTAGTGTGGGATACCATGAAAACTTACATTAGGGGCATCACTGCACAGTTTATTTACATGCAAATTAGGGACATGCAAAATAGTCAGTCAGCTAGCCCAGGCAATGTTACAATGGTAAATATCCCAGGCAGCAGCTATTAGGGCTGGGATTCAAGATCAGTGAGTTTTGCAAGTCCAGATTTTTAATAGATGATCTCAATTAGGTCAAAACTACTGGGAGACGATCGCAGCTACTTACTCCAAAAATAAGGCTTTCCAGTATGAATATGGAGAACAGGTTGTTCGAGTTTTGGCTCATAAAATCTCAGATAGATAGGCAAGGTGCCTGCTCCAGAGTATTAACGGCAGTGATAGCTCATCTCAAACTCTTTCTCAAGCTATTACTGAGCAGTTCTCTCTATTCTACCAATAACTACATAGACAACCTCTAACTTCAAGTATGTCGGACGTTATGACTTACATCTAGGGCAGTAGATTGCCGAAGGTTGAGAAATGTCAGGTAGCATTTTTACAGATGATATAGGTGCTGGGGAACTAGAGGATGTTATCATAGATTTACCCTCGGGTAAGAAGGCAGGAGAAGATTCAATCCTGTTGGAATTCTATAAAACATTAAAGGATGTTATAATTTTTCCACTTCTAGAGGTAACGCAGTATATCTATGAGGATGGCAAAATATTTGACAAATATAACAGTATTTGTGAAGAAGGGCAAACCACCAGAAGAGATGGGCTCGTATTGACCCATCTCTCTTATTAATGCTAAAGCTCAGATCTTTGCCAAAATTCTAGTAATGCAGCTCACTCTTCTTCTACCAGATCTAGTCTCCACAGAACAGCATGGTTTTATTCCAGGCAGGGATACTACAAGCCACATCAACACTGAAATCGCTGCTTTTGATCTAGTGGACAGAACGGGTACACAGCTTGCCAAGACTTTACTAGATGCTGAGAAGGCTTTTGATTGGGTAGCCGGGGACTGTTTATGGAACATAATGGGGGCTTTTGGGTTTGGCGATCGATTTTTCAAATGGATACAGACCTTGAATATGTCCCCCTTGCCTAAACTTGCATATGCTGGCAAGTCTTCACCGCCTTTTAACATCCAGTGGGGTACTCGGCAGGTTGCCCAGTCTCCCCTCTTTTATTTTCATTGTATTTAGAGCCTTGTCTGCAATCACCACAGAATAATGGCAGTATTCGGTCTAGAGTCTCCAATAAATGTGAACTGAAAGTCAGAGCATATGCTGATGACGTGGCAATATATTCTGCTGAACCACAAGTTGCTATGAACAGTATAGTAGAGGAGGCTAAGAAATTTGGGTCAGTTTCTGGTTATAAACTGAACATAGCTAAGACACCGCTGCTGTTGAATCATGAGCTGGTCACCTCAATACCTGGGGTGTAATTACTGCTTCTTATTTGGGAATAAAATAAGTTCTAAGATCGATTAGAGTTTTTAAGGGTTCCAAATAAAAAAAATTTAAGAACCTAGAAAGGGCTATAAGTAGCTTTATCTGGGGCTTCAGATGGGCAAGGCGCTCTATAAGTTTACTAAAATTACCATACAGCCAGGGAGGGCTGCAGCTTTTGGATTTTAAATGATATTTTTAGGCAGCTTTAGCTTACTCCTGTAGAACCAGCTCATCCACTTTTGGTTACTAGTTCAGAGAGTAGGCTCTTTTTCTACAGTACAACAGACCCCAATTATTACAAGCAGGTAAGGTTTAAGCTTTTCAGGGACACAGTAACTATCTGGTATGAAATTTGTGCCAAATATTCCATAAAATTAATCCATGGGAATATGCCACTTTGGGACAACGCAGCATTTCCAGGTATGTTTTATGACTCTATCTGTAAAAGTGTAGCTCTGATTCTGCATATTGACAGTGGGGCCGCTTTTTGATGTGAAAGGTTTTCGCACTTTTGCTGAGCTACACACTGACTTTGACCTCCCTGGCTATCACTTTTTAAATATTTACAGCTGAGGGACTACCTTCACACTGAAGGCAAGGTGCCAAGCAATCTTGAAGGCTCCACTGTCTTGTCAAACTTTCTTAAAACTAGATTAGTATGACTTATCAAGGTTGTTGTGAGCATAGGAGTAATGACAGCCTTCTCCTGGCAGCTAAATGGTGCAGAGTGCTTTCTCATGAGGTGTTACCATCAGAAGTATACCTGGTCTTGGAGACAGCGGAGGGTGCTGTGCATTCTATAAAGTTAAAATTGCAGCAATTCAAGACCGTAATCATGATATATTACATGCCAGCTAATGAGGTGGGGTTTACATCTTAATACAGATAAAACTAGCTGTCCCAAGTGTGGATGTCAAGCAGCAGATATTCTCCATATGCTATATGCATGCCTCGCCCTTAAGGTGTTCTGGGAAGAGAAGTCCCAAATGGCTAGAGCAAGTTTAGGATTTGAACTTTACTCCTATGGAAGTAATGCTGGAATACAGAATGGAATTTGACATCAGGCTAAGACGGTTGTTGTCGATACTTACAGTCTCAGCTAGACTCCGCATTGACAGATCCTGGGTTTCAGTAGTCCTCCCATGGGGTACCGAGTGGTGGACAACCATACATCAAATACATGATTTGGAACAGGCTCTGGGTAGAGCAAGGAGCTCTTGGTCACTCAGGAGGTTTGACAGATCATGGGTGGGGTTCAATTGGCATTTGCCCATTTAATTTTTAATTTGTTTTTGGTGTTGAGTCTTCTCTGTTTGGCCCTCATATACTCTAATTATGAGTTGGGCATAGATTGAGTTTTTGTTTCTCTTTTCTTTTGGGATTTCCATCTCTTTACCTGCTCATTTGTTGTACCATTTCTGCTGGACATAATAATGTTTGCTTAAAAATATGTTCATCCATTGGCTTGCCAATGGGGTATGTGATCTCATTAATTCTCACTTAATAAAACAATATATTAAAAAATAAAGAACCTCAAAGTTTCTCTTTTAAGAGATCACCACCACATACCCTTCTGCCATTTGCATGATCTTGAATTTTATCCGAAATCACTACATGCCCGATATACAAGGCTTTTTTGCAGTTGCAAAAACTGTGATTTGTAAAAACTGTAGAAAAGGGGACAGCAAAAATGTAAGTTGCAATTTACTAAGGTTGCATTGCAAGTTGGAAATGGCTCTCTGACCTGTATCATAAACCCTAGGACTCCTTTCGATATGTCAGGATATAAGGGGCATGACAAATCATTGGGTGCTTCCATGGGAATGGCAATGGCATGTATCGATGTTTTATAGCTGCAATTGTGGTGAAAACCAACAACAGATTTCTGACATGTCAAACTAGCCGGTAGCAATACACAAAGTGGAAACTGTCCATGCCGAACTTCATCCACTCTGAGTCACAGGTGGGGCATGGGGGCAGTTCACAGAGTGACCAATGGGACCGCAAAAAGCCTCCCTGCCCCCTCATTCATTTGCAGGACACCACATGTTTGGGAATTCGTTGTTTTAATACTGAGTACATATGAAACACTCCAATTTCATTGTGAGTCATTTTAAAGTGGCAAATGAGTCGTTTTGAATAAGAATTGCTTTGGAAAGCTACCCTTCACATAATTCCACTAAAAGAACTTGTTGTAAAAACATTTAAGTGCCGGAGCTACCAGAGCAGATCTTTATATTAGCACACTCCACTTACAAAGTCTGTCAAAAGAACAATTCAATGACAAAGCCTTTCTTTGGGACAATTCAGTGTTAGAACATGTCGAATGAATGTTCCACTAATAACGTGTTGCAATAAGAGAAGCAACAAGCAACCACTGATGGATATAAACTGAAAATATCATAACTGTAAGCTATTGTATTGCTCTATTGTTACCCTCCATCAGCTCATTCAAATATTTTTGGAACAGTTTAACTCTGACCCATTAAATAACATAAAAAATAAAAACAATTATTGGAACTCCTTATTGGTGACTTATTCACTTGTGCAATCCAGAAGAGTTTGCTGTTGAATAAGAAACAGAGATTATATATCTTCTTGTGTGGTACTGGGTGAGGACCTGGTGAGTGGGACCAAGCAAATGGACATGCAATGAATCCACTAGGCCACGCAGGCAATACATGTTAATGTACATTCAGCACTTTACTTGTTTCAAACAGTAAGTCATTTTATAGTCTTCAAATGATCTCTATCATAGTTAAGCCATTCTATGGACATTACCCATGTCTATGTAGAGGCCAGATTTGTGATTTCCCAGTGCATAGACCAACTAAGCCATCTATATCGCAGAGAACTAGTGAGAGTTCCAGTCTTTGAGGCAGTGGCGAAGCTGGGGGGATGGGCGGTCCGCCCTGGGCAGTACTGTTTCTGGGAGAGGTGGGAGTTGAGTCTGTCGACTACCACCATTTCCCTACCCCCGAGAACAAGTCGTCTGTTGGCCCGTGCCCCCCTCCCCAAAATAAGTCATCCCTCGCCCCCCCTCTTACCTGCACCCGGGCAACAAATGTTGGGGCTGCCCCGGGTGGCAGTACGTCTCGCTACACCACTGCTTTGAGGGAATCTGTTGGCAGTAATGTGAGTTGCAGATAGGGTGGACCTCACTTTTACTGGCTGAGTGAAGCTGTTCGGGAAGGATCTAAGTCAAGTAAGAGCAGCAGCAATTCCTCCAACATAAACATACATTGGCAGTTAGCCAATCAATCGTCAAAAGTCCCATAAGCTGCTTAGAAGTGCACTGATATCAGTGCGCACTCTTAGCATGGAAGGTGATCAGCAAGTAGATCATTTGTGATGTTAAGTAATGCGGTTTCTGTTGCACCTCATGGGTGAAATCCTGAACAGAAGTACATTATCAGTTCATTGAACTCTAGACGTGATGAGAGTTGTCTGGATACATCCAGTTGTAGGGTCCATGCAATGTAATCTGAGAAGGACAGCAGTGAATGTGCAGTTAGAATTCAGGAATCACTCTTATTGTCTCCAGAAGCAGGGTGATGATCGCATTTTCCAAAACGGCAAAAATTGCCATTTTATAAATGTTCATTTTGAAAGGGTACCCCATTCTTATTGAGTGCATGTCATGAGCTTGAACACAACCATCTAACTGATAAAGTAAAATCTACCATTAATGTGTGACTTAACATGATAATTTTTGTGCAATTTACAAAAATATTTATTTAATTATTATATCCATTTAAAATCAATGGCAAATAATGGGAATGAATTAATGAATGAATAGCATTATTAAAGCACACTGTTACCCCAATGAAGGAGTGTCCAGGTGCTTTGCTAAATATCACATATGTATGGCACGCGCACTACAATTGTTGAAACAGGCATGTTTTAAAATATTTTCTGAAAGTAGAATAATCAAGAGACATCCAAACGGCTTGGAGTTCCAGATCGTGGCCGTATCATAGAAGAAAGTGCATCACTTGGTACAGCCATTTCTGAATTTTGGAACATGAAGTAGGCTGGTAGCGTATAAGTGCACAGTACGAGCAGAGAAATAGTGGCAGATCTTCCTCAAAAGGTAGATAGAGCCCATTCATTTTTATTGCTTTGGACGCTAGGCAGAGACACTTAAAAGCACAACTCTGTCAGATAGGAAGCCAATGGAGAGGAGGCAGAAGAGGCATGACTGATATTCTATGGGAGAGAGGATTAGAATGATCCAAGAAGCTGTGTTCAAATGGGGCAGACCCAGGTTAAGAGCTTTGGCATAGTCTAGCCAATATGAAATAATAGCTTGGACCAACATTTTCTGGGTTGAGGTGGGCAAGTAGAGTGAAATTGTACATATTGCAGTAAGGATCACAAAACACTTGTTGGCAACTGATATGATATGAGGTGCAAATGGGATTTCTGTATTGAATATCACTCCTTGGTTTCTGGCACAGGAAGAAGGAGAGGGTAATGGGCCCAATTCCTCCAGCCACCATTTCAGGTCCCATCAGTGCAGTTGGCTCCATAAAGAATGGTTCCAGTTTTTTCCATGTTAAGCTGCAGGGAGCTTTGATACATCCACTCCCTGATAATTACAATGCAATCAGAGAAGCAGTCCTGCGTTTCCTCCCGATTGTTAGAGATGAAAACAACAATCTGGCCGTCATCCACGTATGTCATGCAGGAAAAGCCATAGGATCTAATCAACGCACCCAGTGGAGCCATGTCTAAATTGAACAATGTCGGACTCAGAGACGATCCCTGAGGATCACCACAACAGAACATTGAATTCTTTACTTTAAACAGAGATAGAAAAACACAGTTATAGTTTCATCCAGTCCAATGGCAGACCTAATATTCCAATGTTCCTTAACCTGTCTAAGAGTACTGGATGAGAAACAGGACCAAATGCAGGGGAGAGGTCCAATAGGACAAGGGCCACAGATTTGCCCTGATCCAACATGTTACGGATCTCCTCTGCTACTCGAAGGAGGGTGGTCTCTGTACTGGGCAAAAGGTCTAAACCCAGATTGGTCTTTGGCTAGTAGCTGTGTGTGTATGTGCGTGTGTATGTGTGTGTGTGTGTGTGTGTGTGTACATTCATTCGAGTATAGTAAATATGTTAACTACTCTCATACTACGGCTCTTCTTGAAAGTTTGGGACTGGAAGAGTGCATCCTGAGACAAGACATAACTGTTGAATGGGAAAGTGTAGAGCTAGCGGTCTTATTAACTCCAAATGGTCAGGAAACAATGCTGGAAAATGTTGGGCAGAAGAGAGAGTGCCTGATATTTACCCAAGAGGAATGATTGTAGCCAGGCTACTACTGGTGATTTTACATTGACCTGTTTCTGTGGCTAGTCAAAATCTCCTGTCAGCTGCATCAGATGCCACTGATACGTTGTACATAATTAGGACAGTGGCATAGCCAACCTTACTTAGCATATCGATGACAATTACCGACTCATTGACCTTTCAGACCAGCAACCCAGTGACACATGCCAAGACAGTTTGCTGCCTTAATATCTATCTACTGGGTAGAAACTGCTCTTTTAAGTGATTTACTACTGCGGGTAAAATGAAAGTTGGTTCAGCTCAGAAAGCTCCTCGGCATCGAAGGTAAGCTTCTTTAACAATGAGTGAAAATGATATGCTAATTTCGAAAATTAGTCAATTTTAAGGAGCAGAATAGGGAATGGCTCCAATCAAGACCCTTACTTGATAACCCTAATGAGTAAGTTAAATACAAGAACACACATCAGGTATCTGTAGAGAAATAACAAAAGAAGCTGAGGAGCTTAGCCAAGGGCACAAGCTAGCAAGGTTGGTAACTGCAACATGTGTAGTTATTCAAGCAACTTTATCATCGAAGAATATGACAATTGTTTAATATGGTCAGTAAATGCGGGGATACTAACTTGAAATGTTGTAGGCACACATGTTCCTTCAAAATCGGAAACACTTATTGTGCCTTGTTAGAGGTTACATTTTTGTGATGCTAACTGAGCAGTTTTTTTTTAATTTAGGGACATATTTCACATACTAAGCTGATGTTCGTAATTTTCTCACTTAATCGGATCCCACAAGTGATCACATTTTCACCCCATCACAATCCAGAGAGAATAACGGAGCTTTTTTTGTTTCACTTGATGACAAGAGCTGATCTCATCAAGAGACAATTTCAAGGGTGTCGAAGTTCCCCCCTTCCCTGAGTTGAAGAACGCCATTGCGTAGCTGGAGTTCCCAAGATCGAGATTAAAGAATCAGACTTTCCTAGTCGAGTTACCTTAAGGCATCTATGTGACCGGTGGACAATGTTAGCGGAGTACAATAAAGCAGAGTTAAGATCATAGTGGTCAGACAAGATATAACAAGCGATGAAATTGATAATCTGAACCAAACCATAGGAATTTATGAGTTGACCTTTAGATGGTTTGCTTTATGTGTGGAAAGTCAAATTAAAGATCTGCATAAAGTAAAAGTATGTAGCAGTGTCGAATTGGATCCCAATAACCCTAGGAGGCATAGCTAGATAATTATATATTTTGTTGGTTGGAGTGTACATCAATCTGTTTCAATAATGAGTAAAAAGTCCTGAATTCTGTCAACTCTGTGATTCGATTTGGATCTATTGAAGTGGGGTGCGTGCTTTTCAGAGGTTTTTTCATTAACATTTAATGAAAGATTTACAATTCATCACATTTGATGTCCTACTGTTTCTTAATTGCTAAAGACTGAATTTGAGCTAAGGAAGCAAGCAGGTTCAAAAGTTCAATTTTAAGTCCTCACTATGTATTTAAGGATAGTGCCTCATTAATTGGTATCCACTTTGAAGGCCTATATTTCTCACATATTTGTTGTTTTTGAAATGTCTATAGTGTCAATGAAAATCACTGTGGAACCTTGACTTCTGGAGATGTTCAAATGAAATGTTTTATTTTATTTAGTTAAGGTTCCGGAATTTTGAAAGTATATTCACACTCTTATCACATTATGTCCTGAAAATGCACTACATTTGGGATCCATGTGAAAATAAAGAAACATAATATCAAGATACTATTACCACAATGTTTGATGTTAATATTTTTCATCACGGTTCCTTTTATTGCAAAAGGAAACCAGCTACTCACCTCCCCCACAGATACATGTATAGGTCATGCATGCATACTCCTTTCAAGCCCCCCATAATTTGTGGGTATTTTTGTCTTGGTAATTCTTTCCAAGATGGTGGGTTTCTTTTGTATGGGGTGGAGATTCTCAAATACTATTCTAAAATCAGGAAGACATTAATAGATGGTGCTGGAGATCTGTATTCTGTTGCACACTCTTCTCTGGCATAATGGGTCCAAAGATTTTAAAGGGATATAATGAGGAATAAAATGCATGATATGCAGTTGCCTCTTTTTGGCGATTTGTGTGATAACTGAACGTTTTTAGTTTTCGGTTTTTTTGTTAGCTTCCCCTGTATATATTCTTCGGTGGATATTGATGTATTTATGATGTTGGGAATGAGAGCAGCCAATGTGGGTGGTGTAGATAGTGACAATGTGCTATTGGGTGACAGCTAACTGACAGCAGGAAGGCAACACATTACCTCGCAGACCATAGCAGTGCAAGAGGTCAGGGTGATATCTCAATATTTTCTCTAAGAGAGTCATGTTTTAAAGGCATTATTTTTTTGTAAAGGTCCCACAGATTATGGACTTGAGTCAATCAGTTCTTGATATATCTGTAATGCTATTTTCTGGAATTCCCTGCTTCCATAATATAGTTTGGAAGTGGACATTTTTGTCCTATTGTGGCTACTTCGCAATTACTAAAATGTATCCTTCACTGAGCATCATCACAATGTAATTGTAATTTGTTTTACGGCGCACTCTATGCCTGATTCACAAATACTTAAGATTATAGTTGCACCAAATGCTTCGACCTTGGTATTTCCTTTGCTTTTGTGGGTCTTTATGTAATTGTAATTTGTAAAGCGCATTATCACCGTCAGGTCTCTAAGTGCTGTGAGAGGGTACTGCCTTTGCCCGCGTGGAGATGGTATAAACTAGAGTGTGCCCCATGCCTATGAAAATAATACTGTCTTGAGCTTTTTCCTAAAGGGAAGCAGAGAATGCTCCTTTCATACATTTTCTGGCAGTTTATTCCAGATTTGGGGGTTGCAAGTAGAATAGGCTCTTCCTCCGAAGGAGGACAGGAATAAATGAGGGCAGATCAACAGGCTGGCCTCTGATGACCGTAGTGTTCTACTTGGATTGTATTTGACCAGGCTATCTTTAATATACCTCGGAGCTTGACCATAGATGGCTTTATGTACAATGTAGAGGCCTTTAAAATGTGTTCTGTGCCTGATTGGAAGCCAATGTAACTGGCATAAAAGGGGGGGTGGCATGAGTTTGTCTAGGCACTCTGTAGATTAGTCTGGTGGCATCATTCATGATAACCTGTAATCTGGTCAATAGTATTCCCGGGAGGCCGATGTACAGGGAGTTGCTGTAATCTAATCTCGAAATAATCAAGGCTGATACAGCCAGTATGAGTGTGTCAAAAGTGAGAAGGGGGGCGAATTTACGTAGCTGTCTCAGCAAGCCGACACATGTGCCCACTATTGCTGACACCGGCTTGGTCAAGGCCAGCTTGGCCTCAACTTTGATACCCAAGCTTTTTACGGTCAAGGGTGTCTCTGGATAAATGCCTAGCTCTTGTGGCCAGAAGAGAATGTTCCAGGGGTTGACCTCAGTGTTGACGACCAGAACCTCTGTCTTGTCTGTATTGATTTTAAGGGAATTGTCTGACATCCAATTAACCGTAAATTTTAGAATATTGTGAACTCTTGAATGGGCAGCTGAGGAGTTATCTATCTGAATGATAATTTGGGTGTCATCGGCATAGTTGTAGATCTGGCACTCCATCTGTTTCAGTACTGCTATCAGGGGGTGGAGGTAGGCGTTGAAAAGGAGGGGTGACAGTGCCGAGCCCTGAGGTACCCCACAGGGACGTGTGCTTGGGTCGGACACATAGTCAGTCAGCTGTACTCTCTGGGAACGGCCCTTCAAGAAAGATGTAAGCCATGCTAGGGCCGTACCCTGGATGCCCAGATCTGAGATCTGCGACACGAGTTGGTCGTGATTGACCGTGTCGAATGCCGCGGATAAGTCCAGAAGTATCAAGGCACATGGTTTCTTTTTATCTGCCCTCAGTCTTAGTTCGTCAAGTACTGACAGCATAACCAATTCCGTGCTATGGTGGGCCCTAAATGCAGGCTGGTTTAACTGTAAGAGATGGTTATTCTCGAGGTGTTTTGACAATGAAAGTAGTACATGCTGTTCCAGTACTTTTATGAGAAATGGGAGTTGGGAAATTGACTGGAAATTTTTCAAGTTCTTTGTATCAGCCCCAGGTTTTTTTAGGAGCAGAATGACCCGTGCTTTCTTAAAGTCATTTGGGACAAGCCCTGCTTCCAGAGATTGGTTGAGGAGTGTTAGAATTTTGGCTTTTATCCCAGGCAAGGCCATCTTAAACATCCTTGGTGGGCATGGGTCAGCTGGTGACCCAGATTTCACCCGCCCTATTAGTAGGGCCAGGGAATTCTGCGAGAGCAGGGGAAAGGTGGTGAGAGGTTTATCAAAGGAGGGGGCGGGGTACAGGTTCTGAAAGGCAGGGGAGCATAGGGATGAGCTGGATTTCCGTCAGAAGATCCTCCACTTTTGACGTAAAGAAGGCCTGGAATTTATTACTATCTTCCCTGCAGTATGAAGGCTTCTGTTCCTTATTTTGTCTTAGCTCTTTCAGAATCTTGAAGGTCTCCTTCCTTAGGGTGGAATCTTGTTGAGGGCACAAGTGGATAATAAGTTGTGTCCTATTCCACACTGGTGAGTCTTCTATGTCCTAAAGAGCTTGTGCGGAGACATCTAGGTGGATGATTCTCAGATTCGGCTTGGTAGGGACAGCACTCATTCACACTTTGAATTTAGAGCCAAGTTCTCCATCAATTAGGAATATGAGGACATTCTGCTCCTTCCAGGCCATATTCTTATAGTTTGTACATATGAAGTTCTAGGATCAGGGATCAGGAACCAAGCGATCTTTAAACTATGGCAACATGAATGGATCTGTTGCTCTACTAGTTGGACAAAGCAATGCCTCAACTGTCTCTGCCTTCAATCAATCCTTGTACACAAGTCTTAGATGTATTATCAGTCTTAATATTGAGATTTATGAAGATAACAGCAGTCTTCAAGATGGGTTGAGTAAGTTTAGCAAGGTCTTTACTTTTCTAAGGGAATGAAGATGGGCACTAATTGGACGTCATCTTATTTTTTTTTTACAAACAAAGGAGGTGGTGGGGCAGTTGCACGTTTCCTTAGCAGGTATTCAAGAATTTAAACACCGCACAGTTCACTCAGGGCAAATACTGGCCACTCCTTTGCCTCTCTTCCATCATCCATTTAAAGCTTGAAACTTTTGACTGTCATTGCAGTCTCTTTTGCTCTGTTAGGCAAAGGGCTCTCTATCCCAAGCCTTGCAATTCATAGGACTCCCACATTTCTTGTAAAATATCTATTTACATTTAGAAATACAGGCCTGGCCTGTTCCTTCGTGATGCAGCTAACGTGCAAACAGCAGTAGGGGGCGCCAAATTCTCTGTTGTCTATTTTCCCAGTCACTTGCTTCCTTATGAAGGCGCAGCATCTCGGGTAGGAAACCAACGAGGATCCCCGCAACTTTTTGGAATCTCGGTCCTACAAAAGCTTCCCACATAGACGGGTAGGAACATTTGCACTTATATAATAACAGATGCTGATTTTTTTACGTTCCCTGCTCCTGCTTGTAGAAGGCATTCATCTATTTAAAACAGAAAAGTAGTCGCTGAAAGCTGAGTGAAAACTACAATGAGGATCTACAACTCTGAACAACTGTAAAATGTCAGAGGGCTCCTGTCTCGCTCATTTTTCATCATAAATATGGCATTTTCATCTCTGCTTCTCGGATTTTAAGATATGTGCGAAATAACAGTATATGGGAAAACGGCTCATTCAAGCCCATAAATATTTTGAATTTTTAGAATGCTACCTTTAGCAATCGCCGCGTATTCCCCCCCCCCGGAGGATTTCACATTATTTTACTCTACCCCGCGTGAACACGTACACATTAAAATCATGGCCACACAACGCACTAAAATAATGTGAAAACAAAAAAACAGAAATGCAGGTTTTTCCTCATCGAGGTGGGGTTCAGTTAAAGTGTTTATCAAATGCAACTAATGAGATTTGGAGCACACAGTTACCTGGTATTAAGCTGTTTTGATGAGTGAGGCAAATTGCTGTGGTTAACAAATGTAAAACCATCAGTTTTATTGATACAGGTTTGTGTATGTGTGAAATTAATCAAAGCGTGGGCGATGATGAACCGTTTCTGTAGAATTCTGTCAAAGGTTAAGAGCTAGTTATTTTTAAGAATGACATGAATCTACCAGAGACAGTGATTGCCTAAATGACCATTGTAATTACCAATTACTTCTTGAAGCAGAGAATATATTCACGGCGTGCAGTCCTCTAAATACAGACAGGCATTAGCCCATTTACGTACTAATGCACATAATTTAGCTCCTGAAAAGGGCAGATGGGAACACAATGAAAGATATAATAGATACTGGCTAATATCATTCCCTAGGAATATTGGATTCATCAAAGATGAATATTATTTGATGTCAGATTGTTTTTTTTTTCGAGACCAGTCAAAATATATTTCGTCTCATTTCTGTTCTCGCGGCAGTGGGTGACATTTTAAACAGCACCTTTGTCTGTGAAATCTGGTCAGCCCGAGAACTAGTTAAATCGAGATTATATGGTCAGTCCATCTGTTTTGTCTACCAGCAGAATTGTGTGTACACGAATGTTGGCAGGCATTTGCTGTGTTGTAGACATGACTACAGTTCTATGCCATGTAGCTTGTGTTTGCACAACCCACAGTTGCCTTTGTGATGGCTTTGTAGGACTTTGTTGGTAGACAGTGCCACTTGGTGCCATTTCAGGGTCTGACAAATCATGGATAGGGCGTGCGATCGCCAACATGTTATGTGGGATCCATCCAATGTTGGATGGTGCCCCACATTGAGCATCATGGTCAACAATAAGTCGAGTCGTCTTGCTCCTTACTCTGTCGCTATGGATGCTGAAGGTAAAAACTCTAAAAAAAAATGAGTTTGTTGCTGCGGACACGCAGAGCAGCCCCAGGTGAAAGGCAATGTGGTATGTGTGTAGTAGTATGTTGCACAGAACAGGGTGCATGAAAGCGACCATCCTTTGGTTGAGATGCAGCATGGGTGCGTTGATGAAAAGCTTCCCCGGTCAGACATGTTTTGTTGTAAGCAATGGCATCAGCAATGGGCTGTCTGAATCTATGGCGAGTTTGGTGACATTGAGTCACAATTACATTGCTTCGGCTACATTGTTATCCTACTATGTTGTGATATAGATTGGTTGAATACAATTCTTCATAATAGGCTATGTAAAGATATGAACAATAATATACTTAACATGGCAATGTAGTGGTAGGCAAAGTACTGGATGCTACCTCATTGTCATGCGTTATAAGGCAAGTGACACAGTGGGTAAATACCCCACTATGAGTCAAGGATCATATTTATTCATGTTGTGTCACTTCAGGAATTTGGTGTATGAGTGGACAGGATAGGAGTGAGTTTAACAAGTGCACTGAACACCTGCAGTGGTCAGGGTAGTCTCTATATGACCACCTCCAAATCAGAGGACTATGGTGGTATGTCAAAGTTATTCCATAATTTGGATTTTTTTGTAAAAATAAATCATTACATAAGAATTATTTATAAGGAAATAGTTGTGCATTAACATTTGGCTTCAGAACCGAAATAGTGATTCCCTCCTGGTGAGAAGACTTTGTAAAAGCAGATCTGAATAACTCTGATTTAAAATGTCTGTTTTCCAGCAGATACCCAGTAAAAAAATGTTGCCTTGATGTGGATGAATTATTCAATGAATAGTTCATTCCTTACCTTGATGACATTGATCAGTCAGGACATGTTGATGTGATGTCATTTTCACACCGAAACAAACATGTGGTTTTGGTGGCACAACACGCGCTCAGTGGGCGTACAAAGGACATATTTGTGCTCATGAGACAATGACATTTTTAAATGACATAATACACTCCCAAAGACTGAGAAGGAAAGTCCATGAGCTGTGTAGGGCACTTCCTTTGCACATTCCTGCAATTAATATGATTACACAATTAAGGTTGTTTAATAAGTGCGAGGAAGTATTGTGACGACAGGGACTAAAGTGCCCAGTAATATGGGGTTGCCTTTAACAGCAGCATTTGCTGAACAGTTACACATTGAAAATCCTGATGTCATTGAGACTCTCAGGCACATCGGACCTGAGATCTAGAGTTGGGTAAAGGAGTCCCGAGAATAAAAGTAGTCCATCAATTTCGTCCCTACTGGAAACACCTGGTAGAATGTGTGCAGGCAAAAACTACAATATACTGAATTTTGTAGCTAAACACAGGGGAAAACGAGCAGTAATACCATGCTATCCCCACTTTGCATGTTTTTCCTGTTCAGAGTTGAGTTCCGCATGGAGACGTTTAACCACACTCAGTTAATACAGCACTCTATGGATGGGTATTTACACGGTGCAGTAATACTGTAAATGTAAATTGATACTTGTATAGCGCACTGCTCACCTGCAAGGGTTTCAAGGCGCTTGTATGAATACCGCTGTGGAACCCATCCTGGCTTTCCCTGTGAGGTGTCCACTCCTGGGCACCCCCAAGGTGGAGGCCAGGCATCCTTAGCGTTGTGGGGGCCGTTGTGGAGATTAAGCAAGCTATTGCCCAGAGTTGCAGAGTGGGACTCCATGATTGGAATAGGCACCGAGGCGAGAATTATCAGGTCCGTGGAATTTTGAGCCCGAGACCCCCCAAGGCGGGGAATTGAACCCTGGTCCCGAGCTAGACCTCTGCATCAGGGTCTGCCGCTCTAACCATTGAGCCACATTTCTCCACTGTACCAAACAAAGAGCAACTCAGATTGAATTCCTTCATTTGAGAAACTGAGCTAGCAGATGGGTGGAGATTTGTTTGCCTAACATGGATGAAAAGAAGTTAAAACACTGCAGATCCTCCCCTTCAGCAACAAGTTGCATTTCTGCTCTTCTAATGTATTGCAATTTAGTTTAAAAGTGCCAGCACTCTGCCAGTGAAAGCAAAATTGTTGGGTGCTGAAAGGCAGGTGGATCAGAACATTAGACTTACTGGATGTATGTCTTGGTGTAAGGACTGTTTGGATTCATGTCTTGGCGTAATGACTCTCTAGATGTATGTCTTGGATACTTGAATCCTGTCTCGATATAAGGAAAGACTGCGTTTATGTCTTGGAGTAAGGACAATGTAGATTTATGTATTTTTGGTGGGACTAACTTGATTTCTGTCTCAGTGTAAGGCCTGACGTAATTGATGTCTTGGAGTAAGGAATTACTTTCTTTCTGTCTTGCTGTCAGGACTCAGTGGATTTATGTCTATGTGCAAGGACAGACTTGATTTATGTCTTGGGGTAAGGACTAGCTTAATTTATGCTTCGAGGTAATACGAAGTGGATTTATGCCTTGGTGTAGGGACTGGTTTAATTTATGTCTCAGGATAAGGACTGACTGGATTTATGTCTTTATAGAAGGACTATCTTGATGTATGTGTCGGTGTAAGGACTGACTAGATTTATCTCTTCACTGAAGGTCTCAGTGGAAGTATGTCTTCGTGGAAGGACTAACTTGATATATGTCACAGTGTAAGGACTGGCAGGATTTATGTCTTGCTGTAAGGACTCAGTGGACTTATGCCTTTGTGGAAGGACTGAATGGACTTTTGTTTTGGTGTAAGGACCTACTGGATTTATGTGATGGTGTAAGGACTTCCTTGATTTATGTCTCGGGATAAGGCAGACTGAATTTAGGTCTTGGACGAACATTGGAGTCTTCATCTGCTGCAGGATCAATGCATATTCACGGGTTTTCATGTAGGTTAATTATCAAATATATTTCTTTAACTTTTTCATATTACTATATATAACACGGATAGCATTGTCACGCTGCACACTATTTTATAGTCGTGGCACAGAAACATAACATTAATAGCAGCGCAGCAGCGTTCATTGAAAGATAATGTGGCTATTTAGCATAATTAGCCTTCATACTAATTCCCAAGATGTCGGTAGAGATGCATTGGCGAGGCTGTCTCTATGTACTCGCTAGCTTTTTAGACATAGGTGTTTGTCGGATTCTCGAAAACCTTTGTGGTAATAATGGGTGTGTAGCTGTTTCTTAAATATATGTTTGGTTGTGCTTTTTCTTTGCTGTGGAAAATACTTCTGGGGTATTGCTAGGAGATATTTCAAAATAATGTTCGCCAGGGCAGGCAGGGTTTTGTTAGTTGACTTAAGTTACTTTTACAGCTCAAACTTGTGATGAAGCTACAGTGAGAGACTGAGGGTCACAGTTACAGTGGTGAAATGGCTAGAGACAGACAAGAAGGGGTGCTGGTTTTCTCAGAAACATGGTTCTGTATGTGTTTTTTTTAGATCTGACTTTAGACAAAGCCTTTGTTTTAAATCAAAATATATGTACTATACCTACTTATAGGGGCGTTCATGCAGCTCTCTTCTTCTATTGGTCTGCTGTAATGTCATTCAGCTTTGGTTCTACCTACCATAGCATATAGCATGGGGCACAGGTCAGCCCACCTAAGTCACTGGCTAACCTTACTATGAGTAACAGTATTCTGCTCTTGCACAAAGTGAACATCTGAACAATAAGAAGTCACCGACTACTACAACAACTTTTACAGAGAAAACATATGCATATATTGGCTTTTAGAAAATGCTTGTTTTCATACAGTGTGTGCCTTCAAACAAAAAAAATGCAGAAATAAAATGAGAACTGGCAAAGCCAAACGACCAGCAGCCAACACCAGGTCTATTGGCTTTACCAGTGCCTTTTTTTACAGTTGCGAGGCCCAGAAGAGCTAAGTGCACAATAAGAACCCCAGATTAATGCAGAGACACTGATGATATAATGCTGACTCATAAAGTTGGCAGGCAGCCATTTTGGGTGGCATTGAGGTAATTGGCACTCATTCTCTGAACATCTAACCTGAAGGAACCGTTGTGCGTCATTCCTATGTTGGATTATGACGCTCATAGTAGCTCTACATTGGGCATACACACTTTCAAGAGAAAGGGAATGGTATTATAAATTGAACTGATTCAAAGAGCGTTACCTAAAATATTTATTGGAACTTCAGCAAGTTAGGCAAAGCTCTTTGCATCAGTGTGACCTAGAACTAGCATCTGATCTCTGTAATGTACAACACTTTTCTGGTCAGTCCTGTCCGTTTGCCTGTAATCAGTAGCAGGTTACTGTGTCTGATGTTGTCCAAGAAATCTAACGGGCCAAGGAGTAAAATGACAGCAGTATCACCTGCATCTCAGGAGGCCAGTAGTTTGTCAAGGAAGGTCAGGAACACCATGTTGGTGCAGCGTAAACGGTGTGATCCGGGGCCGGCATCAGGGAGCGTCATCCCTTTTAACAGGAAAGTGCCCCAGCTCCCTGCTTTCACTGCCCAGAGACTAAAAGAGTTCGGTATAGAACGTTGGGTGAGGCAGGGCTGTGTGCTCGCTCCTTTTCTCTTCTCCCTTTATATGAATCAAGTGGAGACGATATTAAAGACAAGCTCCAAGGATGTCCCATATATCGAGTCATCCCCTCTCCCTATCCTCGTTTATGTGGATGACGCAGTCCTCTTGGCAAGTACCCCAAAAGTGCTGCAGAGATTAATTGAAGATTATACTAGTTTTATGTCTACCCTGGATCTTTGCGTAAATTAGGCAAAATCAAACTTCTTAATCACTGGTCATCATACAAAAAACGCTCATCCTACTACTCAGTCCAGCGTAAAGTTGAGGTGGTTGATTCTTCTCTCTTTTTAGTGATAATCTTTGATAATAAATGTAAGTGGAAAGATATGGTTACAAATAGAGCGCTCCTTTTTGAAAGAAGTATAGCGGCATTATTTAATGCTACAAAAAAAGTTGGGAACAGACCTATCCCAGAGATTCTGCTTACCTATGAGGCAAAAGCTTAGGCTATTGCCACGTATGATGCGGCAGTTCGGCACATGGCAGATATTGATTCTTTCTAATGTGTGGAGGATAACTTTCTTAAGATTCTTCTGTCACTTCCTAAAAGTTGCTGCAGTTATCAGTGCCATAGCGAGCTGGGTCTACCATATATAGCAGATATTATACGTCTTGCCCCATTGTTACTGTGCCATTGTATAAGGCGCAGACTAAGAAGATTTAAAAGATTGCTTGAAATTAGATCTGGTTAAGGAGATTCCCTGGTTAAAGTATGTCCCGGCAACTTTGACAGAACTGGGATTGAGTAATTTGTTTGACGCCCCTGACAACTGTCTGTCTTCCCTAGGGCTAAGCTGAAACAGGTTTTCTGGTTTCAGCAGCAAGTAAAAGACGGGATAAGTATAAGATCAAGACCTCTGTAGTCATACACCATTCTGTTCCCTTGGTATTTGGCATTTGTTTCAAACTTACAGCATTGAATCATGTTGGTGAGATTCAGATTGAGCCTCATACCTTTGATGATGAGTTTTCCAGATTACTACTATTCTTAAAATAATCTTTCATGTTGTCCATGTGATGGAGTCTCCCATCAATCTACAGTGCATATTTTCTCCTTTCACCATTTTAATAAGCAGCAGAGGCACCGTATTTTATTTCTTTCTTACACAGTAGGGTTGAATTGTATCATAAGGCTGCGTTACCTTTTTACTATGCCTCGATAAACCAGCAGGGCCTTATTTATGAGGCCTTCTGTCACTTTAACGCTGTTGGTGCATCACTTTTTGTAACGCACCAGCAGTGTAAAAAATGCGCCATGTGTGTCATATTTACAAAGTGACGCATCTAGGTAGATGCGTCACTTTGTAAACCCCTGCGCCAAATTATACTTGCGCTATGTATAATGTATACAGGGGGGGGGCGTTCTGACACAAGAAAGGGTTGTAGAAGTGACGCAGTGAATGTAAATGTAAATGTATTGGACTTGTAAAGCGCACGGCTGCCCGTAAGCGTCCCGGCGCTTGCTTAGGGAACCCGTCCTGGTATTCCCCTATGAGAAACCCCGGCAGGGTGTCCACAAGGTGAAAGCCAGGCATCCCGCCGCGAGGGGCCGTAGTGGAGATTAAGCAAGCTATTGCCAAGAGTCGCAGAGTGTGACCCCGTGAGTTGAGTAGGCACCAGAGCGAGAATTGTCGAGTCCGTGGAATTTTGAGCCCGAGACCCGCCGAGGCGGGGAATCGAACCCTGGTCCACGGTCGATCTCAGCTTCCGGGTCTGCCGCCTCTAACCACTGAGCCACGCTTCTCCAATCTATGAAATCTATGAGATTTAACCGCGCCACTTCTAGGACTCAAATGCTTCAACATCTTACACCTGCCTCATGGCGGGCGTAAGACTGATGCCGGCACATTTCACATGGGACTTGCCCATGTGTAATGACCCATTGCTGGAGTTGCGTCACTTTTGTGACACACTGCAGCAATGCGTCATTTTTGCGCCTACAGCTATGTCAGAAATACTGTAACTCCTTGGGACATGATGCGTCCTACTGTAAATATGACGCATCATTGGTTTCGCAGGGAGGGCGCAATGAAAAGTGCTGCATCGCTGTTTTCTCTCGGCGATGCGTCACTTTTCATAAATGAGGCCCGCAGTGTTTTATATAATGGCCTCTTTTCTTTGTGCAACCTCGCTATGTAGGAAAGAACTTAATTGGCTTGATGAGGGAAACATGTAGGTTCAATTGGTCTATGTAATCTGGTATGAGTTACCTAATTTAGAAACCTTTTATGTGCTACATTCTTATACCTGTGGTATATAATGTTTTTATGTGACCCCTTTGTCCTTTTGATCTCTGTGATGAATTTCACATGTTGACTGATTTTGCTACTATTGGATACATCATTTAGCACTTTAAAATTGTATTTACTTATGTGCTAGATATGATGGAGTGCGTTTTACTATGAATACATCCTGCTATATGTTTTTAACATTGGATGTATTGTTTTACCTCTAATGCGTTGTGTTTTTATAAATTTTACTGTGTGACTTTTATATGATGGATATTTTGCGAATAAAGTTTGATTTGACGACTAAAAGAGCTTGGAACCTGCAGCTCCAGCTACAGACAAGCTAAGCTACTAACACCATGCTTCGAATTCTGTTTTTATAATGTGAGTAATATTTTGTATTTAATTGTTTTAACATTATGCTACACTATGTTATTGGTAGTTTCAAAAAGGAAGTCCGCTGTTGGAATTTAGAGCCATGGGATGGCGGGGTCCTGAAACATGGATTTGAGATGGACCCCGCTTCATCGCCAAACGGCCCTGGTGTGATCATTGCTGCAATCACAATGAAGCTGGCTGGTCTGTCAATGGAGCTGCTGTGTAAAATATATTTTGGGCTCATGTAAGGTCTGAAGGTAGGACACCGGAAATAGTTGCTGTCGTTAGAAAGATGTGTTATACACAAAGGGTTAAACCCAGTAAAGTCAAGGGACCTGGGTGATTAAATGGTATATAAGGAAGGGGTCCCAGACAGAGAACTGATATTTACAAATTTTAAACAATTATTTCCAAAAAAGACAGATAAATGAATGCAAAAAGATTTATTTCAAATTTGCATTGTAACCATTCATTGGTTGGATTTCATCAACATCACATTACAAAATTCTTATATATGTGCCCACATACACAACAGGGAGGGGGGTGAAGTGAGGGAAAGTGCCAAGGTTTAAGAAGGAATAGGGAAATGGTCAGATTCGTTCGTGTTACGTATTCATCAAAACTCAAAACAACCAAATGTTCATGTGATTCCTTAATCCAAGGTCCACGATAATCTGCTCAAATAGAGTCAACGATAAAATTGGTGTAGACCACCTAGCTCGCCTTCAGCTGCTTTAGTCTAGCTTGGGGGTAGGAGTTGGTGGAGATTTTGGCGTCTACGTTTCGACCCACAAAAAGCGTAGGATGTTGGTCCTTACAACGGGGTCTTCTTCAGGACGGGATGGTTGTGGGTGGGCAACCTCCTAAAAAACAGTTGAAAGATCATTTAGTACACAGCTACCTTGTTATTACATACAAGGCAGGTGGATGATTAAAAAAGGGGGGGGGGGAGGAAGGAGGGAAAAGGACATGTTGTCTTCTATCCACTGAACATATCGAGTGTGGAACACTGCGATTGGAGGTGACCTCCATAGTCATTTATAGCCTAGTGAAAACTCACCTAACATACACGGGAAGATGAACCAAAAAAGATTCTTGATCCTGATGGTTCCCAGAACTTAGGGTTGTATTCCTAAGTGGAGATCATAAAAGAAATCATGAACATTAATGGGTCATGCACAGGCAGCCCAAGGCTATCACTAAATGTTACCAATGTGGTTGTGCCAGATGAAATCGCCAACCTACCCAATAGTGAACTGATGCCGGTGACAAGGGAATACTCCTGCCCGGTGCGTATCTCAAAACGGAGTATGAATTCAGCCGCAGGGGCTACAACCTATTGTGAAGTATGATTCAAAAAGATTTTAAACAAATCATACTGTATCCAAATACACCGTGCATTCCCCAGTATGCCTGTATTACCCGGGATAATCATACCTCAAGTAACCAATTTAAATTGTCAGCTGACTTGACTTTACTGGACAGGTGAACTATATGGTTCACGATGAGTGTAGAGTCGTAATAGGCGGCTCACTGAAGTGCCTGCTAGTCCAAAGAGAAACACCACTAGCATTATGTTCGTAGTTAATTTAAATGAACATCTTATAAGCATATGGCTTCAAAGGCCAAAAGAATGTATACTGCACCTTGAGTTCAGAAACTTGTGAGGGTATTTTATCTTCCTATACGCTCTTAACAGAGCCCTGCTAAAAAACGAGGACATAGTCAAATACAGGCTACCTATATTAAATTACACTGGGATCATTAGTGAACCGGCGAACCCAAAAGTCTCACCTGGTAAACAGATCAGAAAATTACTTGTTGTTTAGCGCATGGGCTGTATTATCAAAGACTCCCCAAGTGATCAGCAGGGTCAACAGACATGGGACAACGAGAACGCCAGAGGCCGTGGGATGAAAGAAGTTCGCTTTCCTCCGGAGGAACACGGCGAACGCTCAACCAGACGCAAGAATTACAGGTGGTAAACAACATCGAGACACCTGTGATTAATATATCATCTCAACAATTCACGGAGGAAGAGCTGAGGGTCCTAGGACGAGGCCTGTCTTTTGTTCCGACGACCCCACCCAACTGCTTCAACACACTGATGGAACTATCGAAATTCTTTAGAAAAATTAGATTGCATTTTTTCTTTAAGAACAGACCACCATTCCAGATGAAATCTACAACGGGTTTTCGTTCACCGTCTACCTTTGTACCCCCGGCGAATACAATGAGCCATCAAATATTGGCCTATGAGAACATCGTGACTGATGAGGTCAAGAGAATCTTGAGTGAGAAGACATACGTGAAGTATAACATAAGGAAGACAGAAAGAGCAGCCCTCGAGACTCTGAAATCCAACTGTAATATTGTTGTGAAGCTAGCGGACAAGGGGGGTGCCATCATCATCCAAGACACTACCAAATATAAAGAAGAAATTTGGCGCCAATTAAATGATGGTATCAGTTACCGTAAGCTGACCTCCGATCCCACTAAGGATTTGGCGGCCGAAATCCTACGGGTAACACAAGAAGGTCTGCAACAAGGTTTCCTTACGGATCAGGAATACCAATATCTCAATCTGCAACATCCACGCACCCCGACCATCTACACCTTACCCAAGGTGCATAAAGACATCCAGAATCCTCCAGGGCGGCCAATCGTCTCCAGCTGTGGTTCCATCCTGGAGCCACTCTGTCGGTATGTGGACTTTTTCTTAAAACCTCTAGCTGAAGGAACTGCGACTTACCTGAGAGACACTACACATGTCATCAACTTGGTAGATGCCAAATCTTTCAACCCTGAAGAGGAACTTTTGGTAACTTGCGACATTGTGTCGCTATATACAAGCATTCCCCAAGAGGAGGCACTGATTGTGGCGACTGCTGCCCTTGACAGCCGGCCGGCCCTTGTACAAGTACCAACCAGCTTCATCGTCCTTCTGTTAGAAATAGCAATGATGAGGAATTTTTTCACTTTTCAGAATGTATTCTACCTGCAGACAAAGGGCGTGGCAATGGGGGCAGCCTTTGCCCCGGACCTGGCAATTCTGTTCATGTCCTTCTATGAAAATGTCTTTGTCATGAACGTCAGCAATCCCTTTCAACAGCATATACGCATGTGGATGCGATATATTGATGACGTGGTGTTCATTTGGAACGGAAACCAGGAAGATTTGAACCACTTTCATTCATGGCTCAACCTACGATCCCCTGATATCCAATTCACAATGCATGCCAGCAACACCAGGATTGATTTTTTGGATATTAGTATAATAGCGGAAGATGGTAAACTGTACACCACACTTTATAGGAAGCCTGCTGAACGCAACTCACTGTTACTGTATTCAAGCCACCATCCACGTAGTTTACGTGATAATTTACCACATAGGCAGTTCCTTCGGGTCAGGAGGAATTGTAGCAGGAAGGAAGACTACATGGCTCAATCAGATGTATTGATGACACGCCTAATCGAAAGAGGCTATCCCAAGCGGTTAATCAAACGATCACGGAAAAGGGCATGGTTCAGCCATCGTGAGACACTTCTTGAACCCTCTTCACGCATGGACCAAAATAGAAAACGCATGATATGTGTCACCACATTCTCTACAAAAAGTCAACAAATAAAAAAAACAATCAACAAACATTGGGGCATAGTCAGCAAGGAGTTGGAAATCCCCGAGGTACCCATGCATGCTTTTAAAAAAGCTAGATGCCTGAAGGACTATGTAGTTTCATATTTTTTGGAATGTCCAAAAGCTCCTACCCTGGCCTCCTGTTGGAAACAAACTCCTATAGTCGGACACTTTAGATGTGGTAGTTGTAAAGCTTGTCCCTCAACCATCCAATCAAAGGACTTCACATTCAAGAACCACCATCACACTTACAAGACCCATACCAACTGCAACACCACTAATGTTATTTATGGGATAATCTGCCCGTGCAATTTAATATACGTAGGCCAAACCCAACAACGGGTGAAAGTTAGATTTCTTACACATTGCAGCCGCATAAGATGCAAAACACAGGGAGCACCATTGGTTGAACACTGTCAAAGAGAAAATCATCTCCCCGAAAGTCTGAAATGGGCGGTCCTAGAGCATGTGACATTAGGCCCCAGGGGTGGTGATATATCTACTGTATTAAATGTCAGAGAACTGAAGTGGATTCATATCTTTAATTCTGTATCTGAGGGGTTAAATGAATCTGAAAGCAGTTTCGCACAGTTGGCGAACCTATGAATTGTAAAGTTCTTTTTTGGTTCCTGTTTGAAACATGGGTTTCCGCAACCATGCAGGGTAGTGCCTTTCACTAACCTGCGAGCATTGTGCGCATTACCCTATGGTTGCTTCTTTGTCCAAACTGTTGTGACACTGAAACTGTTAAGTCTCCGCATTTTGTATACATGTGTTTCTGTGTATGTGAATTTTTAACATTTGGGCCTATTTTTCCAAGCGTTCAGCCCTTGGTAATATGTAATAATAACTGAGGTACACTATTAATACTCAATGGTTAAGCCTGTGCATCAACTGCTGTGTAAATGATGCATTGTACTGCGTTGGGAGGTTGTCACTGTATTTTGAGTATTATGCGATTTACATCTACTGCTGGTAAAATGATGCATTGCATTGCCTGTGGATGTTGTTTAAATATTCTAACCAACAACATAATTTGCACTGCAGATTTTCTACTGCCAAGTGGCGCAACCAACAATTTTTGTGTGCATACATTGCCCAGTTTACAACTGTCTAAATTTATCATTATCTATAGTAATTCGGTTTAATGCCATTTCGCGTGTGAGAATTTGGGCAACCTTTCAATAAACCCATTTTTAGTGTCCCCGCAATTATTCCTGCCTGATGGAATAATGCTTTTGTAAATGGGCTCCAATAGCAAGCCACTGCTTACTCATTTGCCCTGCGAGGTAAGAGCAATCTTTTTTCTATTTCCTTCAATAAACCCGGGAGAAGGCCCCGCCCACCCCGTTCCAACCAGGAAGTTTCACTCGATACAGAGCGAAGGGTAGTGACAGCGCGGCTGAATTTTGGGAGTAGAACCTTTCAGAGCCCCACGGCGGCGGTGTCAGGTGAGAACGATTCGGTGCGAGAATGATTCGGCTAGCGAGGATTAGGAGTCGCGACTATAACACGGAGTTCATTGTGATTTTTTACAGATGGTCACCGCCGATACCCTCCTCTCTGGTGACGATTGATTGAAGGTGAGCGGTAATCTTGATGCACTATTTAACATGCTATGGTTAGCATACTATGTTTGTGCATCAATAGTTTAACCTTTTTCTGGTATCTCGACCCCTTTATTTTCAGACTTATATCACTTGGGGAGTCTTTGATAATACAGCCCATGCGCTAAACAACAAGTAATTTTCTGATCTGTTTACCAGGTGAGACTTTTGGGTTCGCCGGTTCACTAATGATCCCAGTGTAATTTAATATAGGTAGCCTGTATTTGACTATGTCCTCGTTTTTTAGCAGGGCTCTGTTAAGAGCGTATAGGAAGATAAAATACCCTCACAAGTTTCTGAACTCAAGGTGCAGTATACATTCTTTTGGCCTTTGAAGCCATATGCTTATAAGATGTTCATTTAAATTAACTACGAACATAATGCTAGTGGTGTTTCTCTTTGGACTAGCAGGCACTTCAGTGAGCCACCTATTACGACTCTACACTCATCGTGAACCATATAGTCCACCTGTCCAGTAAAGTCAAGTCAGCTGACAATTTAAATTGGTTACTTGAGGTATGATTATCCCGGGTAATACAGGCATACTGGGGAATGCACGGTGTATTTGGATACAGTATGATTTGTTTAAAATCTTTTTGAATCATACTTCACAATAGGTTGTAGCCCCTGCGGCTGAATTCATACTCCGTTTTGAGATACGCACCGGGCAGGAGTATTCCCTTGTCACCGGCATCAGTTCACTATTGGGTAGGTTGGCGATTTCATCTGGCACAACCACATTGGTAACATTTAGTGATAGCCTTGGGCCGCCTGTGCATGACCCATTAATGTTCATGATTTCTTTTATGATCTCCACTTAGGAATACAACCCTAAGTTCTGGGAACCATCAGGATCAAGAATCTTTTTTGGTTCATCTTCCCGTGTATGTTAGGTGAGTTTTCACTAGACTATAAATGACTATGGAGGTCACCTCCAATCGCAGTGTTCCACACTCGATATGTTCAGTGGATAGAAGACAACATGTCCTTTTCCCTCCTTCCTTCCCCCCCCCTTTTTTAATCATCCACCTGCCTTGTATGTAATAACAAGGTAGCTGTGTACTAAATGATCTTTCAACTGTTTTTTAGGAGGTTGCCCACCCACAACCATCCCGTCCTGAAGAAGACCCCGTTGTAAGGACCAACATCCTACGCTTTTTGTGGGTCGAAACGTAGACGCCAAAATCTCCACCAACTCCTACCCCCAAGCTAGACTAAAGCAGCTGAAGGCGAGCTAGGTGGTCTACACCAATTTTATCGTTGACTCTATTTGAGCAGATTATCGTGGACCTTGGATTAAGGAATCACATGAACATTTGGTTGTTTTGAGTTTTGATGAATACGTAACACGAACGAATCTGACCATTTCCCTATTCCTTCTTAAACCTTGGCACTTTCCCTCACTTCACCCCCCTCCCTGTTGTGTATGTGGGCACATATATAAGAATTTTGTAATGTGATGTTGATGAAATCCAACCAATGAATGGTTACAATGCAAATTTGAAATAAATCTTTTTGCATTCATTTATCTGTCTTTTTTGGAAATAATTGTTTAAAATTTGTAAATATCAGTTCTCTGTCTGGGACCCCTTCCTTATATACCAGTCATTAGAAAGATATCGGGAGTCTTTGTGATGTGACGTTTTGAACTTTTGAGGGATCTTGAAAGTTGTCACCCGTTAGGGAGCAGGTTCAGCACTGTAGGTATTTTTGGAGCTGGTGCTTTCTTTGAGGTTCTAGCCAAGTGCTTGAATAAACATCTAAGCATGAGTTTTGGATTCACAGACCACGCAAGTGTTGTACTCAGGGCTAAATGTGAAGGAAGAAGGCTGAAGACGAGACAGAGGTAAGTTGGATGTCGTTGTTGTCTGTTGGCAGTTGGCAGGGGGATGCACTTACACCCTCTCAAAAATGCATGTAGCGAATCCCCGTCACTAAATTATTATAAATCAGGAGTTATTTTTGATTGTGTCTTCTTTGAGGAGACATCTTTTTACTGTGATTTCCAGTTCTTAACAATCCAACTCCTACCCCCTCTCTAGAAGACATTACAACACGTGCAATCAGCAAAGGAAAAAATAGAAATTGAATCAGAAAAATTGTAGATGCCAAAAATCGTCAAACTCTTGCTCTGAGAAATAAAATTGTGGCAAACCTCTCCATGAAATCCATCTATGTTTTAACGTAATCTGGATAATTTTCTAGATGTCCTCCTGGAATCCCTGGGATATGCACCTGGAAGTTCAAGTGCTGACCTGGCTTCAATGGCAGTTGGGGTCAAGGTTGAGTGAGATGTCGCTGGACCCTGCACTGGATGCGAGAGACCACTGGCCGTTAGATCTATCTTGTTGCCATGCCAGCTGGGGTGTCCATCAGGAGGATGTGCTGAATCATTGGAGGGGATGGGCAATGAACTGACTCTTCCTTTGGGATGAGGTGTGATGCAACGCCAGACCTAGGAAGTCGATGGCTCAAAACACCAGAGGCCCTATGGGGCATATGCATTGTGTGCACTTTCCATAAAACTGTCGCAGAGCGCGGTAGGCAGCAGCGAGGCACTCCATTGATCATGGCACAAACCACTGGTGTGGCTAGCTATTGTGCCGCAGGTGGCGTTAACTGTGTTGGCCTCCTCGCTGCCGCACGAAGAGTGGGGGAACGCCCCCCTCTGGCACAAATCATATGCACTGTTTCATTATTCCCATGGAGGCCATCATGTCAGACAAGAGAACCAGCAACTTGAGTGCAATCCATTGGTTTTACGTGGCGCGCCAGATCATGGGCCAAATGCATGGAGTAAAAAGAGCCTTCTGCCTCTCCAAGCCACCCCAATCTTGAATAAACAGCACAACTCAGCATGCAGTGAAGATTTGCCATTGATGTTGCCAAGAACTGTGCTGATGTTGAGATGCAACTCTGCTGGACTCCTGAGCGGAAACAAACTTTCTGACGACACAGGCAGCAGGTGAGCAGGACAGGACAGACAGGTGCTCCATGGCGACAGTCAGTACTGGCCCATCAAAGGGGAAGATTATATGTCTGGTTGTCCATGCCTGTTTTTGGCTTTCTCTTGGCCAAGAACCCAGAACTTTGACTGCCTGTTTTTTGTTTGATTTTTAACCTGCAAACTATATTCAGGTAAATGCAATGTAACTAACCTAGCGCTCATATATTTGCCAAGTAAAGCGCTTTGTTCCTCATTAAGATCTAGTCGGCGCTGTATGAAACTGCAAATAAAAATAAAATAGTCATTTACAGGTGTATACAAACACCTTTCTGCCCTCAGTTCGCTGGCTGTGATTAGCGCACTAATTTCCATCTGACACAGAGCAAATTTTCTTTTACAGATAAAGAGATATTCAGTTTTTGAAAATGGATAAAGCGAAGAGCCCTTCTTGCACTTTGCCTGGTGAAAAACATGACGTATGTATGCGAGGACCCCCTCTTCCGCCAGGCACGTTGTGCGTGATGTGTGGGGGTGGTAACATTATAGTCCCGCACGTGCCGCGCATTGACACGGGGTGGTTAAAGGGAACATCAATAAAAAAAACACAAAGTTGGGCAAAGAAAAGACAATGTGACAGATGGTTGAGCAGGAAGGAGCACGGGGTGACAGGCACTTGTCAACGCCGAGAAAGCCAGAACTGTAATACTTTCAGAAACATTAGCTGATTTCTTTCTGTCTTCTCTCCATGTTTCTCAGCATGTCTATATTAGACCTTCTTCTTTCGGCGGAATGGAAGAGATTACATTTGTTTAAAGTCTAATACAGTGCTAGAAGCTGCATACATTATGATTAATGTCACGAAGATTAATGGAACATTTATTTTCATTCAATGAAAGAAAAGGCAAATATATTGGAAATAAACACGAAGTGGGCACTTTTTTGAAACGATGAACAAACATGCTCGTCACTTCACCTCTTTTTTGTCTGGCAATAACAACATTTTATAGCAGACGAGTCAAAAGATCGCATGACGTGAATATACATTTTGGCTTTCAACAGCATTAGGGGCGAAATAATTGACAGTGGGTTCACAGGTAAATGGCAGATGAATGTTAAAAAAAATACAGTTTAGAGTACTGACCGTTGGGAAGACTTTTCACAAGTGACTTCCTCTCTCCACCGCGCTACCATCATCCCCTGCATCATTCCCTGGGCCCTGGAGCAAGCAAAGAAATTGGCCTCTTTAACTGCTGTTGTGGTAGTAAAATACAGCAAATATCAGGGTTCAAAGGCCCCCCAGGGCTCTGGGCCCCGGTGCCAGAGCACATGCTGCACCAAAGATAGCTAAGCCCCAACTACCAGTTTTTCAGGGGAACCAGGAACATTGGCCGATTTTATGTGAGACAATCTGTTCTGTCACACATGCCTTGTTAATAGTGGTGCACTGGCTATTCACTTGAAACACCTAGGGGCCCATTACGGTGACGGTTGGATGAGCATTAGACCGCCCACCTCACGCAAGTGTCCGATGGACTATATGTTGACGGTCCCACCTGTCTGATTACAATGCGACTGCCCAGCAGGCAGTCGGAAATCTGCTCTTTTCCATTGCGGCTTGTGCTGCAGCCCTATACACATGCCTCAGTGGAAAAGGGAAGTTTTTAAACATCTATGCATGGATCTTTGGGGAAGTTCTCAAACATCCATGCATGGGTGTTTGGGGGGGCACTACATGTGCCCCACCGGGCCCATAGCCGAGGCCCACGGGATATTGAGGACCTGCTAGGGGCCCCCAAAGTCCCATTCCTTCCGACTTTACATGGCCGTCGGACCGCCCTATAAAGGCAGAGGGAAAATGGACATCGTAATCCCTACGGCGGTGGCTCCACAGATACCAACACCATTGTAGGGATTACACTCCGACTGATGCTCCAACAGACTTCTTGAGCTTGTCGGAAGCGTGGGTTGGTCCCTCCGCCCGCTGCGCTCTGACCACCCATATCATATGCGGTGATCAGACTGCAGTCTCAGATGTCAGACGGAACGCCACCGACGGCAATTTGGTGGCGATCCCCCCGACATCATAATCAGGCCCCTAATATCGAAGGAGAAGTGGTGCTTTAAGGGCTAGTTTAGTGTTAGCTCATGTTCACAAGGTGCAGGGCTGCAAGAAAGACATGCCAAGGGCCACTTTATCATTCATAGATCACTCTTGCATGTGACACATTTTCTTACTGGTCTTTAGTGCATTTCCCCACAGCTGAATCCTCACTAGGACGTTGCTTAAGAGAATCAACTATGAACTTATCACTCCTCTCCCTCAATATCTTTGTTGAAGATGGCATCACACAGCAACAGTGCACACCTCTGTTCATTGCACTTCATTATTTTGCGCTGGCACTCACTCAAAGAAAGTACTCTAGATTTCTATGCTACACAATAAACTTAATGCTTTGATGTTTTTTTAGTAATACATCACCTTCATTACCCCCATTGTTCTGTTCCATTTCTTCCTTTGAGGTCTGGTGCTTAGGCAAGACTTTAGTAAAATTGCACACACACACTCACACATATATCCGTGTGTGTATATGTGTGTGTGTATATATGTAATATATAATATATATATATATATATTCACTGAAAAAACACAGGTTTCAGGGACGTTATAGTCAGTCTGACATTTGACTTGTACAAAACTAGAGAAATTCGTCAGTTATAGTTAGCTGAGCCAACTATAACTCGCACCCCTGCAATGCTCTGCTGATGACGTCACATATTGCATCACTCATGACATGTTCAGTGACATCACTCATGACATCACTGTTGACATCTCAAATGACATCAATGATGACATTATTGATGACATCATCCAGTAACTGAGTGTTTCTACAAAGTTTAAGAATGTTATATATATACACCAAGGTGTATTGAAGAAAGAGTGGATGTATGAGTATCTGAATGGATGATTTAGTGGGTGCGTGACTGACTGTATAAATGAGTGATTAAACGTGTCTTAGTGAATACATGGGTGAATGACTAATCTGGGTGAATATCTGTATCATTCTGTCAGTTGGTGTGTACGTTTTTGCATGGCTTGGTGAGTAGCTACATGAGTGTCTATATGGCCTAATGATTGGTTGTCTGAGTACTTGTATGGGTGATTGAGTGTCTGTGTGGGTGGGTGGGGGGTGTAACTCCCTGCATGGATGTGTGAGTGGGTGATTCAGTGGGTGTATGGGTTTATGAGTTTGTCTGGGAGGGGCTGTATGTGTGAGAGAGTGTGCATACGGCTTTGTTGGTAAGTAAATGGATGTCTCAGTGGTATATGTGTGTGTAACTACATATGTGAAAGGCAGTATATGTGAGTGTTGGAGTATATAGGTGACTATATGTGAGAATGAGTAATTGTGAGGGTAGCTTTTTGGATGTGTGGAGTGTGTGCTTGTATCAGTGATTTATAATAGAGTAAGTATGCGTAAGTATCTGTGTGAATAAGTGAGGTGGTGTGTGTATAACTGTACAAGTGAGTAAATGGCAGTGTGGTTGAGTCTTTGGGTGACCTTCAAGATGTGTGAGTATCTCTGTGGGTGAGTGGTGGTATGGGATTGTCTATATGGGTGTATGAGTGCATATATCATTGGCTGTATTGATGAGTGACTGTGTTTGTGAGTGACTGTATGGTTGAGTGAGTGGATGTGTGTGTATATCTATGAATCAGTGAGTGGACATGTACTAACTGGTATTGGTGTGGTTTTGAGAACAGTAGTTTGTATTTTAGAGTGGGTATATGAAAGGTTATATTAGGGTGTGAGGAGGAGCATCACATATTAAGTGGATGATGTCATCAGTGATGTCATTTGAGATGCCACCAGTGATGTCATCAGTGTGGTCACTGACCATTTCATGGGTGATGTAATATGTGATGTCATCAGCAGGGCATTGCGGGCGTGAGTTATAGTTAGCTCAGCTCAGCTCAGCTAACTATACCAGCTGAATTTCTATGGTTTTGTATGAGTGAAAAGTCAGACTAACTATAATGTCCTTGAAACCTGTGTTTTTTTCAGTGAATTTCTAAGGTTTTTTAAATGCTAATTACTAACTATAATGTCCCTGAAACCTCAGTTTCTTCAGTGCATTTCACAGGTTTTTTAAATACTAATTTCTAACTATAACGTAGTAGTCGCGTTTGCAGAGTGGTGCAGAAAGGCAGCTGGGCCTCCGACCAGCGCTCAGGAATTCCGCTGCGTAGGACTTACAGGAGGTGCCAGGAGGGCTTCTAGGCCCCCAAAGTCCCCTAGGAGTAAAGTGGACTTAATCTCCCAATTCACAGAGTGCCAACAGGTGCTTTTGCAGAGGGGTGGAGAAAGGGGGCGTGCCTCGAAAGACCTCTTACCAATCCCACTGTGTGGGACTTACTGGAGGTAACAGGAGGGGTAGTTGGCCACCAAGGATAACCTTGGGGGCAACCTACCCCTCCTAATAACTTCAGTAAGGCCCACATAGCAGCAATGGTAAGTTCTCAAAGCAGGCATGCCCCCTTTGCCCACGAGTCTGCAAACATGCTTCCTGGAGTGATCTTGGATGGGGATAATAGTCCCCTTTGCTGCAGGGGGTCATTAGAAGCAGATTAGTCTACCTGATACCTCCAGTAAGCCCCTGTTGGAACTGGCCCTTTTTGCAGGGTTATCCTCAAACTTCTTGCTCCTTCCTCCCTTTTTTTTCCTGACCCGTGGCTGTTGGCAATAGGACTCTGGGCACTTTACCACTGCTGATCAGTGCTAAAGTGCATATGCTCTCTGTATAAATTGTTATTGTGATTGGTTATCCATGATTGGCATATTTGTATTTCCAAAAAGTCCCTAGTAAAGTGCACTGAGTGTGCCAGGGCTGGTGATTCAAATGCTACTAGTTGGCCTGCAGCACTGATTGTGCCACTCACATGAGTAGCCCTAAAATGGTGTCTCAGGCCTGCCACCGCAGTGCCTATGTGCAGTCTGTGAACTGCCATGACCTCCTGGTCAGTGTCCCCACTGACCAGGCCTAACCCTTCTCTTTCTGTGCACATTGGTCACCCCTAAATATGGCCCAAGGTACCCCCTGGGCAGGGTGCAGTGTAGGTGAAAGGTAGAGCATGTACTAGTGCAGGTGACATGATCTGGTAGTGAATTACAGCCATTTTCATTTTTCACTATTGTAAGGCTATCTTGCCCGTTAGGCTATCACGGGGAATGCTGGCGACAGTGGCTACCAGCATATCTTCCCATAGGAGCAAGTTAGGACATAAAAGTCTGGTTTCCCTGAACTCAAAATTTAATAACACATCTTTTAGGAAAGGTTGTTTTTAAATCCTGTGTTTGAGAACAGCACTTTTAGAAAGTTGCTGTTCTCTTGTCAGACCTTTCTGTGTGCCTTGACTTGTTTGTGAATTGACTGTCTGGTTTGAGAGTGACAGAGGCTGGGAGCCCCCAGGAGGCTGGCTGAGTCAGCCCTAGGCTGAATGACTGCATCTGCATCTTGAGTGGTGGGAGGGGATAGCACCTAGGGCCTGAATAGGACTGTGCCCCCCCACAGAGATGGCTCCACCCCCTGTGGTGCGTCTGATGTCTCTGCCCTGCACTGTGAAAGGAGAGAAGGAATCATGTCAACAAAGTGCTCCAGGGCTGTGCTTTCCCTCCACAATGCTGGCTCCACCTCCTGCTGGGCGGCTGACGACCCTGCCCCTCTCTCTGAAAAGAAAGGAGAGGCCAGTTAAACAAAGTGCTCAAGGAACACCCACAACAGGTTCAGACCGGGCTCAGAGCCCTCCTGCACAAAGGGATCAAAGACTTTTAGGGGTATAAGTACAGAACCCCTGACTACAGAAAATTAGATAATCCTGGAATCAAGAAGGAACCTCTGCCAAGGAGAAAGCTGAAACTGAAGAAGGAAGACTGCCCTGCTGTTGCTCTGCTGGACTGACCTGCTGTTGCTTTGCTGCCAAGGAGAGGGGTAGGACTTTGCTTTGTGCTGTGTCCCCTTGCTTGAAGGAATCTCCAAGGGCCTGAGAAGAGCTGGCTCCCTGTTCTGAAGTCCCAGGAACAAAAGGACTTCACCCCCAGCTTCCCTAAACTCTACTGAGAGAGTTCTGTCCTTCCTGGAGTGTGTGGCGCATGTGTGGTTCCTCTAGAAGTTGCATCTGTGTTGGGAAGCTAGAAACCAAACTTTTAAGGACTTTCTGCAAGTTTTGTTGCATCGCTCGCTTGCGGAGCACATCCCCGACAGTGCGAGAAAATTCCCACCGCTACAAAGGTCGAGATCATCGCAGCGCCTGTTGCTGCTGCCAGAGCCATCGCATCCTTCGTTTGCGGGACGTACCAGACCGGTGCGGGAAGATTACCATCGCTGCGAGTGTCGTCACAGAGCCTGTCGTCGCTGGGTGAGATAGCCGCAGCGCTTGCTTGCGGACCGCATCACGTCGCTGCGAGTGTCGTCGCAGAAGTCATCGCATGGAGGGGCTGCGAGAGAGAGATCTCCACTGGTCCGCGCATCGTCGCCCCGGAGATCGTCGCAACTCCAAAGATCATCGCATCGTGCCTTTGCGAGAGAAAACTTCCTACGGAACCTACGCACTGGAATCCATACAAGTCCACCTTCCTCCCGATACAGACCGGATTCGTCGCAACACGCCCGCTGCTGCAGCGGGGTTGTTGCATTACCTCCCCAGGGTCTCACGAGGAACGCATCGCTTGTTTTCCACTGCACCAGCTTCTGTTTTGGAGCTTTGTCGCATTTAAAGGTATTGTTGGCTAAACGAGACGCAACTGTGAACTTTTTACGCAACTGTGGATTATTTTATCACAACTTTAAGAACTCTTTCGCAACCATATTCTTGAACTGTGTATGTTGGATTTTTGTCGTTTTGGTCTTGTGTAGTTTATTTTTCTACCTGTTGTGGAGTCAATTTGTGGTGTTTTCACTGTGTTACTGTGAGTGTTGGTACAAATACTTTACACATTGCTTTTGGATCAGCCTGACTGCTTGTGCCAAGCTACCAAGGGGGTGAGCAGAGGTTATCTAAAGAGTGTTTCCTCCTTATCCTGACTAGAAGCAAGGGTCCCTATTTGAACAGTGGTACCTACCTCTGCCAACTAGAGACCCCCAGTTCTAACAGCCCCACATAGTGGGATTGCTGAGACATGGACACAGGCCACGGTCCCTTTCTCCACCACTCTGCAAGGGCACCTCCTGGCACGTTCTTGGTTGAGAGATGAAATCCCCTTGCCTCCTGAGGGTCGCTAGGGGCCAACTAGCCCTCCTATTATCTCTAGTAAGCCCCACATAGCTGGATTGCTGACAGTGGTATGAAGCCACACCCCCTTTTACACCACTCTGCAAACTAGCCTCCTGGCACACTGCTGCTCGGCGGGATGAAGTCCACTATAGTCCTGAGGTCCTCAGGACACAAGAGGACCTCATGGCCCCAACAGCAATGCGCCAAAAGGCATATTTGCAGAGTGGTGTCAAAAGGGGCATGGCCTTGGACCACCTCTCACCAATCCCACTGTGTGGGGCTTACTGGACGTACCTGGTGGGTTAGTTGGCCCCTAAGGACCCTTAAGATTCTAAGGGTCGTAATCCCCGACCCAGAATTCGCCAGTAGGCGTGTTTGCCGAGTGGTGCAGGGAGAGTGGAGCTTCCGGTGAGATGCCGGCTTCTCTTTCCATTTTTTTTGTTAGAAGGGGGAATGTGTGGCCCCCTTTCTCTTAATATTTTGAGTCCCCTGGAGACCACATCCCTCAGGACCTGAGATATTTTATATTTATTTTTTTAAATGGGAAGGGGGCCACGCGGCCCCCCTACCGAGGCAAATTCCAGCCCCGGGGACCCTATCGCCCGGAGCATGACCACATATGTTTTTTAAAAATTGTATTTACTTTTAAAGGAGGGGGCACGCGCCCCCCCCCTGAGACCATTATTGGCCCTGGGAATCCCATCCCAACGGGAATTGCCTCTTTAAAAAAAAAATCCTCATTAATTTTACGGGAATGGAGCCACAAGGCCCCCCTTCCATTTGCCATTTTTGACCCGGGGACCCTATTCCCTGGGGCCTGGCCTCACATTGGGGACTACAGGGGGAGCCCCAATGCCGCGGCAGTCGCAGACGGCTCCCCGCCTCCTGCGGGAGCTGGCATTGCTTTTGGACAAGGGGAGCTGCATGTAGCTCCTCTTGTCCTAAAGCAATTTGCTTTGCTTCATGGAAGCAAGAGCAGTCTTCCTGCTCTCGCTTCCATGAAGCAAAGCAGGAGTTTGCAATGGCAGGAAGATAGCAGTGCTCCCACCTTGCCATTGCAAAGTGCAATGTCCTGGGGGTGGGTACCCGGGTAAATTGCTCTAGACGGCCCTGGCATGTGGCAGGCCCCAGGGCCAAGGAGGGCTTCTTGAGGGGTGCACGGTCCCATGCAACATGTGTGTAGCCCCGGGGAGGTGGTGGTCCCTGGTACTGGGGGTCCACAAGGGACCGCACTTCATTGATCTATGCCCCGGGGAGGTGGGGGTCTCCGGGACATGAACTTCACTTACTCTGACAGTCGTAGCAGATGACATCAGTCCCACCGTAGTATGGGCCCACTTTGCAAAGTTGATTGGGAGGTGAACAACTACATTTCTTCAAGCCTTTTGCTTGTAAAAATTCCATTACAGGGCAAGATGCTAGGAAAGGTAAGCTAGGCCAGGAACAATTGTGCCACACTCCTTAATAGAGTAGTTACATTTTTTCAGGATTCTCCACCAGGAAAACACTCTTTTCATGGTTGTATGGCAAAATATCATAGTTGAAATATCGACCTGTAAAAGATATTACATCCACATTATCAAATACCACTGCATCAACAAGGTAATATATGCACAGGTAAGTATAGGTTTAATATTCTAAACTACATACTCCACCTCACGATACAGTGGTAGTCAAAATTGTGCATTCAATATTTTGGCAAGTCGATATTTTTACCAAGATATTGTTTTATAACAAGTGTGGCACAATTTCAAGGCATTAAATAGGCCTAGAAAACACATTCTGATTAATGATGTAGTACATTAGATTTTGTTTTATGGGGACGTTGTGAAAAACAATTTGTTGTGTGATGAATTTTTTTTATCTATTATGGAATAACGTTTTAAACATGTAACTTGCTTTGTATTTATTGACCCTGTTATTTAAAAAAATATTACCTTTATAGTATGATATGTACTGTACTTTGTATTTTATTGTATATGATTTAAAGAAATCAAAACAATAAGCTAACTAGTACAAAAAACATGCATTTATGTCATAATATCCAGAACAAAAGTGTCATAATGTGTCCTAAATATTGCTTACCAATGTTTTATTGGGTGACGATTTTCTATTATTGATTCATCTGCTGTGATATATTTGTAAAAGACATTTAAGACACAGTAGTTTTGTCAAATGATAGTTAGGCCAAATATTCTGATACTATATCAGATGAAACAATGTTCTGTTTTGTATTATGCCCACTTTAAGATAATTATAAAGGCAAAATATTGCAAATATGCTATTGGCCATTCAACTTCTCCTTTAGAAGTTCTTGCATCCTCACAATTGGAGAGATTTTAGACAGGCATACCTAGACCAGTTCCACCATGCTGTTGGAAAGGGCTGTTGGCCTCCCATACTTTTAGTGGCATGATCCTTAACATGAGTGGCCATGAATATTTTAAACAAGCACTCATTGTCATCTGGAGGCTGGCTTTCAAACAATGAAACTTCTTACTTCCACTACATATAGACCATTGACCATGGAACTGACTAAAATACATAAATTGCAGGGATATGCACACAGTGATGCCGGGCCAATATGTAAATGTATTCATATAAGGTTCTACTTCATGTAGACTAAATCCAAAGTGGTCCCAGCTCTCCCTACAGTCGGGGGAGGGGCGGTCTGAAATTCAGAGTATTTACAATAATAGTAATTGAATTACATATATATGGAGATGGTGCTAAAACAGGCATGGGAGATGGAGAACAGTAAGCACTGTTTTAAAAATATACAGTTGGTTACAGTTTGATTGGGTAAAAAGGACTATCTAAAATGCCCACTTCCAGAATCCCTGATCCTCAAGTGGCCCAGATCCTTTGTAAGCAGAGAAATTGGTATCTAAGTATTTTCGAGTTAAGGATTTAGAAAGGATAGCCCTTGGCGATGAGTCTGATAGAACAATATAAATGTATTGAGAGACACCAGTGCTAGTTTTACACCCTCGGTCAAGAATATGAGATTTGTATCAATTTACTACTGAATTCACACTTTTTAAGACAAAAACACAATCAAGAAGCATCAGATGAGTGGTAGGTGAGAAAAGAGATGAAGAGTCAAAGAAACTGGAGATATGGATGATATACAGATTTTAACATGTCTTTTCATGGCGACAGGAAGCTCAGTGGTTGGTCATGCAACAGTCACAAGCATTTGGCAGCAGAAGCTATTTCATGTTGAACAACATAACTACTGAAAAAGGGTGTGATGAACTGAAAATCATGGACATTGAAATAATCATATGAAGGTTGACACTATTTCTTTGATGGTATCTAGAATATTTCGGCAGATACGGAAATTGTTGCTTTTGGACGATGACTATATGTTTATGATTCGGTGTATTAATTTTATATCCAGCTTCAATGTTTATATGGACACGGTTTGGGATGAGGTGCAAGGATATGACATTATTTTTCCATAATATAGGTAATAAATATAGGTAATATGATCAAGGCACGTTGATCAGCCAATTACTTTATTTCCCGAAATTAATTTACTTGCAGAGACATGATAAAGGTCTTGGGCAAAGGCCATGTCCCAGACCATCCATCTAAACCATCCAGCACCCTGTATCCAGATGCAGGACCACAGAACTCCATTCTGCTTCCTGAGAAATCCTCCTGCATCATGTTCATAAACTTCCTAAGACAGATAAAACGTATTATGCTGGACGCAAAAGGGAGTTCTTCCCTTGCAGCAGTTAAATCATTTGAAGAATTCAGTCATCTTGTTTCAGAACACAAGCTTTTGCGATTCCCTTATGATTCTAATTCTCTCTTAGGGCCATATGTATGAAGCTAATTTTTACTCGCAAACGCTGCAAATCGCAAAAATTAGCATTTGCGATTAAAAATGAGCAAATCCCAATGTATGAAGCAAAAAATTGTCGCAAAATAAGGAATCGAAAAAAATCGCGATTCCTTACATTGCGTGAGCCTGAATTCTGCGATTTCCATAGCGATTCCTTAATTTGCAATCATCCCAGTTAGCGATAATCGCAAATCTGGAAATCGCTAATAAGGAATCGCAATGGTATGTATCAAAAATTCGCAATTTGCGAATTCACGAAATTCGCAATTTTGGAAATCGCAATTACCACCAAGTGGGAGCAGGTGGTAACCAGGTGCAAAGTATATAAGGAAGCCCACAATGCAACAGACTCTTTTCCACAATGTCTGGGCTCTACGTGATAGCGAGGAGGCGAAGACTGAGAGCTTCTGTGCAGAGGAGGAGACGCCAGGAGAGGATATTCCGTGCATGCATTACCATCTACCAGCGCACTGAGGAGGACATCTACACCCACTACAGACTGGAGGAAGACAGTATTACAGATTTTAATTGAAGAACTCAGACCCTATCTTGAACACCCCACCCGCAGGACACAAGCCATCCCCGCTCACATCTAGGTCCTGTGTTCACTACACCTGCTTGCTTCAGGTAGTTTCCAGGGGGTGATAGCCACAGCAGGAAGGGTGTCACAAAGTGCCCTGTCGCGTTTTTTCCATGCGTTCCTCGATTCCATGGTACAGAGGATGCAACACCACATTCACTTCCCCAACACCCCACAGGAGCTAGCACAGACCAAGTAGGACTTTTACAATATTGCCCAATTCCCCCACGTCATAGGATGTATAGATGGGACTCATATTGCAATATCCCCCCCTCAAACATGAGTACGTATTCAGGAACCGAAAATGCTACAGTTCACTTAACATACAGGTGGTGTGTGATGCCAAAAACATCATCAGTGACATAGTAGCAAAGTATCCAGGCAGCACACATGACGCTTTCCTATTCCGTCACAGCGGGCTATACCGTAGACTCTCAAGAGGTGATTTTGGCGAGGGATACCTACTAGGTAAATGCATTGCAACATAGGGCACATTCCTACTGACTACCATGTGCATTACAGTGACTGACCATTCACATTTCAACCCACAGGTGACAGTGCCTATGCAGTCCGGGATTTCATCATGGCACCCTACCTCAATCCTGCTAATGCTGGGGAACGTCGATATAACCGAGCACACATTTCTACAAGAGGCACAAAAGCGGAGGAGCACTCCAATACAGCCCTGAAACATGTTGCAAAATAGTGGTAGCATGTGCCATGCTGCACAACATCGCTACCAGGAAAGGCACACCAGTGGAGTTGAGCGAATCTGAATCCTCTGACGTGGAGGGGCCTGGACCTGGACGCATGGCAGCTGGCCGCCAGAGGCGTGATGAGATTACGCGCAGCTACTTCTAGGTAAGAAATAATGACACAATGACAAATCTAATTTGTGTGACAGTGTTTTTATTCCTTAATTGCAGGAGAAATAAATGCCACACATCTCTCCTGCCAACTACTCACACTCCTAATACCATGCACATGTTTAACTCACAGTGCTACAATTCAACCTGGAGTGAATGCAAATTCAGGTCTTAAATTGACCTCTCTCGAAGTAAACAAAATGCGGCCCCTGCTGGTTGTTAGTGTTGCACCGGTTAAGTCTAATTGTGCGTAGCAGGCCTATTGTTCCTGCCACTACGGCGCCTCTCCATTATGGGTGGTGGGGTGTTGCTGCTCCGCACTGACTGTGCATCCTCCTCACTGGGAGTCAGTACTCCAGGGCCTGTAGTGCGGAGGGCACGCAGCTCGTCAAGAGCAGATGTTGCCTGCACAACCGCTGTCGCAATGTCCTGTATGTCATGTGAAAACTCCCGCTGCATCACAATGCTGCGCCTGGTCTGGATATTAGTGGCAGAGGCCAAGCGGTTGATGGCCCGTGTATAACGGTCCATGCGCTCCAGCTCTCTGCGCCTTACAGCACGTTGTGCGCGCAGCTCTCCACAAAGCGCATGCATGGCACCACTCAGTTCGCCTTGTATACCACTGAGCCCTGCCCTCACCTCTCGCTGTAACGCCTTTATGTTTTTTGCTTGCAGGCGCTGCACCTGTAGCATGTTCAATTCCAAGCCGGCAAACACAGATTCTTCAGCCTGATCTCGGAAGCTGCTGGCCCTGCGATGTCTGCGCCTGGCTGTGACTTGTGGACCTTGGCTGTCTTGTGGCCTGGACTCTTGCTGCGGCCGTGTGTCTTCGGACTGCAAATTACTATTCCTGTCCTCGGCCTCGTCCTCCATTGGTGGCAGTGGCCTCACTATGTTCCTCCTCTGTCTCTTTGGAGGATTGACAGTGCTCCCCCCCCCCATCTGATTCTGGCTCCTGCCCTGCGTCTCCTGAGTATGGAGGTTCCATCACTCTTCCACTGCCTGTAGGCTGTGTAGTTGGTGGTGCTGTGGACAGAACAGCACACATTAATTAACTGTACTCATTTGCAATGTGAAAATAAATTATTTCACAGTTTGGGGTTACATAACTTTTTCATTTCCCTTTCCTGACCTGCACATGCAAAATATGCCTAGCGTGGCTGGTTAACACTACTTTTATTTTCATGTGACTACATCTCCCAAGATGCATTGCTGTGTCTGCCTGTGTACCTGCTCTAGCCTGAAATGTGGTTCCCAGGCCACTAGGTTGCTGCAGGGGGCTGTGGGGGGGTGGGGTTTGGGGTGTGATGGCATGCTTCTTACCTGGTCTGGATGCTTGTTGATCTGAGCTGTCTAGGTCAGCCACGCCTGTCAAGCTCTCTGGTAGCAGGGTAACCTCCACAAGTTCCTCCAGAGGTGTGGAGTCCGGCACAGTTGAGGTCCCCCCGCCGGTGTGCTGTGACTGCTCCAGCCTGGCAGCTAACTTCTCTTTTGAGCGCTGGCGAAGGTCATACCAGCGCTTGCGTAGTACGTCCACACTCCGGTGTGTCACTCCCAGCTCATTCACTTTTGCCTGTATGGCTTCCCAAATGCGTCTTTTCCGGGTCTCTGGCACCTTCAGGGAACTCTTCCCAAACAGCAAATCGTGATTTGGCACCATCTCCTGTATAAGTGTCTCCAGTTCTGCTTCAGAAAACTTCTGTTTTCTTTTTCTGGAACTTTCTCCTTCCTGCTGCTGCTGTGTTTCAGGCATTTCCATGTTGCCACTTTCAGCCATGGTGTAACTGTAGCAATGTTCAATCTCCCACTCTCCCTCACTGTGACTCTCACTCAGCAACACTGTTGCACCATGGGTAGTCAGTCACTTCCTGGTAGTGATGTCATCAAACTGCACCAGGTGTCCGATTGGCTGATTTGCGAAATTCGTTAAATTGCGATTTATTCCGTTAAGGAATTGCAATTTAGCGAATTTTCAGGTTTAAGAAATCTCTTTTTGGATTCTCGCAGATTAATAGCGATTTTTACCGAATCGCTATTTATTTGCGATTTCTTTCATACATATCGATTTGCGATTCTGAATCTGCGATTCGGTAAAAATTGCTAATTCCAAATCCCAAATCGTGACCTTCATACATATGGCCCTTTGTTCTTCATCTTAGCTCAATAGTGAAAGAAAGTGCTGCATCTATTCTTCCACATTGAGAAGGTCATTATAATGAGAAAGGTAATTAATTCCTGTTTTGAGTGTTGTAGTATTTAATGTACCAGCATCGCAAATCTTGAGATTTTAAAGAGCACAATATTCACCTGCTAGGTAGTATTGAAGGCTTAACAAAACACCATCTCATTCAATCTAAAGCATCCATATAGTGGATCCCTGGTGGATATACAGACCTTTCAAAGTCTAAATAGTCTGGCACCCGCAAAGCTGAGCAATAAGGTAGTTATCAACCATAGTCAAAATGTACTAAGTGCACCACCCTTCAAATATGACTCTAAAGGTGGTATATATCTGCCTGAATAAGATTCAAGCACGTATAACACTCTTTGTATACAGCTACGCTGAATCGCTTTTATGCCAGCCTCTCTGATTTAAGTAATTGCGGTACGCTCAACAGCGAGGGGCCACCACTGTGGATGTGTGTGGTATACTGATGTAGATGGTCGGTGGGTATCTGGCAAGTATGAGCATCTAATGGTAGAGACCTGTGACCATCAGCTAGGAAACGTACTAGTTTCGCCGATTTTAGCTCGGTAGGAAACCTACATGTCTCACCTGGAGCCCCGATGATGAAGCATGTCACCAACCAGGTTGGTGAGTGAGGGTTTTTTTTCAACAAAGGGTAATACCCCTTTGAGTCTAAAATACATCCCATTCAGAATCTCTTTGAGATTCCTATGGTGATACTCCACTCTTTGTTATAGTTATACATTACCAGGTTTACCAGTTCTGGTAAATCTGAGAATGTGTACAAAACCATGGGCGTTGCGTTGTACCCACACAAAGCCGATGGAATGCTTCCCAGGACAGAGTAAGGTAACGCAGCGATTTGTGCTGCGTTGCCTTACTTCAGGTTTCTGGAGCCACTCAGGGCCACGAAAGTGACTTTGCGAGGCTTCATAGAAATTACTTAAGGTTGCCGTCACTATGGCACCAGATTGCGTGGTACAGGAATGACGCAAACCTGGTCGTGAATAGGCCCCTCATTTCTTATTTGACCCGTCCTGCTCTCTTAAATCATCGGAGTGTTTTTATCTGGGAGAGTCAGGTGTTCTGTCTTCCTTACCCATGAAAATAACTAGCTGTCTGCCTGAACATTATGCACGTCATTGACATTACCCATCCATGCAATTAGCAGCATTATGGCGTTTTTCACTGAAAGTGTCAGGAACAATTGACATCATTCCACTAAAAGTTGCTTTCTCTTGAGAATAACTTCCCACCTGTGTGCACTCGGTATGAAGAGAGCTAACTGTTTTTTTCTCTACCAGTGACTTAATTGTCAGAGAGATTCGCGTAAAACTCTAAATGGCTCATTCTGAATGCCACAGTAAATATCAAATCGGTGTTTGCATCCTATTAGACTTCTCGAATTGAGTACAAATTGGGGCTGAACCCAGTATTTCTACACAATCTCTCCTCGAATTTCTATGGTGGGACAGAAGTCAAAAAGAGGGCAAATGTGCAGTTTTACAATTTTTAGATTTGACACTGATTGATTTAGGCTATTTTCACATAAGCAATTCTTAAGAGTCCACGTGTGAGCGTCTCATTTTTCCATTTACCTTTAACTATTCTTTGACAAGAGGGAGAAGTGGAATTCATTGCATGATTCATATAATAACCCTTTAATGTCATTCTTGGGGGAGCTGGACTCCTGATTCATAACGTCTGATGTATCTTCAACCGGTTTTGTTTTTAAATGTTTGCAGTCATCCTTCTGCCCTTTGCCAACCGACTGGTCCTAATCACAAACCTCAAGGGATTAACAATAGAAACAAAAAATTATGACTATATATAACCTCTATATCGAGTTGCAAATAATGTTGTGCATAATACTGTGGGGGAAATGTTGCTTTGCAAAAATATCGAGAGTCAAAATATCGTAAGAATATACATAGCTTTTCTTTTAGTTTGGTTAACAATATTGTCGCAGAAAATGTAGCAGCCAAATATTGCCATATTTGATATTGTTAATATGTTAATGTTGACTTTGTATGGGTTGTGAGCTATATTAGGGGGTTGGGTGTGCAGTGTTTATTAAGGAATCTATTATTTGTTTATCTTTTTTTAAGTGTTGGGGTTTAGGTTTCTTTATCGAGGTTGTGTGATAGAATAGGGTTTGCATTGGTAAAGTTGTATTTTATTTTTGGTTTCAATGGCTTTAAATGTTGGGGTTCATGTTTAATTAGGGAATGTGGGTGATATTGGGCAGTGGGTGGATAGAGTGCAGAATTTTCCACAATTTTTAGTGTTTAAAATATAATTTCAGAATCATAATTGGGTTGATCGTGTTTTTGTGTGTCTTGTATTCGAATTGTGGATTTTCAAATTGTGTGAAAAACTTTAGGGGGGCATTGGGGTGATTTCATGGGATTGGGTTTGGAGTCACAATAGTAAATGAATAATAGCGCACGATTTTTGTTTCTTTCTCTAATACATTTGGGATTGCAGTTAGAAAAAGAAAAATCAATTCTCCTGCCAGGAAGTTCTTTTTTCGACCGATTTTTCTTGGACTAGAGTAAAACATTACATCTGCCTCCTGTAATTTCTGCACTTTCTCCAAGGTTTTTGAGACTGGTATTAGAGCAGGGGATTAGCCCTCCTGATTTTTACTCATCCCTGAATGATTTCTGGGTGTGAAGTTATAATAGCTAGTCTGTTTCACTTCCCAATATTTTTATTCTCTCTCAAATATTTATGGGAAAGGAGTCAGAATACTAAATCTGTCTGCTCCTAAAATATTTACTCTTTCCCAAATGTTTTTGGGATTGAAATGTGAACAGTAAATCTGCCTCCCATGATTTCTATCTTTCCTATACGTTCGTTGGATTTGACTCAGAATAGTAATTCCCAGGAATTGTAAACTTTCCCTGAATAGCACTTACCATGAATTTTTCACTTTCTCTGAAGATGTTGGGACCGGTGTTAGAAAAGCAACTCTGCAACCAATGTGTCTGAGACTGGTGTTAGAAGCGTAAATCTGCCACTTCCTGATTTACATGCTTTCCAGAATGTTTGCTGTTTCCTCAATGTTTTTGAGACCAGAGAAGAGTAGTCAATTCTCCTCTTTTTGTAATTGAAGTTTGAATAATAAATTAGATGCCCATGTGTTTTGCTCAGTCTAGAAACTTGTATTAAAACATTTGTAATGTATCAATTATAAAGTAACATTTTCAAAATAAAAATTTATATTAAAAAAAGTTAACATCTATTTTTTTAATAGATGTTTTTATTGGAAATAAAGCAATACCAGTCACATAAATAGCAGTGATCAATACATAATCCAACTTATATTGTCTATAAGCTTAACCACTAAGAATCTCGGTTTCACTCAGCTCTCCGCACCTCCTCTGCCCCATTGGCACTCCGTCATGTCCATTTCCGTGGTCGGAGAGATACATAGGTCCCCCCTGTAAACATTCCACTTTCCCCATTTCCTATCCACTTCTTGGGGCAGCCTCTAGACTTGAAAACCTCTTTTTCTGCACCCATACATTTATCTAGGTCTCTTGCCCAGTTTCCGGAAGATGGAGTGTCAGTTGCGCCCCTCTTTGTCGCTCTGTTCCGTTTTACCAATGTGTATCTCAGGGTGACCCCCCTGCTGCTCCACCTCAGTGAGATCAGTTGCCTCCCAAATGTTGAGGAGCCCCAACTGTGGTGTCAGTGTAATGTCTTTCTGTAGTTCTCGTTGCATGTGCTGTGTGGCTCACTCCTATAGGGCCTGTATAGGTGAACCCTCCTGTATGATGTGATAGAAGGTTGCCTCCTTATTGCAACAATGGAGACACAGAGAGTCTTGTCGGCTCCAGATCTTTACAACGGTGATACCTGTGAGGAATGTTCTATGTAAGACTTTTAGTTGGACAAGTCGGAGCCTGGGAGCGACAACCGCTTCCCTTGGGGAGGGACATCAGCTCTGTTTGCCAGTAGTCATCCTTTAGTTGTCCAAGTTCTGCTTGCCATTTTTCTCTGAGAGATTCAAACGGGTCTAGCAGTTTATTACAGAGCTTTGGCAGTGGTTCGGAGAGGAGACGATCCTCGAGAGGAGATGACTCCGGCAGTTTTTCGGCACCCTAGAGAGCTGTTGTGAGAGCATGATGAATCTGAAGATAGCAAAAGACCTCTCCCTGAGCGAGTAGATACTCCTCTCTCAGTTCTGTAAATTGCAGTATTTTACCCTTTTTCCACAGATGGCCTATTGTTGAGATACCGATAGTGTCCCATCTGTCGAAGCCCAGCTGGTTGCAGAGGGAGCCCAGCTTTTTTGGCTAACCACAAAGAGGTAGCCCTGGTCAGTACATCAAGACAGCCAAGTCTACAAATAGCTCGACGCCAGACATCCACTTTGAGGGCTGTAGGACCAAGATATAGGCCCTTCCCAGCCTTCGAGTAGAGGGCACCTAGATAGCCCTCCCGACCCATTTGGCACCTATCCAGTAGAAAGGCGGGATCTGTCAGGGGGCGATACAGTCATTGGCTTACCACCACCAGCTGAGAAGCCCAATAGTAGAGACGCATATCTGCAAGCGCTATGCTCCCATCGTACCATTCCTTGGTCAGTTGAGTCATGCAATACGGGACGCCGTTCCGTCCCACAGCAGAGTCCGAACCTCACTCTCTATATTTTTAAAATATGAGTCGGGGATCTTGTATGGGCAGTTCTGGAGTCTATACAGGAAATGGGGGAGAGCCAACATCTTGCAAAGTGCGGCTCGGCCCAACAGGGAAAGGGGTAATGTTTGCCTATGTTTGCCATCAATAGTTTACATCTATTAAAAAAAATGTTTTGCTCAATCTTATTTAATTTTTAAACATAAAATACATTTGTAAACAAACATTACAAACAGATAAAATATAGAATTGCCAATAAGTAGTCATATTTGAAACACTGAGTTTTAAATATGTATTTGTAATAATAACAAATATAATTTTGAAGAGAAAATCTATTTGCTTTTTATATCCATTTGACTAGAAAAGAACAATAAATATTTTTGTACTCAAAATATTCCATTTTTTTTCGTGAAGAAACAATAATATTTAGTGTGTTTTTTACATTAACTTCAACATATATTCAGCCTTTTTTCATTTTCATTTTCGTTTTAACACCATTCTCTTGGTAATATGTTATCATGTATTGTCATTTATCTGTGTTATTTCATGGTGACCATAAATGGGCGTGAAAGCAAATTCTGGTTACTTTACTTCTGATGAGAAGTTTGTGTTTTTTAAAATAATTTTAGCCTATCTGGCTTTAAAATATGTTATTTTACCAATTTAATGTAAATATATTTTGTTATTTTACCTTTTACTTTGTGTTTAGTGTAACTTTTGTTTAGTGTAACATGTGGCATGTGTAGGATAACATGCCTTAATGTAGGTGTGTGGAAGTGTTCAAATATGTCTTACTGTATAAAGTGAGCAATTTCAGTTTCAGTTTCAGTTTCAAAAACTTTATTCGATTAAAATAAGTCAATCATAAAAGCGAACATTACATATGCTACGTGAGCAATTTAATAACAATGACCTCAGGCTAATTTGGCATAGTATTTTAATATTTTTTAGAGCTTAGGGCCTAATTTAGATATTGGAGGTCTTATCACTGTCCCGACGTGGCAGTGGTCCCTAGTACTCCGCCAAGTCGATTTGTCTTTTGTCTGCCATAGTTCGATACATGCAGGTTGCCTCACTGTCTGTGTCAACAGAGTGTTTCCCTCTGCGATTGTGACACATCGCCACCGACATGTTGGACTCCAATGTTGGCGAATACTACTTCGATGTTGTCAGGGCAGCAGATTTCCGCTGAGCAGATTTAAATTTTAACCTTGTGCTGGTGGTCTACTAGTGGTGGTTCCCAGATGGAGGGATTCTATTGCGCTGCACGCTCAACAATGCACCATCACGATGGCCACTTGATCGATGCTAGAAGGACACTCCTGATATCCCTTGTCCAAATGGAAAACCTGCATACCACACTATAAAACAACCCCCCCATTTCAGACCATGATCCTTTGCCGTTCTAGCGCCACCACGACTTTTGATACCAGAGGCTTTGCCATTCAAGTGAAGTTTTTTGTTTTTCGTTCTCCCTGTCCCTTGTCCTTTTATTCCTTTCATTTAGTACCTGGTGGTCAATTTATTTAATTTTATATTATTTTGTTACCAAAGCCAGACCCCAAAAATCCATGTTTTACTTAGGGAGAATTGTCATTCACGGTGGAAGAAACCTAAAGAGTAGAGCCACAATTGTTTGGAGCCCCAGTCCAAAATACACCATTATCACAGAAAAGGCATATGTGATCCAGCATTGTTAACAGAGTAAATGTTGTAGCAAAGAACTTGCACACACAGGAGGAAAATAGGAAGAGGCAGAATGACCTGCGGGGAGGGTGCATTCCCTGGCCTTGAAGCATCACATGGAGGCCAACGTGACTTGTGGTGGTTCTCCCAGGACCCCAATACCATTCAGGCCCTGGGAGGAGAAGGTCTTGCAGATCCTACATACTGAACCCGTGACAGGAATACCTGGTGGAGTGGAGTCTGTTAAGTTACACTTTGCAAAGCCTCAATAAACCTCAATGTCCTGTTTGGTCTCAACTCATTTGTTGCCAATGTGTCCTGCACATATTTTCCTAACATACACACCTCAGAGTATCAGTTTCAGATAATTTAGCTTGTTTGCATGAATGTATTGTGTTGCATCTAAGATTGCAGGTGTCAATCTCCATTACATGTGACATGGAGGTATGGTGCCTGTAAGTGTTAGAACGCCAAATAACCCATTACCCATATGTGTGTCAAAATGTAAGTGTCAGGTCAATTTCCACCGCTTACTTTCTACAGGTATGTTCCAGTTACCATTTTGCAAGTCTTGGGAAGATGACTTTGACATTACTACGGCTACCACGATACTCTGTTTCTTTTTCACAAAACTATATTGCTATGTAATGTTGTTCATTCTCTTTTTCATACAAGATTTCAAAATATGGTAAAGTTTCAAGCATTGATCAATCCCTATTTAATGCTCTCTTCTGAAAATGGTTTGATTTGTTTTCTAAATGGTGTCTTGTTCTTCAGAAACAATTGTATTGATGTCATGAGTTTCACTATTCAAACTGTGTTGACACAAACATTGTCAGGTATGGAAATTACTTTTTTTTATTTTTTATTAGCCATAGCCATTCAATAAACATTTACAGAAGCTTTGTTCACACACTAAAAACAGAAGACATATTAGGAGGGATAAAAATATACATATCTTTACAATACTTATCAAAGACGAGAGAGAGAGAGGAAAGCAAAAAGCATAAAAATCATTATAAGTTAAATCTGCCACAGTTCAATTATAATTCATTCAGCTAATAAACCATTAGTAGATACATATCTAGTCGCCAAACTTTCCGGCCGGCCTGATCTTACAATGAATACACAGAAGGTAAGCCATTTTAATATATCCTAATTATTTAAGTAATCTGAGAGTGTTCCCCATATTTTGATGCTAAGCCGACGCTCATGGGGCCCTTTTAATGCATACAAACTATATTCTAAATTGTGTATTGCATAGAGTCTGTCCCTCCATATTTCAAAGGGCGTGGCAGTTTCTCCCTCCATAATGAAGCAATACATAATTTAGCTACAGTTACAGCCATAAAAATAAAATATCTATATTGATATACCCCTTGTTCCATCAATGAATCATCCAATAACCCCAAAATCATCACCTTCAGAGTAATCATAATCTGTTCCCCTGTCACCTCTGCCAGAAAAGTTTCCATTTTATATATCAATTGCTTTAGCTCTGGACATTCATAGAACATGTGGCTACTATCAGCTTGCTCTATTCCAAATCGCGTACATCTACCCACATTAAGCTCCCCCACCGTGCTATTTTGGCAGGCGTATAATACAGGTTAAATATGGTTTTGAAGTATTGTGATTTAAGGGTGGAAGATATCAAAAGTTTTTTAGCCATCACAATTGATTCCTGCAGGATATCCCCTTCCTGATTCAGTTCACTGTTCCATTTAGAATTATGTACTTCAATGTTATCCCTTTGTAGTTCAATAAGACTTCGATATAGATTACCAATCCTGCAGTGCTTTCTCCAGTGTATCACTTTTCCTAACAAAATTAATTAAATTTACTCTTCTTCTTAGATAGTCCCGTTTTTGTAAGTATTTGAAAAAATCAGCTTGAGAGAGATGATATTCAGACACCAGCGATGAATAGTCTTTAATAACACCATTACTAATTGAATCTCCCAAAGTCACCAAACCCTTTCTCCGCCACCTGGCCATAACAGCATCAGAAAAAATGAAGGGAGGTAAAGCTAGAGAGGATGTAGGTGTATAGAAATTAGGTTTACCAATCTTTAGCATGTTACAAATCTGATACCATGCTTTAGATGCAGCTTGATGCACCTTAAAGCGTGTTTTCTTATAATAGCTGGGCTCCAGATTCTGAAAGATATTCCTCTCTGTTTTTGCGCCCAATAGAATCTTATAAATATTCGGGTACTCTTCTACCTTTTCCTCCTCTTCCCCAATCAACACTATGTCCATTTGTTGTAATAAACAAACCCAATAGTAGAACAAGAAATTTGGTACAGCGCACCCCCCCTCAGTGTCGTGGTAAAATCATATACCTCATTGCACGACGTGGTTTTCCTTGTGCCCACAGGAAGCAACTGTGAACAGATTGTAATTTCTGTAATTGCTTTCAAGTAAGTACCAAGAGGGACACATCTAAAATAGTACAGTGCTTTGGGTAGAACATCCATTTTTAACACATTACACCTGCCAACTAAAGATAAATGCAGGCCTTCTAGTCTATTCAAATTCTTCCTTATTTTGGATACCAGAGGTTCCCAATTGGATATTACCATCTTCTCTAAACATGCGTTTATACGAATGCCCAAATATGTAGTCTCTTCTGTAACCCTGGCGTCATTAAAACATGCTAGCACTGTACAGATTATTTGTGTTTTTGCAATATTTATCTTAAATCTGGATTTTTCACCAAATACAGCTGCTAGATGTTCAATCTCTTGTATGGATTTAGCTGGGTCTGGTGAGATCACAGCAATGTCATCCGCATATGCTAATATAGTAACTTCCATTCCGAGTCAATCTCCTGGCACATTCAGCAGCATTTCCAATACATTTAAAAAGGGGTTAATATACAGAGCGAATAGTAGAGGAGGGCAAGGACACCCTTGCCGTGTGCCTTTTGATATTACAACTGAGTCGGTCTCCAGCCCCATTGCACATATTTTAGCCCTGGGTGTTTTATACATAGTTCGCAAGGCTTGGATATACCCCGGTCCAAAGCCTTGCCCCCTCATAGTAGCCCAGAGGAACTCCGAGGAGACACGGTCAAACACTTTCTCAGCATCGATTAGCACTACTCCACATGATGTTTTCTGTACATTAGCAATGTCCAACATAGTGACTACTCTGCCGATGTGATTGGCCGTGCCTCTACCTGGGATAAATCCATGTTGACGCACGGATACTATAGAGGTTATTACGTGTGAAAGACGTGTTGCCAGAGAGAACTAGGTTTATAAGATCCAGGTGGCTTATCTTTTTTTAGAAAAATAACTATACCCGCCTCATCCCATGATTTCGGTGTATCCCCTTTCTGAGCCTCCCGAAATACTGTCAACATATCTGTCTATATTTCTTTAAAAAGATCTTATAGACTTCAAGCTGTAACTTATCCTGCACAGCGGCTTTCCCCACTGCTAGGGTTCCAACAGCCTCCACTAATTCTTCCAAAGTTATGGGTTCTTTCAAATATGCAGTGTCCTCTGAACTAAGTGGTTTTCTATGTGGGTTTTTTTGAGAATGTTTTTGCACTATCCTGACTTTCATATTCCTCTGTGTACAACTTCTCATAAAAACCTCTAAACACTTCTAAGATCGCCGCTGGTGTATCGAAGTAACTATTTACACTTCACCAGTTTCCACCAAATGAGTCTGAAAAGACATTTACCCTACTCACAACTTCTCAGAGCAAAACGCATCGCATCCATCATGGACTCACTCCAGGCTGACAGTTTGACCATAGTCAATAAGTTCTATCAAAGAGGATACCCAGAGAACATCATCAAATCTGCTGAATTACGAGCATCTAAGAAAACTAGAACTGAATTACTGACTGTTAAGCAACGCACAGAGAACAAAGAGAGTCGTCCTTTCTTTGTGTCAAAGTTTTCCACCACCAGCAATCAAATCAAAGCTTCCATTAAGAATCATTGGCAGCTACTAAAACTGGAACCTGACTTTAACAACACTTTTCAATCTCAACCTATCTTCGCGTATCAACGCGCCAAGAATATCCAACAACTGTTGAAAGTGAAGAAACAGGCCACAGTTGTCAACTATAAAGGCACTACACCGTGCCATAATTGTGGAAACTGCACCAGCATCATGAAAGGCTCGGTTTTACAACACCCCAAACAGGGTACTCCGATTCAACTAAAAGTTAATGCCACTTGTGACACCACCAATGTGGTATACTTAATGAAATGCCCGTGTGGCTTACCCTACGTCGGGAAAACCGAGAGGAAAATCAAGACCAGACTTACTGAACATCGCAGTAATATTCGGACCAAGAATGTTAAGTCCTGCGTAGCAGCACACTTTATTAACCATTCTCATAACGTCAGCCAGTTACGTTTCCTGATTCTGGAGGTCGTGAACAAAGTCGCAGGCAGAGACAATAAGAAATTTCTGTTACAAAGAGAACTATTTTGGATGCACAAATTATATTTGATTCACCCGAAGGGTCTTAATGAAAGACTAGAATACAGTTGCTACTTATAAGATTTATTTTGTACTTGTTGAATCCACTGTGTTTTGACCCTCCTGTTACCTATAGCCTGACCTTGCATGTTTGCTTTGTAGTTTGACCTGATCTTTGTTAATTTTCATTTATTCTTTAGTTTTCCTTCACCTTCTGCACCCTTATGAGTGTCATTTATTTTGTCTTCTTTTTTGTGACTATCCGTTACCTATTTAATATTTGCTTTACCTTCCTTGAGGACGGTGACCTGTATGTTTACTTTACCATCACATTGATTTTATGTCTCCCCTATGTCACGTTTTTTTTTTAACATCGGTTTCTTTCACATACATCTGTCTCTAAAACACAGCTTTCACGTTTAATTTCACTTTTTTATTTGATCAATTCACTTTGGTCGTTATTCAGCTTTTCACGTTTATCTACATCACTTTTACATTGTTGAACAGTTTTATCTGCTTTCGTTTTTATTATTGTTCGTATCTTATGCACACTTAGCTTCTTTTTTTCTTTTTACTTTACTCTAAGTCGCAGTGAGCAATCCCTGTGCTCAGTCCGCTTTCTATGTCCTCTGCTTTTTAAGCCCTTTGCTTAAAACCGTTGTTTATGTTGATCACCCGGCAAATGATACTATCGCGCACGGCAGATACCATCGTTTCACTTCGTGTTTGTGACCCGAGCACGTTTTCTTTCATATTTGCGGTAAGCCCAACTCCACGTCGGACACATTTGGGTTCATCTATTGCACACAGTTAGGGGTCGATTACGAAGGCGGACAGAAGGCCGACCGCCGTCCTGGAGTAGGCGGAAAATGCCTTTTTACAGTCCGCCAGCCGCGGCCAGTCCGTCCGCCATATTAGGATGGGAAGCACTGTGAAATGTCCGTACGCCGCGGAAGAGCACGCGCCGCCGCGGAACTACACCCGAACCCGCGGCGGACGTAACCAATCCAGAGACACCGCCGTACGGAATGACGTCTCCGACCGTCTTCTAAATCACGATGGCGGAAAACACACATCAAATCGCTGCGGAAAAACAACCTGCTTGAACACGGCGGATTCACCACAGCGGAGAGGCAAAACATTGCAGAGATACCCACCACATGCAGATCGCCGCCATGGACCCAGCGCTACACGCATTCCCTATACTCTTCGTGCTTCACCACCAGCAAGTCATGGACCGGCGCCGACGGCAACGCAGGTACGCCAACACACCAATTGCTGTCGGAAGGGGAGTACCTTCAGGGGCCGTGACGTGGGGAGGGGGAGGGTCATGTTGGGGAAACAGCATTTACGATAGCACCAATATATCTACAATGCAAGGAGACAACCAGGAATGACAAAGACAAACCACTACACACGCTTGACTTTCTTTATTGCACTTAATAGGGGTATAATCCTAGAGTAGCCAAGAGCATGGGCACTGGGTAGAACAGAGCAGGTACGTCTGAGGCAGCACATGAGAGGAGCTAAGTGCATCAACAGTCCATGGCAAGGTACAGGTACATCTGAGGCAGCACATGAGAGGGCACAATGCAGTATCATAGCAGCAACAGGGCAGTGTTCAGAACAGAACAAGTACATCTGAGGCAACACATGAGAGGGGCTAAGTGCATTAACAGTCCATGGCACAGAGCAGGTACATCAGAGGCAGCACATGAGAGGGGCTAAGTGCATCAACCGTCCATGGCACAGAGCAGGTACATCTGAGGCAGCACATGAGAGGGCACAATGTAGTATCAGAACAGCAACAGGGCAGTGTTCGTAACAGAGCAGGTACATCTGAGGCAGCACATGAGAGGGGCTTAGTGCAACAACAGTCCATGGCACAGAGCAGGTACATCTGAGGCAACACAAGTATGTGGGTCAAGGGCCCCGTCACATGGACATTAATAATGCAAGGGTGGTTACAATGGACAATCTAGACACCAAGTCAAATGACATGTGAGTGATGGGAGCTACACCTCACAGCACAAAATCTGGTGGACTGCTTGACCTAGTCGCCTCGGACACACTGCCAGCACCAGAAACAGGAGTGTGAGACACAGCCACAGCTCTAGTGACTGACACAGGAGCCATAGACCCAGACACACTGCCAGCACCAGAAACAGGAGTTTGAGACACAGCCACAGATGTAGTGACTGACACATGAGCCATAGACCCAGACACACTGCCAGCACCAGACGCAGGAGTGTGAGACACAGCCACAGCTCTAGTGACTGACACATGAGCCATAGACCCAGACACAATGCCAGCACCAGAAACAGGAGTGTGAGACACAGCCACAGATGTACTGACTGACACATGAGCCATAGACTCAGACACAGTGCCAGCACCAGGAACAGGAGTGTGAGACACAACCACAGCTCTAGTGACTGACACATGAGCCATAGACCCAGACACACTGCCAGCACCAGAAACAGGAGTGTGAGACACAGCCACAGCTCTAGTGACTGACACACGAGCCCTAGACCAAGACACACTGTCAGGACATGTCCCTGTACAGTGGCCAACAAATACCATGCCAGCATCTGAGACATGAGAGTGGCGGACACACACAGTGACAGTACCTGAAACAGGAGAGGGCACAACTGACACAGTGCTACTATATGAGGCATGGCAGCGAACAACAGACACAGTGCCACTATCTGACACATGAGAGTGAACTGCAGCTGAACCACTAGGACCACTGAAATGATGAGCCACAGGGCTGTATGGGCCTGGAGGCAGGGTGGCTCTGGGAGCTGGTGACAGCTGTAATGGAGCGACATTGGGGTGGTCTGGTGTCACTGGTGTGTGTCTCCGTTTCTTTTGGATATGTAGGGGCACACAGGACATGACTGGACTGGTAAGTGGTTTGGCCTCATCAGACACATCACCCATCAAAGGGGGATCATGTGCTGGTGGGGATCTGCTCTCTGGGGACGTGCTGGACCCTGCTTGACATTTGCTGTGGCCCTGCCTTCTGCCCTCTGCATCATGTGTAATGGGGGATGCAACAACAGTGTACTCCTTCCTCTGCTTCAGCGGGGTGTGGATGGGAGTAGAGGTATGGGGGGACCCCACCACTGACACATGTGTTTTAAGTTCCTTCACCAACATCAGCCTCAGGGCAGGCCTGTCCTTGATGGAGCTCGTGTCCATGGGAGAACCCTTGGCCCTGTCAGGTGCCTTGGCCGTAGGAGGTGTCCTGTCTCTGGAATGTCCCTGATCCGTGGGCGGTGCCCTGTCCTTGGGAGTTGGCTTTTCCTTTGTAGTTTCCCTGTCCATTGTAGTGTACCTGTCCTTTGAAGTGCCCTTGTCCCTGGGAGTGTCCCTGGCCTTGGGAGGTGCCCTTTCCTTTGTAGTGTCCTTGTCCTTGGGAGTGTCCCTGGCCTTGGAAGGTGCCCTTTCCTTTGTAGTGTCCTTGTCCTTGGGAGTGTCCCTGGCCTTGGGAGGTGCCCTTTCCTTTGTAGTGTTCTTGTCCTTGGGAGTGTCCCTGGCCTTGGGAGGTGCCCTTTCCTTTGTAGTGTTCTTGCCTTGGGAGTGTCCCTGGCCTTGGGAGGTGCCCTTTCCTTTGTAGTGTCCTTGTCCTTGGGAGTGTCTCTGCCCTTGGGAGTTGCCCTTTCCTTTGTAGTGTCCTTGTCCTTGGGAGTGTCCCTGGCCTTGGGAGTTGCCCTTTCCTTTGTAGTGTCCTTGTCCTTGGGAGTATCCCTGGCCTTGGGAGTTGCCCTTTCCTTTGTAGTGTCCTTGTCCTTGGGAGTGTCCCTGGCCTTGGGAGGTGCCCTTTCCTTAGTAGTGTCCTTGTCCTTGGGAGTGTCCCTGGCCTTGGGAGTACCTTGTGAGGGGGATGCTTGTGTTACATGTGAATCCCTGTCCCCCAACACCCCTTGAGGATCCTGTGTGTCAACTCCAGGGTAGCTGATGTCATGTTCGGTTAAAGATTTCCCTTTCCTAGGGGATAGTGTCTGTGCCCTCCGTGCCCTGCCTTGCTGCCTGTGGCTGCTTCTAGTGCAATAACCCGAAAATGAGGCCTGGTCTGAAATGTCACTCTCCCCTGAGACATCAAGTGGTGTGGATGTGGGAACTGAAGTAGAACCTTGTCCATGCGACTGTAGAATGGCTGCAGACACTGTGTTTGCTAATGACTGAACTGTTCTGTGGAGACCAGCAACATCGCCATGCATCCCCTCCATGAATGCTACCACCTGCCCCAACTTCCTATCGTGGTCTTGGAATGCATTGATCAAGTTGGTCTGCCCTACACACAGCTGTTGCAGCAGATCAACAGCCTCAGCACAAAGTGCACTTTGTGTCACAAGGGCAGGGGCAGCGGTGCCTGCACCGAAGGCAACTCTGCTCCCCCTACTCTGGCGAGCACGAGCAGTACTTGTTGCAGTTGGTGGCAGTGTGGGCCCTGTGTGCTGTGTACAGACTGAAGGTGTTGATTGCCCACTTCCTGGGTCTACCAACAGTGCTGAGTCACCAACACTGTCTAAAGATGAGGACGATGGTGTATCCACATGTGAGTCCTCAGGGACAGTTCTGTCCCCCTCTCCGGGGCTTCTCTATTCAGTCTCATTCTGCGTGTGTGGGAACTCGGATCCGGATGCATTGGCACCACTCATCTCAGTTGTCTGTGGTTCAGTGCCCTCTGCCAAATCTGAAAGAGAGAGAAAAGAGGTTTACCTAAGTGCCACACTCACGTACTGAAGGTTACAAAATCACAACTGTCCTCACAGTCGACTAACATGTAACACCCATCCTGCACACGAACCACCCCTAACAGACATCCTCATGTCACAGAACCGGGATGCCTGTGAAACATGTACATCAAACAAACAGGGCAAGTGCATGCAGACCACCACACATGTGATGCCATGGGACAACAGACCTCAACGGCATGTCCTGGGACCCTGCACTACAATGCAACTGGTATGTCCACCTGGCGGACATGGATGCTAACGCTCACTCCGCTAATGGCACCAACATGCAATTGCAGCACAACATATACACCACAGATATCACTACTGTGTCTGAGCAGCAATACATGCATGCACTCACAAGTCACAAAACCATTCAGTGTGCTTACCACTAGTTTGCTGTTGATCCCCTCCCAGCCGTGCGGACAGGTCAGGATGCATCACAGCTATGATACGGTGCATTAGAGGGGTCATGGTACGTCGTACAAGCCGGGTTGATCTTGGAATCAGCCCCAGTGTCATCTCCGCCACATTCCTGCTGAGCCTGGAGATGTCGTCCAAGCGCTTGTGGCAGTGTGTGTGTCATCTATTGCACACCCCCACTGCCCGTACATCACGTGCTATGGTCCTCCACACGGCCTTGCGAAGGTGCAGCTTGACCTACCATGATGGGAGACAAGAGGGGAACGTCAGTGGACAGTTGGACATTCACAAACATAATAGCAACACGTATCTTTCAGCAGCCATGCACAGTACAACACATGTGAAGGTCCCACAGCACACCGCCAAGCTTGCAGAAGCCAGGAGTCAGTGACCACCTCATGCACACCAACATGTCCCCCACTGCACTTACCACCTGTCCGGGTGCACCGTAGAGCCGTTCATAGTGTCGGAGCACACCGTCCACAAGGACATCCAGCTCCGCTGCGGTGAAGGGACGAGACCGGATCTCTCGCAATCTCGACATAGCAAGGTCCTGGACTGTGGAACTACAGCAGCAGTTGTTGAATAGCTCAGCAGCAGCAGGTCGAGGTGATGGGTGCAGGCAGCCGTTGTTGGATAGCACAGCAGCAGCAGGTCGAGGTGATGGGTGCAGGCAGCAGTTGTTGGATAGCTCAGCAGCAGCAGGTCGAGGTGATGGGTGCAGGCAGCAGTTGTTGGATAGCTCAGCAGCAGCAGGTCGAGGTGATGGGTGCAGTCAGCAGTTGTTGGATAGCTCAGCAGTAGCAGGTCGAGGTGATGGGTGCAGGCAGCAGTGGCTGCAAGCAGTGAATGTGTGCTGCCGAAATTCACACGTTTATAGGGCCCTGAGCTCACATCAGTGGCACACATCTGCAGCAATTGGTTTTCCCGGGATGCCTCATTCAAAAAGAACAAATGACTGGCCATAGTATGGCGGTGCACGGCTTCCGCTATTTTTGAATGCGCTTACGCGGCCCGCGTTACCTATTTCCATTGGCTACATGTGCACGGACCGTCACGGTCACACACCGGCAACCGCATGTGCGTGCTACCGCGATGGTGCATCATTTGAAATATTCACTCACTGGCGTCACTATGGCGGAGCATGTATTCCGCGGGGGCAGGGCAGGATAACACATACATTTGAATATGCAATTGGAAATGGCAGTTGGTACCCCCCTTACAGTCACATTGCAGCACCCACCGCAGACCGCCGGGCCTGGCCGGTCACCCACTGAGGGGCCTGGCCGGTCACCCACTGCCGTGCCTGGCCGGTCACCCACCGCCATGCCTGGGCGGTCACCCACCACCAGCCCTGGTCGGTCACCCACCGCCGGCCCTGGCCAGTCACCCACTGCCGGCCCTGGCCAGTCACCCACTGCCGGGCCTTGCCGGTCACTCACCACCGGGCCTGGCCGGTCACCCACCGCCGGGCCTGGCCGGTCACCCACCGCCGGGCCTGGCCGGTCACCCACCACCGGGCCTGGCCGGTCAACCACCACCGGGCCTGGCTGGTCACCCAATGCCAGGCCTGGCCGGTCACCCACTGCCGGGCCTGGCTGGTCACCCACCACCGGGCCTGGCCGGTCACCCACCACCGGGCCTGGCCGGTCACCCACTGCCGGGTGCTGGCGGTGGGTGAGCTCCCTGTGTATTGAGGTCACCCTGGCATGGATGGCCCTGGCCGGTCACCCACCGCCAGGCCTGGCCGGTCACCCACCGCCGGGCCTGGCTGGTCACCCACTGCTGGGCCTGGCTGGTCACCTCCTGCCGGGCCTGGCCGGTCACCCACCACTGGGCCTGGCCGGTCACCCACTGCTGTGCCTGGCCGGTCACCCACTGCCGGGTGCTGGCGGTGGGTGAGCACCCTGTGTATTGAGGTCACCCTGGCATGGATGGCCCTGGCTGGTCACCCACCGCCGGGCCTAGTTGGTCACCCACCGCCGGGCCAGGCCGGTCACCCACCGCTGGGTGCTGGCGGTGGGTGAGCACCCTGTAGTTTGAGGTCACCCTGGCATGGATGGCCCTAGCCGGTCACACACCGCCGGGCCTGGCCGGTCACCCACTGCCGGGTGCTGGCAGTGGGTGAGCGCCCTGTGAATTGAGTTCACCCTGGCATGGATGACCCTGGCCGGTCACCCACTGCCGGGCCTGGCCGGTCACCCACCGCTGGGCCTGGCCGGTCACCCACCACCGTGCTTGGCCGGTCACCCACCACCGGCCCTGGCCAGTCACCCACCGCTGGGTGCTAGCGGTGGGTGAGCGCCCTGTGCATTGAGGTCACCCTGGCATGAATGGCCCTGGCCGGTCACCCACCTCCATGCCTGACCGGTCACCCACCGCCGTGCCTGGCCGGTCACCCACTGCCGTGCCTGTCCGGTCACCCATCGCCGGTCCTGGCCGGTCACCCACCAACAGTACCTGGCGGTGGGTGACCGACCAGGGCTGGCGGTGGGTGACCAGCCAAGCATGGTGGTGGGTGACCGGCCAGGCCCAGCGGTGGGTGACCGGCCAGGCCTGGCGGTGGGTGACCGGCCAGGCCTGGCGGTGGGTGACCGGCCAGGGCCATCCATGCCAGGGTGAACTCAATGCACAGGGTGCTCACCCGCTGCCAGCACCTGGCGGTGGGTGACCGGCCAGGCCTGGCGGTGGGTGACCGGCCAGGCACAGCGGTGGGTGACCGGCCAGGCACAGCGGTGGGTGACCGGCCAGGGCCATCCATGCCAGGGTGAACTCAATGCACAGGGCGCTCACCCACCGCCAGCACCCGGTGGTGGGTGACCGGCCAGGGCCATCCATGCCAGGGTGACCTCAATGCACAGGGTGCTCACCCACCGACAGCACCCGGCGGTGGATGACCAACCAGGCCCGGCGGTGGGTGACCGGCCAGGCCTGGCGGCTGGTGACCGGCCAGGGCCATCCATGGCAGGGTAACCTCAATGCACAGGGTGCTCACCCACCGCCAGCACCCGGCAGTGGGTGACCGGCCAGGCCCGGCGGTGGGTGACGTGCCAGACCCGGCGGTGGGTGACCGGCCAGGCCCGGCGGAGGGTGACCTGACAGGCACGGTAGGGCTGGCAGTGGGTGACCAACCAAGCATGGTGGTGGGTGACCGGCCAGGCAGGCCGGTGGGTGACCGGCCAGGGCCATCCATGCCAGGGTGACCTCAATGCACAGGGCGCTCACCCACCGCCAGCACCCGTGGTGGGTGACCGCCCAGGGCTGGCAGTGAGTGACTGGCCAAGCATGACAGTGAGTGACCAGCCAGGCCCGATGGTGGGTGACCGGCCAGGGCCGTCCATGCTAGGGTGAACTCAATGCACAGAGCGCTCACCCACTGCCAGCACCCGGCGGTCACCCACCGCCGGGCCTGGCCAGTCACCCACCGCCGGGTGCTGGTAGTGGGTGAGCGCCCTGTGCATTGAGGTCACCCTGGCATAGATGGCCATGGTCGGTCACCCACCGCCGGGCCTGGCCGGTCACCCACTGCCGGGTGCTGGCAGTGGGTGAGCGCCCTGTGCATTGAGTTCACCCTGGCATGGATGGCCCTGACCGGTCACCCACCGCCGGGCCTGGCCGGTCACCCACCGCCGGGCCTGGCCGGTCACCCACCGCCGGGCCTGGCTGGTCACCCACTGCCGTGTTTGGCCGGTCACCCACCACCGGGTGCTGGTGGTGGGTGAGCGCCCTGTGCATTGAGGTCACCCTGGCATGGATGGCCCTGGCCGGTCACACACTGCCGTGCCTTACTGGTCACCCACCGCCATGCCTGGCCAGTCACCCACCGCCGTGCCTGGCCGGTCACCCACTGCCGTGCCTGGACGGTCACCCATCGCCAGCCCTGGCCGGTCACCCACCGCCAGCACCCAGCGGTGGGTGACCGGCCAGGGCTGGCGGTGGGTGACTGGCCAAGCACGGTGGTGAGTGACCGGCCAGGCCCGGCGGTGGGTGACCGGCCAGGCCTGGCGGTGGGTGACCGGCCAGGGCCATCCATGCCAGGGTGAGCTCAATGCACAGGGCACTCACCCACTGCCAGCCACCGGTGGTGGGTGACCGGCCAAGCCCGGCGGTGGGTGACCGGCCAGGGCCATCCATGCCTGGGTGACCTCAATGCACAGGGCGCTCACCCACCGCCAACACCCGGCGGTGGGTGACCGACCAGGCCCGGCATTGGGTGACCGGCCAGGCCCGGCGGTGGGTGACCGGCCAGGCCTGGCGGTGGGTGACTGGCCAGGGCCATCCATGCCAGGGTGATCTCAATGCACAGAGCGCTCACCCACCGCCAGCACCTGGCAGTGGGGGACCAGCCAGGCCCGGCGGTGGGTGACTGGCCAGGCCCGGTGATGGGTGACCGGCCAGGCCTGGCGGTGGGTGACCGGCCAGGCACGGTGGTGGGTGACCGGCCAGGCACGGCGGTGGGTGACCAGCCAGGGCCATCCATGCCAGGGTGACCTCAATGCACAGGGCGCTCACCCACCACCAGCACCCGGCGGTGGGTGACCAGCCAGGGCTGGCGGTGGGTGACTGGCCAAGCACGGCGGTGGGTGACCGGCCAGGCCCGGCAGTGGGTGACCAGCCAGGCCCGGTGGTGGGTGACCAGCCAGGGCCATCCATGACAGGGTGACCTCAATGCACAGGGCGCTCACCCACTGCCAGCCCCCGGCGGTGGGTGACCAGCCAGGCCCGGCGGTGGGTGACCGGCCAAGCATGGCGGTGGGTGACCGGCCAAGCGTGGTGGTGGGTGACTGGCCAGGGCCAGCAGTGGGTGACTGGCCAAGCATGGTGGTGGGTGACCGGCCAGGCACGGGTGTGGGTGACCGGCCAGGGCCATCCATGCCAGGGTGACCTCAATGCACAGGGCGCTCACCCACCGCCAGCACCTAGCGGTGGGTGACCGGCCAGGCCGGGTGGTGGGTGACCGGCCAGGACCATCCATGCCAGGGTGACCTTAATAACCAGGGTGCTCACCCACCACCAGCACCCGGCGGTGGGTGACCGGCCAAGCCCGGCAGTGGGTGACCGGCCAGGCCTGGCTGTGGGTGACCGGCCAGGGCCATCCATGCCAGGGTGACCTCAATGCGGAGAGCGCTCACCCGCCGCCAGCACCCGGCGGTGGGTGACCGGCCAGGGCCGGCGGTGGGTGACCGGCCAGGGCCATCCATGCCAGGATGAACTCAATGCACAGGGTGCTCACCCACCGCCAGCACCCGGTGGTGGGTGACCGGCCAAGCCCGGCGGTGGGTGACCGGCCAGGGCTATCCATGCCAGGGTGACCTCAATGCACAGGGCGCTCACCCACCACCAGCACCCAGTGGTGCGTGACCGGCCAGGCCCGGCGGTGGGTGACCAGCCAGGCCCGGCGGTGGGTGACCGGCCAGGCCCGGCGGTGGGTGACCGGCCTGGGACGGCGGTGGGTGACTGGCCAGGCCCGGCGGTGGGTGACCAGCCAGGCACGGCGGTGGGTGACTGGCCAGGGCCATCCATGCCAGGGTGACCTCAATGCACAGGGTGCTCACCCACCACCAGCACCCGGTGGTGGGTGACCGGCCAGGGCTGGCGGTGGGTGACCGGCCAGAGCCCGCGGTGGGTGACCGGCCAGGCGTGGTGGTGGGTGACCGGCCAGGAACAGCGGTGGGTGACCGGCCAGGTCCGGCAGTGGGTGACCGGCCAGGCCCGGCAGTGGGCGACCGGCCAGGCCCGGCGGTCTGCCGTGGGTGCAGCAATGTGACTGTAAGGTGGGGTACCAACTGCCATTTCCACTTGCATATTAAAATGTATGTGTTAGCCTGCCCTACCCCCGCGGAATGCATGCTCCGCCATTGCGATGCCCGTGAGTGATGATTTTCAAAAGATGCACCGTCGCGGTAGTGCGCACATGCGTTTGGCGGGGTGTGACCGTGATGGACCTGGACCATGCAGCATATGTTATGCACAATTGCAGTATCAAGGTTCATCTTCGGTGTTGGGGGAATGTGTATCCGGATGGCGTCTGTACACACACTGCATGTCTCCGCACACATGTAATGTTCATAGTTGTACATGTGTGTCCGGACATGTCTGGGATGCATCAAGAATCATTATGTTAAGTTAATGGCCCGTGCCCACGTGTGTCATACATGTCCATTTGTTGCATGTGTGGTCATTCTATTGACCTTGCCAGTGGTTAACAAAGGCCAGTGATATGCACCCAAGTTGTGTCAGATGTGCCTGGCGATGTGTTGCGTCTTGGTTTTGCAGACACACGTTTCTATTTGTACACATCTACACAATACATCAAGGCTGTGTACCCACATTCAAGATCTGTAGTGAGTGTGTTGTTTGTGTGTGCAAGTTGCAATGATGGGGGTATACATGCATGCTGTGTATGCGTATGTGTGTCGCCTGTTGTGTGCCCATGCATGTCATGTGAAGATGCCCAGGATTGTAGGTGGGGTCATGGGTGCATGAAGACAAGGAGGGTGTGTTGCATGTTCGTGTTGTGTGTGCACGTCCATGTGTGTCTGTGGAGACGCTTGTCCACACTTTTGCCCTCAGTCATGTGATGTTGGCTGTTCTCTCAACATGTGTGCAGGTTACATTGGACATGTTTGCACACAGGATGTTGTTTGTGGCTAAACTTTGTGTGTGGAGTTAGCTGTAGTGCCTCATATTTCGGTAACATCACACATACAATCAGTGTCTGCAACATGTATTATTTGTATTTTGTTGGTCAAGATGTGATAGTGTGGCACAGCTATGCGGTGTTGGTCAATTGACATCTGCTCCCATCTACTCCCACACAGGAGGGCTCCAAATGTACATCGACCCTACACTGTGCTGGAGGACATGGTTAACGTGGAGGTGATCCGCAAATTCCGGCTTGACCGACGTAGATTGCAGGAGCTTGTAGCCCAATTGGCACCTCATCTGCAGCCACGGAGAACATATCCAGGAGCTATTACACCCACAGCAAAGGTGATGGCGGCACTTCACTTCTTTGCAATAGGCACTTTCCAGTACACAGTTGGTCATGCCGGGGGGATGCCACAATCCATGTTCAGCATGGTCCTGCGGGATGTGCTGGATGCCATGATGCATTACAAGGATGATTACATCCATTTCCCACGGCCGTCAGAGTTGGCAGCAGTCAAAGGGGACTTCTATGCCCTTGGCCAGATTCCACACGTAGTGGGTGCCATTGATGGCACACATATTGGTCTCATTCCACCCCAGGCACGTGAACCCGTATATCGCAATCGGAAGCACTATCATTCGATCAACGTGCAAGTGTTGTGTCTGGCTGACAACATCTTCTCCCATGTGTGTGCCAGATTTCCCGGGTCCACACATGACTCCCACATCCTGGGGAGCAGCATTGTCCCCCAACTGATGGCCAATCTGCGTCAAGAACGTGCATGGCTTGTAGGTGAGTGTGCTGTGATGACTATTGTGTTGTATGTGTGCCATGCTGTTCCCAACAATCCTGCTAATGATGTATGTGCCTGTCATCCCTCCACCTACGCGACCAAACCGGCCGTGGCTGCTAAGCCTCCTACGGAATCCTACTACCCCAGGTGAAATACGCTATAATGAGGCCCATGGGAAGACACGTCGGGTAGTGGAACGTACATTTGGACTGCTGAAGTCTAGGTTTCGCTGCCTGGATAAAACCGAAGAGGCCCTGCCATACTCCCCCGGCAAAGTATGCAGAATAGTGATTGCCTGCTGCATGCTCCACAACATGGCCTAATGCAACAATATTGAACTGATCATGGACCCTGCAGACCAACAGGTTCCTCCGCCTCCCATCGCATCCATGTCCAGTGATGAGGATAGTGGGGAGGAAGAAGGTGTGGACCAGAGGCGTCAGCTCATTGATCGCTACTTTCCTTGAATGTGAGTAACTACCTCTTGTGCTGCTGTTCAATGTGTGATGTTTGTCTGCTGTAGATGGTTGGATGTAGTGTGTGAATGCTGCCTGTTATGTTATGTTTGCACATGGGTGTGGGTCACGGTGTACGAGCAATGCTCCGTTATGTGTGTCCTGTGATCTGCTGACTTTGTGATGATTGTGGTTTGTGGGATGTTGCAGTACGTTCTTTTGTGATGGTTGTGATTCAGTTTCCTGACCTGTGCTTGTTGTTCTCTGTTTGTTCCTAGGTCACTCACACTGAGCAAGGATTCTAAACAACATTGATCCCTGCACCTGCTGATGACAACAACTGAGACATACCTGTATATAAACATGAAGATCACACAGCATTGGGCGTTACAGTGATTTTTATTTACAGGGTGTGGAAAAGTGTTTGTGCCTATTTACAAAAAGGTGGTGGTGGGGAAGAGTGAGTTGAAAGTCATGTCAGATGAAAACACCGATGGGGACACCACATTGTGAGATGTACACCTAGTCCAACAGACGTGTGACAATGCTTGGCAATGTGGGACAAGATAGTTCGCTGGGTCAATGCCAGGCTCAAGGAAGGGTGAAGTCATTTTCGGCCCCTCTTCAGGCTGGTGGACGGGGCACTGCCACTGCTCTGTGCTGGGTCCAGCCTCGGACGGCCCCTCCGTCTTGGAGCAGGAGCAGACCCAGCTGTGGGGGCAGGTTGTTCTGGGTCCACCTCCCTGTCAGTGGCCTTAGGTGATGGTGGCGGTGGTGTTGGTGACCTGTCCCGCTGGGCACTTGGGGGAGGGGGAGGTGGTGTGGCGCGGAATAACCACTCCCTCCAAAGTGCTGTTTGCTGCCCCATGAGGTCCACAATTTGGCCCATACGTGTGTTCATGGACCTCAACAGCTGGCAGGTCTGTTGCGAAACTTGATGGGCCCGATCAGCCTGTGCCTGCAACCGCTGGTAGGAGGCATTCACTCTGGCAATGGCTTCCAGGGTCTTGTTCCCATGATGGTCTGGGTCTTGCCCCCTACCTCCCCTTACACCTCTACTCCTGTTGGTGAGCTGTGGCCTCGCCTGTGTCCTCCCACGTCCACTCTCCCTACTTGCCTGAGACATTGATGGCCCATCATCGTCCGATGGGTCAGGCAGGGTGGCACTGGCAGGGGTGGTGGTGGTGGTGGAGGTGGTGGTGGTAGCTGCACAGCTCACAGTGGCAGTTGTCTGTGTAGTACCACTGGCCAAGGTGGTGGAGGCAGGGATGTCCTGGAAGCCTGATGGCCCTGGAAGTGTGCTTGGCACAGCATCGTCCTCTGCACCCGAGGTGTCCTGGGAATCCTCTACGGAGAGACCTGGCTGTGAGGGGGCGACTGCTGCTGGCGGTTGGTGTTTTGCCGTGTCAAGTCGTGATCACCTGAGGGACAACAATGTAAGAATCAATGCTGTTGACATGACAGGTTTCTTGTAGTTACATTTCAAATCTCTATGGAATCAGGACATGGTTGTTGATGTCATCATATTGGTGTTGCACACGAGTGGACATTTTGGTGGTGTGGATGTGGGGAGAAAATACCTGGTTATGTGCGTTCCTGTCCTGCTATTGGATGGTGCCCCTGTGCAGATGTCTACCTACCTGTAAGTTTGAAGGGTGAGATCCACTGATCACCAAATGGTGGGCAGACTACGTCTTGCTCTGGGATGGGACATGTGGCCCTTTTGGGAGTTGTAGTGCAGGACTCTCACCACCCCCACCCCCACCCTCCCAGGAGACATGTAGGCCTGTTGGGAGTTGTAGTGCAGGACTCTCACCACCCCCACCCCCACCCCCACCCTCCCAGGAGAAATGTGGGCCTGTTGGGAGTTGTAGTGCAGGACTCTCACCACCCCCACCCCTACCCCCACCCTCCCAGGAGACATGTGGGCCTGTTGGGAGTTGTAGTGTAGGACCCCCCACACACCCCCACCCTCCCAGGAGACATGTGGGCCTGTTGGGAGTTGTGGTGCTGGACTCTCACCACCCCCAACCCCACCCTCCCAGGAGACATGTGGGCCTGTTGGGAGTTGTGGTGCAGGACCCCCCACACACCCCCACCCTCCCAGGAGACATGTGGACCTGTTGGGAGTTGTAGTGCTGGACTCTCGCCACCCCCACCCCCACCCTCCCAGGAGACATGTGGGCCTGTTGGGAGTTGTAGTGCAGGAGTCTCACCACCCCCACCCCCATCCTCCCATGAGACATGTGGGCCTGTTGGGAGTTGTAGTGCAGGACCCCCCACATACCCCCACCCTCCCAGGAGACATGTGGGCCAGGCCCGATGGTGGGTGACCGGCCAGGGCCATCCATGCTAGGGTGAACTCAATGCACAGAGCGCTCACCCACTGCCAGCACCCGGCGGTCACCCACCGCCGGGCCTGGCCAGTCACCCACCGCTGGGTGCTGGTGGTGGGTGAGCGCCCTGTGCATTGAGGTCACCCTGGCATGGATGGCCCTGGTCGGTCACCCACCGCCGGGCCTGGCCGGTCACCCACTGCTGGGTGCTGGCAGTGGGTGGGCGCCCTGTGCATTGAGTTCACCCTGGCATGGATGGCCCTGCCCGGTCACCCACCGCCGGGCCTGGCCGGTCACCCACCGCCGGGTCTGGCTGGTTACCCACCGCCGTGCTTGGCCGGTCACCCACCACCGGGTGCTGGTGGTGGGTGATCGCCCTGTGCATTGAGGTCACCCTGGCATGGATGGCCCTGGCCGGTCACACACTGCCGTGCCTGACCAGTCACCCACCGCCATGCCTGGCCAGTCACCCACCGCCGTGCCTGGCCGGTCACCCACTGCCATGCCTGGCCGGTCACCCATCGCCAGCCCTGGCCGGTCACCCACCGCCAGCACCCAGCGGTGGGTGACGGGCCAGGGCTGGTGGTGGGTGACTGGCCAAGCACGGTGGTTGGTGACCGGCCAGGCCCGGCGGTGGGTGACCGGCCAGGCCTGGCGGTGGGTGACCGGCCAGGGCCATCCATGCATGGGTGACCTCAATGCACAGGGCGCTCACCCACCGCCAACACCCGGCGGTGGGTGACCGGCCAGGCCCGGCGTTGGGGGACCGGCCAGGCCCGGTGGTGGGTGACCGGCCAGGCCCGGCGGTGGGTGACCAGCCAGGCCTGGCAGTGGGTGACTGGCCAGGGCCATCCATGCCAGGGTGACCTCAATGCACAGAGCGCTCACCCACTGCCAGCACCTGGCGGTGGGGGACCGGCCAGGCCCGGCGGTGGGTGACTGGCCAGGCCCGGTGGTGGCTGACTGGCCAGGCCTGGCGGTGGGTGACCGGCCAGGCACGGTGGTGGGTGACCGGCCAGGCACGGCGGTGGGTGACCAGCCAGGGCCATCCATGCCAGGGTGACCTCAATGCACAGGGCGCTCACCCACCACCAGCACCCGGCGGTGGGGGACCGGCCAGGGCCGGTGGTGGGTGATTGGCCAAGCACGGCGGTGGGTGACCGGCCAGGCCCGGCAGTGGGTGACCAGCCAGGCCCGGTGGTGGGTGACCAGCCAGGGCCATCCATGACAGGGTGAACTCAATGCACAGGGCGCTCACCCACTGCCAGCACCCGGCGGTGGGTTACCGGCCAGGCCCGGCGGTGGGTGACCGGCCAGGCCTGGTGGTGGGTAACCAGCCAGGCCCGGTGGTGGGTGACCAGCCAAGCATGGCGGTGGGTGACCGGCCAGGCGTGGAGGTGGGTGACTGGCCAGGGCCAGCAGTGGGTGACCGGCCAAGCATGGTGGTGGGTGACCGGCCAGGCACGGGTGTGGGTGACCGGCCAGGGCCATCCATGCCAGGGTGACCTTAATGCACAGAGCGCTCACCCACTGCCAGCACCTGGCGGTGGGGGACCGGCAAGGCCCGGCGGTGGGTGACTGGCCAGGCCCGGTGGTGGCTGACCGGCCAGGCCTGGCGGTGGGTGACCGGCCAGGCACGGTGGTGGGTGACCGGCTAGGCACGGCGGTGGGTGACCAGCCAGGGCCATCCATGCCAGGGTGACCTCAATGCACAGGGCGCTCACCCACCACCAGCACCCGGCGGTGGGTGACCGGCCAGGGCCGGTGGTGGGTGATTGGCCAAGCACGGCGGTGGGTGACCGGCCAGGCCCGGCAGTGGGTGACCAGCCAGGCCCGGTGGTGGGTGACCAGCCAGGGCCATCCATGACAGGGTGAACTCAATGCACAGGGCGCTCACCCACTGCCAGCACCCGGCGGTGGGTTACCGGCCAAGCCCGGCGGTGGGTGACCGGCCAGGCCTGGTGGTGGGTAACCGGCCAGGCCTGGTGGTGGGTAACCAGCCAGGCCCGGTGGTGGGTGACCAGCCAAGCATGGCGGTGGGTGACCGGCCAGGCGTGGAGGTGGGTGACTGGCCAGGGCCAGCAGTGGGTGACCGGCCAAGCATGGTGGTGGGTGACCGGCCAGGCACGGGTGTGGGTGACCGGCCAGGGCCATCCATGCCAGGGTGACCTCAATGCACAGGGCGCTCACCCACTGCCAGCACCTGGTGGTGGGTGACCGCCTAAGGCTGGCGGTGGGTGACCAGCCAAGCACGGTGGTGAGTGACCGGCCAGGCCCGATGGTGGGTGACCGGCCAGGGCCATCCATGCTAGGGTGAACTCAATGCACAGGGCGCTCACCCACTGACAGCACCCGGCGGTGGGTGACCGGCCAGGCCGGGTGGTGGGTGATCGGCCAGGACCATCCATGCCAGGGTCACCTCAATAACCAGGATGCTCACCCACCACCAGCACCCGGCGGTGGGTGACCGGCCAGGCCCGGCGGTGGGTGACCGGCCAGGCCTGGCTGTGGGTGACCGGCCAGGGCCATCCATGCCAGGGTGACCTCAATGCAGAGAGCGCTCACCCACCGCCAGCACCCGGCGGTGGGTGACCGGCCAGTCCCGGCGGTGGGTGACAGGCCAGGACCGGCAGTGGGTGACTGGCAAGCTACGGTGGTGGGTGACCGGCCAGGCCCGGCGGTGGGTGACCGACCAGGCACGGCAGTGGGTGACCGACCAGGGCCATCCATGCCAGGGTGACCTCAATGCACAGGGCGCTCACCCACCGCCAGCACCCGGCAGTGGGTGACCGGCCAGGGCAGGCGGTGGGTGACCTGCCAAGCACGGCGGAGGGTGACCGGCCAGGCCCGGCGGTGGGTGACCGGCCAGGGCCATCCATGCCAGGGTGAACTCAATGCACAGGGCGCTCACCCACCGCCAGCACCCGGCGGTGGGTGACCAGCCAGGCCCGGGGGTGGGTGACCGGCCAGGGCCATCCATGCCAGGGTGACCTCAATGCACAGGGCGCTCACCCACCACCAGCACCCAGTGGTGCGTGACCGGCCAGGCCCGGCGGTGGGTGACCAGCCAGGCCCGGCGGTGGGTGACCAGCCAGGCCCGGCGGTGGGTGACCGGCCAGGCCCGGCGGTGGGTGACCGGCCTGGAACGGTGGTGGGTGACTGGCCAGGCCCGGCGGTGGGTGACCGGCCAGGCACGGTGGTGGGTGACTGGCCAGGGCCATCCATGCCAGGGTGACCTCAATGCATAGGGTGCTCACCCACCACCAGCACCCGGTGGTGGGTGACCGTCCAGGGCTGGCGGTGGGTGACCGGCAAGAGCCCGCGGTGGGTGACCGGCCAGGCGCGGCGGTGGGTGACTGGCCAGGAACAGCGGTGGGTGACCGGCCAGGTCCGGCAGTGGGTGACCGGCCAGGCCCAGCAGTGGGTGACCGGCCAGGCCCGGCGGTCTGCGGTGGGTGCAGCAATGTGACTGTAAGGGGGGGTACCAACTGCCATTTCCACTTGCATATTAAAATGTATGTGTTAGCCTGCCCTGCCCCCGCAGAATGCATGCTCCACCATTGCGATGCCAGTGAGTGATGATTTTCAAAAGATGCACCGTCGCGGTAGTGCGCACATGCGTTTGGCGGGGTGTGACCGTGATGGACCTGGACCATGTAGCATATGTTATGCACAATTGCAGTATCAAGGTTCATCTTCGGTGTTGGGGGAATGCATATCCGGATGGCATCTGTACACACACTGCATGTTTCCGCACACATGTAATGTTCATAGTTGTACATGTGTGTCCGGACATGTCCGGGATGTATCAAGAATCATTATGTTAAGTTAATGGCCCGTGCCCACGTGTGTCATACATGTCCATTTGTTGCATGTGTGGTCATTCTATTGACCTTGCCAGTGGTTAACAAAGGCCAGTGATGTGCACCCAAGTTGTGTCAGATATGCTTGGCGATTTGTTGCGTCTTGGTTTTGCAGACACACGTTTCTATTTGTACACATCTACACAATACATCAAGGCTGTGTACCCACATTCAAGATCTGTTGTGAGTGTGTTGTTTGTGTGTGCAAGTAGCAATGATGGGGGTATACATGCATGCTGTGTATGCGTATGTGTGTCGCCTGTTGTGTGCCCATGCATGTCATGTGAGGATGCCCAGCATTGTAGGTGGGGTCATGGGTGCATGAAGACAAGGAGGGTGTGTTCCATGTTCGTGTTGTGTGTGCACGTCCATGTGTGTCTGTGGAGACGCTTGTCCACACTTTTGCCCTCAGTCATGTGATGTTGGCTGTTCTCTCAACATGTGTCCCGTTTACATTGGACATGTTTGCACACAGGATGTTGTTTGTGGCTAAACATTGTGTGTGGAGTTAGCTGTAGTGCCTCATATTTCGGTAACATCACACATACAATCAGTGTCTACAACATGTATTATTTGTATTTTGTTGGTCAAGATGTGATAGTGTGGCACAGCTATGCGGTGTTGGTCAATTGACATCTGCTCCCATCTACTCCCACACAGGAGGGCTCCAAATGTACATCGACCCTACACTGTGCTGGAGGACATGGTTAACGTGGAGGTGATCCGCAAATTCCGGCTTGACCGACGTAGATTGCAGGAGCTTGTAGCCCAATTGGCACCTCATCTGCAGCCACGGAGAACATATCCAGGAGCTATTACACCCACAGCAAAGGTGATGGCGGCACTTCACTTCTTTGCAACAGGCACTTTCCAGGACACAGTTGGTCATGCCGGGGGGATGCCACAATCCATGTTCAGCATGGTCCTGCGGGATGTGCTGGATGCCATGATGCATTACAAGGATGATTACATCCATTTCCCACGGCCGTCAGAGTTGGCAGCAGTCAAAGGGGACTTCTATGCCCTGGGCCAGATTCCACACGTAGTGGGTGCCATTGATGGCACACATATTGGTCTCTTGCACCCCAGGCACGTGAACCCGTATATCGCAATCGGAAGCACTATCATTCGATCAACGTGCAAGTGGTGTGCCTGGCTGACAACATCTTCTCCCATGTGTGTACCAGATTTCCCGGGTCCACACATGACTCCCACATCCTGCGGAGCAGCATTGTCCCCCAACTGATGGCCAATCTGCGTCAAGAACGTGCGTGGCTTGTAGGTGAGTGTGCTGTGATGACTATTGTGTTGTATGTGTGCCATGCTGTTCCCAACAATCCTGCTAATGATGTATGTGCCTGTCATCCCTCCACCTACGCGACCAAACTGGCCGTGGCTGCTAAGCCCCCTACGGAATCCTACTACCCCAGGTGAAATACGCTATAATGAGGCCCATGGGAAGACACGTCGGGTAGTGGAACGTACATTTGGACTGCTGAAGTCTAGGTTTCGCTGCCTGGATAAAACCGAAGAGGCCCTGCCATACTCACCCGGCAAAGTATGCAGAATAGTGATTGCCTGCTGCATGCTCCACAACATGGCCTTATGCAACAATATTGAACTGATCATGGACCCTGCAGACCAACAGGTTCCTCCGCCTCCCATCGCATCCATGTCCAGTGATGAGGATATTGGGGAGGAAGAAGGTGTGGACCAGAGGCGTCAGCTCATTGATCGCTACTTTCCTTGAATGTGAGTAACTACCTCTTGTGCTGCTGTTCAATGCGTGACGTTTGTCTGCTGTAGATGGTTGGATGTGGTGTGTGAATGCTGCCTGTTATGTTATGTTTGCACATGGGTGTGGGTCACGGTGTACGAGCAATGCTCCGTTATGTGTGTCCTGTGATCTGCTGACTTTGTGATGATTGTGGTTTGTGGGATGTTGCAGTACGTTCTTTTGTGATGGTTGTGATTCAGTTTCCTGACCTGTGCTTGTTGTTCTCTGTTTGTTCCTAGGTCACTCACACCGAGCAAGGATTCTAAACAACATTGATCCCTGCACCTGCTGATGACAACAACTGAGACATACCTGTATATAAACATGGAGATCACACAGCATTGGGCGTTACAGTGATTTTTATTTACAGGGTGTGGAAAAGTGTTTGTGCATATTTACAAAAAGGTGGTGGTGGGGAAGAGTGAGTTGAAAGTCATGTCTGATGAAAACACCGATGGGGACACCACATTGTGTGATGTACACCTAGTCCAACAGACGTGTGACAATGCTTGGCAATGTGGGACAAGATAGTTCGCTGGGTCAATGCCAGGCTCAAGGAAGGGTGAAATCATTTTCGGCCCCTTTTCGGGCGGGTGGACGGGGCACTGCCACTGCTCTGTGCTGGGTCCAGCCTCGGACGGCCCCTCCGTCTTGGAGCAGGAGCAGACCCAGCTGTGGGGGCAGGTTGTTCTGGGTCCACCTCCCTGTCAGTGGCCTTAGGTGATGGTGGTGGTGGTGTTGGTGACCTGTCCCGCTGGGCAGTTGGGGGAGGGGGAGGTGGTGTGGCGCGGGATAACCACTCCCTCCAAAGTGCTGTTTGCTGCCCCATGAGGTCCACAATTTGGCCCATACGTGTGTCCATGGACCTCAACAGCTGGCAGATCAGCCTGTGCCTGCGACCGCTGGTAGGAGGCATTCACTCTGGCAATGGCTTCCAGGGTCTTGTTCCCATGATGGTCTGGGTCTTGTCCCCTACCTCCCCTTACACCTCCACTCCTGTTGGTGAGCTGTGGCCTCGCCTGTGTCCTCCCACGTCCACTCTCCCTGCTTGCCTGAGACATTGATGGCCCATCTTAGTCCGATGGGTCAGCCAAGGTGGCACTGGCAGGGGTGGGGGTGGTGGAGGTGGTGGTGGTAGCTGCACAGCTCACAGTGGCAGTTGTCTGTGTAGTACCACTGACCAAGGTGGTGGAGGCAGGGATGTCCTGGAAGCCTGATGGCCCTGGAAGTGTGCTTGGCACAGCATCGTCCTCTGCACCCGAGGTGTCCTGGGAATCCTCTACGGAGAGACCTGGCTGTGAGGGGGGCGACTGCTGCTGGCGGTTGGTGTTTTGCCGTGTCAAGTCGTGATCACCTGAGGGACAACAATGTAAGAATCAATGCTGTGGACATGACAGGTTTCTTGTAGTTACATTTCAAATCTCTATGAAATCAGGACATGGTTGTTGATGTCATCATATTGGTGTTGCACACATGAGTGGACATTTTGGTGGTGTGGATGTGGGGAGACAATACCTGGCTATGTGTGTTCCTGTCCTGCTATTGGATGGTGCCCCTGTGCAGATGTCTACCTACCTGTAAGTTTGAAGGGTGAGATGCACTGATCACCAAATGGTGGGCAGACTACATCTTGCTCTGGGATGGGACATGTGGCCCTTTTGGGAGTTGTAGTGCAGGACTCTCACCACCCCCACCCCCACCCTCCCAGGAGACATGCGGGCCTGTTGGAAGTTGTAGTGCAGGACTCTCACCACCCCCACCCCTACCTCCACTCTCCCAGGAGACATGTGGGCCTGTTGGGAGTTGTAGTGCAGGACCCCCCACACACCCCCACCCTCCCAGGAGACATGTGGGCCTGTTGGGAGTTGTGGTGCTGGACTCTCACCACCCCCACCCCCACCCTCCCAGGAGACATGTGGGCCTGTTGGGAGTTGTACTGCAGGACCCCCCCACACACCCCCACCCTCCCAGGAGACATGTGGGCCTGTTGGGAGTTATACTGCTGGACTCTCACCACCCCCACACCCACCCCACCCTCCCAGGAGACATGTTGGCCTGTTGGGAGTTGTAGTGCAGGACCCCACACACACCCCCACCCTCCCAGGAGACATGTGGGCCTGTTGGGAGTTGTAGTGCTGGACTCTCACCACCCCCACCCCCACCCTCCCAGGAGACATGTGGGCCTGTTGGGAGTTGTAGTGCAGGAGTCTCACCACCCCCACCCCCACCCTCCCATGAGACATGTGGGCCTGTTGGGAGTTGTAGTGCAGGACCCCCCCACATACCCCCACCCTCCCAGGAGACATGTGGGCCTGTTGGGAGTTGTAGTGCAGGACCCCCACCCTCCCAGGAGACATGTGGGCCTGTTGTATGTTGTAGTGCAGGACCCCCCCACACACACACCCTCCCAGGAGACATGTGGTCCTGTTGGGAGTTGAAGTGGTGGACTCTCACCACCCCCACCCCCACCCTCCCAGGAGACATGTGGGCCTGTTGGGAGTTGTAGTACAGCCCCCCCCACACACTCCCACCCTCCCAGGAGACATGTGGGCCTGTTGGGAGTTGTAGTGCTGGACTCTCACCACCCCCACCCCCACCCTCCCAGGAGACATGTGGGCCTGTTGGGAGTTGTAGTGCAGGGCTCTCACCACCCCCACCACCACCCTCCCAGCAGACATGTGGGACTGTTGGGAGTTGTAGTTCTCACTGCTTGACCACATGCGAGCATGGGAAGTTAGGAGGCAACATTTGTGGTTGTACATGGTGGGTGCATTTGAGCCCTGGCATTCACATTTGGGTGACTGTGTGATTCACATGCATGGATTGGAGCCTGGGAGATGTGTCTTAGCAGTTGTGCAAGGCAGAACATGACAGTGTGATAGTGGTCATTGGTTTGTACTTACCAGCCTCAAGTCTCTCTTCTATTCCTTCCAGGCTCTCAGGGTGCAGTATGCCAAGCACCTTCTCCTCCCAATCGGTAAATGGTATGGGATCCGGGGGAGTGCCGCCGCCAGTGTGGTGTGCCCGCAGGTGGTTCTTGGCCCGGATGCCCTTCACCCTTGTCTTGAGGTCGTGCCACCGCCTCTGGAAGTCGTGTTTGGTGCGTGGCACGGTCCCTGAAGCATTGACTCTGGTCCCTATCCTGTCCCACATGGTGGTTTTAGTTGCCAAGGTGGTCTGCTGGACTAGGGTACCAAACAAATGTGGTTCCACAGGGATGATTTCATCCACCATGACCTTCAACTCACTCTCTGTGAACTTGGGGTTTTTCTTGGGTGCCATGGTGTGTGATGTGCAAGGTGTTGGTGGTGTGGGGTGTGCAGGTGTGTGGTATGTAGGGATGGTGCTGTGAGGGTTGGTGTGGTGGGTGTGTTGGTGTGCAGGTTGTATGTGTGTTTGTGTGTCTCTGTTGTCTCTGATGTTCTGCCTCTTTGTTCCAGCTGTGCTGTGATGCAGAGGATTGTGGTAATGGGAGGGATTCCTTTTATACTCTGTGTGGTGGTTGTGTCCGAATGGTTTATGGCGGTCAGGTGTTTTGTGGGTGTGTTGACTTGGGTGCTCTTGTTTGTGCTGGGGGGTGTCACTGGAGCGTGTAGTTGTTGGAGGTGGGTGTTCCAGGTGGGTGTGCCGTATGTTATTTTTTGTTGGCTATTTACTACCGTCCACCATTTTTGCTTCGGTTTGACTGCAGGGGTGATGTTCGTTGGGTCCTTCGGCAGCCAAGCTCCGTTTGTCGATGCTTTTTTCCGCCGCGGTCGTGGGAGTTGGTGAGTTCCGTTGGGATGGCGGGGTTATCCAAATCGTGCGTCCGGAACCTCCAAAGGTATGGCAGCGGTTGAGCCTGTTTCCGCGGCCATTGCTTCCGCGGCGGAAGGTGTTTCTGTGGTTCCGTCCGCTTGCAGTGGACTTTGGTGTGATCCGTCCGCCACGGTCGGTGAGTGTTGACATAAATATCCTAATCGCACCGGCTGTTTATCCGCGGAGTGGTCGGGAGTATTTTTGCCGTGACCATGACGGACGGAACCCGTTTCCGTCCCGCCATCCTAATAGGCTTTCAATATCGTTTTATTGAAGGTCCTCTTTATTTTACTTTGTACACGCTTGGGTGAGAAGCTTTTCCACAGTGCTTCGGAACACCATGGTTTTCACGTTCTTCGTTTTGGCTACTCTTGGCAATGCTCACTTACAATGTGAGTTTAATATCTATTTTTGCTTTGCGAGCACGCACTGTTTCTTGTGACGCAATTCAAGTATTTGGCACGTTTTGCACTATCGGTTGCACGTTTTTCTACCACGGTAGCAGCATCATTATTTTAACCTAGTTTTCTTTCACTTTTGAGCAGCATGCAACTCTCACTTACTCATTTGAACATTGGTAGCCCTTATCTCGCGCTATATCCTCTGTATTCTTCTTATTTTTCCACAGAAATTCCCCTGATGAAGAGCACCGCTCGAAATGCATTGGGGATGCATCTATGAATGACGTGCACATATTGAACTTTCTAAAAATTGCAACGATGCAGTAACTTTACTTTGAATTTACACAATGTTCATTTAAGCTTTTTGAAGACTAGTTCAAATTAAACCATTGACTTCTGAAAAACAATGTAAATCACTTCGTTATTTACATCATTCAACGCGCATTGGCGTTTTGGGAGGATTCGAGATTTATCTCACACTGTGTGAGATTCATTGAGTTCCTGTATATCGCTGCGCCTCACGTCAGGAGGCGAACATCTCGACATCCCCATACCGAATTAACTTTCTACTAACCCATCGATTACATTACATCACTTCGGAGTGCTGTGGTTCTTCCATTGATCGAATCTACTGCTTTCCCATTACCATCTTCTTTTGCAGTAATTGTGTCTTTTACCTGCCTGATCCTGATTATCTTAGCCAGACACCTGCCTGTAGTCTCCCCAAACTCATAGCATTCCCTTTGGTACTTTTCGTATTTTATGGTGCTATCCTTAGCCCATTCCTCATTTATCTTGGTCTTATAACGTGCTTCCTCCACTTGTGCTTGGGAGCTATCCCTCTTTTCTCTCACCGCCCGAATTAGCACATATTCAGCTTGGTCAAGGCTTTCATACAATTCCCGAGTTAACTGTCTCTGCTGTTTTCGTACATGCAATCCAAAGCTCAGGGGTTCTCCCCTAAGTGCTGCCTTTAGTGCAACCCACAAAATAGCATTTTTAGTGGTGTTGCGGTTTATGTCTAATAATTGTTTCGCCACTGTTTTATATGGCTGACATACTGATAGTTTTGCAATAACTTCCGATCAAAAGAAAAACACCCTGAGGTTGAGCCACTCCCAGCATTTTAATTTTTAATATTATGGGGTGTGATCTAAGGCTATTCTTGGGATAATCTTTATTTGTCCGTCAGCTAAAAGTACTTTGTAGACCAAAAAATAATCAAGCCTTGCTAGTTTTTGATATGGACAAGAATAATGCGTGTATCCTGGATCTGCCTGCTTTAATCGACCCCAAGCATCATCCAGCCCATGATCATATATAAGCTGCCCAAGGGCCTTATAAACTTTAAGTTTCTGTCCTTAATATTTTTCTCTAGAGGTGCCCTGCGTGATTTCTGTCAACTGAATATTGAAATCCCAACATAAAATCAGGGGAGATACCCAGGAAGCTAACTCAGTATTTAAATAATCTATTATCTGAGCTGCATCATGATTAGAGCCAAACACCGAGCAAATTGTAAACTTTTTAATAGCCAAACTACATTCCACAATCACCCAGTGCCCATATTTGTCCACACGACTTTTCCCTATCATTAATTTGTGTATTTTTGCCAATATAGCTACTCCTCTAGTTGTAGTCTCTTGTGAAGTACAGGCCAATAGTTTATACCCTAGTTGTGCTAAAACCTTCCGCTTAGACCAAGGCATATGGGATTCTTGAATACAAATCACATCAGGGTTCATATTTTTAATTTCTTGTGCTACCCTTTGCCGCCTAGCTCTCTCATTCAGACCCGAACAAACTGAAAACATACTCATCTTTGACCTTCCTCATACTGTGGAAACCAATTGATCCCTTTCTCTCCACAAAATAACTTTCTTCATTTACTTTGCACACAAATATTTATTGCCTTTGTTACCCCATTTTTCTCCAAACCCTGTGCCCCAATAGCAGCCACCCCCCCATAGCATCCTACCCACCCCACCCCTTGTCTCTTCTGCTAGCAGAGACCCCCCTATCCACCCAACCAAAGAGGCTGCAAGACCCATAGGTCTTGGTTGATAGAGAGCCCTGCCCCAGCACAGACCGCTTCCTCTTCCCCTCCAAAATGTTCCACACCCGTGCACTACTGACTACATGTCCTCAACCTTTCTCTACTATACTATAATATTTTATACATTATTGCAGCTGTACTAAATCTAAAAGACAGACTATAACACATTCTCACTGAGTCAGTATCAAAAAAAGGAAACAAAAAACAAAAAACCCACACAGGAAATGACCGGGGGTATAGTCCTGACTGTCATTCCACTCATTGTGCATACATCTTTACAGATTACCATAATTTACACTTTAATATCATGTAGATATTCTTTAGCCTTAACTGCTGATGTGAAAAACTGGGTGTTATTCTTATATGTAATCTTGAGCTTAGCGGGATTTATGAGGAATGATTGAGCCCCTTTAGCCTGAAACGGAGAAATTAGCTGCATAATTTGCCACCTTTTTTCCACCGTTTGATGGCAAAAATCAGTGCGAACAAAAAATTAAACCCCATTTCCCTTTCTCTTCCTGTCTGGCCTGTCCAGGTCATACGGCACTTGTCTGGATAAAAAATGACATAAACATATAAGAAATGCTCTTGGTTGCACCGGTTTACTAGCCCCCTGATTAAAATTTTGTCGAAAGGGGAACCGATGGGCTGTTTGCACTTCGTTATCCCATACCCACTGCTTCAGTTCAGGGAAGGCTTCAGTAAATAGTCCCACAACAAACTTCCGCGGGTCACTCCCTTCAAAGGATTCTGGGACTCCCAAGATTCTTAAATTGTTAGGGTGAAGCCGATTTTCCATGTATTCAGGTTTCTATCCAATATCACTGCATTGCGTTGCCAAGTCATCTATCACCATCTTTTGAGCAGTTGTTACTTCCTCTAAATTAGAGATATAATTCTCAGCCTCGGTTATTCGTTCAGTAAATTCAGTGCAGGATTTGACAACACGTCGAAGTGTATTTTTTAATCTGCGGCAGGCCCTCTGTGTTTTCTGGCTCTCTGCCCGGGTCTCCTCTCAGTGTGACATTATTGTCTCAAATATATCTGCCAATGCGATTTCTTCTGTTTGTTCCATTAAATCTGAATGTCCTCGCCGCTGTTCCCCAAGAGGGTCAACTAAACCTGCAGATGGTGGTGTTTGATTATTTGGAGTCACTGTGTTAGACCCTTCTCTAACTATCGATGTAAGTGGGGTTTTTTTCCGTATAGTATCCGGGCCTGACATCCTAGTCCAGTTCTCATCTAGGTACAAACAACTAGTCTTGCTCAACTGACCATTTGGCGAACTAGTTGGACCATCAGATAATTGTGCTGACTCATCTCCTGATGAGTTTGAATGATCAGACATTGAGAAAAAATATTCAACCATGTCCCCCTCAGTCAGCGCCCATACCTGAGCCTGTGCCTGAGCCTTAGTAGGGTCAGCTTGTTCCGCTTGTTCAGGTTGTTCGGCTAGTTCACCCACTTGTTCTGCCAATACATGGCCTTACCAATAGTACCAATGCTAATACTTTTATCTTTCCCCGTGTCTCCAGAGATAAATTCTGCTGTATTTAAACTGGGTTCAGGCCCCCCATCGTATAAGTTGGAGCATACTGTTTATTTAGCCCTCTAGCGCACCCATGGGTAAATACGGCAGTGTCACTATCCATTTGACCTACATGGGCTCCCTCGTTGGTTCCTGTTTCTACCCCAATGTCATTGAGTTTAGAGCTCTACGCTTTTCTGGCAAGAAGAAAGAAAGATGGAGTTTTCTTCCCTGGCCCCACAGTCCGACAGCTCCCAGATCGTAGCTCACTGAGTGTGTCTTCTGCAGCCTCTTCCTGTCATTGTGTCTCTTTCTGGACGTGTTCTGCTTGCTTCCCAGAGAAGATCCCTGCCCGGCCTTCCGCATGTTCTTTGGCTCCCCTGGTATTCTTGGGGGGCATCTTTTCCTCACTCCCAATCCTCAGAGCGACTCGGCTGATCCCCCACATGGTATACTGCACCAAAAGCAGAGACGATGCACAGGAGTCCGATACCGTAGCGCTCCGACTCTGACTCTGTCTCGTAAGTAGACTCCAGTGCATTTCCAAGTAACAATAATTGTATGCTGTAAAACTATACTTAGGGTTTCAGGTATAGGCACGGGCCAATTCGCCTCAGCTCTTCATTTCTGTGGGATTTCGGGGAAACGGTCAGTTGCAGTGCTCACTCAGCCACTGTCGCAGCCGCCATCTTGCCCGCAATTAGGTATGGAAATTACTATGCTGAATATTTGTCGTACTTGCAAAAATTGACACAGCACTGTTCACATGAGGACTAATTTAAAACATCCATCCAAGAAGTGGAAATGTTTATTTTGCAGACAGCTAGACCTTGGAATTCTCAATCATACATTGCACCTCTCTACTATGTTGGGCTGAATGTTTTGGAGATGTTAGGTATGCTCCCTAATCACATCATGAACATTTCAGGACATCTTAGTACCTTGATGTTGTACTGTTAGAAATTGATCAAAGTTAGAGTAATAAGTGACAAATCCCCTGAAATCTATCATCACATTAATTTCTACCTATTTTGTTTTCTAGGTATCTACATTTTTTGGTCCTAAATATTTGAATGTACAATACACACTTTTACTAATAAGAATGTTCTCCATTTCTCAATAGGTCAAACTGGCCGAGCACATGGGCAAGTTCCAGCCACTGAAGAAACCTCCCCTCCAGCCCAAGATTAAGCCTTCAGTGAAGACAGCACTCATGGTGTTAAGGAGAAGCTTGAGGAGCCTGGTACATGTGGTCAGTCTGGGCAGACAGCTCCAGTGACACTCCCTGTGCCCACAACTACCATCACAGCTGTCACACCTCAGCAACCTGAAGGATCCACTTCCTGTGTTCCTCCTACTGTGACGCTGATCATGTGCCCACCAGTGCCAACTAAAGGTGAGACCACACCACCACCAGATCCAGCTCACCCAGGACCCAGTTAGATAGGGCACACTAGGGCAAGGGCATGTGATAGTGGGGTTAGGGGTTGTGGGAGGGTGTTTGTGGGCCAGCATGCTGAGTTCACTGGGGTCACTGACACCCAGACCACCATCAAACACATCTTGGGAGATTACCATCAGTCCCCATACATGATGGGCCAGGTACCCACTAAGCTCCAAGAGATGAAGCAGCTGCAGAGGGAGTACACCCACCAGATGGAGACCCATGCCTCAAATATGGGCTCCCTGACCAGAGTGCAGCATGACACGTATACCCATATGTGCATGGCTTTGCCAGCACCATATACCCTTCCTGTGGTCCTACAAAACATCTGAGCCATCTACATCATCCACAGCCACAGGAAGAGAGGGCCTGCCACTGGAAGAACTACCTGCAGCCTCCCTAGCCCATGCAGTTGTGGGTCCCCACCACCCACACCCCAACGGCAGGGGACTTCCACACAGATCACTGGGTGGTGAGGATGGCAAGACCTCTGCCACTGCCAACAAGAAACCTCAACAATAACGTCCTCCAGTGTGTGCCTACCATTCACTCTTGTGACTATTTATGGACACATTGGCTTTGCTGATGCCAGTAAAATTTTGTACATTGAACTTCAAACAAGGTTAGCTCTCTAAGTATGGTTTCATTCACCATGATCTACTTCTTCACTTTTTACTTTGCTTTTGTTATGCTCACCCTCTTTAATTTCATAATGTTTAGAACAATACATCTACAAGTAAAAAATTCATAGACTGGTGTTGTATACCTCAAGTCTATCAATGCATTTGTTTTATTCCATCATAACTTGACAATGACAAAAAATAAAAAGATTGCTTCAAGATAGATGATTTTCAAGTAGGTAATGTGTATTTTAAGTTCCCAAACATGACACACAAAATATGCCATACCATTCAATCATGAACTACTGTTTATCTCATTTGGCAAATACTTGTCTGTCAATATTTGCTCTAACATAACAATCCATACATTACACTAATATTCAGTGCCAGTTTGCACATTTCCAGTTCAAAACCTTGCCAACATGGAAGAAGGGGATTTGTCCAAAACAATAGGATAGCATAGGCAAATTATCATAGATTTGTGTAATCAGCTGTAGCCAGATCTTCTGGCTCACGTAAGGAAAACCACATCAAGACCACCAAGAGACAAAACCATGGCAACCTACATTTTGCAGACACAGGATAGTTACAAACCACTATTTCAGTAACTGTTGGAATGTCACAACCAGGTTTCAGTGGTGTTCCACAAGAGGTATGTCTCACAATGATGTGACATATCATGTACACTTTGCACACAATGAAGATTTTAACAATTTGAAGTCATGATTTGACTCCACTACCATGTATTTGAGCAAATGATAGCACACATATTGCATTAGTACCACGACAGAGTACATTAACAGTTGGTGTAATGGTGAAAGGCGTGACATGTAAAGATATACTTACTCTCATGAGAAGAAGTAGTCAATGACATCTAGATGCAAGTCATCTTGTTCCTCATCACCACTATCATCTTCACTTGGCATATCATGATGCTCACCTGGAGCCTCTTCGATATAAGGGATGTTCCATCTCAGGGCGATGTTGTAGAGAATGCTGCAGCCCACTGTTATTTGGTACACCTTAGCGGGTGAGTAGAGGAGGGCTCCACCAGTTTTGGCCAGACAATGAAACCAGGCCTTTAGGAGCTCAAAAGCTTGCTCAGCTGGTCGCTGTGTTCCTCCATGGGCATCATCAAAGCAGACATCCCCTGGCATTGTTGGATTCCTCAGCAATGCCAACAATCATGGACTGCTGGGATAAGCTGAGTCTCCTAAATGGAAGACAAGAAAAGAGTAGACCCAAATAATATTTCTAAATTCCAGATTCTGCATCTAGCAATACACCAAACAATATAATGAAAGATTGTATTGACCAACAAGCCTGGCCCTCTCAGGTCCAAGTTGAGTCATTTGTGTGGGTATGGAGCAGTTCCATAATACAAAGTAATAATGGGCGGAGCTGGGGAAATTGGTACAGATGCTTGTGATGTACAAATCCAGTAATCAGACAACTTGCATGTTGATTGATTCTGATAGACCCGTTCTCTGGTGTCTGGTGTGTGGTGGCACTAAGGCAATATGTGTGCAATCAATTGCTCCAACCACATGCAATAGGCAACCCAAACCATAGAAGTCCACCTTCACTTTGGCTAAATACTGTAGCAGTGAAAACTAGATGAAGCTGTTGATCTTTCTCTTTATTGAATATAGAACTTCTTATAGCGCCCCACTGAAAGTTGGTTGTGACATACCACCAGATACTGCCATGTATTGTAAGGATCCTTTTGTTACAAAATGAAGTACAGACATGATTTTGACAATTGGGTTAAAAGATGTGGGATTTCTGTTGTGAGGCGGAAGATCTGGCTCTAGCTAATGACATCAATCCAGTAAAAATGTCCTATTCAACCTGCATTTCTTGATTATATCTCTTTCTTCTATTATGGTAAGTTCTGGAAATGGGCGGTACACTGGAGGCTATTGTCTTCTTACTCTCCCATGGTTCATATGTCTTGGAAAAGTATTTGAACATGTCTTACATCATCCACAGCAACATCTTTGATAAGTAACACAAAAGTCATGTCTTTTAACAAAATGTATATGGTTTAGTATATATTTCGAATCAAGGTTTGTCCTTTAACCATCACAATGACATTTATGTTCTTGATATGAATCAGAAAACTAAATGTGTAAATAATCCATTTCAAATGTATTATTTACACATTTGTAAAAAATGTTAAAGTTTTTTTCTCCAAAAATAATGTCAATGGAGGTGTACACAACATCACACTAATATTGTGCTTCAGCACAGTAACCCACTACACATAAATGTTTATTTAAAAAAAAAAAGTGTCCATCGAAGTTTGATTATATGAACAAACTAGCCCCCATTTGCAGTGGTGATGATGCACTTAACAGTCACTAACACACTAGTTTAAAGTCCTAAAATGGCAGATGCCTGACCTCACCGATAGGACATTTGGAATCAGATGGTGACGCCAAAATTGGATTGTGCAGTGGGCGGTAAACTCCATGACAGGCACAGCCATAGGCTAAAGTTGGTGAACGTATCAGTAGGAGACAAATTGTTGTGTCCATCTCCGCTGAAGATCACGTAATTCCTGGTCATGTAAACGGCCATTGGAAAAAACCTCACTTGACTCCAAACACTGATGCTGCATTACCTCCTTCACTTTTGCTGCTGTTTCTCACTTCTGAAAGCAACTATGCCAGGTCAACAGGTGAGAGGGCCCCTGCATTAATGCCAGAGGAGCTGGTGTTGTTAGCAAAGGAAATCCTGTATGGCCAGCTCAATGGCTCACCAGAGGAACAGGTACATGTACGGCATACATATGTGAATCTGTTTAACTGGCTCTTTTCCATTCACGCAGGCCACAATCTCCCTTTGAGTTCCAGACTGAAGTGTAGTGATGTCACGTGTCACATAATGTGCTCCTTACAAAGGACAATGATGTTAGGGATTTGTATGCACTCTTCAATGGCAAATGTACCACATCAGCAATATGTGTTGTGTGTTGAAAGCCCTAGATTCAAATTGGTGTGTATGTAGAGATCTATGCATGTATATGTTTGAAGTACTTGTGATAAATTGGCAAATAACATCATGGTAAATGGTAAACACATCATATACCCTTTACACCTGAAGAAATGCATGTACTGTGTAAAAATGATGTTAGCAATGTGTATAGTCCCACAAATCACTCAGACTAGATCAAGGCTCTCAAGGTGTCATTTGGGAGCAAGCAGTAGCTCCGAGACCACTTCAGAGTAGCACACAGCCTTGGGGTCACTAGTTGGCTGAGTACAAGGTGACCAGTGTAACGTAAAAGTTGAGGAAAGGTGGTGTTCATGTGACATCCTGAACATCAGGCTTTAGATAGCAAGGCCTATCACTAAGCAGTGCTGATTCAGAATCCTGGGCAGGCTTGGGCTGAGTTACAGGGTAATGCAACTAAAGCACCGAGGTAGCTGTCAAGAACATGTGCTATAATTATTAATGTTTAACCTTCAGTAACTCACAGTCTTTTGCTCAGAAGTCAGTCACATCACAGATTATCTAGAGGTCCCTGGGCTAGATTATGTCACAGGTCTGGATTTGTGTGTTTAGACCATGACATGGGCTGAAGACGGACAACAGGTCACTATTAAAGTGTGACTGTGGATATTGGTTTAGGTCAGCATGTGACAATATATCTGTTGTATGGTAACTTATGAGTTATTCTACTGATAGCTGTAGACAATGTTTGTGACAGCAATACAAACAAACAGAAAGTCACAATACCTTTGTTTGTTCTTCCCTTTCATGTGTCCATACAGGTGAACACCCATGAGAAGCACGACATATGGAAGGCCATCACCAGGATGGTGCAAATCCTGGGGGTCTACAAGCGGTCCAGCGTTGATTGCCACAAGAGGTGGGAGGACCCAAGATGCTGGACCCTTAAGATAGCAGAAGCTTAACTCGGGAAGTCCTCCCAACATGTGAGGGGTGCGTGTCGCACCCTGACCCCACTAATAGCCTGCTTTTTTGAAGTGGCATATCTGGAGCTTGATGGCCAGTTGAGGGCCCAACAGCAGCAAGGGGGTAAGTTCCTATCAGAGTTTTACATGTTACATGGCACATCTTTTCTTACAACCAGGATTTTGGCAATTAACATTCAGGGTGACCCATGGCCAGCGCTCTAGAAGAGTTCTTGAAGGTGTAGGTTTTGTACAAGGTGAATGATGATGTGCATTGTCTTTTGATTTCTTATTGTGATCCCACTGTAGGATTTCTGCCCAAAACCAATTGACTGGGAGACATGGCTGCCTAAACTCCACATATGCCTCATGTTGTTTGCTCTCATGAGGAACAGGTATACCAAATAGGCAATTGTCTTTATTGTGTCAGGTGTGATGATCCTTCACTGATGTGGATGGTGTAATGGTAACCCTATTAGAGACAACATAACATACTAGGCACTTGTAATACAGTGGATGTACCAACCGTCACATTCGAAATTTGGGATTCTACACAACCCAAAATGAGCATGTGATCCAAATTGACTACTGACCTCAGAATTGATGGCTACTTTTTGGCATCAAGACATATCCAAATTGTGTTCAACATCAGAGACACTGCTTAAAGCATGTTAAACATGACAGATTTGCATGCTGTCTTACTGTTTCATAAATGTGTGTATAAGGCAGTGTGCTTTTGGCCAAATATGTGAGATAGCCATACATTTTTTGATGAAACACAGACAGGAATATGTTACAACAAACCCAAACCATTCCTCAGTGTCGTTTGTCACATCCAGATAAACAATCTATTATGGAGTAAAATGGGAAACTTGAAGGTATTTTCGAAGATGGAAGGTTCCATCGCATACATGTATGAGTATCCTATCAGGAAAGCTCAGATTCAGGCCAAACACATGTCTCATTCGACAAATGTTGAAATGCATAAAGGTGTACTATGTTGCATATTGTGATTCACATTTCAACTTGGAAGTAAATATCATCCATGAATCATTGTATGCAATGATTAGTGTGATTTTCCACAACATTTTAACTGCAGTTAAAGCCAGCATATTTAGTGAAACCATTTCACAAAGATACAACTAGGGTCAAATAAATAGATATGTAGGAAATCAAATGTGAAGATGCTTTTGCTCTGTACTGAAGTGTATTAGAAACATTTCAAGGGCTATGTATTTCATTAGGTTGTAGTCGTCATTGTCAACCTCACAAATATTAGTTTCATACTGTCTTCAACAGCATATGTATGTAGATAGTATGTGATACATTGCTAAGCTACTTCAATACAGATTTCATTTATATATTTTGACACTTCATTTATACTTTAGTGACTTGAAGTGAGTGTTACCACCATGAAATGTCAAAACAAAGGTAACCTGCTTTCAGTGTATGCCAATATTGGTACAACATTGCAGTATATGTTGACATACACTGATTCGTAGTTTGCTATTGATATTGATAAGTATGCAGATTTTAGGGCCTAGTGAACACACAGTATAAAGATATTTTTGGTGTATATCCTTTTTGGTGATATCAGCTCACTATTCTGTACATCAAAGGCCATTCATTCTATGGTGTGAAACCCTGAACAGACAATATAATGATATATGAATTACCATTGGGAATGACATAACTGCGACAAATTGTCTTCTGAAAATGTTGCATACATGCATGTTCTTATGCTAATGTAGAACCAAAGTTTGAGATGAAATCTAACAACTTGGAAACTGTTTTGTGGGGAAAGTTCATGATCTGGTCTGTTCACACAGATACAATAACACTATTACATTAATCATTTCAGCATAATAAAGGGAAGGCGAAGGAGAAGTTGCCAACATAGACGGGGAAGCATCTTGCCAGAGGGTTCCAGCAGCAACACTGAGGGACACAGCGCACGGAGTGTGAAGGGAGTGCAATGGAGGGCACCAGTGACTCTATATCTTCTATAGAGACTTTCTCCAATGAGCAGTCCCTGTGTCAGACCCTACTGCTCCAGTTCCACCTGAATCCTTGCCCACCACCCAGAGTACCATCTTCACCCTCCCTCTTGCTCCCCTCACAGTTGACCTACCCAGGCACACTAAAAGGCCTGGGGTTTCCTTTGATACAGGCAACTGACCACCTGTCCCCCCAGCTGTATTACTGAGGAGGCTATTATCCTCCTCAGTAATATCTCTGTAAGCCAGACTGCACAACTGAATGCCATCCAGGTGCTTGGCAATCAAATGGGGAAAATTGTAGCCTACCTGGAAGGCATTAACAGTGCTACGTCTGGTTTACAGAGGTCTTTTCAAGGTGTATCCTCCTCACGGACCACAGTCTATCAATCATCCCAACCTTGTAACCCACCTCCCCTTCCAAATTGCCTATTCCCAGACCTGTCCAAGCACACTTACACCTTTGCATGCGCCCACTCATACAGACACAAGCAGCACACCCACACACAAACACAAAAGCGCACAAAAGAGGCATGCTTCCAAAATCACAAACACCACCCAAGCCCCAAATGCAGCCACAGATACTGCACCCACCACCACATCACATTCACCACCCCAGCACACACACATACACTGCACCCACTACCACAGACACATCCACCACCACCCCAGCACAACGACATGTGATGTCATTTGAGATGTCATCAGTGATGTCATCAGTGATGTCACTGACCATGTCATGAGTGATGTAATATGTGACGTCATCAGCAGTGCATTGCGGGGACGCCAGTTATAGTTAACTGAACTTACTATAATGGGGGAATTTCAAAGTTTTTGTATGAGTGAAATTTCCAGCTAACTATAACATGTGTGAAACCTATGGTTTTTTCAGTGATTTTGCAAGTTTTTTTTAAATGCTAATTCCTAACTATAACGTGTGTGAAACCTACGGTTTTTTCAGTGAATTTCAAAGGTTTTGTAAATGATCATTATTAAATGTATTAATTATTATATTTCTTTCTTTTTATACTAATTACTTATATTTTTATTATAAATATTTATATTTATTTTATTTTTAAAATTATATTTCATATTCTTAATGTAAAATAATAACAAAACTAAATTGAAAAATATTTTGTTTATTAATTATTTGTTTTCAAATATATTAAAATTGAATTCTATATAATTCATTTTTCATAGTGTTTTTTTGGTAATCGTACCGTACGCGTACGGTGATCGCACCATACTTCATACTTTGTACTGCTAATCATACTCAGCGCGTACCAATGCATATGCTACGAATACGCTTTGACGTTGCGCGTCGCATCAAAGCTTCCGTGTGACGTCATGTACGGCGCCCCGTATGCGAAAGGCGCAAATGTTTTTAATTGTTTAAAAACATAGATTTATGTATTTAATGGACATATTAACAGAACACATTATCTAGGGTGATTATGAAAATAGTTTTTTTTAAACTTTTAACAATCGCATCGTAAGAGCACCGTAAGCCCACCGTAAGCGTACGCTAAGCCATGTGACTTTAAAAGAAGTGATTTGATTGGTTCATAACACTTCCTATTCCAACTGTTGAAAGTTCCGTCCCATTTTAATCATTCTACTTTGACTTTCTAAGAAGAAGCATCTCTTCTGAGAATCCTGTCAAATAGAAGGAAGATTACCATAATAACAGCAATGGACTCATCTTCCAGCCATTCTTCAGAGGGAGATTTCATACCTGAAGAACCTCCAAAGAAGAAGATAGAAGCTCTAATTTGGAAGTTTTTTACTTTCCCTGAAGGGCAAATAAAGGTTAATGCTCCAAAAGTAACCTGTAAAATGTGCCAAACAACTCTTTCAAGGGTTGATCCATCCAAAAAATACTCCTTTGGCACAGCAAATATGGTGCGACACGTGAAGAACTTGCACCCCAACAACTTTGCTTGAGCTGCAACACGGAGGTTGCAGGACAACCCACCTGCTACTGCACCAAGCACATCAACTTCTGCAGCAGTATTTTCAGCAAGCAGTCCACACCCACATATTGATCCTGATTTTGGTGAAGTTAAAATTCGATGCATTTATTGCGATAAACTTTTGTGTTATGGGGAACAGTCTATCGACCTGACAAAACGCAGGAAGCAGGAGCATCGCTGTCCTCGACATTAGTTTTTTTTTTCATTCTTTTGTTCGTGTTTGACACTTTTTTGGTTCCAGTTCCATATTTTTGATTTTAGAAAAAAAAACTTGTTGAAAAAACACAAAAAAAAATAGAAAACTAAAAACACAAAAAACCCAGCTCTTTTTAGAACTACCTTCACTGGTCAAAGAAAGAACTATATTTCTATGTTTGTGTATAAAAAATTCTCAGAATGAATGTGTAGTTCATAAATGAATTAATGAATACATTACTAGTGTATGGTGAATGTGAAAGTGCAGAACTATAAGGAACTGCTACAGCATAAATCTATAAGCAGTTTACCTATAGTATACTGTAGTACCTCCGAAGCACTTGAATGTAACATATGCACATAAATATGTTACAAGTCTATGCTTCAATTTGCACTGCTGGTGAAACTGCCTGGATGAATGTGTTATGGGTGGATTTACAACTCCCTAGTGCCTCTTTTAACACAGCCGTTGTGTCACTTTTGTGATGCACTGGTGGTGCAAAAGATGTGCCATGGTGTGTAGTATTTACAATGTGACACATCTGGAAGGTGCTTCACATTATAAAGCCCTGCGCCAGAAGGAGGTGATATCACAGTACACAATAACTGGCATAACTCTGGGGATGTACCACTTATTGTACATCTGCTGATTAGTGTTTTGATGCAGTGAATGGATTCTTTTAGAACAGTGTATAGATAAGCACATACTGCTGTACGGTCACTACAATACTGAAACAGAAGTGGGATAGTGTTTACTGGAAGTGTAAGGATACAGATTGGGGAATTGAAGGTGTAACAGACAAGTGTCCCGGTGTGTAGAAAAATACATGTATAGCCCTAAGGCGCACTTTCCACCATGAGTACTTGGGTACTGGTTGAATGATTACAATTCTGCAAGGAGACTATGTGGCTGAATGTATAGCAGCTTTACTTTTACAGCAGTGTATAGATAAGCATCTACTGCTATATGGTTCACTACAATACTGATACAGTAGTGTAAGAGTGTTTCGTGAAAGTGTAATGATACACACTGAGCAATTGAAGATATAAATGGCAAGTTTGCTGGTGTATAGAACAGTGAATGCATAGTCTATAATGATTTGAAGTAGTCCATGCCCTAAGGCCTACTTTGGTGCATGACTACTTGGAAAGCGACTGAATGCTTACACTTCTACAAAGAGATTGTTTGGCTGAATATATAGCACCTTCAGTTTTAGAACAATGCACACATAACAACATACTGACATATAACTCACTACAATCCTAAAATAGCACGTTTGTTCAGGTCTTCTATGACACTTACTAATTTCAAAATCGTCTTCGAAATTGTTTTGTTGATTTTCTATACTGAATTTTTTATGTTGTAGGTCCTTGTACAAAAACATAAACACTTCATTTTATAATTTTTTCTAATACTGAACACAAAACTAGCTTTATCAACTATTTTGCCCTTTAAAAAATATTATACAAATTTAATTATTTATTTATTTATTGTATTTATATGGCGCAACAGCTACCCTGAGGGTTTCCCGGCGCCTTGGATCTGTGTTAGCCGAGCAGAAGAACAGTAGACGCTATTGATTAAACAGCCAGGCTTTGACTCCCTTCCGGTATTGGAGGTAGTTAGATTCCGGACGTAAATTGAGCAGGAGTGAATTCCACAAGACTGGGGCCATATACGTGAATGAGCGTCCGCCCAAGCGTGCCCATTTAAACCTGGGAACGACAAATTTGGCCTGAGACAAGGATCGAAGATTCCGGGGGGGGGGGGTATATATTTCTGAGCCAGTTTACATAGATATGTAGGTGCTTCCTTCACATTGATCCGAAACATATAGCAGAGTGCTTTGAATTTCACTCTGTTGGCGATTTTCAACCAGTGCAGTTTTTTCAGATGTTCCATCATGGTCATGCGCCCTGGGAGACGAAGGAGCAACCTACCTGCGGCATTTTGAATGACCTGAAGTCGGGTGATGGTGTCTTTATTCACTCCTAAGTAAAGGATGTTCCCGTAGTCTAATCTTGAACCTATTAATGCCTGTACTACTGTTCTTTGTCACCCTTCCGGGAGTTGCCACAATATTTTCCTCAACCATTTGAGGATTGCAAAACATGTTGAGGCCGTTTTGGCAGTTTGTGCTCGCATTGACAACTTCTCGTCAATTATTACCCCTAGCTTGCGAGCAGATTGTACCGCAACCGGGGTCGGGCCCATTTCTACCGGCCAATGAGAAGGGCCCCATAGATCCTTATGATCACCAAAGAGAAGCAGCTCTGTTTTTCCCCCGTTCAGCTTTAGTTTCTTAGAGTGCAGCCAGTTTGCCATTCTCAAGAGCCCGGAGCGAAGAGGAGAGACATTGGATTTGTCAGTAGTTGTCAGGGAGAACACAAGTTGTGTATCATCCACGTAGGAATAAATAGTGAGGCCTGTTTCCTCTGCAATTTTGGCTAGCGGGGTAACATAAATGTTAAGCAATAGCGGACTCAGTATTGAACCCTGTGGTACTCCGTGGAGGGCATCCAGGATATCGGAGGAGTTGTTTTTAGAAAACACCTGGAAGGTCCGATGTGAGAGGAATTGTTCCAGCCACCTCAGCGCTTTCCCTCTTACTCCTATGTCCTCTAGTGCCTGCACCAGGGTTTTGTGGGAGATGGTATCAAAGGCGGCACTCAAATCTAAAAGAATGAGTGCCGCCGTACGACCGCTATCCAGTTTCTGACGGATGGCTTCAGTAACCCCTAATAGGGTAGATTCCGTGGAGTGACCTCTTCTAAACCCTGACTGAGAGTGATGCAGTAGATTGTTATCATTGACAAAATCTGCCAGCTGTTTGTTCACATGCTTTTCCAGGATTTTCGAGAATATTGGCAGTAGCAATATTGGGCGAAAATTAGAGAAGACCTCTGGGTCGCCGTTTGCCTTTTTTAGTAGGGGGATTACCATAGCGCGCTTCCAGTCATCGGGTACTACAGCTTCCTGTAAGGAAGCGTTTAACAACGATCTGATCACATCCAGGATGAAATAATCCAGCTGCTTTAGAATAAACGCTGGAATCGGATCCTGAGGTGAGCCTGATCTGATGCTATTTAGTATTTGCACAAAAGTCGTGTTGTCTAGAGGTTGCCATCTACTAAGTACGTTCTCAGATGAGTTCTCTCTTATAGCTATGAGATTACATTGCAAGGGAGACAGGGACGGGGGTTTCTGGTTGGAGAGCCGCTCCGGCAAGGTCTTTTAAAACTTTAAAAAGAGTGCCAGGGTTGCTTTGTGCTACTAGAATAGTTTTTTTAGTATAGTTTCCTTTAGCTATTTTACAGGATAAATGGTAGTCATTAGGCGCTTGTTTATATATTTCTTTAGTGGCTGAAGCATAGTCTCTTCTCCACTGCCTCTCTAATTTTTTGCACTTACTTTTTTCTTCCCTTAATTTCTCTGTAAACCACGGAACTGGGGGATTACATGATTTTCGTTTGCTCAAAGTGAGCGGGACTATAGTGTGTGCAGCACTGGCTAGCCAGCTATTGATCTCTTTGTGGTCACTAATTTTGAGTTCCTTAAAAACAATGTCGGGGCTTGAGCAAATGATCTGTGTGTTGAGCTCATTCATATCAAGTTTTCGCCAATTTCTGGACCAGACGTCCGATCTAATCAGGTTTTTGATAGTGGGAACCCAAATATTAAAATGGATAAGGTAATGGTCAGACCATGGGATAGGTAATGCGGGCTCACATCTTATGCGATCGAAATTTGAAAAGACTGGATCTAATAGGTGACCTGCAATATGAGTGGGGCCATTGTTTCACAATTGGACATTAAGTGCTTCTAAATCCGAGAGAAGATTGAGGATCATAGGACAACTGCGATCCTCCAAATGCAGATTGAGATCTCCAAGAATTGAAAACATGGATGCTTCCATTAGAAGTGGGGTAATTACTTCCGATAGGGCCGCCAACTCAACTTCTTTATAAGATTATATCAATATAATATAGCCTTATAGCCTGCCGTAGAAGGCTATACCGGCTATTAAAGGCTCTCTCCACGCTTTGTGCATGCGTTCCGCCTGCGTGTTTCGGTGGATGTTGTGTATGTAGGTGCCATATCTGCCCCTCTGTCTAGGTTGGTACCCCAACGGTTCGCACTAACTGTGCGCATACTTGTATATTTTAGAAAAGGCACTGTGCGCTGTCCATCAATCTGACATCCTGTTTGACCAATCACACCTCTGAAATCCTGGTACATATTAGTTTACCAATGACTGTCATTCTAAGTTATAAGTAACCTTCCATCCTTGTACAAGTAAACTTTTAAGTAACCTCGCATCCTTCTAGACAAGGTTGACAGATTGCGGTATTTCCCGCACAATTGGGTGACTTTTTTCCCAGTTGTGCAGGAAAAACCGATGCCGGGCAGTGGGCTAGTTTTTGGGCTATATTGTAGTGTTTGTGCACAATTTACTGGCCTGGGCGGGCACCCACAAGAGGATACTGAGGTGTGATGCCATCACACCCTCTCAGCGTCAAATCAAAGTACAGGGCGTGCTACGAGAATGGTTACAAGTGGTCACTCATTGGAGATCCGATTCTGGGCCTGCCTCTGCGCATATGATAACCCTGCCCCCGTCTCTCTCTGTTGTTAATTGTTGGTACACACACTCACACTTGCACATGCGCCGTGCACGCCTGCCCACACTCCCCAGATGTCACCACCTAGCTTTCTTGTTATTACTAAGCCTGGAAGCCAATACATTAGCCAATGGGAGGTCCCCCAGGGCCGTCATTCTTGTAGAGCGCGAAAACGCTACCAATGACGGCCCTGGGCTTGGTTTGGTCAGCCCCTGCGGTTCCCATGTAATGTGGGCACTGACTTGAGCACGCTCTATTTTGCCTGCCTGTGCTGCGGTGACAGACAGACTCTCGTCATCGTCAATTGTACTATGAACTGTTTGCTCGAGTGGAGGAGGACTTGTGATACTCGACATGGTGTCACTGCTGCTGCCGCCCAGCCAGGCCACCATAGGTGCAGTGGTGGGGGCGCCCACGTCCAGCCCACCCCAGGCCCAGCCAAAGCCCCAGCTTTTGAAGACAAGACAAGAGACGACAGAAGCAAAGGTAGGAGAAGCCGTCACAACATCAGCCTCCGCTGTAAATTGTACCTGCATGATAGTGTTTTTTTTACTGCGTCACGTGGCCCTCCCAGCTCTGTTTTGCTTTATTATTGTGCACCACATGCTTTGTGCTTCATCGTATTTGCTCCCTTCTATCCTACCGTGACTTTTAATATTTATTGCTACCTCACATGGCCTTCCCAGGCCTCTATTCTTATTGATCGTATATGGTTGATCGTAATATTTCCTTCTGCGTCACGGGGCCCTCCTAGGCCTATTTCAAATAAAGTGTGCATGCATGAATTTCTGTGTTGTATTTATGTTACTCTTGATAGTAAAGTATACTATAAATACCAGGGCTGCTCATGTAAATGCTACTAGTGGGCCTGCAATAGTAATTGTGCCACCCACACAAGTAACCCTAGATATAAAAGTCAGGTTTGGCACTGCAGTGCCTGAGCGCCCTTTCTAAAACTGCCATGTTTTCAAACTGCATCCATTTGGCAGGCCTTACCCATCCCTTTGTATGGACTGTACTCTGTATCCCTCGCTTAAACTTTGTGGGCGTATTGAGCTGTGAAGACAGGGTGACAGTTGTTTTACTAATTATATATGCACACACCTTTATTGTCATTTATGTCTTCATACTTGAATGTGAGTATGTAAAATTTGTTCTTTACATCTATAATGCCTTTCTTTTAACGTTGTTTCCCGTTTATCTTCATTTTCCATAGAAATGGATGCCACTAAGTACCAAGAGCTTCTGGATTATATAAGCTGCAATGTGTATCCTCATGGTTTCAGTAAATTCCAGAAGCATGGATTGCGTAGAATATCTAAAAAATTCTCTGTTGACGGTAGTATAATTTTTTCACTATTGGCACATAATTTAAATGTCTAGATTAATGATGTTCTATTGGTTGGTGTAATTCTCTCCTATATAGGTGAGAAGTTAGTAGGTTGAAGAACAGTATGTGATTATGTCTTTCTGCACACAACATATTTTGCAAACTACATTAATGTAAGAAAGGTATTAGCTTTTTGTGTTTGAGAAAGGTTTGTGGTAGGTTGTTAAAGTAATTTCTTCTTAAAGAAATTTTACTTTTTCAAAACTTTTCAAAATTAGCAGAAAGCATGACGAGTGATAATTCTTCATCACCTGTTCCATCTTCATCACCTGTTCCATCTTCAGCACCTGAACCATCTTCAGCACCTGTACCAGCTACACCACGTTATCCATCTGCAGCATCTAGTCAATCTATATTCTTGAAAAACGTTTTGAATGTGTAGAAGAAACCAGTAAAAGAACGTTTGGAAGCAATAGTGTGGAGCTTTAAAATATACAACAGTTCTTTTTGGTCACTTAAAACGGACCAATGGATAGTTGATGAAGTTAGTTTCTGCTACATGTAAATTGTGCATACTATGGCTAGTAGCGTATGATGTACATGTTGGTTCCTCTTTAAAAGCTCATGTGCTTTCATATATTTTTACAGATAATTGATGCCTTCCTCTGAAATATGTTTGTCAAGACCAAATGTATGTATGTTTCCATTCCTAATACAGTTACCTATCTTTAAGTAATTTTCCATCAATGTGTGTACTGAAATTCTTCAATTTTAACCTTACTGTTTAGCAATATCAGCAACAGTGTCATTCTGTATCTTCCTCAGAAAATAACGTTCATCTACTTTTCGGGTAAATATTCATATCTGTTATGTGACTTTTCAGTGTTACTGGTGCAAAGCTATATTGAAAGTTAGTGATTCTTTGAATTATTGTTTGATAGAATTAAGTAACGTTTTGAAGACTGAAAATGTAAGCTGTTTATCAACGAAAGTTTGTCGATTTTGAATATATATTATGTTGAGATTCAAGTTTTCGAATTGTTGTATGTCTAAACCTATGTCTTTGGTATGTAATATAATACAGTTTTTCATGATTGCCATCTTTCATTCTTCAGATACCTTTTGACAAAATTTACACTGTTCTTTGCCCGGCAAATACAGCCTGTCATTAGATACTTTTGATAAGTGCAACTTTTTTTACATTTATCAATCTATTTAAGTTTGTCTGACCACTCGTATGGTCCTAACGCAGTTGCTCTAAAACCTATGATTGCTTTTCAACCTGAAACCTTTCGTGGTTAATTGTTTTTATGTACATTAACATTCAGGTTGGACTTTTGTTTAACATATACATTTGTTATTAAGTTTTCAGTTTGCAGAATGCTACCTAACTCAGCAGCCAGTTGCCCAGATTTTTACTTATGTAATATTTCTGGGGAATTATCGACTGAACATTGCAAAGGACCTAATGGAGTCATCAGGTTTGACTTTAATATTTCAATGATAAATAAGGTGTCACACTGTAGTGTTGTCCTGAACATTGGATTATTCTGTATTTTCTTTTTTCATAGAAGGTCTTTTATAGATAAAGAACCATTCTGGTGACCAAAATCACCAGACCCTTTCCGCACAGCTGTATGGCAGAGCTCCTTCTGCCTAAATTAAATCATCAAATACTTGTATTGGCTCCCATTTTGTTTAATTTTCATTCAATGTATTAATTCAACTCTTTCATTTCAATAAACTCTTTTTACACAAATTTTAAATCAACAGACAGTTGCCATTTTTCAATGCCCTAAGCTAGATATGTAATTTCCTGTCTACCCATAAACAAGAAAAATAATTGTATATTGAAATTAAAATTTCTTCCAATCCCAATACATTTCGGGAATGATCTCTTCGTCAGGGGCAGTGTGTCAGTTGATGTGGCTGACGGATGGCCATTCAATCTAGACTGCGTCACCAAGTTAAAATCCATAGAGCCCAATGATCTGAGTTCTATGATGTGTAACTCCTGTGTGAAGCTTCTTCAATGTGCAGACTGTTGCGTAACCAAACTTGCTCACAGCTTAGACTAGGAGTATTCTTGTAATAGCCGTTCACGATGTTAAAAAGCTGCCTGTCAAGGCTTCCCTTCAAAAGACGTTGGTTCCTCTTTCTCGCGGCTCTGAATTTTTACACGCGCTTCAAAGACTTCTCACGTTAGGGAATCGCCACCCCAATGATGGCGATTCCCAAACGTGAGGTTCACTTTAGAGGGTAGCGTCCTCTTTCCCTCCCAGCACGCCTTTAAGAATATTCATATAATCAGTCAAACACCAAATTTCTGGATTAAATGGAGTGCGCTACACAACCCACACTTCTTCTTTTATAGATAAAGGCATATCATTAGTTTTTAACATAGTATAGTAAGATATTGTCATTCTAGTTGTGAATTTTCAATAATGTTCGTAGTGAAGCCATTTGAATATGTTTGCAACAGTTGTGACTGTCTCTATTCCTGGATCTGAAAACACCTAGAATCATGCATGATATATTGCAAAATAAGTTTTGAATTGTTAGCATTGCTGTTATGATGTGCTAATGTACATCTTTTTTTACATTTAGAGTCTGTTGAAAAGTATTGTGGTGTCTGCAACCAAGATACTTCATCAATTTATATGCAAAACTTTATGGTAAGTACCATCAATGACTGTAGATGCTGAAGATCAAAATTAAGTGATATAAGTCCTTAGGGTGTTTTGGAGGCATTAAGTCTCCAGTTCACATTCGTCTGATGCAGGGTGTATCTTAGTATGACTCAGATAACTGAGGCATTTGCAAGGGTCTTTTCAGAGTTACGTCCGCCATGTTGGTTAGCTGGCTATGCACCCTTCCTAGTTATGGACTCATTACCACTTTTCCACTGAGTTTTGAGAGGTCACTATGTTTACTATGTAAATACATATAAAGTTTTCATTTCAAAAAGCTATTGACCTTTAAACAATGCAATGTTAATAAGAAGTTACTTTTCACTATCTTCCCAACAGACCCAATGTTTCCAATGCCACAGATGGGTCCACCTTGCATGTATCGAAACGAATGTAACACATAAAATAGAATTGGATGTCACTAAGTACAAAGTGTTTCTGTATTATGCAAACCCTAATGTGTCCCTTGAAGATTCCAGCGAAGTACAGACGCATACTCACTGAAACACAACAATCATTAGTAACCTGTAAAATTTTCCAAACAACACTTTCAAGGGGTGATCAATCCAAAAAATACTCCTTTGGCACAGCGAATATGGTGCGACACGTAAACAACGTGCACCCCAACAACTTTGCTTGAGCTGCAACACAGAGATTGCAGGACAACCCACTTGCTGCTGCACCAAGCACATCAACTGCTGCGACAGCATCTTCGGCAAGCAGTCGATACTCACATATTGATCTTGATTTTGGTAAACTTAAATTTCTATGCATTTATTGCGATTAACTTTTGTGTTACGTGGAACAGTCTATCGACCTGATAAAACACAGGAAACAGGAGCATCGCTGTCCTCAACATTAGTCATTAGACATTTATTGAGCTTTTTGTTGTAACAACTACCCCGGCGGAAGGCAGTGGGAAATTTGCACACTTGCTGCCTTTCTTGGCTGGGGTTATCAATTTTTCTTGAATTTCATATTCTGATTCAAACTCATGGCCCTTTATTGAGCCTTTTTGTTGTAACTACTTCCCCGGCTAAAGGCACTGGGTAATTTGCACACTTGCAGCCTTTCCTATTTTTTACATTATTCATCTTCCACTCGATCAACACATTCTCTACACGTACACACACCTACTTGCTGCCTTTCTTGGCTATGGTTATCAACTATTCTTCTATTTCATATTCGTATTCAAAGTGCAGGCCCTTTATCAAGCCTTTTTGTTGTAACAACTACCCCGGCCGAAGGCAGTAAGAAATGTGCACACTTGCTGCCTTTCTTGGCTGGGGTTATCAATTATTCTTGAATTTCATATTCTGATTCAAAGTCAAGGCTCTTTATCAAGCCTTTTTGTTATAGCTACTACCTTGGCCAACATAGAACACGACATGGCAGGACTATGGAAAGAATCTAAATCTACTGCACTACATCCCAAAAAGAAATGCTTACTGTGTAAGTGGCATTTTCCATCTGTAAGATATAAGATCTGTCAATAGTAAAGAAACATGTTCTCAGTGAAGTGAAATAAGTTTTTGTGATATATTGAAACAATTTTCACAACTTCTTTACTGTTGTTTGTTGTTACAGTGTTTTTTTGTTCCTCACGTTCAATATTTTAAGCTACACTGCAACTATTTTCACAACTTCATTACTGTAATATCGAGGTTTGTGGTGCTCACATAAAATATTTTGTGATACCTCGAAACTATTTTTAAAACTTGTTTACTATAATATCAGTGTTTGAAGTGCTTTCATAAAACATTTTTGGATACATTGCAACTATTCTAAAAAAATCTTTACTGTAATATCTGTGTTTGAGGTGGTAACAGAAAATATATGTGATACATTGTGCTGTATGGCTCACTACAATATTGAAACAGAAGTGTGATAGTGTTTGCTGGAAGTGTAAGGATACAGACTGGGGAATTGAAGGTATAAAATACAAGTTTGCCGGTGCATGGAAGAGTGCATGCATAGTCTATAGGGGTTTGAAGCAGTCCATGCCCTAAGGCCCACTTTCCATCATGAGTACTTGAGTACTAGCTGAATTATTACAATTCTGCAAGAAGAGTGTCTCAAACAATTATTATTATATATTAATACATTTATTCTTGTAACATCTCATAATTTAATGGAGCTTCTAAAAGAATTTCATCATGTATTTCATTTTTCTATTTATCAATTTCAAAAGTCATATGATCATACTCGATGTCATCTAATGTTTCCACAAAATCAGCATCCAAGGTTTCTTCTAGGAAATCACAGCTGATATCTGCAGCATTCATTTCTTCCTCTTCATTCTCGCTACCTATAAAAAGTATGTTCAGCTCTTCTATGACACTGTTACTAATTTCGAAACCGTCTTCCAAATTGTTTTGCTGATTTGCCATACTGAATTTCTTATGTTGTAGGTCCTTGTACAAAAACATAAACACTTCATTTTATTGTTACTGTAATATCAGCATATATGGTGATTCATATGAAATATATTAAATATTTATCTTGGAAATGAAGCAACAATATTTTGTACTTGAGTGTATATTATTTTGAAAACATTTGAAAAAGAAATACAATAAATACAGTGTCACTATGCATTGTGTCAAGTCCTTTATTTAGGAAATACAGGAATATGTTACCTTTGATTGTAATGACATACAAACCAAAACAAGCTAGAACACTGCAACTCAAGCATAGTACAAAGCATGTCATTGGAATGTTGGGTATTAGGATAACATACACAACTCACATATAAAATGATTTCAGAAACTTGCTACTTTTTCGATGATAAGGATTAGTAATGTCTTTCCAAGAAGATTTGAATATTTAAAAGGGTAAACTAAGAAGTAAAGAACAGAGGTAAGAGGTTACATCTCAGGATGCAAGAATGGATGAAAAGGGTGGTCAAAGGTCTGCATGTACAATCGCCAGTGGAGATGTTTTGAAGGCGGGTACACTCAAGGTGTTCTATAATGTGCAATATGTGGTGGCGGTACCACCACACAGAATGGACAATAGCAGATAAAATGATGGATTGTATGTGCTTGGACTATGAATGGAATACACTGTTGGAGGACCACGGTCAAGTGCAGAGATTAAATACTTAAGACATAGCAAACGAGGTGGCAACAAGGACCAGGAGGGTCCAACAGTGGTGGAGGCTGGGTTTCTTAACCCGTGTCCTACCGACTGTGTTGCAAGCTTAAAACAGTGACGACAGGAGTGCCTTACTTTGACTCCCCCATTACGTTGTCAATTAGGATGGAGGGAGGGAAAGGAAAGGAGTAAACTACATGTATACAAATGTACTGCTATGCTCAGGACACTGGATCAAGCACTAAATAAACAAAGTCAGATACAAAAGTAGATACACAAAAGAAGGCTGCACAAAAGATACACAAAGTAAAGATACACAAATAGGACAGCGAATCTTCAACACAAACTGGTAAGTCAGCAAAAGTACATGAAAACTAAGAACACTGCAACGGACGCTATGCTGTAGAACTCATTGTGATGAGAGGTAGAAAGATACTTTAATTAAAGCGGCATTTAAATAAAGAAAAAGTAAAAAAAGACACTTGGATGATAAAGTATGGGTAATACTCTGTTGCCCAACACAAAAAAGATTTTTCAGAAATGATATGTTCGAGTGTTTAAGGAGCTGCAAAGGGGGTCTACAAACACCATCACCCTAGTGAACACACACTGCCAACCTAGAATCTGCCTGTTTAAGCTCCCTTTAGACTTAGGGGGTACAGAAAACCACGGGGAGAAGAAATACTATCTGTTCCCCATCAACGGCAGCCGAACCCTAGTCAACACACACTGCCAACATACATTCATAGATTCAACATAGATAGTTACAAAAAATAGCCTCTATCACAAATATTTTATAATACACGGGGACCCCATCCCCCGGGGCTCAAATATAACATTGGGGACCATGGGGGGAACCCCAAAGCCCCACGGTCCCAGCCGGCTCCCCGCGTCGTTGGAGAGCCGGCATTTCTTTCTCTGACGAAAAGTAATCTGCTTTCCTACTTGAAAGAGACAGCAGGTAGACTTGCTCTCTCTTTCAAATAGAAAATCGGTTTGCTGTGGTAAAGTGGGAGCCGCAACACTCCCTCCCTACCATGACAAACAGCAGTGTCCCGAGGGTAGGCACCCCAGGACACTCCTGGGAGGTGCCGGACCCCAGGGCCATCAAGGGCTCCAGGAGGGAGGCCGCTCAACCCCCTCCCAACATTAAAAAGCCCCAAGGGGTGCAGGTCCCCGGGGCTGGAAGGTCATTTTACATATTACTGCACCAGGAAGGTGGCGGTCCCCGGGACGTGTGGGAGGGGGGAGGAGAGAGGGGGGCTGAAAACATACTTCAAAAAAATATATATTTTTAAAAAGCCCAAAGGGGGTGGCGGTCCCCGGGGCTGCGGGGGAGCCATGAGCCCCCCCCGCATACTTCAAAATAAAGCCCCGGGGAGTGGTGTTCCCCGGGGCTCGGGGGGCCTTACAAGACCCCAGTTATGGAAAAAAATTGCCCCTGAGGGCTAATTAAGAATAAAACAAACGTATTTTTTTTTCCTTTTCCACCGCGTACGCGTACCATAGGCGTACCCCGCCATTTTCTATTTAAAAAAAATATAATATTTTGGGCCTAAAGATCCATGTGGGACCCCCTGAGCGGGCCTAGAGGGTAATGATGTTTCTACCCTGCCCCCTTTTCTTATTTTTCAACTCTGTTTTACTGTTTTCTTGTGACTCGGTTCTACCGAGGCACAAGATGGCTGCCAACACTTCCTGGTTTGGAGTGTTGACAGACAGTTGACATCCAATCAACATGCAGCTCGTGCTCGTAATTGTACGATTTTCGGTACACTTACTGTATGCCTAAGGAGAGCTAAAAACATACTTTTGTAAAAAATTTTTTTAAAGAAAGCCCGAGTGGCTTTCCCCGGGGCTCGGGGGGCCTTACAAGACCCCCATTATGGAAAAAAATTGCCCCCGGGATTTGGCCCCCCCGGGGGCTAATTAAGAATAAAACGAACTTCTAGTTTTTTTTCCTTTTCCACCACGTACGTGTACCATACGCGTACCCCGCCTTTTTTTATTTTAAATAAAAAAAATAATACTTTTGGGCATAAAGATCCATGTGGGACCCCCTGAGCAGGCCTAGAGGGTCAGGATGTTTCTACCCTGCCCCCTTTTCTTATTTTTCAACTTTGTTTTACTGTTTTCTTGTGACTAGGTTCTACCGAGGCACAAGATGGCTGCCAACACTTACTGGTTTGGAGTGTTGACAGACAGTTGACATCCAATAAACATGCAGCTCGTGCTTGTAATTGTACGGATTTCGGTACGCGTACAGTACTTCGTCTCAAGATACCACTATGATTTTACTTTTGATTTTCTCAGGAAGTACTGAACGGATTTACACCATCTGCGAACTGAACTCTACCTTTTTGCCAAATTTGGTGTAATTCCGTCCAGTCATTCGGGCTGTAGCCCTGGCTAAAGGTCCGTATGGAAATTTGCATGGGGAAAACATGTTTTGGGACCCCCCTTTTTTCTCGGCCCCTCTTGACGAATCATCCCCAAACTTTCAGGGAAGGAGTGGAGCGGAGCAGGCCATTTTCTTAGAGAATTTCGCGAAGATTCGCCCACCACCGCCAACATTATTCCAAATAGAATGTTATGGATTTCCTATGGAAACTAGGTCCTAACTATAACTACCTACTGGCGACAGCCAGTAGGTAATATATATATATATATAAATATATAAGACACAATCTCAGCATTCTCTCACCAGGAGCCCATATTCTGGATACCAACGGCGCAGAAGAAGAGAGGAAGACCCAGGGTGCAGGTGAGCACTGATTTTATTCAGTAGCGTGGAAGGCACACCTCAGCATAACATTTCGGCCTGCACAGAGGCCTTGGTCACATGACGCATAGGGGAGGGAAGGCAAAATTTAAAGTGCAAGTGCAAAATTAATTAAGCCGTGATTGGTTGCATTGGTCAGATGCTTCTGCAGTAAGTTCATAAACATGAAAAACATACTGAAAGGCTGCTCCAACTTGCGGGATAATCCCCGTTTAAATAACTCTACATGTGCAAATTCAATAGGGTGTAGACAGTAATATCCAGGATTATGGTTTTGTAGGCAACCAATATAAAGGCATATTCACATGGTAAAATATTCTAATGGTAAAATATTCATTCGGAATTATACATTTGTAAAATGTTATCAATGATTGTATACCAGATAAAATTCATCAATGTAAAACCAGAATAAAACCGTACAAAAGTTAGAATGAAACTTAGCTTATGATAGAAAAACACCCTAATATACATATTTGAATATTGCACATTGGTGATGATGGGCATATACTATTTTGTCTGTGCCATGGAGGAGATAATACCTGTCTAAATACATTATCGCAGCCTCCCATGTTAATAAAAACGGTAATATCATCACTTTGCCAGCCTTCACCGAGAGCAATTGATATTACAACCAAAGTGGCAGTGCAAAGTGATAAGTGTCAAATGAATTTGTTTTCAATACTACTATTGTTTCAGTCTTAAAACATAGCCTAATCCTAGGCTATGATGTACGACTATTGTGTCCACATTGCTCATCAGACATAGGGCCAAAGAGGTTATGACAGTTAAATAACCCTATGTACACTTCTCCGGGATCTACCATGAATTAAGCCCCTGGAATATGGTTCATCTGCATTTATAGGACTAATGAGAGGGGAGAGAGGTTTCAAAGGCAGGTATAAAAGTCCTCTGTTGAGTTGAGACCACCTGGGGTTTTGCTGTCCATCTCTAGGATGTACCTGGTCTCTAACTTTCTCAAAGCTCCCTCTCTATCCCCTCCTCTCCTAAGGGGGCCCACAGAATCAATGGCATAGTATTTTAATAATGCACTGTTATTATTGTGACACTCTTTGAAGTGTCGTGCTACCGGATTCGCAGAGTCGTTGGTATTAATGGCTCGTATGTGCTGGAGTATCCTCTTGTGAACCTGCAACTTGGTGCTACCAATATATCGCAGGCCACAAGGACACTCCAGCACATACACCACAAATTCGCTCTTACACGTAAGTTGTTTGTTAATTTTGCGTGGGGTAGCAGAGAAGGGAACAGTATATTCTGATTTACTGACCCCCATTAAGGCAGGCCTTACAGCTGGAGCATTTTCTAAAGCCCTTGCTTTTGTCCAACCAGTTTTTATGTGCAACCACCTCAGGGCTGGACTTGACCAGGGCATCCTGCATAGAATATGCTTTCCTAAAGGTGATTGAGGGCTTGCCCGGCATTTTTCCTCCGATAACGGGGTCACATCTGATTAGATCCCAATGTTTCATCACAGTTTTTCTAAGTGCACCATGTTGCCTATTGTAGGCCCAGATGAGTCACACAGACTGTTCTTGTGTCACCACGGGTATGGGTTTTTGTTTGCGTTCCAAGACCAAATTGCGGGGTAAGGCATTTGCTTTACACATAGTTTTATCAATTTCGCCCGCCTTATAGCCCCTAGCCAAAAATCTAATTTTACTAGCCTCCTGGGCTTGGCTGCATTGTGCATCAGTACTGCACAATCGTCTAATTCGGAGCATCTCCCCTTAGGGGATGCTTCGGATAAGATGGGCGGGGTAATGGCTGCTGGCATGAAGCACAGTGTACCCTGCCGTTGGCTTCCTGTATAGTTTCGTCTGTAGCTTGCCCTTGCTGATCTCAATGGTGATATCAAGAAAATGAACCTGCGATTGGCTGATGTCTGATGTGAACTCCAAGTTGTAATTATTGCTGTTAAGAGTGCCAATGAACTGCTCAGCTTGTGTGAGTGTACCACGCCAAATTAAGAACACATCGTCAATAAAACAATACCACTGAACAATGGAACATGCAGCAATGTCAGCGTGCTCACCATAGAGGACCTGTCTCTCCCAGTAGCCCATATGCAAACAGGCATAACTGGGAGAGAAACAGGCCCCCATGGCTGCCCCCCTGACTTGCTGAAAATATTGGTTGTTGAACATAAAGAAATTATGATTCAGACAAAAGGTTATCATAGACAAAATCATCCTATTATGTTCTGACATGATTATAGGTCTTTGTCCCAAATAAAATTCAATAGTTCTAATTCCATCCCGGTGCACAATACTGGTGTAGAATGATGTTACATATAACGTTATTAGCCACAATTTGGGTCCCACTCAATATCCTTATTTTTGCGGAGGAAATCATTGGAATCTTGGACAAAAGATGGTAAATTTTGCACATGTTCTTGTAGGAATGAGTCCACATAAATTGTTGTATTTTCCAACAATCCCCCGCAGGCTGCAATGATAGGTCTACCAGGAGGTTTAGCTGAATCCTTATGAATTTTTGGGATCAGATACAGTACAGGCGTGATGGGGTGGTCATTTTTAAAAAATTTCAATTCATCCATACTGATGAGACCATATGACCGCCACCCCATCAACAAGGAGTAGAAGTCTGTCTGGGCTTTTTTCACCACCCCCACATCACAATGTCTATTGCAATCAGGATTGTTCAATTGAAAGAGGGCTTCTTCCAGATAAAGTTGTCTCGGCCACAGAACAATATTGCTCCCTTTATCTGACTGCCTGACAATGATATTGCCATCTTGCTGAATCTTTCTAACCAGTTTTAGATATTGATCGTTCTGCTGGTATTTGTGTTGCTTAGTTTTGAGCATTTTGGTATACAGCACCTTGATGTCTTTAATGGCTGCCTCATGGAAAATGTCTATATTGTCATACAACATGACAGGCGTATAGGTAGAGCGTGGTTTGAAGTTAGTTAGGCCCCCTAAGTTGGTATTCGGCTGTTCAGGTATAGTCTGAGATATTGATTGTTCATGTCTGAGGGACTCCATGTCATGTAACAACGGGGCCTCGCGCGCCAAGAGCCCGTGGTTATCTATTTCTACTCGCGCCCCAGTAGTCCGTGTTTTATTCCCAGCAAAATGTTTTTTAAGCTTCAATTTGCTGACAAATTTGTATAAATCTATCCTAATATTGGCATAATTGAAGTCACTAGGAGGACAATAAGTCAGTCCCATCGACAGAATACGCAGTTCAGATTTAGAAAATGCAATATTAGTCAGATTTAAGACAGAGAGGGCAGTACCTGCTATTACCGATGAATTACTTACTTCTTGTTCCACCACCTGTTGAATTTTTTCTTTTTTTGTTGACTTATTACTTGAGTTGGCTTTTCGGCGTTCGTAGCGCTTTGCGTTGCGGCTTTTGCTTTTTGTTGCACTGATACCCCAGGGCGAAGAGTCTTGCGTCTGTCCTTCCGTAGACACTCCACCTCCTGTGCTAGCGAAAGCCGGGTAAACCCCAACTGGGGTTCAACCTGCGAAGTATTGGAATCCGTGTCACTGTTTATACTAGAGCTGAGATTGGATTCAGGAATGTTATCTTCTTGGGCTGAACCAGGCATGGCTTTGGTAGTAGGTGGTTGAGGAAGAGAGACAGGCTTAAATGTTTTGCTGACTTTTATAGCGTCATATTTTTTTACAAACGTAAAAACTCGCCCCTCAGCATAGTCAGCCTTATCACGTTGAAACTTGTAAGTTTTCCTTTTCCTAATTGTTTCTTCCTCTTTCTGTAGCCTTGCCATCATTTCACTTCTTAGCTTAGTACATTCAGCAATTTCCTCAGTGCACATAGCTTCAATCTCAGCATTCAATTCCTCAATTTTAGCTTGAGTTTTCACACGGTCACTATCCGCATAACGCACCAGTATCTGCACCAGTCGACGGGAGGAGTCAAGGTTGCACTCTGCCCACTCCCTGAGCATATCTGGGTCAGGGTCTTCATAGCTGGGGGCTAGCATGACTCGCAGCCCCCTTGGTATTCTATTAACCTCCAGATAGCGGCTCAGGGAGCGGTGCTCCCACCATTTTGATTTTTCACACCTCATTAATTTCTCAAGTTTTTTTAACTTCTCACGGGTGCTGGCGTTTTCACTTTCCGCTGTTACCTGCGATGTGGACACAGTCACGTCCCCGGCCGGGGAATCGTCAAACGCATTGAGAGCTGCCAACTCCCTCCCACGTAGAGCGTCTGCTGACATGGCACTCCCCAGGTGTTTTTTTCACGCACAATGCGTACTCACAGTTTCAATAACGGCTTGGTCAAATACTTTCCGTTATCCAACTTGGCACAAACTTCCTCACTGGCTCAATCTTTAAACGTGACGGCTTCACGAAACCGGGCTCCGGTGCAGCTAGAGACAGCCGTCCCAGCGCTCCTCGCCTGGCTCACGTTACTGCCACCGTATGCAGCGTCCGGGTGCTGGAGCAGTTACTCCCCAACGGCAGGCACTAATCGACTTCCGGGTCAACAGAGGTCTTGGCTTCCTGCTACTCCGCCACTTGAGAAGGAAGGGGTCATCCAAAACCGGAGAAGCTCGTAACCGGTTGTAGAGATAAGACACAATCTCAGCATTCTCTCACCAGGAGCCCATATTCTGGATACCAACGGCGCAGAAGAAGAGAGGAAGACCCAGGGTGCAGGTGAGCAGTGATTTTATTCAGTAGCGTGGAAGGCCCACCTCAGCATAACGTTTTGGCCTGCACAGAGGCCTTGGTCACATGACGCATAGGGGAGGGAAGGCAAAATTTAAAGTGCAAGTGCAAAATTAATAAAGGCGTGATTGGTTGCATTGGTCAGATGCTTCTGCAGTAAGTTCATAAACATGAAAAACATACTGTAAGGCTGCTCCAAATTGCGGGATAATCCCCTTTTAAATAACTCTACATGTGCAAAATCAATAGGGTGTAGACAGTAATATCCAGGATTAAGGTTTTGTAGGCAACCAATATAAAGGCATATTCACATGGTAAAATATTCTAATGGTAAAATATTCATTCGGAATTATACATTTGTAAAATGTTATCAATGATTGAATACCAGATAAAATTCATCAATGTAAAACCAGGATAAAACCGTACAAAAGTTAGAATGAAACTTAACTTATGATAGAAAAACACCCTAATATACATATTTGAATATTGCACATTGGTGATGATGGGCATATACTATTTTGTCTGTGCCATGGAGGAGATAATACCTGTCTAAATACATAAATATATATGTATATGTATATATATATATATATATATATTACCTACTGGCGGTCGCCAGTAGGTATATATAGTTAGGATTTTTTCTCTATGGGATTTTTGAAAATTCTATGTCTAATAACTTTGCCGTTTGTGGACGGAATTGGCTGAAATTTTCAGGAAAATGGCACATTTTGTTTCTGAGCAGCCTTTGAAAATTTGGGGGGGGTTCGTCAAGGGGGGGCCGAGAAAAAAGGGGGGTCCCAAAACGCGTTTTTCCCATGTTAATTTCCATAGGGCGGTTGGCCTCACTTTTAGCCCGAACGGCTGAATGGATTTGCACGAAACTTGGCAAAATTGTAGGGACTGGTAGCCCGATGTGCCTTTTGTAGGTCTCAATATATGTGCTCCAGTGGATTTTGAGAAATTAACGTTTAAAAAAAGATATATATCTGTAACAGCGGACCGGGCAGCGGCCCAGGACGCGTACTTTTCGCGCAACGGAGCTTTGTGAAGCGAAGCTGATTGGTTCTCCGGCGTCTGTCAACATTCCAAACAGTCCGTAGCGGCCGCCATCTTGTCTCTCGGTAGGATCGAGAGACAAGAGGAGGCGAAAGCGAAGGGGCAAATGACCATAAGGGGGAATAGTAGATCCTCGCTGACCCCCTAGGTTTGATGTGGAGGTTTTAAAAGGGCCCCGCGGGGCAAAAAAAAAAATAATAATAATAATCGAACGGCTGAATGGATTTGCACGAAACTTGGCAAAATTGTAGGGACTGGTAGCCCGATGTGCCTTTGCTAGGTCTCAATATATGTGCTCCAGTGGATTTTGAGAAATTAACGTTCAAAAAAAGATATATATCTGTAACAGCGCTCCGCTTCGCGTACTTTTCGCGTTACGGAGGTTTGCGAAGCTGATTGGTTTTTCGGCGTCTGTAAACATTCCAAACAGTCCGTAGCGGCCGCCATCTTGTCTCTCGGTAGGATCGAGAGACAAGAGGAGGCCAAAGCGAAGGGGCAAATGACCATAAGGGGGCATAGTAGATCGTCCCTGACCCCCTAGGTTTGATGTGGAGGCTTTGAAAGGTTCTCGCAGGGCAAAAAAATATATACCGTTTTTTTAGTTTTTTTGCGTGGAGTGCGCTCGGTTCGCGAACCGGGAAGCGTTCTGGGGAGCGTACTTTCTTGAAAATTAGTGAAAAAAGTTAGAGTACAATAATAATTGTGAGTGATCAGATGTAGGGTAGCTCTGAGAAGAGCTTTTGGGTTTATGGTACATTTAGGTACTTATAAGTAGGTACCAATGCACATTCTTAAATTCAGAGTGAAAACTCTGTTGCCCTCATCTGAGAAGTGAACTCCATCTCCTCTGTAGATATCTTGCATGTCGTAACGCAAGTTATTGTTGTAGAGGGAGCCCATTCCATGGTCTCTCATGTAAGCTGAAACAGATTTGTTTACATGCTTCCTCGACTTCTCAATTTGTGGACAAAATTGGTTTGACCACCTCCATTTCTGTCTTTGGCATATATTTGAATATACCAAGGCAGTCTGAGGAAAAAGTGCCATCAATTGCTCAAAGGTGTCCTTTAAAAGCATTTCCAGACCTACCCCAGTCAAAGTGCCCAAATCATTACCTCCACAGTGCACAATTAACAGGTCAGGTTTGGGCAAATGCATAAAGGTTTTCACCAATGGTATCAATTGGTGACATTTTAATCCTCTGTGGCCAAACCACTTAATTTCCACATCTTGTAAATTGAGGTTAGGTAAATTCCTGTTTTCAGCGTACCTTTGAGCCCAATATATGTAACTATGTCCAACAATCCAGACAGAAAACATGGCGAGAGAAGGTTCTGCTGCAGTCAGATGAAGTGTGGCAATGAAATGGCAGTTGAAAAAATGAGAGTGTAAAATGAAAAAAACTGAGGAGTTTCTGTGTTAATGAAGCAGTAAGAGTGATTGGTGGATTTTGATTGCTGAAAACAGAAAGTTAGTGTGAATGGATGAGTTCGTTGAAAGATGTATTTTGAGTGGCGAAGAAAAAATCATTAAATGAAAGAATGCTCTGGATATGCAGGTGCACTGAGAGTTCAGAGTTCAATTGCAACATTGTTGTGTGAGAGGTCTTGCAAGAGGTGGTTGCTATGCAGAAAAAGCAGAGAGGGGGCAGAGGGGGGAAGGGTTTTGCTTTGAAAAAAAGTGAGGGAAGAGTTTTGATTGGGTGACATGAGAGATATGTGTGAGGAATTACAGCATTTCTGTGCTTTTGATAGCTGCAGACTCTGGAGTGAATACCTTTTGCTCTGCTGAAGACAAATTGGTGTGTTTCTGAGACTGTTTTGAAACTCAAAGTATTTGCTAAGGTGAGAAAAGATTTCTTTAATTTAGATAGAAAATAGTGTGCTTTAAGGAGAAAATTATGAAGAAAGTTGTGTTTTTCAAATGTTGCTTTGTCTCAAGTGTTTCACAAATAGATTTTGTTTCTTTGAGAAATTGTAATTGGAGAAAATGTGAAGTATTAGTACTGACAGGGCTTTTATGTGCATAGGAGCTGTGGAGTGTTTTCAAATTATGACTTGTAAATCGTTTTTGAGAAAAAGCAATGGTTTTAATATTGATGAGAAGGACATAATGGTGTCTGCTTCTTTATAAGGTAATTGAGAGTCTGTGATGTTATTTTTCCCATTTCAATGTAAGAAGTTTGTCTGTGGAGCAAATTGCTTGTAAATATGCTCCCACCTGTGCATGGCAAATTTAGATTTTGAATGTTTCCGTTACATAGGCATGTTAAAGGTGACGGAAAATGCTGCAAAGGCAATCAAAAAATGCTTTTATGTGTCTTAAGGACATTTTAAGTCATTTCCCCATGTGCAGTGTTTTCAAATTATGAGTTGAAAATCGTTTTTGAGGTAAAGGAATGTTTTCAAAATTTATGTGCGCCATATGACCCCAAATTTCTTTTTCAGGGGTGCAGCAGGGTGTTCTTGAGACACCCCTGCACCGTCGGAAAAATTCGTAATTTGCGATGAGGTAATTGCTAATCGCAAATTGACCGGTATGCGAAGGAGGCACTACAGGTCCAGAGCAGGCTCAACCCAGAATTACTGGTCAAGCCTTTGCCACCTCCCAACCTTGAGGTCAGACTGAGCAAAAACTTGCGTGGTCTTGAGAAGGGAATCCCCCTCTCACACGTAGATACACTTTAGGGCGTGTAGACACATAGTCTCCCCTACACCCCCATTAGGTAATTTGCACTCACTTATTTTAGGTCCTGAAGAAAGCCAGTCTAGTCATAAGGCACTGGCTGAAACATGTTGACCCATTGGATGTGAGAGGTCGTAACTCACCCCTTACATCCCCTTGCCTTATTTTTAACCGCTAACGGAGGCCCAGGTATTAAAGTCTAATTTTACCTTCGGGTACTGGGACCACCATCCAGCCGTTTTAACATCACTCCCTTAACTATCTTCACCACACACTCAGTAATATACCAGCTCCGCTATAGTCAGGCGTTGAAGCACACCCGGGGCACGCTAGGTGCCACTGGGTGGGCCCGATGATGAAGCATGCCACCAACTAGGTTGGTGGGTGAGGGCTTTTTGAACACACCTGCTGGGTGTTCACACTCCGTGACAAAACATACCAGAGTCTTCCCCCTCCCCTAAAGTAACTTGAGCTAGTCTCTTTTTGATTTAATCATAATCGCAAATTGTACCTTCATTCCTATGGGCCTCCTGCTGCATGGAAATGAATGGGTAATTTGTAATTAGCAAATAGGTCATCGCAAACTAGGAATGGTAAAGAATCGCTATTTATTTCTTAAAGTTCGCTATTTAGGAAATGCAAAAAACTTTGATGATACATATGGCGGTTTATCTCTAACAAGATAAGAAGCATAGGGATAGATTTATGATGACTGGCGCATCATTAGGGATGTGTTAGTGATTCTGTGCCGCTGTTCCGTCACCTATGGTGTGCTGCATTTACAATGCGGCGCATCATGGGGCAAAAACAGCACAGATGCGTGACGTATTTGTGCCGTAAAGTTGGCGCATTGCTGGAGTTGTATCGCAAGTGTGATGAAGCTCCAGTAAGGTTGAGGGGTGCCCCTGTCGCAGGGTTTCTGTTCTGACACAGAACTGTGGACAGAGGATTGGAACCTCGGCGAATTAGGGTGTCCCAAAACTCACCTTAGTAATCCATATGCCGTGCTTAATATCGCCAACGGCATTGTGCCATAATATTCTAGCATGCGATTGCGGAACAGTGTCAGCAGCTGCAGGGCGGGAGCTTGCACAGGAGGGACATCCATATTTAAAAATGTAAAAAAGCACAAGAGCGTCCGCTGGTAATGCAAGTAAAAATGGGAATCCACGAAGCAGAGTGGAAAAAATAGAATGTAAGAAAGCAGGGATGACTCCAAAGATTTTTTCAAATGAAGTCACGAGACCACTGGTAACAACTTTAAAAAAGTGCGCCAGGCTCTTTGTGGAGGATGCGTTAGAGATAGTCCGAACCATCTTGCTGAAATGGAAAGGCGAATCTGTATTTAAAAGGGTCTGCAGCTCTGTACGGGTGTTCGCTGTGTGAAGGACGAAAGTTTCACGGGCCGAACTCAAGGCCACCTCTCTCTGAGACAAAATAGCTCTTATTCTTGCCATGCCGTTGAAATGTGCTGCCAAGGTTGGTATTTGTGGCCAGATTGAAAACTCCCTATGTTCATGTGTGGGAGGAAATAGAACATTTCTGCAACAAATAACCCGTTCATTTACTGTTACGATAAAATGAATACTTTTAATTAACCCAGAACAATCTTCATTATTGAGCATCAAATAACTACCATTTTCCAAGAACTTGAACGTGGGGATGATAGCAGGAACTGGTGTGCCTTGCAACACGCAAGCCATATTTGGTCGGTGTTTGTTGCATGAACCGTGTAACTGTATGTGCCTACACATTAGTGAATGATCTGGCGTCTCAGTGCATTCCTCTCCATTCAGATAAAGTTCTCGATCATCTTTGAAAATCTGTATGTGTATGGAAGCGACCAGACTTGATGAAGAAAACCACTACCTAAAGGTTAATAACGACCTATTGGTATATATTTCATACAATTTGAAAACTTATATAAAGCAAAAGGCAGCGTTATTAAACCGTGGATAAGGCACGTTGCCAAAGCAGTCAACCTTTTGGATTTATACTGGAAATGTTAAAGGAAGAATTACGGAGTAGGGCCTGTAAATCTTTAATAGACAACGAGTAAAATTACTCCAACCATCGTATTCCTCTAACTCCGGGATAGTAGGGGTGTTTAATTTTTTAGAAGTAGCCAATCCAAAGCATTTGGTCTGGGAAATTGTTTCATTCACAAACAACATATGTTTTGGGATGAGACATGCACGGTGGAAAGCCTCAGTGCCTTGTACCTGCCAGGTTCGTGAACCCCAAACTGATGTAGATCCTGGATATTTTTACTCTGTATTACGTTAGCATGGTCTCATTACTGGTTTAAACGCCATTTTTCCTTTTTTGTAACTTCTGCACACGACACTTAGTTGTTGCTTTAGCTTTCAGCCTACCTGCGTCAAGATCTATGCCTGCTTCAAGCAGGCGCAGGGTTTTGATGTAGCTTTGTCCTATCTGATTGTAAATGCGGCACACCGTGGGTGGCAGAGCAGCGGTGCACGTTAACTGGTGCATCCCTGGGGATGTGCTAGTTAATATAAATCTGCCCCTTTACATTTAATTATGTGCAGGGGACACAGAGTAGGTGAGGTTTATCCAAGGTTAAGAAGAGATGAGTCCTGTTCAGTGAAAAATTGGAGATAGGCTTCAGTATATTATATACTTAAGTAGTGTGTTAAGTTTTTGATGACTGTTATTAATTTACTGTTGGGTAATAGTGGTTAATAACATTTTTTATTATATTTTACCACAGATTCAACTGCAGATTATTTCAAGATTTTAGGATGCCTAGCAAAGAAAGAGTAAGAAAGGCTGGAAAACGTCAAAGACAGCAGGAGCATGGAATATTGCAGCAGTCCTCTAACAAAAAGATTTGTCAAGTCACCAAGAAAGCACCGGGTAAGAGTCGAAAAACAGTCATAAGAAATATGTGTAGTAAAAAAAATATTACTACAGAAAATGTTTCACTCCAGAAAAGGAGAATGAATTCAAATGGTAAGGAAAGGCCAATGAGAAATGTTACTGCTAGAGTAAGAGATAACTCTATGCATGAAAGTAGAAGGAAACAACAGTTTAGGGATATTCGTAAACGAATGTTCCGCAACAGGATAATTGGGAATTTGTTAAAAAATATTAAGAAAGGTCAGCAGAAAGTGGTTTTTTATAAGAGAAAAAAAATAGTTGAGAAAGTTATTGATCAGGCATTTGAAATTAAACGTAAGTTATTTATTTTGACAATCAATAGAATTAGGAAGCTAAACAAGGTAATTTATGATTTCAAAAGAAATAGTAGATGGAAGAGAATAGTTAATCGTAGTAATTTTTGTGAAGTTTTTTCTGGAGAATGGATGCATAGTTCAAGCTCTGAGGCATTTTTTAATGAGGAGAGTTATTTCCAGGATAATGATTTGGTGCATGCAGTTGACACCAGTGGTCGAGCTTATGAAGTGAAAGATGGTTGTCCAGTTGAAAAAGAAAAACTTGTGAGAACAGAGATAGAAGAGGTGTTAGGTAATGAGGTTTTAGGGAGACGTCCTAAGGGTCCTGTGTACACCTGGAAGTGTAGTAGTATTTGCAGTGTACGACAGGATTCCATCAATTTGCTTTGTGATTTTATACGGTCATTTAGTAAGAAAAGTTTGAAGCAGAAAATGAAGTTGTTGCAAGAATTAGATCCTTGCAGAGTGAGAGAAGTGATAGGTTTGCATGGTCATTCACTGGCTTGTCTTTCCAGGAGAGTATGCCAGAGTGTTTTTCATCATTTCAGGATGCTAGCAGTGCATCATAATAAAGTGAGGAAATTAGTTAGAATGTTGTATTATGCTAAGAGTCCAGCAATTATGCTTAAACAATTATGCGCTGCTCTTTTGCATGGTTCTGAAATAGATGTGAAGAATATATGTGAAGAAATTGAGTTTTGTTACTTTGGAAGTAAAGAGGAGAATGTTGAAATTGACCAAGAAGAAGAGAGTAATGTGGAAGATAGTGTACAGGTTTCCAGTACAGATAATTTCCAGAGGGAAATTGCGACGTTTGAGGTGAAATCAAGTGAGAGGCCAAATTTCACTTGTGTGTGTTGTCGACGCACTTATTATAAGAATCAGACTAAGTTAGTGGATTTATATGGAAAAAGTGAAAGGGAAAATAATAGTGAATGGAAGGATTTTACAACATACTTGATGGTAGAAAATTGTTTTGATTTGAGATTGGATCAACGTGTGTGTACTTATTGTTGTAACAAATTAAATCAAAACCAGATGCCTGCTAGAGCAGTTCATAATAATCTGGAATTGGTTGAAATTCCTTCTGAATTGAAGGATTTAAATACTTATGAATCTATTTTGATTCAAAGTATCCATCCCTTTCAGGCTATTGTAAGAATGGAGCCAAAGACAGGGAAATTGCCTCCATCAGATTTACAGAGAGGATTAAAGGGAAGAGTTGTTTATTTGCCTCTAGATTTGAAGAAAAACATTAACACAATTGGAGTAGAAAAAGTGGAAGAGGAACCTCTGGTTATCTTAGTTAATGGGGTTCCGACAAAGAATAAGAAAATATGGCAAGATTTAGTAGATGTTAGGAAAGTCAAAAGGGCAACATTGTATTTGAAAAAATATAATAAATACTATAAAAATGTATATGTTGCAGAAGAGGAAGTAAGTGAGGAAGAGGATAGCGATTTGTGTGCTGGTCAAATTGAGAAAGTAGAACCCTCTACTAGTGAAGAAATATATGAACATTATAGTGTTCATCCTTTGCATTCCAAGGAAGTCATGGGGAATGCTATTGAGTTGTTTCAAATGAAACAAGCGAAAGGGAGTCCCATTAGTGTTTGGGAGGAAAGTTTGGAAGCTCGGTGTTTCCCACAGCTTTTTCCAACAGGTCAGGGAGGAAGATATGATGAGCGACCTCATCAAATTCCTGCTTCTGAATACCGGACTTTGCGATTGTATGCAGGAGATCCTAGGTTTCGACAATGCATTCCTTATTTGTTTCATCTCCTGTTTGAAAGCGATCTGTCTGGACTGTCATATGCAGTGAACCACATCTTGAAAAGTGGTATACACATGCAAAACATCTCGGCAAGTGACTTTATGGATAAAGTCAATGTCCAAGACAGTATTTTGGATTCTCACCTGATTAATCTTATGGCGTGTCAGCGTGGTACTAATGAGTACTGGTACCGTCGTCATGGTGATTTAAAATGTATGCTGAGGAACTTAGGAACTCCCACATGGTTCCTCACTTTGAGCTGTGCTGAGTATGGCTGGGAAGACTTACTTGAATTTCTACGAGAGGCAAATGCTAACGTAGAAAACATCGAATTCAAGACACCCGGAGAACTGTGCTCTTTGGATCCAGTCAATGTATGTAGGTACTTCAATCATAGATTTGAAGGTATGATGTCTTTCATCATGAATAAGAAGAATCCACCTCTTGGAGAGGTGTTGGATTTCTTCTGGAGGAAGGAGTACCAAGCAAGAGGTGCTCCTCATATACATATGTTGCTGTGGATCAAGGATGCACCTAAATTTGGAACAGATGCAGACGACTCAGTGATGAGTTTCATAGAACAGTATTCTACGTGTGCTGTTCCAAACGCAAAGGAGAAAAAAAGCCTAAGAGAAAAAGTTCTACGTTTCCAAAGCCATCGATGTGGAAAGTACTGTCGTCGTATATTCCGGAACAAAGACAAGTTCTACACCAAATGTCGTTTCGGCTTTCCACGATCGGTGATTTCTAAAGGAAGAGTGAACAGTTTGATGTCTTCGCTGCGACATAATGTGATGAAGAAATCACCTAAAAACACATACAATTTGAAGAGGAACGAAGAGTCTAAGTACATCAACGACTACAACCCGGTGATTTTGTCCATGTGGAATGCTAACATGGATATACAGTTTGTGGCTGATAACTGTATGGCTGTGGCTAGGTATGTGACATCTTACATCACCAAAAAAGAGAAGACAGAATTGAAGGATATGTGGGAGGACATTTCCCATGAAAAGAGCCTCAGCAAGAAGTTGTACAGTTTCAGTCTGAAGATGTTGTCGCATCGAGAAATCGGAGCTTACGAATGTTCTGACCGGTTGTCTTCAGCAAGTCTCTATGCCAAGTCCAGGAGTATCGTTTGGGCGAGTGTTGGTCTTGCTGCAACGCGTAATCGAGTTCTGAAACCTGTGCGGGAAATTGAGTATTTGGCGGAAAAGGAGCCAAACAGTACCGACATTTTGAAGAGCAACATGTTGGATACATATTATCCAAATCGAAGCAGTCACCTCGAGAATGTTTGTCTGTATGAGGTTCTGCAAAATTACATATTCAAGAGGAACATCAAAGAAGATACTGAGAAAGGAGTGTATGCTGTAATAGGAAGTGAGGGATGTCTGGTCAAGCAAAGAAAATGCCACTTGATAAACCATCGAAAATTGAGTGGCGAATCTCCTGAAAAAAAGGAGTTTTTCTATTTAGCACTTTTGCAACTTTTTAAGCCTTGGCGTGCAGAAGAGGAACTGCTTGGAGATTTCCTTTGTTACGAAGACTCATTCAATGCTGCCAAGGAGACCATAGAATGTCCTGCTTTTCCCAAATATGTAGAAATGTTGAATGTGGAAATTGAGCAGGAAGCAACGATTGCAGCCGAGATTGCCAGAGACAGTTCTCAGGACAGTCAGAGTTCTGCTTCATTGAGTCAGGATCCACTAGGAGGACCTCTTATCGAAAATGAAGCTGCCACTGCTATGAATGAAGTGGAAAGAGCCATGGCACATGCTCAGGAGGATGCGGTTAACTTAGAAGAGTTGGAAAGACAACTCAACGTTGAGCAGAGGAAAATATATGACGAACTTACCATGCAAATTGATCATGGATTAAGTCATGACAAGAAAGAGTGCTCATGTACGTCGTTGAAGCCTGTCCGCCTGTACGTGAGTGGAGAAGCGGGAACTGGAAAAAGTTTCCTTATTAAAGCAATTTCATGTTATTTGCAGGAAAGGACAGAGTCATCGCTGTCTTGTGTTGTCACCGCTCCAACTGGACTGGCAGCACATAACATTAAAGGGATTACTTTACATCGTTTACTGATGCTGCCAGTGGAGCATGACAACAAATTAGAATATCACAAGCTATCTGGAGATGCTTGTTTTGAAGTTTCAAGAGTCTTGAAGAAAATGAAACTTCTTATCATTGACGAAGTAAGCATGGTTTCCAATGTCATGCTTGCCTTTGTGCATTTGAGAATGCAAGAAGTTCTCAAAACAGAGTATGATGTGTTATTTGGTGGCAAACACATCATTGTTTTTGGAGATCTTCTGCAGCTGACACCAGTGAAAGGGCAACCTGTGTTCAAAATGCTCACGCATGAAGATACCAGGAAGTGCTTAGGGAGTATTGGCAACGTCAATATATGGTTAAACTTCAATTATGCTGAACTGCATGAAAATATGCGTCAGGCAAAGGATGAAGTTTACAAGACTATTCTACAAGATGTTAGAATTGGAAAAGTGACCGAGCATGGGAAAGAAGCTTTACATGCACGATTACTGACAAATTTATATCCAGACGAAGATGTTGTGCCTGAGAATATTTTTCAGAAAGTTACTGAGAAAAAATCTGGAATATGTTTGATGCCAACTCTTGCAGAATGTGCCAAATTCAACAACAAAATGTTGCATTTAGAAAAGCAAGAGATTGTGAAATTGGAAGCTATTGACAGAGTAGAGCATATGGGATCAACAATTATTTTGTCTGAGAATCTGAAAACAAAATTGGATTCATTAGAGAAGAGTATATCTAAAACTGCGGGTTTTGAAAAGACTCTGAATGTGTGCTTGAACTGCCGTATAATTTTAAGAAGGAATTTACATGTTGAAAGAGGTCTGGTAAATGGATCAATGGGTAATGTTGTTGATTTTGTGAAATACAGAAATAGAGATGGAATTGAATTTTTAAAAATTAAATTTGATGGCATTGAGGAAGTACAGCTAATTGCTCGTTGTTCTGCTAGATTTTTGCTTGTAAAAGACTTATATGTTCGTCGTAAGCAGTTTCCTGTTTGCTTGGCATATGCGGTGACAATCCATAAATCGCAAGGTTTAAGTGTAGACTGTGCATTGGTGAATATTGGCAGTTCTGTGTTCAAGGAGGGTATGGCATATGTGGCATTGTCACGAGTTAGGACTTTATCGGGATTGTACTTGATTGAGTGTGATGTCACAAACATTTGTGCGGATCTAGATTGTGTTAAGGAATACAATAGGTTGAGAAGAGAGTATGCGCCACATTTGCCTCAGTATCCTTTGTTTGAGAAACGTGTGGTAGGCCGGTTGTAGCAAAAAGACGAAAAGTTGATGAACCTGAAATTATAAGCAGAAACAAAAAGGATTCTGTTGAAGATGTTGTTGGTTTTCAATTTGAAAACAGTTCTGGTGTCAACTGCTATGCTAATGTAGTGGTTAATGTTGTCTTTTCTCTAGAAACTTTAAAAGAACAGATTGTGGTCAATTCGGATCAAAGATTTTGCAGTTTGTTAAATTCTGTGTTAGAGAAATGTAGCACTGATAGAACAAACATAGAAAGTGTGTCTGAAATTCGAAATCTGTTAGACAGATGTTCAGGCCAAACACAATTCTCTCAAAATAGTCAGCAAGATTGTCAGGAGTTTTTAATGTATATGCTTGATGTATTGCATGATGAAGGTGTAGATGTAGATCACCTGTTTGGGCTTTCTTATCAATGGCAGCATGACTGCGAGAACATCAGTGATGTCATCAGTGATGTCATTTGAGATGTCATCAGTGATGTCATCAGTGATGTCACTGACCATGTCATGAATGATGTAATATGTGACATCATCAGCAGTGGATTGCGGGTGCGCGATATATAGTTAGTGCAACTAACTATATATGGAATTTCAATGGTTTTGTGTGAGTAAAATAAGGTTTTTTAAATGCTAGTTCCTAACTATATATGGTCTATAACCTATGGTTTTTTCAGTGAATTTTCAAGGTTTTGTAAATGCTAATTCCTAACTATATATGGTCTATAACCTATGGTTTTTTCAGTGAATATATATATATATATATATATATATATATATATATATCACGGCAAGATTCTCTTTGCATACATTGTTTCTATCATTGTATTCCTTTAAATTATCTGCCTATATTTATTGTATTAAAAGGAGTAATACTGAGAATATCTGCCTTTTTCAATCAGTGATAGTCTTTTGTCGATGGCCAACAGTATGATCTATCACGCGGTGTGGAAGTTGAATTTAATTGATGTCTTCGCAGCATGTTACTTTATGTGATCAAGGCCACCCCGTGGCCGAAACGCGTCATATCGCCATGTCAATACAATAAACTTTAGTTGGTAAATCACATACCGTTGGAGTCCGTGTCCCCGCTGTGTTAACAGAGCACTTCATCTGGGATATAGAGGCTCGACGCGTTTCGAAATGTCTTTCTTTTCCAGAGGCAATCAGAATGAGGATGCCAACAGTGTGGTTCTGGAACACCTGCTTTTATATTCAAAGATGGAGTCCCGCCCTTTCTTGCAGGATGTCTCTTGCCTTGCACACCGCAAGGCATTCTGGTTACTGCAGTCCAAAAACCGTAAGTATAGCCCAAGTGGGTGCTGTTGGGGGCCACACTGAATAATAAAACCCATGTGGGTCCATGCTGAAGAGGGCGCAGCATCCGCAGCTTTACGTATCCTCCTGTATTTGAGTGCTGATGTCCCAATGCGAGCCTGGATTTTCTGACTTCACCGGTCTGCAAATTGCAGCGGGGCAATCTCGCGACTTGGACCAAGCCGCTATACATTAAATCACCAAAGTTGCCCTTTAGTGGAAGAGCCCTCACGCCAGCCTATTCTCCTAATGCAGGATCAGCCACAGGACCAGCACTTTACTTCAACCATGGCCAGAGGCTCAACGCGTTTCGAAATTGCTTTCTTTTTCAAGAGCCAATCAGAATGAGGATGCCAACAGCGTGGTTTTGGAACACCTGCTTTTATATTCAAAGATGGAGTCCCGCCCTTTCTTGCAGCATGTCTCTCAGCTTGCACACCGCAAGGCATTCTGGTTACTGCAGTCTAAAACCGTAAGTATAGCCCAAGTGGGTGCTGTTGGGGGCCACACTGAATAATAAAACCCATGTGGGTCCATGCCGAAGAGGGCTCATTAAGGAACATCCATAATTTGGAATTCTCTTCCACTTGAGCTTAGGAACGTCAGCTCCTTAACTGGCTTTAGGAGAAGCTTAAAAACCTACCTGTTCCAGGACTAAGTGTACAGCATGTTTATTGTAGTCCTTAGCGCCAATTCACCCTTGGGTATTTGTGCGCTTTTTTATAAATCTCATTAACATTAACACTACGCCACCCCCATTTGTAGCCAACCATATGCAAATCAGTCATGACTCTGCTCCTTTTTGGCACAGTCTAGCCATAAATGCCAAGCTAGGTCCTCTCTGGACCAGAAACTGGCTTTGGGGGTAATACCCCTCATCAGCCAGCCTGGTTCGATTCCAGTGGCACAGCAAGAAGGGACCAATGTCTGGGCATATTCATCCCACTTAGGGCAAAAAGTGCTGCAGCAACAAATTAGGAGAAAATGCTGGCGTGAGGGCTCTCCCACTAAAAGGCAACTTTGGTGATTATATATATATATATATATATATATATATATATATATATATATATATATATATATATATATATATATATATATATATATATATATATATATATATATATATATATATATATATATTCACTGAAAAAACCATAGGTTATACACCATATATAGTTAGGAATTAGCATTTAAAAAACCTTATTTTACTCACACGAAACCATTGAAATTCCATATATAGTTAGTTGTACTAACTATATATCGCGCACCCGCAATCCACTGCTGATCATGTCACATATTACATCATTCATGACATGGTCAGTGACATCACTGATGACATCACTGATGACATCTCAAATGACATCACTGATGACATCACTGATGATATCTCATTTGACATCAATGGTCACATCAATGATGATATCATTAATGTGACAATACAATGCATCTCCTCACACTTTAATATAACCTCTGTTACACCCAGTGTTAAATACAGAATATAATTTTTGAAACCATTGACACACCAATACTAGTTACTACATACGCACTCACTGATTCTTACGTCTACACACACATTCACTCATTCACCCATACAATCATTCATACATACAATCACTCATCTTTACAACACTATCATATGCACTCATACACCTATACAGACACTCACACTCTGCCACTCATCCATGGAGTTACTCACACACCTAGTCAGTCCTGTAAAGAATCAATCACACTTCCATTTTCTAATCTATACAGTTAAACATAGAGCACCTTACATTTTCAAACATATACTAACACATACTTACTCTCTTATACAATCATTGATACAAGTACACATTGATCTGCACAGAGTCACACACCTCCCAGCCAGCCACACACACACTCAGTCTCCCATACAAATACTTGGACAATCAATCAGTAACCCATATAGTTACTCATATAGCTACTGATCAACACATGCAGCAGTTTACAGAACAACAGACATAATGATGCACAAATTAAGACAGTTTAGTCACTAACCCATGCACTCAGTGAGACACATTTAATCACTCACTCATACAGTCAGTCATGCACCTACTAAATCCTTCGTCCAGACACTTATACATCCACTCATTCTTCAATATGTAAGACATATTTAAACTTTACAGAAACATAAAATCACTGGATGTTGTTATCAGTGATGTCATCAGTGATGTCATTTGAGATGTCATCAGTGATGTCATCAGTGATGTCACTGACCATGTCATGAATGATGTAATATGTGACATGATCAGCAGTGGATTGCGGGTGCGCGATATATAGTTAGTACAACTAACTATATATGGAATTTCAATGGTTTTGTGTGAGTAAAATAAGGTTTTTTAAATGCTAATTCCTAACTATATATGGTGTATAACCTATGGTTTTTTCAGTGAATTTTCAAGGTTTTGTAAATGCTAATTCCTAACTATATATGGTCTATAACCTATGGTTTTTTCAGTGAATTTCATTGGTTTTTTAAAAGCTAATATATAGCTGTAAAATGTATTCTTCTTTAAATCCAAAAATATATTTTATATGTTTATTAATAATTTTTTTTAAATATTTTTTTTGTTTCGCTCCCGGTCCGCGAACCGGGAAGCTTCCCGTTAGCTCAATTTAAATCCGCGACCCGGTCCGCGAACCGGTAAGAAATCAACATAGTGACGGTATCGCGTTGCCGCGTAATGCGTCTTATGACGTACTGCGTTAGCGCACCCGGAAGTGCCCCGGGGCGCGGACCGAGGCGCGAAACGCAGCTCCCCGGAAGCGATCTGCGGTGCGTCGCGAAAACGCGACGTATCGCGTTGCCGCGTAATGCGTCTTGTGACGTACCACGTTAGCGCACCCGGAAGTGCACCGGGGCGCGGACCAAGGCGCAAAGCGCAGCGACCCGGAAGCTATCCGGGGCGCGGACCGGAGCGCGTAACGTAAGCATAACAGGTCATGTGACTTGTTAATAACACTTTTCATTGGTTCATTTCACTTTTGGTTTCATAATGATGTAAGGCTAGGTCAGGTGACCTAAAAATAACACTTTTCATTGGTTGAGAAGTATTGTTTTTCCCAAATGATGAAAACCCCTCCTTCTTTCCTCACTCTGACTTTCATCATTGTGAGAGGAAGACCTTTACTACTATATGAGAAATGGCTTCATTGGTAGCTTCAGCTGGTGGACCCCCACCACCACCTCCACCTCCTCATGGGAAGAGAGGACCACCTCCCCAGGTCATTACCAACACTGAGGAGGAAGATGAAGAAATGGATGAGGAGGGAGAAGAACCACAGTTCTTAGAAGAGGTGCCCCGGGTTTCCAGAAAGAAAGCCAGTTTCATCTGGCAGTTTTATTCGATCCCTCGTGGCCAAAAAAAAGTCAATGCGAGGTATGTCACCTGCCGCATATGCAAAGAACAATTATCAAGAGGGACGGACAAGAAATATAGTTACGGAAATCACACAATGCACAGGCACATGACAAGGAAGCATCCACTAAATTACAGCCGGGCGGAAATAAGGGATATGCAGGACAATCCAAGACCAACTCCTGTGGCCAGACCAAGATTACCAATTGCGTTAACACCAGAAGAGGCACGGGAAACTGTGCCAAATATACAAGAGAATTTTGGCCACATGATACACTCTTGTATGCACTGTCGTGCGTTGTTAGCGTGTGGCAACATGAGCATCAATGCTATAAACCTGGCGTATGAACACCATGATTGCCCTAACCGCCCCCAGTAATTTTTTTTTTGCTCCTGTTGAGCCCTTTTCAACGCCTGTTTTTTGTTGTTTCCCCCCCCCCAAAAAAAACCAAAAAAAATATAAAATCGTTCAAAAAATACAAAAAAAACAAAAAAAATTCAAAAAATAAAAAAAAAATATAAAACAACAAAAATATTAAAAAAAAGTTCTTTTCAGAACTACCTTCCCTTTCAAAAAAAATTGCTAGAATGTTTAGCACTCTGGCAAGCTCTATTTCTTTTGGTTCGCTCCCGGGTTAGCTTCCCGGTACGCGGACCGGGAGCTAACCCAAAAAAAAATTAAAAAAAAAAAGAGTAAGTATAAGGAAAGTAAACAGAGAGTGATGTTAAAAGAAAGACAGCTATAGGGAGTAAAGAAGAGATACTGTTTAATAGATCTATTTACCGAAGAAAAGACGGAAGAGGGTATAATTGTGAAAAACAAAATAGATAACGAAGTGAAAGAAAAAAAAAGAGAGTATAACATTAACAAAGAAGAGTTTCTTGGAGAATGTGAGTGAATGTTCAAAATAAGATTAAAACATGAGGAATAACAGAGAGAAAAAATAGAAAACAGAAAACAAAAAATAACAGAAAAAGATTAATTGAAACAGCAAAGAAATGTAAGTAACATAGAGCCATATCATCAACATAGGCAATAAAAGTTTTGCAGCTTTTATTGGCAGAAATGTGTCGCTAAAGCTGCTTTTAGCGACAGAAAACTGCCGCTAAAACCACTTTTGCACCAGTTTTCTGCCAATAAAAAGAGCAATAATTTTATTGGCTGTATTCATAATATGCACCTTAGTGTGCTTCAACTACACAGAGAAAGCATTATGAACAAGTAGTGATAGAGTGATCAGTCAAAGACACTAAGTGTAATAGAGACGGAGTGAGTGAACAAGAGTGAGGAACTATGAGAAGAGAGGGACTGAGAAAAAGAGTGGAAGGAGTTGAGTAAGTAGGTAATAGAGAAAGGAATGAGGGAAGTAGCAAAGGCAGGAAACTGAGGGTTAAAGAAATGAAGCAGTGGAACTAATAGTAGGTGAATGTGATAGAAATGTAACGAAAAGAGTACAAAGCATTTACCTTATAATTGTCGTTAAATTACTCACTTTTTGTTTTTATACTTTCAATCTGTGAAAGAGAGAACAAACATTTCAAAAATATTAAAACATGTATTTAAAAATTACAAAAGACAAGGGAAAAGATTGAAGGACAAACAGTTTTTCAACAACTTTGACACTTACAGAAGCTTCTGCTTCTTCAGGCCCCCTACACAGTCCTAAAGATATACATTTTAAACTAACAGTATCTTGATGCAGATGAAGTGAGGCCTATCTTAAAACATGGTGCATCTTTTGCATTGCTGTTGTCTCAGAAAAGTGTCGCAAGACACTAAAATTTTAAATAATTGCTTCAGGATGCCAATAAGATGTGTCCTATCCAGAGTTTTTTTGAGTTGAGGCCTACTCAGGGTTGCAGATGAAATTTCGAGTTGTTGAAGAGAATAGAGGACATAATACATGTGAAGGTCTACCAATGAAGTGAGTCATGTCCACTGCACTCTTGAACAAAGTCCAAACCTCCTATGTTTCCCTGGACAGACCTAAACTTGATCTGCACAATGTGATTCGTAATGATAGGAAACACAGGTGATGTAATTGAAATACGTGCAATTTATTTTGCTCATTTCACAATCACATCACTTGTGTTTCCTTTGCTTAGGTATCTCATTGTGCAGATGTAGTCTAGCATATGAAAGAATACGCAGAAGTGCAGCACTGCATGCAACAACTTTGACACTTACAGAAGCCTCACCTTCTCCATGCCTCCTACACAGTTCTACATATACATCATAAATGCAAACAGTACAGAATTAATTATACATGTTAAATGGTTTATTTTTGCTGTTCTCAGAATGTATCAAAATTCACTAAAAACAGTGACTTGAAGGTATTCATCATATAACAGCGGGGGAAAAAAACACAATCAAAATGATTGTGTTTAAAAAACCCATACAACATAAGAAATCAGAATTCAGAACTCCTTAAAGTTAACTTACTTTCCATGACGTCAAAGGATGTCCTATGAACAGCTTACACTCTTTTGTGCTGTTATTACTTTCAGCCCGCCACTTTCTGAAAGAAAATCTCCATCGTTTTTAAAAACATGTTACATGCAATAAATGACTTCTTGCTCTCTACCACAAGTTTCCACAAGGCCAAATCTTGTCAGACCCATTTATAACTCTTGGATTTCTTGTAAGCCAATCCCGTCATTTGGCATTTCCGCAACTTTCAGAATTAAAATGTTGAAGATCATTTTCACAATCCTGGAATAGTAATATCTTCCCCTTCTTGCTCAGTCATGTTCTACATTTCCTATGACACTGATACTGCTTTCTATGAAGCAGACTTACACTAACTCTATGACTACTACAATTATTTAATTCTCTACATCACTTTCAATCACAAAGCAATGTAAAACAGTAGACAGCGTTGCAGACTTACATTCCCTCTACTCTATGTTTTGATTGGCTGCTTCAATTAGCTTATAAAAAGAAATAGTTTTTCTGAACTCATTCAAAGTGCATGTATTTCTCCATGACGTCCAGTGTTATGGTAACAAGTTATGTCTCTGTACTACACTTATCCTCAAGGCCAAATAGTGTAGGAGCCATGAGAACTTCTTGAAATTCCTCAGAGCACATCCCGAGATTCTTTCCCTAAAATTTTGGTTTTAAAAACACCAGGTAAGAGTTTTTAAGGTCATATGGCAATTTTTTTTTGAAAATTAAAACAGAATCATTGCAGAATGACCAGCCATTTCTACACTTTAAATAAGCTGTATAATGTCCTGATGTTATTGAAGCGCCGTCATGATATATAATTGCTGCAGTTACAAAAGTCCTTCCTGATATTGACAACTGCGAAGCTACAAAATTTTTAATTAAAGTTGTCAATTTTGTTCCATCAGGCCTACATCGTTGGAACATTAAAATGACATACTGGCCATATGTTCGTATAAATAATGTGGACATCATTTCAGATTTACATTGGCTACACTCCATGTTGTGATCAGCTGCTTTTACTAGCTTATTAAAGGAGACTGATTTACTGTCTGGCAAAGTTAAATATATAAACCTTTCTGAGTCTACACTAGTAGTACTTGATACCATACAGTTCTCGCAGTCATGCTGCCATTGATAAGAAAGCCCAAACAGCTGATCTACATCTACACCTTCAGCATGCAATACATCAAGCATATACATTAAAAACTCCTGACAATCTTGCTGAATATTTTGAGAGAATTGTGTTTGGCCTGAACATCTGTCTAAAAGATTTCGAATTTCAGACACACTTTCTATGTTTCTTCTATCAGTGCTACATTTCTTTAACACAGAATTTAACAAACTGCAAAATCTTTGATCAGAATTGACCACAATCTCTTCTTTTACATTTTCTAGAGAAAACAAAACATTAACCACTACATTAGCATAGCAGTTGACACCAGAACTGTTTTCAAATTGAAAACCAACAACATCTTCAACAGAATCCTTTTTGTTTCTGCTTGTAATTTTAGGTTCATCGACTTTTCGTCTTTGTGCTACAACCTCCCCAGTATTGGTCACATTTCTTCGTTTCCGGCCTACCACACGTTTCTCAAACAAAGGATACTGAGGCAAATGTGACGCATACTCTCTTCTTAACCTATTGTATTCCTTAACACAATCTAGATCCGCACAAATGTTTGTGACATCACACTCAATCAAGTACAATTCCGATAAAGTTCTAACTCGTGACAATGCCACGTATGCCATACCCTCCTTGAACACAGAACTGCCAATATTCACCAATGCACAGTCTACACTTAAACCTTGCGATTTATGGATTGTCACCGCATATGCCAAGCAAACAGGAAACTGCTTACGGCGAACATATAAGTCTTTTACAAGCAAAAATCTAGCAGAGCAACGACCAATTAGCTGTACTTCCTCAATGCCATCAAATTTAATTTTTAAAAATTCAATTCCATCTCTATTTCTGTATTTTACAAAATCAACAACATTACCCATTGATCCATTTACCAGACCTCTTTCAACATGTAAATTCCTTCTTAAAATTATACGGCAGTTCAAGCACACATTCAGAGTCTTTTCAAAACCTGCAGTTTTAGATATACTCTTCTCTAATGAATCCAATTTTGTTTTCAGATTCTCAGACAAAATAATTGTTGATCCCATATGCTCTACTCTGTCAATAGCTTCCAGTTTCACAATCTCTTGCTTTTCTAAATGCAACATTTTGTTGTTGAATTTGGCACATTCTGCAAGAGTTGGCATCAAACATATTCCAGATTTCTTATCAGTAATTTTCTGAAAAATATTCTCAGGCACAACATCTTGTTCTGGATATAAATTTGACAGTAATCGTGCATGTAAAGCTTCTTTCCCATGCTCGGTCACTTTTCCAATTCTAACATCTTGTAGAATAGTCTTGTAAACTTCATCCTTCGCCTGACGCATATTTTCATGCAGTTCAGCATAATTGAAGTTTAACCATATATTGACGTTGCCAATGCTGCCTAGGCACTTCCTGGTATCTTCATGCGTGAGCATTTTGAACACAGGTTGCCCTTTCACTGGTGTCAGCTGCAGAAGATCTCCGAAAACAATGATGTGTTTGCCACCAAATAACACATCATACTCTGTTTTGAGAACTTCTTGCATTCTCAAATGCACAAAGGCAAGCATGACATTGGAAACCATGCTTACTTCGTCAATGATAAGAAGTTTCATTTTCCTCAAGATTCTTGAAACTTCAAAACAAGCATCTCCAGATAGCTTGTGATATTGTAATTTGTTGTCATGCTCCACTGGCAGCATCAGTAAACGATGTAAAGTAATCCCTTTAATGTTATGTGCTGCCAGTCCAGTTGGAGCGGTGACAACACAAGACAGCGATGACTCTGTCCTTTCCTGCAAATAGCATGAAATTGCTTTAATGAGGAAACTTTTTCCAGTTCCCGCTTCTCCACTCACGTACAGTCGGACAGGCTTCAACGACGTACATGAGCACTCTTTCTTGTCATGACTTAATCCATGATCAATTTGCATGGTAACTTCGTCATATATTTTCCTCTGCTCAACGTTGAGTTGTCTTTCCAACTCTTCTAAGTTAACCGCATCCTCCTGAGCATGTGCCATGGCTCTTTCCACTTCATTCATAGCAGTGGCAGCTTCATTTTCAATAACAGGTCCTCCTAGTGGATCCTGACTCAATGAAGCAGAACTCTGACTGTCCTGAGAACTGTCTCTGGCAATCTCGGCTGCAATCATTGCTTCCTGCTCAATTTCCGCATTCAACATTTCTACATATTTGGGAAAAGCAGGACATTCTATGGTCTCCTTGGCGGCATTGAAAGAGTCTTCGTAACAGAGAAAATCTCCAAGCAGTTCCTCTTCTGCACGCCAAGGCTTGAAAAGTTGCAAAAGTGCTAAATAGAAAAACTCCTTTTTTTCAGGAGATTCGTCACTCAATTTTCGATGGTTTACCAAGTGGCATTTTCTTTGCTTGACCAGACATCCCTCACTTCCTATTACAGCATACACTCCTTTCTCAGTATCTTCTTTGATGTTCCTCTTGAATATGTAATTTTGCAGAACCTCATACAGACAAACATTCTCGAGGTGACTGCTTCGATTTGGATAATATGTATCCAACATGTTGGTCTTCAAAATGTCGGTACTGTTTGGCTCCTTTTCCGCCAAATACTCAATTTCCCGCACAGGTTTGAGAACTCGATTACGCGTTGCAGCAAGACCAAGACTCGCCCAAATGATACTCCTGGACTTGGCATAGAGACTTGCTGAAGACAACCGGTCAGAACATTTGTACGCTCCGATTTCTCGATGCGACAACATCTTCAGACTGAAACTGTACAACTTCTTGCTGAGGCTCTTTTCATGGGAAATGTCCTCCCACATATCCTTCAATTCTGTCTTCTCTTTTTTGGTGATGTAAGACGTCACATACCGAGCCACAGCCATACAGTTATCAGCCACAAACTGTATATCCATGTTAGCATTCCACATGGACAAAATCACCGGGTTGTAGTCGTTGATGTACTTGGACTCTTCGTTCCTCTTCAAATTGTATGTGTTTTTAGGTGATTTCTTCATGACATTATGTCGCAGCGAAGACATCAAACTGTTTACTCTTCCTTTAGAAATCACCGGTCGTGGAAAGCCGAAACGACATTTGGTGTAGAACTTGTCCTTGTTTCGGAATTTACGACGGCAGTACTTTCCACATCGATGGCTTTGGAAACGCAGAACTTTTTCTCTTAGGCTTTTCTTCTCCTTTGCGTTTGGAACAGCACACGTAGAATACTGTTGGATGAAACTCATCACTGAGTCTTCTGGATCCGTTCCAAATTTAGGTGCATCCTTGATCCACAGCAACATATGTATATGAGGAGCACCTCTTGCTTGGTACTCATTTCTCCAGAAGAAATCCAACACCTCTCCAAGAGGTGGATTCTTCTTATTCATGATGAAAGACATCATAGCTTCAAATCTATGATTGAAGTACCTACATACATTGACTGGATCCAAAGAGCACAGTTCTCCGGGTGTCTTGAATTCGATGTTATCTACGTTAGCATTTGCCTCTCGTAGAAATTCAAGTAAGTCTTCCCAGCGATACTCGGCACAGCTCAGAGTGAGGAACCATGTGGGAGTACCTAAGTTCCTCAGCATACATTTTAAATCACCATGACGACGGTACCAGTACTCATTAGTACCACGCTGACACGCCATGAGATTAATCAGGTGAGAATCCAAAATACTGTCTTGGACATTGACTTTATCCATAAAGTCACTTGCCGAGATGTTTTGCATGTGTATACCACTTTTCAAGATGTGGTTCACTGCATATGACAGTCCAGACAGATCGCTTTCAAACAGGAGATGAAACAAATAGGGAATGCATTGTCGAAACCTAGCATCTCCTGCATACAATCGCAAAGTCCGGTATTCAGAAGCAGGAATTTGATGAGGTCGCTCATCATATCTTCCTCCCTGACCTGTTGGAAAAAGCTGTGGGAAACACCGAGCTTCCAAACTTTCCTCCCAAACACTAATGGGACTCCCTTTGGCTTGTTTCATTTGAAACAACTCAATAGCATTCCCCATGACTTCCTTGGAATGCAAAGGATGAACACTATAATGTTCATATATTTCTTCACTAGTAGAGGGTTCTACTTTCTCAATTTGACCAGCACACAAATCGCTATCCTCTTCCTCACTTACTTCCTCTTCTGCAACATATACATTCTTATAGTATTTATTATTTTTTTTCAAATACAATGTTGCCTTTTTAACTTTCCTAACATCTACTAAATCTTGCCATATTTTCTTATTCTTTGTCGGAACCCCATTAACTAAGATAACCAGAGGTTCCTCTTCCACTTTTTCTACTCCAATTGTGTTAATGTTTTTCTTCAAATCTAGAGGCAAATAAACAACTCTTCCCTTTAATCCTCTCTGTAAATCTGATGGAGGCAATTTCCCTGTCTTTGGCTCCATTCTTACAATAGCCTGAAAGGGATGGATACTTTGAATCAAAATAGATTCATAAGTATTTAAATCCTTCAATTCAGAAGGAATCTCAACCATTTCCAGATTTTTATGAACTGCTCTAGCAGGCATCTGGTTTTGATTTAATTTGCAACAACAATAAGTACACACACGTTGATCAAATCCCAAATCAAAACAATTTTCTACCATCAAGTATGTTGCAAAATCCTTCCATTCACTATTATTTTCCCTTTCACTTTTTGCATATAAATCCACTAACTTAGTCTGATTCTTATAATAAGTGCGTCGACAACACACACAAGTGAAATTAGGCCTCTCACTTGATTTCACCTGAAACGTCGCAATTTCCCTCTGGAAATTATCTGTACTGGAAACCTGTACACTATCTTCCACATTACCCTCTTCTTCTGGGTCAATTTCAACATTCTCCTCTTTACTTCCAAAGTAACAAAACTCAATTTCTTCACATATGTTCTTCACATCTATTTCAGAACCATGCAAAAGAGCAGCGCATAATTGTTTAAGCATAATTGCTGGACTCTTAGCATAATACAACATTCTAACTAATTTCCTCACTTTATTATGATGCACTGCTAGCATCCTGAAATGATGAAAAACACTCTGGCATACTCTCCTGGAAAGACAAGCCAGTGAATGACCATGCAAACCTGTCACTTCTCTCACTCTGCAAGGATCTAATTCTTGCAACAACCTTATTTTCTGCTTCAAACTTTTCTTATTAAATGACCGTACAAAATCACAAAGCAAATTGATGGAATCCTGTCGCACACTGCAAATACTACTACACTTCCAGGTGTACACAGGACCCTTAGCACGTCTTCCTAAAACCTCATTACCTAACACCTCTTCTGTCTCTGTTGTCACAAGTTTTTCTTTTTCAACTGGACAACCATCTTTCACTTCATAAGCACGACCACTGGTGTCAACTGCATGCACCAAATCATTATCCTGGAAATAACTCTCCTCATTAAAAAATGCCTCACAGCTTGAACTATGCATCCATTCTCCAGAAAAAACTTCATAAAAATTACTACGATTAACTATTCTCTTCCATCTACTATTTCTTTTGAAATCATAAATTGCCTTGTTTAGCTTCCTAATTCTATTGATTATCAAAATAAATAACTTACGTTTAATTTCAAATGCCTGATCAATAACTTTCTCAACTTTTTTTTTTCTCTTATAAAAAACCAGTTTCTGTTGACCTTTCTTAATATTTTTTAACAAATTGCCAATTATCCTGTTGCGAAACATTCGTTTACGAATGTCCCTAAACTGTTGTTTACTTCTACTATCATGCACAGACTTATCTCTTGCTCTAGCAGTAACATTTTTGATTGGCCTTTCCTTTCCATTTGATTTGCTTCTCTTTTTATGGACTGAAACATTTTCTGTAGTAATATGTTTTTTTACTACACATATTTCTTATGAAATATTTTGTGCTCTTACCCGGTGCTTTCTTCGTGACTTGACAAATATTTTTGTTAGAGGACTGCTGCTTATTTTGTTTCACCTGCTGTCTTTGACGTTTTGCAGCCTTTCTCTGTCTTTCTATTGTTGGCATGGTGAAATCTTGAAATGATCTGCAGTTGAATCTGTGGTAAAATATAATAAAAAATGTTATAAACCAGTATTACCAAACAGTAAATCAATAACAATGATCAAAAACTTAACACACTACTTGACATTTTAAATAGAAGATTTTTTAGTCCATGGCAAATTTACAATACAGAAATAGCAGAAAAGAAATGACATTTATATTTATGTTACCTGTGCTATTTTATATGTGAATCTGATCTAATTTTATGAGCATATTTTAATATTTTATTGAAGACACTACACATAACCTGTTTTTGAAGGTGTCTTTATTTTTAAATTAAACGGTTTACATTTTTACTTTTCATTAATTATACATTTTAAAAATAAATGTTTATATTTCCATAGGCTCAAGCAGGTCAGCTTCCCACCCTATGTCATATAATTCGGACAAATCTGCATCCTCATCACGCTCTTCTTCATCCTCAGGATTTAAATCATCCAATGGATCAACATCCACTGATGTTTCAATTACAAGTTCAATGATGAGGTCAAAATCAACTGATTGCAGATTGTCACTCATGTTGATGTTGTCTTTATCTTTAAAGAAAGATAACAACAATGAGATGTTGCAGAGTAAGAGACAAATCTCAGAGATTATAATAGTAAAATTGTTTAACAAGAGTAATATTTTGCAGCTATTATTTAGCCATGTCCAGCAATGCTGATCAGGTGAAGACTATGTCTAATTTTTCAGTGAACAGGACTCATCTCTTCTTAACCTTGGATAAGCCTCACCGACTCTGTGTGTCCTGCACATACTTAAATGTAAAGGGGCAGATTTATGTTAAATGGCACATCCCCAGGCATGCACCAGTTAACGTGCACCGCTGCTCTGCCACCCATGGTGTGCCGTATTTACAATCAGATAGGAGAAAGCTGCGTCAAAACCCTGCGCCTGCTTTAAGCAGGCATAGGTCTTGACGCAACATTGTGGAGATGGGGCACCCCTGAGCCTTGCTTGAGCTGCATCGTACTTGCGATACAACTCCAGCAATCACTACCTTTACAGCACAGATACATCACGCATCTGTGCCATTTTTGCCCCATGATGCCCCGCATTGTAAATGCAGCACACCATGGGTGGCGGAACAGCGGCGCAGGATGACTGACACATCCCTGGTGATGCACCAGTCATCATAAATCTATCCCTAATCTTCTTATCTTGTTACAGATGAACCGCCATATGTACCATCAAACTATTTTGCATTTCCTAAATAGCGAATTTTAAGGAATAAATAGCAATTCTTTACCATTCCTAATTTGCGATGAGCAAATTGCTAATTGCAAATTACCCATTCATTTCCATGGGCTAGGAGCCTCATAGGAATGAAGGTTTAATTTGCGATTAGCAATTTGCTCATCACAAATTAGGAATTTTTCCAAGGGTGCAGGGGTGTCTCAAGAACACCCTGCTGCACCCCTGAAAAAGAAATTTGGGGGCATATGGCACACATACATGCCCTAAGGGCATGTGTTGGCGTCATATGGGACCTTTTGTTTTTTTTAAAAAAAGCTTTTTGAAAAGAATTCACAAATTACCACCAATTTACCACAATAGTTTCCAAATCCTTAATGTCATTTTTTACATATTTTTTGTTTGATACATTGCATTTAAGTAATCGCAAAATTTGCAAATGCTTCAGTGCAATCGCAAAATAAGGAATAGCAAATTTTGCTACTCCTTATTTTGCATCAAACTTGTTTGATACATACCATTTGTCTAATTAACATTCGCAAAGGCCGAAATTCGCAGAATTTTGATCTTTGCGAATGCTAATTAGCTTGATACATATGGCCCCAAGTGAGGCCTGTCTTGCAACATGGTGCATGTTTTGCATCACTGCTGCATCGGTTTCATGTGGTACGTTTTTTTTACACCATGACATATCTGCCTAAATGCATCAATTTGTAATTTTGTCGCCTCATAGCAAATCTTTTGCACCGCCGCTGCATCATAAAAGTGACGCACAGTGGCGCAAAAGAGGCATACACCTATCATAAATCTGTCCCTAGCATTTTAAATGATTAATTCAGGATGACGATAAGGTGTGGCCTATCCAGAGGTTTGTTTAAGGTGAGGCCTACTCAGGATTGCAGATTAAAGTTACGCTTGATGAAGAATACAGAGGAGATAATACATGTAAAGGCCTACCAATGAAGTAAGTAATGTCCACTTCATTGCGCCAGTCATCATAAATGTATCCCTAAGCTTCTTATCTTGTTACAGATGAACCGCCATATGTATCATCAAACTATTTTGCATTTCCTAAATAGCGAATTTTAAGGAATAAATAGCAATTCTTTACCATTCCTAATTTGCAATGAGCAAATTGCTAATTGCAAATTACCCATTCATTTCCATGGGCTAGGAGGCTCATAGGAATGAAGGTTGCAATTTGCGATTAGCAATTACCTCATCACAAAATAGGAATTTTTTCAAGGGTGCAGGGGTATCTCAAGAACACCCTGCTGCACCCCTGAAAAAGAAATTTGGGGGCATATGGCGCACATACATGCCCTAAGGGCATGTATGGGCGTCATATGTCACCTTTTGTTTTTTGAAAAAAAAGCTTTTTGAAAAGAATTCACAAATTACCTCCAATTTACCACAATAGTTTCCAAATCCTTAATGTCATTTTTTACATATTTTTTGTTTGATACATTGCATTTAAGTAATCGCAAAATTTGCAAATGCTTCAGTGCAATCGCAAAATAAGGAATAGCAAATTTTGAACTAAGGACATTTTAAGTCATTTCCACATGTGCAGTGTTTTCAAATTATGATTTGAAAATCGTTTTTGGGGAAAAGTAATGGTTTGCAAATTTATGACAAGGACATAATGGTGTATGCTTCTCTATAAGGCATTTCAGTGTCTCTGATGTCATTTTTCCCATATTACATTATAAGACCTTTCCCCATGGAGCACATTCCTTGTAAATATGCTCCCACCTGTGCATGGTGAATTTAGATTTTGACTGTTTGAGTCACATAGCCATGTTAAAAGTGACCCCAAAAAATTGCAAACGCTTTAAAAAAACACATTCATGTGTCTTAAGGACATTTTAAGTCATTTCCCCATGGACAGTGTTTTGTAAGTGGCGCAAAAGAGGCATACACCTATCATAAATCTGTCCCTAGCATTTTAAATGATTAATTCAGGATGACGATAAGATGTGTCCTATCCAGAGGTTTGTTTAAGGTGAGGCCTACTCAGGATTGCAGATTAAAGTTACGCTTGATGAAGAATACAGAGGACATAATACATGTAAAGCTCTACCAATGAAGTAAGTGATGTCCACTTCATTGCGCCAGTCATCATAAATGTATCCCTAAGCTTCTTATCTTGTTAGACATCAACCGCCATATGTATCATATAACTATTTTGCATTTCCAAAATAGCGAATTTTAAGGAATAAATAGCGATTCTTTACCATTCCAAATTTGCGATGAGCAAATTGCTAATTGCAAATTACCCATTCATTTCCATGCGCCAGGATGCCCATATGAAAGAAGGTGCAATTTGCAATTAGCAATTAGCTCATAGCAAATTAGGAATTTTTCCAAAGGTGTAGGGGTGTCTCAATAACACCCTGCTGCACCCCTGAAAAAGAAATTTGGGGGCATATGGCTCACATAAATTTTAACAACATTCCTTTACCTCAAAAACGATTTTCAATTCATAATTTGAAAACACTGCCCACAGGGAAATTACTTAAAATGTCCTTAAGACACATGAAAGTGTTTTTTTATTGCCTTTCCAGCATGGTTGGGTCACTTTTAACATGGCTATGTAACACAAACATTTAAAATCTAAATTTGCCATGCACAGGTGGGAGCATATTTACAAGCAATTTGCGCCACAGAGAAAGGTCTTACATTAAAATGGGAAAAATAACATCAGGGACAGTCAATTGCCTTATAAAGAAGCATACACCATTATGTCCTTGTCATAAATTTAAAAACAATTCCTTTTCCCCAAAAACGATTTTCAAATCATAATTTCAAAACACTGCACATGGGAAAATTACTTAAAATGTCCTTAAGACACATAAAAGCGTTTTTTAATTGCCTTTGCAGCATGTTTGTATCACTTTTAACATGGCTATGTAACACAAACATTAAAAATCTAAATTTTCCTTGCACAGGTGGGAGCATATTTACAAGCAATTTGCGCCACATAATTCATAATTTTCTCCTTAAAGCACACTATTCTCTATCTAAATTAAAGAAATATTTTCTCACCTTAGCAAATACTTTGAGTTTGAAAACAGTCTCAGAAACACACCAATTTGTCTTCAGCAGAGCAAAAGGTATGCACTCCAGAGTCTGCAGCTATCAAAAGCACAGAAATGCTGTAATTCTTCACACATATCTCTCATGTCACCCAATCAAAACTCTTCCCTCACTTTTTTTCAAATGAAAACCCTTCCCCCCTCTGCCCTTTCTGCCTTTTCTGCATGGCAACCACCTCTTGGAAGATTTCTGGTGTTTGCAAGTTCACACAACAATGTTGCAATTGAACTCTGAACTCTCAGTGCACCTGCATATCCAGTGCATTCTTTCATTTAATGATTTTTTATTGACCATTCAAAATACATCTTTCAAATAACTCATCCGTGCACCCTAACTTTCTGTTTTCAGCAATCAAAATCCACCAATCACTGTTACTGCTTCATTAACACAGAAACTCCACAGTTTTTTTCATTTTAAACTCTCATTTTTTCAACTGCCATTTCATTGCCACACTTCATCTGACTGCAGGAGAACCTTCTCTCACCATGTTTTCTGTCTGGATTGTTGGACATAGTTATATTCACTGGGCTCAAAGGTACACTGAAAACAGGAATTTACCTAACCTCAATTTACAAGATGTGGAAATTAAGTGGTTTGGCCACAGAGGATTAAAATGTCACCAATTGATACCATTGGTGAAAACCTTTATGCATTTGCCCAAACCTGACCTGTTAATTGTGCACTGTGGAGGTAATGACTTGGGCACTTTGACTGGTGTAGGTCTGGAAATGCTTTTAAAGGACACCTTTGAGCAATTAATGGCACTTTTTCCTCAGACTGCCTTGGTATATTCAAATATATGCCAAAGACAGAAATGGAGGTGGTCAAACCAATTTTGTCCACAAATTGAGAAGTCGAGGAAGCATGTAAACAAATCTGTTTCAGCTTACATGAGAGACCATGGAATGGGCTCCCTGTACAACAATAACTTGCGTTACTACATGCAAGATATCTACAGAGGAGATGGAGTTCACTTCTCAGATGAGGGCAACAGAATTTTCACTCTGAATTTAAGAATGTGCATTGGTACCTACTTATAAGTACCTAAATGTACCATAAACCCAAAAGCTCTTCTCAGAGCTACCCTACATCTGATCACTCACAATTATTATTTTACTCTAACATTTTTCACTAATTTTCAACAAAGTACGCTCCCTGGGGCGCTACCCGGTACGCGAACCGGGAGCTAACCTCGCGAAATTTTTTAAAAAAATGTTTTTTTTTCGCACATATGGGCCTCCTCAGCCACCCTCACAAAACCTAGGGGGTCAAGATAAGTCTACCGTGCCCCCTTCTACCCATTCTGAACATTATTTGCCCTCCATCTTGTATCTTAATTCGACCGAAACACAAAATGGTGGACTCCCGTTACGCTTAAGGTTCGCGAACCGGGGCGCTCAACGGTTCGCGTACCGGGTCGCTCCCTGGGAAGCGCACCATCAAAAAAGGTGGGAAAGTAGTTCACAGAAAAGCCACTGGAGACAATTTCACCAAATATAGACTAGCTCATACTACATACCAATCCCTACCATTTTCACAAATTTGATTGGAATTCCATTTAGCCATTTAGCCTGTAGACCTCTCTAAATACCGTGAGGTAAATTACTTCACAAAACACATCTGAAGTGTTGGAATTGACAACCAATTAAAATGTTACTTTCATTTTCTACTTTTTTTACCTGACATTTGATTGGTTATATACCTGAATATATATAAAGGAAGAGAAGAAAACACAGCCATTTTGACTACTACTTCTTGGTGTACATTTCAATAGGATTTTCACTAATTCCTTCAACTTCTTTCTAAAGGTAAGTTTTTATTTTTAAAACTGAAGTATATTGTGCACTATAAGTTAATATGGTAAACTTTTTCTGGAGTTAGGCTTCTCTTGTATAATTATGAATTTACTTACGTTAAATCACATACACTTTTTTATATTCCTACTTCCACTCTGATACTATACACTGCCCAAAATTAATCCCAACAGTGCCCTATCTCTACTAATATATATTTTTTTAATCTAAATTTCAGGCAAAATGGAAGGCGAACAGAAAGTTGAATTTCAAATTGTCCTGCAAGAGAGCAGCCAAGAAATCAATGATGAAAATGATATTGAATTTTTCGATGAAACTTTAGACAAAGAACTACTGCAATGTGTACAAGCAGTAGATAACCTCCTTGAAAATGAGGACATTTTACACCCTCAGAGACTACAATGTATATTCAATGATAATTATGAAATTTCTGACAATGAAATGTTAGAAAGTTTAATAAATTATGAAACACAATCACAATAAAAAAAATGCTTAAAAAATAATAAAAAATAATCAACAAAACCAACAATCAATTAACATACAGCATTTGAAAAGTCTATCATTCATTTTTCATTGCAGTACGCTGCCCAGAACGCTTCCCGGTTCGCGGACCGGGCGCTCCCCACGCAAAAAAAACAAAAAAAACGTTTGTTTTTTTTGCCCCGCGGGGCCCTTTTAAAACCTCCACATTAAACCTAGGGGGTCAGGGAGGATCTAGTATGCCCCCTTATGGTTATTTCCCCCTTTGTTTTGGCCTCCTCTTGTCTCTCAATCCTACCGAGAGACAAGATGGCGGCCGCTCCGGACTGTTTAGAATGTTGACAGACACCGGAGAGCCAATCAGCTTAGCTACGCGAAGTTCCGGTACGCTTAAGGTCCGCGGACCGGAGCGCTGCCCGGAGCGCGCTTACAGATATATATCTTTTTTTAAACGTTAATTTCTCAAAATCCACTGGAGCACATATATTGAGACCTACAAAAGGCACATCGGGCTACCAGTCCCTACAATTTTGCCAAGTTTCATGCAAATCCATTCAGCCGTTCGGGCTAAAAGTGAGGCCAACCGCCCTATGGAAAACTCAATGTTAAAAACACGTTTTGGGACCCCCATTTTTTCTCGACCCCCCCTGGACGAACACCCCCCAAATTTCCAGGGGCTGCTCAGAAACAAAATGTTCCATTTTCCAGAAAATTTCAGCCAATTCCGTCCACAAACGCCAAAGTTATTAGACATAGAATTTTCAAAAATCCCATAGGGAAAAAATCCTAACTATATATACCTACTGGCGACCGCCAGTAGGTAATCTATATATATATATATATATATATATATATATATATATATATATATATATATGTCTGAAAGGGTTCTGAGGAAAATTATATTTTGCCTTGTTATAGGTGCCTACGTGTTCCCCATCCTATGTTATATGTGCATGATCGATATGCATATATCCCCTCTGATCGATTAAAGACGCAATTATAGTTGTGTCCAACTCTAGTATGCCAGTTTCCAGTCCTCGTGAAAGCAACGAGTATTAGGCCTATGTTGCCACGTTTTACAGTGTGCACGTTAATTCACCGCATTGTCCCCGTTTTATAGGCCTCAAAAGGGCCCGGACACCAGATTCAAGCTCCAGTCTCCTGAACCCACTCCGAGGAGCGATGCAGCCCCCACCTGCATCCCTGACCCTTCACTTACTTCCTGCCCCGCAGCGCGGTGCCCGGCCTGGCTCTGCCTGCCTGTCTGCCAAGAATATGTTATGCTTCCAGTTATCAGTCCAGCTTTCCTTCTTCACATTCCTAAGCTAACGAACCGCATAAACAGCTTTAGCTATAGTCTAGTCTTTCTGTCTCCATATGAGAGAATACTGTATTAATATTCATAGAAGATTCATAGCACACGTAATACATGTAGAATATGTGCATGCACCAGTCTTAGTGTCAAGTAGCCTTTGTCCTGATAACTTTTAGATTCTATCAACATGTACTCCAAACATGAGATACCAGATATGATAGAGGTACATGTCGTCCTGACACCGCAGACTTTAGTCTCCTCTTCTAGTGCAGAAGTCATACCCCCAGTTCTCCCTGGTAACACGTCATTGCCCGTTTGCGCGCACCACTAGGTTAAAGGTCCCAGCTGCTCTCAGGTAGCCCCCTCTATGTTTCCGCCCATTCATGACACTTCTATGACGTTTCACATCACATGTCTCAGTGCACGCCCTGTGCACGCCTTCTGTTTCCGCCCATGTGTTCTTATCTTACGCTTGTCACAAGTTACGCCTACTGTATGTAATGTATTTGAAATGTCTTACTATATATACACTGCACTGTTAATGAAATGGTGCAGCTGCCTTCCTTCCTATTTATTTCAGGCTGTCCCGTTCCAGTCCCTTCCCTTTTGCCTGAATAAAGCCTGATCAAACTCGGATACATCGGATCCTGCCTCTTATTTATTGAGCTATCTGTTATTGTTAATATATTCAAAAATAGTACCGGTAATTAATTATTTATTTACCACATAATGGCGCCCGAATAGGGACGAGCCCCTTCCTCACGCGCTGGCGATGCAACGCCGGTCCCCTGACCCTCTGCAGCCGTGACGGAACAATACCGTGCACGTGCAGATATTTCTGCTTCAAGTCTCCTTCAGGCCCACGGAGGGGACGGAGACTGCGGTCCGACATCCAGACGAAGCGGTGTGGAATGCGGTTCGTCCCGACCAGAGCCCAAGCCGAGAGAGCAAGGTCCGAAGTATCCGGAGGCCCACCTGTTTCTGTTTCCGAAGTTCGTAGTCCGACGCCGACGACGTCGTAGCAGTCCAGTCCAGTCCGAGGCCTTCCAGTTTCTGCTTCCCGGTGAGTACCGTCGCGGGGGAAGTATCTAGACAGGATCATTAGTTTGTTCCTGGTCCGTTGGGTTTGGGTACACAGATCCAGTCCGAAGTATTCACCTAGGTGGATACGGGTCAAGACGTGTCTCTTTATGGGACCGGTATGTTCTGTACTGTTTTAGCAGTGCATCCAGTAATTCTAGTAAGTCCGTTCTCGAGAAATTCATGTGTTCTGTTTTCAGTGTATCAGGTAGTATTTCTGTTCGAACTGTTATCAATGTATTTTTATGTCGTGGTATGAGTGTTTTGTTCGCTATTTTATTACTGTGATTATTGTGTATTGTGTTCCAAGTGTATTAACGAAATGCCTCTGTTCTCGAAATTACGTCAGTTAAAGACCAGAAAAGGGTTACTCGAAGAAGCAGTTCCTGTCCCTCCTAGGGACAGTCCTGGACATTTTATGTATCACAAGCATGGCTTAGATGCCATAATATATCTAGACTTATGGGTGGACTATACTAAGGAACTAGAAGAGAAATATAGATGGCCCGTATCAGGTACATGGGATGCCGAGTGCATCATGCGAGTAGAAGAAGCATTATGGAAAAAGAAAGCCAGACAGTCCCAGAAAGATGCCATCGAGTTATGGCGCAAAGAATCTCATAAAAGAACCGAAAAAGAATTCAGAAAAACAGAATTAAGTAAGGAATCCGCAGAAAAAGCCCAAGAAAGGGAATTAATCGAAGAAGGTGAACGAGTTAGAGCAGAACAGTCAGACAGACAGAGGAATGCCCTTATTAAAGGCATGTATCCTCTTCTTGCCGAGGGCTTGCCAAAAGCAACCCCGGAAGCACCCTGTAATTTACCGGCGCCATTGGTCCCGATTAAGCTACGTCATAAACCGACCGCAGCTGACATATTTCTTTCGTCCTATTTGGACGACACAGTCCCAGCATATGCAAATCATGTTCTGCCTGTTCCGCCTGCTCCCGTTAATAATGTAATTCCTGTCCCGCCAACTACTGTTCCCGGGGGTCAAGTTCATGTTCCAGCACCCCCGGACCAGCCCACAGTAAATGTACCCGCTTTGCCAGTTACCTTACCAGCACGTACAGTATTCACCGACGATTCTAGTTTAGGTGCCGCGGGGGGAGGTTCTCCTCGTACCCCGCCTCAACCGAAACGTCTGACGCTACATGACGTAGCGTTACAGCGTACGCCAAAAGTGGCGACATACACAGATCTCAAGCGACTTCTTACTGACTGTATATATGATCCAGTTCCAGGCGAAGATCACATGATCTTATATTCAGTACGTTTAAGACGGGTGGCCAGCTTTTTGATCACCCTGCCCGATATGAAGGAACATCTAAACAGAATATATTATTTTATCCGTACAGGAGAGAATCCAGGAAGTATTCACGAAGCCATGATTCAAAGGAAAGCCGAGGTTCAACTTATGATTTTAAAATTCTTGATTAACTGTTTAATAAGAGAGCAAGATTATCCAGATAAAGATCAAGACGAGATGAAAGTCCTGACCAGGTGGAGTGACAATATAGCCGAGGGAAAGCACAAGACACAAGGTAGTGTAGAGAGTATGTACAAGAAAATTCGTAAGGAAATAATACGTATACACCAGAAAGAGGAAGCAAAGAGAGCAACCGAGAAAGAGAGTGACTCTTCTACTGAAGAGGTAGACAGCGAGAATCCCTCCAGAATAGCGTATGTAGGTAGAACTAGACTTTCCGACCGACATTCACGCCTAGATTACAAGAAAACTTTTCCTCCTCCAGCACCAGAACAGTGTTCTCTTGAGCAAGTATTCCAGGCCACCGATCAATTCTGAAATCACGAATAGGTTATAGCAAGCTTAGTACCATGCATGAACAAGAACTAGCCCGATCAGCAGTCCGATGGACTAGTGATTCTACCACATTTCCAGATGAAATGGTGTCCCAAATGTTTCTGAAACTGCCCCCAGCCGAGCAACGTCTGGTGGGCACATATATGATTCAGCACCTCATTACACTGTATGAGGAACAACATTCTGATCCAGGTCCTCTACATGATGTATTGAACGAGTTACTCCAATACAGATGGAAAGGTCTAGGTACCGATTTAATTAGTGTCATTCTAGAACAGCGCCACAAATACCGAACGTTTCTGAATCCACATTATGTTTCCGTCTCACCCCCAGAAAGAAAATCATTCTACATAGATAGACAGAATCCGTTACGAGAAGTGCATCCAGTTAAGGGAGAAGATGGTAATCTAGAACGAGTATTTGTTTACACCCCTATCACGAAAATAGAACTCTTGGAAATGAAAAAGTTAATTCCCTGTCATGATAAAGATCCAGCAGGGTTTCACCGTGAATTAAAGGACATGCTCCGTATGGGAGAATACACGTATCCTGATATCATTAAAATGTTAAAAGTCCTGTTGCCTGCGGGCATATATGAAAAACTCAAAGAAAAAGAATGGGAGGTGGGGGAGAAAAAGATAGATTGGACAGCATTAGAAGCTGAAGATAATACACGAGTACCAGGTACCGGTCTTGGGGATAAAGCTAAAGCTTTGCCCGAATTGTTAATACAAGTTTTGCCAAGATTACTAGCCACGAAAAAGGAAGATTGGGATGCCATCTCAGCCTGTAAACAGAAACAAGACGAAGATACTAGTGATTTTTATTCTAGATTTGAGAAATGTTTTATTATTAATAGTGGTCTGAAAACGAGTAGTGAATCGTACCCTCATCTGTTTGTTACCAAACTAGTCGAGAATTCAAGTCCACAAGTTAAAAATAGAGTACTGAAAGTCGAAAGTACCTGGCAAGCTAATACTCCGTCACAAATGCTCCAGATGCTCCAGTACCACCAGAACAGAATCAGGGAAGAGCAGGAACACGAAAAGAGACGTATGAAAGACACGAAAATGAAAGTATTAGTTGCACAATCTGTTCCACAAGACAGTCAGAAGAGGGGTCCGAATCAAGCCAGTCATCCTGCAGCTCCCGTTAAAGGGACATGCAATTACTGTAAACAGCCAGGTCATTTTATAAACGAATGTGCAGTTCTGAAACACAACATAGCTACTGGTAAGACTAAAGAAAGACCACGTCCGCCTAGACAAGAACAAGTCTCACAGACTTCCCAGCCGCCACAGAATGCACAACAGTCAGTTACAGAACCGCAGCCTATAGCTGCAACACAACACGTTACACAGCAGATGTACCAGTATGCACAGTCAGAGTATCCAGATTATCAGCCATATTCATGAAACAGCCTAGAGAGGGAGGTAGGCTTGCCTCTCATCGAGATTCCTGTAGATCAAGAGGGTCCCTATGTACACAGTCAAGTATTAGGGAAAGACAGAAAGTTTCTTATTGATACAGGGGCAAGTAGGACTACCATCAGTCATGACGAAGTTCCAGGGGCTCCACTCTCAGGCTCTAGAAATGTTTCCCTTGGATTTTCAGGAAAGCCTATTGTTAATGAAATATCGAAACCAGTTACTCTGGAAGTCGGTCCATTGTCCCGAACTATAGATTTGTTACTCACGAAGTCTTGCCCAGAGAATCTGTTAGGCATTAAAACTCTGAAAGAATTAGGAGCAGTCATATGCTGCTCCCCAGAAGGGGTGCGACTGTTCCTCCGTGATTTTAAAGGTCATTATGTATTACGTGATTTTGATCCAAGATTATTGAATGTACCGCAGCATTTATGGGCGCAAGGTCCAACTGATGTAGGTTGTATGCATATCACACCGCATCGTGTCACTCTGAAGCCAGGTGTTGTATTACCACGAATCCGACAGTACAAATTGCCACCTGAGGCTGTAGCAGCCTTATCTAAAATTATTGACGAACGTATTGTTCAAGGAGTAGTTGTAGAAACTGACTCCAATGTATGTAATTCTCCTATCATTCCAGTCCTGAAACGTACTGATCCAAATGCACCTCCAGTTTATCGACTAGTGATTGACCTTCGAGAACTTAATAAGTGTATCATACCCCAATACCCAGTAGTCCCAGATATTTCCTCACTCTTGACAGCCATTGATTCTGAAGCCACGTTCTTTACAGTTATCGATCTCAAGAACGCATTCTTTAGTGTCCCCATTCATCCAGACAGCCAGTTCCTTTTCGGATTCTGTTTAAATGGAAGAAGTTATAAATTTACACGAGCACCTCAAGGTTTCACAGAAAGTCCTAGTATTTATAGTCAAGCACTTAAAAGACAACTAGACAATATTCACATGCCAACTGACACTGCCCTGCTCCAGTATGTCGATGATCTACTGATCACAGCCCGTTCTGAACGTGACTGCGAACGTGCGTCACTTACAGTCCTGTATTTTCTGGCCGAGATGGGGCACAAGGTGTCCCCTTCCAAATTACAATTCTGTGTCCAGCAAGTGGTCTACATAGGACACTTACTGTCCAAGAGGGGTAGGCAGTTGACACCTGATCGTATCCAGTTAATAGCACGTCTTCCACAGCCCAAGACACAGAAGGAGGTACGAGCTTTTATCGGCCTCACTTCTTACTGCAGACAATGGATTCCTCAGTATGCATTTCTAGCCAAGCCACTGATACAGTTAACGACACAGGAGGCAGCCGTATCGACTGTCCTCCCTTGGACCCAGGAACATACACTTGTTTTCAATGAATTAAAGAAAGCTTTATGCCAAGCACCTGTTCTAGCAACACCGAACTATAGTAAGCCTTTCACACTTTTTGTTACTGAACGTGATGGTACTGCATTATCTGTTCTCACACAAGTTCAAGCAGGACAATACAAGCCCTGTGCTTATTTTTCTAGCACATTAGATCCAGTAGCCCAGGCTCTGCCTGCGTGCCTCAAGTCAGTTGCAGCCACAGCTCTAGCTATCAGACAAAGTGATTCCATAGTGTTAGGACACTCCCTGACAGTACAAGTTCCGCACTCCGTGGAAGTACTCTTAAACCGAACTCAGACTCAGCACTTGACTATTGCACGTTTAACAGGTTATGAACTGACACTGTTCCAGCCACACATAGAAATCAGACGCTGCAACATTTTAAATCCAGCTACACTGTTACCGTCAGTTACCTCGAATTCTGCCACACATGACTGTGTGGAAGTTGTTAACATCATGACAAAGCCAAGACAAGACTTGACAGACATTGCATTACCTGATCCCGACCTGACACTTTATGTGGATGGTTCATGTATGAGAACAAGTACAGGAGAACTAGTAGCCGTGTATGCAGTGACTACTGAAACCGAAGTTATAGAAACACATCGTATTGACACCCTGTCTGCTCAAGCAGCAGAGCTTGTCGCTCTGACCCGAGCCTGCATACGTGCCAAGAACCTGAAAGTTAACATATACACAGATTCACGTTATGCATTCGGAGTCGTACACGACTTTGGAGTGCTCTGGCAAGAAAGAGGTTTTATGACTTCTCATGGAACCAAGATTCAGCATGGCCCCCTCATTCAAGCTCTGTTAGATGCAATACATTTACCGACAGCTATCTCTATCATGAAGTGCAAGGCACATACGAAAGCCACTGATATCATTTCCCAGGGTAACGATCTAGCAGATCGAACAGCCAAGCTCACAGCTCAGACTCCAGACATTCCAGTTAACACGACACCGACACACACTCCAGATCAGACTACTTGTATGACAGTTAAGGACCCTACACAAGATGTCATAGATATACAGTTACATGCTACTCCCGATGAAATCAAGAAATGGTCCGAACAAGGAGGGGTCCAGACAGATCAAGGATGGTTGACGAAGGGAAAAGCCACATGGTTTCTCCCCGACTCTATGGTTCAAGTCATTATTAACACCGCACATCGTCCAGCACACTTAGGAGAAAAAGCCATGCTAGACAGTATTCAGAACCTCTGGTTTAACAAGCATTTACGAGCAGCAGCCAAACAGAAAGTCCGTACCTGCATGATCTGTTGTCAGTTCAATCCAGGTAAAGGTGTCCCGGTGGAACAAGGTGGATTCCATCCTCCTGACCACCCTTTTGAAGTCCTCCAGATGGATTATATTCAGATGGAGCGATGTCGAGGTTTCAAGTATGTCCTCGTAGTTGTATGCGCTTTGTCCAGGTGGACAGAAGCATATCCAGTTCCAGATTACACAGCTGCGACCACTGCCAAGCAGTTGGTTCGTGAGTTCTTTCCCCGCTATGGATTACCTAGGGTCGTGTATTCAGATAACGGCCAGCCATTCTCATCCGAGCTCATGTAGCAAGTATCCCTTCTGTTAGGGTACCAGTGGAAGTTCCATTGTGTACGCCATCCTGAAGCAGCCGGTCTCGTAGAGAGACATAACCAGACTCTGAAAATCCGCATTTCTAAAGTATGTGCCGAGAAAGGTGTAGATTGGATGGTAGCACTGCCAGTCGCCCTTTTCTATATGAGAATGGTTGCTCACTCCCGTTCAGGTCTGTCCCCCTATGAGATAGTGTTTGGGCGTCCCCCCAATATGTGGGGTACACCTAGACCCCGTACCATTACCGATGTTGACAGTAATATGCTGACAGATTACCTTGCCTCCTTGATGTCTGCACTACAATCTTGTCGTTCACAGGTTGCCGCTGCATTTCCAGACAACACCGACGTGAAACCACACGAGATCGTTCCGGGGGATCTCGTGCTGGTCCGCAATTTTGATCGTTCAAGTCCGCTGGAGCCCCGCTGGAAGGAGCCCCGTCTCGTCCTACTCACCACCCGGACTGCGGTGAAAGTGGAAAACCGAAAAGGGTGGCTACACGCGAGCCACGTCAAGAAATTCCATGGACTCAAAACTAAAACTTTTCTCAAGGACTGCCCAGAAACTGAATCTAAACTTCCCCTGATAGAGAAAACTCCGCAGCAGGAGTATAAATCCAAGTTGAGGTCTAGTAAGTCAGCCAGTTTAATTGTCTAAGTCCCTCTCGGGTGAAACGGTTATACAGGTTCCTGACATGTATGAGATAGACCCACACAGTGAGAGAGTTAGTCAAAACTCTAAGAGATGTATCATTACTCTGTTCTTTCTATTATTCCTGAGTCTTATGGTTACATGCATAAGTTATGCTTTACATTTATGTTTTCCTATTTCACATGTACATATGTCTTCTAATGTTACAGTAGAGCACACATTTAGTGACCTGCCTCCTCACGAGTTATCCTATCGTCTTGCTATGCGTAATAATACTTTTATCCGAATGCTACACTATTCACACCAGACCAGCAATGCAACTAATTGTTGGGTGTGTGGTCGACTCCCCCCTTTCCAGACCCCGAAGGGAGTTCTGCCACTTTTTCCCTATTCGTTTTCTCATAATGGTTCGTGTGGAGCATGGTCCACGTTAACGTCATCCTCCACTGATATGTCCCGTCTGAATCGAACATGTTTCCCAGACAAGGAAGGACTTTCCTATAGAACAGGATTAGATCTAGAAAATGAAGTATATGATCTAGGTAATTATTCATCGAATTTCATGGTTTTGAATGTTCAATCCGATACTACTCCAGATTTGCCTGCTATTTCAGTTCTACCAGTTAAAGGCGAATTATGTGTCAGAAAGAATGGTTCCGCACATGTAGGACATAGTGATTGTACTACTATGGTCGAGTATAGTGACAGTGGGAAATCTATTTTCAAAGCCTCACGTCATTCTTATTTTGTTTGTGGTCAGACCGCATATGTTCGTCTGCCCCTCGATTGGGATGGAACATGTTATATTGCCTTCCTACTGCCACCAGTTTTTCTAGCCCCATCCGATTATTACAGAAACACACATCTAGTACACGTTAGACATAGAAGGGAGACCGAGTCCCCAATTGTCGATCAAACTGAAACTGCCCTAGAACAGTATCAAGACTTCAATAAAGGTTTCTTTTTCTTTATAGGTCCTGTCCAGAATAGTAAGCTAATACGTAGGCTAACCAGAACCCTTGAAGCAGTAGTGAATGAGACTACTTCTGCTCTAGGTAATTTAACTGAAGAGCAATCTGCTATTAGATTTGTCGTGCTCCAAAATCGTCTCGTTCTTGACGTCATACTGGCCGATAGAGGAGGAGCATGTAGAGTCATCGGATCTAGTTGCTGCATTTTCATTCCTAATAACGCGCCGTCTGTTTATTCAGCTATAACCAGACTTCATAAAATTGCCTATCAGTTACACCAGAATCCAGGCACCTGGACATGGTCCGGTTGGCTCTGGAGTATTATATCTGCCTGGGGATGGAAAGTATTGTCATTCCTAGGTATAGCAGTAATGATCATATTCAGTTGCTGCCTCTGTTTACAATGTGGCCATGCGATTTGCGGCTTGTGCGCTACCTCTTGTATTCCTAGTCCTAAGTCCCGTTCCAAGATAATTCGAGACGAGCAAATGATGCTATATGAACAGATAGATGGTATCATGAATATTGATGTTTCCTGATGGAAACGTAGGGCACAAGGAGGGAATGAGGAAAATTATATTTTGCCTTGTTATATGTGCCTACGTGTTCCCCATCCTATGTTATATGTGCATGATCGATATGCATATATCCCCTCTGATCGATTAAAGACGCAATTATAGTTGTGTCCAACTCTAGTATGCCAGTTTCCAGTCCTCGTGAAAGCAACGAGTATTAGACCTATGTTGCCACGTTTTACAGTGTGCACGTTAATTCACCGCATTGTCCCCGTTTTCTAGGCCTCAAAAGGGCCCGGACACCAGATTCAAGCTCCAGTCTCCTGAACCCACTCCGAGGAGCGATGCAGCCCCCACCTGCATCCCTGACCCTTCACTTACTTCCTGCCCCGCAGCGCGGTGCCCGGCCTGGCTCTGCCTGCCTGTCTGCCAAGAATATGTTATGCTTCCAGTTATCAGTCCAGCTTTCCTTCTTCACATTCCTAAGCTAACGAACCGCATAAACAGCTTTAGCTATAGTCTAGTCTTTCTGTCTCCATACGAGAGAATACTGTATTAATATTCATAGAAGATTCATAGCACACGTAATACATGTAGAATATATGCATGCACCAGTCTTAGTGTCAAGTAGCCTTTGTCCTGATAACTTTTAGATTCTATCAACATGTACTCCAAACATGAGATACCAGATATGATAGAGGTACATGTCGTCCTGACACCGCAGACTTTAATCTCCTCTTCTAGTGCAGAAGTCATACCCCAGTTCTCCCTGGTAACACGTCATTGCCCGTTTGCGCGCACCACTAGGTTAAAGGTCCCAGCTGCTCTCAGGTAGCCCCCTCTATGTTTCCGCCCATTCATGACACTTCTATGACGTTTCACATCACATGTCTCAGTGCACGCCCTGTGCACGCCTTCTGTTTCCGCCCATGTGTTCTTATCTTACGCTTGTCACAAGTTACGCCTACTGTATGTAATGTATTTGAAATGTCTTACTATATATACACTGCACTGTTAATGAAATGGTGCAGCTGCCTTCCTTCCTATTTATTTCAGGCTGTCCCGTTCCAGTCCCTTCCCTTTTGCCTGAATAAAGCCTGTTCAAACTCGGATACATCGGATCCTGCCTCTTATTTATTGAGCTATCTGTTATTGTTAATATATTCAAAAATAGTACCGGTAATTAATTATTTATTTACCACAGTTCCCCTCTCGATAGATCCAAGGAAACACAAAAGACTCACACTCCAGGGTCCGTGTGAAAATCATTTATTGGCGACGCGTTTCGACCAGGCGGTCTTCTTCGTTAGCCCTATATATATCCAACTGGAAGTGACCGCAAAATGCTGCACGCCTGCCAAAAAGTGCTGGTGCCTACCTTGGTGGCGGAAACCACAAATGTGAAAGAACAGTTCAAAACAAGAGGAGTAAGGCAGCACACAATCCAGGTAATGCAAGTGATTTGTTTGCTAAGAAAACAACACATTTCAGCCGTAAAGGCCTTTGTCAAGTTACCAGAGTGTAACATGGAAGACATGTAAATAATATGACGTCACAATACACATGGTAAAGATGCTCTATCGTTCCGATTGCAACACAGACATAATTAAGCGTTCGTAAACTAAATGCTGTTTAAAATAATTAACAACCCGGAATAAATTACTTCCAAAATCAGAAACAGTTTCAGAAAATCTGTATATATATATATATATATATATATAAATTCTTACAGTTAATAATGTACGGATTGCTACATGTATCGGTAAATTAGAATCACATTTTTACATTATGCCATTTCATGAGTGCAGCATGATATTAAAAGTGAAAACATGCATATTACAAATATGTGTCTCATCATCCCAAAGTGGGAGGAAAAACAATGGTTAATTTCAATAATGAGCGAAATCGCAAATACAACATGTGATACTCAAAAATATTGTATTTGCCAGATTGAAATCAAACGGGATTTACCGCATACAACACATGCTTCACTAATGTTGAACTCCTAATGGAGTATTAACGTTAAAACTACACTGACATGAATAATTATGTAAACATCTAATTTCATTCCTAGATGTAAAGCTTAAATCAAAAATAAATAAACTATATCTGAATATATGTCATTTTCAAACCTTCTCTGTACACTCTGGGCAGAGAAAAATGTAAAGTTAAAAGTGAAAAAAGTGGTGACATAATTAAGATAAAGACATGATTACTCAGGTTTTCATTTGATGTGAAAGTCCCCTATTGAATGAGTATACACAATAGCATGTGAGTGATCCATGCAAACAGAAAAACAATGAGCATGGACGTTGGGGTCCTGATTAGGACAAGCTAGGGGAATCCAAATGGTAACCACCAAGTACGGGACAAATTCCCTAATCTAGAGCACCATGCCATATGTAAATCAAAGTATGGGACCACACATCTTGCCTACTTATAAACATAATAAATGACAAATGTCTATATAGGGCTGAACCTGAGACCAAGTTGATACCACTGTGAATGTGCTATTCATCTAGAATACATATTGTCACAAAATTAAATGATATAAAATGGGGGAGGGTATAACAGATATTACAGTTACAGAATAATAAAAGGACATAGGTCTAATTTCCGAATTAAGTGGGGACACGGGCAAGGATTTTGGAAGGCAGTGTTTCAAAGGTCAATATGGGTATTTAATTCTTCTTCCCTATTCATGCCAAAGGACATCCTGGTGTTTAAATCAATAATTTATCTTAATTCAAAAACATGCAGTTACTTCTCTCTGTCCCCACCACGTATGTGTTTAAATATTCTGTCAATACCACAGAAAGTAAGCAATTTGTTGTTGCTACTGTGTGAATTGTAAAAATGCTGTGGTACCAGGTAACTGAAATCCATGTTTGATATCGCCCTTTGATGTACTAGAATACGTTTCTTGAGCTGATGTTTCGTGCTCCCTATGTATCTCTTGCCACATGGACACTCCAATAGATATGTAACATGGCCAGTGGTACATGTAATGAACTTTTTTGATGGTTCTCTCTCTGCCATCATGGGTTCTGAAAGTTTTGCAGCTGGTGGTGTATCTGCAGGCTTTGCAAGAATTACACATATGGAAACCGTCCTTCAATTGTAACCAAGTGTTGGTGGGATGAGTTTGTTGATAACTCTGAACCTACTTGTCCTTAAGGGACATTGGTTGTCTATAAGTTGTGGTCGGCGACTCCCCTACATTTTTTGCCAATTACAGTGTCCTCCTTGATAAGGCCTGAATGTTTTTTTAACAGAAATCTAAAGTTATTGGATTTCACATTGTATGTAGTAATCATGTGTGGGCTGCTGGTATGTGCGTCCCTAACGGGTGAAATATCAGATTTCCCAAAGAGAACCTCAGTTTGTTTTATGTTGCTCAGTTTGTCAGTGGCTTGTTTCAGTATCTTATCTGTATATATCCACGTTGGTTGAATCTTTTAATCATATTTGCACTTTCCTCAGTGTAGCTGTCACAATTCGCTCCCTGTGCTCTCGTGCCCACCACCAGGGGGCTGAATTGTGGGGCTTTCCAGCTCCCTTCAGGCAAAGGTTGGTCATTGTAGCTGTTTACCGGTGAGACCGATCCTTGTTTCCTGAGCTTTAGTTATGCCTTGTTCCTGACCTGCTGCTGTTTTCCTTGTTCCTGAATTAGCACTGCCTGCAGTGCTACCCTGACCCCTGAGCCTTAGTATTCCTTGTACCTGAACTGCAGCAGTTTCCCTTATCCTGAATTAGCATCAAAGCTTTTTTATTGTATATGCATCAAAGCTTTTTTATTGTATATGTCTGCACAATTGTTTTAAAATTTTGTATAACTAGGATATAATCTTTTAAATGATGTATTTTAAATGTATGTTTGTGCTTTTATGAGTATAACTCTCGAATAAAGCTTTGATGATGATGATGATGAATTAGCACTGTTTGCAGTGCTACCTTGTTTCCTGAGTTCCTGAGCTGTAGCTATTCCTTGTGCCTGTGCTCTTGTTTCCTGAGTTCCTGAGCTATAGTTATTCTTTGTTCCTGGACTTCAGTTATTTCTTCTTCCTGTTTTGCACTGCTTGCAGTGCTCTCTTGACTCCTTGTTTCCAGAGCTGTAGCTATGTCCTGTCCTGTTTCCTTGAACCAGTATTTCCTGCAGTGCTACCTCGACTCCTGAGCTCTAGAAATTTCCCTGTTCCTGAACTAGCACTGCCCGCAAAGCTACCTTGACTCCTGAAGCTTTGGTAGTTCCCTGTTCCTGAACCTGCACTGTCTGCAGGGCTGCCTTGACTCCTGAGCCTTAGCTCACTTCTTGTTCCTTCCCCAGCACTGCCTTCTATACTACTTTGTTTTCTTGATTCCTTAACCTGCACTATTCTAGTATACCCTTGTAGCCTCCCCTTCTGTATGTAAATGTAGTATACTTATACGCCGCCACCATATTAGAGCTTTTCTGCCACGGGACCGCCACGGAAAAGCGCCAGACGGTCTCCCCGTCCGCAGATGACCCCCCCTGCCATCCTAATCTGGCGGGGTGTCTTTTCTCGTACCACAGCGGTGAATCTGCATCCTCCGGGCCCGCGGTGGCTCCGCCGGCCCGGAGGATGCGGATTCACCGCAATCCTAATCGGGGACTATGTTTTTGATTTTGGAAGTAATTTATTCCGGGTTGCTTTTTTGGTTTTATTTTTTTTATTAGCCCTCATTTATCCAAGTTATGCTTTAATTTCCAAGAGAAAGTGTATAGACCGAACCTTTGGGCAGAAGATATTTATCCCCGGTCAATCCACCAGGGAGAAAAAGAGAGATTTTATCTCCGGGTCAACACTTAGCCTCTTGGTTTAGGTTAACACCAAATCTTAGAGCTTTTCTTTGAACCAGTGCTTTTTATATTGTTCCAACCACCAAAGCAGCCTCCTTAGCATATTGATAATCATTGGACCAAAAAATAAAACGAAGACCAGGTATAGAGAAAAACATATTAATTATTAAGTGAATAAGTAAGATAGCCAAAGATCTTTAGTATAAAACCCAAGTTAGACATTAGGAGAACCCAAAGTGTGGTATTGAGTGTATAGTGCTTACTAGTATCAATTTGAAATAAAGTTTTTCTCAACAGAGTCATCCCAGATTTCCCAATATTTTGTTTTCTTGACCTGTTTGCCCGAACAATCTAAAAAGGATACACTTTGAATGGAGTAAATCCATTCCTCCTCCGTTGGGGAACAGGAAAGGGTCCATTTAATACATAATTCCCATTGTGCAAGGAGAACCAGTGCAAAGAAAAGAGCTTTATGATTTCTTGTTAGAATTTGGTTATCAGATTTCTCTGGTAACACCCCAAAGATTATAGAAGGAATACTAAGCTTTACCTCCAGACCCATAATATCTGATATGGTCTTACCCACCCACTTTCTGCCAGAAAGCCTGGATTAAGGGACATAGCCAAAACATATGGATCTCGTTGGCACTATCTTCTCCACAATTTGGCCATTTCTTGATCTTACGACTTCCCATTTTTTATATTTTATGTGGAGTACAGTATTCTTTGTGTACTGTGAATATATGATTATTTTTTAAGGGTGCAGCTGTAACATGTGACCATAAACAAAACATTGATACTTGCCCCAATTTTTCAAGATCGGAGTCCGGCAGGTCTCTCTTCCAAATCTCTGTCTAGGCAGCGTCTGTAACTTCTCCACTTTGAATTAACAACCAATACCACACTGCGATTTCTTTCCGAGTTGTATGTCATGAAGAGATTTTTGACACCATGGCCGCCTCCCCTTCTAGCTCTTTTCCTGAGGATTTTACCCAGCTTGAAAGTTGGAGATACTCAAATTTCAAAACCGAATGCTTACAAACCAGGGAGAAGTGCTGCCATGAGATTAGTTCAGAGTCCACTATAAGCCATACCCAGGTGTCTATAAAGCAAGATCTAAGTGGAATGGAGAGAGCATTCTCCAAACAAGCCGGAGTGCCTGAAGTGTCCCAGATTAGAGCTGCATCACTATTATGTGGGATTATTAGAAGTCTTCTCACTTGTACCCAGAGTTTAACTGCTGCCCCCAAGATCTTCAGTCTCACCTTCTTGAAAAATCTTGGATGACCAAATTTTAGGAGAAAAAAATCTTCTTCTTGAGAGAAACTACGCGTAAGGGCCTTAAAAAGTGGGGAGAATATTGAGCTTTCCATCAAAAGTTGCCGGAAATGTTTTAACTGAAAAGCGCAATATTACATATCTAAGTCTGGGGTAGCAATTCCTCCATGGGCTTTCTTTCTTCTAAATTTATTTGGGGCTATTCTTACGCTTTTATTACCTCAAATAAAACTAGAGAAAGACCCCTGTACTTTCCTAAACCATAGCTTTGGGAATTCTAACAGAATTGTATTAAACAGAAAAGTGAGTTTAGGGAGGATTTACATTTTTATGAGATTAGATTTACCCAAAAAGGAAAGTGAAAGGGTGCTCCATGAGTGCAACTTTGTTTTGACCGCCTTTGTTACTTTTTCAAAATTAACTTGGGCTATTTTATCTATACCATGAACTATTTGAACCCCATGATATCTAATTTCCCTTTTGGATAGGTCACTCCTATATTGGGTATTCTATTTCATCAGCTCTGTCTTTTGTTGATTAATCATGTATCCGGAAACCTTTCCAAAACTCTCCAATTGATCCCATTTTGCCATCAATGACTGCTATAAATTCCCTGTTAGTATCATAAGGTCATCGGCAAATAATCCGATTTTCTTTTCCCATCCCTTACACCTAAAAGGGATGATATTCTGACAGGCTCTTAGTTTACGTGCCAGCAGTAATATATATATTGAAATGGAGGGGAGACAGGGGCAGCTCTGCCTGGTGCCCCTACTAATTTCTATTGACCTAGTAAGATTGCCGTTGACAAGGATTTTAGCAGATGGATTTTTATAGATCGATTTAACTGTTGTTAAAAAGGTTTCTCCTAAGTTAAGACGCTGAATTATTTGGAATAGGAATGGCCAACTGACACGGTCAAATGCCTTAGCGGCAATAAAAAGTCATTACATCTAAGAGAGTTTTTTATGTGTGAGCCATGTCTATTGCTCCAATTAGATCATGTGTTAATTCAAAGAACTGCCTCCCTTTCATAAAAGCTTTCTGATCTGAGTGTATTAGTGATCCTTTAACCTTGTCCAGGCATTTAGTTGTTATCTGAGTGTATTGTTTACGGTCACTATTTAAGAGAGAGATTGCCCTGTAAAATTCACAGGATCTCGGATTCTTATTAGGTTTAACTAGAATAGTTATAGTTGTATCATCCCATGACAGCTGGATATCCTGACCTTCTGTGAAAAGTGAATTAAATAACTGAGTAAGAAGAAATGTGGAACGCTTCAAGAATTTGCATGTCATCCTTGCGCAGGGACCATGCTTCTTTGTATCATTCCAATTTTAGTATATGTGCCGCCGATGCGAGCACAATTTATTCTGGTTGTTATTTATTTTCAGCCCCATTTGCTTTCTTCTTAATCCTAATTTTGAGGTTTACGAATGTTTAATTGTGTCTGTGATGCAATCGGCACGACAGAGTATCTTTACCATGTCTATTGTGACGTCATAATATTGTAAGCGAATAAATCACTTGCATCACCTGGATTGTGTTCCGACTCATTCTTCTTGGTTTGAACTGTTCTTTCTCATCTCTCTCTCTCTCTCTCTCTCTCTCTCTCTCTATCTCTTTCTCTCTCTCTCTATATATATATACATATATATATACATATATACATTACCTACTGGCGGTCGCCAGTAGGTATATATAGTTAGGATTTTTTCTCTATGGGATTTCTGAAAATTCTATGTCTAATAACTTTGGCGTTTGTGGACGTAATTGGCTGAAATTTTCAGGAAAATGGCACATTTTGTTTCTGACCAGCCCTTGAAAATTTGGGGGGGGGTTCGTCAAGGGGGGGCCGAGAAAAAAGGGGGGTCCCAAAACGCGTTTTTCCCATGTTAATTTCCATAGGGCGGTTGGCCTCACTTTAGGCCCGAACGGCTGAATGGATTTGCACGAAACTTGGCAAAATTGTAGGGACTGGTAGCCCGATGTGCCTTTTGTAGGTCTCAATATATGTGCTCCAGTGGATTTTGAGAAATTAACGTTTAAAAAAAGATATATATCTGTAACAGCGGACCTGGCAGCGTCCCAGGACGCGTACTTTACGCGCAACGGAGCTTTGTGAAGCGAAGCTGATTGGTTCTCCGGCGTCTGTCAACATTCCAAACAGTCCGTAGCGGCCGCCATCTTGTCTCTCGGTAGGATCGAGAGACAAGAGGAGGCCAAAGCGAAGGGGCAAATGACCATAAGGGGGAATAGTAGATCCTCGCTGACCCCCTAGGTTTGATGTGGAGGTTTTAAAAGGGCCCCGCGGGGCAAAAAAAAAATAAAATAATAATAATCGAACGGCTGAATGGATTTGCACGAAACTTGGCAAAATTGTAGGGACTGGTAGCCCGATGTGCCTTTGCTAGGTCTCAATATATGTGCTCCAGTGGATTTTGGGAAATTAACGTTCAAAAAAAGATATATATCTGTAACAGCGCTCCGCTTCGCGTACTTTTCGCGTTACGGAGGTTTGCGAAGCTGATTGGTTTTTCGGCGTCTGTAAACATTCTAAACAGTCCGTAGCGGCCGCCATCTTGTCTCTCGGTAGGATCGAGAGACAAGAGGAGGCCAAAGCGAAGGGGCAAATGACCATAAGGGGGCATAGTAGATCGTCCCTGACCCCCTAGGTTTGATGTGGAGGCTTTGAAGGGGTCTCGCAGGGCAAAAAAAAATATACAGTTTTTTTAGTTTTTTTGCGTGGAGTGCGCCCGGTTCGCGAACCGGGAAGCGTTCTGGGGAGCGTACTTTCTTGAAAATTAGTGAAAAAAGTTAGAGTAAAATAATAATTGTGAGTGATCAGATGTAGGGTAGCTCTGAGAAGAGCTTTTGGGTTTATGGTACATTTAGGTACTTATAAGTAGGTACCAATGCACATTCTTAAATTCAGAGTGAAAACTCTGTTGCCCTCATCTGAGAAGTGAACTCCATCTCCTCTGTAGATATCTTGCATGTAGTAACGCAAGTTATTGTTGTACAGGGAGCCCATTCCATGGTCTCTCATGTAAGCTGAAACAGATTTGTTTACATGCTTCCTCGACTTCTCAATTTGTGGACAAAATTGGTTCGACCACCTCCATTTCTGTCTTTGGCATATATTTGAATATACCAAGGCAGTCTGAGGAAAAAGTGCCATCAATTGCTCAAAGGTGTCCTTTAAAAGCATTTCCAGACCTACCCCAGTCAAAGTGCCCAAATCATTACCTCCACAGTGCACAATTAACAGGTCAGGTTTTGGCAAATGCATAAAGGTTTTCACCAATGGTATCAATTGGTGACATTTTAATCCTCTGTGGCCAAACCACTTAATTTCCACATCTTGTAAATTGAGGTTAGGTAAATTCCTGTTTTCAGCGTACCTTTGAGCCCAATATATGTAACTATGTCCAACAATCCAGACAGAAAACATGGTGAGAGAAGGTTCTGCTGCAGTCAGATGAAGTGTGGCAATGAAATGGCAGTTGAAAAAATGAGAGTGTAAAATGAAAATAACTGAGGAGTTTCTGTGTTAATGAAGCAGTAAGAGTGACTGGTGGATTTTGATTGCTGAAAACAGAAAGTTAGTGTGCATGGATGAGTTCGTTGAAAGATGTATTTTGAGTGGCGAAGAAAAAATCATTAAATGAAAGAATGCTCTGGATATGCAGGTGCACTGAGAGTTCAGAGTTCAATTGCAACATTGTTGTGTGAGAGGTCTTGCAAGAGGTGGTTGCTATGCAGAAAAAGCAGAGAGGGGGCAGAGGGGGGAAGGGTTTTGCTTTGAAAAAAAGTGAGGGAAGGGTTTTGATTGGGTGACATGAGAGATATGTGTGAGGAATTACAGCATTTCTGTGCTTTTGATAGCTGCAGACTCTGGAGTGCATACCTTTTGCTCTGCTGAAGACAAATTGGTGTGTTTCTGAGACTGTTTTGAAACTCAAAGTATTTGCTAAGGTGAGAAAAGATTTCTTTAATTTAGATAGAAAATAGTGTGCTTTAAGGAGAAAATTATGAAGAAAGTTGTGTTTTTCAAATGTTGCTTTGTCTCAAGTGTTTCACAAATAGATTTTGTTTCTTTGAGAAATTGTAATTGGAGAAAATGTGAAGTATTAGTACTGACAGGGCTTTTATGTGCATAGGAGCTGTGGAGTGTTTTCAAATTATGACTTGTAAATCGTTTTTGAGAAAAAGCAATGGTTTTAATATTGATGAGAAGGACATAATGGTGTCTGCTTCTTTATAAGGTAATTGAGAGTCTCTGATGTTATTTTTCCCATTTCAATGTAAGAAGTTTGTCTGTGGAGCAAATTGCTTGTAAATATGCTCCCACCTGTGCATGGCAAATTTAGATTTTGAATGTTTCCGTTACATAGGCATGTTAAAGGTGACTGAAACATGCTGCAAAGGCAATCAAAAAATGCTTTTATGTGTCTTAAGGACATTTTAAGTCATTTCCCCATGTACAGTGTTTTCAAATTATGAGTTGAAAATCGTTTTTGAGGTAAAGGAATGTTTTCAAAATTTATGTGCGCCATATGACCCCAAATTTCTTTTTCAGGGGTGCAGCAGGGTGTTCTTGAGACACCCCTGCACCGTCGGAAAAATTCGTAATTTGCGATGAGGTAATTGCTAATCGCAAATTGCACCTTCATTCCTATGGGCCTCCTGCTGCATGGAAATGAATGGGTAATTTGTAATTAGCAAATAGGTCATCGCAAACTAGGAATGGTAAAGAATCGCTATTTATTCCTTAAAGTTCGCTATTTAGGAAATGCAAAAAACTTTGATGATACATATGGCGGTTTATCTCTAACAAGATAAGAAGCATAGGGATAGATTTATGATGACTGGCGCATCATTAGGGATGTGTTAGTGATTCTGTGCCGCTGTTCCGTCACCTATGGTGTGCTGCATTTACAATGCGGCGCATCATGGGGCAAAAACAGCACAGATGCGTGACGTATTTGTGCCGTAAAGTTGGCGCATTGCTGGAGTTGTATCGCAAGTGTGATGAAGCTCCAGTAAGGTTGAGGGGTGCCCCTGTCGCAGGGTTTCTGTTCTGACACAGAACTGTGGACAGAGGATTGGAACCTCGGCGAATTAGGGTGTCCCAAAACTCACCTTAGTAATCAAAACCCCTTAGCAAGCTAGGTACAGTGTCACATTGGATATAACAAACTCTCAATGTTTAGACAATCCAGAATATGAACTTATAGTACCTCAGGATACGTGGAACTCATGAACAGTCGGTCGTTATATATTTCTTAGAAACGAGAACATGGAGTTAAGAAGAACACATGTGTATTTGAAATGTTTATTTACTAATGCCGTCTTCTCAGGCGTAGTATCTTAGATTATACAAGTACACATATTATCAGTAGCAAAATTACCAGCATAGTCAATAGTACATAAAAAGCGAATGGTGACAGTATGTTAACATGCTGTAAATGAATAAGAGTTAGCAACACTTATAAGCAGCCGCGGGCCGTGGAGGGAGTTACGGTGGGCAGGGAGGCGGGGAGGGGGAGGGGCAGGGTGGAGAGGGCTCCACCCTGCCCCTCCCCCTCCCCGCATCCCTGCCCCACCGTAACTCCCTCCACGGCCCGCGGCTGCTTATATCTCACCCTCCCTAATACACATAATATATTATTTGCTAAGAAGGTCTCTTTGTGTTGGTTTAGGGCGTGCCGATACTTTAGTGTCTTAGATTTGAAGGAATCATATCAGCATAGAAAAGATAATCCATATGCCGTGCTTAATATCGCCAACGGCATTGTGCCATAATATTCTAGCATGCGATTGCGGAACAGTGTCAGCAGCTGCAGGGCGGGAGCTTGCACAGGAGGGACATCCATATTTAAAAATGTAAAAAAGCACAAGAGCGTCCGCTGGTAATGGAAGTAAAAATGGGAATCCACGAAGCAGAGTGGAAAAAATAGAATGTAAGAAAGCAGGGATGACTCCAAAGATTTTCTCAAATGAAGTCACGAGACCACTGGTAACAATTTTAAAAAAGTGCGCCAGGCCCTTTGTGGAGGACGCGTTAGAGATAGTCCGAACTATCTTGCTGAAATGGAAAGGCGAATCTGTATTTAAAAGGGTCTGCACCTCTGTACGGGTGTTCGCTGTGTGAAGCACGAAAGTTTCACGGGCCGAACTCAAGGCCACCTCTCTCTGAGACAAAATAGCTCTTATTCTTGCCATGCCGTTGAAATGTGCTGCCAAGGTTGGTATTTGTGGCCAGATTGAAAACTCCCTATGTTCATGTGTGGGAGGAAATAGAACATTTCTGCAGCAAATAACCCGTTCATTTACTGTTACGATAAAATGAATACTTTTAATTAACCCAGAACAATCTTCATTATTGAGCATCAAATAACTACCATTTTCCAAGAACTTGAACGTGGGGATGATAGCAGGAACTGGTGTGCCTTTCAACACGCAAGCCATATTTGGTCGGTGTTTGTTGCATGAACCGTGTAACTGTATGTGCCTACACATTAGTGAATGATCTGGCGTCTCAGTGCATTCCTCTCCATTCAGATAAAGTTCTTGATCATCTTTGAAAATCTGTATGTGTATGGAAGCGACCAGACTTCATGAAGAAAACCACTACCTAAAGGTTAATAACGACCTATTGGTATATATTTCATACAATTTGAAAACTTATATAAAGCAAAAGGCAGCGTTATTAAACCGTGGATAAGGCACGTTGCCAAAGCAGTCAACCTTTTGGATTTATACTGGAAATGTTAAAGGAAGAATTACGGAGTAGGGCCTGTAAATCTTTAATAGACAACGAGTAAAATTACTCCAACCATCATATTCCTCTAACTCCGGGATAGTAGGGGTGTTTAATTTTTTAGAAGTAGCCAATCCAAAGCATTTGGTCTGGGAAATTGTTTCATTCACAAACCACATATGTTTTGGGATGAGACATGCACGGTGGAAAGCCTCAGTGCCTTGTACCTGCCAGGTTCGTGAACCCCAAACTGATGTAGATCCTGGATATTTTTACTCTGTATTACGTTAGCATGGTCTCATTACTGGTTTAAACGCCATTTTTCCTTTTTTGTAACTTCTGCACACGACACTTAGTTGTTGCTTTAGCTTTCAGCCTACCTGCGTCAAGATCTATGCCTGCTTCAAGCAGGCGCAGGGTTTTGATGTAGCTTTGTCCTATCTGATTGTAAATGCGGCACACCGTGGGTGGCAGAGCAGCGGTGCACGTTAACTGGTGCATCCCTGGGGATGTGCTAGTTAATATAAATCTGCCCCTTTACATTTAATTATGTGCAGGGTACACAGAGTAGGTGAGGTTTATCCAAGGTTAAGAAGAGATGAGTCCTGTTCAGTGCAAAATTGGAGATAGGCTTCAGTATATTATATACTTAAGTAGTGTGTTAAGTTTTTGATGACTGTTATTAATTTACTGTTGGGTAATAGTGGTTAATAACATTTTTTATTATATTTTACCACAGATTCAACTGCAGATTATTTCAAGATTTTAGGATGCCTAGCAAAGAAAGAGTAAGAAAGGCTGCAAAACGTCAAAGACAGCAGGACCATGGAATAATGCAGCAGTCCTCTAACAAAAAGATTTGTCAAGTCACCAAGAAAGCACCGGGTAAGAGTCGAAAAACAGTCATAAGAAATATGTGTAGTAAAAAAAATATTACTACAGAAAATGTTTCAGTCCAGAAAAGGAGAAATAATTCAAATGGTAAGGAAAGGCCAATGAGAAATGTTACTGCTAGAGTAAGAGATAACTCTATGCATGAAAGTAGAAGGAAACAACAGTTTAGGGATATTCGTAAACGAATGTTCCGCAACAGGATAATTGGGAATTTGTTAAAAAATATTAAGAAAGGTCAGCAGAAAGTGGTTTTTTATAAGAGAAAAAAAATAGTTGAGAAAGTTATTGATCAGGCATTTGAAATTAAACGTAAGTTATTTATTTTGACAATCAATAGAATTAGGAAGCTAAACAAGGTAATTTATGATTTCAAAAGAAATAGTAGATGGAAGAGAATAGTTAATCGTAGTAATTTTTGTGAAGTTTTTTCTGGAGAATGGATGCATAGTTCAAGCTCTGAGGCATTTTTTAATGAGGAGAGTTATTTCCAGGATAATGATTTGGTGCATGCAGTTAACACCAGTGGTCGAGCTTATGAAGTGAAAGATGGTTGTCCAGTTGAAAAAGAAAAACTTGTGAGAACAGAGATAGAAGAGGTGTTAGGTAATGAGGTTTTAGGGAGACGTCCTAAGGGTCCTGTGTACACCTGGAAGTGTAGTAGTATTTGCAGTGTACGACAGGATTCCATCAATTTGCTTTGTGATTTTATACGGTCATGTAGTAAGAAAAGTTTGAAGCAGAAAATGAAGTTGTTGCAAGAATTAGATCCTTGCAGAGTGAGAGAAGTGATAGGTTTGCATGGTCATTCACTGGCTTGTCTTTCCAGGAGAGTATGCCAGAGTGTTTTTCATCATTTCAGGATGCTAGCAGTGCATCATAATAAAGTGAGGAAATTAGTTAGAATGTTGTATTATGCTAAGAGTCCAGCAATTATGCTTAAACAATTATGCGCTGCTCTTTTGCATGGTTCTGAAATAGATGTGAAGAATATATGTGAAGAAATTGAGTTTTGTTACTTTGGAAGTAAAGAGGAGAATGTTGAAATTGACCAAGAAGAAGAGAGTAATGTGGAAGATAGTGTACAGGTTTCCAGTACAGATAATTTCCAGAGGGAAATTGCGACGTTTGAGGTGAAATCAAGTGAGAGGCCAAATTTCACTTGTGTGTGTTGTCGACGCACTTATTATAAGAATCAGACTAAGTTAGTGGATTTATATGGAAAAAGTGAAAGGGAAAATAATAGTGAATGGAAGGATTTTACAACATACTTGATGGTAGAAAATTGTTTTGATTTGGGATTGGATCAACGTGTGTGTACTTATTGTTGTAACAAATTAAATCAAAACCAGATGCCTGCTAGAGCAGTTCATAATAATCTGGAATTGGTTGAGATTCCTTCTGAATTGAAGGATTTAAATACTTATGAATCTATTTTGATTCAAAGTATCCATCCCTTTCAGGCTATTGTAAGAATGGAGCCAAAGACAGGGAAATTGCCTCCATCAGATTTACAGAGAGGATTAAAGGGAAGAGTTGTTTATTTGCCTCTAGATTTGAAGAAAAACATTAACACAATTGGAGTAGAAAAAGTGGAAGAGGAACCTCTTGTTATCTTAGTTAATGGGGTTCCGACAAAGAATAAGAAAATATGGCAAGATTTAGTAGATGTTAGGAAAGTCAAAAGGGCAACATTCTATTTGAAAAAATATAATAAATACTATAAAAATGTATATGTTGCAGAAGAGGAAGTAAGTGAGGAAGAGGATAGCGATTTGTGTGCTGGTCAAATTGAGAAAGTAGAACCCTGTACTAGTGAAGAAATATATGAACATTATAGTGTTCATCCTTTGCATTCCAAGGAAGTCATGGGGAATGCTATTGAGTTGTTTCAAATGAAACAAGCGAAAGGGAGTCCCATTAGTGTTTGGGAGGAAAGTTTGGAAGCTCGGTGTTTCCCACAGCTTTTTCCAACAGGTCAGGGAGGAAGATATGATGAGCGACCTCATCAAATTCCTGCTTCTGAATACCGGACTTTGCGATTGTATGCAGGAGATCCTAGGTTTCGACAATGCATTCCTTATTTGTTTCATCTCCTGTTTGAAAGCGATCTGTCTGGGCTGTCATATGCAGTGAACCACATCTTGAAAAGTGGTATACACATGCAAAACATCTCGGCAAGTGACTTTATGGATAAAGTCAATGTCCAAGACAGTATTTTGGATTCTCACCTGATTAATCTCATGGCGTGTCAGCGTGGTACTAATGAGTACTGGTACCGTCGTCATGGTGATTTAAAATGTATGCTGAGGAACTTAGGAACTCCCACATGGTTCCTCACTTTGAGCTGTGCTGAGTATGGCTGGGAAGACTTACTTGAATTTCTACGAGAGGCAAATGCTAACGTAGAAAACATCGAATTCAAGACACCCGGAGAACTGTGCTCTTTGGATCCAGTCAATGTATGTAGGTACTTCAATCATAGATTTGAAGGTATGATGTCTTTCATCATGAATAAGAAGAATCCACCTCTTGGAGAGGTGTTGGATTTCTTCTGGAGGAAGGAGTACCAAGCAAGAGGTGCTCCTCATATACATATGTTGCTGTGGATCAAGGATGCACCTAAATTTGGAACGGATGCAGACGACTCAGTGATGAGTTTCATAGAACAGTATTCTACGTGTGCTGTTCCAAACGCAAAGGAGAAAAAAAGCCTAAGAGAAAAAGTTCTATGTTTCCAAAGCCATCGATGTGGAAAGTACTGTCGTCGTAAATTCCGGAACAAAGACAAGTTCTACACCAAATGTCGTTTCGGCTTTCCACGATCGGTGATTTCTAAAGGAAGAGTGAACAGTTTGATGTCTTCGCTGCGACATAATGTGATGAAGAAATCACCTAAAAACACATACAATTTGAAGAGGAACGAAGAGTCTAAGTACATCAACGACTACAACCCGGTGATTTTGTCCATGTGGAATGCTAACATGGATATACAGTTTGTGGCTGATAACTGTATGGCTGTGGCTCGGTATGTGACATCTTACATCACCAAAAAAGAGAAGACAGAATTGAAGGATATGTGGGAGGACATTTCCCATGAAAAGAGCCTCAGCAAGAAGTTGTACAGTTTCAGTCTGAAGATGTTGTCGCATCGAGAAATCGGAGCTTACGAATGTTCTGACCGGTTGTCTTCAGCAAGTCTCTATGCCAAGTCCAGGAGTATCGTTTGGGCGAGTGTTGGTCTTGCTGCAACGCGTAATCGAGTTCTGAAACCTGTGCGGGAAATTGAGTATTTGGCGGAAAAGGAGCCAAACAGTACCGACATTTTGAAGAGCAACATGTTGGATACATATTATCCAAATCGAAGCAGTCACCTCGAGAATGTTTGTCTGTATGAGGTTCTGCAAAATTACATATTCAAGAGGAACATCAAAGAAGATACTGAGAAAGGAGTGTATGCTGTAATAGGAAGTGAGGGATGTCTGGTCAAGCAAAGAAAATGCCACTTGATAAACCATCGAAAATTGAGTGGCGAATCTCCTGAAAAAAAGGAGTTTTTCTATTTAGCACTTTTGCAACTTTTTAAGCCTTGGCGTGCAGAAGAGGAACTGCTTGGAGATTTCCTTTGTTACGAAGACTCATTCAATGCTGCCAAGGAGACCATAGAATGTCCTGCTTTTCCCAAATATGTAGAAATGTTGAATGTGGAAATTGAGCAGGAAGCATCGATTGCAGCCGAGATTGCCAGAGACAGTTCTCAGGACAGTCAGAGTTCTTCTTCATTGAGTCAGGATCCACTAGGAGGACCTCTTATCGAAAATGAAGCTGCCACTGCTATGAATGAAGTGGAAAGAGCCATGGCACATGCTCAGGAGGATGTGGTTAACTTAGAAGAGTTGGAAAGACAACTCAACGTTGAGCAGAGGAAAATATATGACGAACTTACCATGCAAATTGATCATGGATTAAGTCATGACAAGAAAGAGTGCTCATGTACGTCGTTGAAGCCTGTCCGACTGTACGTGAGTGGAGAAGCGGGAACTGGAAAAAGTTTCCTTATTAAAGCAATTTCATGTTATTTGCAGGAAAGGACAGAGTCATCGCTGTCTTGTGTTGTCACCGCTCCAACTGGACTGGCAGCACATAACATTAAAGGGATTACTTTACATCGTTTACTGATGCTGCCAGTGGAGCATGACAACAAATTAGAATATCACAAGCTATCTGGAGATGCTTGTTTTGAAGTTTCAAGAGTCTTGAGGAAAATGAAACTTCTTATCATTGACGAAGTAAGCATGGTTTCCAATGTCATGCTTGCCTTTGTGCATTTGAGAATGCAAGAAGTTCTCAAAACAGAGTATGATGTGTTATTTGGTGGCAAACACATCATTGTTTTCGGAGATCTTCTGCAGCTGACACCAGTGAAAGGGCAACCTGTGTTCAAAATGCTCACGCATGAAGATACCAGGAAGTGCTTAGGGAGTATTGGCAACGTCAATATATGGTTAAACTTCAATTATGCTGAACTGCATGAAAATATGCGTCAGGCAAAGGATGAAGTTTACAAGACTATTCTACAAGATGTTAGAATTGGAAAAGTGACCGAGCATGGGAAAGAAGCTTTACATGCACGATTACTGACAAATTTATATCCAGACGAAGATGTTGTGCCTGAGAATATTTTTCAGAAAGTTACTGAGAAAAAATCTGGAATATGTTTGATGCCAACTCTTGCAGAATGTGCCAAATTCAACAACAAAATGTTGCATTTAGAAAAGCAAGAGATTGTGAAATTGGAAGCTATTGACAGAGTAGAGCATATGGGATCAACAATTATTTTGTCTGAGAATCTGAAAACAAAATTGGATTCATTAGAGAAGAGTATATCTAAAACTGCGGGTTTTGAAAAGACTCTGAATGTGTGCTTGAACTGCCGTATAATTTTAAGAAGGAATTTACATGTTGAAAGAGGTCTGGTAAATGGATCAATGGGTAATGTTGTTGATTTTGTGAAATACAGAAATAGAGATGGAATTGAATTTTTAAAAATTAAATTTGATGGCATTGAGGAAGTACAGCTAATTGCTCGTTGTTCTGCTAGATTTTTGCTTGTAAAAGACTTATATGTTCGTCGTAAGCAGTTTCCTGTTTGCTTGGCATATGCGGTGACAATCCATAAATCGCAAGGTTTAAGTGTAGACTGTGCATTGGTGAATATTGGCAGTTCTGTGTTCGAGGAGGGTATGGCATATGTGGCATTGTCACGAGTTAGGACTTTATCGGGATTGTACTTGATTGAGTGTGATGTCACAAACATTTGTGCGGATCTAGATTGTGTTAAGGAATACAATAGGTTGAGAAGAGAGTATGCGCCACATTTGCCTCAGTATCCTTTGTTTGAGAAACGTGTGGTAGGCCGGAAACGAAGAAATGTGACCAATACTGGGGAGGTTGTAGCAAAAAGACGAAAAGTCGATGAACCTGAAATTATAAGCAGAAACAAAAAGGATTCTGTTGAAGATGTTGTTGGTTTTCAATTTGAAAACAGTTCTGGTGTCAACTGCTATGCTAATGTAGTGGTTAATGTTTTGTTTTCTCTACAAAATGTAAAAGAAGAGATTGTGGTCAATTCTGATCAAAGATTTTGCAGTTTGTTAAATTCTGTGTTAGAGAAATGTAGCACTGATAGAACAAACATAGAAAGTGTGTCTGAAATTCGAAATCTGTTAGACAGATGTTCAGGCCAAACACAATTCTCTCAAAATAGTCAGCAAGATTGTCAGGAGTTTTTAATGTATATGCTTGATGTATTGTATGCTGAAGGTGTAGATGTAGATCATCTGTTTGGGCTTTCTTATCAATGGCAGCATGACTGCGAGAACTGTAGGGTATCAAGTAGTACTAGTGTAGACTCAGAAAGATTTATATATTTAACTTTGCCAGACAGTAAATCAGTCTCTTTTAATAAGCTAGTAAAAGCAGCTGATCACAATATGGAGTGTAGGCAATGTAAATCTGAAATGATGTCCACATTATTTATACGAACATATGGCCAGTATGTCATTTTAATGTTCCAACGATGTAGGCCTGATGGAACAAAATTGACAACTTTAATTAAAAATTTTGTGGCTTCACAGTTGTCAATATCAGAAAGGACTTTTGTAACTGTAGCAATTATATATCATGATGGTTCTTCAATAACATCAGGACATTATACAGCTTATTTAAAGTGTAGAAATGGCTGGTCATTCTGCAATGATTCTGTTTTAATTTTCAAAAAAAAATTGCCATATGACCTTAAAAACTCTTACCTGGTGTTTTTAAAACCAAAATTTTAGGGAAAGAATCTCGGGATGTGCTCTGAGGAATTTCAAGAAGTTCTCATGGCTCCTACACTATTTGGCCTTGAAGATAAGTGTAGTACAGAGACATAACTTTTTACCATAACACTGGACGTTATTGAGAAATACGTGCACTTTGAATGAGTTCAGAAAAACTATTTCTTTTTATAAGCTAATTGAAGCAGCGAATCAAAACATGGAGTAGAGGGAATGTAAGTCTGCAATGCTGTCTACTGTTTTACATTGCTTTGTGATTAAAAGTGATGTAGAGAATTAAATAATTGTACTAGTCATAAAGGTAGTGTAAGTCTGCTTCATAGTAAGCAGTATCAGTGTGATAGGAAATGTAGAACATGATTGAGCAAGAAGGGGAAGATATTACTAGTCCAGGATTGTGTAAATGATCTTCAACATTTTAATTCTGAAAGTTGCGGAAATGCGAAAAGACGGGATTGGCTAACAAGAAATCCAAGAGTTATACATGGCTCTGACAAGATTTGGCCTTGTGGAATCTTGTGGTAGAGAGCAAGAAGTCATTTATTGTATGTAACATGTTTTTGAAAACGATGGAGGTTTTCTTTCAGAAAGTGGCGGGTTGAAAGTAATAACAGCACAACAGAGTGTAAGCTGTTCATAGGACATCCTTGGCCGTCATGGAAAGTAAGTTAACTTTAAGGAGTTCTGAATTCTGATTTGTAATGTATGGGTTTTTTAAACACAATCATTTTGATTGTGTTTTTTTTTCCCCGCTGTTATATGATGAATACCTTCAAGTCACTGTTTTAGTGAAATTTGATACATTCTGAGAACAGCAAAAATAAACCATTTAACATGTATAATTAATTCTGTTCTGTTTGCATTTATGATGTATATGTAGAACTGTGTAGGAGGCATGGAGAAGGTGAGGCTTCTGTAAGTGTCAAAGTTGTTGCATACAGTGCTCATATTCTACGTAGTCTTTTATATTTCATTACTTTCACTGTTTCTGACTGATGTAAAAATTTTTTTTTAAAAAGAACAGTAAGTATAAGGGAAGGAAACAGACAGTTATGTTAAAAGAAACACAGCTATAGGGAATAAACTAGGGATACTGTTACCCGCAATCCTCTGCTGATGATGTCACTGAGCATGTCATGAATGATGTAATATGTGACATCATCAGCAGTGGATTACGGGTAATAGTATCTCTAGTTTACTCCCCTATAGCTGTCTTTCTTTTAACATAACTGTCTGTTTCCTTCCCTTATACTTACTGTTCTTTTTTTGAAAAATATTTTTGGTTCGCTTCCGGTTCGCGTACCGGGGAGCGAACTGGGAAGCGAACTAAGAGAAATAGAGGTTGGCACAGTTGCAAATATTGTACCAATTTTTTAATAACGGGGAGGTAGTTCTGAAAAGAACTTTTTTTTTAATTGTTTTTGTTGTTTTATATTTTTTTTATTATTTTTCGGAACATTATTTTACTTTTTTTGAATTTTTCTGAACAGTTTTATATTTTTTGGGGTTTTTCTTGGAGGGGCAATGAAAACGATTCATTGTAAAGGGCTCAACAGGAGCAAGAAAACAAAAAAAAAGAATTTATTGTTTGGGGAGTTTCGGACAAACATGAGCATGATTGTCAATAGCTCTGTTGATCAGAGTGATGCTACTTTCTCCGTAGCAAATGAATCCACTGCAATGTACGCAGACTTGTTTTACTTCACAAAATCTCGTTTGTATATTTGGCACCATCTCCCTGCCCTCTGGTCCCGTTACTTCCGGTACAACAGATCTTCTGGCCATAATAGGGAGATTATCTAGGTCGTCCTGTTCCTCTTCTTCCTCTTCTTGCTGAATTATAACTTTAGCAGGTGGTCCACTCTTCCTTGCATGTGGTGGAGGTGGTGGGGAAGCACCAGCTGAAGCTAGTAAAGAAGCCATTGCTCACTGGTAACAAAGGGTCTTTCTCTCACAATGATGAAAGTCAGAGTGAGGAAAGAAGGAGGGAGTTTCACCATTTGGGAAAAAAAATAGTTCTCAACCAATGAAAAGTGTTCATTTTAGATCATATGACCTAGTCTTACATCATTAGGAAACCGAAAGTGAAATGAACCAATGAAAAGTGTTATTACCAAGTCACATGACCTGCTGTGTTTACGTTACGCGCTTTGCAGGGCCTCCCGGTTTGCTTCCAGAAACCTGTGCTTTGCGACTCGGTAAGCGTACGAGTTAGCTAACGTAGCACGTCATATGACGTATCACGCGACAACGCGAAACGTCATGCGGACGGGAGGCGTCACGATGTTGTTTTCTAACGCGGCAGTTGCGGTAAAGAAACGTTTACCGGCTCGCGGTCTATTTCGCGGCATCAAGGTCAGCTAACGGGAAGCTTCCCGATTCGCGAAGCGGGAACGAAGAAAAAAAAATATTTAAAAAAAAAGTTATTAATAAACATATAAAATATATTTTTGGATTTAAAGAAGAATACATTTTACAGCTACAGATATTAGCTGTTAAAAAACCAATGAAATTCACTGAAAAAACCATAGGTTATAGACCATATATAGTTAGGAATTAGCATTTACAAAACCTTGAAAATTCACTGAAAAAACCATAGGTTATAGACCATATATAGGGGCCGATTAGGATGGCGGACGGACTTGCGTCCGTCCGCCACCCCTGAGTAGGAGGGACCGTCCGCATGGGCAGCGGCGGTCCCTCCATGGCAATTAGGATGTGACCGCCAGGGTGGCGGTCACATCCTCTATTATTAACATTGCGGCGGGTGCAGCTTCAAGCTGCACCCGCCGCAATGTTAAAAAAGCATGTGTTGCATTTACATGCACAAAGCGGCAGGCACCGCACGGTGCCTGCTGCTTTGTGTACGCAAATGCTGGGGGGTACCATAGGTACCCCCCATGTGCACCCCCCACCCCCCATTCACCCAGGGGGCCCGCAACGGGCCCCCAAAGTGAATGTCCGTATGCTTTTCCATGGCGGAAAAGCCGCCGTGGAAAAGCATATTTACACAAACATCATAATATGGCGGACGGTGTCTCATAGACACCGCCTGCCATGTTATAGCTTTTCCGCCGCGGTCGGAAGCCGACCGCGGCGGAAAAGCGGCGGACGGAATTCCAGACCCACCAGCCATCCTAATTTGGCGGTGGGTCTTTGGAGTCTCCGCCACGGTTTTTCCGCATCCTCCAGGCCGGCGGACACTTCCGCCGGCCCGGAGGATGCGGAAAAACCGCCATCCTAATCGGCCCCATAGTTAGGAATTAGCATTTAAAAAACCTTATTTTACTCACACAAAACCATTGAAATTCCATATATAGTTAGTTGCACTAACTATATATCGCGCACCCGCAATCCACTGCTGATGATGTCACATATTACATCATTCATGACATGGTCAGTGACATCACTGATGACATCACTGATGACAACATCCAGTGATTATGTGTTTCTTTAAAGTTTAAATATGTTTTACATATTGAAGAATGAGTGGATGTATAAGTGTCTGAATGAAGGTTTTAGTAGGTGCGTGATTGACTGTATGAGTGAGTGATTAAATGCGTCTTACTGAATGCACGGGTTAGTGACTAAACTGTCTAAAAGTGTGCATCAGTATGTCTGTTGTTGTGCAAGCTGCTGCATGTGTTGATCAGTAGCTATATAAGTAGCTATATGGGTTATTGATTGGTTGCACAAGTATTTGTATGGGAGACTGAGTGTGTGTATGGCTGGCTGGGAGGTGTGTGACTCTGTGCAGATCAATGTGTACTTGTATCAGTGATTCTATAAGAGAGTAACTATGTGTTAGTATATGTTTCAAAAATGTAAGGTGTTCTGTGTTTAACTGTATAGATGAGAAAATGGAAGTGTGATTGATTCTTTTCAGGACTGACTAGGTGTGTGAGTAACTCCATGTATGAGTGGCAGAGTGTGAGTGTCTGTATAGGTGTATGAGTGCATATGATAGTGTTGTAAAGATGAGTGATTGTATGTATGAATGATTGTATGAGTGAATGTGTGTGTAGACATAGGAATCAGTGAGTGCGTATGTAGTAACTAGTATTGGTGTGTCAATGGTTTCAAAAATGATACTCTCTATTTAACACTGGGTGTAACGGAGGTTATATTAGAGTGTGAGGAGATGCATTGTATTATCACATGAATGATATCATCAGTGATGTGATCATTGATGTCAAGTGAGATGTCATCAGTGATGTCATCAGTGATGTCACTGACCATGTCATGAATGATGTAATATGTGACATCATCAGCAGTGGATTGCGGGTGCGCGATATATAGTTAGTGCAACTAACTATATATGGAATTTCAATGGTTTTGTGTGAGTAAAATAAGGTTTTTTAAATGCTAATTCCTAACTATATATGGTCTATAACCTATGGTTTTTTCAGTGAATATATATATACATATATATATATTTATATATATTTACTGCCTTCAGTATTTTAACGGAAATGTAAGGGTGCTCAGGCATCGTGAACAAGGCAGTGTGAGACTGCTGAAACGCGTTGATGTTATTTCATCCAACATTAAATTCATCGAGTGACCAAATTTCTCTTGGAGTGCCGTATGATTATTTTTCAAACAGGAATAGTCCTATGTTGAAAAAAAAAAAAAAAAAAAAATATATATATATATATATATATATATATATATATATATATATATATGTATATGTATATATATATATATATATATATATATCCAAAATAATCTCCCTCCAAGAAAGAAGCAGAAGCCCAACGAGGAACAGCTTAGAAAGGCTTTTATTTCATTAGCACAGATCTGGTGGCGGCGACGGCATTTCGGCTTTCGCCTTCTTCAGCGCCATGCACCAGAGTGGTAGTCACGGTGAGTTATTCCCTGCTGCCTGAAGAATGACTGGCGTGGTCCGCTCCTCCTCCCTACCATTGGGCTGACCTGTTGCAGATCGTTCTGAATGCTCCGAACTGCAACTCCCAGGATGCCTAGTGAGATAGCACCTCGGGTTGGTGACAGTGGGCGGTGAGTGAAACTCTCGATGTTATCGGACACTTGATGTAGCAGAGTAGGAAAAACAAAACTGCGCCAATGTTCTCAAAACCTCTCCTCGGGTCCCCGTCATACCGTCACAGCGCTTGATTAAGGAAGTCCAGTGGGCAGGGGCTAAGTGCATTGCAGATTGCCACAAGAGAGGTAAAATACCCCAGCTGCTCGCATTCACTCCGTTGTCAAGGGCGGTGCCGAACACAATCCATAACTGGAAAAGGGAAAGATGCCGTGAGGCGTACCAGAGAAAGTCCGGACCCGAAACGTGGCGGGGACTTCTGAACTGCGCTCCTGGTTCGCGCAGAAAATATCCAAAATAATCTCCCTCCAAGAAAGAAGCAGAAGCCCAACGAGGAACAGCTTAGAAAGGCTTTTATTTCATTAGCACAGCTCCGGTGGCGGCGAATTCATTTCGGCTTTTGCCTTCTTCAGCGCCCTGCACCAGAGTGGTAGTCACAGTGAGTTCTTCCCTGCTGCCTGAAGAATGACTGGCGTGGTCCGCTCCTCCTCCCTACCATTGGGCTCACCTGTTGCAGATCTATGGTAGAGATATATATATATATATATATATATATATATATATATATATATATATATATATATATATATATATATATATATATATATATATATATGTATATATATATATATATTCACTGAAAAAACCATAGGTTATAGACCATATATAGTTAGGAATTAGCATTTACAAAACCTTGAAAATTCACTGAAAAAACCATAGGTTATACACTATATATAGTTAGGAATTAGCATTTAAAAAACCTTATTTTACTCACACAAAACCATTGAAATTCCATATATAGTTAGTTGTACTAACTATATATCGCGCACCCGCAATCCACTGCTGATCATGTCACATATTACATCATTCATGACATGGTCAGTGACATCCCTGATGACATCACTGATGACATCTCAAATGACATCACTGATGACATCACTGATGACATCTCAAATGACATCACTGATGACATCACTGATGACAACATCCAGTGACTGTATTTTTCTGTAAAGTTAAAATATGTCTTACATATTTAAGAATGAGTGGATGTATAAATGTCTGGATGAAGGATTTAGTAGGTGCATGACTGACTGTATGAGTGAGTGATTAAATGTGTCTCACTGAGTGCATGGGTTAGTGACTAAACTGTCTTAATTTGTGCATCATTATGTCTGTTGTTCTGAAAACTGCTGCATGTGTTGTTCAGTAGCTATATGAGTAACTATATGGGTTATTGATTGGTTGCCCAAGTATTTGTATGGGAGACTGAGTGTGTGTGTGGGTGGCTGGGAGGTGTATGACTCTGTGCATAGATGTGTGAGCAGTTGATTCACTAGATGTATGGGTTCAAAAGTGCATGTGGAAACAGCTGTATGGGCGGTTGACTGTGTGCATGAGTGTATTGGTGAGTGAATGGATATCTCAGTGCTACATGTCAAAGTAAGTACATATGTAAAACACAGTACATGTGAGAGTTGACATGTATAAATAACTGTGCAACAGAGCCAGTGAATGTGTGAGTGGCTGTATGGATCATTGTGAACTTGTATCAGGGATTGTATAAGAGAGTAAATATGTGTTAGTATATGTTTGAATAAGTAAGGTGTGTATAACTGTATAGTTGAGGAAATGGAGGTGTGATTGATTCTTTGCATGACTGACTAGGTGTGTGAGTAACTCCATGGATGAGTGACAGTCTGTGAGTGTCTGTTTACACTGAGTGTATCTAAGGTTATATTAGAGTCTGAAGAGCTTCATCGTATTATCACATGAATGATGTCATCAGTGATGTGATCAGTAATGTCAAATGAGATGTCATCAGTGATGTCATCAGTGATGTCATTTGAGATGTCATCAGTGATGTCATCAGTGATGTCATTTGAGATGTCATCAGTGATGTCATCAGTGATGTCACTGACCATGTCATGAATGATGTAATATGTGACATGATCAGCAGTGGATTGCGGGTGCGCGATATATAGTTAGTACAACTAACTATATATAGAATTTCAATGGTTTTGTGTGAGTAAAATAAGGTTTTTTAAATGCTAATTCCTAACTATATATGGTGTATAACCTATGGTTTTTTCAGTGAATTTTCAAGGTTTTGTAAATGCTAATTCCTAACTATATATGGTCTATAACCTATGGTTTTTTCAGTGAATTTCATTGGTTTTTTAAAAGCTAATATCTATAGCTGTAAAATGTATTCTTCTTTAAATCCAAAAATATATTTTATATGTTTATGAATAATTTTTTTTTAAATATTTTTTTTGTTTCGCATCCCGGTCCGCGAACCGGAAAGCTTTCCGTTAGCTCAAATTGATGCCGCGACCCGGTCCGCGAACCGGTAAGAAATCAACATCGTGACGCGTCGCGAAAGCGCGACGTATCGCGTTGCCGCGTAATGCGTCTTATGACGTACCGCGTTAGCGCACCCGGAAGTGCCCCGGGGCGCGGACCGAGGCGCGAAACGCAGCTCCCCGGAAGCGATCCGCGGCGCGTCGCGAAAGCGCGACATATCGCGTTGCCGCGTAATGCGTCTTGTGACGTACCGCGTTAGCGCACCCGGAAGTGCTCCGGGGCGCGGACCGAGGCGCGAAGCGCAGCGACCCGGAAGCTAACCGGGGCGCGTTCCGCAGCGCGTAACATGAGCGTGAGAGGTCATGTGACTTGTTAATAAAACTTTTCATTGGTTCATTTCACTTTTGGTTTCATAATCATGTAAGGCTAGGTCAGGTGACCTAAAAATAACACTTTTCATTGGTTGAGAACTATTGTTTTTCCCAAATGATGAAAACCCCTCCTTCTTTCCTCACTCTGACTTTCATCATTGTGAGAGGAAGACCTTTATTAATACTTCAGAAATGGCTTCAGTAGTTGCTTCAGCTGGTGCACCCCCACCACCACCTCCACCTCCTCATGGGAAGAGAGGACCACCTCCCCAGGTCATGACCAACACAGAGGAGGAAGAGGAAGAAATGGAGGAAGAGGAGGGAGAAGAACCACAGTTCTTGGAAGAGGTGCCCCGGGTTTCCCATAAGAAAGCCAGTTTCATCTGGCAGTTTTATTCAATCCCTCCTGGCCAAAAAAAAGTGAATGCGAGGTATGTCACCTGCCTCATCTGCAAAGATAAATTATCAAGAGGGACGGATAAGAAGTATAGTTATGGGAACTATACTATGCATAGAAGCATCCACTTAATTACAGCCGGGCGGAAATACGGGATTTGGAGGAAAATCCAACAGCAACTCCTGTGGCCAGATCAAGATCGTCAATTTCATTGACCCCAGCAGAGGCACGGGAAACTGTGCCAAACATACAAGAGAATTTTGGCCACATGAAACATACTTGTATGCACTGTGGTGCGTTGATAGCATGTGGTAATATGAGTATAAATGCTATCAACCTGGCTTATGAACATCATAATTGCCCTAACCGCCCCCAGTAATTTTTTTTTTGCTCCTGTTGAGCCCTTTTCAATGCCTGTTTTTTGTTGTTTCCCCCCCAAAAAAAACCAAAAAAAATATAAAATCGTTCAAAAAATACAAAAAAAACAAAAAATGTTCAAAAAATAAAAAAAAATATAAAACAACAAAAATATTTTTTAAAAAAGTTCTTTTCAGAACTACCTCCCCTTTCAAAAAAAATTGCTAGAATGTTAAGCACTCTGGCAAGCTCTATTTCTTTTGGTTCGCTTCCCGGTTAGCTTCCCGGTACGCGGACCGGGAGCTAACCCAAAAAAAAAAAAAAAAAAAAAAGAGTAAGTATAAGGAAAGTAAACAGAGAGTGATGTTAAAAGAAAGACAGCTATAGGGAGTAAAGAAGAGATACTGTTTAATAGATCTATTTACCGAAGAAAAGACGGAAGAGGGTATAATTGTGAAAAACAAAATAGATAAGGAAGTGAAAGAAAAAAAAAGAGAGTATAACATTAAAAAAGAAGAGTTTCTTGGAGAATGTGAGTGAATGTTCAAAATAAGATTAAAACATGGGGAATAACAGAGAGAAAAAATAGAAAACAGAAAACAAAAAATAACAGAAAAAGATTAATTGAAACAGCAAAGAAATGTAAGTAACATAGAGCCATATCATCAACATAGGCAATAAAAGTTTTGCAGCTTTTATTGGCAGAAATGTGTCGCTAAAGCCGCTTTTGCGGCAGAAAACTGCTGCTAAAACCACTTTTGCACCAGTTTTCTGCCAATAAAAACAGCAATAATTTTATTGGCTGTGTTAATAATATGCCCCTTAGTGTGCTTCAACTACACAGAGAAAGCATTATGAACAAATAGTGATAGAGTGATCAGTCAAAGACACTAAGAGTAATAGAGACGGAGTGAGTGAACAAGAGTGAGGAACTATGAGAAGAGAGGGACTGAGAAAAAGAGTGGAAGGAGTTGAGTAAGTAGGTAATAGAGAAAGGAATGAGGGAAGTAGCAAAGGCAGGAAACTGAGGGTTAAAGAAATGAAGCAGTGGAACTAATAGAAGTTAAATGTGATAGAAATGTAACGAAAAGAGTACAAAACATTTACCTTATAATTGTCGTTAAATTACTCACTTTTTGTTTTTATAGTTTCAATCTGTGAAAGAGAGAACAAACATTTGAAAAATATTAAAACATGTATTTAAAAATTACAAAAGACAAGGGAAAAGATTGAAGGACAAACAGTTTTTCAACAACTTTGACACTTACAGAAGCTTCTGCTTCTCCAGGCCCCCTACACAGTCCTAAAGATATACATTTTAAACTAACAGTATCTTGATGCAGATGAAGTGAGGCCTATCTTAAAACATGGTGCATCTTTTGCATTGCTGTTGTCTCAGAAAAGTGTCGCAAGACACTAAAATTTTATATGATTGCTTCAGGATGCCAATAAGATGTGTCCCATCCAGAGGTTTGTTTGAGGTGAGGCCTACTCAGGGTTGCAGATGAAATTTCGAGTTGTTGAAGAGAATAGAGGACATAATACATGTGAAGGTCTACCAATGAAGTGAGTCATGTCCACTGCACTCTTGAACAAAGTCCAAACCTCCTATGTTTCCCTGGACAGACCTAAACTTGATCTGCACAATGTGATTCGTAATGATAGGAAACACAGGTGATGTAATTGAAATACGTGCAATTTCTTTTGCTCATTTCACAATCACATCACTTGTGTTTCCTTTGCTTAGGTATCTCATTGTGCAGATGTAGTCCAGCATATGAAAGAGTACGCAGAAGTGCAGCACTGCATGCAACAACTTTGACACTTACAGAAGCCTCACCTTCTCCATGCCTCCTACTCAGTTCTACATATACATCATAAATGCAAACAGTACAGAATTATTTATACATGTTAAATGGTTTATTTTTGCTGTTCTCAGAATGTATCAAAATTCACTAAAAACAGTGACTTGAAGGTATTCATCATATAACAGCGAGGAAAAAAAAACACAATCAAAATGATTGTGTTTAAAAAACCCATACAACATAACAAATCAGAATTCAGAACTCCTTAAAGTTAACTTACTTTCCATGACGTCAAAGGATGTCCTATGAACAGCTTACACTCTGTTGTGCTGTTATTACTTTCAGCCCGCCATTTTCTGAAAGAAAACCTCCATCGTTTTTAAAAACATGTTACATGCAATAAATGACTTCTTGCTCTCTACCACAAGTTTCCACAAAGCCAAATCTTGTCAGAGCCATTTATAACTCTTGGATTTCTTGTAAGCCAATCCCGTCATTTGGCATTTCTGCAACTTTCAGAATTAAAATGTTGAAGATCATTTTCACAATCCTGGAATAGTAATATCTTCCCCTTCTTGCTCAGTCATGTTCTACATTTCCTATGACACTGATACTGCTTACTATGAAGCAGACTTACACTACCTCTATGACTACTACAATTATTTAATTCTCTACATCACTTTTAATCACAAAGCAATGTAAAACAGTAGACAGCATTGCAGACTTACATTCCCTCTACTCTATGTTTTGATTGGCTGCTTCAATTAGCTTATAAAAAGAAATAGTTTTTCTGAACTCATTCAAAGTGCACTTATTTCTCCATGACGTCCAGTCTTATGGTTAGAAGTTATGTCTCTGAACTACACTTATCCTCAAGGCCAAATCGTGTAGGAGCCATTAGAACTTCTTGAAATTCCACAGAGCACATCCCGAGATTCTTTCCCTAAAATTTTGGTTTTAAAAACACCAGGTAAGAGTTTTTAAGGTCATACGGCAATTTTTTTTTGAAAATTAAAACAGAATCATTGCAAAATGACCAGCCATTTCTAGACTTTAAATAAGCTGTGTAATGTCCTGATGTTATTGAAGGACTGTCATGATATATAATTGCTGCAGTTACAAAAGTCCTTCATGATATTGACAACTGCGAAGCCACAAAATTTTTAATTAAAGTTGTCAATTTTGTTCCATCAGGCCTACATCGTTGGAACATTAAAATGACATACTGGCCATATGTTCGTATAAATAATGTTGACATCATTTCAGATTTACATTGGCTACACTCCATGTTGTGATCAGCTGCTTTTACTAGCTTATTAAAGGAGACTGATTTACTGTCTGGCAAAGTTAAATATATAAATCTTTCTGAGTCTACACTAGTAGTACTTGATACCACACAGTTCTCGCAGTCATGCTGCCATTGATAAGAAAGCCCAAACAGCTGATCTACATCTACACCTTCAGCATGCAATACATCAAGCATATACATTAAAAACTCCTGACAATCTTGCTGAATATTTTGAGAGAATTGTGTTTGGCCTGAACATCTGTCTAACAGATTTCGAATTTCAGACACACTTTCTATGTTTGTTCTATCAGTGCTACATTTCTCTAACACAGAATTTAACAAACTGCAAAATCTTTGATCAGAATTGACCACAATCTCTTCTTTTACATTTTCTAGAGAAAACAAAACATTAACCACTACATTAGCATAGCAGTTGACACCAGAACTGTTTTCAAATTGAAAACCAACAACATCTTCAACAGAATTCTTTTTGTTTCTGCTTATAATTTCAGGTTCATCGACTTTTCGTCTTTTTGCTACAACCTCCCCAGTATTGGTTACATTTCTTCGTTTCCGGCCTACCACACATTTCTCAAACAAAGGATATTGAGGCAAATGTGGCGCATACTCTCTTCTTAACCTATTGTATTCCTTAACACAATCTAGATCCGCACAAATGCTTGTGACATCACACTCAATCAAGTACAATCCCGATAAAGTTCTAACTCGTGACAATGCCACATATGCCATACCCTCCTTGAACACAGAACTGCCAATATTCACCAATGCACTGTCTACACTTAAACCTTGCGATTTATGGATTGTCACCGCATATGCCAAGCAAACAGGAAACTGCTTACGGCGAACATATAAGTCTTTTACAAGCAAAAATCTAGCAGAGCAACAACCAATTAGCTGTACTTCCTCAATGCCATCAAATTTAATTTTTAAAAATTCAATTTCATCTCTATTTCTGTATTTTACAAAATCAACAACATTACCCATTGATCCATTTACCAGACCTCTTTCAACATGTAAATTCCTTCTTAAAATTATACGGCAGTTCAAGCACACATTCAGAGTCTTTTCAAAACCTGCAGTTTTAGATATACTCTTCTCTAATGAATCCAATTTTGTTTTCAGATTCTCAGACAAAATAATTGTTGATCCCATATGCTCTACTCTGTCAATAGCTTCCAGTTTCACAATCTCTTGCTTTTCTAAATGCAACATTTTGTTGTTGAATTTGGCACATTCTGCAAGAGTTGGCATCAAACATATTCCAGATTTCTTCTCAGTAATTTTCTGAAAAATATTCTCAGGCACAACATCTTGTTCTGGATATAAATTTGACAGTAATCGTGCATGTAAAGCTTCTTTCCCATGCTCGGTCACTTTTCCAATTCTAACATCTTGTAGAATAGTCTTGTAAACTTCATCCTTCGCCTGACGCATATTTTCATGCAGTTCAGCATAATTGAAGTTTAACCATATATTGACGTTGCCAATGCTGCCTAGGCACTTCCTGGTATCTTCATGCGTGAGCATTTTGAACACAGGTTGCCCTTTCACTGGTGTCAGCTGCAGAAGATCTCCGAAAACAATGATGTGTTTGCCACCAAATAACACATCATACTCTGTTTTGAGAACTTCTTGCATTCTCAAATGCACAAAGGCAAGCATGACATTGGAAACCATGCTTACTTCGTCAATGATAAGAAGTTTCATTTTCCTCAAGATTCTTGAAACTTCAAAACAAGCATCTCCAGATAGCTTGTGATATTGTAATTTGTTGTCATGCTCCACTGGCAGCATCAGTAAACGATGTAAAGTAATCCCTTTAATGTTATGTGCTGCCAGTCCAGTTGGAGCGGTGACAACACAAGACAGCGATGACTCTGTCCTTTCCTGCAAATAGCATGAAATTGCTTTAATGAGGAAACTTTTTCCAGTTTCCGCTTCTCCACTCACGTACAATCGGACAGGCTTCAACGACGTACATGAGCACTCTTTCTTGTCATGACTTAATCCATGATCAATTTGCATGGTAACTTCGTCATATATTTTCCTCTGCTCAACGTTGAGTTGTCTTTCCAACTCTTCTAAGTTAACCGCATCCTCCTGAGCATGTGCCATGGCTCTTTCCACTTCATTCATAGCAGTGGCAGCTTCATTTTCGATAACAGGTCCTCCTAGTGGATCCTGACTCAATGAAGCAGAACTCTGACTGTCCTGAGAACTGTCTCTGGCAATCTCGGCTGCAATCATTGCTTCCTGCTCAATTTCCGCATTCAACATTTCTACATATTTGGGAAAAGCAGGACATTCTATGGTCTCCTTGGCGGCATTGAAAGAGTCTTCGTAACAGAGAAAATCTCCAAGCAGTTCCTCTTCTGCACGCCAAGGCTTGAAAAGTTGCAAAAGTGCTAAATAGAAAAACTCCTTTTTTTCAGGAGATTCGCCACTCAATTTTCGATGGTTTACCAAGTGGCATTTTCTTTGCTTGACCAGACATCCCTCACTTCCTATTACAGCATACACTCCTTTCTCAGTATCTTCTTTGATGTTCCTCTTGAATATGTAATTTTGCAGAACCTCATACAGACAAACATTCTCGAGGTGACTGCTTCGATTTGGATAATATGTATCCAACATGTTGGTCTTCAAAATGTCGGTACTGTTTGGCTCCTTTTCCGCCAAATACTCAATTTCCCGCACAGGTTTGAGAACTCGATTACGCGTTGCAGCAAGACCAAGACTCGCCCAAATGATACTCCTGGACTTGGCATAGAGACTTGCTGAAGACAACCGGTCAGAACATTCGTACGCTCCGATTTCTCGATGCGACAACATCTTCAGACTGAAACTGTACAACTTCTTGCTGAGGCTCTTTTCATGGGAAATGTCCTCCCACATATCCTTCAATTCTGTCTTCTCTTTTTTGGTGATGTAAGACGTCACATACCGAGCCACAGCCATACAGTTATCAGCCACAAACTGTATATCCATGTTAGCATTCCACATGGACAAAATCACCGGGTTGTAGTCGTTGATGTACTTGGACTCTTCGTTCCTCTTCAAATTGTATGTGTTTTTAGGTGATTTCTTCATCACATTATGTCGCAGCGAAGACATCAAACTGTTTACTCTTCCTTTAGAAATCACCGGTCGTGGAAAACCGAAACGACATTTGGTGTAGAACTTGTCCTTGTTTCGGAATTTACGACGACAGTACTTTCCACATCGATGGCTTTGGAAACGCAGAACTTTTTCTCTTAGGCTTTTCTTCTCCTTTACGTTTGGAACAGCACACGTAGAATACTGTTGTATAAAACTCATCACTGAGTCTTCTGGATCCGTTCCAAATTTAGGTGCATCCTTGATCCACAGCAACATATGTATATGAGGAGCACCTCTTGCTTGGTACTCCTTTCTCCAGAAGAAATCCAACACCTCTCCAAGAGGTGGATTCTTCTTATTCATGATGAAAGACATCATAGCTTCAAATCTATGATTGAAGTACCTACATACATTGACTGGATCCAAAGAGCACAGTTCTCCGGGTGTCTTGAATTCGATGTTTTCTACGTTAGCATTTGCCTCTCGTAGAAATTCAAGTAAGTCTTCCCAGCCATACTCGGCACAGCTCAGAGTGAGGAACCATGTGGGAGTTCCTAAGTTCCTCAGCATACATTTTAAATCACCATGACGACGGTACCAGTACTCATTAGTACCACGCTGACACGCCATGAGATTAATCAGGTGAGAATCCAAAATACTGTCTTGGACATTGACTTTATCCATAAAGTCACTTGCTGAGATGTTTTGCATGTGTATACCACTTTTCAAGAGGTTGTTCACTGCATATGACAGTCCAGACAGATCGCTTTCAAACAGGAGATGAAACAAATAGGGAATGCATTGTCGAAACCTAGCATCTCCTGCATACAATCGCAAAGTCCGGTATTCAGAAGCAGGAATTTGATGAGGTCGCTCATCATATCTTCCTCCCTGACCTGTTGGAAAAAGCTGTGGGAAACACCGAGCTTCCAAACTTTCCTCCCAAACACTAATGGGACTCCCTTTGGCTTGTTTCATTTGAAACAACTCAATAGCATTCCCCATGACTTCCTTGGAATGCAAAGGATGAACACTATAATGTTCATATATTTCTTCACTAGTAGAAGTTTCTACTTTCTCAATTTGACCAGCACACAAATCGCTATCCTCTTCCTCACTTACTTCCTCTTCTGCAACATATACATTCTTATAGTATTTATTATTTTTTTTCAAATACAATGTTGCCTTTTTAACTTTCCTAACATCTACTAAATCTTGCCATATTTTCTTATTCTTTGTCGGAACCCCATTAACTAAGATAACCAGAGGTTCCTCGTCCACTTTTTCTACTCCAATTGTGTTAATGTTTTTCTTCAAATCTAGAGGCAAATAAACAACTCTTCCCTTTAATCCTCTCTGTAAATCTGATGGAGGCAATTTCCCTGTCTTTGGCTCCATTCTTACAATAGCCTGAAAGGGATGGATACTTTGAATCAAAATAGATTCATAAGTATTTAAATCCTTCAATTCAGAAGGAATCTCAACCAATTCCAGATTATTATGAACTGCTCTAGCAGGCATCTGGTTTTGATTTAATTTGCAACAACAATAAGTACACACACGTTGATCCAATCCCAAATCAAAACAATTTTCTACCATCAAGTATGTTGCGAAATCCTTCCATTCACTATTATTTTCCCTTTCACTTTTTGCATATAAATCCACTAACTTAGTCTGATTCTTATAATAAGTGCGTCGACAACACACACAAGTGAAATTGGGCCTCTCACTTGATTTGACCTGAAACGTGGCAATTTCCCTCTGGAAATTATCTGTACTGGAAACCTGTACACTATCTTCCACATTACCCGCTTCTTCTTGGTCAATTTCAACATTCTCCTCTTTACTTCCAAAGTAACAAAACTCAATTTCTTCACATATATTCTTCACATCTATTTCAGAACCATGCAAAAGAGCAGCACATAATTTTTTAAGCATAAGTGCTGGACTCTTAGCATAATACAACATTCTAACTAATTTCCTCACTTTATTATGATGCACTGCTAGCATCCTGAAATGATGAAAAACACTCTGGCATACTCTCCTGGAAAGACAAGCCAGTGAATGACCATGCAAACCTGTCACTTCTCTCACTCTGCAAGGATCTAATTCTTGCAACAACCTTATTTTCTGCTTCAAACTTTTCTTATTAAATGACCGTACACAATCACAAAGCAAATTGATGGAATCCTGTCACACACTGCAAATACTACTCCACTTCCAGGTGTACACAGGACCCTTAGCACGTTTTCCTAAAACCTCATTACCTAACACCTCTTCTGCCTCTGTTGTCACAAGTTTTTCTTTTTCAACTGGACAACCATCTTTCACTTCATAAGCACGACCACTGGTGTCAACTGCATGCACCAAATCATTATCCTGGAAATAACTCTCCTCATTAAAAAATGCCTCACAGCTTGAACTATGCATCCATTCTCCAGAAAAAACTTCACAAAAATTACTACGATTAACTATTCTCTTCCATCTACTATTTCTTTTGAAATCATAAATTGCCTTGTTTAGCTTCCTAATTCTATTGATTATCAAAATAAATAACTTACGTTTATTTCAAATGCCTGATCAATAACTTTCTCAACTTTTTTTTTTCTCTTATAAAAAAACACTTTCTGTTGACCTTTCTTAATATTTTTTAACAAATTGCCAATTATCCTGTTGCGGAACATTCGTTTACGAATGTCCCTAAACTGTTGTTTCCTTCTACTATCATGCACAGAGTTATCTCTTGCTCTAGCAGTAACATTTTTGATTGGCCTTTCCTTTCCATTTGAATTGCTTCTCTTTTTCTGGACTGAAACATTTTCTGTAGTAATATTTTTTTTACTGCAAATATTTCTTATGAATGTTTTTGTACTCTTACCCGGTGCTTTCTTGTTGACTTGACAAATCTTTTTGTTAGAGGACTGCTGCTTTTTTTCAATCACCTGCTGTCTTTGACGTTTTGCAGCCTTTCTCAGTCTTTCTTTCGTTGGCATGGTGAAATGTTGAAATGATCTGCAGTTGAATCTGTGGTAAAATATATTAAAAAATGTTATTAACCACTATTACCCAACAGTACATCAATAACAGTAATCAAAAACTTAAAACACTACTTTACATTTTTACATATAAGATTTTTTAGTACATGGCAATTTTAGAATACAGAAATAGCAGAAAAGAAATGGAATTTATAATCATGTTACCTGTGCTATCTTATATGTGAATCTGATCTAATTTTATGAGCATATTTTAATATTTTATTGAAGACACTACACATAACCTGTTTTTGAAGGTGTCTTTATTTTTAAATTAAACGGTTTACATTTTTACTTTTTTTTTATTATACATTTTTAAAATAAATGTTTATAGTTCCATAGGCTCAAGCAGGTCAGCTTCCCACCCTATGTCATATAATTCGGACAAATCTGCATCCTCATCACGTTCTTCTTCATCCTCAGGATTTAAATCATCCAAGGGATCAACATCCACTGATGTTTCAATTACAAGTTCAATGATGAGGTCAAAATCAACTGATTGCAGATTATCGCTCATGTTGATGTTGTCTTTATCTTTAAAGAAAGATAACAACAATGAGATGTTGCAGAGTAAGAGACAAATCTCAGAGATTATAATAGTAAAATTGTTTAACAAGAGTAACATTTTGCAGCTATTATTTAGCCATGTCCAGCGATGCTGAGCAGGTGAAGCCTATGTCTAATTTTTCAGTGAACAGGACTCATCTCTTCTTAACCTTGGATAAGCCTCACCGACTCTGTGTCCCCTGCACATACTTAAATGTAAAGGGGCAGATTTATGTTAAATGGCACATCCCCAGGCATGCACCAGTTAACGTGCACCGCTGCTCTGCCACCCATGGTGTGCCGCATTTACAATCAGATAGGAGAAAGCTGCGTCAAAACCCTGCGCCTGCTTTAAGCAGGCATAGGTCTTGACGCAACATTGTGGAGATGGGGCACCTCTGAGCCTTGCTGGAGCTGCATCACACTTGCAATACAACTCCAGCAATGCGCCACCTTTACAGCACAGATACGTCACGCATCTGTGCCATTTTTGCCCCATGCTGCGCCGCATTGTAAATGCAGCACACCATGGGTGGCGGAACAGCGGCGCAGGATGACTGGCACATCCCTGGTGATGCGCCAGTCATCATAAATCTATCCCTAAGCTTCTTATCTTGTTACAGATGAACCGCCATATGTATCATCAAACTATTTTGCATTTCCTAAATAGCGAATTTTAAGGAATAAATAGCAATTCTTTACCATTCCTAATTTGCAATGAGCAAATTGCTAATTGCAAATTACCCATTCATTTCCATGGGCTAGGAGGCTCATAGGAATGAAGGTGCAATTTGTGATTAGCAATTAGCTCATCGCAAATTAGGAATTTTTTCAAGGGTGCAGGGGTGTCTCAAGAACACCCTGCTGCACCCCTGAAAAAGAAATTTGGGGGCATATGGCGCACATACATGCCCTAAGGGCATGTATTGGCGTCATATGGCACCTTTTGTTTTTTGGAAAAAAAGCTTTTTGAAAAGAATTCGCAAATTACCACAAACTAGAAGTTGGTGGTAGTTTCCAAATCCTTAATGTCATTTTTTACATATTTTTTGTTTGATACATTGCATTTAAGGAATTGCAAAATTTGCAAATCCTTCAGTGCAATCGCAAAATAAGGAATAGCAAATTTTGAATTAAGGACATTTTAAGTCATTTCCACATGTGCAGTGTTTTCAAATTTTGATTTGAAAATCGTTTTTAGGGAAAAGGAATGGTTTGTAAATTTATGACAAGGACATAATGGTGTATGCTTCTTTATAAGGCATTTCACTGTCTCTGATGTCATTTTTCCCATATTACATTATAAGACCTTTCCCCATGGAGCACATTCCTTGTAAATATGCTCCCACCTGTGCATGGTGAATTTAGATTTTGACTGTTTGAGTCACATAGCCATGTTAAAAGTGACCCAAAAAAATTGCAAAGGCTTTAAAAAAACACTTTCATGTGTCTTAAGGACATTTTAAGTCATTTCCCCATGGGCAGTGTTTTGTAAGTGGCGCAAAAGAGGCATACACCTATCATAAATCTGTCCCTAGCATTTTAAATGATTAATTCATGATGACGATAAGGTGTGGCCTATCCAGAGGTTTGTTTAAGGTGAGGCCTACTCAGGATTGCAGATTAAAGTTACGCTTGATGAAGAATACAGAGGAGATAATACATGTAAAGCTCTACCAATGAAGTAAGTGATGTCCACTTCATTGCGCCAGTCATCATAAATGTATCCCTAAGCTTCTTATCTTGTTAGAGATCAACCGCCATATGTATCATCAAACTATTTTGCATTTCCAAAATAGCGAATTTTAAAGAATAAATAGCGATTCTTTACCATTCCTAATTTGCGATGAGCAAATTGCTAATTGCAAATTACCCATTCATTTCCATGGGCCAGGATGCCCATAGGAATGAAGATGCAATTTGCGATTAGCAATTAGCTCATCGCAAATTAGGAATTTTTCCAAAGGTGCAGGGGTGTCTCAAGAACACCCTGCTGCACCCCTGAAAAAGAAATTTGGGGGCATATGGCGCACATAAAAATTAACAACATTCCTTTACCTCAAAAACGATTTTCAAGTCATAATTTGAAAACACTGCCCACAGGGAAATGACTTAAAATGTCCTTAAGACACATGAAAGTGTTTTTTGAAAGCCTTTGCAATTTTTTTGGGTCACTTTTAACATGGTTATGTAACTCAAACAGTCAAAATCTAAATTTACCATGCACAAGTGTAACCATATTTACAAGGAATGTGCCCCACGGAGAAAGGTCTTTTAATGTAATATGGGAAAAATGACATCAAATGTCCTTAAGACACATAAAAGCGTTTTTTGATTGCCTTTGCAGCATGTTTGTATCACTTTTAACATGGCTATGTAACACAAACATTCAAAATCTAAATTTGCCATGCACAGGTGGGAGCATATTTACAAGCAATTTGCGCCACAGAGAAAGGTCTTACATTGAAATGGGAAAAATAACATCAGAGACAGTCAATTGCCTTATAAAGAAGCATACACCATTATGTCCTTGTCATAAATTTAAAAACAATTCCTTTTCCCCAAAAACGATTTTCAAATCATAATTTCAAAACACTGCACATGGGAAAATTACTTAAAATGTCCTTAAGACACATAAAAGCGTTTTTTGATTGCCTTTGCAGCATGTTTGTATCACTTTTAACATGGCTATGTAACACAAACATTCAAAATCTAAATTTGCCATGCACAGGTGGGAGCATATTTACAAGCAATTTGCGCCACAGAGAAAGGTCTTACATTAAAATGGGAAAAATAACATCAGAGACAGTCAATTGCATTATAAAGAAGCATACACCATTATGTCCTTGTCAGAAATATTATAACCATTAATTTTCCTCAAAAACGATTTTCTAGTCATAATTTGAAAAGACTCCACAGCTCCTATGCAGAAAAACACCCTGTCAGTACTAATACTTCACATTTTCTCCAATTACATTTTCTCAAAGAAACAAAATCTATTTGTAAAACAATTGAGACAAAGCAACATTTGAAAAACACAACTTTCTTCATAATTTTCTCCTTAAAGCACACTATTCTCTATCTAAATTAAAGAAATATTTTCTCACCTTAGCAAATACTTTGAGTTTGAAAACAGTCTCAGAAACACACCAATTTGTCTTCAGCAGAGCAAAAGGTATGCACTCCAGAGTCTGCAGCTATCAAAAGCACAGAAATGCTGTAATTCTTCACACATATCTCTCATGTCACCCAATCAAAACTCTTCCCTCACTTTTTTTCAAATGAAAACCCTTCCCCCCTCTGCCATTTCATGCCTTTTCTGCATGACAACCACCTCTTGGAAGACCTCTGGTGTTTGCAAGTTCACACAACAATGTTGCAATTGAACTCTGAATTCTCAGTGCACCTGCGTATCCACTGCAATCTTTCATTTAATGATTTTTTATTGACCATTCAAAATACATCTTTCAAAGAACTCATCCATGCACCCTAACTTTCTGTTTTCAGCAATCAAAATCCACCAATCACTGTTACTGCTTCATTAACACAGAAACTCCACAGTTTTTTTCATTTTAAACTCTCATTTTTTCAACTGCCATTTCATTGCCACACTTCATCTGACTGCAGCAGAACCTTCTCTCACCATGTTTTCTGTCTGGATTGTTGGACATAGTTATATCCACTGGGCTCACAGGTATGCTAAGAACAGAAATTTACCTAACCTCAATTTACAAGATGTGCAAATTAAGTGGTTTGGCCACAGAGGATTAAAATGTCACCAATTGATACCATTGGTGAAAACCTTTATGCATTTGCCAAAACCTGACCTGTTAATTGTGCACTGTGGAGGTAATGATTTGGGCACTTTGACTGGGGTAGGTCTGGAAATGCTTTTAAAGGACACCTTTGAGCAATTGATGGCACTTTTTCCTCAAACTGCCTTGGTATATTCAAATATATGCCAAAGACAGAAATGGAGGTGGTCAAACCAATTTTGTCCACAAATTGAGAAGTCGAGGAAGCATGTAAACAAATCTGTTTCAGCTTACATGAGAGACCATGGAATGGGCTCCCTGTACAACAATAACTTGCGTTACTACATGCAAGATATCTACAGAGGAGATGGAGTTCACTTCTCAGATGAGGGCAACAGAATTTTCATTCTGAATTTAAGACTGTGCATTGGTACCTACTTATAAGTACCTAAATGTACCATAAACCCAAAAGCTCTTCTCAGAGCTACCCTACATCTGATCACTCACAATTATTATTTTACTCTAACATTTTTCACTAATTTTCAACAAAGTACGCTCCCTGGGGCGCTACCCGGTACGCGAACCGGGAGCTAACCTCGCTAAATTTAAAAAAAAATGCTTTTTTTTCCGCACATATGGGCCTCCTCAGCCACCCTCAGAAAACCTAGGGGGTCAAGATAAGTCTACCGTGCCCCCTTCTACCCATTCTGAACATTATTTGCCCTCCATCTTGTATCTTAATTTGACCGAAACACAAAATGGTGGACTCCCGTAACGCTTAAGGTTCGCGAACCGGGGCGCTCACCAGTTCGCGTACCGGGTCGCTCCCTGGGAAGCGCACCATCAAAAAAGGTGGGAAAGTAGTTTACAGAAAAACGACTGGAGACACTCTCACCAAATATAGATTAGCTCATACTACATACCAATCCCTACCATTTTCACAAATTTGATTGAAATTCCATTTAGCCATTTAGCCTGTAGACCTCTCTAAATACCCTGAGGTAAATTACTTCACAAAACACATCTGAAGTGTTGGAATTGACAACCAATTAAAATGTTACTTTCATTTTCTACTTTTTTTACCTGACATTTGATTGGTTATGTACCTGAATGTATATAAAGAAAGAGAGAGAAACACAGCCATTTTGACTACTACTTCCTGAATTACATTGCAAGATCATTTTCACTCACAACTTAAACTTGTTTTTAGAAGGTGAGATATTATTTTATAAATTTGAAAACATTTTCAGATAGTTATATACTATCCCTCTGTAAGAGTTAGACATTGAGAAAGGCTTCTTTATTATAATTATGGATTGATTTAGGTTTCTGTGGTATAATTATGAATTTACTTAGGCTTCTTCACAGGCACTTTTTAATAGTACTACTTCACGCCTGAAACCATACAGTGCCCATAGATTACTTCTCTGTTATAAACTCACAAGTACCTGTCTGAACTTAAACCCAACAGTGTCCTATCACTACTGATATATTTATTTTTTATGCAAATTACAGCAATAAAATGGAAGGTGAGCAGAATGTTTCCTTCGAAATTGTTCTGGACAGCAACAATGAACAAGTTATGGAACCCATTGATGACTTAGAATTCATGGATGAGTCACGGGACTATGAATTACTTCAATGTGTAGAATCTGTCGATCATTTACTCCATTATGATGACGGTCAAATATGGGAACTTATGTTCACTCAACAAGAGGACATATCGGACAGTCAAATGCTAGACGTTCTATTAAATTTTGAAAAACAATCTGAAAAATAAAATTGTATGTAAAATAAAAAAATTGTTTGAGTCTTTAATCATTTTTATATGTAATTCATAAACTAGTTAAATGTTAGAAATGTTATTACATTTTGAAACACAATCACAATAATAAATAATTGCTTAAAAAATAAAAAAATTAAAAAATAATCAACAAAACCAACAATCAATTAACATACAGTATTTGAAAAGTCTATCATTCATTTTTCATTATAGTACGCTCCCCAGAACGCTTCCCGGTTCGCGAACCGGGCGCTACCCACGCAAAAAAACAAAACATTTTTTTATTTTTTTTTGCCCCGCGGGGCCCTTTTAAAGCCTCCACATTAAACCTAGGGGGTCAGGGAGGATATACTATGCCCCCTTATGGTCATTTCCCCCTTTGTTTTGGCCTCCTCTTGTCTCTCAATCCTACCGAGAGACAAGATGGCGGCCGCTCCGGACTGTTTAGAATGTTGACAGACACCGGAGAGCCAATCAGCTTCGCTACGCGAAGTTCCGGTACGCGTAAAGTACGCGAACCGGGGCGCTGCCCGGAGCGCGCTTACAGATATATATCTTTTTTTGAACATTAATTTCTCAAAATCCACTGAAGCACATATATTGAGACCTAGCAAAGGCACATCGGGCTACCAGTCCCTAAAATTTTGCCAAGTTTTGTGGAAATCCATTCAGCCGTTCGGGCTAAAAGTGAGGCCAACCGCCCTATGGAAAACTCAATGTTAAAAACACGTTTTGGGAGCCCCCTTTTTTCTCGGCCCCCCCTTGACGAACCCCCCCCCCAAATTTCCAGGGGCTGCTCAGAAACAAAATGTTCCATTTTCCAGAAAATTTCAGCCAATTCCGTCCACAAACGCCAAAGTTATTAGACATAGAATTTTCAAAAATCCCATAGGGAAAAAATCCTAACTATATATACCTACTGGCGACCGCCAGTAGGTAATATATATATATATATATATGTATATATATATATATATACATATATATAGTTAGAACCTAGTTCCCTAGGAAAAGCATTTTTTGATTTGCCAATACCTTTGGGGTCGTTTGACGAATCTTTCTGAAATTCTCCCCAGAAAAAGTCTATCCAGGTCAGCTCCTATCCTGAAAGTTTGGGAGTGATTCGTGAAGTAGGGGCTGGGAAAAAAAGGGTCTCAAAATGCTTTTTCCCCATGTTAATTTCAATAGGAAATTTTGCGAAGAGCTACAGCCCGAACTGCTGAACGGAATTACCCCAAATTTGGCAGAAAGGTAGAACTTGGTTCGGAAAGGAACTTTCTTTAAAATGGTGTAAATTCATTCAGTAGTTTTTGAGAAATTCAAAAAATAAGAGTCAAAAAGTCCTTTTCCCATAGGAAACTTTTTGCAAGGCTACAGCCGAAACAACTGAGCGGAATTACCCCAAATTTGGCACTTAGATAGTGCGTGGGTGGGAAAGCCACCTTTATGTTAAATAGTGTAAATCCATTCAGTAGTTGCTGAGAAATTAGAAAATAAAAGTTTCAATATCTGGGGGGAGCCTAAGTCGCGTGTGCGAGCTTCACTGTGATTGGCTGCTAGTAGTTCAAACAAGGAAGTGTTGGCAGCCATCTTGTGGCTCGGTAGAAGCAAGTCACCCAAAAACAGAGAAACAAAGGTAGAAAACAAGGAAAGGGGGCAGGGCAGAAACACCCTGACCCCCTAGTCCTGCTGAGGGGGTCCTAGAAACAAAATTGGCGGAATTCGCACTGGGGTCGCGCGTTTTAATTTAATGAGGCTCTTGGGTTGGCTAGGTTCCAGGGGCATTTCTTAAAAAATAATAGCGGGACTTGCTTGCGATGCGGCAGCCGGCTGTGGTCTTTGCAGCTCTAGGGCTTCAGTCATGTTGGGAGGGGTATTGCCCGGCCTCCCTCTTGGAGCCCTGCATGTGCTTATAACTTTGGTATCGTTTGACGAATCTTTATGAAATTATACAAGAAGTTTCTCTTTTTTTTTAATTAGGTCCTATATTGAAAGTTTGGGGGTGAATGGTGTAGGAGGGGCTGAGAAAAAAGGAGGTCCCAAAATGTGTTTTCTCCATACAGTTTTGATACAAAACTCTACAGAAGAGTAGAGGTGAAAGTGCTGAACGGAATTACGGCATATTTGGCAGGGAGAAAGGTGATGGTCCAGAAAGTATTCTTTTGTTTAAATGGTGTAAATCTGTTCAGTATTTTTTAAGAAATATCAAATTTTCATGATATCGATATTTGAGACATGTGATTGGCTGAGGGGTTACAAGCATGAGCGTGCAGCTCATTGGCTGTGAACTGTTGAAACCAGGAAGTGTTGGAAGCCATTTGGTGATTTACTCCATTAGCTTGCATGTCTCTGTGTCGAAGCCATCAGGTCCGCAGTTTTACCTCTGCGAGGCAACACTGGCATCTGTGTGAGAAATGCCTTTCACGGTGCCTCTCCTCTTATCACTAGGTCACGGCTATGATTTTAGAAACCCGTTCGTTTGCTCCCACCTTTTTATGTTTGCAAGCTAGTACGCTGCTATTAGGTGAGGTGTCCCTTTGCGAGACTGGGTGCGAACTGTTGATAAGTCACACTATATGAGCATTGAAAAGCCATTTTGTGATTGAGTCAGTCAGCTCGCATCTGTCTGAGGAAACTCTGAAAACATACAGGATCTCAGCCTGTGAGAGATGCACCTTTCACGCTGCTTCTCCCCACATCAGTAGGTAAAGCACCCTGTTCCCATATCATCAGCATACCCCCAACAACCTTATTAGGCTCGCAAGTCTGCCTCTGCGAACTAGTGGTGGGCTCGCAGCTTTTCCGGTGGGACTTCTTCGGGGCTGATGTTGTATCTCTGAAGTCAAGACTGGAAATATACTGCAGGTCTCTCTCTGTGAGATAACCCCTTCACGCTCTCTCTGCCCAACATCACCACTTCGCAGGTATGCCGTTAGAAGCCAGTTTGTTTGCTCGCAGCTCTCTACCCTTGCAAGCTACTACGCTGCTGTGCTTCTACCTCTGTGAGCTACCACGCTGCTGTTCCTTTGGGAGCGAACGCCCGTAGTTCTCCCTCTGCGAGCTGAGCCCACAGGCTGCAGCTGTCCCTCTCTGAGCCTGGGTGCGAACTGTTCATAAGTCACACTATATGAGCATTGAAAAGCCATTTTGTAATTCAGTCCGTCAGCTGGCATCTGTCCGAGGCATTTCTAAAAACATACCAGAGTTCTTTCTCTGAGAGATACCCCTTTCATGCTGCATCTCCCCACATTGCAGGTAACACACCCTCTTCCCATATCACCAGTATACCCCCAACAACCTTCTTTGACCCAGAAGTGTCCGTGTGTGATTGGACAAACAAGATTCTTGGTCATGTATAGATTTACATATAAAGCATTTTATTTAAACAAAACAACAAGAAATAAACTATGTACAGCCGTGGCATGTCATCGCTGGTCCATTTGTGAATCACAGCCTGCAAGACAAAAAGAAATATAAGATGGTGCGTCATGCGTCCAGGAAAGGAGATAGAGAGAGAGAGGGAAAGAGTGAGAGAGCGAGGGACAAGAAGAGAGAAAGAGTGAGAGAGAGGAAGATAGAGAAAGAGAGAAAGAGCGAGAGAGAGAAAGAGTAAGATACAAGGAAGAGAGGAAGAGAAACAGTGTGAGAGAGGAACACAGAGAGAAAGAGTGAAAGAGAAGAAGAGAGAAAGAGTGAGCTACAAGGAAGAGAGAAACAGTGTGAGAGAGACAAAGACAGAGAAAGAGAGACAAAGAGAGAATGAAATATGCGGAAGAGAGAGAGAATCAGTGCGAGAGAGAGGAAGAGACAAAAAGTGTGAGAGAGAGGAAGAGAGAGATAAAGAGTGAGAGAGAAGGAGAGAGGGAGATAGGGAGAGAGAGGAAGAGAGAAAGAGTGAGAGAGAGGAATCCAGCCAAACAGAGAAAGAGTGAGACAGAGAGGAAGACAACAAGGGAAACAGTGTGAGAGACAGGAAGAGAGAGATAAAGAGAGAAACAGTGTGAGAGAGAGGAAGAGAGAGAGATAAAGAGTGAGAGAGAGGAGGAGAGAAAGAAAGAATGAGACAGAGAAAAAGAGAAAGTGTGATAGAGAAAGGAACAGATGGAGAGGGAATGTTGAGACTCGAAAAATCTTTGCAGCTCACCTTTGTGACTCCGCTCTGTCTCTAACCACGTGCCAGGAGATAGTGCAGACCTCAAGTTTAGTGATCTGAAAGATAAAGAGAGAAATAGTGAGAAATAGTAGTATACAAGGAAGAGAGAAAGAGAAACAGTGTGAGAGAGAGGAAGACAGAGAGAGAAAGAGTGAGAGAGAGGAAGAGAGAGGGAAAGCGTGAGAGAGAGGAAGAGAGAGAGAAAGAGTGAGAGAGAGAAAGAGAGAGAGAAAGTGAGAGAGAGGAAGAGAGAGAGAGAGATAGGGAGAGAGAAAGAATGAGAGAGAAGAATCCAGCCAAAGAGAGAAAGAGTGAGACAAAGAGGAAGACAGAGAGGAATAGAGAGTGATAAAGAGTGAGAGAGTGGAGAAGAGAAAGGAAGAATGAGACAGAGAAAAAAGGAAAGTGTGTGAGAGAGAAAGGAATAGATGGAGAGGGGGTGTTGAGACTGGAAAAATCTTTGCAGTTCACCTTTGTGCCTCCGCTGTGTCTCCAACCGCGTGCTGGGAGATAGTGCAGACGTCATGTTTGGTGATCTGAAAGATAAAGAGGGAAAGAGTGAGAAAGAGAATGAGTAAGATACTAGGAAGAGAGAAAGGGAAACAATGTCAGAGAGATGAAGACAGAGAGTGAAAGAGTGAGAGAGAGGAAGAGAGAGGGAAAGAGTGAGAGAGAGGAAGAAAGAGAGAGAGAGTGAGGGAGGAAGAGAGAAAGAGTGAGAGAGAGGAAGCCAGCCATAGAGAGAAAGAGTGAGACAGAGAGGAAGACAATGAGAGAAACAGTGTGAGAGACAGGAAGAGAGAGATAAAGAGAGAAACAGTGTGAGATAGAGGAAGAGAGAGAGATAAAGAGTGAGAGAGAAAGAGAGAAAGAAAGAATGAGACAGAGAAAAAGAGAAAGTATGAGAGAGAGAAAAGAAGAGATGGAGAGGGAGTGTTGATACTGGAGAAAATCTTTGCAGCGCACCTTTGTGCCACCAGTGTGTCTCAAACCACGTGCCGGGAGATAGTGCAGCCCTCAAGTTTAGTGATCTGAAAGATAGTATAGAACTAGCAATAGTAGTGTGCATACAACTGCACACCCGTAATTCTATTTTTCGGTAATTCGCAATAAGGGTGATGCACCCCATCCATTCCCACTGCTTGGATGTGTCTGTGGGCTCTTGTGCACAGACTGCTGCACACTATCCACTCCCACCGCCCAGAGGTGACTGGCCGCTGCTGTGGAAAGAAGTCTCTCTGCTCACCTTCTGCCACCGGCATGTGTGTAAGAGGATCCTCCACGTGCCAAAGCAACCTCCTCAGCCGTTGCATACATGCGGTACAGCTGAACTTGGTGGTGTTGGGGGTGAATGTTGATTCGTGAGTCACAGTCTGTTAGATAAAAAGCAAGATAAGATTGCGTGTCATGTGAACTTTGACTATCTTGAGAACTATCTCTAGCTATTACAGCTACAATAGTTCTTTCTTGATTAATCGCTTTGTTCAACATTTGGAGATAATTAGGAAAAAATTTACATTCAATACTATCTTTACATGCATTGAAAGAATCCTCAAAACAGTCACAATGTCCAAGTCATTCCATTTCAGTTCGCCAAGGTTTGAAGAGTTGCAGAAGAGCTAAATAGAAAAACTCTCTTTTATCTGGAGTATCACAACTTAATTTCCTGTGAATAAGAAGATTTCCTTTGTCATGCTTTACCAAACACCCTTCAGATCCAATTACAGCATATTTGTCTTCATTTATATTTTCTGTGAATTTCTTTTTTAAACTATAATATTGCAGTATTTCATATAGATATATGTTTTCCAGGTATGGATTTCTATTTGGAAAGTATGAATCGAACATATTTGTTTTCAGAATATGTGTACTTTCCGGTTTATTCAGTGGCAAGTATGCAAATTCTTGTACAGATTTCAAAACTCGATTTTGTTCTGCAGGAAGACCAACACTTATCCAGATGATCCCTCTTGACTTGATTCTGGGCATTTCACTTACTCTCCCCGTACCTAACAAAATGAATGTGTGTCCTCATGTAACGTAACTGGCGCTATGCAAAGCGCTCTGATACCCGGTTCGGTTCGGATCAAGTTTGCGCTATATAAAACTGCGGGAAAAAAACAAAAAACTTGCAGATGTCAATCTACACGAACATTCGTAGGATCCACTTTGTCGATGTGAAAGCATCTTCAAGTTGAAGCTGTACAATTTTTTGTTAAGTGTCCTCTCTTGCGAAATTTCCTCCCACATTTCTTTCAATTCTGTCTTCTCAGAGTTGGTAATATATAACGTGACAAAGCGAGCAACAGCAATTGAGTTATCTGCAACATATTGTATGTCAATATTTGCATTCCACATCTTCAAAATCACCGATTGTAATCATTAATGTACTTCGATTCTTCTTTTCTTTTTACATTTTAAGTATTTTTGGGTGGTTTTCGAGTAATGGTATGCCTCACTACTGACATAAAACTGTTCACTCTTCCTTTGGAAATTACTGGATGTGGAAAGCCAAATCGACGTTTTGTGTATATTTTATCCTTTGACTTATATTTCCGTCGGCAATACTTTCTACATCGATGACTTCCACATGAAAATTTGCCTCAGTAATCAAAGGGCATCTGGTGCTGCGGTCGCTGCCACAAAGTTGGGGTCACTGCTATTCAGGACTCAGGACACGGTTCCACATGTGGGATCGGGTTGTGTTGAACAGGGTTACTGGCACCACGTGTCATGCCTTGTGTTGTACAGGGTTAGTGGAACCATGTGTCACTGGCCTTGCATATGGAAATATGCCTCACTGATCGAAGGGAGTCTGGTGCTGTAGTTGCTGCCACAGACTTGGGTTCACTTCCATTCAGGACTCAGGACACAGTTCCACATGTGGGGTCAGCTTGTGTTGAACAGGGTTAGTGGCACCAGCTGTCACCGGCTTGTGTTGAACAGGGTTAGTGGCACCACGTGTCGCGGCTTGTGTTGAACAGGGTTAGTGGCACCATGTGTCTAAAATTCGAATCGCGAACTCTGCTGCCCGCAGTGTAGACTTGTACTGAGTGTTCGTTTGCACTTAAAGATGAATTTGGTGATTGTACTAAAGCAATAACTGATATAAAAAAAGTTCTTGAAGCAAGGATACTAAAAGGATATTATGTAGGTTTTAGGCCTGTTATAGTTACTATCCTAGTGGACTCTGTAATTAATGAATCAAGACTTAATTTTAATTGTGAGCCCTGATGACCGCAGTGTAGGTCAGAGGTAGCGGTCAGCAAGGGCCCATAGCCATGTGGCGTTGAGTTGAGGTGCACAGTTAGTGGCACCAGAAGCATTGAGACTGTAGGAGCCTGTGATAATGCTTGGTGCAGACTGGGTGCACTGGAGCAATGTTTCTTGTCTACTGGACTGCGTCATCTGCAATCGCGACTCTATCTGAATTGTGAACCCTGCTGACCACAATGTAGGCCAGAGGTAGCGTTGAGCCATGGCCCACTGCCATGTGCATAGGACTATTAGTGAACATCATTCCCAGACTTTTCCTGACAGACAAACAATTTAAAATGGACTGGTGCCAGGTATCCTGGAAGTGCACCAAAGACCTGCTATTCCTGATATCACAAACAGCGAAGCGCCTCGCGGACGCCCTCCAGGACAAGATATCGAGTATAGAGGCCACAATGAAGGGGGCTGTCAATAAGAACAGCAAGACCGCCTTTACCTTCAAACTAGCAGACATCAACCAAGAGATGGCAGACCACCATGAATATCTCTTGAAGCAGAAGACAGACAAATTACAAAAAGACATCTCCAAGTTTGATAAAGAGAAGGTCTATCCTTATCTCAAGGATGATTTCAAGAGTAAGAGGACCAACTACTCCTCAGATGACAATTCGGACACGAACAACAGACGCGGATCCTCTAGCAGTGATTCGAGCGGAGGTCAAACCCCAAGGAACAACCGTGTGCAACAGCAACCGAATTGGCACCAAGGATACCAACCGGGCCCCATGTTCCACGGTCCGTCTCACATGGCACCGCCCTGGCAGTATCCCTTCTTCCCGCAGGGTCCGCCTCAATTCTACCCTCTGAACCCGCCACCTTTTCAAGGCAGAGGTTAGGGCAGAGGAAGAGGGCGAAAGCGAGGAGGACAAAAGGGCGTCCAGTGGTCCGACCAACCGATACCAACGAACATGATGGAAACACGGAGCTTCACCACCAGAGGGAGAAGAGCCTGATCGTCAATCTCTCCACGAGACTTCTGACCCCAGCAGAAACCAGCGTCCTAGAGAAGGGTTTGGGTTTTGTCCCCACCCCTATCCCAGACAGCTTCCAGGAAATGATTGAGATCAAGAACCTCTTCAGGAAAGTACGCTTACGAGCCTTCTTCGATGGGACCATACAACCCCCCACCCTGGATTCCGGCTTGCAGAAACCTTCCACCTTCACCCCCACTGATGGGATGGTCCCTCCAGAAGTCCTAACCTTCGAGAGAGCAGTTCTCTCTAGCCTCAAACAAAGACCACACATTAACCAATTCCAAAACCTGTCAACTGCTGAGAGACAAGCCTCAATCACCTTGGGCAATGATGCTGCGATTGTGATAAAACCAGCGGACAAAGGGGGAGCCACAGTCCTACAAGACCACCACGATTATGACCTGGAGTGCAGACGACAGCTTTCGAATACCACTCATTACAGGCCCCTCTCTGTGGATCCGACCAAACGCCTGGCGACATCCATTATGAGTCTAGTGATCGAAGGAGAAGTCAATGAATGGATCACCAAGAAGGAAGCTGAATTCCTCATAACTCCGGAGCCCATTACTCCATACTTCTACACCCTCCCCAAGATCCACAAAGGCACCACACCTGTCCCCGGGAGACCCATTGTCTCCGGCATTGGCTCCCTTCTGGAACCATTGTCACAATTTTGTGACTTTTTCTTTCAGCCAGTAGTGAAGAAAATACCCTCATACCTCCAAGACACCCGGGACGTCCTTCGCCTCATCAGTGAGATGGACGGCAGTACTGGTGTGGACCTGCTTCTGACTCTAGACGTGGAAGCACTATATACAAACATACCACAACAGGCCACTCTAGAGGCAGTGGAATCCACTCTGAGACTAGAGGAGTGGACATCCCACACCCCCGTCTCATTTATCATGGAACTGGCCAGCTTGGCCCTGACGGAGAATTTCTTCAAATATGACACCCAACTATACCACCAGATCCGGGGGACATCGATGGGTTCGACCTTCGCACCGAGCGTGGCCTGCATTTACATGGCCACGTTTGAGGATTTCTTCATCTACTCCCCCGAACGCAATCCGTTCCTCGAAAATCTATCCCTTTGGCATCGCTATATAGACGACATCCTGATCTTCTGGAAGGGGGACCGAACTAGCTGCAATGCCTTCTGCTCCTGGATTAACCAACAGGATCCCTTCCTGAAATTCACAGGGACGATCGCCGAGGACTCCATACCGTTCCTCGATCTGAGGATCATGCTGGACCCCATGGGAATAACCACTACTCTTTACAAGAAGGAGACCGACAGGAATAGCCTCTTACTCTACAAGAGCCATCACACCAAGGCATTGAGGGACAGTCTACCGTTTGGACAATTTCTTAGACTCCGGAGAAACTGTTCTGCCATCTCCGATTACCAACGGGAGGCGCGACACCTTCAGCACAAACTCCAAGACAGGGGCTACCCCACCAGACTTCTGAAACGATCCATGAAGAGGGCCCAGAACAACAATAGAGAATCCCTCCTGGAAACTCACAGCAAAGCAAGTGAGAACATCATCACGTGTGTGACTTCCTTCACGAAAAACTCACCCTACATCAAGAGCACAGTGAATGCACACTGGGGGATCCTGAACTCTGTGGCCTTAGACATCCCACGCCCTCGGTTCGCCTTCAAGAGAACCAGCAGCCTGAAGGACCAACTTGTCCACACCCGACCTAAAAATACCACTATCCGTCCGCAGAACACCCTGTGGGACCTGCCCCCAGTTACGGGACATTATAGGTGTGGCAACTGTGTGGTGTGCCCGCAAACTACTAAAACGAAAACTGTCAAACTATCTGATACCTTCACATGGTGCTTGAAACGACACACCAATTGCAATAGCAGTAACTGCATCTATCTGCTTACTTGTCCTTGCGGACTCAAATACGTTGGGATGACGACCCGCCCTGTGAAAACACGGATTATGGAACACAACAGCAACGTACGCTGCAGAAAGACACAAACACGTTTATATGCACACTGTCAAGAGAAGGGGCATGCAGCTGAGGACATTCAATGGGTTGTGCTCGAATGGCATCCTTCATTAAATCAACAGGCCCTCTTTAGATTGGAGCAAAGATGGGTACACCGCCTCCATTTAGACACTGAGGGTTTGAATGATTCTGTCCCGTGGAACTCATTGTCCAGATAGTCGCCCTGTCCCTTTGTCTGCTTATACACCTGACTGTTATCACCATTACCTGATGACAATACTGTCCTCTGCTCACAGTAATATTGCACTCAGCATTTACTATCCATGTCCTTCCCCATAGGTGCTCACTGCCAGTGGGAATCACCCACCCTTCAGCCAACCAGTGCCCCATCGTCTGGCTGACCTAGTGTGTGTTGCTATACTCTACCGGTTCCCTCCCTGATACTGGCCCACTGAGACCCCTCACAGGCATACACCAATACCGCTGGAGCAAAACCAAGCAGATGGCAGTAGTTATTTGACGAGCTCTGGTCTCACATCCCTTATTGAGTCTTTGCCAACCTATGCAGGACCATTGCTTGCATTCAATTTTTGACCACAAATTACATGGGGCGTCATCATAGTCACCTGGCTCCCCTATGGACACCCCTTAGTAATGATCAGTCCGCAGTGTGCTTATATACTGAGCCACTAACTATTTCCACCTTCTTTTAGCACCCTGGCTGTTCTACCGCCTTAGAGCCATGTGGTGTACCCTGTACCTGTAATATCGAGCCATGAGTGAACTCCTTATTTGCTAATGAAAAGACGGTTGCATCACTAGCTGCCTCCTTTCCACTCCCGATACCCTTCTCCAATATGGCGGCGGGCACCGACACTCTGACGCTCTGACGTCATGCCGGTGCGCCGCCTGACGCGGAGCCGCGTCCTCGACACGCCTCCGGCTTCCACCGTATCCCTTATCTATGTGCACTACGAGCCTACAACCACGGCTGTTTCAAGCGACTCCGCGCGCCTGGACGTGGGACTAGGTACAGAATTCACCAGCCCGCTGTGCAGAGGTAAGGTGCTCGGATTGGGATTTTTAGGTGAGGCGACTCCATGGACCGCCGGGAGCCCGGTTACACTGGTTGAGTCCTTGGTGCTGTTTCCTTCCTGACACCCCTCAGGGACCTCAGGCGTCGGCCCCCTCCGAGGCCGTCGGCAGAGGTGGGGCACCGGGCGGCGTCCAAACGGGCATGCCGACCGCTGGTCTGGGGGTTGACTCGGCCCTCCACAAGCGTCCCTCGATACCCTCAGCGCGCTTGAGAGCGAGTGGCAGCCGGCCTACCGGTCAGCGGCCGATGATAACAGAAGAGCCCAGCCGGCCTTGCCCCGGTGCTCCCCCAGACCGCGACCTCCCTGGGTGGTGTGATTGCCCGGAGCACGCCGGGAATGTCGGTTTGGGACCACCACGGACTTGTACCTTGACCGACCTCTCCCCCCTTCCCCTTTCCCTTTTGCTGTCCCCAGTGTTGGGACACTTATTTTCTCTCACTCCCAGATGGCTTTTGACCACACAAACCACAAACCATTTGCTTAAACCCTCTAGATCACTGCCCTACCTGCGCAGACCCCACGGGAGCAGCCTTGGGGCCTTTACGACCGCCACTGAGGGTAAGTCCCCCGCCTTTCCGTTTATTCTAGTAGTCTTGTTCTATTGTACTCTGAGGCACTGCCACCTTCACGCGCAGTGACACGCCGGCTGGCGTTAGATCCCGTCACTTCTGTATTTTTTACCTATTTTTTATTATTATGTTTATCCTTATACCTTCAAACACCAACCTGTTTGTTGTAGACACTCCGTGTCTGCTGGAAACCTTCCACCCAGCAATGGTTTTAAGTGACACTCACTATCCCCTTGATGCGTAGTTTCCTGGCTGTGTCTTCCGCACTTCATCATTCAGTACTTCACGGTAGGGAAGTAACACACACACCCCCCTGATATGCTTACTGGGGGGCTGATCCACCAGCTGAAGTCTACTTCTCTTCCCACAGGGTATCCCGTTGACGCAGGAACCCCTCTCCGGCTGGATTCGACAACCCAACAGGTTGTATACTGCTGATGCCTCAGCCTTATGCGGGGCCTCCTGCTAAATCACTAAGTTTATGAGCACCTTCTGTTTTTGTTTGGTCCTGAAGAATTGCCAATACAGGCATGAAACATGTCGACCTATTCACAGCTGAGGGTTGAACGGGACTGACTCCTCGTAGCTACTGTAGTCCCATTGCCCCTCACACGTTTTTATTTCAGGTGGTGTACTACATGATTAAAGCCAAAGCCGTAGATCATACCAACCTGTTTTAATCCACCTCACTCACGCTCACTACTTCACTCACTAGGGCCCTCACACCCTTACACATATCGGCATAGGAACAAAAGATCTCCACAAGAGTGTAGCACCTAGTGCTACCCGTCAGGCATTGCAGCGCCGGCTTGACGTTGGAGCAGGGAGCCGATGATGTTACGATACGACTAACTGGTGACATGACAACAGCCGTAAAACCAGTCTGTTGTGTGAGGCATCCCTAGTTCCGACAAGGGATACCCTTCCCTGCTGTATTAAGGCACGTTAACGCCCCGCACACGAGGGAGAGAGGAAGACAGCACACCGCACTACGCCATCACCCATCTTCAGGGGAACTGTGTGCAATCTATTGTTGCTCCATAGGTTGGTGGACCCACTGGCTTGCGTAGTTCATGTTCAGTGGCACTGCGTGATATAAAACAAGTTCTTAAAGCAAGGATACTAAAAGGATATTGTGTAGATTTGAGTCACGTTATACTTAGTTGGGATTTTCACCAGAAACTACTTTAAACTTTGTTATTTCTTTAAGAAACTTCACAGCACTATTATCTTCCATATCTTCTTGAACATGTACACTTATCAAAATGTTATTTTCTGTACACTTCTCTTTACTACCAAAGAAACTTAACTCTATATAATCACAAACTTGTTTTATATCATTTTTTTTTTTATTAATTTCGTGCCACAGCAAGACCTAGGCTTATCCAGATGATTCCTCTTGACTTTGAATATAAACTTGCAGTTGTCTATCAACGCAAACATTCGTAGGATCTAATTTCTCGATGTGAAAGCATCTTTAAGCTGAAGCTGTACAATTTTTTGCTAAGTGTCTTCGCCTGTGAATTTATTTCCCACATTTCTTTCAATTCTGTCTTCTCAGACTTGGCAATATGTGACGTGACATAGCGAGAAACAGCAATTCAGTTATCTGCAACATATCGTATGTCCATATTTGCATTCCACATCTTCTAAATCACTGCATTGTAATCATTAATGTACTTCGATTGTTCTGTTGTTTTTATATTACAATTTTTTTTGGGTGATTTTCGAGTGATAGTATGCCTCACTGCTGACATAAAACTATTCACTCTTCCTTGCGATGACTTATGGTGCACTGTGTTAGTAGTACCTTTGGCACTCAGCATTTACGTACCCTGCGATGATGCGTGACCCACGGGGGGCCGCACTCAGAGCAATGTCTATGGTCCATTGAATTCTGCATTAATAAGGCCACGTGGTGATGACTTATGGTGCAATGAGTTAGTAGCACCTTTGGCGCTCAGTGTGTATGTAGCCTGTGATGATACGTGGTATGGGGGTGCACTCGGAGCAATGTGTTTTGTCTATTGAATTCTTTCTCAATTCGATTTTTGAGTGATAATATGCCTCACTGATCGAAGGGAGTCTGGTGCTGTGGTCTCTGCCACAAAGTTGGGGTCACTGCCATTCAGGACTCAGGACACAGTTCCACATGTGGGATTGGGTTGTGTTGAACAGTGTTACTGGCACCACATGTCGCACCTTGTGTTGTACAGAGTTAGTGGCACCACGTGTCGCCGGCCTTCCATATAGAAATACGCCTCACTGATCGAAGGGAGTCTGGTGCTGTGGTCGCTGCCACGGACTTGGGGTTACTGCCATTCAGGACGCAGGACACAGTTCCACATGTGGGATCGGCTTGTGTTGAACAGGGTTAGTGGCTCCAAGTGTCACCGGCCTTGTACATGGAAATATGCCTCACTGATAGAAGGGAGTCTGGTGCTGTGGTTGCTGCCATGTACTTAGGGTCACTGCCATTCAGGGCTCAGGACACAGTTGAAAATGTGGGATCTACTGTGTCGATGATGCGTCGTCCGGGCAGGCCGTACTGGTAACAATGTCTTCTGCCTACTGGACTGCGTCAACTGCACTTGCGAGTTTCTCTGAATTGTAAGCACTACTCACCGCAGTGGAGGCAGGAGGCAGTGGTAAGGAAGGGCCCACAGGCACGTGGCGTTGACTTGAGCAATGTCTGTTGCTTACTGGACAGCATTATTTGCAATCGCGTCTTGATCTGTATTGTGAGCCCTACTCACCGCAGTGTAGGCTGGAGGCAGTGGTAATGAAGAGCACATGGCACGTCATGTTGACTTATGCAATGTCTGTTGCGTACTGGCAGAAGCCAGCGATCGGCTGAGGAGGCTGGCGGTCACAATGGTGGCCTCGTGGCAGGGTGAGGGGCCCCGCCCTGGCAGATGCTTTGGCCTTCCCACAAGTGAACCACGCCCAAAGCTCCAGTCTATTTATTCACACTCTTACGCTGAAGTGGCATACGTCGGACCAGCCCACTCCGGTTATGCTTATGCTTGCAGGGGGGACGACACAGCTACATGATTGAGATCTTCCCTTGTGTTTGACGTATCATGGTTTGGTCCACTGTCCACACCACTATAAGCACCAGTAGTATTTGTGCACATGGATAGGTGTGTGTTGTGCATACTGAGATGCGTCCAGCACATCACCGTTACACTTTGCATTATGTGCAATGTTATTCATGGGTGAATTGCTTCCTTCACATATAGTTTGTTCACATCTATCCCAGTATTCTGCTATTGTGTGGCTGAGGGGCGATGCTGTTTCAGAAAGTTTGCTGTCTTGTTCTGCGCTGCCTCGGTGGTAGAGGGAGGTGGGGTCCTGGGGGTGGTGGTGGGTGTTGTGGGGTTCTTGGGTGTTGGAGCTGCTTGATCAGTTGGTCTATGACATGGGTTGGTCTTCAAATGTGGCTCTGGGCTGAGCTCCCTTTCATACTATATGTAGTTGTTTAATAATTTCAAAACAAGAAGACATTATATAGTTTAAATAATAAATACAAAATACAAAAACAATTTTTAGGATATTAAAGTTACAAAATATAACATTTTTTTTCAAAATTACTGAGAAAAACATAGTTTTTTAAAACTTTATAATTAGAAATTAGCATTTAAAAAACCATTGAAATTCACTGAAAAAACTATAGGTTTCAGGCATGTTATAGTGAGAAATTAATATTTAAAAAAGCTTAGAAATTCACTGAAAAAAACATAGGTTTGAGGCATGTTATAGTTAGTTGGACATTTGACTCATACAACACCATAGAAATTCCCCTGTTATAGTTAGTTCAGCTAACTAGAACTCGCACCCCCGCAATGCACTGCTGATGACATCACATAATACATCACTCATGACATGGTCAGTGACATCACTGATGACATCTCAAATGACATCTCAAATGACATCACAGATGAATCATCCACGTGACAATCTGATGCCCCTCCTCACATCCTAATGTAACCTTTGATACACCCCCTGTAAAATATAGACACATGCACTCTTCACCCATATAACCATTTATACATGTAGTCACTGACCAATACAACACTATCATATGTACTCATACAGCTATACAGACACTGACACACCACCCTTCATCCTACTCACTTCATGCACTTATCATAGTCAGACATGGAAAGAATGAATCGCAGTTCCATTTACTCACCTACACAGTTATACACACCCCACCTCATATATTCATACAGATAGTATCGCATACTTACACTCTTATATAATCACTAATACAAGTATACACTCATTCATACAGCCACTCTCACAATCACTGACTCTCACATATAGTCATTTATATACTCCAACTCTCACATATACTGCCTTTTACATATGTAGTTACTTGGACATGTACCACTGAGACATCCAACCTTTCACCAACACATCCATACACACACTCACCCGCCCATACAGCTGTTTTCACATGCACTCTTAAACTCATACACCCAGTGAATCAACCACTCACATATCTATGCAAAGACTCACACACCTCCTGCCCACCCAAACACACTCAGTCTTCCATACAAATCCTCAGGTAACCAATCAATAACTCATATAGACACTCGTGTAGCACCTGACCAACACATGCAGCAGCTTACACAAAAACAGACATACTGATACAAACATTCAGAAAATTTATTCACTAACCCATGCATTCAGTAGGACACAGTTAATCAATCACTTATACAGTCAGTCACGCGCCTACTAAATCCTTCAGACACTTATACACCCAGTCATTCTTCAATACAGCTTGGTATATTTATAAAACATATTTAAAGTTTAAAAAAAAACACATTCCCTGGATGATGTCATCAGTGATGCCATTTGAGATGTCATCAGTGATGTCACAGACCATGTCATGAATGATGTAATATGTGATGCTATCAGCAGTGCATTGCGTGTGCGCGAGTTATAGTTAGCTGAACTAACTATAAGAGGGTTTTGCATGAGTGAAATGTCCAACTAACTATAACATGTCTGAAACCTAGGGTTTTTTCAGTGAATTTCTAAGGTTTTTTAAATGCTAATCTCTAACTATAACATGCCTCAAACCTACTGTTTTTTCAGTAAAAATATATAGTCCCGCCCCAAGAATTCAGGCTGAGCAAGTGGCCACCGACAGAAGCGGCTCGGGACTTCACGTGACAGCAGGGTCACAGCATCCTCGCTGTATGGCCCGGTTTGACCCTGGTGACTGTGGCAGAACGTTTGGGGACCCGAGAAAGACTCTTAGAGTAATTACAGGACTCACCAAGGACTACCTAAACCCTACTCCACCATTGGTACTTACCGAAATGTTGCATGATGGGGGCTGTAGTTTTCACTCAATTCACTACAGCTGTGGGTAATTTGGAGGAGCAAGCTGACTTCCTGCACAGGAGAGAACTGCAGCAGTATAAAGGAAGGGGAGGTGGAGTTCTAGTTTTGCGAAGGGCGTCTGACGAAGGCACTCTATGCCGAAATGCATTATGCCCTGCATTCATCATTTAAGAATCTTTCAAAGGTCCCGCTCTGTCCTCTGATCTCTTCGTACACGGAGTGGTCATTGGTTGATATATATATCTATATATATATGCATATATATATATATATATATATATATATATATATATATATATATATATATATATATATATATATCAGCTCCAACGATCCCTCCCCGTCAATTTCAGGGAATCAGGTAGCAGCACTCAGGGGTAAATACACGGTTAAGTTTTTATTCGTTCACAACGCGCTTCCGGCACTCGGCCTTCGTCAGTGTTCAAAACAACAAAGTGTCGCAAAGCCTCAATGCATTTTAAATCATCACGTGGTAATAGTGCATAACACAAAGATAGGACCACTGGAAGTAAACGCGGTCGCCATCTTTGAAAAGGTAGAGAATATTGAATGTTACAAACCGCTCTATAGATCAAGCAGTATACAACTGCGCATGCACAAATGAATTAATGGCAATACACATTATAGATCAAAATCGATCAGTCAAAAATTGGCCATTACCATAATGCCCACAAATGGGCTATGTACATTTGATGCTTACTAATATTCTCGTTCACATACCACAATATTACGCCCTGAATGGGCCAAAGCAGATTCTAATGCAAATTGAATTACGTGATGGTAAACATTACAAAAGGCAATACATTACAAAAAAGAGGAAAGAAAGAAAAGTTAATTGAAGCAATTTCAAACAGAATAAGCAATATGTACAATATTTACAACTGATCAATCAAGCCCTATTTGAATTTCATCAAATCAAATGGACTGCCAAGTCCTCATGTACATTTAATCCCCCTGGCATCTTGCTTTGTAGGTCAATTATATAACGCGACTCCAGTCGCCTAAGTTTGTGTAACCTGTCTCCTCCTCTTACATGGGCAGGGACGGAATCCAGACAAAAGTACGTTAACAGATCCCTGTTACGCTTGTGTTCCTTATCAAAATGTCTGGCTACAGGGTAGTTCACGTCTGCATACATGAGGACTTGGCAGTCCATTTGATTTGATGAAATTCAAATAGGGCTTGATTGATCAGTTGTAAATATTGTACATATTGCTTATTCTGTTTGAAATTGCTTCAATTAACTTTTCTTTCTTTCCTCTTTTTTGTAATGTATTGCCTTTTGTAATGTTTACCATCACGTAATTCAATTTGCATTAGAATCTGCTTTGGCCCATTCAGGGCGTAATATTGTGGTATGTGAACGAGAATATTAGTAAGCATCAAATGTACATAGCCCATTTGTGGGCATTATGGTAATGGCCAATTTTTGACTGATCGATTTTGATCTATAATGTGTATTGCCATTAATTCATTTGTGCATGCGCAGTTGTATACTGCTTGATCTATAGAGCGGTTTGTAACATTCAATATTCTCTACCTTTTCAAAGATGGCGACCGCGTTTACTTCCAGTGGTCCTATCTTTGTGTTATGCACTATTACCACGTGATGATTTAAAATGCATTGAGGCTTTGCGACACTTTGTTGTTTTGAACACTGACGAAGGCCGAGTGCCGGAAGCGCGTTGTGAACGAATAAAAACTTAACCGTGTATTTACCCCTGAGTGCTGCTACCTGATTCCCTGAAATTGACGGGGAGGGATCGTTGGAGCTGATATTGTGGTCGGGTGCACCCCCGGCGAGCAGGCACCAGCCAAGGAGTGCGACAGGCAGGTGCAAGTGGAGCGTCTATATATATATATATATATATATATATATGTAGAGCGACAGACCGATAGACATAACCACTTTATTTGATTAATTAAAATCATAAAAGTACGATACAGACAATCCAAAAGACCATTTCATATCATCAAACAGTACACATGAGCAATGATGAAATTAAAAAGTAAAAAGTATCAGCAGCAAATGTATAATTCATCAGAGCTAATCAAAAAGTTTTGCATAAAAAGTATAAAATTTGGAATTTCATACAACATGTAGCATAGGGAGTCTCCTTTTCCTAAGGTGAAGCGCAGCAACTAAAAAATGAGCAATGCTAAAAATGTCCCTAGTGTGATTCAGCATCTGGAGAAAAAGCAATGCAGGTCTAACCTGTAGGAAGCCCCTATCCCTCAGAAGGGGGACCAAGAACCTCCTGCGAATATCACTATAATACTTACAGATTAAAATAAAATGCAGCGTATCCTTTGGTGAAAATTTATCACACTGACATAAGCCTATATCCTCTAGTTTGCACCAGCCCGTAGAGGTTACCAAGTGAGAAGTGGATTAAATTAAAACGGAACCTAGTCAGGAGCCAGCGGTGAAATGGCTTAGTCACAATTCTTAGATATGGCCCCATTAGTGGTGAGGATTTTGTCAGGTAATGAGCCCTAACAGAGGGTTTCTTTAGCTCCAGCTCTTTACGTTCTGTTATCAAAATGTTCGTGAATTGTAACTTAACCCATTTCACATCCTCCTTTACAATCCTTTCAGGGGTAATTAAAAGTTCAAGGTGCCCCAGTTTCAAAAGCATAGATTTAACATAGGACAGCCATGGAATACTGCTGGCATTATCCAAGGCGATACAATCCCTCTCTCCTTCCAAATCTGGGTTGAGACAGGTTTTAAGCCAGCATATCAATGGAGCTATTCTCAACAGGTCAGACACGTAACCCAACCCCAATTCCTGATGGATAACAAAGGTGGGGGTTGGTTGAGGTACTGACAGAAGGATACGTAAAAATCTGTTTTCTGCTATCTGAACCCCAGCAAGATGTTTATATCCCCAGATGGCTGACCCGTACATTGCAATAGCCAAACATTTGGATCTATATCTGTAGAACCTTTAGACACGAGTACAACCCAGACTGCTGAACATAATTAGATAAAAAAAATTTTAAGGAAGTGCCTTTTTGTGATTTGGTGTAAATCTGTTCAGTAGTTGCGGAGAAATATAAAGAGATTTCAGTTCTATATATAAAATATCGATGTCAAAAATATTGCTGTTACAAATATCGAAAAAATGTATAGATTACAAAAAATATTGACTCCCATACCTACATTGGTAAGTACACAAATATTGAATAGAAATTATTGATGTAAAAAATATAGATGTAAAAATTAAGAATTTAAATATATATATATATATCAAATAAAATAATATATATTAAATATGAATAATAATTTAAAAAAAAATAATTAAATTGTATATACATTTTTACAAAAAATAAGACATAAACTTAATTAAAAAAATAAACACACAAACAAAATTGTATACATTTATATATTACTTTAAAATATTTAATAAACTATTATCATTGTTTTATTTTAAAACTTTAAAATCATATACAAATAACATATGTATATGAATAATTAAAAAGATAAATAAACATTCTCGAATAAATGAAAACATTAAACCATTAAAAAATATTTAAACAAAAATTTCCCAATACAATCAGTGCAACAGTAGGAAAAGTGTTAGATAGCCGAGTGGTAAAAATTACTATTACCATTCCAAAGAGTGCAATAGTAGGGAAAGTGTTGGATAGCGGATGGCTAAAAATTACTATTACCACTCCAAAGAGTGCAACAGTAGGGAACGTGTTGGATAGTGGAGGGGTAAAATTTCGATTCCCACACCAGTGAGAGCAACAGTAGGGAAAGTGTTGGATAGTGGAGGTGAAATAATTAGTGTTCCCACTCCAAAGTGTGCAACAGTAGGGAAAGTGTTGGCTAGCAAAGGGGTGAAAATTGCTAGTCCCACTCCAGTAAGAGCAACAGAAGGGAAAGTGTTGGATAGCGGAGGGGTAAAAATGACTATTCCCACTCTAGTGAGAGCAACAGTAGAATAAGTGTTGGATTGCAGAGGGGTACAAATTACTATTCCCATTTCCAGTGGCTGCAACAATAGGGAAAGTTCTGGATAGTGGAGGGGTAACAATTACTATTCCCACTCCAGTGACAGCTACAGTAGGGAAAGTGTTGTATAACGGAGGAGCAAAAATGACTATTCCTACTCCAAAGAGTGAAACAGTAGGGAAAATGTTGGATAGCAGAGTGGTAAAAATTAGTATTCCCACTCAACTGAATGCAATGGTAGGATAAGTGTTGGATAGCGGAGAGGTAAAATAATGTATTCCCACTCTGGTGAGGGAAACAGTAGGGAAAGTGTGGATAACAGAGGGGTAAAAATTACTATTCCAACTCCAGTGAGTGCAACAGTAGGGAAAATGCAGGATAGCAGAGAGATATAAATTACTATTCCCACTCTGGTGAGTGCAACAGTAGGGAAAGTGTAGGACATCGGAGAGACAAAAATTACTATTCCCACACCGGTGAGTGCAACAGAAGGAAAAGTGTTGGATAGTGAAGAAAAAAATATCTATTCACACTCAAACACTTAAAGATGTATATAGATATATTAAAAATAAAAATAAAAGGGGGCGTGGCTTGCAGCCGAGCATGGCGGCAGCATAGAGGACTAGCTCCGTGACTAGAGCGGCCTCTCCTACTATCCGCATATCCATCCGGACCACTAACTACCTCTGTGGGGACCCACCTGAGGCCCGGGACCGGGCGGACATGACGGCGGGGGATCCGGTGGCGCCTGAGACCCGAAAGAGCGAGCGCTCCCCGCGCCTCCACGAGGCCTGTGCGCCGGTGCGGATCCGGGGGCTCGAGTGCCATCTCGCCCTGACAGGAAGTCTGAGGTGCCGGGATGGGCAGAACCGGAAGTTCCCAGTGGACGGACGGCAGACCGTCACCGACAGGGCATCTAGCCGTTTTTGAGACGTGTGACGGCAGCGGGCTCCCATCTAGCAGCGCAAACAGCCCCAGGGACGGGGGCGGCTTCATCGGCAGCGGACCGGCGAGGGCGGAGGACGGCCGGAGACGCTGATAGCGCGTCATTGCTCTCGCGCCTGCGACCAACAGCTCCTGGCATCGGCTGCGTCCCCGGCTGGGGGCGCGGGGGCCGCTTGTGCACAATCGAGCCCAGGTGAGCGGACCGTGAGTATAGCGGAGTGCAACTGCGCGCCCACACGACGGCCCGGAGCCAGGGAAGGGTGCCGGACGGAGAGGTGCGGTGCTCGAGGTTCGGGCGGGGGGCCCCCCTCACTCGAGGATACAGCAGCCATACCGCCGCGTTCTCCCCGAGGCCTGCCGTTCCCGGCGCACTCCTGGGGTCCCCTTGGGAGGTGCCCCACCACATAGCGGCGTGAGAGAGCGGAAGACCAGAACATCGCTGGGCCGCTGCCAAGGGCACGCGCCTGTGAACATTGAGACGGAGTGCGCTGAAATTCGCGGCCCTATCACCGGGAAGCAGAAAGAGTCTGGCCGAGGTCGCCAACCACTGTGGAAACGCGGGTGGGAGACGCACGTTGCGCAGAACGTCGTGATGGCCGGGAAAGGCACCAGAGGGGGTGCAGCGCAAACCCGCCTCGAGAAATACGCCTATAATAAAGGAGCGTCCTCGCCGCCAGAAGGGCAGCAACCAGGCCGGAAAACAGCAGATGGAACAGGCGAGAGCCCAAAGGCAACGTTGGATGACGTGATGCGCACCTTGATGCAGGTCCAAACCACGGTGGGCTCCATTTCCACAGAAGTCACGTTACTGAGAGCGGACCTTCACAAAATCTCAGAAAAAGTGGGCTCACTGGAGGTGGTAACGAAGTCACTGGTTGAAGATGTGTCGGAGTTGCAGACGGCAATGGAACGTATCACAGCGGAAAACAAAGCGTTGAAGGATAAGCTGGACGATCAGGAAGGGAGGTCAAGGAGGAACAACATAAGGATTTTGGGAGTTCCGGAATCGGAGGGCAGGGAGGCAATGGACCTGTTCGTGGAAGAACTGATCAAAACTGAACTTAAACCCAAGGGCTTATCGGCGTTCTTTTCAGTGGAAAGAGCGCACAGGGTGCCGGGGGGCAAGCCGCAACGGGGGCCCATCCTGGCTCGCATGTTTAACTTTCGCGACAGGGACGCCATTTTGCAGGCGGCCCGGCGCTCCCCTCCGATCAAGATACAAAATACAACTCTTGCCTTCTTTCCGGACTACACAGCGGAGGTCGCGCGACGCCGGAGAACGTTCCTGGACATTAAGCGTGAAATGAGAACACGAGACATTCCATACTCCATGACCTTTCCGGCCAGACTGCGGATAGTCGCGGAAAACAGGACTTGGTTCTTTGACACCCCAGAGTCGGCGCGAGAATGGCTTGATGGATGGAGGCCGGCTGCCCGGCAGCGTAGAGTGGGAAAGACAAACACAGACCGCACCACCGAGGGTCGTCCAAGATCGCTGACCCCGGACCACACACGAAGGGAGCGCTCGCCGAGATCCGATAGAGGAGAGAAGGACTCAGACACGGGACAATAGTCACCTGAGAACTGGAATCGATTGGCGCATGGGGTGAACGCCTGAGAGTCTGCCTTGGATATCGGGCGTAGGGCCCACGAGAGGAGTACGGGAGGCCGCCGATCATGGGGCATTCCTCACCTCAACGAGCAAGTATTGAATTTAAGTTGGGGGATAAGCACTCTGCTAGGTTGGGGGGGCGGACAGTTCGGAGTCCGTTTGGCATGAGGGCAGGGAGGGGGGTTGTTCGAGAGGGATTGAGTTTACAAGTTTACACCTTGATACAGGGGGTGGATGAATGTTTAATGCAAGATGAAGGAACACGAGGCGAGGTAGCTCTGCGTAAGGACACTGTCCTTTCCCGTTACATGTATAGGAGTTCCCTAATGGCAGTCACGATGGCGGCACCCAGAATTGCACTATGGCACACATTAGACGGGCTGACGCTACAGGGGTAGGCCCCCACCAGCTAGCACAGGTGGCACCACTGCAACTTATGACCTGGAATGTGAGAGGGCTGGGGGACAAAATCAAGAGGGTATTAGTGATACAGGGCATCAAGAGGGCTGCTCCAGCGTTGGTGCTACTGCAGGAGACACACTTAGTGGGCACTGCTAGCCAGGCATTGAATAGGAAAGGATACCAAATGATAGTACATTCTGACTTCACCTCGGGATCGAGAGGGACGGGTATTCTTCTGCGTAGGTCATCCCCATTCTTGCTCGCCTCCACGAAAACGGACGATCAGGGCAGATTCGCGGCAGCCTGGGGCCAATGGGAGGGTAAGCCATTGACCATAGTATCGGTCTACATCCCCCCAGCACTACATAGCGTAGCGCTTCCTGCATTGGGGAAGTTCCTACTGGAGCTCCCGGAGGGAGACACGATAGTGGGAGGTGACTTTAATGCTGTCATTCATAACACTCAGGACAGATTCCCTGTGCGACACCATGCCCCAGCCCCCTCCCGATTCAGTGAGTTTGTGGCCTCGCAGGGACTGGTAGATGTGTGGCGCACTATGCACCCCAGTGAACACCAATATACATATTACTCGGCGACACATAACAGCCTGTCACAAATTGATTACTTTTTCACTTTGGGGGAGGGTCGTTTCAGCATAGATGCGGTTCAAATCAAACAGAGGGGTATATCTGACCATGCTCCCTTAACCCTCACGCTGTCGTATCCGGAAAGGGCGTATAGACGAATGTATCAGCTGCGCCTGGGATATCTAGCAATCCCAGTGGTAAAAAAAGAGTTGAAAAAGGCGACCCATAACTATTTCGCGGAAAATGTGGCCTCAGTGGACTCCCCCACCACCCTTTGGGAAGCGTATAAAACGGTTCTAAGGGGTCAAGCGATATCGACTATAGGAGGGTACAGACGCACGCAGGAACTAGAAACCGCACAATTGGAACTCCGCCTGGCCGAGGCGCACACAGCACACACGAGGAATCCGTCACCTGACACCCTACACTCCCTCAGATTAAGCCAACAACTCCACACTGATCACCTGAGGAAGAGGGCTCTGGAGCACATAACAGCTACAACGCAGACAGTGTATGATGTAGGGGACAAGGCCAGTAAGCTCCTGGCCTGGCTGGAAAAGAAGGGGGGAGGAGCCAGGAGTATATTGCAATTGGCAGATAGGGATGGGGAGCTACACACGCGACCAGCGGTGATAGTAGATCTGCTGGCGGATCACTTTCAGGAGGTGTATACCCCTGAAACTAAGGTCACGACGGAGATGGCAGAGGCAGCGTTACGCGATGTGCCGACACCAACTTTGTCACAAGACGCGGTGGATGACCTTGACTCTGACTTTACTGTGGAGGAAGTACAGGGAGCCGTAAACATGATACACTCCGGGAAAGCAATGGGCCCCAATGTTGTCCCGATTGAGGGGTGCAAAGTGATGTCGGATACGTTAAGCCCACACCTGTTAGCTATGTACGAAGACAGTCTGGCCAGGGGGGTTCTGCCCCATGATCAACGACAGGCCATAATTGTAGCGATCCCGAAACCTGGCAAACCGCCTGAAGACTGCGGTTCCTACCGCCCAATTTCACTCCTCAATATGGAGGCAAAAATATTGGCAAAACTCCTGGCCACCAGGTTGATGCCACACCTCGCCCAGCTCGTACACCCGGATCAATCGGGCTTCATGCCACACAGAAGCACGGCATTGAATCTCCGGAGAGTGCATGCTGCGGTGGCCCGAGCCTCACTGTTGACTGCACCGACGGCCATTCTATCCTTGGATGCTAGGATGGCTTTTGATATGGTGGAATGGGGCTACCTCCTGGCGGTGCTGGCTCATATGGGCTTTGGCCCAAAATTTATAGCCTGGGTGCGGCTTTTATATACCGATCCAGTGGCAAGAGTGACGGCGAATGGACATATCTCTCGTGAGATACCTCTGAGCAGAGGAACGAGGCAGGGTTGCCCGCTCTCGCCATTGCTCTTTGCTTTGGTCCTTGAACCGCTGGCGGTGATACTTAGGGCCACGCCACTGCTGCGGGGGATTGCGTGGGGAAACGACTGGGAAGACAGAGTTTCCCTCTACGCCGATGATATGTTACTATACCTCACGGACCCCGAAGACGGGATCCCAGCACTACTGACACTTTGCGAGGCACACGGACGGACATCGGGCTATAGGATAAACTGGACCAAGTCGGTCATGTACGTGCTGAGTGGTCCCTCACCCACGTTACCGACTGACTGCCCCTTACAAACGGCGGGCCCCTCCTTTAAGTATCTGGGTATACACGTCACGCGTGACACTACAGTTTTTTACGCGAAAAACTTACTGCCTCCATTGACTAGGCTGAAAGGTGACGTCAGGCACTGGAAGACCCTTCCACTGACGTTGTTAGGTAGAGCGGCGCTATTCAAAATGCTGGCGCTGCCTCGCTTTCTGTATGTATTAGAGAATGCTCCTAGCGTAGTGCCCGCAAGTTATATCCGACAGGTGACAGCAGTGGTGAACAGCCTCCTATGGGACGAGCGCCCGCCCCGGATAGCGCATGTAAAACTCACGAGAGGCTGGTACGATGGAGGGATAGCTCTGCCTCACGTGCAACTGTATTATTGGGCGGCGCAACTGAAAGTCGTTAATCAATGGCTTCATGCCCCACAGAACGACCCTGCTTACATGGCGGACAGACATCAGCTAGGGCCGCTGTACCATGGAGGGAAGGCGAATAAGCTCCTAGGGCCGACCAAACACACAGTAACTCTTTGGCACGGCGCGCAGGCGAAGCTTAAATGGACGGGAGTCATAACGAGAATGACGCCCTTATGGGACGCCAAGGCGCTTGGCAGCCTGCGACAGTCCAAGGGGTTCGATGCCTGGGATAACATAGGAATATCCACGGTGGGAGACTTGTGGGCGGAGGGTGGGGTGGTCCCATTTACACAACTACAACAGACCTATCAGCTAGGCCCCACCGAAACATATCGATACATCCAAATTCGGCACGCACTCATGACATCAATACCAGCGGGGACTACGGTCCTGGAGTCGTCACCGTTAGAAGACAGACTGCTAACGGATTATATGCACATGGGCGCCACTTCCCTCACATACCGTAAGATATTACATAACCTACCGGACCCCTTACTTAAATTGCGAGAGAAATGGGTAGGAGAGTTGGGAGACATGGATGACACTGAATGGAATAAGGCGCTGGCTTCCCCTAGAGAGGCGGGCATCTCGGCATGGTTCCGTTTGATCCAACTGAAGGTCCTACACCGCACATACTTCACTAGGACAACCTTACATAAATTACACAGGGCTGATACTCCGCAGTGTCTGAGGGGATGTGGTGGGGAGGGTACCTTCCTACATACCTACCTACCTACATACACTCTGGGATCGCCCGAAAATTGCGGATTACTGGAGGCGTGTAGTCCGTACCATCTCGCAGACGCTTGCCAGGACGCTGGTGCCGGATCCACGTATGGCCCTACTACACGTATGGGGACCGACAGACATCACACGCCATGGGAGGATGTGGACGACAGTGGGTTGCATGGTGGCGAAGCGGGATATAGCACAAAAGTGGGGAGTGGCAGGGACACCTACACTAGGTCAGTGGTGTAACAACATGGATATGATTATGGTGACTGAAAGGGCGGTGTATAAAAAGCGGCATAACCCGCGTAAATGGAATGCCATCTGGACACCCTGGAATAAATACCGGGGAGACATATGTGACCCTCTAACGGAAGATGAAGTGGACAGTTCAGATGGGGAGGATTCGGATGAATGAAAGTGATGACTGTGGGCATAAAGGTCTCCTTAGCGACTTCGAATGATGAGACAGACTCCTGAAAGGACATACCTGCACACAAATCTGCCACGAGGGACAGAGTGGGATCACAGACATACAGGCCAAATGATCGGGGCAGAGATATAGATTGTTCTTCACTATACTGTATCAAAAAGTTTTAGTTCGGTTCATAAAATACAAAAGTGAGAGTGTAGTAATAATGCACTACTCCAATGAGGGTTCCAAGTATAACTTTTATTCAGTCTCTTCAAACAGGTGCTCCCGGCTTGGCGGCATAATCTCTTTCACAACATTCTAACCCGCACTCCCGGATGGAGCGCGGACCATACCAAGAGGCAGCAAAAGGAAGGGGGGGGGACAGGGGATAGGAAATGAGTAAGGTTACAACACACCTTCCTCCCTAAGGAAAATAGAGGAAGGAGAAACTTAAGGACTCCACGCAAAGGGTGCGGGAGGAATGGGAAGAGAGAGAGAGAGAGAGAGAGAGATATAGAGAGATAGAGAGAGAGAGATAGAGAGATAGAGATACAGCACCGCAACATTAGGGTCGAGGACAGAGAACCCCATGCCAAAATCTAAATAGAAGAACACTTAAGACTTCACTGTTAACTGTGGTACATTAGATATGAACAGTTTGTTTTTTAATTGACGTGAATGGGGATATACTTATTTGGTCCCTTGGTATATCCTGTTAGGATTTCATGAGTGGCCCATGTCCAAATACTTATCTGCAAGAAGCAGGATAATGCTCTTTAAAATTCAGAATGCAGCAGGTAAGGTTATAAGATTAAATCAACCAACACTAAAACAACTGTAACTGTCTGGAGCAACGGGGGTGTGCACAGTTATGGTGTGGACATTACAATTCAATGGATGCACAGGTAGGTGCTTGAGGCATCTTGACATGGGTAGAACACAGGTTTATGTATCACATCCTTTTCACCCTTGGCTCCCTTATGTCTGAACTTGCCACACAGTCTATTTCACCCTCGGATTCCGAACTCCTCATGCTAGTATTACCATCCCCTTCCGGAAGATTGAGAATGGCTGCAATGTTCTTTTCCTTAGGCAGTAGCTTGGACCAGGGCACACCCCGAAGACTACCTCTGACGCAGTAAGCCTCTCTTTCCGTGTGCTTATCCATGCCTGGACTAGGCGCTCTTCTGCCCTCATTTCCTTGGCCATAACCAGTATTGCAACCTATATCGCATTTCGTTTCCAACAGCCCCAGATCTTCTGCCTGAGCCTCATCAGCCCTAAGTATGTCCTCCTGTTCCCTCTTGGGCTTGCCATAAAAGGACTTATCTGTGTTTTCTGGACCATTACACTTCGGCTTCCTCCAACGATCATAGAGTGGACCCTTCTTCCCTGTCATGACTTTTAATGGAGGTTCCTTTAGATTTCTCTGCGTTTTCTTACTCTCACTCTCCATCTTACCACCATCGAAACCTTGAATGTATAATTCTATGTTCTCTCCCTTTGACTCAATATAACTTGAACCCCTCTCTCTTTCCAGATCAAAATTGTCCACATACTCCTCTGACATCTTGGTCCTGAACTCAGCCAACTTATCTCTTTGCCGCATCTCATTGCAAATGGACTGGTTACTCTTATACCTCTGCCATCCACGCACTTTGGCTGTGGTATTTAAACACTCCACCACCCTTTCAAATTCTTCATCTGTCACAACTTTTTGTTTACTACTGTCCTTTCTCTCTAGTTTCTTACGTATTTCTCTTTCCTCCACCTGACTTTGATAAGTGTTTTGTTTCTTGTTAGGTTTGTCCCTAATAGCTTCTTTTCCCCATTCTTTATTGCTTGCAGCTCTTTCAAATACTGTCAAACTCTTAGCTGGCTGCATGCAAACATTAACCATTTCACCTCTAGTATCTTGTATGCTTTGAATCCATGCCTGCTCATTCCTGTGTCCTTTTTTCCCTTTTTCCAGTGAAATCCTCAACTTCTGTTGATCTCTCCACCCTAGCATGTTGAGACCACCTTCCGTTATGTATATAGTACTCCTCGTATTGTTTTCCTTATAAACTACTTCCATGACTTTGTAGCCCATAGCCTGTATATCCTTCCCTGCATACGTTTTAAGGACTATGTTGGCCTCCTTCAATTCATTACCATATTTTTTTGCAAATTTTCTGTTCCAAGCACTCTTGCTTACCACACTATATCTTGAACCAGAGTCTGTGATTATTTCTGTCTCAATTCCACCTATGAGAACGGTACATCTCAGGAATATCTTACTGGCATTTACTTCCTCTTTATGTAAAGTAACAGGAGCCCCCTGGTGCGAATAGCAATCCTGGGTCAGGGTAGAGAATATATGTAAACAACAATTCCCAGGCATGCACAAACGTAACTAGCAAGTACACATGTAGATAGAGTTATCTACAACAACAATCGACAACTGCTTTCTCCAATAAAATTGGTTTTAATTTCTTTCAAATATTCATAGGTAATTCATATGATAAAAATGCATTACAATGTTCAGAGTCAATGCAAACTTCATTGTATCTATACATGATATGTCAAGATTAAAATTTCAGTAAACATTTAAAAAAAAAAAACTGATGGTTTCCTGTCGACGCGTTTCGACACGTGAGTTGTGTCTTCTTCAGGACTGTACCATCGATATTCTGTAAAAATAATAATTATGAACATTTTTTACTATGTAATTCTTTTTCCTGGTGAAGCAGTTTCCAATCGTTTATAACATGTTCATTGTACCGCTAGTCATTCTTTCTTCTATGTATAATGATAAACCGCATTATTGCTCTAAGCATCTATATTGAACCCATTAGAATATGTCCATTGTCTATATACATAAGCATCTTCAAGGTAGAACATAAACACGTTTTGAAGGCCAATAACAATATCAGCTTTGTTGTGTAACATCATAGAAATAGAGCAAAAACATGCCTTATAGTTCTTTCCCCCCCCCCCCCCCCTCCCCCCAGTTCCACTCAATTCCACCACAATCTATTCGTAGTGTGGGAAAAGAATAATACTTAAGTCAGGGTCAAATAAAAGAAACACATTTATTTTCCTTGGGGGGAAACGAACCCCTTAAGGGCTAGATAAACATCGTTATATATTTTTTCTGCATGAGAAAATAAATGACAAACACATGCATGCGTTATCGTCGTTTTGTTTTTGAGTCGAGGGCAGAAAATGCGCGTCGCCTTGTAAAATACGCTATATCCCTTTAAACACAATGGACAGCATCTACGCTATATCCCTTTAAATGAAATAGACTGTTTCCACCAATGACTAGTCCGTTTATATAAAAGACGCGGGGAGTCACAGACTCAAACCTTGACCGAACGAAGGAAGACGACATACGTGACTAACAGACCTGGGAGAACGGTAAGAATAGATAGGCGCTAGTGGGGTTAATTATTTCCGTGTGCAAATTAATTGAGAACTACGTTCGGGTGACACCCTCTTTTCTTTGCCTTATAGTATAGACAAACGGCAACGTGAACAACCTACACGCTGTACCGCTCCAGCCAATCAGCTAGATGTTTGCGAGTGCACCGGTAAGAATTACTCATACGGTGTACATGTCCTTTAATTTAAGGGGGGTAGGCTATAGATATTATTTTTCCTAAATCAGGACTTCATTCCTACAGCTGCCGGTGTTTACATAGAGCGGTCTCTTATCTGACCCGCCACCAAATGGCCGAATTACATTTCCGTCAAGTCTGACTGGCCCCCTGCTTGTCCACACGGTACACTGAATCCTCTGAGCAGGTGGGGCGTTTTGAAGTTAAGTCGGTAAGAAGCGCTGTGCTTTCCTACTCAAACAATTAAGAAAAGTAAAAGACAGTTTATAATAGAAAATGTTTTAAACTTTAGGGTCGTCAATACGAGCATCCCACAGCGTCCCCAGCGTCCTCATACACCATAGAGTGGAAAGAAGATATTTTAACTATTATCAGATTAACACATGCCACCAGTCACGAGTCACTATACTTAAGGTAACATGCACCAGTGCTAAAATGAAACACAACTGTGCCGTCTAAATTAAACTAAAACACCTTATATGATATGTTTTGTTTTCATACCATTTCAGATATTAAGTGCCTTGATATTCCTGTAATCGGAGTACTTTGTTGGGAAATCCGCCCGTAGAGAACTTAACCCAATAAATATCTACGCTATTTTTGTGACATATCAAAAGGTGAGACAATTGCATGTGTGAGTAGAAATAATGTTTTAGAAAACAATTGCTTCATATAGGGAAGTGACAAGCTGCCGTGATATACGTTTGCAGTATCTGAAGCATCTGTCCCCTAAATAGGAACAGGCTAGGTTTAATATGCGTGTATCCATTGATACATGCAGAGACACATGCAGGCACACATGCATGAGTAAGTTATTTATTATTTTTTAAATCATAAATTCAGTCATAGAGTAGTGGGCACTCCTTGCAGTGTTTGTGAAAGAAAATATATATACAGCACAGTATATACTAATACCATCTTGACCTGATATCAACTTTGCCTTTAAGTTATTAACGTAACCCTAGGGTAACTAGACTAGTTGAATTGTGAATGGAAGTTATTAACGTAACCCTAGGGTAACTAGACTAGTTGAATTGTGAATGGAAAATATATATACAGCACAGTATATACCCATGCCAGCCCGACCTGACCTAAGCTTGTCTTGAAGCTATCAACGATCCACCAGGGTAACTAGACAATTTGAACTGTATATGCCAAGTGTCAACAATGTGAAAGAACTATAAGGCATGTTTTTGCTCTATTTCTATGATGTTACACAACAAAGCTGATATTGTTATTGGCCTTCAAAACGTGTTTATGTTCTACCTTGAAGATGCTTATGTATATAGACAATGGACATATTCTAATGGGTTCAATATAGATGCTTAGAGCAATAATGCGGTTTATCATTATACATAGAAGAAAGAATGACTAGCGGTACAATGAACATGTTATAAACGATTGGAAACTGCTTCACCAGGAAAAAGAATTACATAGTAAAAATTTTTTGCAGAATATCGATGGTACAGTCCTGAAGAAGACACAACTCACGTGTCGAAACGCGTCGACAGGAAACCATCAGTTTTTTTTTTTAAATGTTTACTGAAATTTTAATCTTGACATATCATGTATAGATACAATGAAGTTTGCATTGACTCTGAACATTGTAATGCATTTTTATCATATGAATTACCTATGAATATTTGAAAGAAATTAAAACCAATTTTATTGGAGAAAGCAGTTGTCGATTGTTGTTGTAGATAACTCTATCTACATGTGTACTTGCTAGTTACGTTTGTGCATGCCTGGGAATTGTTGTTTACATATATTTACTTCCTCTTTGCCATCCCCTCTTTCCTTGAACCCTTCATCCCTTTGTACCTTTCCACATGCGGCTTGTATATAATATTCATCCAACACATTCAAAATGTTCTCATAAATGTTTCTGTCAGTTCCTTTCATGAATACCTTCTCCATATTGTGATACATTTTCCTTCCTCCCGTACCTAAGCTGTGAAGTAAAATTTCCGCCTTTACTTCCGGTGAAAGAGATGCTTCCTCTTCCTCCCATACGGACAAATAGTTTTCAAAATACACTTTCCACTCCTTCCAATCTGCAACGTTATTATTAACCTCCTCCATGAACAGCACAGGTGGAGGGAGATTATACATTCGGCCCCACTCCTTGTTTAGTGTGCTGCAATACACAAGAATTACACAGGCGGATGCAACCACCCACAGAAATACAGCGCAATGGTAGCCAAACTGGACACTACGGAGCACAGACTTTAAAAATTAAACACGTAGCCCAGTTGTACCCCTTAGGGATATTAAACACTTGCGTTTGATAGGTATGGGGATTAAGGCCAGGCTTCTAGAATGACTGCTAGGATATCCCTTCAGGAAAGTGATAAGAAAACATAAACCCAGGCTGGTTTGCTGGTGTGAGATAGTCTGATTAATGACAACGGAGGACAGAGGAGAGAATGATGCTATAATGTGTGCTTTAAAAGAATAACGCCTCTAAGCCCCTCCCCGCTTCCTTGGAGGGGTATGGTATTTACTGTGCTGTTTATACTGAGTAGGCTTTAATCTTGAAGGAATGTCTCCGAGTGGAGCGTTCCAAATGGCGCAGTTAAATGAAAACTGTTTCCCTTAAACCCCCATGTTGACACTAATCCCACCTCTGAAATTACAAAACGAAACAGGACCTTAAAATGAACCAATGCACTGGGTGCTGATCCTACTACTTTGAGTACCTCCCCTCTCCTTTAATTAGACAGAGCTTCCTGATCCCTATACTCCAAACTTAACTGACACGTGGCGTGAAATTAGAACAAAGTCCCTCCGGTGGCAGTGAGTTAGATTGCCTGCTTACACTGCGTGCTGAGGGAAAGGATAAATCTACAAGTGGGGCAGAAAACCTTTATTTCTCTCCGGTCCTCCTCACATTCAATTTAAGAGCGCACCTCTGAACGCAAAGCCTTTACACTGTACCTCCTCTTGGGTGAAACTCTTATCCTTCGTATAATATAATATTTCAGGTCAGAGGATATTTAAGTGTCTCACTTGGGTTTCCTTTATTCTGAGTCGACGAGGTGATACCTCTAATACATCAAGATGAATTATCCCACTGTTAGGTTTACCACTTGGAAGACTTTGACGGCTCCTTACAACCGCTCCCGCTACTTATCAGCACTCAGACTGCTTGAAACTGGCCAAACTTGTCACTAAACTGTAGATTCATTGAACACTGTTGCTAGCAGGTCCTGTTTTTCTACTTAACGAGCACCAAGGAATGGCGGTGCTCCTCAGAACTGCTCCGACAGTTGAGCTCGATTCCTCGCTTACGTCAGCATAAATCTCTCCTCCACACGCGCTGCCCCGCAACGTCTTCACTCACTTTAATGGCAGATACGTGCACCTCTTCAGGATCACTCACCATTTTACGCGTTGTGCCCGGCAGCTTCAGATCACCCTGCCGCCGCTTAATTACAGATCCGTGCACCTCTACAGGACCACTCACCAAATTACGCGTTGTGCCCGGCGGCCTCAGAACAACATGCCGCCGCTTAATCACAGATCCGTGCACCTCTTCAGGACCGCTCACCAAATTACGCGTTGTGCCCGGCAGCCTCAGATCAACATGCCGACGCTTAATTACAGATGCGTGCACCTCTTCAGGACCTTTCACAAAATAACGCGTTATGCCCGGCAGCTTCCACTCAGCATGCCGCTGCTTCTTCGTACGTCCCTTTCCTCACCGCAGGTCACTACAAAAGGGACAGTCATCCCAGGCTCCACTAACGCCTGTGACTTCAAACGAGGAGGCAAGATTCCTCTCCTCCACCCAGCACCAGCTCACTGACTCCAAATCTTCCGACGTTCCCGAAGCGAATGCCTCACGTCCCGCCAGTAAGCTCCTCGGTGAATACAGTCTGGCGCCGGAATATCCACAGTTCACGCGAACCGCTATCTCCGCACAAGCTTAAAGTTCATCCCGGGGAGGGAAGGCACCTCACTGACCCCGGCTCAGCTCCCGGTCCTCGTCGCCATAAAATGTAGTAATAATGCACTACTCCAATGAGGGTTCCAAGTATAACTTTTATTCAGTCTCTTCAAACAGGTGCTCCCGGCTTGGCGGCATAATCTCTTTCACAACATTCTAACCCGCACTCCCGGATGGAGCGCGGACCATACCAAGAGGCAGCAAAAGGAAGGGGGGGGAACAGGGGATAGGAAATGAGTAAGGTTACAACAGAGAGTCTCTGATACTTAGCAATGATATTTCTTTGACTGTGTAGGATACTCCGAAATTATTGCTGCCGGACCGCTGGTTGTCGGCTAAATAGCTGTGTACCGTAACGCATAACGTATGTCTAGAAATGTAACCGGCCTCCGGGTTGTAGGCGAAATGACTGTAACTATGTCAAAGGCTAATAAAACTCTTACGAACCCAAAAAAAAAAAAGAAAAAAAAAAAAAAAAAGAAAATTACTAAACAGTATTTTAAAAAGAAAAAATATTAAACATAGAAAAGAACACTTATTATAATATTAATTACGTATAATACATATACCAAAAACCTACAAATATTATATCAAATAAAAAATAAAACAAAGTACAAACAAATAATTCTTTTAAAATAGAAAATATTTACAAACAAAAAAATTATTAAAACAATGAAATGAAATGAAATGAATGAAATGAATGAAATGAAATGAAATGAAATGCGATTTATAAACGCGCAAACTTAGCCCGAAGGCGTCAAGGCGCCTAACCAAAGAAAATCAAGAAAGGCAAATCCAGAGCTAGGGGTAGGCTTTGGCAAATAGCCACGTTTTGAGCATCTTCCTGAAGGCTTGCTTAGTGGGGAGGGATTTAATCTCAGTTGGCAGCGCATTCCACAGCTTAGGGGCCAAGGTTGAGAAGGCTCTACCACCCCATTTGGCTCTGCGGACACGGGGACAAGCCAGCAGGGACTTGTTGGCTGAGCGCAGAGTTCTGGCAGGGGAATAGGGAACCAACAGTTCCCTCAGGCCTCTAGCCCCCTTTGAGGCCAGAGCCCCATAGATCAAACAGAGGGACTTAAAGGCAATCCTGGACTCTATCGGGAGCCAGTGCAGACTTTTCCTTGCAGCCGTAGCAGAAGCCCGCTTGGGTAGATCTAGTACAAATTTTGCAGCAGCATTCTGTACCATTTGGAGTCTCCTTATGAGGCCCTTGTTGATGCCTAGAAGTAGGGCATTGCAATAGTCTAGTCTCGATCCTATTAGAGCAACTACCACTTGCTTCCTGGCTTGAAGGGAGAGATAGAATTTTATCTTCCGCAGGATGTTTATTATGCCCCAGCAGGTAGAGATGGTCCTGTTTACTTGATGACTCATCCCCAGGGTAGGATCGATCATGACTCCTAGATTCCTGGCCAGGGCGGTGGGTGTAGGGCACTGGCCCAGAGATGGTGGCCACCATTCCGCCGACCAGATGTCCTTCTTGCCTCCGAACACCAGAATCTCTGTTTTCTCGCCATTGAGCTTCAATGAATTGCAAATCATCCATTGAGCCACTGCCTCCATGCAATGTCTGAAATTGGAGGCAGCCGAGATGGAAGGTTGGGCGAGAGACATCAGGATCTGCGTGTCATCAGCATAGGATACTACCTCCATCCCAAAAGATCTAATCAGCCTGGCAAGTGGGGTCACATAGATGTTGAAGAGGGTCGGGCTTAAAGCCGACCCCTGAGGGACCCCACACTGCACAGGGTGGGATGGAGATAGGAACTCCCCCAACATGACTCTCTGTTCTCTCTGGCCAAGGAACGAGGTCAGCAAACTGAGGGCTGACCCCACAACCCCTGACTCCCTCAGACGAGATGTTAGCACTGAGGGAGACAGGGTATCAAACGCAGCCGTGAGATCTAGCAAGATGAGGAGGGACGTCAGGCCCTTATCCACATTTGTGCGGATGTTATCAAGCACGATGGTAAGGGCCGACTCAGTACTATGCTCTCTCCGAAAACCATGCTGCGAGTGATCTAGGAGGCCAGAGGTTTCCAAGAAAGCTGAAAGATGCTGGTATAGATGAGTTTCCAGCATCTTTGCGGGGGCTGGGAGCAGCGAAATGGGGCGAAAATTTTGGAGAACACCCGGGTCTAATGTGGGCTTTTTTAGTAGTGGTTTCACCACCGCTCTTTTCCATTGTTGGGGGAAAATACCGTCCTTCATTGCCTGATTCATGATTTCTAAATAGGTGGGCAAGAGAGACTCCTTACATTGTTTGAAAACCTTCAAAGGGCACGGGTCTAGGGGGGAGCCCGACCTGGTTTTTAACAGAAGTACATCAAGTTCCTGAAGGGAGAGGGGTGGAAAGCTGGACAAGCATCCCTGCAGCAGCTCATTGGAAGAGGTTATAGAGGGGACAGATGAACACAGTATAGACGACAGGGTCATCCTCTGAAGCTCTAAGGCCGCGTATATATCCACAATTTTAGAATCAAAAAATTGTGCTATGTCATTACAGAGCTGCTGTGAACTCACCACGGGGTCTGGAACCTTCAGTGATGTGAGGGTGTCTACTATCTTAAACAGCTCTTTCGGCGAGGAGAGTGAGGTGGTTAGAGAGGCAAAATACTCCTGTTTGATACTAATCACTTCCATCTTATACTTCTTTAGGAGGATTTTATGTCTCTCCCTTTCTCTCAAATCCCCGCAAGCCCTCCAGAGGCGCTCCTGTCTTCGTACACCCTGCCTGAGAATTCCTAATGATTCACAGAACCACGGTGCCGGTGGACTTTTCCTCGCAGAGTAACACAGTGAGGCAGGGGCAAGGTCTTCAATGGCTATTTTAATGGCGGTGTCGATCCTCTCGACCGCAGAACTAACGTCCTCCTCTGGGGAGATCGCCCCGCTTGGCAGTCTGGGAGCAAGCCTCTCGTTGGTAACACTTCTGAGCTTACGCCTCAATTCCCTTTTACTAGGATCACTTTCCTTGCTGTTCCCAGTGGTGGTAATTAAATCAATGGGGATGGCATAGTGATCCGACCAAGACAGAGGTATGGGAGGCTCAGTGGTCAGCCTAGGATCATTTGAAAAGACCCCGTCCAACGTATGGCCTGCCTGATGGGTGGGACCTTTAACTAGCTGTTGCATGCCACAGCCAGAGAAAATATCTAGTAGTGATAGGGTTTCCTTAGATTCCCGATTTTCTAAGTGGAAATTCAGATACCCCAGGACAGTGAGATGCTCACAGCCAAAATGTGGCTCCAACATATTAAGCATATGAAGGCCAAAATCTGTTCTATTCCCAGGGGGCCTGTAGATAAGAAAGCCCTTAAACGGTGCTGCGTATGCTCCGTTTATTGAGAACTGCAGGGCCTGGAAGGCGTCTGGGAAATCGGAAAGAGGCGTAATGCGGCAGGAGAGGCCGTCCTTATGGAGGATACCAAGCCCCCCCCCAATACGTCCCACTCTATCCTCCCTCACCAGCGTATAGCCTTCTGGTACCGCTTCAACCAGGTCTGGGCCCGAGGAGTCCTTGGCCCACGTCTCCGTAATGAAGACCCAGGCTGGCTTTCTGGCCAATACAAAGTCCTTGAAAGCAAGATTGTTCTTAACCAAAGATCTTGCATTCAAGAGAAACCCCTTATCACTCAGCCTAGGGGTAACTGTTTTAGCGACAGGACCCGCGGGTGTAGCCATCGAGACCGGAGGCGGCCCTGTGGAGTTGAAGCAGGAGCAGTGATAGCCAGTAGGGAGCAGAAAAAGCTCCGGCGGATGGCTATGATGACAAGACAGCTTAGAGGGCCTAAGGCTGGTTAAGTCCTGCAGAGAGTATGTAAACCCTACAGACTCACCGTTGGTACATCTAGTCTCCCAGCCATCCAGCCCGTCCTTAGCGCGGACGGGCGCAGACGGGCTGGACTCTGGCGTGACTCCGGCGGTTCTTCGGCACACACGCCGCGCGCACACGCCGCGCGCTTGCATGTTGAGCCTTTATAGGGCTCTAGCGAGTCTGCCTGACTGCTAGAGCGCTAGCTGGGCTGGCGTCCTAACAGCGTCCCCTACCTACCCCCAAGATGGCGTCGATGTTCGAGGAGAGCGCGAAAACGCGCTGGAGAGGACCCGCTGAAGCCGCGGTGAGGGCACAGTTTATAGTGCAAGTAGGTGGGCAGAAATTCTAAAAGCACAGTCTTAATTAAAACAAATTTTTAAACTGAGATCAAAACGAGGTGATTAAAATACAGAAAAGCGCCTAGATGCCACAGGCGCCGCGCGCAGCAGAGGAGAGCCTTAACAGGCAGATCTCACTTCCTCTGACCCTTTTATAATGCTCCTGCTAGCCTCTAGCGAGTCTGCCTGACTGCTAGAGCGCTAGCTGGGCTGGCGTCCTAACAGCGTCCCCTACCTACCCCCAAGATGGCATCGATGTTCGAGGAGAGCGCGAAAACGCGCTGGACAGGACCCGCTGAAGCCGCGGTGAGGGCACAGTTTATAGTGCAAGTAGGTGGGCAGAAATTCTAAAAGCACAGTCTTAATTAAAACAAATTTTTAAACTGAGATCAAAACGAGGTGATTAAAATACAGAAAAGCGCCTAGATGCCACAGGCGCCGCGCGCAGCAGAGGAGAGCCTTAACAAATGTATTTATTTCATTTCTTACCCTATAACACCACACCAACAAAAATACACTTCAACATTTGTAATTACATTTGTTTACATAATCAACATAAATAATAATCAAATAAAAATAGTATTATAAAAAAACAAAGAAACATTAATTGACTGCACACACTTTGACACTATAATATCCACAACACACACCTAAATGAAACTATAAAATAATAAAACACTCAAAACTTGTTTTAAAATTAAAAACTATTACTAATAATAACTAATAATTAAATAATTACAGTGTAGTTAATACCCACTATTTACCCCTTTAAAAGTAAAAACAACACACACAAAAATAAACAATTACCTAAAATAAATATCAAATAATTAACATTAATTAACAACTATATATTAATTAATTAAACACAAATTACTTTCCGCCCTTTACCCCCATAAACAACACACACCTAAAATTAATTACACTATTACCATAATTAATTACTAATTAGTTAATTAAAATTAATTAAATACCAATTATGAATTAATAAATTAAAAATAAATTACTTCCCACCCTTTACACCTATAAACACCACAACACACACCTAAAAGTAATTACCGAAATAAATAGCAAATTAATTAATTAAAATGAATTAACAACCATTTATTGATTCATAAATTAAAAATACATTACTTCCCACCCTTTACACCTATAAACAACACAACATACACATGAAATTAATTACACAATTACCCTAATGAATTGCCAATTAATTAATTAAAATTAATTAACAACCAATTATTAATTAATTAATAATAAAATTCTTTATACATTTAACACTATAACATCTCAATTAAACAAATATTAATAAATAAAAATGAATCAATATATTTAATATAATTAAATTACTTCCCACCCTATTCCCCTATAACCCAACAACCTGCTACGGAACTAAAAAAAGCAAAATTCAAATACAATTATTTTAATACATTTAATATATTTAAGTTACTTCCCCCCACCCTATTCCCCTATAAACCAACAACTCGCTAAGGAACTAAAAGCGCAAAATTCAAATTAAAAAAAATTATAACTACTAAAAATTTAACATATAATCAAAATACAAACAATTCTTATTCAAAAAACATACATCACATACATATAAAATATATGCTAAAATATAAAACAATGATAAAAAACAATATTTTTAACAACTACATTATTGCAAATGACATTAAACACGTCGATATTTTTAAAATCAATATCATTTACATTAATTCGATATTCTTGACCACGATATTCTTGCTGTGGATATTTCTGACCCACAAAATTAATGACTCGATTTTTTTTACTCAATATTCTATCTCTGCACCACAGGAATGTGGTAGGTCCACAACCCCTCCTGATCTCGTGCTGAGATCTGATTGGCTGCCAAAACTTCAAACCAGGAAGTGTTGGTTAAAGTGAGTCACAGAAAAAAGAATTTACAAAAAGAAAAAAGGGGCAGGGTAGAAACACCTTGACCTCCTATACCTCTTTGCGGGTCCCTCAGGGCCAATAAAGCATTTTCTTTTTTTTAAATCAGCGGAAGTCAGGGGGGATCTGTAACTCCTGCTGAAATTGTTTTTAAAAGTCACGCGTGGCTCCTGCTCTTCATCAAATAGAGGCCATCAGGTTGACCAGGGCTCGGGGGCAGTTGTTACAGTAATGCAGGGCTGCCCATGCGGCATCCCTGTGCCCCCTGGACCACCACCTACCATATGTAAACTGATGCAGGGGCCCGCACAGCTCCACACAGCCCTGGGGACTTCTACCTCCCCGGAGGCTTTAGAATAAAATGAATGTGGGGGAAGCCCGTATGGCTGCTCCCATTGCCCGGGAGTCCGCTACCTCCCTGGGGTTAATAAACTATTAGTGTATGTGCCCAGCCAGACACAGCCCTGAAGACTGCCACCTCCCCAGGAAAATAAACAATAAATATAAATACAGGGGGCCTGTGCAGCCCCCTCATCCCCACGTATCAAATCATATATATGCAAGGGGTCAATTGTGGGCCCCAGGGACCACTACCACACCAGGGCTCAATTTATATATATGCAGGTGGTCCGTTGGGGACCCCTGGCCCTGGGGACCACCACCTCCACAGGGCAAATTCAAAACAAGGAGGGTGGCCAACCAGCCACCCTGATGGAAACCTAGATGGCCCTGAGGGCCGCCTCCCTCCGGGCTGGCTCTAGCAATGTCCCAGGGTGCCCATTACTGAGACATTGCAGTTTGTTAGCAAACAGTGCTCCGCTTTGAGCAAGCGAGAGCATGTTGGTCTTGCTTGCCCAAAGCGAAGCACAAATTGCTTTCAGACACAGGGAGCTGCATGCCTATGGAAAAGAAAATGCCAGCTCCCTCAGGATGCGGGGAGCCGGTAGGGACGGCAGGGACCGCAGGGCCTTTAAGCTCCCCCGATGAAGTTACTTTGGACACTGAGGGTCCTTGGGGTCCAGTAAGCCCTTCTGTTACCTCCAGTAAGTCCCAAACAGGAGTATGGCTGAGAGAACTTGGAGGCCACGCCCCATTTCTCCACCACTCTGCAAACACACCTCCTGGTGCACTGCTGGTTGGGTAATGAATTCCACTTCACTCTTGAGGGCCTCAGGACTAAAATGAACTTCTTCACCCCAACCAGTAGTTGGCCAGGAAGTGCGTTTGCAGTGTGGTGGGGAAAGGGGGTGTGGGATCTGAAAACCTCTCAGCAATCCTGCTGTGTGGGACTTACTGGAGGTAACAGGAGTGGTAGTTGGCCCCAAGAATGTCCTTGCAGGCCAACAACCCCTTTTGCTACTTCCAGAAAGTCCCACACAGTGGGATTGCTGAGAGGTCTTTGGATGCCTCACCCCCTTTCTCCACCATGCTGCAAATGCACCTCCTGGCACACTACTAGTAGGGAGATGAAGTCCACTTTACTCCTGAGGGACCCTGGGGGCCGATAAGCCCCCACCTAGTACCTCCTGCAAGTCCTAAACAGCAGGATTTCTGAGAGCTGGTTGGAGGCTCAGCCTCCTTTCTTCACCACTCTGCCAACACGACTACTACATAAAAAGCCATAGAAATTCACTGAAAAAATGAAGCTTATAGGGACTTTATAGTTAGGAATTAGTATTTAAAAAACCTTAGAAATGCACTGAAAAAACCAAAGGGTACAGGGGCATTACAGTTAGGAATTGAATTTTAAAAAACTTAGAAATTCACTGAAAAAAGCAACGGTTACAGAGACGTTATAGATTGGCTGAGGTTTTACTCATACAAAACCAGTGGAATTTAGCAGTTACAGTTATATAGTTATAGTGATATAGTTATATATAAAACCTACTGAGGGTCACCAGTAGGTAGTTATAGTTAGGACCTAGTTTCCGTAGGGAAAGTGTTTTTTATTTTGCTGATAACTGTTGCGCCATCTGATGAAGCTTCAGGGAATATTCAAAACTAGTTTGCCACTCACTTCAGCTGCTGTCTGGAATGTGTCTATCAAGGTCTGAAGTGAAACTCTTACCACCAAAACTTGCACAGGAACAGAGTTGCTAATATCCCAACTCCCTCCGAAGGATGCCCCAGAGTCCGTTACAAAACTTGACCCTTAGGAACCCCCCAGTGGGAAGGGGGAGTGGATAAAATAAGAAACAACAGAAGAGACCGCTCTGGAAATGTTCTTTCTGCTTCTCTTGCTCAGTCCGTCCCGCAGACATAAACTTCGGAGAAGTCTTCACTTATATTAAAGAACAAACATTAACATATCTCCTGACCTACTCTATACTCTATCTCTGTATCTTATCTGTTGATACCTTATGCTCCAGATAACTTTATTTTCTTGTTATTTTTCTCTTTTGTCTTTTTTCACTTCTTAGAATGATGACAACTGTTTTAACAAGATAATGATTACTTCAGTATTTCTACTCAGTTGTCTTTTTAATAGTCTTATTAATTTACCTCTTACCATCACGTTTTCTTAGTAGACTTTTAATCGACTGATATTCTTCTTTTTATGGATCTGTAACGTTTTAGTATCTAACCTAAATTCCTAGCTACTTGAATTATGTATGCCTTACTAGTATTCTAAATGGTTCCATGATGAAATATCGATTACTAAAACATCGACCTACAAAAATATCGCCACAAATACATCGTCTACAAAAATATCGTCACCATATACTTAAACAAGAAATTACACAAATATCGATATTTTTTTATCGACTACTCTAATATCGTTAACAATTATATCGACTACATAAATATCGACTACTACATTATCGACTATCTTTAAAATAACATTACCTTCTACACTAATATCGACTACACAAATATCGACTACCTTTCTACTTATATTAATATACAAAAAATATCGTCATTTTCATTATAACCTTATATACACATTACCTTTCTATTATTCACTTTTTCATAATAATTAAAAATCAAAATAAGCTTTTCTAACATATATGTATATACACTATGTATGTTTTATTTATATATAATAATAAAAAGATACATTAGTAATATAAAGGATGTATGACGTTACAACGCATACTTTTACAACGCATACCTTTGCAACGAAATTTTTACAACACAAATACTAATACAACGCATGAATTTACAACGCATGTTTTTACAACGCAGGTACCTTTACATCGCATACCATTACAACGTAAGTATTGGTAAGTATATATTAATTTTGTTAATATAAATTAATTGAAAAAAATAAATTGTAAATTAATTTAATATAAAATCATTTCATTTAAAAAAAAAATTAATTTATATATAATTTTATTTTTTTCTATCCTGTACCCCTGTACCCCAAAAACTCAACCCTGAAACTGACCCTGAACCCTAAAAATACCCCTTTACCCAAAAACTGAAAACTGACCCTGAACCCTAAAAATACCCCTTTACCCAAAAACTGAAAACTGACCCTGAACCCTAAAAATACCCCTTTACCCAAAAACTGAAAACTGACCCTGAACACTAAAAATACCCCTTTACTCAAAAACTAAAAACTGACCCTGAACCTTAAAAATACCCCTTTACCCAAAAACTGAAAACTGACCCTGAACCCTAAAAATACCCCTTTACCCAAAAACTGAAAACTGACCCTGAAAACTAAAAATACCCCTTTACCCAAAAACTGAAAACTGACCCTGAACCCTAAAAATACCCCTTTACCCAAAAACTAAAAACTGACCCTGAACCCTAAAAATACCCCTTTACCCAAAAACTGAAAACCGACCCTGAACCCTAAACATACCCCTTTACCCAAAAACTGAAAACTGACCCTGAACCCTAAAAATACCCCTTTACCCAAAAACTGAAAACTGACCCTGAACCCTAAAAATAGCCCTTTACCCAAAAACTGAAAACTGACCCTGAAGCCTAAAAATACCCCTTTACCCAAAAACTGAAAACTGACCTGACACTAAAAATACCCCTTTACCCAAAAACATAAAACTGACCCTGAAGCCTAAAAATAGCCCTTTACCCAAAAACTGACAACTGACCCTGAACCCTAAAAATACCCCTTTACCCAAAAACAGAAAACTGACCCTGAAGCCTAAAAATAGCCCTTTACCCAAAAACTGAAAACTGACCCTGAACACTAAAAATACCCCTTTACCCAAAAACTGAAAACTGACCCTGAAGCCTAAAAATACCCCTTTACCCAAAATCTGAAAACTGACCCTGAACCCTAAAAATACCCCTTTACCCAAAAACTGAAAACTGACCCTGAACCCTAAAAATACCCCTTTACCCAAAAACTGAAAACTGACCCTGAACACTAAAAATACCCCTTTACCCAAAAACTAAAAACTGACCCTGAACACCAAAAATACCCCTTTACCCAAAAAATAAAAACTAACCCTGAACCCTAAAAATACCCCTTCACCCAAAAACGCTAAACTGACCCTGAACCCTAAATGTACCCCTTAAAAAAAACCAAACATTTTACATTTTAAATATAATTATATACTTACAAATACTTACGTTGTAATGGTATGCGTTGTAAAGGTACCTACGTTGTAAATACATACGTTGTAATGGTTTTAGCGTTGTAAAAGTTAAGTTGTAAAGGTGGTAAACCAATATAAACATTACCAAACACTATCATACACTCTTATCGGATTACTTTAAATAACATTTCACTAATTTTAACATTGTAATAAATATTTACATTTAAAATAAAACACATATAATACATTTTGTAATTAAAATCGAAAACAATTATTGATGCTACAAACTCTTTACAAATTAACGGCTTTCAAATTCAAACTAATGTTCTCAGCCAATGAATTTAAAATATATGTAATTGAACCAATCAAATATAACAATTAATTAACTCACTACTATAAAGACAATCACAGACTTAACGTAATTTACCATTTTTTGGCCAAACTTGGATGAAAACGGTTACTTTGCTGAAAACAAGAGAATACACACCTACTACAACGACTACAACACAGCATACTAAAAATCAAGTAAGTGAAGTCCCATTTCATTTATCATACAAACCTGTCGATAACTAGCTAAACTCCCTAAACTAAAAAGATGGTCTTTTTATTTGTTTAAATATAACTACAACATCCTATCAACAACTACCACAAGATAATAATTAAATGAATTTATGAACTGCTTTATCCATGTGTACTTAGAATGCTTAAAAATAAATGTAAAAAGTCACAAAGTAAACTTGCTAAAGACTTGATATTTTATTACCTACTAATAGATCCTAATACAATAAATAACACAATTTAACTTTCTTTTACAGATTATAGAAAATTCATCTACCAATCTACAACTAAACTAACAACATCTTCTACTACATTAAGTAAGTATACCCACTGTGTCTATTAATAATCAGAAAGTAAAAACAAACAACTATAAAACTAAATCATTTTTTTGTATTATTCTTTACCACAACTACAGAACATTAAAGAGTGAAAATCTACATATAAGAACAGAAAACATATAATTAGCAGGAAAACAACATTGGAAGTAAGTTTTAGCAGTTTTTCCTTTTAACGTACACATCTCAAGAAATGTTTATCACTTTTACTAAAAAAAATATATATGTCTTCACAGATCTACCTTAGACATGGCAACAGGAGCTACTTTTATTACTTCTCAAAAAGGGAAAATTATGCTGAGCTACATGGGTTACACCTACACCCAAGAAAGAATCAAAGGGAATAAAACTTATTGGAAATGTAGTAAATATTACTCAACTGCATGCTATGGTAGAGCACAGACTGTTGATAACAATGTTGTAAATGTACATGAGCATAACCACCCACCCAATGTAACAGAAGTCGAAGTAAGAGAAGCACTAGAGACATTGAGAGAAGCAAGTACAGGCTCACAAGAAACAAGCACCACTATTTTGAAAAATGTTTTAAGCAAGGTGCCAGAACATGTCACAGGACAGTTACCTTCAATACCCAACTTGAAAAGATTAATTGCAAAAACAAAACGAGCTTCTGATCCAACTCCACCAGCACCTAAAACTTTTCAAGACATTATAATTTATCCAGAATATACTATTACACACAATGAAGATAAATTCTTAATGTATGATAACCACAGTCATGATAAAAGAATTTTACTTTTTGCAACAAATAGCAATTTGCAAAAACTAAAATCGTGTGAAACCTGGATGATGGACGGAACTTTTAAAGTATGTCCCAAACCTTTCTATCAACTTTACACCATCCATGGTGAGTACCAAGAAACAAATATCCCTTTAATTTATACACTGCTGCCAAATAAAACAAATGCTAGCTATGTAGAAATTTTAACAACTATCAAAGAATTTACTGATAATTACTATCCACAAAGAATAATAATAGACTTTGAAATAGCCATGATTCAAGCTATACTTAAAATATATCCTCACACATCAATACAAGGGTGTTATTATCACTACAACCAAAGTATATGGAGGCACTTACAAAAATCTACTTTAAGCATTGAATATTCAACAAACAGTAACTTTGCTTATCAGATTAAAAAGTTAATAGCATTGGCATTTGTACCAACAACAGAAGTTGCTAACTATTACAATTTACTACTTGACAGCCCTTTCTACCGCACCAATGAGACAAAATTAACTCCCTTCTTAGACTATTTTGAAGATACCTGGGTGGGAAGATTACATCGTTCGGGCCACCGCAGACAACCTAAATTCCAAATTCCATGGTGGAATGTGTATGCTAGTACTATGGCACAGAAAGCCAAAACCAACAACGCGGTCGAAGGATGGCATAATGCCTTCCAAGCCACAATAGGAAGAACACAACCCACACTTCATAAACTAATCCAAAGCATCAAAAAAGAGCAAAGCTACCAAGAACTAAGAATAGAGCAATCTCTATCTAAAATCGGCCCTAAACTAAGTAAACAAACATTAAATATGTACGAATACCTACAGCAAAAAGTCAGAATGTACCCAAGTATTGAAGGTATTGAATACTTAGAACTAATAGCAAAATCTATCCTTTAACAAGCAACACATAAAAACATTTCAAACAATAAATAAAACAAACCTTTTTATTTAATGTAGTTACATTATGTCATGTAAAAATAAATGTAATCTATTATTACAAGACATAATAAAACAACATTAAACAAAATTGCACAATATAGCTCAATCCACCCCAATCTAAAATATAATAATAACTTAAGTGTTGTGCAGCTGTAGAATGTGTTCCAAAAAGATGGTTTCAAGACGAATAGAAAATAAATAAATCCACATGGTTTAAAAAAATCCCCACAAAATGGAAAAAAACAACTGTTTTATAAGGGTCCCACGTAGCAATGCTCTCGGGAACGGAACCATAAAAAACGAGAAAAATAATGACGATAAAAACGCTCCAAAACCCCGAAAAATCAAGAAATGTAGTTAAACATTTAGCTGTATTTAACCAAAATTACGCAATAAAATCCCTCAGCTCACCAAAACGAACACCTGTAAATAAATACAAACAAAACTCACCCACAATAAATACGAAAGCCACTAAGCCTAAACATAACATATAAAACATAGGAAAACACCTAAATTAATTCATTTACACAATACATAAACCTTAATTTCATAATAAATATCTTACAAAGTACGTTATCAATAAAGACCTTAAATAACACGTATTTTTCACATAAACTGTAAAGTCCAACACATACCAACACTTACACAATACAACTAGCTCTATAATGTCTTAAAATGTAGTTAAAAATATTGTAAAATACACTTACATTCACCAACACGAAGCAGCTCCCAACCGCGAGGTTCCGTTTTCTGAATTGACCCAAACAACGATGTAGATAGACAAAAAAGTGAAGTTCAAAAATTAAAATGGCAGCACAATAAAAACTAAAATAGGACTAAATCCCCATAATTTAAACAAAAATAGAGATGAATAGCATTATTTTTTCCATGTATTGTAATAAATGTATTATTGTTTGTAAAGAACCTTTTGATTAATGTAAAATATACAATAATATTTTTAATATAATTATATATTAAATAATTATAGTATATTAAAAATATGTTTTTGATTGTTAATTTTGTTTTATATGTATAACACTGAACACAATTTTATGTACATACTGTAGAAAAATACAATTACATGTAAATTAATTAACATATTAAATTTTAATTTAAAAATTTAAAATTTAATATAGTAATTAATGTAATATAACAATGTATATATGATAAAAATTGCAATGTAGAATGTAAACAAATATTTGAAAAAAGTGTATTAAAAAATATGAAAATGTTTGCATCAACAACTGAAAAGTATGAATAAAAAAAGTGTCCAAAACTATATTACCATTGTACTTAATAAATGTTGACACTTGTGATATATATGTAAAAATGTACAAAAGAATCATATTTGTTTATTATTAAAAAAATATCGCAAAATTATATATCATAATAATTGAAAAATATATAAAAAAAAAAATGTATTTTCTTTTTTTTAAAAATATAAAATATAAAACATAACACATAGAAAATACTTAACAGTAAGCTAAAATAAATCACAATTTTAACTCCAATCCTACATAAGTCAGGTAAAGTGCTGGACAGGAAACAATAATATTTGTGATATTATAACACATAAACATCACTATATATATTAATAACCACTCTTATCTATTATACTACAAAATAGACTATTAAATTACAATCACACAATATTTTATTTTGAACATAACAATACCAAAATCTTTAACCAAAAATTAAAATTTCAAAAATCTAAATTTTTTAACAATTTTAAAAAAGTTTTAACATTTTTAAAAATGTAACCCAAACTTTGTATATTTGTATTTTGACTCATTCTTAGCATATATTATAACAAATACACAAACATTAAATATTACACACTTGACTTATAATAATATAATTTAAAAAATAAATGTAAAATTTCAAATTTCAAATTTGAAATAAAAAATTTTAAATTTCAAATTTCAATTTAGAAATTTAAATATTGAAATTTCTAATTTCGTATTATTTATAGAATTTTTTTTATTAAACACTATATAAAAAATATAACACTTAATTACCAAATTATTATATAATACATTCAATTTCAAATAAATTAAATAAATTTTCGTATTTCAATTTATAATTTATTTTAATTTAATTTAAATTTTATTAAACATATTTTAATATACTACCCACCCTTATCCCCTATATCACCAACAACCCGCTACTAAATCTTTAAAAAAAACAATTCAAACAATAATTCAGTAATTTAAATTAAATTTAAAATTTCGCCATTGAAAAAAATTTTAATTTACATTTTTCTAATTTTTTACCATTATATACATATTATTTACACTACTTTTTTAAATTACTACCCACCCTTATCCCCTATAATACCAATAACCCGCTCCTAAAATATTTACTAATATTAAAAAAAAATTACATTTTTATCCCTATAATAATAAAAATAAACATTTAATTAATAATATTTAAACATAAAACAAATCTTTCTACACTTATATTACACATTCAATTATTTTGTCGATATTATATTCAACGATATTTCTCTAAACGATATTCTATTCAACGATATTTTATTTTGACGATATTTTTGTCATTCTACAAAAACGATATTTACAACAACGATATTTACTTCAACGATATTTTTTACAGTCGATATTCTTACCTCGATATTTATGCTAGTCGATATTTTCCCGTCGATATTCCTGCTTTATACCATTCTAAATACCTAATTTAACCTACTCTACATAATGCGCGCTAACGAATCCATTTTAAATACCTAGATATTACCTAACCTATGGATTGTATTCCTAGCTGAACTATTTGAATACCTATGTCCGTTTCTTTCTTTTCTTTTAGGTGCCCAAAAGGTCGCTATTCTCAGGTAAGTGCTCTTTCTAGATTGTCATTACATAGAACTTAGAATTTATGAACTTATCTTTGTTTATCTTCTTCTCCTCAGGAACCGCTGCTGGTGGAGGCCTCTTGTTGAAGATGCTACCAAAAAGAAGACTCGAGTGAAGAAGGAAATTGCGAGGAAGCGCAATTTCTTTTGACAGGTAACGCTGAGTTTTTCCAGGAATCCTTTTCCGCTCACGATATCTTTAAATGCGCGGTGAAAGGAAATGTTGAAATACCGCTACTAACAGGAACAAGGAAATTATCTCGGAGCTCTGCAAACGTTTGTCCGACTCAAGAAACTTCTTTAGTGAAGTGCGCATTATTTAGTGATCACGCGCTTCACCTAAGCTCAACACCTGTGGAGGAACATATCAACTAGACCTCACCTCATCATCTTGATCGGCGGCCATCTTGGAATTCTGCAGATGACTTAGATCTCTCCAAGTATAGTTCAAAGGACATTTTCTCTTGCCAACCCAGCGTTATTTACATTTGAAGGTAGATGTCGCATTAATTGTCTGATTTGGAGTTCTGACAGTGTAAGGGTGATTTTTCAAACGGGGAAAGAGAAAACGGGCCCTCCCCCAAAATAAACCGCTGAATGGAATGACACCAAACTTGGCAGAATGCTAGCTCTTGATCCAGAAAGAATGCTTTTTCATATTTTGGTGTTTTCTGTTCAGTAGCTTTGGAGTTATTAGAGAAAAAAATATTGATGTATATCTAGAGATGCAGATCTACCATGAAGGATCCACGGATCCACACGCCAAGAGCGATGCTGAGTTTGGCTGGCAGCAACCTGAGAGAAAAGTTGCTGCTGCCATTTTTACAAATGAGACACGGGTCCCAGGGAGGAATAAAGTGTAAATAGAACATAAGGGGTCAGGATAGAGGTATCCTGGCCTCATGGGACTGATGGAGGGGTCTATTAGGGAATTCCTCATGGGAAAGAAATTGGCTGGAAAAAGGTTTTTGGGTTGCGGATCCACCGCTGGGCTCAGCGGGACACCAGTGTAAATCTGCAGTGCATCCGTGGACCCAGATCCCATTTTTTTTTAAAAACAGTCACCCACTCACACACCCACACAACCACTCACACATTCATAAAGCCACTCACAAATCCACTCAGACAACCAGAGCACCATCCACACACCAACTCTCACACCCATACAGCCACTCACTCAACCACTCAGAGCACCAGAGAACCACTCACACACCTATTCACAGGCCCAAGGCACTCACACACCCACTCACACACATACCCACACACATATTCATGCAACCACTAACCCACCACTCCCACACTTGTGCATCGACTAACACACTCACTTATAGACCCACAAAATGGCTCACACACCCACTCACACATTCATACACCCACTTAGATACCCCCACAAACTCTCACACACCCACGGATCAATCCATACAGCCACTCACACACTCATACAGCTAGTCACACACCCACTCACAGACCCACACAGCCAGTCACAAATGCATTTACACACCCCCCACACACACACACTTACACGCCCACACAACCACTCACACACCCACTCACATACCTAGGTTACAGGGACGTTATGGTTTTAAAAAATGTGTCATTCACTGAAAAAAGTAAAGGTTACAGGAATGTTACAGTTCGGAAATAGCATTGAAAAAACCTTAGAAGTTCAATAAAAAACCAAACATTACAGGAACCTTATAGTTAGGTTCAGGTTTTACATACAAAAAACATAGAAAAACAGCAGCTATAGTTATCTCAAGTAACTATATTACAAGCCCTAAGGTAACTATTACTCGCCCCTCCACTCATACCTATTTGATGTAGGTGTTGGACACAAAAGGGTGACATTTACTATACCCACATCAATCTAAACCAATTTGTGGAAGATGTTGTGTGGTAAAGGGATGACATTTACTATTCCCACTCCAAACTTTACCAAATTGGGGAATGTGCTGGACAAGAAAGAGTGACATTTACTATTTCCACTCTAATCAAGACCAATTCGGGGAAGGTATGGGACGTAAGGGGGTCACATTTACTAGTACTATTCCAATGTAAATCAATTGAGAGAAGGCGATGGACAATGAATGGGTGACAGTTAGGGGGCCACTAGGATGGTGGACGGACTTCCATCTGCCTGCCACCCTAGCGGAGCTGGGACCGACCGCCTGTGGGGCGGTTGTCCTGCCTGACAATTAGGATGCCACTGCCACTGTGGCGGTGGCATCCTCCATTCCCAGCATTGTGGCAGCACCGCCTGCCACAATGCTGGAAATGCACTGTGTGCATTGTTATGCACAAGGTGACAGGCACCGTAAGGTGCCTGTTACCATGTCCATGACAATGTAGGGGGATACCATAGGTGCCCCCCATGTGCACCCCGCACAGTCCCACGGGGCCCGCAACGGGTCCCTGCAATGAAACTCCGTATGCCTTTCAGTGGCGGCAATGTCTCCATGGAAAGGCATGTTTCCGCCCCCATTCTAATATGGATGGCGCCATATTAAACCCCCCACCATACTAATGTGGCACGGGTGACTGGTAGGGACGGATGTAGGGCGGATAGCCACCACCATGCGGGCGGTGGTGATCCGCTCTACATCCTAATGGCCCCCTTAGTATTCCCAATCCAATCTAAGACAATTTGAGGAAGGTGCTGGATACTAGAGGGGTGACATTAACAATTTCTACTGCAACCTAAAACATTTAATGCAAGGTGCAACAGACTAGAAATGCTATATGCTCAATCAGTACTCCATACTCGCCCCAAATTTTTGATCTATGAAATAAACAAAAATGTAAATAAAAACCACACTAACGAAAACTTCATATTTAAACATTAACATATAAAAGAATATTTTTAGCACTATTGATAATTAATTTCTTTGTTAAATATTTACTACCATTTTTAAACCTTGAGCCATAAAATAAAAATAAATCTTTATCCATAATCATTAACAATCCTAAAATGAGAAATTATATAAATAGATGTATAAAATAACAATGAATACAATATATATTACAATAACTTCATAATTTCCAACATAACAATATTGTAAAAAAAATGTCATTATGATTTTCTCACAAACAAATTGTTAAACATATCAGATATGTTACTTTATTCAATGTAATGTTTATTTATTTTTATATCTTAAAATAATTTTGTAATTTAAATATTTAGTGATAAGCAAAATGAAATAGTTATTTTACATTTACTATACGTATTATATATTTTAATTAATTATAAACTATCATTTATACAAATTATTTTATTAATGTAGAAAATAGCTTTAATAATTGTACAATTTTAATTTGCATAGCATTAAAATAATCAACATTACATTTACATTAAAATATCCACTTTTTAAAAAGCTCTCCACCCTTATCCCCTTAAAACTCAATATTCCGCTATTAAAAATGTATAAATCAATTATATTTATTCCTTAATAAACTGAAGATAAAAATGTCAACAATTACATAATTAATAAATTCTTAGTAAATACCAGATATATAACAACGAATAAACATAGAAACAATCACAATACAATGATTTACATACAAATCAATACTTACAGACAGTATTACATAAAATGATATTTTCTAAATCGATATTATTTATAACATTAAAAACAACATTTAAAATGATATTTTTACTTTCAATATTTCTGTAAATGATATTTTTGAAATCCTGACATTCTTGACACAATATTTTTTTTGTCAAAATATGTTTTCAATATTTTCTCCAAATACTTAAAGTGTTCCCCCAAATGCTAAACAGTGTTTTGCGAGTAAAATAATGTAATATTCATTTATATTAATTGCATTCAGATATTGTAAATCCCCTAACCAATAAACGTATCCATGCAAAACAAAGATGAATTCAAAGTATAAGTTACAGCACATATTAAAAGAATCCTATTATTGATCCATCATATGATCAAGTGAAGTGTTACCATTTTTAATAATCATGACTGTATGTTTCATAAACATGCCTCTTGTGTTAAATACATGTATTTATCTGTATTTTGCAGTGAGAAACAACTAATTGAACCGTAATTCTCAAGATGACATCAATATAGCCATGTTTGCTTCATTCATTTTGAATTAAAAGTGCCCATGTTTGAGAATACTGACTACGTTAGCTGCATACAAAAATACAATCAAGTGACCACCCTCCTTGTGAATAGTGGGTAGAGCATATCCAGAGCATCTCAGTAGTCACATTGATAGAGCGCGGGCTCACCTGCCCGAGATTTTACCATACTCACCTGGGCCCATAAACACATACACACTTTTGAACAGGTAAGCCTACGCTTAATCAGGATTTTATTTAACCGTATAGGACCTATACCGTTTGTCTTACCAATCCTTGTCGCCGGTACCTAAAGTCCTAAGGGATCAAAAGAGTTAGCATAATAGGCAGTATATAAACATTTGCACTCATTAAAATAACCACAGACTCGGGAAAGATTTAAACACTTTATCTAAGTAAATTTTTAAATGTCAGAGTCCATACTAAATCCGTCAGAGCTTGATCAATTAGAAAGAATACAATCAAAGCAAGATGATGCAAAATTATTATGATACTTTCTTTAAGCATTGAAACATACGAAGGGTAAGAAAGGGAAACAATGCAATGACATACCCACATGAATTTTATATTTACCTAGAATGGTGTGAAGACCAACCCTCGGCCACAGGCTGGGATAAAAGACAGGACTTCTTGTAGTTCAGATGCCAGTAAGACGGCACAGGTGTAGATCAGGACCAGTAAAGACCAAATTAGGATGGATTCAGGATGGAACCAGGTACCCTCAGCTAAATGCAACACCAGCGTTACACCCCTCTCTCCGGCTAACAGTTGGACCCCGATTGGGTTAGCGAATCTTCTCCCTCAGGAACCCCGATTGGGTTATCGAACTCCTTCCCAGAACTCCGATTGGGTTATCGATTCTTCTGACAGAGTGCTCCGCCAGCTCCTCTGCTCCTGAATCTTCTGACTGAGTTTTCCGCCGGCACCTCTGCTCCCGAATCTTCTGACAGAGTGCTCCGCCAGCACCTCTTCTCTCGATCGCCTATTGAGTGCCTTGGGTCAGTGACAGGTCAGCTATTCGGACAAGTCAGATAATCTAACTAGTTAAGCCTACCTTAGTTATACCATTTCCAGGGCAGTGTATCACCCCCCAATGTTGCAAATGTGTGTATTCCCTCAATTTGATTGGTCAAAGGACGAGGAGAGGTCATCACACCATAACAATTATGAGGTCACTTGATTCAATAATGCAAATTATCTTCCCGCCCATAACTTTAATTTTCCCAATAATTTTATTCCACCCAACAATGAATGTTCTGAGAGTAAATACAATGAAAAACATATTATCAACATTTCTTCCTCTCTTGAGGTCGCAGGGTGAGTTTCCAAGGCGCATCTTCGGGCAAGACTGTCGTTGGCATGAATTCAATGCCATGGCTTGTGGACTCTTGAGAATGCAGAGCATGCGCAGTCGAGGGACCCAAGATGGAGCAACATTGTACTTGATTAGTCCAAACACGAGCTAATAGCAAAGTCAAAGAAGAACAGTTTTAGATCAATGAATAAATTAATGCACTGTATACCACTTATCTCTACTCTATTCCCATTCATCTATTTTAACTACAGCGTTAGGAATTAGGCAGAACTAACAACTGAGTAAAATCTGCAATGCAAGCGTTAACACATGAAAACATAGAGCAGTCATCTTTAGCTTTAGTGCGCAGAAGCAAAGTTTTCCCACCAAAGCAGAGAGTACGTCATGTCATGTGAGTGTGACAGACGCATGCGCAGAAAAGTTCCCGTGTTGCGGCGGCCATTTTGGGTTACTCGAGTTACGATTAAGCTTCCCCAGCTTACTAGAAATGTTGTGTTTTGCGTTGTTAATAAGACAAAACATGTTAATTAGTGCATTACAGTTTATTTCGAGAGGGCTGAGTACAAATAGGTCTTCTTACAAGTCAAACCTTGCTCCATCAATCCCCTCTTTGATGATATTTTATATCATCACCATCTACAGAAACAGATGCCAACTTTTCAACATCTACTCATTTCTATTTCTTCAAACACTCGTTTAGGTTTTTCACCATTATTCATGTGAAAGTTTTTCATCTTTTTATACAGATCCCCATGCAATTCTTCAAGCTCTATTTCACTGAAATTTCTTTTCTTCCCTTTCTGAATTGCTTTAGACGTCTTTTTATGTTTTCAACATTTGCAACAAATCATTATCCCTAAAATCAGTAGTGCTACTCCCACCATTGGCATGAGTATTTTACCTACAAAACTCTTTCTACGTTAGAAAACCAACTACCTACTGAAGAGAGACCACTAATTAGTCTCTTCCATGCACTGTCAACCTCCAGTGGTTTCAATTCTTCTCTCAAATTTGTAATATTTCTCGCGTAGTTTTAAATTTCTACGCTTTCGTCCGGAATGTAAGTGCAACAATGTTGCGTCTTCAACATTCTACAGACTCTGCCCTCTTTTGACAATAATATGTCAAGAGCAAGTTGATTTTGTTAAACCATTGATCTTACCGCAACTAATTCGGTATTGATCATCAAAAGTCCACTAGCAGTGTCAGTTGATAAGCGATCCACCACTGTTGAAAATTTGCAGATTCTTTGAGTGTTCAGAACCACTCCCACTGAAGGTATTAATGCACTAAATATGGGACCTACTATTTCAGCAAATGAAGCTCTTTTACTTTGACTTAATCCATTAGTTTCTTCATTGCTTCCAGTGATTTTCTGGTACACCTTTGGGAATACTATTCCAAAATAGCAACTCCCATACCAATGATCAGGCAATTTAAAATAGGCCTTGTTCCCACAAATGTATTAAATTCCAGGATAAACTGGTTCAGTTCCATCTTTGAAACCCCAACCCCCAATAACTTTGAAATGATGTTCACATTCACTGGAACCAAGGAATATATTGTTATATTAATCTGTTTTCTCTCTATGGAGACAGAGTTTCCCTTTCTTTTCGAAATCCAGCAACATAGCAGCTTGAGTATTGCCATTAGAGGTAGACTCTTTATTTTCAGCCCATTTAGGAATCTTTAGTTTATGATCAGTGGCTTTTCTAGGGAAATCCGGTCTCTTTTTCTCTACCAAATCTAGAAAAATCTTTTCTTTCTCCTGTAATATGCAGGTTAGATTGTTTTTGTGTGCTTCAGCTATGTCTATTGATCCTACAGTAAGAAAATAATCTCCCATAAAGTGTGTAAAGTCTCTAGTACTAGAAACGAGATTTAAATGTCTGCGTAAAGGAACTTCAGAAAAAACTACATCAAAGTTAGAATAATAATACTGCAATTTTCTGGTTCTGTAGAAAAAACTAGCTAAAATGCTACATGAAATACCATAGGTCAGAAGCAAGTGATGGTAAGTGACTCAATCAGCTACTGATGTGGGCAACTTCATGCACACGTAGCAATCACTAATTTCCATAGCTTCTACATAATGTACTAACAAATTAGCAAATACATTTAGGTGAGTTTTATTTCTAGCTCTTGTGTAATGTAAATCTCCTTCATCTGGTGCTTCTAAATCTACTCCAGGTTGCTTAAGACTAACTGCGTTCTCATGTGTATGTGTACCTACTGTCTTAGGTGAATCTACTTGCTCATGTGTTTTAGTTTTATTCTGTATTTCTTTGCTCATTAGGTAAGGTATACCTAATGTCAGTCCAAACCATACTATAATTATAAATACTATACTACACGTACATATTCTACAACATGTCTTTAGACAATTTCTTTTCGGTCTTCCGTTAACTTTATAATCGCCATTTCTTACTAAGGAAACTTTATCCCCTCTTTGTAACTTTTCCACAGACTTCTGACTTTAACCTGTGAAATTTTCTCAAGTTGGTCCCACTTCTTCGTCTGTCTAATCAACAATCAGTTTGTCATCACTTAGTTCCAGATTTTCAAAATCTTCAAGTATGATGTAGGTCCACTAGGTCCTTTGAACTTAAGTTCAGTCTTTTCAAACGCGGACTTCTACCTTTTGGTCGCTCTGTGGATGGTTCAGCTTGACTTGATATTTCATTTACTTACTCTGGCTCTTCATTTATTGTTTTAAGGCAAGGTTTCAATCTTTTTACAAACCTAGGCCACTTATCTTCCTTTCTGAGTCTTTTAGTTGGCACTGTGCTTTGACTTTCCTCAGTTGTTCTTTTATTTTCGTTCATTTGTTGCGCTATTTGTTCTTTATCAGCTTCAGAATTCCTCTCTATTTGACTTGGTCCAGGGCTTAATTTTGTTTCTTCTGCCTAGATACTAATCTGGCCTTGTTCAGGTGTTTGCTGTATTTGACTTTGACTTTGAGTTTCAATTTGACTTTGTTCGTCCTCTTTTTCCTGAACACATTTGTCTACCCCTATCTGGTCCTGCCCAGGTCTTATGATTTCTTGATTGTCTTCTGCCTGAGCTTTCGCCCTAATACCTGTCAGTCCCTCCTCAGACTCAGAGGTTCTTGCTGGAGTGTCAAATGTCTGAGTACATTGATATTTCCTTATCTGGTCCTCCTCAGAATTACCATTGGCTTGGGTTTCTGTAATCTGAGTACCTTCTTCTAAGCCTAACTTGTCCTCACTATCACCCTGTCTATCTAGATATGTTTGACTTCTGGTTTTTACAAACTCTGCAGGTATATAAATTGCTGGAATCCATTCATCCTGGCTGGTGCTCGGTTGCTCGCCATCAACTACTTCGGGATCAACTTTTCGAGACCCCTCAGCTGCACAACCTTCAGCTCCTACCTCTTCAGGTTCAGTCACCCTCTTGGTATGACTTGCATGGATCCAGTTTGGAATTCCCCTGCACTTTACAGCTGTGGTGGTAACCAATATCACTTGATGTGGCTCTCCCCACCTTGGTGCCAGGCAAGGTTCTCAAGTATGTTCCTTTATCACTAACCAGTCACCTGTATTCAGATCATGGGCTGGAGTTGATTGTCTGGCGACAGCGTCTTCCCCAACCTGGTGAGAGATAGAACGCACTTGGTCAGCCAGTTCTTTGCAGTACTCGAGCACTAAATCATCAGATATATTTATCAGCTTGTGTCCGGGTACCCATGCCTGCCTCATTGCTCTTCCCATGAGTATCTCATGGGGACTCAAGCCTGTTTTTCTGTCTGGGATGCTTCTGAGTCCCATCAGAACAAGAGGTAAAGCATCAGGCCACTCCAATCGGGTAGATTCATACATCTTTCCCAATCGTGACTTGATTGTGCCTTTCAGTTGTTCTACCACTCCAGAGCCTCTGGGCGGTGTGCACAGTGCAGCTTTTGCTCAATTTGGAATGCTTCACAGATCAGACAAATTATTTCATTATTATAATGGGACCCTCGGTCTGATTCAATCGTTACTGGAAAACCGAAACGTGGTATGAGTTCCCTCAGTATTAGCTACAGTGATGCTATAATTTCTGCGAGTAGGGTATGCTTCCACCCATTTTGAAAACAGGCAGACAATGACAAGGACTTACTTCAGTCCTCAGCAAGGGGGCAACTGGATGAAATCAATCTATAGTCCTATGAAGGGACCTTCAGCTTTTCCAATCTTTCCTGGTAATACCACAGTTCTTGTCAGGATTCGTAGCGGCGCCTACCTGACATTTAGTACTGTTGACACTTCCTGGTTCCGGCGAGGATCGGGGGATAATGGGAACTACATGTCCCATGATCCTCCAAGCCCGAAAACTTACTTTATGAGATCAGGCGCGTGAGCCAGCGCGAGTTATTCTGTTTGCTTCCTGATCTCTGATGGTGCCGGTCGCCTTGGCTGAAGGTCCAACTGGAATTCTGAACTTTGAAGCGGTAGGTAAGACCGCGTATTGTGAGACATTCTGAATGCAGCAAGGAAGCTGAACACGGAGGTATTCCTGCCTCGTGCTGCAGTATACCTCACAGGAACCATTGGATTAACAGGGAGGGTAAATCTACCTCGTGTTGTTTGATTTATGTCATATCAGCATTTCTAAGAACTTTATGAGAAGCGGACCACGGAGGTATTGGCAGCCTCGTGTTACCGTTTGCCCTATTCACTGGAGATAAGTTATGGAAGCAAGTCCTTCCGAGGGAGTTATTTTTGCTGGAACAGTTTTGTGTTGAACTTAGTTAGCCGGAGCGTAGGTGGTGGTCGCAACCACGCGCTACCGGTTGTTTTCAGTTTTAGGAAACCTTTCACTATTGTGAACTATTAACCTTGTGGGATTGAAGGGTGCCAAGCAGCTCTGGAGTATTGGGGTGGTTGCAACTCTGTACCACCAGAATAGTATTGTGCTTGGTTTTGTACTAAATTGATGCGGAACAAGGAGGTGGTCGCAACCTCTTGTTACCGTGTCCTTTGGTCCGGTGTGTTTGAATCAGTGTGGGAAAAGTGACCTTGGGGCTTGCCTCTTAACTTGCCTACCTTATAAACCTTACTAGCTTCCTAGGGGTTGGGAAGCTCTGGATGCCTTTTGTTCTTTTATCAGCTGGTATTGGAACTTCTCGTTTATTCCTTATGAGCATCTCCCATGTGTCTTCTGGTAGGTAACATAGAGGAACATCATATAGACCAGTACTGTGTTCACTCTGCATAGGCATTCATGAAATGTTTTTCTCTTTTCAGGGAAAGGGAAACCTTATCTATTGTTTTGTTTGAAAATTGAAGGCAAAGGTTTCTGCATTATTGATTTCAGGTATGCATGCTTAGCGAGACTTCATGAGAGTTGTTATGGTTAGGACTGTGTTACATTTATTGCTGTTTCTTATGTCATTTCAGAACCCTATTCCCTGCTGTCCCTTCTAAGTATGGGCGAATTTTGCGAATCAGCGGTTCGCGAATTCGCGCGAAATCGCAAACAAAATCCACAAATTCGCGAATTTCCCCGCGAAATCGTGGATTTTTTTGCGATTTTGCACCATACTTAACTGGAGTACTTTCTACTGGCTAATCAGTAAGTGCTACCGCGTTGGGTAAATGTATAGTGCTTTTAATGCACTACAGCTGCCTAAAGTGCCAGAAGAGTTGTCTCCAGTGACCATGTGTGTGTTACTATGCCATCGCGCTGAAGGGCGCAGGGGTCCCTTGAGTGAGCTGTCCACATTAGTGGGTAAATGGCGGGAAGACGGTGCACACCGCTAGTGTGTGGGTGGGGCTTCCATGCGAGTTCACATGCCTCTTGTGTGTATAAATGGTCAGAGACCGATCAGAGCAGCAGAAGGGGAGAATGAAGCTCCAGTGACCATGTGTGTTACTATGCCATCGCGCCGAAGGGCGCAGGGGTCCCTTGAGTGAGCTGTCCACATTAGTGGGTAAATGGCGGGAAGACGGTGCACACCGCTAGTGTGTGGGTGGGGCTTCCATGCGAGTTCACATGCCTCTTGTGTGTATAAATGGTCAGAGACCGATCAGAGCAGCAGATGGGGAGAATGAAGCTCCAGTGACCATGTGTGTTACTATGCCATCGCGCCGAAGGGCGCAGGGGTCCCTTGAGTGAGCTGTCCACATTAGTGGGTAAATGGTGGGAAGACGGTGCACAACGCTAGTGTGTGGGTGGGGCTTCCATGCGAGTTCACATGCCTCTTGTGTGTATAAATGGTCAGAGACCGATCAGAGCAGCAGATGGGGAGAATGAAGCTCCAGTGACCATGTGTGTTACTATGCCATCGCACCGAAGGGCGCAGGGGTCCCTTGAGTGAGCTGTCCACATTAGTGGGTAAATGGCGGGAAGACGGTGCACACCGCTAGTGTGTGGGCGGGGCTTTCATGCGAGTTCACATGCCTCTTGTGTGTATAAATGGTCAGAAACCGATCAGAGCAGCAGATGGGGATAATGGAGCTCCAGTGACCATGTGTGTTACTATGCCATCGCGCCGAAGGGCGCAGGGGTCCCTTGAGTGAGCTGTCTACATTAGTGGGTAAATGGCGGGAAGACGGTGCACACCGCTAGTGTTTGGGCGGGGCTTCCATGCGATTTCACATGCCTCTTGTGTGTATAAATGGTCAGAGACCGATCAGAGCAGCAGATGGGGAGAATGAAGCTCCAGTGACCATGTGTGTTACTATGCCAATGCGCCCAAGGGCGCAGGGGTCCCTTGAGTGAGCTGTCCACATTAGTGGGTAAATGGCGGGAAGACGGGGCACACCGCTAGTGTGTGGGCGGGGCTTCCATGTGAGTTCACATGCCTCTTGTGTATATAAATGGTCAGAGACCGATCAGAGCAGCAGATGGGGAGAATAAAGCTCCAGTGACCATGTGTGTTACTATGCCATCGCGCCAAAGGGCGCAGGGGTCCCTTGAGTGAGCTGTCCACATTAGTGGGTAAATGGCGGGAAGACGGTGCACACCGCTAGTGTGTGGGCGGGGCTTCCATGCGAGTTCACATGCCTCTTGTGTGTATAAATGGTCAGAGACCGATCAGATCAGCAGATGGGGAGAATGAAGCTCCAGTGACCATGTGTGTTACAGTGCCATCGCGCCGAAGGGGGCAGGGGTCCCTTGAGTGAACTGTCCACATTAGTGGGTAAATGGCAGGAAGACGGTGCACACCGCTAGTGTGTGGGCGAGGCCAAAAGGGCGAAGCTTCCATTCGAGTTCACATGCCTCTTGTGTGTATAAAAGGTCAGGCACGATCAGAGCAGCATATGGGGAGAATGAAGCTCCAGTGATTTTTTGGGGCTGACTGAATTTGACCTTCAACTCGGGCACCTGCTTTATCTGTAAGTGCTTCCTGTTCTCCTGTCCACGGAGCCTCCTTGTCTACGTGTAACTATTCTCTGACCCTGCTTCGAGGGTCAGAGCAGGGTCAGAGAATAGTTGCAATTAGGCAAGGAGGCGCCAGGAATCACTTACAGGGTTACAGCAGGTGCCCAAGTTGAAGTTAATTTCTTTGTAACCATTTTGTAAATGGTTTTAAAGAAATTAGCTTCAACTTGGGCACCTGCTGTAACCCTGTAAGTGCTTCCTCAGCAAAATTCATCCTGCTCGCGAATTCGCGGATTTTGCCGCGATTTCACAAGATTTGCGGATCGCGAAATCGCGGAAAATCAGCAAATTCCGCGAGCGGAACGAATTGTCCGCCCATACTTAGTCCCTTCCCTTTCCCTTTTTCCCTCGCCTGATAGCCTGAACACCCTGTATATTTATATTCAGTGTGTTGGTGACATCAGGAAGTGGAACCTTAGCTACAACAAGCAAGTTCTGACAGTTCTCTTACCAGGATTCATTCTTTGGCATATTATGCACCTCTCAAAGACTCTCTGCTACATACCTGAATCTCGCATTGAACCAACTCTGTCTAAACTGACTTATCATTGCGTCTCTACCTATGAACTTCCATGATACATCCTAGCCATAGGAGCAAGCATACAATCTGGTGACACAGGTCTCCCATCAAGGTAAACAATAACACCATCCTCAACCCTTCTTCGACATCCTATTTTCTCCCGCTCTTCCTTTTCCTTTAATTCTGCCTCATTTTGCAAATCTCTCCCTTCTTCCCATGTTTTCACTCTTTCAAGCAACATAAGTTGGCAGCTGTTTCCATGTGCATCGATTTTCTTATTTATTGTCATCTTATGTTTCACACAATGCTGGGCTAGTTGGTCAGCATATCGGTTACCTGCTGTCACTCTGCCATTTCCAGATTGGTGAGCAGCACACTTGACCACAGCCACTTCTTTTGGTAATTGAATTGCTTCTAGTAAGTCCTTTACATAGTGTCCATTTTTAATAGGAGTACCTGAAGATGTCAGAAACTCCCTTTGCATCCAAAGCTGGCCAAAGTCATGCACAACTCCGTAACAATTCTGACTGTCAGTGTATATGGTTACTTTCAAATTCTTCCCAAATTTGCATACTCTTGTCAATGCAACTAATTTGGCTACTTGTGCAGACTTGACTCCAGGTAAATAGGATGCTTCAACAGGACCCCACAAAGTACACACAGCATAAGCAGCGCTTAATCCTCCTTCCTCATGTCTCATGCATGAGTCATCCACAAACAGCTCATATTCAAATGTCAACAATGGCTCTTCTTTTATGTCTGGTCGGGGTTTAGTACTGTATTCTGTAAGGTCGATGCAATCATGCTCGACTTCCCCTTTTACTTCTTCGAAGTGTGAGTGAGGTAACAGTGTGGCTGGCTTTAAGACAGTGTATCTGGCAATGGTTATATTCTCTTCACCTAGAAGGATTCGCTCATACTTAGTCAGCCGACTAGGAGTCAAATACTGAGTACGTGTTCTGGTTAACAGAAACACCACTGAGTGTGGGACAAACACAGTTACAGGGTGTCCCATAATGATGGATTCACTTTGCTCAAGACTCATGCAGGTTGCAGCTACTGCTTTCAAGCATCCTGGCAATGCAGATGCCACTGGATCTAGTGTGGATGAAAATATGCCACAGGACATCTCATTAAACCATGGGTTTGGGTCAGAACAGACAATGCACAATTGTCACGTGCATCACAGAACAATGCAAATTCTTTCGAATAGTCAGGCATCCCTAGAGCTGGAGCTGAGCAGAGACAGTCTTGCAGCTTCAAAAAGGCAGTCATGCTTTTGTCATCCCACTCTACTGGGTCTTTTGCTCTTTTCGTTGTCATTTGTATCAGAGGTTTAGCTAGGACTGCAAATCCCACAATCCACTGCCTGCAGTAACCTACAACCCCAAGGAACATTCTGATTTCTTTCTGCGTTTGAGGTAGAGTCATGTTTCTGATTATTTTGATTCTTTCAGAGGTAACTCGTGTGACACCTCTCTCTATCTGGTGCCCCAGATATTTTACTGATGTGGTGCAGAATCTCAATTTCTCAGGTGACACTTTATGCCCTCCTTCTGCCAAACGATTTAGCAATGCTATGGTATCAACAACACAGTCATCTCGAGTCTTAGATGCCACCAACAGGTCGTCTATGTATTGCACCAGGACAGACTGTACGGGCAGGACCAATGATTCAAATTTTTTTTTCAATATCCGATTGAAAATCAATGGACTTTCTGTGTACCCCTGAGGAACACAGTTCCTAATGTAGACATGGTCGTCGAATTTGAACAAGAAAATATATTTGCTATCTGAATGTAATGGTATGGAGAAAAATTCATGGCACAAATCAATTACCGTGAACCATTCGGCTCCCCACGGTATCTGCTACAGGATCACTGCAGGATTTGGCACAACCAGACAACATGGGACAACAATTTTATTAACCTTGCGGAGGTCTTGTATGACCCTATATTTCCGGCTCGGTTTCTTTATGCCAATTATGGGTGCATTACGTGGCCTGCTCATTATTTCCTGTAAAATGCCTCGCTCAACCAAACGCTTTATTTCTGCTGCAACTCCTGCTTTTATTTCTGGGCTCATTTTGTATTGTCGAGTATTTGGGTAAACTGCACCTTCTTTTACTGTCACTTTTACTGGGTCAACATTTGCCATTAATCCTACGTCTTTCCCAGTGAAATCCCACACTTCAGGATTCACTGTATGCTGTAATTATTTTGGGAGATCTTCCAGGAGCATCTTTTGATTTTCAGGCTCTTGTTTGGCTAACATCAATTTATAAACTGAATCTTCGTCTGGAGTTTGAATTTCAACACCACTTGGGGTGCAAAAGATTGTGCAATTCATTTTGCACAGTAAATCCCTACCTAATAGGTTTACTGGACTGGAGTCACACACTACACACATGTGCATTTCTTTGAAATTACCTATTCTGATTTCCAAAGGTTCTGTAAGAGGGGTACTAATTTGTTTATTAGACACGCCCACTACTTTGATCGCTTCTCCCGAGAGGGGTAGGTTTGGAACGTCTGCTGTTCTCATAGTAGAACGGGTAGCGCTAGTATCCAACAAAAAGGTGACATTATTTCCCTCAACTTTTCCCTCAATGTATGGACCTGACTGATCTACCGGCAAGGATTCGCCAAGTACGCACTCCTCGACCTCCCCTCTCAGGCACCGTCAGTAACTGTCTTCCTTGAAAAATGCGTCACTCAAAAGAAATTGTGATGTCACTGCGTCTCAACTTCCACTTCCCTCCCAATTTGTGGTATCCACACTGTACTTTGCTTGGCTCCCAGAATCTAGAATAGGTGCAAGTGGTAACTGGTTTTGTATTACCTGTGGCTGTGGCTTCCTTGACACCCCATTCTGCGTCTGTTATGTTATGTTGTGTTATGTTATGTTATGTTATGTTATGTTATGTTATGTTATGTTATGTTAAGTGAAGCTTGTATAGCGCACTGACACCAAAGGTTTCCTGGCGCTTGAAGACAGAGTGAGTGAGGGTGAGGCAGGAGTGACGGAGCTTTAACCAAGGGGGGGGAAGAGGTGAGTTTTGAGCGATTTTCTGAAATTAAGAAGGGAAGGACTGGATTTGATGGAGAGAGGGAAGGAATTCCAGAGACCGGGAGCTAGGTGGGAAAACCGGCGGCCACCGAATGTCTTGGTGTTAGCTCTGGGGGTGACTAGCAGGTGAAGATAAGCTGATCGGAGGTTGCGCGTTGGTCGATGAGGGATAATTAGGGATTTGAGAAACGCGGGACCGGTGCAGTGAAGGGCTTTAAATGTGAGGCAGCCCACCTTGAAGGCTGCCCATTGACCAATTGGTAGCCAGTGCAGAGTGTGAAGCAGGGGTTTTGCCGATTGCCATTTGGGAGTTTTATGGATGAGACGGGCCGCCTGGTTCTGAATAACCTGAAGGCGGTGCAGCAGTGATTGTGGGAGACCGTGGTAGAGGGAGTTGGAGAAGTCCAGACGTGATAGTACCAGAGAGATGACAACCTGGGTTAGTGCGGCGGGTGGCAGTAGGTGGCTGACTTTGCGGATCTTCCGGAGCTGATGCATACAAGAGGAGATGACAGCAGCCACTTGAGCTTTAAGAGATAGTTCAGAGTCGATAATCACACCTAGGCTTTTTACTGATTTGACCGGGACTGGGGGGGACCTAGCTCAGAGGGCCAGAACTGCGGGCCCCAGTGAGCGAGGCTGAATCCAGGGAGAAGGAGCTCGGTTTTCCCCGGATTTAGCTTTAGTTGATTCAGGTTCATCCAGTGTTGGATGTGGATCATGACGGTGTGAAAAGTGTTAGTGGCATTAGGAGAGTTGAGTGGAAAAATAATCTGCAAGTCATCGGCGTAGTTGTATACAGTAATGTCCCAATTCTGAAGTGAATGAATTAAGGGCCAGAGGTATAGGTTGAACAACAGTGGCGAGAGGGAGGAGCCTTGGGGGACTCCACAGGTCGTGGGAGTTTTTGCCGCTGTATAGGGGCCCAGACAAACGGCCTGAGTTCTTCCAGTCAGGAAGGACTCGATCCACTTAAGAGCAGTACCCTGGATGCCTGCCTGCCCGACACGGTGGAGGAGGATGTTATGGTCCACCGTGTCGAACGAGGCCGACAGATCCAGGAGTACAAGGGCTTGGGGAATCGCCGCGTCCGCGTTACTCCTCAGTGTGTCCATGACTGCCAGAGTGACGGCCTCAGTAGAGTGGGCAGGCCTGAAGCCGGCTTGGTTGGGCTCGAGGTGGCAGGAGGTTTCAATAAAATTAGAAAGGCATCGAGTGACGTGAGCCTCCATTAATTTGGAAAAATAAGGGAGGAGAGAGATGGGGCGATAATTGGATGGTTCCGCGGGGTCAGCGCCAGGTTTCTTGAGGAGGGGCACTAGAATGGCTTCTTTGAGAGATCTAGGGACAATACCACTGCTGAGTGAGCCCTTCAGCAGGGGTAGGATGCAGTCGGGTAGGTTGAAGCAGACGTTTCGCAAGACCGAAGGCGGACAGCAGTCATTAGGGGAGCCTGATTTGACCCGGGTAGCAAGTTCCGCTAACGAAGTGGGGTTAAGATCAGGAAGTGTAGTGAAGATCAGGGGGTTATTAGGGGAGATATCCGAGGGATGTGACTGAGGTGGAGGGGGAATAGAGTTTTTTATTTTTATGATCTTTTCCACAAAAAAGAGGTTGAGAGCATTGCATGTCTCTTGGGTGGGGGTCTGGGCTGGGAGGGTTCTGTCATCTGTGGTCAGTTCATTCATGATTTTGAACACCTCTTTTGATTTGTTGACCGCTGACAAGAGTCTATTGGAGAAGTGTTCCGATTTGGCTAGGGTGATGGCAGTTTTATATTCTCTGAACGCAGCCATGTAAGACAGTCTGGCTGAATTGGAATAGTCATGTCTCCAGATCCGTTCCAGCTGGCGCACTTTCAATTTGTGTTGCTTGAGGTCAACAGAGAACCATCTGTGGGAGTTGTGATGCCTAGTACGGGGGAATTTAGTTAGGGGGGCGAACTGGTCACTGGCCGACTTCAGCCAGGAGCCAATATCACTTGCTATTGCGTCGATGATGTCTGTGGGATTAATGACTGGGCGGATGTCGGCCAGGGTCGTGAGAAAACCCTGGGAATCATATGTGCTCCATTTCCGTGAGGAACCACCAGCCATCAGAGGGGCATGATTCCTGCCGGCAACAGTGATAGTGGTGTCAACTAGGAAGTGGTCGGACCATACGCAAAGGGATATGGCTGGCTGGGACAGAGCCAGATTATTGGTCCAGATCTGATCAAGAATATGGCCCTTGATGTGAGTGGGTGAGGTGATCTGTTGGGTCAGATTCAGGCTATTGAGAGTTTCGAAGAGCTCGATAGCCTGAGGACCGGCATTGGTGTCGTTGAACCAGTAGTTCAAGTCGCCGAAAAGGGCGAGACTAGAGTGCTGTGTTAATAGGTTGGACAGCTGTTCACTCATGATGGTGGAAAAGGATGGCATAGGGTGTGGGGGCCGGTAGAGGAGGAGGAGCGTGAGGGCACCAGCGTCAGTTTCAAGGCTAATAAGCAAGTTGTCTACCTCAGGGAGGGGGAGGGAGTAGGAAGAAATAGAGTTCAGGCGCTTAGATATGATGGCAGCCACCTCACCCCCGGGCCGGTCACCAGGACGGTCGGCGTGGAGAATGTAGTAATCAGGGGGGAGGGCCGCTAGAATATCTGGGAGAGACTCTGTGGTCAACCATGTTTCCGTGAGCAGAAGTATGTCGGGATTGTTAGTGGACAGAAGGATGAGGATATCGTCGTGGTGTTTTACTAGAGAGCGGGTGTTCAGATAAGTCACCCTGATGGAAATGTCACTCCTGGTCGGTTTAGCTAAGGGTTTGCGTCTGCAGGAAGAATGAAGGTCAGGGCGCATTAGACCGGCTGTGTGTATGCGTCTGATGGTGTTAGGGGACGGCGGGGCGTAAGGATGCTGCAACTCTCTAAGGGATTGTGACGAGTATTAGATGGTATGGCCAACATGGCTGGCCCTAAGGCCCGGCCTGGCGTGGACGGGCGCAGACGGGCTTACCTTAGGCGCACCTTCGGCGCGCATCCGGCTCCCCTGCTGCGCTCCTGGGGAGGGGGTAGCATTTTATAGTGGTGGTCAGGGTGGGAGGGCCGAGCAATTAGTCTGCTCGCCCTCTGACTCACCCAAGATGGAGAACGAAGTTGGTGGGAGCAGCGCCTAATCGGCTGCTTGAGGGATTTTGGGTGAGCGCGAGTGTGGGCTATCAGGTAGGGAGTGCCCAGGGAGCTGAATGTGCTAAAATCCACAATATTCACAATTTTTTTAAAATAAGCGTCACACACGAAAATACAATTTAAAAAAGGCTAAGCGTCCCCGGCTTCCGCCTCAAGGACCTTACACTCAGTTGGTTTGTCAAGAATGGGGCCACAGGGTGCACAGCGCTTTTATAGTGGTGGTCAGGGTGGGAGGGCTGAGTAATTAGTCTGCTCGCCCTCTGACTCACCCAAGATGGCGGACGAAGTTGGTGGGAGCAGCGCCTAATCGGCTGCTTGAGGGATTTCGGGTGAGCGCGAGCGTGGGCTATCAGGTAGGGAGTGCCCAGGGAGCTGAATGTGCTAAAATCCACAATATTCACAATTTTTAAAAAATAAGCGTCACACACGAAAATACAATTTAAAAAAGGCTAAGCGTCCCCGGCTTCCGCCTCAAGGACCTTACACTCAGTTGGTTTGTCTGTGGATTCAAATTATCATTTTGCACATTGTTACTCAATACAGCCTTACACTCGTACCTCCAATGCCCCATTTTTCCGCACCCATGACAAGGAAACTTTTTCTTGGCCTCCTCTCTGTTCATGCTACCTCTTGGTTTACCCCCATTTACATTTCCTTGATTATGATTATTTTTCAATTGACTTAACTGAAGTTCCTGTTGCTCTGCCAATTTTACCTGTGCCCACATTACCTTTTCTTCTAAATTCTTTCATTTATTGTCAATTTCATCCCCACAATATTTTGCATACTTAAGTATCTCATCTACGGCTTGGCCAGCCAACACATTTTATGATCTTTAATCATTTGCGAAATTTCTGGTTTTAACCCTGACACAAATTGATAAATAAAATGCGTCATGTCTTTCGTGTCAATGCTTTCCAACCCACTGTACTGCTTGAATACCTGTAAAAGACGTTCATAATATGTATGTACTGATTCATCTTTATTTTGGGTAGTTCTGTCTATTCTTGTCCAATCTGTTTCTTTCGAGGGTACCTTTCCTTTTAGGAATGTTATAACTTGATGATACTTTTTCATCACGTCATCTGATGGTGCTCCTGTCTTTGGGTCTACAGGGTATTCGTCACTGGGCCAGTCAATAGTAATTTTACATTCCGTCCATAAATCTGGAGGTACTACAATGTCAAACAACCCATCTAAATCCTTTAACAGTACTTTTAAAACCTTTACAAATCTTCCAACTTGTCTGTTACACTCTTTAGGTTTCTCTCTGAGTTTTGGGAAATCATTTGTAAATGATAAAATATCCTGTCAGGACCATGGGACATGCACATAACCTCCTCCTGACACTTCTCTTTGGGCACAACCTTTCCACCTTTTTAGTAAATATTCAGATGCAGTGCTTTTTCCCTGGGTTTCCTCCCTTTTCTTTGTCCATCTTGCTTTCCATTTGTCTAATTCACCCCATTTTTGTAACTGACAATAATTCTTTAATTTGCAATTTACGTCCTCAAGCATTCATGTTTTCTAAATCTTTATGAGAAAATTCAGCTCAGTAAGGTTTTTGTAACACTTTAGATTTACCAATGGCGATTCCCATTTCAGATGCCAAACTCATTAACTTTTCATGAAATGTTTTTGTATTTTGAGTGATACTTCGACATATAAACAACAATTCATCTTCACTGAAAGAGTTTAACCTCTCCAATCCCACATTTCCAGCAATCAATTCTTCTAATTCAACTCTTAATTTAAAAATCCACTACCTTTTGCTGTTATTTTGGCTTTTCTATTTTTCTGGACCATCTCTCTATTACTTCCAGGGATACTACCATAGCACTTCTTGTACCTGAGGATGTTTCCAACCGTACCTTTCTAGAGCTTCCAGGAGTGTTTTTACTGATTGAGTCACCCACTGGTTCCCTTTTAGGTAAATCCATCAGGGAAATCACAGACTCGCATTCACATGCTTGATCATCAACTATCAAGGGTTCTTTTCTAGATTGCACTACAGGTGTAGTCAGAACGGGAGTTTTTGGACAGGACTGTTTCTCTCCATATATTGGAACAACAGGACCTATGGTTACCGGAATGGTCAACGCTTCAGGATTAATATTCAACTGGGAGATTTTCTGAATTAATTTTCTTCTGTGTTTATTTATGGCTTCTCGTTCCCTCTCCTGTAGCACTTTTTCTAACGATGTCTCATGCACTACTTGCGGAACCAAAGGTGATTTTAAGAACGGGGCGCTAGGGTTAATTCTATTTGCTTCTTCATGGTAAGGTAGCAGATTTTTCATTAACAAATCCTCCAAGTAGTCCTCATCTGACCCACCACTAGTCATTACATTTCTTGTTTTCTCTGTACACTTACTTCCTGACGGTTCCTCTAAAGTCAGTACAGGATATAATCCTTTCACTAACATAGACTGTCTCCTTTTCTTCATTTGCGTCTCTCTTGTCTCTTTAGGAAATCTGGGATAAAATGTGCTCCAATTTCTATTGCTTCTGGGTCTATTCGCTCGAAAGCCTCAGTTTCCCATTCCTCTAATGCTTCGTACTGGGTCAATCTAGGTCTGGGATCTAATTCATTAATGCGTGTTCTCAAATTATACATAACTCTACCATTAAAAGTACCATGCTCGGGGAATGTCAAAACCCCATCATCTCTTGTGTACTCTGTCCAATTCTCTAACCACACACAGGTGTGGTAGACCCTTTCTACCATCATGTATGATGCAGGCGTATTTGGTGGAGGAATAATAATCCCTTCTCTAGTTTTAATCGTTTTGTCTTTTCTTAAAGAAATTCCTAATTCTTTTAAATAGCGACATTTTTCTCTCTCCTCCATACTTGATATGAGGTCTTCTCCTTATGTATTGCTCGTGCGCAAAACCTAAGTACCTCCTGTCAGGTCTGTTTCCTATAATTGCTGGATCTACATGCCACATATGATTTGCTCAGATAAATTTGATATGCAGCTACACTCAATTGTTTACTTAATGCTTCACCAATACCAGCGCGTTTCTTATTTTTGAGAACCAATCAGTGATTTGAATTCAAATAACTTTCAACCAATGATTGTGCAACTTTTCTCGTGAGACAAGTTCTCATGCTCCTGCACTCACCCCTCCTTTACAATTATTACATCAGCTACACACCTGCTGTGTCAACCAATACCAGCGCGGCTCTTGGTGACGTCAGCGCAGCTCCGCAACTGACTCCCTCCTTTGCAAGGTAATACGTAAAGTTATTTCTTTTCCCTTTTAAATGCAATATTAATTAATTAACAACATAAAAACATTCACCACTGTGCTTGAGTGCCTAAATTCAAAGAGAAAGATGATTTGCACCTACTGTGAGTAAAAAACTTTTTCCGCTTACTCTTCCTACTCTGCAAGTAGATCCCTTCAGCCTACTCTTCACACAAGCATTAGAGAACATGTTACTCCCTCAGGCTTAACCTTTCTAGGTGATATAAAGCCAAAGTCCTCAAGACCTGGCTCTTCGATCACTAGCAGGACCACACCCTCAGCACCTTGAGACCCTCACGGGTGTGTAGTGCGCTTTACAAGTGTTATGGTTGATTGATTGATGATTGAACTCCTTTGCTATCATTTATTCACATATTTATACAGAAATATCCCTAATCAGTGCTTCCAGTTTTACCTAACCATGCACTTATTTCCTTAGGTAAGTGACCTCACTGAAGTTTGGCTTCCATTTACCACCCGCTATTCTACCCCCAGGGATTCAAAACAAACATAGAACAATACAAACAGGTTTTGGTTAATTCATAAAACCAATATAAAATCAATAATCGATTATACGACTAACTATCTATCTTAACTAAACCCTAACCATCTATCTGCTACCAAAGGAATACTGATAGAGCGCGGGCTCACCTGCCCGAGATTTTACCATACTCACCTGGGCCCATAAACACATACACACTTTTGAACAGGTAAGCCTACGCTTAATCAGGATTTTATTTAAACGTTTAGGACCTATATCGTTTGTCTTACCAATCCTTGTCGCCGGTACCTAAAGTCCTAAGGGATCAAGGGAGTTAGCATAATAGGTAGTATATAAACATTTGCACTCATTAAAATAACCACAGACTCTGGAAAGACTAAAACACTTTATCTAAGTACATTTTTAAATGTCAGAGTCCATACGAAATCAGTCAGAGCTTGATCAATTAGAAAGAATACAATCAAAGCAAGATGATGCAAAATTATTATGATACTTTCTTTAAGCATTGAAACATAGGAAGGGTAAGAAAGGGAAACAATACAATGACATACCCATATGAATTTTATATTTACCTAGAATGGTGTGAAGACCAACCCTCGGCCACGGGCTGGGATAAAAGACAGGACTTCTTGTAGTTCAGATGCCAGTAAGACGGCAAAGGTGTAGATCAGGACCAGTGAAGACCACATTAGGATGGATTCAGGATAGAACCAGGTAACCTCAGCTGAATGCAATGCCAGCATTACACCCCTCTCTGCGGCTAACAGTTGGACCACGATCGGGTTAGCGAATCTTCTCCCACAGGAACCCCGATTGGGTTATCGAACTCCTTCCCAGGAACCCTGATTGGGTTATCGATTCTTCTGACAGAGTGCTCCGCCAGCACCTCTGCTCCCAAATCTCTGACAGAGTGCTCCGCCAGCACCTCTGTTCTCGATCGCCTATTGAGTGCCTTGGGTCAGTGACAGGTCAGCTATTCGGACAAGTCGGACAATCTAACTAGCTAAGCCTACCTTAGTTATACCATTTCCAGGGCAGTGTACCACCCCCCCAATTTTGCAAATGTGTGTATTCCCTCAATTAGATTGGTCAAAGGACGAGGAGAGGTCATCACACCATACCAGTTATGAGGTCACTTGATTCAATAATGCAAATTATCTTCCCGCCCATAACTTTAATTTTCCCAATAATTTTATTCCACCCAACAATGAATGTTCTGAGAGTAAATACAATGAAAAACATATTATCAACATTTCTTCCTCTCTTGAGGTCGCGGGGTGAGTTTAAAAGGCGCATCTTCAGGCAAGACTGTTGTTGGCATGAATTCAATGCCATGGCTTGTGGACTCTTGAGAACGCAGAGCATGCGCAGTCGCGGGACCCAAGATGGAGCAACATTGTACTTGATTGGTCCAAACACGAGCTAATAGCAAAGTCAAAGAAGAACAGGTTTAGAACAAAGAAAAAATGAATGCACTGTATACCACTTATCTCTACTCTATTCCCATTAATTTATTTTAACTACATTGTTAGAAATTAGGCAGAACCTACAACTTAGTAAAAGCTGCAATGCAAGTGTTAGCACATGAAAACATAGACCAGCCATCTTTAGCTTTAGTGCGCAGAAGCAAAGTTTTCCCACCAAAGCAGAGAGTACGTCATGTCACGTGATTGTGACAGACGCATGCGCAGAAAAGTTCCCGCGTTGCGGCGGCCATTTTGGGTTACTCGAGTTACGATTAGTAAGAAGCCCATTGAAAAGCTTCCCCAGCTTACTAGAAATGTTGTGTTTTGCGTTGTTAATAAGACAAAACATGTTAGTTAGTGTGTTACAGTTTATTTCGAGATGGCTGAGTACAAATCGGCCTCCTTACAAGTGAAACCTTGCTCCATCAACATGCCTAGGTCCATTTGATACATTTCCTCACTTCTTGAGTTAAAGAATGTGCATACTATCATGGTGTTCACCTAATGGAAATAGTATTTGATGTTAGCCACCAACTTCTCAAATCATTACTAAGAACTGCTTCCTCAACTATCAAATTTCCTCAGAGGCTTAGCCGTATACTAACACCATATACCAGCAAAAATGCTAATCTCTTTACAAATGGCATATACTTGATGTACCCGTTATTAGACCTTTGGAATGTTGGGAGCTCCATTGAAAACAATGGAGTTCTCTGGGCTTCTAATGGCAGGTAGAACCCCAGAGCGCCAACATTCTTATGTAGTTCACAGCTGTAGCTGTGAACAAAGGCCTTACGGAGCCACAGGGGATTTAAATCCCCTTGGGCTCCGAGAGGCCTTTGTTTTATTTGTTAGAACATTCTGCCCTCTAGTGGCAGAATGTTCTCATATCCTTATAGCCCACCGTAGCTGGCCATTAAAGGCCTGCTCCCTTGTTAAAGGCCCTCGCCTTCAGCTCGGGCCTTAAAGCTGGAGCAGGCCTTTAATGGCCAGTATAGCCCGCTACGTCGAACTATAAGGCTATAATAAATCAAAAGTCAAAGTTTACTTGGTGTAGACTGAGCAATGTGCTACTCTTTTAATGGTGTGATCTGTATGAGAGTCCCAAAGATTATACTACAACTTCTGTTGTCCCAGTAAGTTTCAAAGACTCCCAAATGTTTCCTTATTTAGTAACCTCCAAATAACCTTCTGCAATTCTTTCAGGGGCTATATTTGGACATGCACATGTACTGTTGATTTTCCTGAATAGGTTAAAGAGCAAAGACAGACATAAATTATCACAGCTATCATCATCCGACCATCCATGCAACCAAAATTGCATTTTGAAGGTTTCTGCTCAATCCGTTGCAATAGTTAGAAAGGTGTATTGAAGTATTGAAAGGCATGCAACCGCCGTCATTATTACCTCTTCTCAATCTCAACAGGGTATGATATTTCAGCTCATCACATTATCATACCTCCAAACTGGACTATGTCAACATCGTCTGTCGACTTCCCCCCCTCCTCACCACGCTTACCTGCACGGACCACCGCTCCCTACTCCCTAGTCTTGAATTACACTAAAAAAAGATGTATAAAGGAGTGGTACATGCTCATGTCTGGATGTGTTGTATACAGATATAGACAGTATGATCTTAATTATTGGACCACAGTATAAATATGTGGTAAAATTACAAATTTGTGAAATATTAGTGCCACAGAATGTGACATATTTCTCTGCATAATGGGCCTTTTCTTACCGCATAATTTAGTCAACTGTGCTACACAATTTGGACCTCGACTGCAGCATAATTCCAGTGCCCATTCCTACAGTCCATTCAATGTAGTATGAGCAGTTAAATAACTTAAACACTATCTTCTACTAGTTGTCATGTCTCAGATGTTTGAAGAACAATCAGTCCTGACTCTTTTATCCAGTTAATCAAAGAAAATTAGGTAACAAAAATGTTTATCACTTTGTAAGAAATGCATACAGACGCATAGATGTATAATAATTCGTGGGATGCAAACATTTCTATATTTTGAATGATCCAAGACTTGAAAGTAACAATTTAACATGGAAACGTTGACATATTCTGACTAGCCACCGCCAAACTCCACCCAAGATTCAAATGAGTGATCAGATCCCATTTTACCCCCACAATGTTTTCAAACCACACATTTAAACTATAATATATGTGTATTGGCAAGTTAATATAACAGATCAGTTTCCACATAGTGGTTCTACAGATTTTGTGAGTATGTGACCCTAGAAATTATAACTTTCTCTATTAAACAAATTATCAAACTTCACTAGACACATCAACATTCCATTATTGTAGTTAGGTCATCTGCTCCACAGTCCACAATGCCTATGTAATGCCCATTAATGACATCATGGGATCGTGCTAGCTAATCGAAATAACCAGCTCAGGTGTTTCAGCTCAAATGATTTCTGTTTATACTCTGTTCTCCCCGTCCCTGCCTTTAACGTCGAAAGAAGACTTTAGCGCGCAGACACATGTTTTCATGTAATCGTTCTGTGACCTAGAATTTGCAATGGGGCAGTGGGGAAAATTACTTTAAACATACAGTTAATGAAAATATAAATAAATGCATGTTTTGAAATTTCTGCCTTAATAATGCCCTGGCATTGTTTCGAACGTATGTGTCATCTCCCTGGTGACATTTGCATGCTTTCTGTCGCTTTACCGATTCAGTGGTCAAATGTCCACCACTTAGCTTGTCACGTAAATAGCTGGTGCAGGCTAAAGTGAGACTCACAAAGCATCCTTCCGGTGAATGTGTCAGTGTTTTGCGAATCTCAAATTGCGGCGCGATATAAAAAGGCAGGGAGGTAAAAGAGAATATTGACATAAGCAGATGTTATAAAAGTATTACATTTTGCCATGGACTGCTTATGATGAAAATACACCGCGGCCAGCTTCCAGAGTATGGCGTGGTCACGGTACAGAAACATTTATGACAAAAGATGTATGGGTCTGTGAGCAGTCACAGCTATGTTGAAGAGGCACTGGTAAAGCCAAGAAGTAGGATCTTGGCATGCGGGTGCAATTTTTGTTTAAAGCAAGCATATGTCACAAATATGAAAAGAAGGAAGAAATACGATGCCCTGTAAATGTGGTGGCCATATGCTTGCAATAAAAAATGGAAGTGAAAAAAGTAATTTTAATAGAGTAGAACTGGTATTTGCTGGTATAGCTGGTATCTGTAATTCTAAGAGGTACACATGCTTGCTTATTAGTTTTAATAGGAATCACAGGAAAATATGATTCTTATTGTAGCAAAGAATAGATACATTGGCTTTAAAGTACAGCAACTTGACTGCAGATGACTAAAAAAAAAGACTAAAAATGATAAAGAGCGGAAAGAAAGAAAAACATTTGGCAAACTAGCCCTGGCACTGAAGTGCGCTTCTTCTTAGGCAGATGTGCACATGTGATCAGGTCAAAATTCTGTCACTCACAGCACAAGAGAGCCAATGATTAAAGTTGGCTGACACATCGCCCCCTGCTATATAATGTAGTTGGGGAAGCAAAATGTGAACATCAGTTGAAACTACCAATGCATGAAAAGGGCGGATAACAAAGTGAGTCTATATATTTATGTATTTTTATTTTTATTTAAGATTCTATTGCAGGAGGCCGGAGAGGCAGCTAAAATTGTCTCTAGAACTATTCTAAAAATAATGACTGACATGTTATATAATGCTATATCGCCTATTAGCAGCTGTGACATTCCTCTTAGTGACGTAATTTGAGGTCAGGTTCATCTGGTGTAAATAACTAAACTGCAATAATTTAAAGCAGGAATTTCTTGACACTCATACTATGCATTAAAAGTATTAGTTACCAGATATAGCAACCCTTACATTAACATCTCTTCATGTCTGAACAGCTAACCGGCTAGTATCAACAACAGCCCTCAGAGCAACATCAAGATAGATGACCTTGTCAGTGGCATAGCAAGGTCAGGTGGTACCCGGTGCAGGAAATTTCTTGTCACCCCCGGCTTGACAAAATCGCAAAAAAAGTGTTAAAAACACATATTTTTTGCCATTTTGTCATTCCCCTCAGTGATGACACCCAGGGCGGCCCGCACCCACAGCACCTCCCCCTTCCTACGCAACTGTACTTCATTTCGTCCAATAGCCAATATGGCCTGCAAGGTCTTAGGTTCCAAGTGGTAGTGCAATAAATTATTATACATGATCCCAGTGGTAGCTCCGATTTTGTCTAAGGCCTTCAACAGTAAGTATCATGCTCAATTCAAACATATCTCCAATGGTTGACACCACCACTCTAGGCCATATCACCTCCCTTGACCTTTACCCACACTCCACCTACCGGACCCCACCTTAGCAGCGCAACTGATGTATCCAACCCTATCATTGGTAAACTGTCAGCAACTTGGACAGACTCGGTTGATTCACATGGACCCCTTGCACCATCCGGCTTGCCTGAAGGGGAGTGATAGTCAACAGATGTACATATGCCTAGGCAGACCTCATCATCACAACAGGAGGTGAATACATTTGATAGAAAACACCTAGCTAAATCCGATATAGGTTTTCAATGAGCATGAGATTGACACTGTAATTTGTGCTGTGCTTGTATCCTGGTTCTGGGTGCTTCCTGATTTCAGGGGGGGGGCTAGCCTGCGGGGGCGAGACCAGACCTGGCCTTTGTGGGATTTGGCATCTTGGAGGTCACCTTTAGGGTGTTTGCCATTGGGTCGTTCTGACTTCCCTTCCTCTTCTTGAAGTCCTGCGGCTTCAGCTCTGGGTTCCTGGCCGCTTTTTGTGGTGTGTTGTCTCTGTGACCTTGGTTGAGGCTAGTTACAGTGGGTGTTTTCTCGGCCCTTAGGGGTTGGAGTTTTTCTGGGAAGTGGTAGTTTGGTGTCCCTGTGCCACTTTTTCCGGGTCTCTGGGGCCACCATGTTGGAGGCCTTCTTCCTCTGTTCGGGGGCATTTGTGCTGGTCTTTTGGTGGCAGTTCTTCTGCTTCCAGCCTTCTGGGCTGCTCTGGGGACATCTTTGACGGCTCCTTTGCTTCTCGGGGCAGTTTGTTGTGGCCTGCTGCTGTGTTGGAGGTTGCCTGCTGTGCTCCTTCTTACAGGTATCTGGTTTTCCTTTTTTCTGGCCTTGAGTCACTGGCCTGGGTGTTGTATGCTGTTGCTTGTTCTCCTGGGTTGTTTTGGCCTTCCTGTTGTGGTGCCTGGATTTCTGGTGGTTACTCTTCCTGTCTCTGCTAGCTGCTCTCTAGTTCAGTCGGCTGGCTTGTTGGGTGCCTCTTCGTCCATCAGCGATATTGGGCTGTTGGCCGCCCCCCCTTGTTTTGTGTGCTTTCTAGCTCCCCTGTCCTTATGGTCTGGGCACAGTGCTTGTTTCATACCTGTGTTTGGCCTGGGGATCTGGAACCTGTAGCTGTCTGTATCTCCCATTGACCTGGGATGTCATAGGACCAAGTGTCGGCCCTTTTGCGGTTTGTGTTGGGACTCACTTAAGGGGGATCTATGTGTTGTCCTTTGCCCTCCGAGCTGGTTAATCGGCTTGTTGTTCGGTTGGGGGTTTCCTCCTTCTTGGTTTAGGCTGGGGGCCCTGCATCCCGTTTACCCTCGTGCTGGCTATTGGGTCATGGGTGTGCTGTGGATGGTCACAGTTGGTCTCCCCTGTCTTTTCCTGTCCAGGTGGGGTGTTGGTTTCTGGCTCCCTGGTCCTCCTGGTTGGTCATCAGGTGGCATGGTTTCTGACGCTCATTGTGCCTGCTTCCTTGCGGGGGCCATGGAGTGCGAAGCTGTGGGTTCATTGGGTGGTGTTCCGGTTGTTGAGGCCTGGTTTCATGTATATTCTTGGTGAATGCCTATGGCTTGGCCTGTCCCAGTGTCGCGGCTATGTCTTCTTCTCCCGGTCGGGTGCATTGATGCTCGCCCTGAGTCGGCACTAGTGGTCGGTGCTGGAGGTTTTTGCCATGAAGCCTGGTCCTCCCCTGGGTTTTTCAGTGGTTGTGGGATCATCTGAGCTCTCTCGCGGTCCTGCCCGTCAGGTTGGTGGGGGTTGCTCTGGGTCGATGCTTCCTCCCTTCCTGGTTTTATCTTTTTCTGGCTTGTTTTTTTCCCCATCTTGCACTTGTTCCCCGATGTTCTGTCTGGAGTTCGTGTGCAGACGTCTGGAGTGTGAAGGTATTGTCCATTACTTGGCTGGTCCTCTGGGTGTGTGCTTTGGCAGTGGGGCTTCCTGCCTTTTTTGGGCTGGTCGGCTGTGGGTCTCCCCAGAGGGGGTGGAGTGGGTCCTGGTGTTGGCCATGTCAATCTATGTTCCTGATGGAGCGTGTGGCTTTTGGGAGTTCCCCAACTTACCCTCAGCTCTGCCTTGGAGTGCTCTCTGTTAGTTCTGTTACTGTGTCTCTGAGTCGAGGTTGAGAACCATGGGCATTGGCAGCCTTGTGGCCCTGTGAGGGTCTTTCTGGCTTTTTGTTCCCCGTTGGGTGAACGGTCTGTTGTGGTACTCCTTTGGGCCTCTTGTACTGGGTTGTTTTTTCTCTCTTTTATATCCTGTGGTGTCACAGCTGTTTCCCTTCAGGGGAGTTTCCTTTGGACTTAGGGTCTCTGTTGTGTACCTCCTGGTCAGCCTTAGATATTGGCTGTCATTACCTTGTCACCTTTGTGGTGGTTTTCTGAGCTGGCCCTCTTCTGCTTGGTGGTTTGAGTGTTGGGGGGCTCCGGGGGCTGGGCTTCCCTGCTTGTTGTTTTTCTGTGATTAGATGCTTCCTTTGTGCCTGTGGTGGCTTCTCCTTCTGTTTGCCTTTGGCGTTGGTGTCTCCAGCTGCATTATTGGGTCCTGGTTCATCCAGTGCCTTGATATTGTCCCTGTGGTCTGTCCCTGGTTGTGATAGTGTTTCTGGTCACTCTGGGTCTTCTTTGATTTGTGACCTTCTCAATGTCCTTATGTTGATGGCTGTCACTGGTAATTCCTTTGGCTGGCATTTCTCCTCCAGTGCTGGTGCGGGGGCATTCTTGGCGTGGTTTGGCTGTGCGCTGGGTTATGTGGCATTCGGTACCCTTCACTGTGGTTATGTGGCAGTGCCATGGGCTTGCTGTTCTGGTTTTTTGTTCACCTTGGTCATCTCCTGCTTATTTTGAGGTGTGTGGCCCTTTTAGGTTGGGAGTGTTTGCGGGTTGTGTGCTCCTGGTTGTGTTTCCTGAGATTCTCCCATTCTCTTCGCTTGGGCTGCTTTTGATGTGGTGTCCTGGGTGTTCTTCGGGGGTTCAAAGGGCCAGTAATCTGGCTTTGGTATGCTCCATACATCATGAAAGGGGCGAGGACTGTAGGGGTAAGCTTCATTACTCCTGGTCCCGTTGTCCTTGTCCCATTCATGAAACCTCTCCCTCCCGGGCGGCAGGCCTTCCTGTTGGGGGCTTGGTAGTTCAGAATGAGTACTGGGTAAGTACTCGTTAAGTACTCCCAGCAAGAGGGGGGTGGATTTGGGGTCCCAGCATTCCTCTGTTCGTTTTTCTGTCTGGGAGATGGTCATCTCCATACATCATGAATTGGACCAGGACTAATGAAGATTACTGGTAAGTAATAGGGCATTACAGAACTGAGAACAGGCAGCAAACATTAAATATACCAGGCACAATTCACAAAGATTTTGCTATGCAAAGTTATGAATAACTTTTATAGCACTCCTGGCTCACTATTGAAGTCCAAAGCGAGCCAAGAGTATGCCTACTGAATCAGACTTACCATGTGTTTTAATGAACCCTCACTTTAAGCTAATCTTATTCTCCTCTGAATATACCTTGAGTCTAAGAGGTGAGCAAAAAACATTCCTTCTCATTTATGTAATCATAAAATTCAAAAGTAATGTTACTATTCAGCTGGCAGCAAATTATTGCTCACCCACAAGTAGGCTATATGAGAGGGCAGTAGTCAAATGCATTACATAAATCTTACTATTCAAACAATTAAAAAAAACTCTTTATGTAATTTTGGGCCAGATGTACGACTGTTTTTTGCAGTCACAAAGGGATTTTAGGTCAGTTTGCGGCCGCAAAAACCGTGTAGGCCATGTATCAACCCTATTGTGCGAGTCACAACTAATTTGCGACTCGCAAAATAGGGTTAGTGACTCACTATTATGAAGGGGTATTCCAAGGACGTCCCCTCCTAATAGCGACTCTGTATGAATGTTTTGTGACTGCAAATGCGGTCGCAAAACACTCACAGTTTACGGCCCTTCTCAAGAGGGTGGTGAAGCACTCGCAAACGGGAAGGGGCCCCAGGAGACCCTTCCCCTTCGTGAATGCATGCACAAATATTTTTTAAGGGCAGGCAGTGGTCCCAGGGACCACTGCCTGCCCTTACAAAATAAAACGGAAAAGTTTCATTCTTATTTTTTAAATGCATACCGTTTTTCTTTAAGGAAAACGGGCTGCGTTAAAAAAAAAACTGCTTTATTGACAAAGCAGTCCCAGACATGGTGGTCTGCTGACCCCAGCAGGCCACCATCCCTGGTAATGCCAGTCATTCCCAATGGGGTCGCAAATTGCGACAGCCTCATTAATATTCATGAGGCATGCAATTTGCGACCCCATTGGGAATCGCAAACAGTGTCTCAGACACTATTGTACACACCATTTTGTGATTTGTAAATTGCGACTCGCAATTCGTCGCAATTTGCGAGCCGCAAAATGCTAATGTCGTACATCTGGCTCATCATATTTTAATGAGAACCAAGAAAATAGAGATTATGTTGTAACAAAACACAGAACTTATGTCTGCTTTTACTTACTAACTCATTATTTCATTTGGATAAACAATGTATGCAAAAGTATCACATTCCTAAAACACCAATTATTTAAAAGTAGTTTTGGATTTCAAATGAATCCTGTTCTTACATCAATAAATTAACACACAATAAGGATGCATACTTCTTGTCTGTCCTCTTGCAAGACCACGAGTTAACCATGTTACAGAAAGCATGTGAACTAGCAAGAACAACAAACAAGCATTGGCGAAGCACGTAGGTCTATCTTTCATAGTCTAAAATGTATGGAAAAACAGATATATGCACTTAGCATAATAAAGGGAGACCTATTGCCTTTGGTAGTGCTTTGCGTCTCGAGAGTGAGATAGAATTTCCCTATCCTAAGATAAATGATATTTTGCTCTTTGGTCACCCTCGCTCCACTAGCAACAAGGCTTTTTTTTTAACCCTTATTCCAATTTAGAATCACTATGGGACATCTGTGGTGGTATTAGTAATGCGCCTGCCTACAATTTCTGAATTAGGCACCAGTCCTGACTGGCTTCATGCGGGTGAAGGGCAGCCCAGATGCAGCTCTGCCTAGAAGAAAAATCCCACATGCATCAAAATTTGGAGTTACATGTGGCCACAACAGCATTCTCTGAGACGCATACACTGACTCTGGGTCACCTGCCAGCTCCCCATGCCGGACTCTTAAGAGGCTGGTTGGCAGCAAAGACTCTGGCACACACATCTGGTCACCGTCTGCTTTGTTACCCTTCACCTTTACTGTATTACGCTAGTGTGATACAAGCTTCCAATGCTCTGTGTGTGTGTGTGTGTGTGTGTGTGTGTGTGTGTGTGTATGTGTGAGCACGCGCACACACTACTGCTGCAAGTCTTCTCCTCATGCTATAAACTCCTATAAAAAATAAAAATGAGTATAACTTTCGACATGCAATTTATGTGTGAAAAAATGCAATGTGTGATGGTTTTGTGCACCTTTGACATGTACGACTGTCCCTAACAGAGCGGCTTTAGCACTGGTGGCACCCGATGCGACAATCATTTTTGCACCCCCACCCCCATTGACCTTCTCCTCGGATTCTCTCACTACCACTGGGCAAAAGTCCCCCTCATCTCTGCAATCATAGGTTATTGCTAACACAGCGCACCCCCTGAGGTCAGCGCCCCCATTCACAGGTCAGCACCCAGTGCGGCCGCACCGGTCGCACTGCCCGAAAGCCGCCCAGGTCCCTAATGCACTGTAATACAATGCTCAATGATACATCAAACAGTGAATAGCATTAGAGGTAAAACAATAATCCTCTGGGCAGAGACAAGGCCCACTCTATGCACATTTTAAAGAATTGCACTCCCAAGCCAAAAAGGTGCAGGATGGAATACTCAATTTAATCTCAGCCACTGGAATTACTAAAGCTGCGTTCTAGTCCATCAAACAAACCAAAACCAATCTTGATGTGCTTGTGTTCCTGTTAGTGCTTGAACACTGTATAGACCAACAGGAATGATGATTGTGCAATGTGCTTCAAGGAAGCATTTCTTCACTTCCATATGGACTATTTTACATTAAAATGCAGCACTCCCCTTTGCCCTTGAAAATGATATGTAACAAAAGTATGTCATGGAGTAAAAAAGATCTCAAGAAAGGTACTGCAACTTGAAAATTTACCACCACTGGTGGATGAAAATGATGCATCAGCTCATGGGTTGAGTTAGGAAATCTGGCCTTTCTAGCCTCTCTCAAACCCAGGGATGGTAGGGCAGGTCACTCACCCGCATCTTGTTAAATTGCACAGGGCCACACAGATGGATTTGTGACCCATATTTGGAATTTGAGAAGTATTTGATTACTAAAAGCGTGTTGATGTAGTCCAGGACAACACGATCCCTTGCGGGGCTAAATAGCCCTCTTCAATTTTAAAGCCCGAGAAACACACCATGTCAATCATTTGGTGATCTCACAACTCCATGATGAGTTGTTATATGCTCTGTACACTCTGTGACATTGACACCAGATCAATACTCTTTTTCTGGAGTGCAAAACTGGAAGCCAGTTTGTACACCTGGTTTCCAAAATCATATTTAAACCTCTGCAAAGTAGCAACATTCACTACATGATGTTTTGGCCCTCAGTCTCCATAAACAATTTTATACTGATGGTTTCTGAAGAGTATTATTTGTTTATTTCAATCTGTCATCTGGTTGGCTTAATCAGTGTTTGGCTGACCACTCTCTGAATGTCTATTTGCAGTATCAACAGCCTTCTCCAACAATGTTCTTCAAAAGAGGTTATGAGGAAGAGCTCATAACCTCTTTTGCTTCCTTTGGAGGCAAACTTTGGCAAGGAAACTGCACGTCCCACGTGCTCTGGGGACCCCAAGGGGCTTGTGGACCTTGCAGACCCCTAGTGCTTAATTGTGCCAGTGTATTTAGGCGGAAGGTATTAGCACTTACTGTTGGGGACAAGCACTTCTTTTTCACAATAAGACTTTGACCCAAAGCAAGCAAGAGAGAGACAAAAAGGGCGAAAGAAGGGAGAAGTGAAAGATAGGAAAACAGCGGCAAAAAGAGAAAGCAGGGATAGAAATCAGAGTGAGACAAAGAGACAGAAAGTGGAATCAAAACTAAGCAGCCTTGGGAGTCAGCAAACTTGGCATTTGGGGATCAAGCAGCAGGATCCATTGGGACTCTGGCAACCTGCACTTAATTTTATTATTCTTTTTTAAACAAATTTAGCACAGCTTCTCACTTACAAAAGTATGGCAGCCTCTGAGGTGAGCTAAAAAAAAAGTGGCGGGAGGGGGGGAGAAATGTACTGGCAGTTGGTAAGGCGTTGAGGACTCGATTAAATGAGAGTCTAACCATGAGGTCATCTAAATATGCAGTGAGCGTTTATATATTTTCTGGGCCCCGCTGTTCCTAATCTGGTTGCTAGGACATGCCTTTCTTAATAGGTTTCTTGAATACCGAAATCCAGCTCCACTCTGCACATTTCAATGAATGCAAACCAAGCATGGTTGTTTATTTCCTCTGGATGCCTCTTTTTTTTAGGTGGATGACAGGTGTTCAGATATAAACCAAAAAAGAGCATCTTTTATAGGAAGCCAACTGATGAGTATTGCTCAGTTAAATGTTACAATTCTGAGTTTATTTTTGCCGTGGCAGTAGCTGATTTGGATCTGTTTCAAGTGTAGCATATGCATTCCAATCTAAAATGTGTGCATTTAGGATTTTTGACAGAAAAATGTTTACTTGGCATCTTCTTAATCTGTCCTCCCCCTCTTTCTAACTCCATCTGACTTCACTAGTTCTTTCATAGTGCTGGCTGTATAATTAGACTCACTGTGGATTTCGGGCTTTTTTTGTTTAATATAAGACAACAAGAATTGACCGAGATCGATGTGGAAAGAAGTCAGGGTGTAGTTAATTTACTTTGATGTTTCTGAAATTAACAGTCCATGGTTTTTATAACTAAAAGTGAACAATACGCTTCTAACGTAAACAAAAATCTTTATGTTAAAAATAGAAGATGAGCCTCGTATCAGTGGTTAGGTTGTTGTCACTGAAAAAAATAAAATTAATAACTGAGTATGGCTCTGGCTTCAATGCGTAAAAATACTAGTATTGTGGTATAAGGTGGCACAGCAAACATGCCGTAACTAACGTCAAGTTCCATGCTTAATCCTGATATACTGCTGTTTTTCCGGTGCCAATAGCGAATGGTTGTTTTGAGCATTGCTGGTGATAATAGTTATGACATGCTGTATGTGCACCCTGAATTAACCTAGTAGAATTCAGTAGTACATTTTAGCCAGAGCCATAACTCAGGGTATGATTTAGACTTTGGTAGAGATGGAACTCCATTGTAACGGTGGCGGAGTACACTCGCCGCCAAATTGAAGATACGCCCATCTCATTTAGAACTTGAGTTCTTTGAAAGAGGAGACTACCCTCCATCTGCACCTCATTCATACAGCAAGGGTCCTCAGAGGTTTGGCCATGGGTCTGCCTGCCCTATTTAGGGTAGTTGAGCACTGCCTATCACCATCAAGTAAAACCTGGTGGTAATCTGCATTTAAAACTGCATATTGACCCCTATGGGGAGGAGGTCATTGGTCGTTTTGATATTAAAAAAGAAAATCCCAAAGCTGGATTTTCCTTTTGAAAATAAAAAAAGAAATTACAGTTTGACGTCTTGCTCTGTCATGTTGACGTAGCCCTCCGTCAAACTTTCAATGAATTTACAAGAACCGCCTTGATGGTGTTTCCTGTAAATGCAACAGATGTCCGATGGGCCAGCAGACATCTCAAAATTTGGCGGGTGGGTACTCCCTCAGTGCAACATATTACTTTACTTTATTTCCCTGACAGTGTCAATTTTCATTCCCCAATCTCAAAATCAGGCCCTCAATTTTTAAAAGTGTTTTTTGAGTGCATTTTAAGAGTTTTTTTTTAATGATACACATCATTCCTAAACCCCTACTGGATGCAGACTCCGGCTGTGTGCAGATGGCTAACATGCAGTGGGGGTTGATCAAAGGCCTCACCTGTGATCAGGCACTCTGCTCATCCCTCTGCAGGCACCAGGCCCTGCTGCCATCTCCTGTGCCTAACCCGCCACAAGTGCCCTACCTCACTACACACTCCCTTCACTGTGCATGACCTTTGCCTCTCGCCCTACTTTTTTCTCCGCTTCTTCCTGTCTAGTTCTCTGCCTAGCACCCTTTTATTCTTTTTTATTTAATCCTTTGTGAAAGGTGCAAATAGTATCCAGTTCACGTTTTTCATGAAATGGAGGCTCTACTTCAAATAGCAGCCAGCATGGTCATGTTTTGGCTCATTTATTACACCTTGTTTTCTGAATGTTTTTGCTGGTGCAGTACTTTAGTTTTCCATGTCTCTAGATCCCCTTCAACACTCCCTTTAGTCAGACTCCTTGTGTGGTGCCACAAAATTGTGTGGAAATATTTTACTATTGTGCAAAAATCACTAATCAGAATCAATTTTCAAATTTGATGATGGTGGAGAAAGTCAACAGAGCTCTTCTCCAGATAATTTTATTGGTCAAAAATGTGAAATGTGACAGAAAGGAGTTAAAAAATCACTGATTTATTTGATAAATGGCAGCGATATACAAAAGTTTTAACCCTGTCAAGCCCGCTCAACTCATTGGAAAAATGCCCATATCTCAAAAACTAGCTTATGGATTTTCACCAAACCAACAAACGCATTGTTTTACTAAGTAAAATTTTATTTTCATGCCAAGTTTGGTTCAGCAGTTTTGACTGTAGGCACAAGCGAAATTCCCTTATGGGAACTAAACTGGAAATACACATTTTTTAAACCTCTTACCTTTTTTTTTGCAAAATACTGCGTGATTTCGCAAGTCAGACCACAGCTGACGATACCCAATGACGTCCAAATGTGGTGCAGATCTGTCCATGCGGTCAAAAGTTATAGGCATTTAAATAAATGCATTTTCAATGGAAAGAGTATATATGAAGTTCATGAAATATAACTACACATTGGTGTCTGTATCTATATTAGTATGAATATTCATGAAAAACTGTTAAACTCAGGGCTATGGTTCTGGATCACACAGCAAAAAACAATGAAATTCAGCATTTATGGTTACCAAAGTACACAACACACGCCATAACTCACACCAGCTGCCATTTTATCGTCTTGATGACTCTTTTCTTTGTTTGTCTACCATTGACACATTGATGTTTTGAGCAGGCAGGCCATGCAAGTCATAACGAATATTGTGTGCATTGGTAGCCACAACTGGGAAATGTCATTGGTTGTGCTTGTGGCCCTGCAACAATGCAATGCAGGCAGTCTTGTGTGTTTCACACCTTTAACTTCCTATCTCCTACGCCCAGGTTTCAGAAACTCATTATAGTATCTTCCTATGCCTCTGCATTGTTTTATCCACCAAGCAAAAGTTATGAATCATACATGGTTTGTGAATCATTCACAAAATGGCAGTTGAAAACAACACGCAAAATGCCAGCTTGCAGGACCGTGGTCTGTTTTTGAATTTTGTATTGAGCATCTATTTTTGCTCCTGGTGTGGAAATTAGTGTTACATGACTATGGGTACCTATTAGACATCTTCTTGGCTCAAACACCTCTGAGGGTGACCCTTCCATGACAGTGGAATTTCTTTTCAGAGCCTGTGTTCAACTAATAACATTTGTAAAAAAAAATACAAAGTGCGATTGATGGGAGTAACTGAGCCCTAAACTAACAGTAACTCGTGCCCCCGCCATGCACAGTGTTGTCATCAATGATGTAATTTCAGATGCTGCAGTGAGGTTATCAATGATGTCATGGAACATGCCATAAGTGATGTAAAATGTGATGTATTTAGCAGTGCATGGTGAGGGTGTGAGTTATAGTGACTGTAAGGTACAAGTTATAATTACTTGAGATAACTATAACTGGAGGTTTTCAGTGGTTATCTTTGATTAAAACTTGCCTGTGACGAGGTCCTTCACAGAGTCCCCCACGGGCGCACACGGCTGACTATGTCATGTAACAATATAAAGGGCTTTTAAGTAAGGCAGACTTACTGGGTTTGCCAAATGGTTAGAACACCAGAGAAAAAAGCAGCATGCCTATTGGCTTTATCACAAGGTCAGCAAATCACCAAATATAAAGCATACCTATTGGCTTTGTCGAAAAATCCCCAATAACAATAGTCAAATGTATATGTTATAAATTCAAGTATTTATCTGAAGTGTGCTTCCCTCTTACCCTGACTTGAAACAAGGGTCCCTACTTGGACAAAGGTATCTACCTCTGCCAACTAGAAACTCCCATTTCTAACAACAAGGTTGCACCGTATTCTTGTAAATACGGTGCAACCCTGTGTTTCTGAAGTGGCGGAGCGCTTTGTTAAGCTAAGAAGTGAAAATGCCCCTAAGTGTTTTACCCACTTCTATCATTGGGCTATACTTGGGCTACATTTGGGTGATATTTGTGCTAAACGTGGGCTCTTTTTTCTTTGGTGGCCATCTTGGGAGACTTATTTGTTATGAAACTCCCTAATCTCATCATTTACTGCAGTACCCTCAGTAGAAAAGGCTTTCTACTTCAATTCTATCAAGATGGTGTTCAGATGTGCCACACTTTTAGCATGAATTCAAAATGTTAGCACTCTAATTGCTAATTGAAACACTGCATTAGAGCAGCTGATCACCAGGGAGTTAACTGGCAGTCTGCTGCTGGTGTTGAAAGTGCATGTTTCAGTCTGCATGTCAAAATGTTTCAATGAAATAGAAGAGGAAGATATTTGAGAAGTCACTTAAAATGTGTTCTCATTTTATTTTCTTCAGAAATAATCATAATTTCTATGACAAGTGGGGTTAACTGAAATACTGTAAAATAGAGTGGCGTATAGCGTAGTGGTGTACAGCTGAGTGGTGTACAGGTGTATGTGAAATGTAGCCGCAATGTATATTATGGTGTGCCAAGCAATGCAATACATCGAATTGTGCTGCTTCTGTTTCTCCAGATTTACCAATGAATGCAGAGTCACACATGGTGGCCTTGCATTACTTTGTAAATCTGAATTAAGTGTTGTGTTCCCCATGTGACATCATGCATGATGCAAAGGTATTCAAATACTATAATACAGCAAAGCCTTAGTTATACATTGGGCCACAGTATACCGTGGTAACTTTGAGGTATACCATGGTACATGGCGATAACAAGCCAGTATAAAATTGGGTAATGGCTGGATTTTGAAAATAAAAAGGCAGCCACATTGTTTTTACTGCACTTTGGCTGTGTTCTTTGTTAGGGCCTTAGATATAGGTAAACACAAGGTTTTGTTGTAGGCCCCTACCAGTTACCACTTTGTTGAAGTGGTACTAGTTAGGGAAATGTATTGATATTTTTAAACATATATGGTACTCCATAACATTTTTAAAAAATATATAGAAACTGATCCTTATTTTTACCTATCTATTACCACTTTACTAAAGTGGTAATAAGTAGGGAAAAACTTAAAACCCATTGCTTATCCAGTCAATCAGTCAAAATTACTTTATTCGGTTATTATTAAAATCCATAAAAGTATTAAAAAAAATACTCATCAACATTACAAGATTAAAAATAATGATTACATTAAATCATCCATAAATATAACAGCGCCGCAATTCCTAATATGCAAATATCACAAAAAAATATAAAAACATTTCATGTGCAATAGGGCAAAAAATTACATAACAGGACCCGGACACAGAAACCTGTTTCAGTTGCTACTTCCTTTTTTTCCTTGCTCTAACTGCTGCTACTAAAAAGCTCGCAATACTGAAAGTTTACCAAGGATTGCCTAGGAATTGCAGGTATAAAAGAGCTGGTCTCGCCTGCAAAAAACCTTTATTTTTTAAAACCGGCAGGATATAACGCCTGCAAATAGGTAAATAAAAGTTGCAGAATAAGACAAAATGCATAAAATCTTGCCTCGAAAAACAATCGCATGAGCATGGACCCAGGTCTTCTATCTTGGCCCAGTCTAAATGATCAGCCAGAAAAAAATGTAAATAGTTAAACCTAAATCTCGTCAAAAGAAAAGGATGTTGGGACATGGAAACAGTATCCAAGTAAGGCTCCATAAAATAGGATGCTTTTAGGAGCTGGTGGGCATGGACAGTGGGTTTCAATAATTCCAAGGCCTCTCTTTCTGATGCTGCTATGCCCTGAAATGAGGTCTTGGCCCACATAAGATCTTTTTTACATATATTTTCTGGGCTATCGAACAAGTTTGGTTGACCTAACCACTCTGACATGCTTTTCAAATGTCTCAACCATAGTATACTACTTGCCCTATCTAGAGCCATGCAATCTTGTATGATCTCTTTATTTAACACCAAATCAGGATTAGACCAGGTCGAGATCCATTTGAGAATGAGAGACATTCTAATCAGATCAGAAACATAGCCAAGACCTACCTCTTGATGAATTATATATGAGGATGTGGATTGAGGGACGGAGAGCAGGCTTCTTAGAAATTTATTTTCAACAATTTGGAGCTCTGTGCAGTTATTATAGCCCCAAATTTCAGAGCCATACTTCACTATAGCAATGCTCTTGGCCTTATAAATATTCAACAAGGCCTGCATGGGCTTGGCACTGAACCTCCGGTTGAAGTCAAGAACCGCCCCTGTTGATCTAGCCGTAGCAATTCTCTTCGCCTTCCTTTGCGCAACACATGAACACCTATTATTAAAGAGGACGCCCAGGTGCAGAAATGTGTAGACCCTAGTTAGTTTGGTCTCGCCACAAAAAAACGTTTTAGCTACCTTTGACTTTCCTCCCAGGCTCATGATATGTGCCTTTGACAGGTTAACATTTAAGTCTAATGAGCCCATGAAATTTGTGAAGGCGGTCAACAAATGCTGCAGCCCCACGGCTGTGCATGCTAAATGCAAATAAACAGTAAGAATCCACCAAAATTGGTGCTGTGTTCCCTACTGTGGTGGGGAGCACATAGTGTTTTTAAAATACCCCTCACACACCAAAAGGACCCTTGGTGTCATGCTTCATCATTGGGGTCTTCGCACCGCTCTACAGGATGCGGCGTGCTGTGATCTACGGCTACGCGGGACCACTGGTCAATGCAGACTATGCGTGGTGCATGTGAGCGTTGGGTGTGAGTATGTGGTGGGTAGTGTGAATAGGTGAATGTTAGAAAAGTACCTGGCTCGTGGGGTAGGTCAGAACTATTTTTAATGAACCCCCGGGCTGGTACTGTTAAAAAATGGTGCAGATTGAGGTGATTATGTGTAATTAAGCATATCGCCTCTTGGGTGTGTCGACATGTTTCGGAGATCAACTCCTTCTTCAGGACAGAGTGCACCACACCCCACCTTACTCATGTTTTCTTAAGTAAAAAAGTGTATTTACAAAAGAGTGGAGAAGTAGTGCTATAATATGCCTACAAATGAAATCCTTTGCCAACATGCAAACAACCCAAAAGGGAAAAAGAAGACCACAAATGTAGTGCTCCACTCCTCAAATTTGTACATGACCTGTAACAAATATATCAATGGTGTTGGGTCACTAGACATAAATATGTCATGCTGCTTGTGCAGGTGACCCTGTAAAAAAGACACAGTACAGTACAAACACACACAGAACATGAAACACACACTCGAGACCTTTAGATTCCTTGTGCCCTTAGGATATAACTTAATAGAGTGGAAAAAGAACGAGTCATTGAGGGAAAATATAGGCATACTTCTTGGTCTTGGTACAATGCCTAATGAACCTCCAAACGTTGGGGGTAGCCCTGGCCCAATGGCTCCTGTAAATAATACATATTATGACATTTGTAACTACTTACAGGTTAGTGCAGCATAATGGCCCCTTCTTTCTATGGACATTTTACTCACGAGTTACAGCAGTCGTAACCTCCTTCTTCCCCCGAACGCGGCTCCGCGGTGAATGCGGTAGAGCGTCCCAAGGGCGGTATTTATAGTAATCGACACCCTCATTTGTTAACTAAATTGGTAAATTAATTGGCGGAAGTGCCTAATAAGGGTATTCCACTGTCCGGAGATATGGCAGTTTTTTGGTTGTTCCTGAGTCGCGGGCGACTGCTGCAGTGGTAGCGTTCAGAGTGGTGCGCATGCGCGATAGTTCCATCGGACCGCACATGCGCAACTGCTTCTACCTCGGTGATCGACCGTGCATGCGCGGTAGTAGTGAGGTGTTTGCACATGCGCACGAGGGATATTTCTCTCGCGTGTCATTAGATCCTCTCATGCCAGTGGTCTAACATGAGATTACTCGCTTTATTATGGGCTGATATTAGAAAAACGAAACGGGCTGCTTTTTCATTCCACTAAAAAATTATACATTCTAGTTTATGTAAAGTTTTTCACCTTGGGTAGAATCCATGGCTACTAGGTATTTAGCAAGTTCTGGATGTATATATAGTTTTATGGGTGATTTTATAAAAAGCAGATGACAGGTACTTAAGTAACTCGAGGGTGGTATTACTTCGTATTGGACTATGGGTAGTCAATCAGGTTACTTGACCCCAGGGGATTTCATCATTGAGTCCATCAATGTGAATACCCAGACGGAACACCCAACGCTGCTCCTTCTGGAACAGACCTTTATCCGTTGGTAGTTGCTCCATTACGGTCCATTTGATGGAATTTACACAGTGTTGTGCTTCCAAAAAATGTGTTGCCATTTTAGTGGTGCTTTTTCTACACCTAATGTTTCTTTTGTGTTCATTCATACGTGTCTTGATGGCTCTGGTTGTCATTCCCACGTACTCCAATGCACAAGGACAGGTAATCATGTAAATTACATTTTTACTATTGCAGGTGGTAAGACTTTTTTGTTCCCATGTTGTTCCATTTTTGAATGTTAGGTGTCTGCTCTTGCAAGTGAGGTGGCAACTGCTGCAGTTTCCGCATGGGAAGTGTCCGTGTATCCCATGTATTGAGGGTGTCACTGGGTGGCTCTCTTTAGGGCGAGTATGGACTAATATGTCCTTGAGATTCCTCCCACGTTTGTGTGCAAACATTGGTTTTTTCAGGGTCAGTTCGCCGCAGGTCAGTATTCGCCAGTTTTTATTGATGATTTTGGTGACCTCATTCGAGTGTGTGTTGTATGTTGTCACACATACTTGTCTTTTAAGGTCATCGTCTGTTCTAGTCTTGTCTTCGAGTAGGGCATCTCGGTTGTTGTTCCTTGCCCGTTTCATTGCGGCATCAATTATACGGTCTGGGTATCGTCCATGTTGTAGTTTTGTTTTCAGATCTTTTGCTTGTGTCTTAAGCTGGGCAATGTCAGTGCAATTTCGCCTAAGGCGGAGAAATTGGCCATATGGTAAATTGGTTCGTAAGTGACGAGGATGGAAACTGTCAAACCTCAGTAAGCAGTTCCTGGCAGTTGGCTTGAAGTGGGTAGTTGTTTTCAATGTACCAGCATCTGGGTAGATGTTCAAATCTAGGAATACTAGAGACTCATTGGAGACAGAGCTGGTGAATTTTAGGAAGGCATTCTGAGAGCTAAGCCATGTCATGAAGTTGGTAACTGACTGTGTATCGCCTTCCCAGATGACAAAGACATCGTCTATGTATCTCTTCCAGACGAGTATTTTGTCTCTGAAGGGATTGTTTGAATTCAGGATCTTGTTGGTTTCCAAATGGTGGACATATAGGCCCGCTATGCTAGGAGCAAAAGTACTGCCCATGCTGGTCCCATGGCTTTGGAGGTACAGGGTGATGTTATATCTGAAGAAGTTGTGTGTGAGTGCCAGTGAAATGCACTCCGGGACCACACTTCTGGGTGTCTGATATTTCCAAGGGTTGCTAAATAGTACTTCCTCAATGATACATTGGGTTTCATCATGGGGCAGACTGGTATAGAGGCTCTCGACGTCTAGACTGAGCAGTAGTTGGGTATTAGGGTTGAAAGATATCTCCTTCAGCAGTTGGAGGACCGCTTTAGTATCCTTGAGATACGTGTCAGTGGCCTGTACAAGGGGGCGAAGGAAAGCGTCAGCAAATTTTGAAAGGGGCTCGAGGATAGAGCCGATCCCAGAGACAATAGGTCTCCCTGGGGGGTTTCCAATGTCTTTGTGTATCTTGGGGATGCTGTAGAAGTATGGTATCTTAGGTGTTTTATGGATGAGGAATTCCCCTTCTTTTTTTGTACGCCAGTCATGCGCTAGCGCCTCTTCTACCATCGCCCCGATCCTCACTCGTAATGACTCTGTTGGGTCATTTGTTAAGACTGTGTAGTTTGTCTGTCTGAGAGAAGTCTCAGACACTCTTGATCGTATGGCGTTGAAGTTTGTAGGACAATTGCTCCCCCTTTGTCTGCTGGTTTTATCGTGATTTTGTCGTTAGTTGCTAACTGCCTGATAGCTTCTTGTTCCACACTACTTGTGTTGTGGAAGGTTTTGGGTTGTGTGAGGTCTAAGGTGTTCAGCTCCCTCATCACTGCTTTTTCAAAAGTAAGAACCTCAATCGGTAACATGGCATTTAATGTGTCCGGTTTACTGGTTGGAACAAACCCAAGACCTTTGTTAAAGTACAGTATGATGGGCTTTAGTGAGAGGCCAAGGTGTGAGGTTCACCACTAAGTCGCTCCAAGTACAGCAGACTGGGACGAACTTAACAACCTTAGGAGAATACAAATCAAAACTGCCCTACATGCATTACTCATGACGGAGTACCTTAGGAATAAAATATCACCCCAAGGTCTAATAGTAAAGAATGAACCCTTTATCTTCCAAACGGATGTACAATTAAAAAAAGAGTGGTCCCTCATTTCTTGGCATTGTACGAGGGACTGGCTCGTACTCATAGTCAAGACAGCCACTAGAATCACTCAAGAACTATAGATAGACATCCAAAAAACAGAGGTCCAACTCAAAACATACGAAAAACCTAGTGTGTTAAAAAAGAGGTTGGAAGAACTAAACCAAGAAATGACCGATTTCGAACTCACCCTCAAACAGAGCAAATTTAACAAATTAAAAAAGGACAAGGAACACTTTGCTCCTGAAGAGGCATACCCCTATACTAAAAGTGGCTATGTCGCCAAAAACAACTATAGCAGGTCTGAGAGTGAGGGTTTGTAATGTGGATCATCAAGCTCTAACTCTAGTGGACAACAGAGGTTAAAACAAAAGAGGGGGGCTCTAGGCAAAATAGGCAACAATACCCAAAACAGAGAGGATGGAGGGGTTATCAACCTGCACCACCCCAATACCAGCAGTACATGTTCCCCCCACAGTTCCCTCAATTTCAATATGGTCCACCTCTACAAGGCCCAAATTACCCACAATGGAATCCTGATTACGAAGGGTCCTATTACAATGCACAGCCTTTTTTAGGGTTGCGCCCTGGACCACGGAGAGGCAGGAACAGGAAAGGCAACACTGTGGCGTGGCAAGACAAGGAACAAGAGGACCCCAGGATGAACACACAGAGCATGACAGGGACCCTCCCCAACCAGGCATCAACCTCGGTCAACAAGAGAGCCACTTAGTCGTGAACCTCACACCTTGGCCTCCCACTAAAGCCCAACATACTGTACTTAACAAAGGTCTTGGGTTTGTTCCAACCAGTAAACCGGACACATTCAAATTACATGTGGAAATGAAGGAATTTGTCCGCAAGATAAAACTGCAGGCATTCTTCCAAGACAAGGAACCACAAATGACGACTACCAATTTAGGTTTAAAACCAAAGTCCACCTTCACCCCACCAGATGCCATGTTACCGATTGAGGTTCTTACTTTTGAAAAAGCAGTGATGAGGGAGCTGAACACCTTAGACCTGACACAACCCAAAACCTTCCACAACACAAGTAGTGTGAAACAGGAAGCTATCAGGCAGTTAGCAACTAACGACAAAATCACGATAAAACCAGCAGACAAAGGGGGAGCAATTGTCCTTCAAACTTCAACGGCATACGATCAAGAGTGTCTGAGACTTCTCTCAGACAGACGTAACTACACAGTCTTAACAAATGACCCAAAAGAGTCATTACGAGTGAGGATCGGGGCGATGGTAGAAGAGGCACTAGCGCATGACTGGCTTACAAAAAAAGAAGGGGAATCCCTCATCCAAAAAACACCTAAGATACCATACTTCTACAGCATCCCCAAGATACACAAAGACATTGAAAAAACCCCAGGGAGACCTATTGTCTCAGGGATCGGCTCTATCCTCGAGCCCCTTTCAAAATTTGCTGACACTTTCCTTCGCCCTTTTGTACAGGCCACTGACACGTATCTCAAGGATACTAAAGCAGTCCTCCAACTGCTGAAGGACATATCTTTCAACCCAAATACCCAACTACTGCTCAGTCTAGACGCCGAGAGCCTCTATACCAGTCTGCCCCATGATGAAACCCAATGTATCATTGAGGGAGTACTATTTAGCAACCCTTGGAAATATCAGACACCCAAAAGTGTGGTCCTGGAGTGCATTTCACTGGCACTCACAAAAAACTTCTTCAGATATAACATCACCCTGTACCTCCAAAGCCATGGGACCAGCATGGGCAGTACTTTTGCTCCTAGCATAGCGGGCCTATATGTCCACCATTTGGAAACCAACAAGATCCTGAATTCAAACAATCCCTTCAGAGACAAAATACTCGTCTGTAAGAGATACATAGACAATGTCTTTGTCACCTGGGAAGGCGATTCACAGTCAGTTACCAACTTCATGACATGGCTTAACTCTCAGAATGCCTTCCTAAAATTCACCAGCTCTGTCTCCAATGAGTCTCTAGTATTCCTAGATTTGAACATCTACCCAGATGCTGGTACATTGAAAACGACTACCCATTTCAAGCCAACTGCCAGGACTGCTTACTGAGGTTTGACAGTTTCCATCCTTGTCACTTACGAACCAATTTACCATATGGCAATTTCTCCGCCTTAGGCGAAATTGCTCTGACATTGCCCAGTTTAAGACACAAGCAAAAGATCTGAAAACAAAACTACAACATAGACAATACCCAGACCGTATAATTGATGCCGCAATGAAACGGGCAAGGAACAACAACTGAGATGCCCTACTCGAAGACAAGACGAGAGCAGACGATGACCTTAAAAGACAAGTATGTGTGACAACATACAACACACACTCGAATGAGGTCTCCAAAATCATCAATAAAAACTGGCAAATACTGACCTGCGGCGAACTGACCCTGGAAAAACCAATGTTCGCACACAAACGTGGGAGGAATCTCAAGGACATATTAGTCCATACTCGCCCTAAAGAGAGCCACCCTGTGACACCCTCAATACATGGGATACACGGACACTTCCCATGCGCAAACTGCAGCAGTTGCCACCTCACTAGCAAGAGCAGACACCTAACATTCAAAAATGGAACAACATGGGAACAAAGAAGTCTTACCACCTGCAATAGTAAAAATGTCATTTACATGATTAACTGTCCTTGTGCATTGGAGTACGTGGGAATGACAAGCAGAGCCATCAAGACATGTATGAATGAACACAAAAGTAACATTAGGTGTAGAAAACACCACTAAAATGGCAACACATTTTTGGGAAGCACAACACTGTGTAAATGACATCAAATGGACCGTAATCGAGCAACTACCAACTGATAAAGGTCTGTTCCAGAAGGAGCAGCGTTGGGTGTTCCGTCTGGGTACTCACATTGATGGACTCAATGATGAAATCCCCTGGGGTCAAGTAACCTGATTGACTACCCATAGTCCAATACGAAGTAATACCGCCCTCGAGTTACTTAAGTACCTGTCATCTGCTTTTTATAAAATCACCCATAAAACTATATATACATCCAGGACTTGCTAAATACCTAGTAGCCATGTATTCTACCCAAGGTGAAAAACTTTACATAAACTAGAATGTATAATTTTTTAGTGGAATGAAAAAGCAGCCTGTTTCGTTTTTCTAATTGCAGCCCATAATAAAGTGAGTAATCTCATGTTAGACCACTGGCATGAGAGGATCTAATGACACGCGAGAGAAATATCCCTCGCGCGCTTGTGCAAACACCTCACTACTACCGCGCATGCACGGTCGATCACTGAGGTAGAAGCAGTTGCGCATGTGTGGTCCGATGGAACTACTGCACATGCGCACCACTCTGAACACTACCACTGCAGCAGTCGCGCGCGACTCAGGAACAACCAAAAAACGGCCATATCTCCGGACAGTGGAATACCCTTATTAGGCACTTCCGCCAATTAATTTACCAATTTAGGTAACAAACGAGGGTGGTGATTGCTATAAATACCGCCCTTGGGACGCTCTACCGCATTCACCGCGGAGCCGCGTTCGGGGGAAGAAGGAGCTTACGACTGCTGTAACTCGTGATTTAAATGTCCATAGAAAGAAGGGGCCATTATGCTGCATTAACCTGTAAGTAGTTACAAATTCCATAATATGTATTATTTACAGGAGCCATTGGGCCAGGGCTACCCCCAACGTTTGGAGTTCATGAGGCATTGTACCAAGACCAAGAAGTATGCCTATATTTTCCCTCAATGACTTGTTATTTTTCCACTCTATTAAGTTATATCCTAAGGGCACAAGGAATCTAGAGGTCTATAATGTGTGTTTCATGTTCTGTGTGTGTTTGTACTGTACTGTGTCTTTTTTACAGGGTCACCTGCACAAGCAGCATGACATATTTATGTCTAGTGACCTAACACCATTGATATATTTGTTACAGGTCACTGCACCATGTACGAATTTGAGGAGTGGAGCACTACATTTGTGGTCTTCTTTTTCCCTTTTAGGTTGTTTGCATGTTGGCAAAGGATTTCATTTGTAGGCATATTATAGCACTACTTCTCCACTCTTTTGTAAATACACTTTTTTACTTAAGAAAAAGTGAGTAAGGTGGGTTGTGGTGCACCCTGTCCTGGAGAAGGAGTTGATCTCCGAAACATGTTGACGCACCCAAGAGGCGATATGCTTAATTTCACATAATCACCTCAATCTGCACCATTTTTTAACAGTACAAGCCCGTGGGTTCATTAAAATAGTTCTGACCTACCCTACGAGCCAGGTACTTTTTTAACATTCACCTATTCACACTTCCCCACCACATACTCACACCCAACCCTCACATGCACCACGCATAGTCTGCATTGACCAGTGCTCCCGCGTAGCCGTAGGTCGCAGCACGCCGCATCCCGTAGAGGGGTGCGAAGACTCCAATGATGAAGCATGACACCAAGGGTCCTTTTGGTGTGTGAGGGGTATTTTAAAAACACTATGTGCTCCCCACCACAGTAGGGAACACATCACCAATTTTGGTGGATTCTAACTGTTTATTTACATTACCTGGGAGAACAAATCCACCTTCATCTCTCTCTCCCCCCCCTTGTTGTTTAAACGTACTTAGACAGCGCACAGCTGTGGGAGTTTTCCTCTACTACATTCTGAACACACACACAGTACACACACTCTAGAATCTCCATAACCACCACAATGGAGGATGAACATGGCCTGACCTTCGGCGAAGATGAGATAGACCGAATCCTCGCTGCAGTCAATCCCTTTGAGGGACTTAGCAATACAGACCCCGGCCCAAGTACAGCAGACTGGGACGAACTTAACAACCTTAGGAGAACACAAATCAAAACTGCCCTACATGGATTACTCATGACGGAGTACCTTAGGAATAAAATATCACCCCAAGGTCTAATAGTAAAGAATGAACCCTTTATCTTCCAAACGGATGTACAATTCAAAAAAGAGTGGTCCCTCATTTCTTGGCATTGTACGAGGGACTGGCTCGTACTCATAGTCAAGACAGCCATCAGATTCACTCAAGAACTAAAGATAGACATCCAAAAAATAGAAGTCCAACTCAAAACATACGAAAAACAAAGGGCCAGATGTAGCTCGCCAAATAGCGGTCGGTAACGGCCGATTTCGGCCGTTACCGACCAGTATTTGGGATTTGTAATGTAGGGGGCCAATGATTTACAGAATCGGTAAATTTACCGATTCGGTAAATATACAGAGTCGGTAAAATACCGAATCGGTAAATTTACCGATTCTGTAAATCAATATGTAGGTGGCACTGTAATCAGTGCCACAGGCCCTTACCGAATTGTTATTTACCATGGAATACTATTCCATGCTAAATAACGAATTCCTGTGTACATGCACATCTGTGCATGTACACCTGTGCAATGTGGCACACAGACATGCCCTAAGGGCATGTATGTGTGTCACATGGCACACAAGCCAGAAACAGGGGTGCACCAGGGTGTCAAAGTGACACCCTGTCCCCCTTGGCAATTCGGTATTTTTACCGATTTGGTAATTACCGAATCGGTATATGCCATTGAATTCTATGGGCTTCAAGGCCCATAGGAATCAATGACAAATACCGATTCTGTAATTACAGAATCGGTAAATACCGAATCCTACCGATTCGGTATTTGTCACCGAATAATTACCTACATCAGATTTACCGATTCATGAATACCGAATCGGTAAAATTCGGTATTTATGAATCGGTAAATCTGATTTACCTACATCGGGCCCCTAGTGTGTTAATAAAGAGGTTGGAAGAACTAAACCAAGAAATGACCGATTTCGAACTCACCCTCAAACAGAGCAAATTTAACAAATTAAAAAAGGACAAGGAACGCTTTGCTCCTAAAGAGGCATACCCCTATACTGAAAGTGGCTACGTCGCCAAAATCAACTATAGCGGGTCTGAGAGTGAGGGTTTGGAATGTGGATCATCAGGCTCTAACTCTAGTCGACAACAGAGGTTCAAACAAAATAGGGGGGGCTACAGGCAAAATAGGCAACAATACCCAAAACAGAGGATGGAGGGGTTATCAACCTGCACCACCCCAATACCAGCAGTATATGTGCCACCCACAGTTCCCTCAATTTCAATATGGTCCACCCCAACAAGGCCCAAATTACCCAAAATGGAATCCTGATTACGAAGGGTCCTATTACAATGCACAGCCTTTTTTAGGGATGCGCCCTGGACCACGGAGAGGCAGGAACAGGAAAGGCAACACTGTGGCGTGGCAAGACACGGAACAAGAGGACCCCAGGATGAACACACGGAGCATGACAGGGACCCTCCCCAACCAAGCATCAACCTCGGCCAACAAGAGAGCGACTTAGTGGTGAACCTCACACCTTGGCCTCTCACTAAAGCCCAACATACTGTACTTAACAAAGGTCTTGGGTTTGTTCCAACCAGTAAACCGGACACATTCAAATTACATGTGGAAATGAAGGAATTTGACCGCAAGATAAAACTGCAGGCATTCTTCCAAGACAAGGAACCCCAAATGATGACAACCAATTCAGGTTTAAAACCAAAGTCCACCTTCACCCCACCAGATGCCATGTTACCGATTGAGGGTCTTACTTTTGAAAAAGCAGTAATGAGGGAGCTGAACACCTTAGACCTCACACAACACAAAACCTTCCACAACACTAGTAGTGGGGAACAGGAAGCTATCAGGCAGTTAGCAACTAATGACAAAATCATGATAAAACCAGCAGACAAAAGGGGAGCAATTGTCCTACAAACTTCAACGGCATACGATCAAGAGTGTCTGAGACTTCTCTCAGACAGACGTAACTACACAGTCTTAACAAATGACCCAACAGAGTAATTACGAGTGAGGATCGGGGCGATGGTAGAAGAGGCGCTAGTGCATGACTGGCTTACAAAAAAAGAAGGGGAATTCCTCATCCAAAAAACACCTAAGGAACCATACTTCTACAGCATCCCCAAGATACACCAAGACATTGAAACCCCCCAGGTAGACCTATTGTCTCGGGGATCGGCTCTATCCTCGAGCCCCTTTCAAAATTTGCTGACGCTTTCCTTCGCCCCTTTGTACAGGCCACTGACACGTATCTCAAGGATACTAAAGCGGTCCTCCAACTGCTGAAGGACATATCTTTCAACCCAAATACCCAACTACTGCTCAGTCTAGACGTCGAGAGCCTCTATACCAATCTGCCCTATGACGAAACCCAATGTATCATTGAGGAAGTACTATTTAGCAACCCTTGGAAATTTCAGACACCCAGAAGTGTTGTCCTGGAGTGCATTTCAATAGCACTCACAAAAAACTTCTTCAGATATAACATCACCCTGTACCTCCAAAGCCATGGGACCAGCATGGGCAGTACTTTTGCTCCCAGCATAGCGGGCCTATATGTCCACCATTTGGAAACCAACAAGATCCTGAATTCAAACAATCCCTTCAGAGACAAAATACTCGTCTGGAAGAGATACATAGACGATGTCTTTGTCATCTGGGAAGTCGATTCCCAGTCAGTTACCAACTTCATGACATGGCTTAACTCTCAGAATGTTTCAAAATTTGAGAGAGACCCCTTGAAACCAGGGGAATAGGGCACTTTTGACAGTAGAGAGAAATCTTCCCTTGGCAAACTAATTCACGTAATACAACCAGAAAGGTTGTTGGAGCCACCCAAACTATAACCACTAGATCCCTTTGCTATCTAGTACACTCACACGACAGTAATATAGCTCATTATTTATTTTCATAGAAAAATATTCTTTACAAATAAAGTTTTTGTTAAAAACAACTCATTGCGCGCCTACAATAAAACCACATGAACAATTTCATAAAATACAGCTTTGGTACACATAAAAATAAAAAACATGATCAATTAGTATTGACATTCATTGACTAAAAACTGACAACATTTTTACACAAAAGGGGAGAGACATACAAAGACATATGTAATTTGTCATTAGATATAGCACGTTTTGAGACCTAGCATAAACAAAACCAAATCCTGGACTTGCTTAATTCTTTATCTACAGGTTAGGTTTGGTCCCTTGATCGTGCAGAAGAGGCGTCGATGCGTTTCGATGGATTCTACTAATATACTACCATCTTTGTCAAGACTAACTAATGGGTCTCTCCTGTTGTTGGGCACTGGTTGGTTGCCACTGACACAAGACTCCTGTTCACATAGCACAAGATCTTACTCTCGCAGATTTTCTACTAAAGACCGTTCATACCTTCATATTATTCTGTTTTTTCATCTTGTTGTTGTCCTTTCTTCCTAGAAGCCGCCCTTTTTTTATATAAAAAACCTTTTCTGTCGCACTTTGATTCCTTCTGTTTTATTGTACTGTGTTTATATATGGTCCATAGGTGGGTCTTCTATTTAGTTAATACCCATCCGGCTCAAGTTCAAAAATTCTCAGTTGTCGTGGATCTGCAATTTAAGGAGCCTTTTGTCGGGGGTGAGTACTGTTTGCTGGCTTGATCCTGATCTTTAAACATCAAGGTTCTCGTCTTCCACACCCAGCACTATATTCGGCAGTCCTCCATGTTATCAGCCGCGTCCCGTCAGAGACGAAAAAGATCTGACATTGCCCAGTTTAAGACACAAGCAAAAGATCTGAAAACAAAACTACAACATAGACAATACCCAGACCGTATAATTGATGCCGCAATGAAACGGGCAAGGAACAACAACCGAGATGCCCTACTCGAAGACAAGACGAGAACAGACGATGACCTTAAAAGACAAGTATGTGTGACAACATACAACACACACTCGAATGAGGTCACCAAAATCATCAATAAAAACTGGCGAATACTGACCTGCAGCGAACTGACCCTGAAAAAAACCAATGTTCGCACACAAACGTGGGAGGAATCTCAAGGACATGTTAGTCCATACTCGCCCTAAGGAGAGCCACCCAGTGACACCCTTAATACATGGGATACACGGACACTTTCCATGCGGAAACTGCAGCAGTTGCCACCTCACTAGCAAGAGCAGACACCTAACATTCAAAAATGGAACAACATGGGAACAAACAGGTCTTAAAACCTGCAATTGTAAAAATTTCATTTACATGATTACCTGTACTTGTGCATTGGAGTACGTGGGAATGACAACCAGAGCCATCAAGATACGTATGAATGAACACAAAAGTAACATTAGGTGTAGAAAAAGCACCACTAAAATAGCAACACATTTTTTGGAAGCACAACACTGTGTAAACGACATCAAATGGACCGTAATCGAGCAACTACCAACGGATAAAGGTCTGTTCCAGAAGGAGCAGCGTTGGGTGTTCCATCTGGGTACTCACATTGATGGACTCAATGATGAAATCCCCTGGGGTCAAGTAATTTGATTGACTACCCACAGTCCGATACGAAGTAATACCACCCTCGAGTTACTTAAGTACCTGTCATCTGCATTTTATAAAATCACCCATAAAACTATATATACATCCAGGACTTGCTAAATACCTTGTAGCCATGGATTCTACCCAAGGTGAAAACCTTTACATAAACCACAATGTATAATTTTTTAGTGGAACGAAAAAGCAGCCCGTTTCGTTTTTCTAATTGTAGCCCATAATAAAGTGAGTAATCTCATGTTAGACCACTGGCATGAGAGGATCTAATGACACGCGAGAGAATTATCCCTCGCGCGCTTGTGCAAACACCTCACTACTACCGCTCATGCACGGTCGATCACCGAGGTAGAAGCAGTTGCGCATGTGCGGTCCGATGGAACTACCGCGCATGCCCACCACTCTGAACGCTACCACTGCAGCAGTCGCACGCGACTCAGGAACAACCAAAAAACGCCCATATCTGCGGACAGCGGAATACCCTTATTAGGCACTTCCGCCAATTAATTTACCAATTTAGTTAACAAATAAGCATGGGCGTAAAATCCGTTCCGCTCACGGATTTTGCGGATTTTCGGTAAATTCGCAATCCGCGAACTCTCGCGAACTTGCCGAAAATTCTTAAAATCCGTGCGAAGCGGATTTTTTGCTTGGTCGCACTTGCCAACTAGAATACTATACAATTTCGCGGGAGTAAATACTTGCGAACACGTAGATGCGGCGGGCAGCGACAATCTCGCAATTGCGAGGTTGCAAAATTTGCAATTTCGCACAAGAAATCCACCAGCAGGCAGCATAAACCTTGAAAATTATGATTTTTATCAGAATAACTCCTCAGGTTGACATTTGCCTGCACTTTTTCTTTGCAAGGAGTCCATTTTGGGGGGTGGGGGTGGGAGGAAGGAAGTGCCCCACGGTCTCCAACTTCCTGTTCCTGTCCACCAGGCTCCTCCCAGTGCTTTCTTCATGTGCTGGTCACTTTGATTTGGATCTTGACCTGGAAGGATTACTTTTGTGGATGCTGCTGGATATTTGGATTTTTGCAAAACTGAAAGCACTCAGCAGGTGCAAAAGTTTAATCTTATCATTAGTAACCATTCCCTGTAGTGTTTCCTGAGGGGCCCCTTCAGAGTTCATTTGCCTACTTGCAACTATTCTATGACCTTGCTCTGACCCTCACAGCAGGCTCAGAGAATAGCTACAAGTATACAACAAAGGTCCTGTTAAAAAAATTACACTGCAACAGAAAGCAATTACAGACAAAACTGAAAGCACTCAGCAGGTGCAAAAGTTCAATCATTAGTAACCATTCCCTGTAGTGCTTCCTGAGGGGCCCCTTCAGAGTTCAGCAAATTACAGATAAGGAAGCAGGTGCCAGCCAGACTGGAAGTTTAAATTCAGTGACACATTAATCAACCCCAAATTAATTCATGTCAGTTGATGCAGGGCAGGTGTGCTTGCTTTTTTTTACCCCCATAATCTACAGTGATAAACCAACCAGAGGGTGGCAGTGATGTACCAGAGGGTGGCATGGGTGTACCAGAGGGTGGGAGTGGTGAAACAGAGGGTGCTGTGAACCTGTGATGATGAACCAGATGTAGAAACAACATAGTCGCGGCCGTTGCGAGCGGACAAGTAAGTTCGCAATTGCGAACTGGTACAGAACCCTCGCAAACTGGCAGAAATCCTTGCGAACACAAAAAAAAAAAAAATTCGCGAGAGTTCGCAGATTTTGCGGATTGCGAATCCGTAAATACGCACGTTCGCGGATTGCCAATTCGTAAAATCCGCCCATACTTATTAACAAATGAGGGTGGCGATTACTATAAATACCACCCTTGGGATGCTCTACCGCATTCACCGCGGAGCCGCGTTCGGGGGAAGAAGGAGGTTACGACTGCTGTAACTCGTGAGTAAAATGTCCATAGAAAGAAGGGGCCATTATGCTGCACTAACCTGTAAGTAGTTACAAATGTTATAATATGTATTATTTACAGGAGCTATTGGGCCAGGGCTACCCCCAACGTTTGGAGGTTCATGAGGCATTGTACCAAGACCAAGAAGTATGCCTTTATTTTCCCTCAATGACTTGTTCTTTTTCCACTCTATTAAGTTATATCCTAAGGGCACAAGGAATCTAAAGCTCTAGAGTGTGTGTTTCATGTTCTGTGTGTGTTTGTACTGTACTGTGTCTTTTTTACAGGGTCACCTGCACAAGTAGCATGACATATTTATGTCTAGTGACCCAACACCATTGATATATTTGTTACAGGTCACTGCACTATGTACGAATTTGAGGAGTGGAGCACTACATTTGTGGTCTTCTTTTTCCCTTTTAGGTTGTTTGCATATTGGCAAAGGATTTCATTTGTAGGCATATTATAGCACTACTTTTCCACTCTTTTGTAAATACACTTTTTTACTTAAGAAAACGTGAGTAAGGTGGTGTGTGGTGCACCCTCTCCTGAAGGAGTTGATCTCCGAAACATGTCGACGCACCCAAGAGGCAATGTGTTTAATTACACATAATCACCTCAATCTGCACCATTTTTTAACAGTACCAGCCCGGGGGCTCATTAAAATAGTTCTGACCTACCCCACGAGCCAGGTACTTTTTTTAAATTCCCCTATTCACACTACTCCACCATATACTCACACCCAACCCTCACATACACCACGCATAGTCTGCATTGACCAGTGCTCCCGCGTAGCCGTAGGTCGCAGCACGCCGCATCCCGTAGAGGGGTGCGAAGACCCCAATGATGAAGCATGACACCAAGGGTCCTTTTGGTGTGTGAGGAGTATTTTAAAAACACTATGTGCTCCCCACCACAGTAGGGAACACATCACCAATTTTGGTGGATTCTTACTGTTTATTTACATTACCTGGGAGAATGAATCCACCTTCATCTCTCTCCCCCCCCCTTGTTGTTTAAACGTGCTAATAATGCTGCATCATCTGCGTAAAGCAATGCTGGAATCAGTCAGTTCCTTACACGGGGAATATCCTTAGCAGCTCCAGCTAAGGCTGGTTCAAGATGGTTAATATAAAGGGTAAATAACAATGGCTCCAGGATGCAGCCTTGTCTAACTCCTCTAGTGATAGCTAAGTGATGCGTAAAATTACCCTTTTGGTCAAACCTTACTGCCGCCGTAAGGTCCCTGTGCAGGTCCACCAAAAAATATACAATATTCGTATCCATCCCCATTTCTAATAATAAATCCCAGAGTTTGGACCTATTCACCCGGTCAAACGCTTGGGAAAGGTCCATAAAGGCGAGATGTAAGGTCCCTTTCTTGGCCATTGTATTTTTACCCTATCAAAAGGTAGAGGTTAAGACACTGATCCATGGTGCCTCTGCCTTTTCTAAAACCATATAGGTGGTCTGTCAGGACACCCCGCTCGTCAATCTATCCTGTCCGTCTGCTGAGGACCACTCTCCCCAACACCTTGACGGTGGAATCGATCAGCGATATTGGCCTGTAGCACCTTGGATCCCCCCTATCGCCTTTTTTAAATACAGATACAATAATAGCTGTTGGCCATGATTTTGGCAACCCGTTTACACATACTATATTAAAATCATTTGCCAGTTAATTTGACCATAATGTAATATCTAACCTAAAAAGATCAGCTGGGACCCCATCTGGGCCCGGTGCTTTATTACAAGACATTTGGGCTATAGCCACAGCCACCTCTTGTGCAGAGAAAGATATACTATAAGCAGCAATATGGCAGGTGGGGCCTGTATTCGCCTGATCAAGTTGGTCCCCATAGATATGTTTAAAATGGGAGAACCAAAGCTCTACAGGAATATTGCACTCCACTATGTTAGTCCCCAAGTCAGAAAAGAAGGGTCTGTTAATGATCTCCCAAAATTTCGCACTATTCTTGAGCACATCCACAGTCAATAGATCATCCCAAGCCTCTTCTTTAATTTCAGATTTGCAATCACGTAGTGCCCGCTTGTTCTCAGCCCTTAGCATAGCTGTTCTATTTCTGTCGTGGGGTATTTGCTTCAGGGCGAGTAATAAGTTCCGGTGAGCAGCTGAGCAGTTACAATCAAACCACCTCTCTGCCTTTGAAACACCTTCTTTTATAGGTAGGGAGAGGGCACTATCTACCTGTTTACAAATCTTCTCAAAAGCTACAACAGTTGCCTCTCCTCCTTGGGTGCTATCTAAACAGAGAGCTATCTCTGTGCCTACAATATTTAACATGTCGGTCAAAAATATATATAGCTCCCTACGTAAAGGAGTATGTGGTACAATGGTCGCATTTTTGTGATCACAACCCTATTTATATTAGTCTAAGGGGTTGTGTAAACACCACAGAGAGGGGGAGATTAGGGCCCTTGATCCCATATTGAGAACCAGGGACCAAGGGCGGAGATTGATATGGGCCAAGGTGCTACCCATTGCTTATCCATATCTAAGGCCCTAAGTCAGAATATGACAAAGTGGCCTTAAAATAACATGGCTGCTGCAAAATTTTGTAAAAGCAGTCATAATCCAATCAGATGGAGACTTGTCATTGATATGTACCACAATAGTCCTGTGAAATTTGACGAAGTTCAGCTAAAATAAAGTAGTCACAGAAATCACTATGCTTAAATGCCTTATAACTTTAAAGAATACTTACCCTACTTACCTGCAGTACCCAAAAAGAATCATCTGTGCACCACACTGTGTAGTCCTATCAAATTTCATTTAAATCCATTTAGCCATTTTTACGCTACATCGAATACGATAGTTTATGGAAAATGCTTTTGTGGGAAAACATGTTTTTGGATCACCACCCCTTTTTTAGCTGAAAACCTTTAATGATTAACCACAAAATTTGTCATAATCACAAAATGTAGAGCATGCTATAGGTCTTATAGCGATTCAGTGGAAGGTCATTACGGAGCAAAAATCCAAGGAATTCCTATCGCTGGGAATCCTAACCATAACTACAGAGTGTCAATCAGATTTACTGCAACAACTTTCTTTTTATCAATTGTATTTGCAATGTATTTGTCTATTGGTTTACATACACATGTGACCATGAATGTGTATTTTAGTTGTTCATGTAGTAATTTTAAAACTCTACATATGCAGTCAACTTTATTTTTTGAGCTTCCTTGCTACTTTTTGCAGTATTGTGCTACATATGAAACAACAGATATCAATAGGTTTTAGCCCCATATAACCAAATACCATGTCCTCTATATAGTTGTTTGTGTAGCTCACAGCTGGGTCACTTTTCAAATGTGTTGCGCAGGAGTGCATAAGGAAGACTGTTTCTGTTTGGCCTGTTGGGGAAAGTTTTTTTTGTGAGTCAGAGAGCATGCCAAGAAAATCTATGTAGATTAAGATGTATTCTATTTGTTATGTATTTATTTATTGGTTTGCATTAGCATGTGAGCATAAATGAGTCTTTCAGTTGTTCATGTAGTAAATCTGTGGTGAATCCTTAAAAGGGAGCAAAAATAAAAGGGGATTCCAAAATGCATTTTATCACCAATGCATTGTCCATAAACTATTGTATTCGACGTAGAGTGAAAATGGCTGAATGGATTTACATGAAATTTGAGATTATGCTTTTTGCGTACTGCAGTTAAGCAGGGTAAGTTTTTTTCAAGTTATAAGGCATTTAAACTCAGTGATATTTGTCACTGCAGACAAAAACTTGAGAAACTACTGTGGCACATAGCCATAAACCTATTTAAAAATATCTAAAAGTTTATATAATTTTTCCTTATCTTTTACCAATTACATAAAGTGGTAATAGGTAGGGACCTACTACATACCTATATCTAAGGTCCTAACACTGAACACAGCCAAAGTGTGTAAAAACAATATATTTTCATTCTCTAAAAACAGCCATTACCCAGTTATATTCACTGACTTGTCATTGCCATGTACCATGGTATACTGCACAGTTATCACGGTCACGCATGGTGTCACATGGTGTTGCATGTGCAATGCAATACTCAAATCAGATTTACAAAGCAACACAAGGTCACCATGTGTGGCCCTACATTGATTGTTAAATCTGTGGAGAAACTAAAGGCAGCGCAATTCACTGTTTTGCATTACTCTGCACACCATAGTCTAAATTGTTGCTAAATTTCACATACATCTGTATGCCACGCCACTGTAGCCACCCCATCATACACTATTCTCTCTATGGCACTCCACTCTATGCCTCTCCACTGTACGAGACTCCATTCAAGGCGACTTCGCTCTACGCTATTATAATGTATGCCACACCACTGTACACCACCACAATCTATGATCTTACACTGTACACAACTCTACTCTACACCAGTCCACTCTACGCTATTACACTGTTTGCAACTCCACTCTACGTCTCTTCGGTGTACAGCACTCCACTGTATACCACTCAACTGTACGCTACTCCAACATATGCTATTCCACTATACGCCTGTCCACTGTATGCCACTTCATGCTATGCTATTCCACTGTAAGCCACTCCCATGTATGCTACTCTACTCTGTGCCACTCCAGTGTATGCCACTCAACTCTATCCCACTCCATTCTATGCTATTCCATTGATGCCCCTCCTCTGTATGCCCCTCCACTGTATGCTATTACACTTCACCCCATTTCAGTGTATGGCACTCCAGTCTCCACCACTTCACTGTACGCTACTGCATTGTATGCTACTCCACCCCACACTATTCTACTCCACAATATTGCACTCTACCCCACCCCACAATACACCGATCCAGTCTACACCACTTCACTGTAGGCCATTCCACTGTACGTTACTCCTCTCTATGTTATTCAACTTTATGCCACTCTACTGTATGGTACTCCACTCCACACCACTCCAGTGTACTCTCCTCCAATCTACAAAACTCTATTAAACTCTATACTACTGTACTAGACTCTACTCCACTGTCAAAATTTGCATCCAACTCTAAGCCTGTACACTCCATTGTACAACACTCTAATCCACTCTATGACTGCTTCCAACACTGTACAACACAGCATTCCACTCTCCTGTATGAGACAATTTATAACAGTTTCATTGACTCTACACTGTTCCAAGTCAATGTATACCACCCCACTCTACGGTAATTCACTGTACCCTACCCCACCCTATGCTACTTCATGCTTCTACACTTCACTGTACAGTATTACACTGTACGCTATTCCACTGTATGCTACTCCATTTAACAGTAATCCACTCTACACCACTCCAGTGTATGCCACGCCACTCTACTCTGCTCTATTGTATGAGACTCTCCTCCAGTCAATATAACTCTACTCTGTAAAAGTCTCGTACACTTCACAGCAATCCACTCTACTGTATGAGATGCCACTTGAATTTATTACAGTTTCCTAGACTCTACACCATACCATTTCAATGTATACACCCACTCTACGGTAATCTACTGTACTCTACTCCACCCTGCGCCACTTCACTGTACACCATTCCACTCTGCCCTATTCCACTCTATGCCACTCCACTGTGCAGTATTTCACTGTACGCTATTCCACTGTATGCTACTCCATTTCACAGTATTCCACTGTACGCCACTACAGTGTATGCCATGCCACTCTACGCTGCTACATTGTATGACACTCTCCTCCACCCAATATAACTCCACTCTAGAAAGGTCTACCACACTACAGGGCACTCTACGACATTCTAGTCCACTCTATCCTTGTGCACTCTACTGTCCAACTCTATACGCCAATCTATACCCTTACACTTCAATGTTCACTACTCTATTCCACTATACGATAAAGCACTTCACTCAACTGTATGAGACCTCACTCCAAATTATAACAGTTTATTAACTACTCTATACAACTTCATTCAACTCAAAGCCACTCTACTCTACAACACACTTTCCTCCACACTACGTTATACCACTCCATTTGACTTTACTCCATTGTACGAGACTTTACCTCACTCCACTCTACTATACAGAAATCCACTCTAAGCAGCTCCACTGTTTCACACACTACTGTATCCATGCAACTCCTCTCTACAGTACGCTACTACACTGTATGCCACTCTCTGACACTTTACTCCTGTCTATACCACTTCACTCCACCTACTCTATCACCCACCAGGTAATGTACACTTCTTCGGTGAACACCTACCAGATCTGATCACACACTGCTCACTCTCTCACATAAAAACCCATCCTAGGGGACCTCAATTTTCGCTGGAACAATGAAAGCAATACTCTACTCCAATCCTTAAAGACATCTTACTCAGTAACACTCTGGCCCAGCTTTACAAAGTTCAAACCCACAACAACAAATCTATTCTGGATGCTGTCATAGCACAGGAAGAAACACTAACTATTGACAACATCCTCCCTGTTGACTATTCGGATCATCACATCATTCTGTTCCACATCAACAATATGTTCCATCACCCAATTCTCAACAATATGTTCCACCACCCAATTCACACACATAAAACTCTTGGTGAGTGAGTAACATAAGCTAAATTCCCCTAGTTGGTCTCGAAGATAGAATGGGATCACTACTCCCCTCACATCAGATAACTTCTCAACAACCAAACTCACCACCCACTACAACTCAACGATGTCCTCCATACTGGACCAAGTAGCATATTTGAAGCTGAAAAGGGTGAGAAACACGCCCTTGATATCCTGGTTAAAAAACACCTCAACACTTAAAGAAGAAAGCTTAGAGTGGCAGATAGACTCTGATGAGAAAATCCATCCACAGCCCATCTGGACCAACTCAGGAGGGAACACAGGAATTAAACAAATACAGCTTCCTTCTTCCACAACGCTCTAGACAAGGTCAAAAACTGCCCTAAAGAACTTTTCAACATCATTAAACAACAAAATCCCAAGTCCTCCCTAAAAAACCTTCACATCTCCTAACAATATTGTTACAACTTTCACAATTTCTTCAAAGATAAAATCTCATACATGGAGCTAGCCCTTGATGATAACAACAAGACATCCAAGGGGAACCCAATTCCGGAAAGGAAGATAACAACCTCCCTTCTCACTCCATAGCCACCCTATCAAGGATCACACTTCAGGATAATAATGGGAGCAATCATATCCAAGGGCCTCACGTATCTCCTAGAAGCTTGATAGTATTCAACCCACTCTTAGATGCTAACATGTCTGTTTGCTACGTCTAAACCCTCCTCCTACCTTGTGGACCCCTTCCCAGCATCCCTTGCAAAAAAGCTTAATCATGTCCTAAACCCCCTTCTGGTCAAAGGTTATAAACAGCTCCCTGTTGACTGGAGTGATACAAGACTGCCTCAAACTCAGTCAAATCATGCGACCACTCAAAAAACTGGGTGCAGACCTGAACAACCTCAATAACTTCAGACCTGTCTCCAATCTCCCTTTGCTAGCCACAATTCTAGAGAGATGTCTTCTCTCAAACTGAACCAACACATCGACAACAACAATCTCCTGGATCCTCATCAATCAGGCTTCAAAAAAGGATGCAGTACGGATACAGCTATTCTGAACATCGTAGATGACCTCCACAACTCCCGGGATACAGACAGATGCTGCCTGCTCATACTCCTAGAACTATCAGCGGTCTTCGACGGTCCACCACAAGTTTCTCTTGGATACCTCCAAAAAAGGATTGGTCCAGAAGGGGGGTCCAACATTGGTTCACATCATTTCTACAAAACCAATCTCTACAAATAAAAATAAACAACATGACCTATGACACAGCAGCACTTTCCCAGGTTGTCCCCCCAGGTTCGGTCCTCTCACCTACACTGTTCAATATCTACATGGAGCCCCTCACAGTCAATCTCAGCCAAGCTAACTTCCCCTTCCACTTATATGAAGATGACACCCAGCTCCACATGGAACTCTACTCACTAGATGACATACTCCAGTTAAATGCCCCCCTCATAGAATTCCAACACTGGCTAGCTCTCAATCACCTAAAACTCAAACAAGATAAGACTGAAATTCTCCTCATATAAAAGTCTGAGAGGTCTCCCCAGATGCAAGAGTGGTTAGACTCCATTGAAGCTCTGTACTGGAAGCTACCCTAGCCGACTCCACCAAATCTCTAAGAATCACACTGGACCCCAAACTGACAGTAAAAGATCATATAAAGAATAGTGTGTACAGTGCCATCTAGAACCGGAAAACTCTGAACCGCTGAAAGATCTTAAATCTGCCATGTAAGCGCTGGTTTTGTCTCGACTATGGGAATGCCACCCTCACAGGCACTGTGAAATCCCACCTTGCTACCCATCAAACCACTCTCAATGGAGCAGCCAGAATGGTCACAGAAACCAAAACATACAACCACATCTTCCCTGCCTGAAATAACTGAACTGGTTTCCAATTGAAGCTCCCTTCAGCTTCAGAATTGCCTGCCTCATTCATAAACCTCTTCACAATGGAAAACCAGCTCACCTGACCTCAAAACTCAAAAAGGCAGGTCAGACAAGAAACCTAAGGAGCTCAAACACCCTACTCCTCATTCCACTGAAAGCCCACAAATAGGAATCCCAGGTACTCTCCTTCTCAAGCAATGCCCCAAAAATCTGAAACTCCATTCCTGTACGTATTATTTAGTTTAAAAAGACATCCAAAGGATTGCCTCCTCAACCAACATCTCAACTAGCAGACATCAAGCGCCCATAAAGACATCACCTTTACCCTTAGATCTCATAGTACCCCTGCTCTGCTATTTTTTCTCCATCATGCTCAATCCTTGATGTGTCCTGATTCAATTCACCTGTACAGAATTTATGCATTATTTATTGAACATTTACTGATTTAAAGTGCTCTGATACCCTTAGGTATTGCCAGCACTACATAAAACTCTTAAATAAATAAAAAACATAATAAGTACAACACTGTACTGTACTGTGTGCACTGTACAGCACTGTACTCCATTCTGCTCTACGATACTATAGTCCACTATATGAGACAGTACACAACTCTTTGCATGCTACTGCCTCTCACTTTACTTTACTCCACTCTACTCTGACACAGTGCTCCACCTCACTCCACTACTCCACTGTAAGCCACTCCAGTCTATGCCACTCTATGCCATTGTACTCTGTACCACTGTATGCCAATCCACACTACCAAACTCTGCAACAATGTACTGTACACCGCTCCACTCTTCAAAAATCAACTAGACTATATGCCTACTCTGCTGTAGTCTACCTCGCTTTCCAATACTGTACAGCACCCAACTACACTCTATTCTATAACACAGTACTCCCATTTATGACACTTTCCTCAACTGTAAGCTATGACACTCTACTCTACTGAACTCCACGCCACCATAGTCTACAACCCACAACTCCACTTTATGATACTTTACTCCACGCTACAGTACCCCATTCCAGTGTACTCCATTCCACTCAACTACACATTATTCCACCCAACGCCACTGTACTATACTCCACGTTGCACCACTGTCTGACACTGTACTCCACTGTATGTAACTCTACTCTACAACACTGTACTACACTCTATTCCACACTGACACTCTACTCCACTCTATGCCCATCTGCTTTACACCACTGTACTACACTATATGACATTCGACAACAAGGCCACTCAATGTCTTTCCTCAGTACGCGACTCCACTATATGACATGGCACTCCACTCTATGACACCCTCCTCCACTGTACACTACAACACCCCACTTGATGATACTCCACTCTGTGACACTCTACTTCACCCTATTCCACTCTAAAACTCTCTAATTCACTCTATGACAGTCTACGACACCCTACTCTAATATTCAAAAACACCATTCTACTGTACAACTCGCTGCTCCAGTCTATGATACTTAACTTCACTACATGAGACACTGTGTCACTGCACTATATAACGCTTTACTGCACTGAACAATGTACTACTACGCTCTACTCTACTCTACTCTACCCTATTCCAATCTACAATACTCCACTCTATGACAATAGACTTTACAACACTCTCCTCCACTGTACTGTATGACACTCCACATACCAACTCTCCTCTTGCATCACTGGTCTCTAAGATTTAAAAACACATTTTTATAAAAAAATGTATTAAAACCCTTGCAATTCAATTAAACAAACAAAGGCTAAAGCTTAGTTATAGTTAGAAAAACTTATTTTCCCTATACAAACCAATGTTAATGTACACAAACTTAAAAAATTCTAAAGTTAGAGTTATACCTTTCATTTGCAATTTATCCACCACCTTCAGATTATTGCAAGTAGCAGACCTTGTTGCACACTTTTCAGGTTGCTAACCAGGCAACTCTAACTGTGTCCAGGGTAGCCCACCAACATGACACAGTAGTTTCCCTGTCCACACTACTGTGGGTGGGGACGCATCTGTTTGCTCCTGTCTGGTGAGAGCATTTTTTAATCTTCTTCCAAATGGAAGCAACCATAGAAATCTGCTCTCAGCTGGTGGGAAATTTAAGAATGCTACTGACAGCTGGGAGCAGAATTCTGTTCTGTTTTCCTGCCCGCATGAGTGTGGGCAGGGAAACATCACTGATGACATCTCAAATGCCATTCACATTTAAAAAAAAATTCTATTTCCTAACTATAACATGCCTGTAACCTTTGATTTTTTCCTTGGAGTTTTTAAGGCTTTTGTAATGTTATTTGCTAACAATAACCCCCCTCTAGCCTTTGGTTTCTTTAGTGAATTTCTATGTTTTCTTATGTTATTTCCCAACTATTACATCTCTGTAACCTTTGGTTTTGTTAAGTGAATTGAAGGTTTTTTAAAAATTTTATTTCCAAACTGTAACCTGTAACATTTGAAAGTGAGCGCATGAGTGAGTTCATGAGTGTGTCAATTGGTGTGTGAGTGTCTCAGTGGGTGCGTGAGTAGGTGTGTGAGTGTCTCAGTGGGTGTTGGAGTGTCTCAGTGGGTTTATGAGTGCCTCCATGAGTGTGTGAGTCAGTCTGTGAGTGAGTGCATGAGTGTCCAAGTGGGTCTGTGAGTGGGTATGCGTCTCTCAGAGGGTCTGTGAGTGGGTACCTGAGGTTCTTAGTGGGTCTGATTGGATTCATGAGTCTCTGAGTGGGTCTGTGAGTGTGTGTATGAGTGTCTCAGTGGATCTGGGACTGAGTGAATGATCCTCTTAGTAGGTCTGTGAGTGGGTGTGTGAGTTTTTGAGTCGATCTGTCAGTGGATAAATAAGTGCCTCAGTGGGTCTGTGAGTGAGTACATGATGAATCTCTGAGTGGGTCTGTAAGTGAGCGCATGAGTCTCTGAGTGGGTCTGTGAGTATGTGCATGAGTCTCTTAGTGGGTATATGAGTATCTCAGTGGGTCTGTGAGTGGGTGTATCTGTGTGTGAGTAGGTCTATGAGTGGATGCATGAGTCTCTGAGAGGGTCTCTAAGTAGGTATATGAGTATCTCAGTGGGTCTGTGAGTGGGTGTGTGAGTCTCTCAGTGGGTCTGTGAGTGGGTGGGTGATTATCTGAGAGTCCTCTGTTTTCCCCCTTCTGCTCTGTTTTGCCTTTTCTGCTCATTTTTCTGCCCAATGTTTTTCCTTCTCCGTTAATTTTTCTGATTTCTGTTTGGCATTTTCTGCTCATTTTTCAGCCCTCTGTTTTGCCTTTTTTTGCTCATTTTTCTGCCCTCAGTTTTGCCTTTTCTGCTTGTTTTTCTGCCCTCTTTTTTGCTTTCTTTTGCAATGTGGGATGGGGGTTGCGTGGCCCGCTCCCCGGGCTGACTTCAGCCCCAAGAACCCCATCCCCAGGGCTCAGCCGCGTCTCCTTGGATACCCTGAAGCCCACCTAGGTTCCTAAGGTGCTATGATGGGGGCCGTGGGGGACACATAAGTCTCCAGCAGTCCCAGTGGGTTCCCTGGCTCCTGCAGGAGCCGGCATTGCTCCTGTATGCCGGGAGCTACTAAATATGTTGCTCCCTATGTGCAGGAGCAACCACGTCATCTGTTTCCCTACCCGCATGACAGTGGGCAGAGAAACAGATGAAAACTCTGCTTACAGCAAACAGGAGCAGTTGGACAGCTCCCACTTTTTGGAAGCAGAGTTATGTTTGCTCTTGCTTGGTGGGATCTGTCACAGTTCCCTGGGGGGTGGCAGTCTCCAGGGACAATAATGGCCCCCAGAGGGGGCGGTGCAACTCCCTTCCCATTATTTAATAGGTATTTTCCCCGGGGAGGTGGTGTCTCCTGGAGCTCCCTTCAGCCCGTAGAGAGAGGTTCACACTGCCCCCTATATTACAATAATAAAGCCCTGGGAGGTGGTGGACCCAGAGGCTCAAAAGAGCCATAAGAGGGGAGACCTGTTTGCCTCCTCTTTTTTTAACCACATATCCCCGGGACCGGGACACCTGGGGGTTATTTTATAAACAAGTGCGAGAGAACACGCTTTTTTTTCTCTGCCAAATTCATGTAACCATCACGATTTCTGGCAGAAATGTTTTGAAAAATTGCCTTTTTGTCCTGGTGGTGTCCCACGGGGACCCCAGGATCAAGGCTAGATGTTCAGGGTATTTCTACCCTTCCTCTTTTTCTTTTTTTAGACTGTTTTTTTAGACTTGACTGAAGTGGATCTGTCAGTGGGTACGTGAGTGTCTGAGTGGGTCTGTGAGTGGGTGCCTGAGTCACTGAGTGGGTCTGTGAGTGGGTGTATGTGTATCTGAGTGGGCGCATGAGTGTAACATGGGTATGTGAGGGGATGTGTTAGTCTGTGAGTGAGTCTGTGAGTGGCAGTGTTTGTTTGAGTGGATCTGTCAGTGGATACATTATTGGCTGACCAGGTCTGTGAGTGAGTACATGAATCTCTGAGTGGGTCTGTGAGTGTGTGCATGAGTCTGAGTGGGTCTGTGAGTGAGTGCATGAGTCCTTGAGTGGGTCTGTGAGTGGATGCATGAGTATCTCAGTGGGTCTGTGAGTGGGTGCATCAGTGTCTGAGTGGGTGTATGAGTCTCTCAGTGGGTCTGTGAGTGGGTGCATGAGTCTCTGCCTGGGGCTGTGAGTGGATGTGTGAGTATCTGAGTGCCCTTTGCTCTCTTCTGCTCTGTTTTGCCTTTTCTGCTTGTTTTACTGCCCACTGTTTTACATTTTCTGTTCATTTTTCGGATTTCTGTTTGACCTTTTCTTCTATCTGTTTTGCCTTTTTCTGTGCTCTGTTTTGCCTTTTCTGCTTGTTTTTCTGCCTCATTTTCTGCTCTCTTTTGCAATACTCCGGTTTGGGCCCCGCAGACCCAATCTCCCAGGAGCCAGCCACCTCTCATTGGGTGCCCTGGAGCCCACCCAATAAAATGATGGATTTAGGCCCAGTTCCCTGTACTAGGGTGAATGTATGACATTGTTCTGCATTCTGTCCATCAATTGTTATTTTTGCATTTGTCATCCTGAGTGAGACAGGTATGCCCAGACGTGGGTCCCATGCTCTCCATGCCACTGAAGTCAAGCTAGCCTGGCTGATGACGGGTGAAACACCAAAACTGGTCTTAGGATGCTTGTTTCCAGTCCAGGAAGAATGGGGCCTAGCAGTTTGGACTAGACTGTTACCTTTGGGAGCAGGGTCAAGACTGATTTGTGTTTGGCTGGGTTCAAACTGGAATGGCATGGGGAGCAAATAATTATGGATTTTGGCCCAGATGTCTGTACTGGGATGAATATATGACATTGTTCTGCATGCTGTCCATCAATTGTTCTTTTTGCCAGAGCCCAATCAATGCACCCAGTGTGCTATGATCGGGCCCGTGGGGGGGTGCCTAAAGTATGCCACAGTCTCAGTCAGCTCCCTGCCTTCTGCAGGAGCCAGTATTCGTACTGAATGCAGGAAGCTGATAAATATGCAGCTCCCTACATGCTGGACCAATTGTTTCCTTGCCCACATGACAGTGGCCTGGGAAACAGATGAAAACTTTGCTGCCAGCAAACTGGAGCAGTTTGACAGCTTCCGCTTTTTGGAATCAGAGTTATGTTTGCTCTCGCTTGGCAGAAAATGGTCCCCTTTTCATGGGGTCACTGTCCCCAGGGCCGTTAATGGCCCCAGGAGGGGGGGCTGTGCTGCCCACATTCCTGTTCTTTAATAAGTATTTTGCCCCGGGGAGGTGGTGAATCCCGAGACTTCCTTCAGTCCATAGAGAGGGGTCCGCACTGTCCCCCTCCATTACAATAATAAAGCCCAGGAGGTGGCAGAAATCGGTGGGAACTTGTGCACCTCTTCCTTTTTACCATATGCCTCTGGGACCTGACCCATCTGGGGGATATATTGTAAACAAGTGTGAGAGACCAGGCTTTTTTTTCCTGCCAAATTCATGAACCCATCTCAATTTTTGGCAGAAAGATTAGAAACATGCTTTTGTGTCCTGGTGGGGCTCCCAGTAGACCCCAGGACCAGGGCTAGAGGGTCAGGGTATTCCTTCCCTTCCCCCTTCCTTTTCTTGACCAGTTTATTTGAGACTCAGCTTAAGCTGAGTCCCGAGATGGCTACCAACACTTCCTGGCTGAAGTGTTGGCAGCCAATCAGATATCAGCACAGGTACTGTTGTATCCTCAGAGGACGCACAACCCTAAATATACAAATTTGGTTTTCGTTTCATTTATTGGAAACTACTGAATGGATTTATGCCAAATAGCAAAAAAGCGTGCTTTATGAATCAAGATGTACCTTTCTACCACATTTGATGTAATTCCGTCCAGCAGTTCGAGCTGTAGTTGTGTTCAAAATCCCTATGGGAATTAACATGAGAAACACACTGTTTTTACCCCATTTTTCTAGGCCCCACTTGACAGATCACCCCTAAACTTCCCACACAACTAGAAGGACTGGTACACTTATAGATAGCCACGTGTTTGACAGATCTGCACAATATTTAAGTTACTTCACCTCAGCTCCTTCATTTAAAGTTTCACCCTGATCTGTAAATCGGGCTCAAGAAAAAAACAGGGTCCAAAAGTTTGCTTTCCCATGTTAGTTCCTACAGAAAACTTTGCATTCTGAAGCAGTAAAAATGGCTGAACGGAATGATGCCAAATTTGGCAAAAAGATAGAAACATACACATAAATCATGTTTTTGTGATTTGATGTAATCCCATTCAGCCATTTCACAGACATTTGCATTTAAAGAGGCTTTTGGGTTAGGCATGAAGAGTTTGAAAAGTTAGGTATATCTGAACAGGTGGTCCTGGGTGAGACCCATGGTACTGAACATTTGAAAATGAGGGCCTCTGATTGGCCAAGGGAGCTTTGTCTCCCATCTGCCATATTTGGTACCATGGTACTAGTCCTGGTCTTATAGTCCTGAGCAATCTAATTGTCTAACCACAACTTTAAAGATAATGTTCCACCCGCCTTGACAGGACTCAGGGACTCAAGGGTAATGTGGAGCACATTAGGAACACTCAGATCCCAAGGCACTTGCTTGAAGATTCAGGGGGACCCAGAGTGACCCCCTCCTATAGGTGAAAATGTAAAGAAACAATTTCAGGCCATGTGTACAATGGTACCCTCACTAAACACAGTGCAACCTTCCTATGTTGTACTACTGCAGAAGCCACTGCAGAAGCTTTACCACATGGCACTGTGACACTGTGCAAGCTTCCTCAGGTGATGATAATAATGATGTCATATGAGATGTCATCAGTGATCGCACTAATCTCATTGAACATGTTTTGATGGATGTAATGTGTAAGGTCAATAGGCAGTGCATGGCAAGGGAGCAAGTTATAGTTAGCTCAGTCAAGTATAGCTGGTGAATTTCATAGGTTTTTTAGTATTTAAACCATAGTTCTTATTTCATCTCCTCATCTACTTATGATGTCACTCTAACCTTTGTTTCTATAAGTGAATATATATGTGTCTGTGTGAGTGTTGCTGTATATATATGTGTTTGTGTGTGTGTGTGTGTGTACAATGTAATACAAATTAAACGTATTTCATTGTATCAATCAAGTAGTATGCTAATGCACTAATTGGAAATTGGAGATGAATTGGTAAAATCCTTATTTAGACAACTGTGATGATGACAATTCCAAGGCTCAGGTTGACCTGCAGATGGGAATTCTAAATATGGGAATTCTGTGGCATTTCCTTCCCCTAATTAGAAACACTGCTAATCTACATCCCTGCTCCAAGTCTTTACATGCACCTGACAAATAGTAAAGTATTTATAAAGTCCTGTCTGACACACCCAATTACTCCAGCAACCATACCCCAACCTCTGTTCCCCTAAAATGATCCACACATTTTGAAAACATCCACGACAAATCTCTAGTAACCATGCCCATGCCAAGCTTTAGAAACTAACAACAATTCCTCCCAACCTAAGTGACCTGTTTATATGCTAACTACTATAGGCCTTTCCCATTAATCAGTATGCCTTAAGAAGTGGCTAGGAAGGGCTCTTCTCACAGCAATAACATTGCAGTAATGCAATTTATGTCACTTTCTTGGCATGGTGATTTAGAAAAGTGCTGGCAAAATAAACCTATAAATTACAAATGTTACAATTGGTCTGGTAGTGGTCATTTCAGTTTCCAGGAACTTGTGACATTCATTCTCGGTCCATAATATCTTTTTTGATGATATGCGTAGTCATATGTTTTTGCTCCAGGGACTTTAGCTTGCAAGTCTCCTACAATGATTTTAATGTTTGGTTTTACTTCTTACCATTCTAGAAAGACTGTTTATTGTTTGTCATATTTCATATTTCCCCCTACATTTCGGAAGCCCTGTTTTTGCTGTGCTTTCTTTCTTCCTGGCAAGTGAATATTGGAAGTGTAGGTGTGACGTCTTTGGAACACTCATCCAAATACTGGTGCTTTAACAACCAAGCCTCATACCAACAACTACATAGGATTATTGTGCCTTAATCAGATCTACCACCAATATTGATTGCTGATCTCCTCAATATTCAATTAATATTTAAAACAGCTTTGATTCATTTAAGATGGCATCTTAACTAACAAAATACACTACACTTGGTAAAAGAAAAAAATATGTGTGGAATGCTTGCATCAATCTCAACCACTGTTAATCACATGAAGCATCATTCCAGTCGATATTTTTTGTCCAGTATGGCATTCCAGACAGAGACCATCACACACATGCAGCCACGTGCACCAGACATGATCCTGCCTGCACTAATAGGAGGTGGCAGAGTGGGCTAAAGAACGGTGATGCTGGGGTGGCAGAGTGGGCTAAAGAACGGTAATGGATTAAACCCAGATCTGTTTACTGGGTGTGAGTGTTTGATTGGTTCAGATGCTCCGTCCATCACCACCCCCTTTTGTACCGTTTTGTTCGCCATAACTTGGCAGGGTATGCTCAGACGTGAGTCCCTTGCTCACTTTGCCACTGGATTCAAGCAAGCCTGGCTGAAGACGGCTGAAATGCCAGAAACCGGTCCTAGGAAGCCTGTTTCCGGTCCAGGGAAAGCATGGCTTGGCATTTCGGGCTGGACTATTCCCATGAGGCACAGTGTCAGACTGATTTGCATATGGCCATGTCTGAACTGGGGTGGCAGAGTGGGCTAAAGAACGGTGATGGATTAAACCCAGATCTGTTGACTGGGTGTGAGTGTTTGATTGGTTCAGATGGTCCGTCCATCACCACCCCCTTTTGTACCGCTTTGTTCGCCATAAGTTGGCAGGGTATGCTCAGATGTGAGTCCCTTGCTCACTTTGACACTGGATTCAAGCAAGCCTGGCTGAAGACGGCTGAAATGCCAGAAACCAGTCCTAGGAAGCCTGTTTCCGGTCCAGGGAAGGCATGGCTTGGCATTTCGGGCTGGACTATTCCCATGAGGCATAGGGTCAGACTGATTTGCAAATGGCCATGTCTGAACTGGGGTGGCAGAGTGGGCTAAAGAACGGTGATGGATTAAACCCAGATCTGTTGACTGGGTGTGAGTGTTTGATTGGTTCAGATGCTCCGTCCATCACCACCCCCTTTTGTACCGCTTTGTTCGCCATAACTTGGCAGGGTATGCTCAGACGTGAGTCCCTTGCTCACCTTGCCACTGGATTCAAGCAAGCCTGGCTGAAGATGGCTGAAATGCCAGAAACCGGTCCTAGGAAGCTCATTTCCGGTCCAGGGAAGGCATGGCTTGGCAGTTCGGGCTGGACTGTTCCCATGAGTTACAGGGTCAGACTGATTTGCATATGGCCATGTCTGAACTGGGGCGGCAGAGTGGGCTAAAGAACGGTGATGGATTAAACCCAGATCTGTCGACTGGGTGTGAGCGTTTGATTGGTTCAGATGCTCCGTCCATCACCACCCCCTTTTGTACCGCTTTGTTCGCCATAAGTTGGCAGGGTATGCTCAGACATGAGTCCCTTGCTCACTTTGCCACTGGATTCAAGCAAGACTGGCCGAAGACGGCTGAAATGCCAGAAACCAGTCCTAGGAAGCTTGTTTCTGGTCCAGGGAAGGCATGGCTTGGCATTTCGGGCTGGACTGTTCCCAAGAGGCACAGGGTCAGACTGATTTGCATATGGCCATGTCTGAACTGGGGTGGCAGAGTGGGCTAAAGAATGGTGATGGATTAAACCCAGATCTGTTGACTGGGTATGAGTGTTTGATTGGTTCAGATGCTCCATCCATCACCACTCCCTTTTGTACCACTAATAGGAGCAGCACAACTAAAAAGTCTACACCAAGGCTCTTCTAGACACATACACAACTAAGCCCCCATACTGGCTTTAGCATATTTAGGCGTTATCAGTGAGAAGCAGCTTGACTCCTCTGAAACAATGAACACGGGGCTCATATCGGCGCATACCTGCGGCACTTAGAAAACCAAATAGTGATGAGTGGAATACTTTAATTAAACCTGGTCTGGGATTCCTTGTGTTTCGGTCCAGAAAGAATAGGGGGTCATAACATCAAGACAATTATCGCCGATTTAGCGGCCATTTTCGGCCGTAAAGCGGCTATAATCCTAACGCTGTATGAACAAGGGCACGCTAACAGGCTTTAGCGTGACTTACCTTGTGTCACCGAACATTTCACTAATGCCTTGCATCTTATCGCTAATGAGATGCAAGGTAGGCGTTCCTGACATTCACTACATGGCAAAACATCGATATTGTGGCTTCGCGCTATCAACAAGGATGCCCCATGTCCATGTCGCGACTGTGAAAGTCGTGCAAAGACCCAATTAACGCTGGTTTCTAACGCCAGGTTAATTACTGACTTACCGATATTGCCCTATGGGGTGGGGATTGTCATGCTGAATCCACCATGGCATATCATCAAGGAATTCCCTATCGCTGATATGTTATCACTGGATAAACAGCGATATTGCAGCATTTTGCCGCTATCTCTGGATATTTTATGCTTTGGAGATAGCAATTGATGATAACGCACTATCTCAGCGATAATATCCAAAGATAGTGGGCGATAACTTCAATCGCGCTAAGCGTGCTTAGAGATATTTATCAGGCCTTGTAGATAACCCCCTAAGTCTGCCAGTTCAGGATGCACTATTCCCAATGGAGCAGGACCAAGGCTGCATTGTACATAGCTGATCTCTGTCTGAGGTTGCATAGTGAGCAAACAGTATTGTTCAATTAGGTATCTCTAGTCTGCTTTGATACTGTACTACATAGAAATGTTAAGACTCCACCACACATCTAAGACAACAATGCAATAAATATTATACAGACTTTTATTTAGTGGTAAATACAAACTTCCTGGCTCTTGCCCTTTCTGTTTCTTCAACATAGCTAGAGCCTTTATTACAAAATGGGAAACACTTCTTTCTTGTAGGAAATGTGCACACATGAATGGATATGACTCTGGGAAGTAAACTAACAACTCGATTATTATATTTACTGCAGCAAATGCTCATTTGTATGAGCTCTGTATTTGTACTTACTTTATAGTAGTATCCATATTTTGAGAGTACACAATATAAAAGCTAAGTATGGCATTTTTAAAAACCCCACCCAAATTTCTGTACAACCTGCCGGACTTCTCTCTCATGATTATCGGTAATCTATAGTTGAGACACTTAGGGAACCCTATATGGTGAGATTCATGTTCCCAAAACTCTCATCAGGTGAATTTGTATTCTGAGTATTAATCTAGGACTTGCCTTCAGTACCTAGTGGACAATTTCATGTGGTTTCATAAAAGACAACCATGGTTTACACAATGGTCTTTCATAGATGCTGCTGTAATAATAATGAACTGGTAGCACAATATTCACCAGATGGTCTGACAATGTTTTTGGTGACTGCTAATCCATGCTCATGGCATTTCAACTGGTGGAGCCAGCAACAGCTCTGCCACAGAGAAGGTGCTCTGCTCATTTATCGAAGTACATTGGAAGAATACACAAGTGGACAATCTGAGACCCATCATTGCATGTGTGCCCTGTTCCCACCCTTCTCTATGACAGGCCCCCAGTCCTTGCCCATAATGTCTGTCCCCTAGAGAGAATGGCACCTCCATCCCTCTGTCATGTATCATGTCTTGGCAAAGTAGCAAGCAGCCACAAAACCTATGCTGATGGTGCTTTACATTTTCAAAAAATCAGGAGAGGAGAGAAGCATGTGAGATAAAACATATTACACACCCTCCAGTACTTGGTGAGGCAAAATGTGTCAGTACTAAATGATTCTGAAAAGGATATAATTAACTCCATTTGGGCATTATTCATATGGTCCTCTCCAATTTCATGAGATATGTTGCACAACCTATTTCAGTCTCCCTAATTGACTCTGTAATTCTGCACTCTTAATAGATGAGAATATCTCCCTAGGATAACATTGTCAATGAGTTACAAAGAATATGATGTTCAATTAACAAAAACTGAACATTCGCACTCCAAACCTTCTTCGTGACCAGAAAGACTCCCTTCCTGATCCCTTTACACTACTCTGTTACAATGAGCTCTGATTTATAATGCTCCATAGAATGACAGCTCTCCCAGAATAAAAGGATCCATTTCATTATGAATCTCAGAGGACCGTGTCACCATTCTCTACGTCGCAAGCTAAACTTGTAGTGTAGTTCCTATATCCCTGATAGGCTCTGCGCATTGGAATAATATACACTATAGTTTTGACACAGGACTAAGGTCAGTATGTCTCTATCGAGTACATTAAACTTACTTACTTGTGGGTACCAGTTAACTCAGAGGTCTCTAGAAACTTCTCGACTGAACAAGAAGGGATTCGTTTCTGACAACCGCATAAACATGACAACTTTGTTTCCCGTAGAGTTGGAACAGTATCTTCAGAGTCGCTGAAACAATAGATAACCGTTTCACTCAGTCAATCGTGCATGCTTCGTTTCTACAGAGTTGAACAGAAATAGAGAGACGGCATTTCAATAAAAAGGGTTTATTGAACAGTCTTATTTCTCAAGCAAGAGATATGAACTGCTCAATCGTAAGACAGAATGCGAAGTATAAAATGTACAGCATTAGCAGTAGAACTAAATAGTACTGCAATAGCATGGTCTGTAGCTATGACATATATTCATAAAAATACATACATAAATAACACAGGCTAAAATACTCATTTGGTGCTTCTAAAAAAATCCTACCCCAGAGTACATAACCTAAGTGCAGTATGACGGAAGAAGTAGGTGCTGTCTTAGTCTGGTTTAGTTATGCCAAAAGTTACCAAAAGTTTCTCCAGGTTCTAATCAGCTCCATACCTTAAAATGAGAGAGGTTGGTATCTCTTTCCGGGACTAGTTCTCTAACACCCCGCAAGGGGAGTCAGAAACACTGGAGCTTGATTCTCTGTGAGGAGGATGACAGCGTCCGGTCAGTGTGTCAGTTGGGGACTTGACTTCCTTCTGGACTTGCAGTGGCGACCCGTGTCGTGCAAGTAGGTTGTCGAACCGCACCGTGCTTTGCCATAGCAAGTGAAGGCATATTTATACCTTGAAGGTGTTTAGGAACGCCAGTATTGACGTAAATGTTGGGCATGAGAATGTCATGAATGAACCCCTAAGGAATAGATGTTCATGCATAATAAATGAGTTCTTGGAGAATTCAATATCCAAGCAAGAGGAAGTCCTAAAGGCTTAAGAGTCTGGCTTTCCAAGAACTCGTTGTGACGAAGAGGATCAGAAATAGTTGACAATGCCTGTATTTGGTTAGAATGAGCAATGCCTAAATAAGGACTGGATTTCTATGCCTAAATTAGGGCAATGTGAATTATATCTATATAAGGGCATAAATCAGGAAATTTAGATACAATATCTAAATCAACACACAACAAACTAACTGACAAATTCAAGATTGTGTGCACTCTTTAAAGATTGCGTGAGTCAAGGTCCAACTTGTGTCAGGAGAGTGTTTAAGGAAACCATCAATAACAAAGCACTGAAATACTCTGTTACACACTTTTGTAGAGTTTGAATGTAAAAGAACCAATGGTAGATGCAGAACAGTAACCTTTTCAGGCATGCTGATATAATATGTCTTCTGTAGGAACTTCAAATAATTCTGTGCTGCAGCAATTTCTAATTGATAGAAAGCTTTGGAATTAGTCCTGATGGGATTTCTACTCAGCTGTCTCTCTTTTCTCACTTGGATACACAATTATGCAGTAACATTTTAGATTGATGGGTCCACTTCTAGTGCAATGGACAGTAAAGGTGCCCTGAAATGTGTATCTGTAGGATGTAGCATTATTGTAAAGAAATAGTATCATACTATGTATACCCTGGTATCATACCACAACCTATCCGCCAGAGTACCTATGTATCTCACCAAACTGTTGTACCAGTAAGCACCTTCTAAGAAGAACAGTGAAACTATCCATGGCATATGCAGGATTAGGCAGAGGTTGATAATTAACTGGATAAATGAATGCTAACTGTAAAGAGAGAAATTGTTAGGGCTGGTACGTTTACTAAATTAAAGATGCATGGGTCAGAATTTCTGAGCTAGTCTATTTCCTGGTATGTTCCCAACAGAAACCTAGATCAACTGGATCCTATAAAGTTACCACCTTCAGATTCAATAAAACTAAATGGGTGGAAGTAGCTTCATTGTGGGAGCAACCAAACAGTGGCATCTCCTACCGAACACATAAGATTGGCACCCTCTCTACAGGTTTTCAGAAACCTTCTAAAAACCAAGCTTTTTACCCTTTAGCCCTCTATCTGTTTTACATTTGCTCTCTGTTAAGCTAGCACCAAGACACCCCAGGGTATACGTAGCACTCTACAAAAGTTTTAACATAACATAGCATACTATAGTGTGCAGGCATGCCCTATTCATCGGGAGATTAAGGGCCAGATTTAGATCTCATGAATGGGTTACTCTGTCACAATGGTGACAGATATCTCATCTTACGAAATATAAATCCCATTATGTCCTGTGGGATTTATATTTCGGCGGATAGAATATCAATCACCACTGTGACAGAGTTTCCCGTCAGCCAAAATCTAAATTAGGCACTTAGGGCTAGATGTAGGTAAATAGGTTTTACCGATTCTAAAATATCGAATTTTACCGATTCGGTATTTTAATATCGGTAAATCCTATGTAGGTAATTATTCGGTAAAAATTACCGAATTGTCATGATTCGGTATTTACCGATTCGGTAATTGTCATTCAATTGAATGTCAATTACTGAATCGGAAAATACCGATTTGGTAAAATAGGGAAATAGTCAAGGGTGGCAGGGTGTCACTTTGATACCCTGTTGCACCCCTGAATAGTGCTGGTGTGCACATGTGGCATACATACATGCCCTAAGGCCATGTATGTCTGTCACATGGCACAGGTGTAAATGCACATATTTGCATTTACACAGGAATTCCTTATTTACCACCAACCAATAGTTGGTGGTAAATAACGAATCCTTAAAGCACAAAAGCACTCTTTAAAGTGCTTCCTACATCTGTAAATGATGATTCGGTAAATACCGAATCCGAATCGGTAAATATACCACCTACATAGGAAAAGGCTATTACCGGTCGGTAACGGCCGATTTCGGCCGTTACTGACCGGTAAAAGCCTACCTACATCTGGCCCTAAGTCACATATGTGCACCATCTATGGCTTGGACCTCCAGTGCTTGGTCGGGTAAGGCAGACAAGAAGTTTCAATTCTCACAGGACATGTTTCTGACCCTGTCTGCATTGCAGTAGCCATGCACAAAAGTGGTTGTGCACAAATGCACAGCTTGTGCCTAGAGACCTGTATTTTGTGTTGTAGGCTGACAGCTTTGCCTCATGCCTCTATATCTCACCTCACTTTGGAATACTTTACACTTGTAGGATGTTACCTTAGCAAGAGGGCATCATCTTTATACTAGATACATGTTTATGTTGCTGTTTACATTGGAAATATTGTTTTGACCCTCTCCCTTACATGAGGGTGCATGGCCTATCTGCATTGGTCTAGTGGCTATTCTTAACAATGCTGTAAGTATATAGGCTACTAGTTGGCTAGAATGTGAGAAGCCCTAAATCTTGCCAAGTTAAACAATTTCAATAATTTAAACCTGGAGCCAAACACTGGTACGACTCCTTCGCCGCAGCCGCAGCCGAACATCTCCACTTCCAGATTCACACCGACCCTCAGAGGCACCCTCGTCTACAGACCCCCGGGACCACGCACACAATTCAGCGAAGACATCACAGACTTCATCAGCTTGCACGCCCTCCCCTCCACTGACTACATCCTCCTCGGGGACCTCAACTTCCACCTGGAGAACAACAAGGACCGCAACACCACCGCCCTGCTGGAAAACCTCGCCAACCTCGGACTCAAGCAACTGGTCAACACCCCCACCCACTACGCCGGCCACACGCTTGATCCCGTCTTCTCTTCCAGCAAGTACATCACCTTCAGCCACGCCACCGGACTCCACTGGACCGACCACAGCTGCGTCCACTTCAGCTTCAAAAGATCCACGACCCACCACCACCCGCAACAGGTACCTCACAGGAATTGGAGCAAGATCACCGCAGACCAGCTCACCACCTCCCTCAGCCAGAGCCCACCCGCCAACACAACGGACCCCAACGAAGCAGCCCGCAACTTCACACAGTGGCTGACCGCCTGCGCCGACAACCTCGCGCCACTAAAGAACCCTCCCAGCAGACCCAGAAGCAAGAAGGCATCCTGGTTCACCGACGACCTCAAGGACTCCAAGAAGACCTGCCGCACCCTCAAGAAAGCCTGGCTCCTCGACCGGACCACCTACAACATGACCGCCCTCAAACACGCTACCCGCAAGCACCACCAGCTCATCCGCACCACCAAGAAGAAATCCCTGAAGGAACGACTGGACAACAACGCCCACGACAGCAAAGAGCTCTTCACTATCGTCAAGGAGTTCTCCAACCCCAGCACCGGCACCAACGACATCACTCCGTCACAAGACCTCTGCGACTCCCTTGCCTCGTTCTTCCACCGCAAGATCGCCGACATCCACAACAGCTTCGGCGCCTCACCCACGCACCCAACCGGTGAACCAACGCCCCCCACCGCCACCCTTCGCACCTGGACCACGGTGACCACCGAAGACACAGCCCGCACGATGAACACCATCCACTCCGGATCACCGACCGACCCCTGCCCACACCACGTCTTCAACAAGGCCGACTCCACCATCGCACCCCAACTACGGAACATCATCAACGCCTCCTTCAACACCGCCACCTTCCTGGAGAGCTGGAAGCACGCCGAGATCAGCGCCCTCCTGAAGAAACCTACAGTGGACCCCACCGATCTCAAAAACTTCCGCCCCATCTCGCTCCTCCCTTTTCCTGCTAAAGTCATCGAGAAGATCGTCAACAGACAGCTGACCGCCTTCCTCGAGACGAACGGATCCCTCGACCCCTTGCAGTCCGGCTTCAGAGCCAACCACAGCACCGAGACCACCCTCATCGCAGCCACCGACGACATCCGGACCCTGCTCGACAAGGGGTAAACAGTGGCCCTCATCCTCCTGGACCTCTCTGCTGCGTTCGACATGGTCTGCCACCGCACCCTAGTCCAGCGCCTAAGCAACATCGGTATCCAAGAGAAGGCACTGGAGTGGATCATCTCGTTCCTCGCCGGAAGAACACAAAGAGTCCGCCTCCCCCCGTTTCGCTCCGAGGCCACCGAAGTCATCTGCGGCGTCCCGCAAGGATCTTCACTCAGCCCCACCCTCTTCAACATCTACATGAAACCTCTCGCAGCCATCGCACGCCAGCACAACCTCAACATCATCTCTTACGCCGACGACACCCAGCTGATCCTCTCCCTCACCAGAGACCCCGACACCACCAGAACCTGCCTATACGAAGGGATGAAAGACTTCGCCGAGTGGATGAAGGACAGCCGCTTGAAACTGAACTCGGACATGACGGAAGTCCTCATCCTGGGATCTTCGCCCTCTGCCTGGGACGACTCCTGGTGGCCCCCAGCCCTGGGCACTGCACCCAGGCCAACCGACCACGCACGCAACCTGGGCTTCATCCTGGACCCCTCCCTCTCGATGACCAGACAAGTCAACGCCGTCTCCTCATCGTGCTTCAACACCCTGCGTATGCTTCGCAAGATCTTCCGCTGGATCCCGACCGAGACCAGTAAGACTGTCACCCAGGCACTCGTCACCAGCCAACTGGACTACGGAAACGCCCTCTAGGCCGGAACACCAGCCAAGCTACAGAAAAGACTCCAGCGCATCCAGAACGCCTCCGCCCGACTCATCCTGGATGTCCCCCGACGCAGCCACATCTCCAGCCACCTGAGGAACCTGCACTGGCTCCCCGTCGACAAGAGGATCACGTTCCGGCTCCTCACCCACGCACACAAGTCTCTCCACGACCTGGGCCCCAAGTACCTCAAAGACCGCCTGACCTTCTACACGCCCACCCGCCAGCTACGGTCCACCAGCCTCGCCCTCGCAGCCGTACCACGCATCCGAAGAGCCACCGCCGGAGAAAGATCCTTCTCTTACCTGGCTCCCAAGACTTGGAACTCCCTCCCCATCCACCTTCGGCTGACCCAGGACCATCTCGCCTTCAGGAAACAACTCAAGACCTGGCTGTTCGAGCAGTAGCATACCCCTCCCCCCAAGCGCCTTGAGACCCTCCCGGGTGAGTAGTGCGCTATACAAATGGCATGATTGATTGATTGATTGATTGGTAGCTAAGACACAGAGCAGACAGGCTTAACTCAGGCAAATTGTGTAAGGTATTTAGCTTTTCCAAAACAATTAAAAAGTTAAAACACAACACAATAAATTCCACAGAACCAATGTCTAAAAATAGAGAGCATTGTAATTATAAAAATTATGCCAAAATATTGAAAATCCAATAATAAGAACAACACATATGAATTCCTAATGTTTTAAGGCAAAAAGCAGCAAGAAAGTAAAGTAAAAATCCAAAGTCAATATTCATGTTTGACTGGGACCTACGCTTGATCTCAGACCAACTGAGATGGAGCAGAGGACAGAAACACCAAGTAGATTAGTCTTTTTTATGGAAGTCGAAATCCTCCAGCTGGGTGGAGTTGAAGGCCATATCTGTCAAAGTCCTCTAAAACCGAATACGCGGTGAACAAGGTCCCACTAAAGCTATTGTTTTTTGGGGAGCAATGGTCAGAGTGAGAAAACTCAAATTTCATGATCAACCAATGCCTTTTTTTAGCTGGATACTCTTTGCACCTTCGCTCAGTCAAGATTTCTACCTTCAGAATCATTTTTGGAGCTCAGAATTCTCCAGCAGGACAAGGATGCAGCATGTATCCAGGAAGGTCACACCCAAGTCAGATACCTTTGCTGGGACTTGTGGCTGGAGTTCCAGAGGCTTTGAAAGTCACAAAATGTTCTAAATCCCACTTTTCCATATGTCTGGAGTAGTTCATCTTGGTCACGCTTATGGCTCCAAAGATTTCAGGCTCAGCATGTAGGGCCAGGCACTATCTCCAGTAAAAACCAGCAGCAGGCAGCAGTGTCTTGTCTAGGTACAGTTGCAACGGGTCACTCTAGGAAAAAGATCGCTTCCAGCTTATGAAAGAAAGAGCTATAAATTAACATTTCTTCCTTTGCAGTTAAGAAGGTAAAAAAATGTATTGTTTACTGTATTGCCAGAAGAAGATCTGGATTACCCTTGACTCATCCGGTTTGCAATCTCCTTTTAGAGTCCCCCCTCTGCAGTAACGGCACTAATATCCCTTCTCCTTGTTAGGTCTCATCAATAATCTAGTAAACTATTCTCAGAATTGGTTCTGCCAAAAAGTGGGATTCTGGGAGAATGTTGTTCCTGAAGGATCAGGTCTAACCTCCAGTGTGCCGAGTTATAAAACTAGCATTACCAGTCAGCACAAAAAGGTGGTGACTTCGCAGAAAGAGGTATTTTCTAACCCTGGGCGTAGTGTGCGGAGTGGGGCTCCGCGGAGCTACGCAAAGTGGGCGCAAAACTACGCCCACCCGCGCACTCCACGTAGCCCCACTACGCGCCGCCCGCCTCCCTCCCGCCCTCCCTAAATATTTAAATAAAAGGATTGAAAGGTTTTAAAAACACTTACCTTGTCCGCCGCGTCCCCGGGGCTCCCTCTCCCGTCCCCGGATTCGCGCCGCTGCCATTTCGGAAACTAATGCGCATGCGCGGGTGCCCGCGCATGCGCATTTCTCATGAGAAATGCGCATGCATGGCCGCCCGCGCATGCGCATTAGTATCCGAAATGGCGGCGGCGCGAATCCAGGGACGGGAGAGGGAGCCCCGGGGACGCGGCAGACAGGTAAGTGTTTTTAAAACCTTTCAATCCTTTTATTTAAATATTTAGGGAGGGCGGGAGGGAGGCGGGTGGCGGCCGGCTACGCACCGTCTGCGGAGCGCGCATAGTGCCGCCTGGCTACGCCCGCTACGCAAAATGCGTAGGAGACGGCACTACGCGCACTCCGTGCACGGAGCGTAGCTGGCCGCCCACCGTTAGTATTTTCCAACAAAGGTGTCAACCCATTCCGTATCAGCAATACAAATAGTGCCTTCATCCTGTAGACCATCCATCCTTTGCCCCCAGTTACAGCAGAAAACTTGCTGTGTAAATACTTCAAAATATTTGTATGTACATACCGAAATACCTCATCGCCTTGAACATAACAATAAGCATATGCCGCCTAATGTTGGGTGGACTATATTCGCAAAAGAAGACACACTACTTACAAATTCAACACATAGGGGATGCAAACAAATATTGTTAAACACCAACTACTCTGTTTACAGTAAATGGAATCAGGCATGTTGCTGACAACAAGTGGCCTAAATCTGTGCACCCAAATTATGTCGATAGTACCCCAAACCTCAAAATGAATGATAGTACCAGTTACTCCTGGGGGGTGGGATGGGGTTATCAGTAAATCAAGTGAGTCGCTGATTAGTCCTCATTACCTTTTGGTATTTCACTTGCTGTCTCCACATGCTTTTATATAGTAGAGATTCTTAGTGAAAGACATGATACCCATAGAGTTACCATGAATCTCATAATTCCAATGGGGCTGGCAAGACTTAATTTCTCTTTGAAGCTGATCAAAGTTTTCTGCAGGGTAAACAAAGAGACCTCCTTTCAGCTGTGATGCTCAGGACACTGAGGGAACCACTTTCACATCCGACTTCTTCAACAGCAACTTTCCAACAATTGTCTCTCTACTCACTTACGTAAGAATTTACTCTGATACCACAGCCATTGTGTGCAGAGTTCTCATATCTCTAGTTTGCCCGGCAGCTAGTTTGCTGACACACAGTGCCCACATTTTTTACACCAAATAGATATATGTATCACACATGTGGGCTGAAGGCATACATGCATGCAGTCACTAAGTAGTGGAGTGGAGAAGTCTCGTAGGTGGGGTGGGGGTGATGGGTGGAGAGGGGGTGGCGTAAATGAAAAAAAAGGAAACAAAAAACACTTACCTGCATGCCGGCCGCATCCTCTCTGTCCTCTTCGGTCCTTCGGCGCAGTCCAGGAGCAGGAAAAAAACAGGAACCAGGAAGCTCCCAGAATCCCCTATCCAATCACAACGCTGCTAAAATAGTGTTTTGATTGGTCTGAGAGACATGGTTTATCGCTCAGGCAGGGACTGGGAGGCTGGGCATGTTCTTCACCCAGGCCGTGCATTACAGCTGGTAGAGAACATGCAAACTTCGCATGACTGTTTGACCAGTCCGACATGGCTTGCCAAACCGTCATGTGTAGTTAAGAGTGCCATCACTCCTCCCCTAATTCCTATGATGTCTAGTCCCGCCTCGCCCCTAACCACTCGAGCTAGGAGTGGAAAAATAAAATGACAATAACACTGAGTTATTATCATTTTATTTTTTTATTTTTCTACTGGTCACAGAGCAGTGGGGCGACGCTCTTCCGGCTTAGCGGAGGAGCTACCCCTGCATACATCTGAGATACATGGCTTAAGAATCACTAATGTCTGCAAAGCAATTTCTCAGGTAAGCCCTTTGTCTATGATGGCATTCTACTATTGTTGTTTCATTTTTGTATATGTAGAATGCTTCAAGAGGCTTTCAAGTGCCGAATGTGCCATGTTGCTGCAAAGCAGATCACCTAAAATAAGTAAATACATGAACAGATAAACTCACATTTGTGGGAGTCACTTAACTGCACAAAGAATGAGCCAGCAAAGAGTATGTAGAATAACTTCCTCGTGCATCCCCTTCACTTTATTAAGATGATAATGTTGTGCATGCTGCCTGCTGTACTTTCAAATTTGATGCAGAAAGGTAAATGGTGAATCAAGTAGGAAGCTTAATATCTTATCTTTACTATAAGCGATACTGTTCCCCATGTTTTTGCATGACACTATGGGTCAAATTTACTAAGGGCTTGCTTTGTCATGTTGCCACGCAAGGTGATGCAAGGCAGTGCAAGTCTTTAACTGGGAACTACTAAGTCACACAAAGCCACCTTGCCCTGGCTCTGCTTGGTTTAGGATATCCAAGGTAACACAAGGCAGCACATTCTACTGCTTTGCCTTACCTTGAAGTAGCAAGGCTTTCCATCGGTAAAGTGTAAGCGTTCCCATACATTCACCTATGAATTTTGGCACATTCCCAGATTTACAAACATTTAAAAACCTGGGGACGCGTTAAAATGGTACGCCTCCCAGACCGAGGTGTAACGAGGAGAAAAATCCCTATTTCTTCTTGTTACTTCCTTTTTAGGTCTCGTGTGTAGCGTTGCAGCGCAACGCGCTGCTCGCTCTGCAAGAACTCTTGTAATGAAGGACATTTAGAAGGGGGCTTTAAGCTCCGCCCCTCATTTCTATTGGCTGGTGTCACCGTTTATGCTAAATGGTGACATGCCATTGGAAATGAGCTGTTGGCGTTGCCTCCCTTACGCCTCTCAGTCCAGCCCATCCGGACTGGATCGCCTGCTTCATGGCTGTCGTGAATCAGTTTCTTATCACACGAAGGCGTGTTATATAAACAAGAACTGCGATCCAGTCTGGATGGGCCTTCTCAAAAGAAGGCAGGGCGCCGCGTGTTTATTTTTGCATCACGCTTTCACTTTAAATCGAAAGAAAAATGCAAAAATAAACAGCGGCTATCTGGCGAGCGCTTATTTTGCACAGCTGTCAGTTAGTCGGTCCCAGAACTTTGCACACCTTAGGCAACACTTAAAGCTGCAATATGTCTTGTGATGTCTTCAGATCAGCACATTTGAAAGAAGTATGTCATGTTGCTGGCTAAAGTTCGTATGCCACCGCTTTGGTGTATTTGCCTTTTAGGTGCAGGAAACGGGAAAATGTTACTCCATGAACCCACACACCGGGGCGGGAGCGCTGAAGCTGCAGAAAGTGGGCAGAGTTAAGAACGGCAGAATCACGAAGAACCATGAAGTCATTATGACTCAGATCAAGCTATCCCAGAAAACACACATTTTATGCTTTACAAACTCTGCTCCAGGAAGAAATGCGGTAGGAAACCTGCTCTGGTTGACTTACTGGTTGCAAACACACCCCATTTTTTATCCCTGCTTCAAGGCGTCAGCCTCAGGATAAAATGCAGGTGAGAGGAAAGCTCAGGTTGTCAAATCACATGCCAGACAGACCCATGAGCATCCAGCCAGTCACAGCTGTGAACCGTCATAAAATAGCATATTTGTTAAATGAGCCTGTCGCAGAGTGGCCTACAAGTCCGATTTATTCGCCAATGATATAGCTCAGTGGGGGAATGCTCCTGTGGCAGAGATTCTTGTGCAGCCCACAGACAGTCACTCACTGGACAAATATCGCGCTGGTTCCTACTGATACCTGCTGCCTGCAAGTTTTAACTCAATCTTTGTCCTTCTAAGAATAATGTAATTGATAACATGAATTGTGCATTAAAGAACACCAGTTGTTAAGTTTAAAACATGATTTGATTTGAATTGAGTGCTACATAAATCATCGTGATTAGTCTAATAACAGTCTCAAAGATGTATACCATGCATACATGCAGAGCTTGAGAGAGAAAGACTCTTTCATGTCTCTTGACTGACTTCCCACATATTTATTTCTTTTTTGCAATGTGCTTTATTTTAAAGTAGTGAATTTATTTGCAATGCAACAGGTCTCACATATCCACGAGTTTGAGCTATTGGCATTGTATGAAGCATAATTCCGGTCGCTAACGGCCGAAATTACAGAATTTCGTCCATTACCGACCGGAATTGGTCTTTCCAGATGTAGGTGGCCAAATTGTAGGATTCAGTAATTTACCGAATCGGTAACTTAAGGAATCGGTAAATTACCGAATTCTTAACATACCGATTCGGTAAATTACCGAATCCCTAATGTAGAGAGCACTCAAGTGAGTGCTTTTTACATTTAAGTATTCCCTATTTACCACCAACTATTGGTTGGTGGTAAGTTCCGAATACCTTTTAAAAGGCAATTTTGTGCTTTTTATTCAGTGCCATGTGGCAGACTTTGCATGAAATGTTAGTAAACCTGCCCCTGTGCATCATATGTGGAGGTATGTCCTAAGTAGAGGTGTGTGAAATTGCAACTTTTGCAAACATTATGCATATTACACATAATTTACTTTTGGAGATGATCTGTTGTGAAAATTGTATACAAGGTATATCCTCATGCATGTCAAATGTCATGCAAGACATGTGGCCAATATATTTTCCCTACAGTATCTAAAGTCACAAGGTGACTACTGCTACCACAGAGAAATAAGCCGTGGAACACACTCAATTTCACAATTCCCGCAAAACATTTTCTGCTCAAACCAGTCTAGCTGGTGAATGTTCACAAAAAATAACGAAATATATAAATTGACAATTTATAGTTCGAATTCTGAGCTTTTGTTCTGACAGAATTCTTTTGTTAAAGAAACATTCACTAAATTAAGACAATGGAAAGTCCACTTAAAAAAAGAACAAGAACAGAAGGCATGGTGTACTTTTATTGATTCTTTAAAGAGTGGTAATATCAAATAGTTTGGGAATTGTATTAAAAACTTATTTTGTGATTAACAGAAAGTGTATTTATAAAGCACATATTCACCCAAGGGTATCTTGGTGCTGAATAACAGATGTTCATTGTTACCCAACAGTACTCATTTTATCAACTTTAGAAGGATGAAAGGCTGATTTGACGCACCAGGAATTGAACCTGTGACCATGAGGCCAAACACAGGCCCCTACAATGGGTGCCTTGGTCCACTGAGCCACCAGAACCGGCTAGTTTTCCTCAATGGATCAAACATCACCCCTGAGCAGGGGTGGGTGTTACATATTCATCATATGCATTAGAAAGTGGCTTATCATTTGGGGTGGATAGTAGTTCACCATAAGTAATAAAGTCATTAGCCTGTTAGGTGGAATCAGAAATTTGAGTAATTTAAACCTGTGCTCAACCCCTGGTAGTTGTGGCACAGAACAAATAGGCTTAACTTAGAGAAATTGTTGTTTAAAGAATTTAAAACAACCAAACCAGTAAAAAAGTCAACAACACAATAACAACAATACTCCAAATTATAGGAATAGAGTAAAATGTAATGAAAAGCTTATACCAAAAGGACACATCCAAAAGGGGAACTGAATATATGAATGTTTTAAGATTTAGGGAAATATAGCAGCAAAAAGCACAAAGAATCAATGGTAATGGCACTATTTCAAGCTGGCTGCAATACAGCATGTGTCTGATACACCAACCAGGTTTGATGCGGTTGAAAGTTTAACCTTGAGACTTAGTCTTTCTTCTGAAAGTCAAAATCCTCCAGCTGGGCAAGGTAGCAGGCTGTATTTTGGAAAGTCCTCACAAAGTTGGAAAGGTGTTGAACAAAGTCCTCTTGAAGTCTTTGGTTTAGGCAGGAAAAGGTTGGAGTGGGAGAAATTCACATTTTGCTACCAGTGAAATACTCTCGCCAGTCAGATATGTGTGGCACCTCCATCCACTCAAGATATTTACCTTCAGACTTAGGACCATTAGTTGGTGGGGGTGAATACTGGCCCCTTCCTAAATCCAATAAGAACAAACTTTTCTCCTTTTGTGCAGAGCTTGTCTCCCCATCCAGAGGTGTGGCTGAGTAAAGAGCAATATCCTCCTCCTTGGTCAGGTCAAACCAGATCTGGAGGAAGCTTTCCCCTCACTGCGTTTGGTGCCTGCCTGACATGGAGGAAAACAATGGGGTCCTTTTGAGGTGTCATTTATCATTTGCTTGTGACGTGAAAGGCTCCTTTGAAATAAATTATGTTCCTGGGTACACCCTAACTGGTCTTCCTGCCAAGAGCAGAAAAAGCACCTCCCCACACCCAAACCATTGTCTCTGCCCTGGGAGACATTTTGACACCCATCACGGTTTCTGCTGGAGGAGCTAATACAAATTAGCTTCCAAAAACTTAAGACAGGGAAAAAGATAACTTTCTAAAAGTTACTTTTAGCTTAATATTTATTACAAATCTGACTTCATCATTAAGTTGGGCTTATTAAATATTAAACAGAATGTGTTATTCATATTTATAGCTAGTTCAATTTGTTTCTCTATGGGCTAGCTAGCCTTGCTATAGTGCAACTAGGTTTTGGATGTCAGTCACCTTAAGGACATGTTAACTTAAACTTTCCACATGCCCTACTTTTAAATACCATACACCCTGCCTTGCGGGCTGCAAGGCTTATGTAGGGGTCACTTACTAATGTTTAAAGGGAAGGTTTTATCCTATTAAAAATGGTTAGTTCAACAGGTTGGTCTGTAGATTTAAAGCTTCAGCAACCAGGCTACAGTGGTAAGCCTGGAGTCATGTTTGACTGGTGATACCGTTGGATGGTAAAGTAGTACTATTGTCCAAAGGAGACATTTAACTTTCCTTGCAATGGGTGTATTTTGTGCACCATATACAATGGCCTTGTAAGAAAATTAGATGTGTGAATTAGTAGTCAGCCAGATGCACTGGAGCCTGGTTAGCCAGGTACCAGGGCACTGAGTAGACAACAGCAGCATCAGACCACAAAACACAGAAGGGGTCAAAATTAATGATTTTAGGTAGATGTGCCAAATAGGGAAAAAAGTTGCAAACTTAGTCAAGGTCTGAAGTCAAAGTCCTACGTAAACACTACAAAAGTACCTTGCAACTTATGACTCCACTAGTCACCAGTACAAAATCACTAAACCTTGCTCTGGGTAGCAAGTAGTAACATGTGTTTCACATTGGGTCAAAGTCTGATGTTGAAAAATAAGTTGTGTCCCTTAAAAATGAGTGCAAGTGTACATCATCTGCAACCACTGGCATAAATAAGGCACTGCATGTCGTCACACTCTTTTGAACTGTTCCTCTGAACCCTAACCCCTGAGAATGCTTGTGGATAATGGAGGCATCCTGTGAAAGATGTCACTGTACATCTGAAAACTCTAGCTGACATCATCAAACAAAGCAACATTTCAGAACATTTATTCTTGGTGATTGTTGAAGATGCAGAACATCGTAAACGGAATTGTTTATTCTCTACACTGGATTAATCCTTCAACTGCGTACATCCACTCAACCATGGTTTCTTCTCTGCTGACATCCACACACTGATGTTTATGGCTACACTCCTTCATTGTGTCTCCTCAGCACTTTGAATAGTTCTCTATGACAGTACTAAACATGCTTACTATCTAAATGCTACAAGACCACTTGTTTCCCCTCCTCTATACCATCCCACATGTGGTGATGGCTTAACAGCTAGCTTTTATTATTAAATGTCCCTTCCCTCTCCTCTCCTCACGTTAACAGCAATGGATCTATATTAAAAGTCAATTATGTAATATATTGTATGCTAACTCACTTTACCATAATTATATTAGAACTCTGAAAACTATTAGTGTACCCCCTGGATTCTTTGTTTCATATTTATTATGTGTATTGGAACTCTTTAAATGTCCTGCGTTGAATGCAGTGTTATAGTTATATTACAACTGTAAAAATGTTGTTGTGGAGACTGCATGATCTAAATTTTTAAATAAAAAATAGCTAACTTGGTCAACAAAGTGTTGCCTGCCTTGTATTGGCATACTGATTTGCATGCCACCAACAAGGTAAAGATTCACTAGTGTGTGGCCAAGATGGCGGAATGAGCGGCTGAAATCCGGGCCCATCAGGAAATAAGGCCTTTGCTCCTGAGAGGCCCCCAACTCATAGTTGAGGAGCCCCTCTCTGAGCTGCTGTATCTACTTAGTGGCCAGGGCTGCCCTCCACCGCAGCTGGTGACCCAAGATCACCCAGAAACTGTGCCCGCTACTGAGGCAACCCTGCAGTGTAACAGAGTTTGCACCTGGACGGGTGCTGAGAGCCCATGATGCCTCTTCCCAGGAAGGGGAACTCTCATTAAGGGACAGCAACGAGTGCCGTTGGACAACCCTGCTGTGAATAGTGGCGTATGCCGAGGGTGGTGGTGCTCGGGAGCTATGGTGCAGCTCTGGAGAAACTGATTCTGGCACCTACTTGTGTGGGGCTGTTGGCCGCAGGGTGAGCCTGTTGCCCTCAGGGCAGCTCAAGAAGAAGAAGAGCCGCCACAGCACATGACCTGTAACTGCCTGGCAGTCCCTGCCTGCAGCGGTTGGCTGTGAGGAATGCCCGTACGAGCGCGTGACTGACTGCCGCTTATGGAGGTGGCATGGACTGTGCCCTCCTGAGAGATGTGGTGAGTGAGAACTAGCATGGTCATGCTAAAGGAACCCAGCTCTCCCACAATACCTGCTATTCCCTCTGGGAGTTCTTCGGCCTGGAGATGTGACCAAGCACGTGATTTATCCTGAAGGGTGGCTATGAGTGTAGGAACTACCTGATTCCCGAGAGAGGCCTGTGGTGTCTTAGGGTGCAGCTGAGTGTGGGCAGAGTGATACGGGTGTGCATCCAGGGAAGAAAAGGAGAAGGGGAACTGGGGACTCTTGTGCTGCCCGACACGCTGCACGGACTGATCCCCCCTGAGCCTCATGGGAGGCAGAGACCAGCAAAGACACATCACTATTAAGGGGCTGAGGAGCGTTATGTCGAGGTAAGTAAACTCAGGACACCGGAAATAGTCTATTTGACTTCCTGTTCACACCAGGCATCTTTTATGCAGTCAGCAAACCCCACCCTCAATCATTAAATACAGAACACATGGGTATAAATACAAAGGCAGTTCACCACCACCCCTACGGGTAACGGGAAGGGGCATGACTATATTACACTCCTCCACAACCCACAAAAAAAACATAAAACAAACAAACAAACAAAACAAAAAAAACACGGACATTCAAACCCCAATATTAATAAAACACAACAACTGAATCTTGGGTCCACCTGAATAGGTCACATAGTATTTAGTATCGAAGACCTGGCAGGGCATGGCTGTAGCTGTTAACCTCACTGGAAACCAGTGGAAACCAGACTCAGGCCCCTGAGACTCATCAGGCTGAGGCAGCGGATCACACACCGGTGTCACATGAGGAGGCATTGCAGAGAAAGAGACACCACACTGTCCAGGCACCATATGAACCCCACCAGGGGGGCCACCTCCATCTAGCACCTGAGCAGAAGATGTTCTTCCACCACCCAGATCCACGCCATCCATGGACTCTTCATCAGAAACCAGAGTACTTGTATCCAGTGCCATACTGTCCTCAATCCAAGCGCCATCAGGAGCCCAGTAAGCTTTAAAGAAAGACATATTTTGAGAAATGCTCACTCCATGTCTCACCGTAGTGATTTTAGTCCCATGAACAGACTGAACAATCCATGGCTTAGGCTCAAAAGGCAAACTAAACTTCCCTTTCGGATGCTGATTCCGCACCATCACAATGTCCCCCACTTTAAAAGAACTGGTTCTTGCCCCACGTCTGAAATAAAACTTATCATTCTTCAGCCTCAGCTTCCGTAGCTCATCTGCGACCAAGGAATGTTTGATCGCCTCTATCTGAGGGTAAAGTCACCCATAGGCCTATTCATACACAAAGACATCGGACTGACCTTTGTAGTGGAATGAGGAGACAACCGGTATTCCTGCAAGAAAGTATACAGAGCATAGTCCAAATCCTGGTGGTCAGCCACAGCAATCCGAATAGCTTTATTAAGGGTACGCATAAAACGCTCAGCCTCCCTGTTGGCCTGAGGCCATAAAGGGGTGATATTCCAGTGACGAACACCTCTGGAATGCAAATAGGTACAAAAGTCCTGACTTGCTAATGAAGGACCATTGTCAGTATGGAGCTCAGAGAACAAACAGTGAGTTGCCATAATCTTCTCAAACAGAGGAATAGTGTGACAAGCCGTGGTAGTGTCCAGTAACTCAACCTCAGGATATTTAGAGAAGTCATCAATAACCACCAACATATGGCGCCCATCTGACAAACTGCCAATATCAGCACTTACTCGCTGCCAAGGAAATGAAGGAATGTCTTCCGTGAGTATAGGAGCTGGAGAATTACCAGCCCCAGCAGCCTGACAGAGTGCACAACGCAACACAGTATGCTCCACCTAGGCATCCAGGCCCGGAAACCATACTTTGCACCTCAACCTGAACTTGGTTTTCACAAATCCTTGGTGAGCCAAATGGGCCAGGTCCACCACTCTTTGCTGGAGTCAACCAGGAATCACTAGCCATGGACCTCTCATCAGACACCCCTCCGGGGACATAACCAGTTCATCCCGTACATTTTAAAGAGATGCCAAGGTCGACCTAGCATCCTCAGTACGGCACTTAACGGAATCCACCAGCACAGCATACTTGCCAGTATTCACTGCAAAAATACACAGCTGGAGACACCCATCCTGTTTCGTGGACTCCAGAATCTCCTCCAAGAAAATAGGAAGAGGCCTGGACCGCTTCACCACTAGATGCACATATTCCTAACTATCCTCAGCATCAGACTCCTCAGCGGGAGTAGCAGTACGAAAATGCCGGGAAAGATAGACAGGCGGATTTAGACTCCCAGGACGAAACACCACCGTAAAAAAATAATCCTGCAACTGCAGGATCCACTTCTCAATCTATGGGGGAGGCTTGGAGGAAGAGCCCATGAACAGTGGAATGAGCGTTTTATGGTCTGTATGTACAACAAACGTCTGGCCATATAAATACAAATGAAAATGACGACACCCCCAATGTATGGCGATAGCCTCCTTTTCGATATGAGAATACCATTGTTCATTCGCAGTCAACGTTCGACTGGCATAAGCCACCGGGGCCCATTCCTCACTGCTCTGCCGCTGAGAAAGCACATCCCCCAAGCCAACGGGACTAGCATCCACAGACAACTCAAAGTCAAATGCAGGATTGAAATACACCGGAGTAGTATCAGCAGAGAGGGCCTGCTTAGTAGCTTGAAACGCACATTCCTGCTCAGGACCCCAGTCCCATGCAACCTTCGATTTAGAGAGTTCCCGCAAAGGATCCGTAAGATCAGTTAGATTGCAGATAAAACGGCCACAATAGTTAACCATGCCCATGAAATTCCGCACACCAGATACATTCATGGGAGCAGGAGCAGTCTGAATATCACGCACTTTCATAGGGTCCGGTGACACATCATCCTGCGAAAAACGATACCCAAAAAATGAAATGTCAGTCTTCAGGAATTCGCATTTTTCCTTAGAAGTGTAAGTCCATTGTCCCGCAACCACTGACACACACCTCTAAGATGACAAAAATGCTCATCCAAAATGGGGGCATGCATAAAAATGTCATCACTGACATTAATCAGACCATCCAGTCCAGAAAGAACCCCTGGATCGTGTCCTGGAAAACTTCTGCAGCACTGGAGACTCCAAAACTCAAACGCTTATACCTCCGCAAACCCACATGTGTAGAAACCATGGTGATAGCACGGGAAGCAGGGTCAAACATCAGCTGATGGTAACCAGCACGAAGATCCATTTTGGAAAACCAATGTGTCCCACTGACCTCCACCACAATATCATCCACGGTAGGGGTGAGGTGCCTCTCACGCTTGATTGCAAGATTAGGTAACCGCATATCCACACAAATGCGGACCTCCCCAGGTTGTTTAGGTTTACGGGCCACCACAATAGGGGACACCCAGGGAGTTGAGCCATCGACCCGTTCAATGATATCCGCCACCTCCAGTTTCACCAGTTCTGTTTCCACCTTCGGTCGAAGATGGAACGCCACTCTCCAATGATGTGAAGCCACTGGCTGGACGGATTCATCAATATGAAGTTTGATCATATGACCCTTCAAACAGCCAATCCCATCAAATAAAGGTGAAAACTGGGCAAACAACTCCTCCACATTCCATTAATGCACACTCAAAGCAAAAGTGACAAATTGCAACTTGGCGCTGTCCAAAAGCTCAGCAACATCCCTTGACCCACTTTGGTGACATGTGTCCTTATCGCATGAGAGCCATGTGCCACTTCAGCAGTACAAACACCTGCCAGAGGAAGGGGATCAGAGGACCCATAAGCAAAAACCCTTGTGGTGGTCAAACTCAAAATGGGAGAAATCGGCATCATCGATTTGACCATCACATTTATTGAAGCACCTGTATCAATCAAGGCAGGCACCGGGTGACCATCTATCATCACATGGCATTTAGGGATGCTTTTGTACATGCCCCCCAGGTTGCAAAGCATGGATGACATGTATAGCCCCTCCACATCATCATCATCCATCTCCCCTTCCGCCGGCAACTGAGCAGCAACGTACACCTGATCAGATGAAACAGGAACAGAACCTCGTGCAGGGGCAGAGCGACACATCTTCACAAAATGGTGGAGCTTGCTGCATTTGGAACACATCTTTAACTATGGGCGGAAAATCTGTTCCGCTCACCGAATTTGCGTATTTTTGGCAATTTCACGATCCGCGAATCTCGCGAAATTGCCGAAAAATCTGCAAATCCGCTCGCGGACGGATTTCAGTTAAGGCAGGTGCTCGAGTTGAAGAAAGCTAACTATGTAACCATTTTAGAATGGCGCCGGCAAGCTGCCAGAGTTGCAACTTGCAAGTAAGCAACTCTGGCAGCTTGCCGGCGCCATTCTAAAATGTTTACAAAGTTAGCTTCAACTCGGGCACCTGCCTTAACTCTGTAAGTGCTTCCTGTGGGCCAAAAATTAAACCTCAACAGGAAGCACTTACAGATATAAATAAAGCAGGTGCCCGAGCTGAAGCTCAAATTCAGTAACATTTTAATCAGCCCAAAACATTAGTGAGCCTGGTCGAGGCTGGGCAAGTGTGCTTTAACTCTATATCTGCCGTCGAAAATTAGCTGTAATACCCGAGGGAGGTCTTTGCATCCCTGAGTTTCTCGAGCCCAATCCCTGTGTAGTTCCTGTGACCAGGAGGCTGCTTTCTCCTCACCTGCTACCCTGCTAACTCTCTGACCCTTTATACACAAGAGGCATGTTGACACGCATAGAAGCCCTGCACCACACACTAGCGGTATCAAACGTTTTCCCGCCCTTTCTCAGCTATGATGGACAGCTCACCTCGGCGACTTTTGGCGCGGTGGCAAAGTTACAGGCACACATGGTCAGTGGAGACAAATCTTCTGGCCCTTTACGCAGCTGCAGTGTAGGAAAAGCACTATACATTTACCCAATGAGGTAGCACTCCAGTTGAGTAGATGGAAATCGCAAAAAAATCCGCGAGTTCACTGGAAAATCCGCAAATTCGTGGACTTTTTTGCGATTTCGTGCGAATTCGCGGACCGCAGATACGCAAAATTCACTCATACTTACACATCTTCCCAACAGCAGGACACGTCCCTTTATGAGGAAAAGGACCCCACAACCATAACAATGCCCGGGCCGTTCCACTTTCCCCGGATTTCGCAGCTTCTTCCTGTCCGGAACCCGGGCCAAAACAACATTAACCAGCTCCACCTTCACCACCTGCTGGAGGGCCACCTCCATGTGGGCCGCTCATACTTTCAAAAGTTCCTTAGACCTGCCCCCAGTCAACATGTCAGCCATGGACATACCAGGCACCTGTAAGATAGCCTCACGTAACTTGCTAGAGGAATAGCCCTGTATAAACTGGGCCCTGATCTCATCCGCAGTATTGGGAAACGTGCAGGTGCTGGCCAACTTACGCAGACCTACTATATACTACAGGGGAACCCAATTAACCACCTGGCATCTGGGTAAAAATACATGAAGTAATAAACGTGATGCCTAAGGGACACTAACACACATAATTTCTGGAACAGATACAATTGATTATCTCTTCCTAAATAAAGTTATTATTTTTTAAATAAATCTTGAGTTTCTTTTATACTCCTACAACTAAATGGCAATCCAAAAAGATTATTCCAACTTGTTAGTTTAAATATTTCATTTAATAAACCATTTTTTCAAAAAGATTGAACTCACGCAGACCAGCATGAAAAGGATCCACGGATTCCTCTGGTAGCTGCCGGGCCTGAGGCAACAAAAACCTCTCATAATCCGGATTGGCCAATGGCTCAAAATGGGCGATAAGGGCTTGCTTCAAATTCCCATACGTATGCGGTGGCCCTCCTTCAACCACCGACCGCCCTAAACGGTGTATGACCGCCCCCTCCCCCAGGTGCAACAACATTGGGCGCCGTCACTCCTCCTCCAGGTCAATGGCATCAAAGTATGTTTCAAAACAGTCCACCCAGTCCTTCCAATGGGCTGCCTGGGCCGACAGAGGCCATCCAACAGAAAAAGCTCCACAGGAGGGATAGCCGCATGGCAACACCCCCCCAACATGAAGTGCTACAGTCCCAGGCACACCACACAGGTAACACCCCAGGACCGGCAAGACGGAATCCGATGAAAAGTCCAGCAATACTCGCCAGAGCCCAAAGAAAAAAGTCCTGCACCAGAAAAGTGGACAGCACCGGGTTCCAAAGAGGCACAAAGCCCCACGCGGCCAGAAGAGATGCTCCACTCACCTCAAGAGGACCTCTCAGGCAATAGGGAATCAACAGAGCAGCAGCAGGCGAAGACGACCTCCTCAGCCCAGCAGGACACCACAAGTCGCTGAGCACCAGCACCACAAACAGCTGGCAAATCACACCACACCATCCAACAGGACGGCGCTAGCTGCCACATGTAATACTCTGACATGGAAGATTAGAGGTATGGCAACCCCCATACCCTGTCACCACATATATGCATACCTTAGGTGCGGACATATGCACACAGTCTGCCACATTTATGCATTCCTTAGGTGCAGACACATGCACATAGCCTGCCTGCCAAAGACGCACCTTACTGTCCCTGAGTTAGATGAAGTATCACGTCGCTGGAGTGGACAGGTGTTTGGCATAGAGAATTCTGCATATGCTGATGGAAGTCTTCCAGCAGGAACGTAGAATTGAAATTTACTTTCCAGCTGGAACATAGTAATGTAAAGTACAGCTATACTCCACTTTGCGGCAAGGGCCATACCACTGGTGTTACATTGAACTATGCAACTAAAAAACACTGGTTTTGACACAAATCCCTATTTACTAATATTGGCAAGGCAGGAGTAAGCTTTGTTTTCTTCAAACCTTTATAACATTGCACGTATTTTGCACTGTACAGCTCAAATACAAAAACTCGAAAAGTATTTAACTATATCCTAACATAGTATTTTGTACTGGAAGGGCAGCGTTTCAGTACAAAATTCATGCTTGACTTTGCTCACTTGACCCTTGCACTAAGGTGCAAGGGAGTGTGCCTTGGCATAAGGCAACTAAAAGTGCGCGAACGCAAGGGGGGTGAGAAAGCCAGCTCCGTGTCTTAGAAGAATGCGCATTTTTATTCTGCTCTTGCCCTTTGACGCAACGTAGCGTTAAGAATGTGGTTGAACTTCACGTTTTAGAGAAGTATGTTTTTGTGCTCTTTGGTCTTCACAAGGTAAAAGTTTTCTCTTCCAAATGCGATGTATCACGTGCCAACTTATTTCCTATACTTTTAAATTTACAATATGTGTCCTCCTCATAACCCCGCACGACGCCACATGCAAGGGGGGAATATTCTTAATGTGCCTGCTCTTCCAGTTCAACATCGTTACCGTTTCCAGGAGAATAATGCGCGTGATGTTTCAAGCAAATACTTATTGGGCATGATATAATGATAGTGGCTGTTTGATGATTATCAGTTAATTTTGTAGCTGTTGCAGTAAGGCAGGAAATGTTATGATGTACCGAATTAATTTCTCTTATGCATAGCTTAATCTAATGTGCTGTCTGTAAGTAATTTGGCACTATAGGAAGAAATATTAAATTATGTGCTAGTAATAATCGTATGTAACAGAAGTAGGTAGGATAGGTGTTGTCAAAGTCTGAAACACGACTAGACATTTTGCTCAGCGTGGACGAGCCTTATCTAAATACATTGTCTCACCCTATTTTTTTTAATCATTGGTTTTCTGTCCTGCAAATATTTCAGAGTCCTTGGTGGATCGTTATTAGAGGATATTTCAAATTGGACAACCCACTGCTGTGCATTATTAGTAGAAATTGACTGTTGTAAAGAGAGAGGAAGTTCATTTCCATTATTGGACTAGAGGAGGGGCGGGGGAGTGAGCCATGGATGAAACCAACTGGACGCCATGCTCACTACTTGTGTTCAAGGAATGAGGGGGTCCTTGTTGTAAAAATTAATTATAAAACATTGATTTTCCTAAGTGCTGAGTTCCAAAAGACTCTGCAGTGTCGATTTTCTCCCATGAAAACTTGAGGTTATCTTTGCAAATTTGTTCACGTTACACCCCTGTGAAATGATAGTCTCTTCCTTATCTCGCCTGAGCACCATCAGTAAAATACCTTGATTTGAATTTTATTTAGTTTCGGATACAAATTGGTGGTGTGATTTATTATGCACACACTATGAATCCTTGTGGTTGGCTCATGAAAGCAGGGGTTCTATTGGAATCTGCTCTCCTTGTAACTCACAATTTGGGTGGGGTGATTGCGGCAGTTCTACATTCCGTGGTATTTTGGAACAAGCAGTGATAAAGTTGGTGGTGCTTTCTCGATTGCTTCATTTTTATGCAGCACTGCCAGTAATAATGAACAAAACAAAATTTAAGGATCTACGAAGTATCCTTATTGATTTGAGTCAGGTAAAGGTGCAGGGTCGCTATCAGTAGATTGTATACACCGGTATCAGAGGGAGAGTTGCGTGCTTCCAACTATAAGGTTTAATACGCTGCCTTCAACTGAAATGGCTAATGCGTTGGCTAGTTACCGACAAGAAGGATGTACAACAGGAATTTGAGGGGGAAACATGCTGGAAAGATTGTTTGGGGATATTAATTGTCTAACAATGGGCATCCTTATGATGAATGCACTGTGGTGCTGAAAGATCTATCTGCGCACGCGATAGAAGCAACCTGATTTGATCCCAATTTGCCGCTGTGGCTGTTTCCAGAATGGGCTTCCCTTAGGGTCTCCTAAAACACATGGATTTGGGCAGAGGCGGGGATTCCAACATAACGGTCCATCACAGGACACAGGGAACGGAGAGCTTTTGACAAAATTTAGAGGAGAAGTATGGCCTTAGGCAGGGCCAGTTTTTGTTGTGCAGGGCACGCATATGTCTTTGGTACCTCAGATGGTTAAGCACCCAAACAATAACAGACACCTCTCCAGCTTTACAAGGGTTGCTAACTTATAGGTATGATATAGAAAAGCTATAACTTTATATATAAGAAATCTTATTGCTTTAAAATCGCAGAGACTTAGGAGGACTTATGGCTCGGTGGGAAGAACATTAAATCAGAAATTGTCCGACAGTGAATGGTAAAAAAAGTCTACTACATGTAAATAGGGTCTCATGAAACCTGAGGTTAAAATATACCAAACTAAGGCACCCATTACAATGTCCTTCAGATGCCATTTTGTGGAAGGCACCAGACGACCATAGGTTGGCGGTTCAGACCGCGCAATTAGGATGCGACTGCACATGGTGTGGTTGCTAACTTCCATTTAGCAATTGGAGATTGTTCGGTGGGCTGAAACAGTCCGCAGCACATGCTCCGATTAAAAAATGGAAGTTTTTAAACATCCCTGCACCATGTGGCTGACATCTCACGGTGCCTGGGACATGGTGCAGCGATTTTTAGGTGGGCACAAGGGCCAAATGCAGGGGGCCAGGGGGAAAGGCTGATATGGATTGGGTGTTGTCGGAAACTGACATAATAATCCTGATGGCAGAAACGCCGTCCTTAAGGGATTATGAGGGCTTTCCGACTGGCCGATGGGCTCCTTGGGCCCATCTGGATCGCATTGGATTCCTTGGCCTGTTTAAATTCTGACCCGGCTCATCAAAATATGGCAGTCATACTTTAAACCTACCATGTCAGTCAGAAAGCCTCCGACCAGCAGTTTGAGGCTTTCCGACTGACATTGTAATTACGTACTAAATTAATATTCTTCACCATACTTAGCTAACTCTAAAGATCATTGTTTCCTAGTGTGAACACAGATTGTCCACGTTCTACACAGGGCAATGCAGAGTTCTGTCACATGGTGTGGCAGTGTTCAGTGATCTCCCAATATTGAACTGAGGTGTACTAGTGTGTGTTAGAACTAACAGGAAGATTGATCCAGAAAGAAATTCAGAAATGCCTATCAGGGTTAATAAAATACACAGGAAAAAAAAGCATATATGCCGGTTAATAGACTTGGCACTGCTATTGGCCAAGAGGGAAATTGCCATGTCGTGGAAGGCCTCCTCTACTCCCACACTCTTGAATGTAGGAGGGAAGCGACTTCACTAAATTGCCCAAGAATGAATCCACATATTTGGATGTGTGCTCTAGTGCGCTCCCTATAGCTGAAATAATGGGGCACCCTGGTGAATTGACTGCAGCTTTATGAATTTTGCGAATTAAATAAAACACTGGTGTAACTGGTTTGTTAATTTTTAGAAACATATACTCATCATGGCTTAAAAGACATTGATCATACCATTGTTTTAGTTCTGTTTTGTATTCTTGATGACTTAATAACATTCTTTTTCAGCAATTTTAACATAACATGTTTTATTATTCAATTGTGTGTATGCCTCAGCCAGATACCTTTGCTTGTCCCAGAAGATGACATTACCTCCTTTACTGGCAATACAAATTACTCACATTGTGACACTGAGACATAAGTGCCTATTCGAAGCCATTTTGGACTAGTGACTTAGTGCTAATTTACATACTTCAAAATTAAATTTACAAACCTTGAGCTGCAGAAGACCTTGCCCATCTCACTGATCATTTCGGTGCAGAAATCTCTACCAAGGTGGCAGAAATCTCACATACATAAGTATAGGTTTCAGAAGTAAATGTGGGAGGAATAAGTAGGAGTGATGGCAAAAAGGAGAATAAGTAATCCAACATGGGTAGAGTTTAGGACCTTTCAAGGAGAGATTTAGGTATCGACATACAAATACAACAACGCACCAACGAATGAGTCAGACAATTTCAGTTCACAAAGTACACACTTACGTTTACTTTTGTAGGAATTCTCACATTACAAGCTTAAACGTACCAAGCATTAGAGTAAGGCAAACATCACACATAACCAATCCCTGATATCTCAACATGCTCCCATAGAAATCAGTGGAGGTAGGGAACAATAAAACAAAGGCAAGCATATAAATTACATTCAGTTAAAGAACATTTTTAATTAAACTTGTTTTATATTGATTTTAATAATATATGTATTTTTTTTAAATGACATCTTCATTTTTTAACATATGTAATATGGGACATGATAACTTATTTAAAAATATAAATAAAAAATCAAATAATACATACTTGGCATCCTCAGTTGTGACATGTTCGAAATAAATGATACTGTAAGAGTGAAGGTGGGAAAATTAACATCTATTTAATTGAAAAAATGCTTAAAATAAAAATTACATGAAGGTAAAATTTCATTTTTAGTACAGGTGTGGTGTCCCTTGTTACTACGATAGCCCTAGGTGAATAGGAGTTAGGGAAATGTGTTTCACAGTTTTTTTGTATTAAATACTACTGATAACTATTTTTTTATTTAAAATTCTTAGAATTACCTATTACTTTCTAGCGGGAAACCTTCACCCAAGCAGTGGAGACCTCCAGAAACTTGCGTTATGATCTTGGAATCATTTGAGGTGGTTGAGACCCAAAAGTCTACATCTATGCCATTGGCGGCACCTCCACTATAGCGGAGGAGAGTCGCCTCACTGCTTTTAAGCACTGCCAAGTAGAAACATAAAATTATAATAACTTAGAGTTAGTATCATTGTATGTTTTAAGTCCTGCTGCTTTGCGTGTGGGCGGGTGGGCGGTGCTGCTCTGCTCTTGAAGCTGGGGAGGAGTGGTTTGCTAATTACTAAGTGCACAATGACTATTTGGTCGGCCCTCTTGGGCCGCCCAAACCAATCATGCACACTTTCCCCGTTCTCCATACAGGCTGCATTACAGCCTGCATGGATAACATGCCCACCCCTCCAGCCCAGGCTGAGCACCGAGTCAAGGCGCTCAGACCAATCACACCGCTGCATTGCAATGTTGGGATTGGCTTAGGGGAGGGAGCTTGGCTGCCTGCTTCCTGTTCCTTGAGTCGGAGGCAGGAGAGCAGGAGCAGGGACGCAGGACCCAGCCTCAAGTTAACTTTATTTATTTTTATTGCACCCCGCGCAACCCCCTTACCGCCCGTCCCGCCACCCATGAACCAAGCCAGCCGCCACTGATCTAGGCATAGATCTCTGCATGGAAAGTGTGAATTACATCATTAGGAGGTCCACTTCTAGGTATCACTATAGATCTACAGATGCAGAGAATTTCACATGAAACTTACATTTGTGAATAGGCTCCATAGTACTCAAAATGCACTCATGCATAAAACACAGATGCAGCCCTTGCATGCCCTATTCCATCACAGCACTTATATACAACAACCTGAATCATTAATAAGACACAGTGTTCAGTCACAATACTTAGATACAGAAATGATACAGCCACCAAACACAGATGCTCTGTTACCCATCCTCTAAATCTGACCAATAGGCAAAGCACTCAGATAAAAACGTATGCATGAAGCTCAGTGAGCACTTACAGACATCATTCAAACCAAGTACTAAGACATTGTACTCTGACATCACACTGAGGTTCACAGTGATACTTGGCTGTGTGAATTAGCACAGAGTATACTCTAGACATCACTGATTGATAGCACGTATAACCATTCACAAAGCTTCTTCTGTTAGTAGACATAATTTACTCACCAGCAACACATACAGAAATATCTTTGTGAACTGGGTCCTTAAAATGTGTTATGGATACAACATTCCCAGAGAATACTCACACAGACCTACGCTCAGAAGCAGCATGCCTCAGTACCCATTGGGCAATCACAAGCATCAGCTATAGCACTGCATGATGGTAAGCAGGCTCAGATTAGATGTACCACTGCAGTACAGTAATCCAGAACAACTCAGATATAGACCTCAGACTGAATCTTACAAACATCTTTCAAACACACCATTCCCATGTCACTGAGTCACAACAAAGATAAAGAAATGCATAGCCCATCACTCCTCTCAGGTAGTACTGAGCACACCGCACCTATGGCCCTGAGACACAGTATGTATTTTCACACACTGACACATAAACCTAGCACCCAAACACAACGCGGATGTGGTGATAAAACACTGTGCTGAGTGACAGACAACCCGAACACTGTGCTGTAACAAAACATGACACAGAAATGCAGGTATGTATGTATATTTATATACATATGTATATGTATGAGTGTGTTTATATATGTATATATCCAAACAAGACAACGTATATTTCCTAAATGTGCCTTCCATGCATCTTTTCTCTTTCCACTGGAGTTACTATTTTCAATGTTTTTAACAATGCTAATACTTTTTCCATGTGATAGCACAAAGACCGTAAATTCACTGGAAAAAAATCTACAATTTTTTCCAACTGCAACCCTTTAAAAACTGTCCTTTGTCATTAAACAATCCTGTTTTCCCTTTCATATTATGGTGACATCAAGGAGAACAGAAAGATAGTTGTATATTTCATTCTGTCCCCATGTTACTTTCATTTTTTGATCGCTGCTTCCAATCCTTCACTCCCCCAAAGTTATTATGTTTATGAGCTACATATTCAAATTGTAAATTGCCCCTCCATGATGTATAAATATATGATATTAATTTGTCTCTGTGATTTTTCAAGCAAAACATTAATATGGCTTAGTATATAAAAATAGGAATGATATATCGTATAAATCATTTTGTATTTCACTTGGATGAAGAAGTTGTGGAACGGTTTATTGTCAAACATGGGTGGAAAGTGCACTGATGTAATTTATACAGCATATTACCGGGCTGTTGAACAATGGAAAGGTTTACTAATATGCAGCAGCAAGGCATTTTTTGAAAGCAAGATTGGGAGCTGGTTTACTGCATGTATATGTTTTATGTATATTAATTTATCCAGCTCCTTCAAAGCCAAAGTGCTGTACATAAAAATATAAAATGAAAACAGTAAAATAAAGGATATTAGCAAAAAGAGCAATGGAAACTAAAGCAATAATGTCAAAAAACAAATAAGGAAAACTGATTTTAAGATGAGTGCTAGAGGGTGAGAATGTTCACAAATTAGTACGCCAGTTATGTTAAACCATAGCTGACACACCGAAGGCATTGGTCAGGTGACTCTTGTCAGTAACCAGTCATGGTAACTGATAAGAAACACAAGGCACAGTGAGGTGTGTTGTTTGTTCACTTCATAATTGCACGGTTTCGTTAAGTGTGCTGATTCTAAGGCATACTGGTTTCTAAGTTGATGACCGAATCCTCCATCAGGTCAGATCACACACCAAATGAACTAGATGACACTTTTCTACTGTAGTACGCTGATGTTGAAATGAATCATATATATTCACCAATATGGGATGCTTTCGCTCCTACTTTATCACACCTCTTTAACTGGATCAAACCCCCAACAGGAGAGCAAAGTCATAGAAGACACATTCTCTTTCACTACATATTGGACGTGATTCAGAAAGATTTTGCTGTGAGTAGGTGTGACTTGCTCTTGTGGTACTCTTGGCTTTCGCTTGAATATCAGGCATACTTTCGAATGCCAGGAGTAAGCCTGAGTACTCCAAGGATAAGTCAGATCAAAGGCTTTGTGAATCTTATCCAATATTTCCAAGCTGGACTAAACTTTCTATTCCATTGAACTGCCAGAACACATCTCAGCGAGATAGCTCTCCTCTGCTAGACCACAGCTCTTTCAGCAGACTACAAATGCACATGTCCCTAATTATGGTTTTGGTCTTGCCTATCTGACACTGCTCCCTTGGTCAAAAAAGTGATTCTATATTGCATGTTGTAAAACACTTCACAGACCTGACTTTTAAGCTTTAAGCTGCTTAAAACGTTATGTTTTTTGATATTACGTGAATAGATATAATAACTCATCACTACACATAGCAATCATGCTTGTAGATTCGCAAAAGGTAACGTTTAGTCAATTACTAGAAACTGAAGATATTTTATGGGGAACCAATTTGAACTAATCACAGAAGCAATTAATATTGTTTTATTTCTCTCTCATGGTATTTTTATACACGGCCACTTCAAAGCATGCCCCTAAGCAAGAACCCGGAATATGAATTTTAACAATGAAACAAAATCAAAAATAAACTTAGAAGTATCTTACTTCCTAAACTGTCTCACCACAGTAATGGGTTATGTGATGTGCATCTGTTGAATACTAACCCCCACATGCATCAATCTAGGATTTTGCATTTCTTAAATAGCGAAAATTAAAGAATCGCTATTTAGGAAATGCAAAATCCTATGCATCAAGAAATCCTAAAAGTTTTTAGGATTTCTTAATTTTCGGAAATTGCGATTCCTTAATTGCGAATCGCAATTAAGGAATGGCATTACATTGATTCCTATGGGCCTAGAGGCCCATAGGAATCAATGCCGTTTTGCATTTTCTTTTTTTGCACTCGCAATTTGTTGATGCATTGCAAGGGTGCAGAGGGGGGTCCAAAGGACCCCCCCCCCTGCACCCCTGAAATGTATTTTCAAGTGCATGTTTCACACACACATGTCCTAAGGACATGTGTGTCTGTAACATGCAAGTTTAAAAAATGCATTTTTTTGCTTTTTTATAAATTTTCGCAAATTAACACGAGGGTCAACCTCGTGTTAATTTGCACTTCCAATTTCAAAATTCGCAATTTTAAAAAAAATGATGCATTGCAATTAAGGAATCGCACAGATGCGATTCCTTAATTGCATTTGCATTTTTAAGAAATGCAAAAAATAGCGAAATATGGCACCTCTGTTTGATGCATCCCAAAAACGTATTTAGGAAGTGCAAACGGCCGAATTTACCGATTCGCAGCGTTTGAGCTTCCTAAATAGGTTGATGCATGTGGGGGAATATGTGGGAAATATAGTACGAATTTTTAAATTTAGACTACTGAAATATTTAGCGAAAATGAGAATTTTGACTTGCTATGCTACCACTTTCTGGCAATATATCAAGGAATAACTCAAACCTTGAGATTGTTTGACATTGATAAACTTCCCAAACATATTAAATGTGGAGACAGGGTGAAACAACCAAGACAGCTGGAAGCTAAATGGACCCATCCATTATCAGATCTTATTTACGAGTGGGCTGAACAACAATTCAAAATAAATCTTGTATAAATCTCCAATCACCTCATCTAATCTATTTCTGCATTAGGTGAACTGTGCCAAAGTAGGTGCTGAAAATGAGTGAAATGTGTGGCCTGGATGAGACGTATTTCAGACTGATAAAGCTTATCACAGAGCCAAAAATTGAAAATATTTTTTGGCTACATAAGTGTTAAACATAAAAACACATTTTCGAAGGAACAGCAGATTTTAATAAGACAATATGCTGTGGAATAAATATAGCAGCTCATATGAAAATTTAACCTGCAAAAATGTAACATGAAGGGGTGATGGTGTATCTCTTCAAAATTTTCATCATTCGGAAAGTTTGGTCAAATTAAGTAGAAGGGGACAGGTTTTTATTCTGGATCAGAGACTATTGGAAGTCTTATTTCATTTGAAATGAAGAGATTCCTCTCAGTTTAATGTATATCTATACATACTCCAAACACATTTTCGGACAAAGCAGAGGAAGGAAGGCAAAATAGAAACCTATGGCAAATGTGTGCACTCAATTGAAGTTCATTTGAAGTTTCAAGTATGTTTATTGGGATCAAAATGTTTGTATTTTGTAGTATTTTTCCATGTTGAGAATGTGACATACAACGGGTTTCAGGAATGTAACATATGTGATTTGGTATCCATTGCTTCACTTAAATCTCACTGTGTACCGATAGAAATGGAACTGTACTGATTGATTGAGTAAAGGATTTTCAAAAAGAGTTTATTTGAAGAACAAGTTACATGCTAGTCCTCAAACAAACAGGGCACCTGCAGGACTATAATGGACGACACGGCATGTGTGTGCACTGAGTCTGGGGGAATCTGTTTTTGAAATACATGAAGTGGATATTCTCTCCTTAAAGTTTAACCTCAGTTGGCGACTAGCGAAAAGTGCTGCACTAATCGAAATGATTCTTCTCTATGTGTAAATATACTTTAGCTGACATGGATTTTATACCAGTTCCTCATTTGCATTTTAGGAGTATTTTGGAAAGACTGTAATGTTCATGAACTGAACTTAAGGAATAATCAAGACCATAGAATATGAGTATTTATTAACTAGTATTAAATAGATACCACTTTTAGGAATAGAAAATAGATCATTGCTGTGATTCATTCGTAACACTTAGGCACATCGATCACAAGTGCAAAAGTGATGTATTCACAAGGTAGTTCTACTATTAAGACAACACTAAAAAAATCCCCCCTCTGAACAGGTTGTAAAAAGCAATTAGCGAAAAATCTAGCCATTAAGAAAATGAGGGTAAGGGGGGATGTCAGTTGCGCACAGCTGAGATTCTTATTGGCAATGACAATAATTCTGTGCCCTAGCTCTTCCACTAGAAAATACATATTCTACTTACCCCTTCATATTCCACTAGGCAAAACACTCACAAGTATGTCACACCTCCATTAGAGGGTGCAGCTTCCATGCACAGCACAGCACCTTCATAAGACCAGATCTTCTTCACTAAACCACACTTCCTTTAATAGAAAATGTGTTGTACATGAGACACCCTCTACACAGTAGCGATACCTCCCAGAACGCAAAAACGATCTCCATTAAATCAGTCAGTCTCTGTGCTATCACACCTCAACCACCAGACCATGGCTTGCTCACAGCACCACACGTCAGTGACTATTTAAAATCTTTCTGGCTACATCACACTTCAGCCATTAAGATGCAATTAGAAAAATATATCGTACCTTCAGTAGATACACAGTTTCCCTACAGATCATGCCACCTCACTAAATTACACTGCCCCTACACCTACTTCACTATCCAGTTGTATATTACTACCTTGATCTACCACTATTTCAGAGCCATTACATTAAGAAAAATTACTTCGACAAGTTAGGTACATGATGTAATTTAAGACTAGTATATTAAATTTAATGAGGAAATATAACATTACCATACTGTGAGTTCTATCCTGAAAAAGTATTCGTTCACATTAAATGCAGTAAAATACCTTACATAACCAAATGCTAAATCTCACCTTAAATTCAACTAAATTAAAGTTAAGAAACATCAGAAACATATCTCTAAAGAAAGTGCAGCCCAAAACTGATTGTAATTTAGTTAGTTGTCCTTCATTTAAGTGACCGTAACTACCCCTACTCCTTATGCTAACCTTAAAATATTCAAATAAAAATAAATAAGCTACTTTAACCATACTAATGCCCACCCTATTAAGTTACATGTTTCAATGTGGTGACATTATCAGTGGTATCATTGGCAATAATGCTTATATCTATGTAATCATTCAGATGAAGTGCTTATGTAAGGGATGTGGCGCTTTGATTGTTGTTCTGGCCCAGTTAAATAGTATGCTGTGTAACAAGCTTCCAGTCACCAATTAATTGTTTGCCCAAATTATTTGTGATGAATCTGACACATGGACTTATTTCTAGTGCTAATGCATGCATATGCATATTCTCTCCAATAATTTTTTTAGTCATTAATTTACAAAGCACTCCACATCTTTATGTTTTTAGTAGCCACTAATACAATCAATGTACTTATAGTTTGTTTAGAGATCTAACCCACCACTCTGTGTATTTGTGAAAAGCAATGATAAGTTTCATAAATAAATATTAATTTCATAACAAAAAATAGATTTTTAAACCAAAAAAGGCATTGCGAATAAAGACATAATGCTGTTCTGTATAGCCAAATGGATCACACAAACAGAACCCCCTGTCATAGAAAAGTGTTCTTTATGTTCACATTCTAGTCTCGTTGAAGGTGCAGGATATTTAATTCTTTTAAACTTTGACTGTTACCTTCAATCAGTCCTGATAGATAGTATTGTCCCTAGTCACTTTCAAGCTGTAAGAAAATTCTGACACATTGTGTATTGACATCACTGTGGCGGGGATAGTTGTTTCTCTGCACTGCCTATTGTACATAGCATGATACAAAATACTATTATTATAACAAATATAAGGTGTACGTTTCGCTATGGACTTCACAAAAGTTGCCAAGGATACCAGGCCCAAATAACTGGTTAAAACAAGAGTATCAGGGAGGTAATGGTTTTAGAGCTCTCGTTAACACTCTTGGGTGAGGTTGTATCCTCATAGTGGCTAAAAAAAACACTTATTAACTAAATTGGGTTTATGTCAACTGAAAAAATCTGATTTATGCCCCATGTATCTTTTTAATTACCCTTACCAATGAATTCAGTTTTATAAATTCATTTCTGAAAATATAGTGATTCTAAAACAAAATGAAAACACAGTTTACAAGGTCTATATTTATACTGTAAAAATAAATGGTCCTTGAACGTACAGCTCTTCTGCCTGTTTCTTAAAGAGTATTTTGATACACGTAAGTTATTACCCTAACATTGCTGGATGGGACAGGAAATTATTGTACCAAGCAGAGCACTGATTTCTCCAAGGAAGTGTGGGAACAAGGAAGCCAGTCCTAGCATTTTCTTCTTAATATCCTCCTCAAGCACTAAAGGGAGGGTTTTTGAACCAGGCAACTGTTACCATTGCAACCCAAATATTTGCACTGAATAGTGTTTGCAAATCCATCATATCATTATCGTGGGCAGGGATCTGTGTTCTGCATCAGCTGTATTAAACTTTGTGCAATCATAATTTGGGAACTAAGAGTTGCACAAAGGTGGCTTGGATGTAGTGCCACGTTGAAGTAGTGGCCTTGAGGTAGTGAGGTTGCCTCAATTGAACCACTCTTTCTTCTTTACAGTGCATAATCCAAGAGAACACATTTCCTCTGCTAAATGAAACTGTCTCCAGTAGTATATACAATTTACACTAATCACTCACCTTCCCCTAGCCATATGTCAATCCGGGCCTCCTCAATTAAAGTCCCCACCTGCACCATACTGCCTTCATTAGGTCACACCACCGTTCCTAAATCAGGCCCTCTGGTAAAACTTTGGGCCTCTCCTCAATCACTCCAAGAAATGTATTATGCCCTCAGTTATTTGGCAATAAAATGTGCCTTTACTAAAGAAAGGATATACTTTGAGATGGATTCTTTGCATTACCTTCTATGCTACAGTAGTGATAAGGGTGACTATGCCCTATACTCCCCATTTGATAAAGTACTCAGACACACATACATGCAGATTCATTCTCTCTAACCTAAAAGTGGAAATCTCAGGACGTGATTCGTATGCAGCAGTGGTAAGCTAAACTTGGGAAGGTTCATGCGATGGAGAGTTTGACTGCATTGGTTAGGGAAATACTTAATGGATTTGCCAATTTTGGATTTCTTTTGAGACGTACATCAATCGTGAGAACAATGAACATGAGGTTAATCATGTTGAGCCTGTTCTTTGAAGATCAGGTCTATTCCAGGACTCCATGGATTTGTTGCATAGCATATTGATTATTTGGTGAGCCTGTCATACAGGAAAGAAATTCATATCTCTACTGCTTGCCACTAAAGTAGATTTTTTGGTTCCTGCGGGTCCAGCTTGTACATCTATAAATGTAATTTAGGGGAAAGTCTGAATTCTGTCTTAAATGTACCCCTTTTTTTATATCTTACACCAGCTTACCTTGTTAACTGTATAGCCTATACACCTTAAAATGTTGCTAAAAAAATGTTTTTTTTTAAAACATAAGAGGGAAAGAAAAACAATGAGCGTTAAAATAATGAAGTTAGGATGATGTCTGAACTAGGGAGAATAAAGCAAATGTTAAAAATGTAAAATTATATTGAAACACCATGAACTCAATATATAGAGTTACATTGGGGTATCTATCAAGGAAGGGATTGTTTTCCACTGAGGGTTTCTGAGTGACATCAGATAGATAGTAAAACTAAAGCACGAGTTGTGTATGATATCACCTTGAAACCTGAGGTGGAAAACGTCACTTTATTGGTAGTTACTTATGTATAATTGCACATTTTATACACCACCTGTAAGAAACTGGGTTATTAGTTGAGAGGGGTGGATGCTACACTCAAATATTAAACACAATCTTTGTTAGGGTGTACCACAATAGTCACTAAATTAACCTTGTGAAAATACTTATGCATCACTGAAACATTTGTAAAGTGAAAACACAACTCAAGAAAAATCCGAAAACAATGTATAAACATAGAGTAATACTTAAATAAAATGACACACAAACTATCAAACTCCTATCAGTAGAACTGGAGATATGAGTTTTTAAAGTAGAGGTAAGAAGCGCAGAGCGTCACTTTTGGTTATCTGGTCATGCTAGAATAGAATTCACAAGTTCAGGCTGACCACAATGGAGAGTTACCTTCTCAAAGTCAGTACGAAGAGTTCAGTTTGCATTGGCAGGGGCCGCAATGAGGTCATTGTCGGTACGAGGAGCAGTCCAAGCATCGTAGACGATCATCAATGTAGTGTGAATAGCCAGTCCATAGTTGAGCTCCATGTTGGCGATTGTCGCAGGCTGTCGATGGCGGGTTGAAGTGCAGTTCTCACACTGTCGTTCATTGTGGACTGGCACTATTGGCAGAGTAGGTTCAGTTCAAGCTTTGCATTGGCGGTCACTATGGGTGGTTGATTATGGGTGCAAAGTGGTAACTTTGTGGTTGCTAGGAGTCCAAAACCTCTGTAGCTTTTCTGCAGGAGTGGTAACTGATGCAAGGCAAGGGTCCAGGACCTGTGGGCGCCTCTTAGGGATCATGAGCCACTCCAGTAGAAGCCAGCAGCAGAGCTCTGGCAGGTCAAGGCCACTCCAGTTGGTGCTAGTCAGTCGAGCAGTTGCATGGAGGGCTCTGAAAGCGAGTTGTGTCCCTGTAGCTCACAAAGGAGGTCAGTCAGCTGACCCTTGAAGTAGCTCTGGATAGCCTGGATTCAAGGCATGCAAGTCCAATCTTTCTTCTTCAGTCAGCAGGGATGTCCCTCTTCCTCAGACAGCAAGGCCATCGTTCTTCCTAAGACAGCAAGGCAGTCCTTCTTCTGTATCTTCCACAAGTCCAGGATTGTGATTGATGAGAGGTTCTGAAGGTCTCACTTTCATACTTGGTACCAGTCTTTGTGTGGGGGAATTCCTTCACCTGCCCCAAAACTGGTTCTGGCCAGTTCTTCCCCTTCCCCTGGTCCTGGCTTTTGATGTCAAGGTTGGAACGTTCAACATTTGGTTTTATTTTTTTATTTCTTTTATTTTTTTATTTAGCCATAAATGCAAATCAATACACTGAAGACGAGCACATCAGGAAGTTACAATAACAAATCTCTAACAAAAGATAAAAATAGAGGAAAAATGAGAAAATATAAAATAAGAATAATAATAATGAGAAGGGAGAACAAGGAGGGGTACAAAACTTAAGTATACACTCAAATACATCTTACTAAATATAGGCCCCAATAAAGTATGTAGAGCACCCAGTTCTAATCCCACTGAGTGCCCAACCACATCCATTTAAATTTTCTCCACAGGCGTGGACCTCTAACTTTTGCAAGAGCCATTTCCATTTCATATATTTCATGAAGTAAAGACCGAAATTAATTAATACTGGGCCCTGTTTTCTGAATCCAGACCCGAGCAATACACAATAGAGCACATATGATTGAAATTGATACAAATCGGCCCGAGAGACAACCTCGGTCCTGAATAGCCCCAGCACAATTTACTTCTCTCTCATTTGAATACTGTGGCTACCCAACATTGAAAGAGATGACTAACTTTGGACCAAAATATACTCAGCACAGGACACTTAATGAAATTATGACATAGATCAGCAGCATACATTTGTAACTTTAGACAATATACTTTAAATGAAGATGTGTGGTTCATAGCCCATTTAGAGCTTACTTCTGGAGTATAATACTGCATAAAAATTACCCTATGTTGCTGTAGCTTCAAATTAACCGATGCTACTGCTGCATCTATAGTCACCAAAGATTCCTGAACTTCGTTGCTGGTTATATTAATTTCGAAAACCAGACTTAGCTTTGCTGCAGCTTGAATGCCATCATCGCTAGCCGTATCTAAGAGTTCCTTATAAGCTTTGCCAATTAACCCCCGGCCACAAGTCTGAAAAAGTACAGAGATTATCTTTGAGGGACTTGATCATTGTTTTAGGCTCAAGCCGCGTAGCATATAGTCCCTTATTTGTAGATATTTAAAAAACGTAGTCTGTGGCAACACATACTCTTCCTGCAGTGCGGCAAACAACTGAAACCCTTGCCCGTCATATAGTTGGCCAAGTTGTTCTATACCCCATGTTTGCCACCTGCTTCCGATAGGATCATGAAATATTTCTGGCAATGCGGGAATCCCCAATAGCCTTGTATATACAGGCCAGTATGCATGGGAATATACTTTAGAGATATCTTGCCATATCTTAACGATATCCCTCACAATCTTGAGTCACACCCTTTTGTAGTAGTTGGGATCCATTGTTTTGTACAACAAAAACCCCACATCGGGGCCACTCACTATTTGATATGAGCCAGGTGCTACCTCTATTAGGACTGTTGAACAGGCTTCGTATTCGACCAAAATAAGCAGCCCAAAAATATAATTTAAAGTGTGGGAGCATAAACCCAACTCAAATAAATGGTAATTTAATAAAACGTAAAGCTCTCCTAGCACGTGGGTAGCTCCATATAAAGCTCCCTATAGCACCCTCCAGGCGTTTAAAATATGACAGGGGGACCCTGTATGGGATAGTCTGAAATAAATACAAAAACTTGTGCAAAATATTCATTTTAACAATATTACATCTTCCCACAATACTGATGGGGAGTCTATGCCAGCTGCACATCTTTGAGACAACCCTCTTTAGCAGTGGTTCATAATTCAGCGCGATCACCTTGTCTACTTGACTACAAATGCAAACCCCTAGATATGTTGCTATTTGTGTATTCCCCAGGGCCGCTGGAGCCGCATTTGATTGATAATTCAGTATAGTTTGGGTTTTGTCTAAATTTAATTTGTAACCTGAAAATGATCCAAAGCGCTGGGCTTCTAAGGTGATCTCAACTATAGAGTCTTCAGGTGTGCTAGAAAAGGCTGCTATGTCGTCTGCATATGTCCTCAGTTTGAGCTCTACACCAATAAAAAATACTGGTGGAATCCCTGTATTGTGTAACAAGTGTTGTACGAAGGGCTCAACATAAAGTGCGAATGACAACAGGGACACCCCGGTTGCGTGCTGCTTTGAACTGCAAAAAAAGATGAGGCAAGACCATTAATTTTAACCGAAGCTGTCGGATTGCGGTATAATTTCTGAATTGTCGAGATAAACCTTCGACCGAGACCAAGCATTGTCATTGTTAACCACAGTGATCCCCAGACTACTTGGTTGAAGGCCTTCTCGGCATCCAGCATCAACATCCCAATACGCTGCTCTGCCCGACCACAATCATCAAACACAGCAAAAGCCATGTTAATGTGAGCTGCCGTATCCTTGCTGGGGACAAATCTGTGCTGATGTTCTGACACTAAAACATGGATAACAGGGGCTAGACGAGATGCAAGGATTTTAGAAACAAATGTTGCATCAGCATTTATTAATGATATCGGCCGATATGCACTCAGCTCTTCTGCTGGCTTCCCCTTTTTTAAAAACACTACAATGTTTGTGTTATTTCAAGATGGCGGGACATCCCCCTCTGCACAAGCTTGTTACATCGTGCTAGACAAACCGGTAGGAGCCTATTTTTAAAAATCTTGTAAAATTCCAATGGGATTGTATCACCACCTACAGCTTTACCAGTAGGTAGATCATTAATAGCACCCTCTATTTCCTCCAGATCGATTTAGCTTTGCAAAGGCTCAGAAAGAGACTTGTTCAAGATGGGCATAGCACTTTCCTCGATATACCCTACAGCGCTTGATGATTAAAGTAAATTGAATTGTTGTACAAATTGGCATAGTATAGTTTCAATTGTTCAAGTATATCCTCTGATCTAGTGTATACTAATCCGTCTGCCCCTTTAAGACATTTGATACTAGATCTAACCCTCATGTCAGCAATTTGATTTGCTAGTATACGCCCAACCCTTTCCCCATACTCATACTGTTTAGTTTTAAACTTATGATAGCTATTCACTACTTTGTCCCTTAAGCTTCTTTTAAGTTTGGCTCTAACGTCTATCACCTGATGGTAAATCAGCTGTTCTCCGGGATCTTTTAAAACAATAGCCCTAGCGTGCTTTTGCTTTAGTTCTAGATATGTCTTAAAACTCTGTTTGAGCACTGATAACCCCTGTTTGCTCTTTTTTAAATATATTGAAGTGTCGCCCCTCTAACAAACGCTTTCATACAATCGCAGACCATTGCTGCTGACGCTGTTCCCTTATTGTTACCAATAAATTCCCCCAATGTTCCTTGCATAAATTCCACATACTCTGGGCTATTTAGAAGGTATCTGGGGAAGGAAAACTGTCTCCTTGGCTCTTTAACCCCAGATTCAAGCTTCCAAGTAAACATCACCGGATTGTGGTCCGAAGTGATCTGGGGCAAACATCAATTTGTTCCCTGTCTAAAATCCTATTACTAGTAAAAATCATGTATGTTCTAGATTATGTGTTATGAGGGTGTGAATAAAACGTACATCCTGGCACCGTAGGATTTAACCTGCACCAGACATCCTCTAATTGAAATATGAGAAGAAGCTCAAATATAGCGGCTCAAACCTTACCCATCCTAGACCGAGTTGAAGTATTAGTAGTGTTTATTTTTCTATCCAAGATACAATTAAAATCTCTCATGAGAATCAGATTGCCGGCCCATCCCATTAACTTGGTACATAAATAGGAAAACATATCAGGACAGCCAATATTGGGGCCATATACTACACACACCGTAACTTTATATCCAAACATCAGTACCTGAGCTATTGCCCATCTCCCCTTGGAATCAGCCAATGTACAATATTTTGATTTTAGAATAGCCACCCCCGAATAGAAATCGATTGTGATGTGCTAACCAGTACCTCATAGCCAAGCTGTTTTAAGTGTGCCCTGTGTTTATAAGACAGATGGGTTTTGGAGAGTCCTAGTATATGAGGTTTAAATATTCAAAGTTCCTCCGTAACTAGCCAACGCTTCCCTGAATTATTGAGACCAGATACGTTCCAACGCATATATTTTAAATACAACATTTAACCATTTGAGAAAGCCTGACCCACTTGTTCTCTCTATTTACACTTCTCTTTTCCTTGTGCTCGATCAGTGTTTTCGTCCCAAAACTGTGGCTACTTACACCACCCCTCCCTCCTCCCCTTCCCACCCAACATGTTGAAAGCTAAATTCAAAACACCCAACTCCAGTTCTCACCCCTGCCCCCAGCCAACCCTCCCTGTGTCTATGGAAAGGAATCGTCCCCTTTTCTGCTGTCCCACCCTGGCAGCATCTTGGGAGGACGCTCCCCCGTAAGCCTCCTGCAAGCCCCGGACCGCCACCCAATCCCACCGTGACTATCTCAATGCTTATCCGGTACACCCATTATTATGCAGAGAACCCCAATAGCAAAAAGGAAAAGGACCATTATAACACACTCTACAGCTGTTCCCTAGTTATTTTTCTCAATAAATCTCGATTGCGGAGGACCCTGCCCCCCAAACACTCCTAGTAGAGAAAGTAGGAAAAGAAAGAAAGGAGCAGCAGAGAAACCAAACTAGATCATTGGGTATTCAGTCCTTTCTTGGCAGCAGATTGCCACTCCGAAAGAGCTTGTTGAGCATCATGTTAGATGAAAAAGAAATGTGTTCGACCATCCTTCATAACTTTAAGGCGGGCAGGTTCTTGTAAGAATACTTGTGTGAAAAAATTCTTGAGAGGATTCATCAGTTGGCACATCTTCTATCGCTTGTCCATTGTTTGCTTACATAAATCTGATAAAAATGGACATTGAGTCAACCTTAACAGGTGCAGCTGAGCGGGCCTACAGTAAATTGCCTGGCGAAACAAAAAATTGCCTACAAATACCAAAATTGCCAATGCCCAATTGGAGCGACCTTGATTAGCCTGTTTCAGAGCCAATGGCAACCGGTGTGCACGTTGGATCTGAGGGTCCATGACCCAGTCTCCTAGGTCGGGAAAGACTTTTTGAGAAAGGCTGACAATAAATGCTCTTGGATCACTGCCCTCCTTCCCATCCGGAATACCAAAGACCCTTAAGTTCTGTTGACGTTGCCTATTCTCAAGGTCTTCCAATTTTGCTTGCATAAATCCAATTTGGGAGTTTTGCGATTTTGCCAGGTTCATAGAATACATATTTGCCTCCTCTACTGCTGTGACCCGTTCCTGCAAATCTGTGACCTCCAAAGAAAGCTGAGTAACTTTGGATGTGACCTCCAACAGAGCTTGCTTTGTCTCCTTACTGTCCACTTCGTCTTGTTGATAATACTCTTGTGCCTCTGTTCTCTGGGTCAGTAATACCTGCATTATTCTAGACAGTGATGGTTCCTCACAGCCTGTTGAAAGATGTTTGTCAGGGGGGCTTCACTACCCGAGAGAGTGTTATCGTTTTTTTGGCTGGCAGTTACATCAGATGATTATTTTTCAATTGGCTTCGTGAGAGGCCCTAAGGTTAGCTTAATCAAAGTACCAGACACTATCCCCTGATGCTTTGCTCTTCTCCAGTAGTTATTACCGCAACCTCTACAGGTCCCTTTTGTTCCTTGTTTGGAGGTTCTTCTTTTTCCTTATTAGGAGGGGCTCCTGTGCCAGCTCCAGCTGCTGATGCCACTGCCGTAAGGCTACCCAAGTTAGACAACTTTAGGACCATAGCTTTAACTTCTCCCTTTGAAGAGACGCATTTATATAGAGGACTAGATGCCGAACCAGTCTTTGTGGTGTTTGCCACTGCCTTCTTGAGCCGCCCCACAGTATTAGCAACTTGCTGCTTCACTCCACCACCCCGACCTTTAGCTCCCTTGCCAAATTTCGCAGCTTTAGGGCCCTTGAGTTTACTGCTTTTCGCCCCTTTATACCGGCCTTAGAATTGCACTGAGCCTCTGTATCATTAGCATGGCTTCTCAACATGTAGCTCAATGCATCCTGCTGCTTCGCAGACCTCACTGAAGGACTAGGAGGGCTGAGAGAGCAGATATTGCTGACTTGAACAGGACTTTGAAATACAGCATCAACTCGTCTGTGACCAAATCATCGTTTGTCGATTCCGCAAACCCGGCATCCACCCCACTCACAGTGTCGACAGAGCTATGTAATGAGCACTCAAGTCGATCTGATACACCACTACTAGCACTATTCCCCTTTTTATTTTCTGCACCATTAGACACTTCATCAGATATCCAATTCATCTCAGCATTTATTTCAGCCATACCTTCTCCTCGAGGCCTGGCAGTGATGTTCGCAGCTTTTGTTAGAATACTCAATGACAGACTGCTTGAGTCCCCAAGGGTAGCTGATGTAGTTGAAATAGAGACAGGGGTAAGATTGTCTTTCACTCCACCTTTTGTCATGACATTATCACCCACTTCTCCAGTGGCTATACCATCTGTCCCCTGACAGACCAGCAACACAGATGAACCTTTTGTCACACCGTCTCCAGTCCCCAAGCCCTCCTGGACGGCAGTGTTTAGCAAATCAGCCATATCAAAACCCGGACTGGATGTCTCTAAACTGCAGGACTGGAGTAGTTCAGTGCCTTTTGCAGATTGCAGTAGTTTCATTAGAGGTTTCCCCAGTCGTGAACCAGTTCTTTTATCGGAGCTGTGGATAGGGGTAGCATCACTTCTCAGCAGCTCACCTGTATTGTCTTCTACAACATTGCTGTTTCTTCGATCCTCCAGCCCTCCCACAGCTTCTCCTGTATCCACTTGTACTCCCATGCGGCCTCTACCCCTTGTAGTACGTGGTGGGGTTATTGGAGCCTCTCCTTGCTGCCTTTCAGTGTTGAGAACCAGCCTCCGCCAACCACCTCGGATTTTCTGAGCGCTGACTGGCTCAAGCAGTTCAAACGGTGTCTGCCGTTTCTGCCAGAGAGCAACCCGAGTGGCGCTGACTGCTCTGTACACCCCCGCGATTCGGCACATCAGCGGGGGGTCTTCACGAACGCTGGTACGTTTTTCACATATTCCCGGGTGCTGCGGCAACAATCCCTGGTTTCACCAGCGGGCACGCGGGTAGGGTAGCAAGACATCCGGAGTCACAGAGCCAAAACGGAGGAAGGCGTACCCGGCGGTGTCAATCGCCATCTTCCTTCCACCCTCAACATTTGGTTTTATTTTTAAAAGACAATGTGATATGCTAGATTGTCGCATATCACTTTGTTCCTTTTGCCCCCATTGCATACTCCCTTTTTGTTGGCACATGCTAATGCTTCAAATGAGGCCACCAATCATCACTACTGCTGTTTGCTGCACTTCTCATACAAATCTAACTAAGGATACCAACTTAGAGTTTGGCACAGAGGCCCCTTACAGCATCTGATTAGGAGATGGGTGGACCTTCATTATGTTGATGGCAGAGAGTACTCTGACTCCGCCACCTATATAAACCTTACTTCTGTGGGCCATAAGGGGTTTGGAGGTTAATCCGCCCACCCGATTTAGGGTGGGTGAGCACATGGCTAGTTTCCAGTGCCCATACCTGACAGGTAAAACCAGGTAGCAAGGGGCAATAACCACTTTAAAATGCCCTTCTTGTCATAGGAGAAAACTCCCATGGCAAGGGTGGTAATATTTTTTATTTTCCAAAACAATAACCCACTTTTTGGTTTTGTTTTGAAAAATAAAAAATAAAATGTAAGTTTCCCATGTGGTTTCATCATATTCATACAACTGCCCATCAAATTCACAATGCAATGACAAGAACCGTTCTAACAAGGGTTCCTGCCAATGCTAGAGTTGTCTGCTGGACCAGCGGTCATCTTAGAATTTGGCAGGCAGGGACTCCGTCATAGTTACGGATTAATTTACTCCGTTGCCCTCATGGAGTAAAACCCTATCCACTAAATTCTAAATAGGCCTGTTAATTTGTAGCCTCCACCTTCAAATTCTTTCACATATACAGAGCAGTTTAAATTTTAAATTTCCAATTTTGCTTTTTATGTTTATACATTTTACTAATATACTAATCATTTTTAGTTTGTCAAACAGCCGCTGGCTCCAAGAGTAGGCATTGTGGACCCCCAGGGGACCATTCACCACAAGTTAAGAACCACAGGTTTAGATGATTGATGGAATTGTTCTGCTAGTTTCTGTGATGTTCATCAGATAAACATCTGTCTGTAACTTTCTGTCACTGTACATAAACAAAAGTTGACAACTGTTTGCAAAGACGGTCTCTTCAATGGCTCTCTCACAATTATCAGGCTGAATGGTTTTCAAATGATGGCTTTACTAGGACTGGATAATCAAATCCCTCTGTCTGAATACCCAATGGAAGGCTGCCATCACTTTAAAGTGAAGTGCAATCATGCTGCACTTCCTATTCTGTGTAAGAGTAAATGAGGCCATGCACGGCTTTGCCTCAAAACCTAGCATTGTTTACCCACCCATTGAACAAAACGTTTAAATCATGAAGAATCTCACTAAATTCCTCCAAATCAGGACAGTTCTTTATTTATCAAAACAGCTATAAAAGAGCCTATATGACCAGCAGGTAGAAACATCCTAGGTCCAAATGAGAAACAGTTCTGTCTATTGAAAGGTTAGCGCTCATTTATGAGCTTTGTGATGCAGTGCAGCGCAGGAAGTCATCTTTCTGCGCTGCACTGCAGTGCGTGACAAGGAACGGGCAGGAATGCCCTGTATTTAATGGAATATGGCGCATTCCTGTCCTTTCCCATGTGCTGATGCACAATTGGCTGCCTAGCGCCAATGCAGGCACCCTTGCATCTTGGTGCAAGGGTGCTTGTGTTGCATGCAGGATTGTTTTTGTGCATGAAGGGACACCTTCCTGCACAAAAACAATCCATCCTTGGAGACATATTCCTCTTTCTATGTGTGCTGCAGAATTCAGCATACATAGAAAGAGAAAGAAATGAGGAGAAATAGAGATATTTCTACTCATTACGCCTCCCATGGGAAGGTGTAAGATTTTGATGCATACAGAGGTTTACAAGATCTTGTAAATTGGGGTATGTATCAAACTCCATTTGAATTACATGTGAACACCGATGCAACACCCATAGAACACCTTCCCAGAGCATAACGCAGTGATTTGCGATGCATTGCATTACTCCATATTTTTTGAGCCATTTAGAGCCACCCAATGCGGCTTCGCATAGCTTCAAAAATCTGTCTTAAGGTTTGTGTCACTTTTACACCACAATGCGTGGTGCAAGAGCAACTAAACGGCATCATAAATAGGCCCCATAGTTTCCATCAAGGGCACTATGATTCCAGAGCTATATCATTCAAAGTCACTAACCCTACGAGGGGCTTGTCCTTTTGGGGAACTTCCTATCGAGTGGCAGTACAAAGGGATCTGTCTTTTTAGGTCAATTTAAGGCACTAACGCTAAAGGACACTTTCCAGTCATATTCAGAATGAAGCATAGAAAATATATTGTAAAAGAAAGATGTCCTCAGACTGACAAGGTAACTTCAACAATGGAATATGTAAATATACATATAAATAGGGGGATTTCTATAGCAAACACACAACTGTAAGGGGTGCAACTACAGAGTATGCAAAGTGTATGCGATGACGGGTGTTTGGATTTGCTTATGAATTTTACCAATGTGTAGGTACTGATTCATGTGATACTTTGCACTAAGAGAAATATTGGGCGAGGTCGGGAATAAATATGTATTCACTTAACTAATTTCCTGTAACTTAAAATTCAGCATACATGCAGCCAATTGTATATGTAGTGCAAGTAAAATGTGTTAAGAAGAGTTCAATTCACGTGAGAAAAAAATAATCCTATATAAGGTTCCGACAAAGTGGCACAGTAAGATATGCAATTATTGCCAATATCTGCATTTGGCATGCACATCACAGATTTTAATCTTTAAGAGGTTGGTACAGCCCTCCATCTTTCAAAGACTGATTATTATAAGAAACATTACATTGAGAAATAATAATAAATGATATTTACAGAGCTATGAAATGACAGTCAATAATAAGCCGTCATTATTATTATTAGTAGTAAAAAAAGGAGTACCCCCTAACTGAAAAGGAGCACCATGCAATCCAAAACCAAAACACATTACCACACAGGGGAACAATGCAGCAGAATCACCAAAAGGGGGCATATGTCCCTTGGGACAAACAGCCAAACACCAAGAAGAGGCTACCACTTTTGGACACAAAGCCAAATACCAAGAAGAGACTACCACAAGGTATCCTAATCTTGATATTCAGCTCATATCGCACATTAATGTACCGACCACCATTGTGGGACTTGTTTAGCATTGAGTGGAAATTGATCACAACCAAGGCAAATCATACAAGGCTTCAATCAGGCCATAGCAAGCACCCATCTGGGACCGTGCAGCAAAACATGCCAAAACCACACTATGATCCACTGCAAATATCACCACTAAAACATGCTACTCCAGATGGCGCACATCATGTGTACAAATATCACCTGCATACCAGAACAAGTGCCAATGACCATTGGTTCTTAAAATAAGGGACAACCTACAGGCAGAACATAAGGATGCATATTTCATATAAGGAATAACAGTCTCATTACCACTCTAAGTTACTCCATTGAAGATAAGATGCAATAAGTGAATGCCGCAATTATTCAAACCTTCACATTGGCATAGTTGACGATGGATCCTACATGGGATATTAGAAGAGCACGCATCTGGAAAACGCAGAAACAGCGATGTTGAAACTTGGGAATGCCAAGGGCAGAGACAGAGCAACAGAGCCTTTAAATACAAAGAGAAGCATTGATGATCAGTCTACTCCATACTGTGAGAGGCCCTAGCCGTGTACACCTCACAAAGTGATGGGAACCACTAATAGGCAAGTTCACTAAATAGAACACAATCAAAAACAACTCTGCTGACAACTTTGATACCAGTTCATCAAACCCGTCTGATAAATATGCTGTTCCACCTAACAGTGCAAAAGCAGGTGCCAAGCCCCAAATCACCAGCTTTCATAAAAAATAAAGATGATCAACTTATCCATTGAACTTGTGATTTTGTGAATCGCTGGCTTTGAAACTGCAAAAATCCTTTAATACATCAGCCCCTATTTCTGTTCTGCATGAGAATAACAGCTATTACTTAAACATAAAGTGACAATTTAGAGTGTATTTATTATATGCTGTGTGAACAGTCAACAATATTATCCAATCCATCAGGCTCCATTAATTGGCTATGCAGTGTTATCATATTTCTAGTGATAAGCTGCATTTAGGATTGCCTTTATATATTCAGTCCAAACGAGAAAGAACAGGAATAACCTCTAAGTCAAGCCCCAAATGTAATTCCTGACCCACAGCAGCAAAGTGTAACTCTGCAACCACAGCCTGTAACATAAAGCTGATTGACTCATTGCAATTCAGTTGGAAAAAAAAAACACATCCTGGAAAGATTGGAAAAAAAATTCACATTTGGTGGCTTGAAAGTGAGAATGTTCGTGGTTGTCCACAACTAGGGCTGAGACACCTGAATAGTAAAATTGTCTAGTTTTCAGATTGACCAATAGAAATGTATTGTATGTAAACACCTCATATCAAGCCATAGTGGTTATCCGCAAAACTCATTGGGGCAGATTTATGAAGGCCTTGCGCCGCCGGTGCGTCATTTTTAACATGGGAAAAAGTGACGCACCGGCGGCGCAAGGCCTTCATAAATCTGCCCCATTGAATTTACCTATTCCACAATGATGCCACTGATCTTCCACACACACTTTTAACTAATTGACCATCAGAGATAAAGAACAGAAAGGCAATGGGGGGCATTCATCAGACATTCCTCTTCACATGTATATATTAAGAACATTTGTTTGGCTTTGCATAGAGGATTGGTGCCTAAATTAGAATATCACTGCAGAGAATGAAATATTGATCTCTCCAGTCCTACAATTCTCGAAGAAACGAGCTGGAAACCCCAACGATTGGGACAGCAATCAATGGCATGCCATTATTTGAAAAGATCAGCAGGTGTGTCAATTTAATGGGAGTCTACCTAAGGAGTAATTGGATAGAAAATGTAGGGCAAAGGAGAACCGAGCTATCCTGCATTAGTGATAGGCACTAGGACACTGTCGCTCTGGTGTATCTTGTTAGCCTCCTTCACAGGGGAAACAGTCTAATTGAGTTTTTTAACATGATATCAAACAAAAGGTGCTGGTTTTGAGGATCTTTAATTGTCCAAAGGTTGCTGTGAGCACAGATATCCCAGGGCTTTGGTTCTTAGCCTGTGGTCCATGGACCCCTGGGGTCCACAAAAACTTCTCCAGGGGTCTACAGTTGTTTACAAAATTTAATATTAGCACATTAATAAAATATATAAACATCAAGAAACAAAAAGTAAAACTTAACATTAAGAGCTGTTTTTAGGTCCATTGAGGAGCGTGGCATGAATGCAACAAAAAGTAATAGCACAGGAACAATAGGATAATATCGATCTGGTTCTCGTACATGGTTACAGTATCACATGCATCAATTTAGAGGTGAAAACTAATTTTAGCTTTATTAAGACAATGTCCTCCATGTGAGCCAACAATGAAAAGATGCAGTGTCATTTCAAAAAGTGTGCAAACAAAAAAGGTGCAACTAGAAGTATCAGTCCAATAATGCAAAATTGCTGAATATCTTAGAACAAGTGAGTTGCTGCATGCATGGCAGTATGGTTGTCCAGAAGGAAATTCAGTTTAACATGCAATTACACTCTTTAGTTGATTGGAAACTAAAAGGGTCAAGGCAGATTGATCAATGTGTTCAGTTCAGTTCAGTTCATAAACTTTATTTGGATACCTTGGTACCCATAAAAGCACAAAGTCATGACAAATACAAACAGTCTGGGAGTTTGAGAACACATGACAATATAAGAATATATAACAATATTACATAATATTTAAAATTTGAGTCTGCCTATTAGAAGTGATTTCATTGGGAAAAAATATAGCTAAAACCATTAAAACCTTTTACAATTATCCCAAAAGTCTCAGGGATCCAACATGGACTTACGTGTTCTAATAGCAATTCTAAGAAAAGTGCATGTGCAAAAATCAAATCTGCATCATCCAGGGTTGCTATACACAGATAGGCCTCGTCCAAACTAATAGGTCGTCCCTTTCAAAATAAGGGTTTAAAAGCCACTTACAGTATTTGATATAGTACTTACAAAACAATAGAAAATGTATACTTGATTGACCGCTCCTCCCATCACAAGGACATGGTGTTTGATTGAGGTTGGGGTGGTAACCAAGAGGAAAGCACAGTGCAAATCTGACAGTTCCAGATCTTAGGCGGAATAATAGGCTTCTATCCCAGCGACTCATGGGTAAGGTGAGATATATATGCAGAGGGTGACAATACTTTTCAATAGACACCTTTGTAGATTTCCATGAGAACTGCAATGTGTAATTCTAGAGGAAGAATTGTAGCTGATGTACAATTCCACAAGCATACATAGAACACAACTGTGAAATTATTTTTCTTTCTCCATTGGGAAACTATGTTTTCCTCACATAGAAATCCTTGTTTCTCCAAACCTATTACATTTAGAGATGTTTCATTCATCTTCCCACCCTTGAAAAAAACTTAAGGTGACTCTTCATAGAAGTATATTTGTTTGTATTAGCACGTTAGAAAACTGTGAACACAAACAGAAATACCCACTAGCCCCCAATCCTAGTTTTGCAACTGTGGAATCTCCAGAATAGTGGTGGAACTTCTGAAATGACAAATGATATTTGTACGTGCAACAGTTTGTCATTCTATTCTATTATGCGGGATTGGTAGAGAGCATGGCTATCCAACGGGCCTCCCAGCGCTGGTAACGAACATTAGCCACAAAACTGATTTGCATAGCCTAAAAAGAAACAAGAATAGAAAAGTCTTTAAATGCTTTCTGAAGCAGAGTTCTGATTGTTTCATTCTGAGATCCGCTGGAAGGGCATTCCAGAGTTTAGGAGTTAAATAGGCAAAGTAGAGCCCTTCGCTTCTTGCCCTCTTGATCCTGGGGCCTACAGTAGTTTTTGATCCCTGGAGGGTAGTGGTCTCCTCCGAATGTTCGGGCCTCTTCTGTGCAAAGCTCGATGAGCTAGACAGAGTGTCTTAAACTGGGATTCTCTTATGCCCAGGTAACAGTGCAGGGTTTTCTAGACCTAGAGAAGCAGACTGGAACTTAGGGACTTTGGAGAGAATCCAGGCAGTGGCGTTCTGAACCACATGAAGCTTCCTTAGCACATACTTGAGGTTCCCGGGGTAAAGGGAATTGCCATAGTCCAGACATGAATTTACCAATCCCTGCATGACAAGGCTCTACTGAGGGCATGAAATCCAACTTAATAGTTTTCTGAGGGTCCTAAGAAGTCCAAAGCAGCATAATGCTAGTTTCCTAGCTTGTACCTCCATGGAACGTTTATTATCGATCCAGAACCAGAAACATTTGACTGTGGTGGTAGGAGAAGGATGCAGGTCAAGGCTGTTAGGCCAGCTCAGTTCCAGCCAGCAAGAGGGGTTGTTGCCTACAACAAATACTTCCGTTCTTTTTCACTGTTTCCTTACAGGCAGCTGGCAAACATCCAGCCTTTTACCCATTTCAAGTAGGCCTTTAGTTTATTAGAGACTTTGTTAGTATCCAAAGTGAGAGATATGACAATCTGTCTGTGGTCTGCATAGGAGACCAGTGCAAGGCCATGCGCTCGCACCATCTCTGCTAATGGGAGCACATACATATTGAAACATGTAAGTCTTAGAGGCGGAGCCCTTGGGACCCCACCCTTTAAGAGATGGGTAGTCTAGAACAGGGATTCTTCATATACCTGGAAACTCCTGATTTCGAGAAAGGCGATGAGCCATTTGAGTGCGACTCCAGAAATTCCTGCCTACTCCAGCCTTTGTATTAAAACAGGGTGGGATATGGTATCAAAGGTTGTGCTCAGGTCCAGCAAAATCATAGCCACTGATCTGAATGAATCCAAAAATGCTCTCAATTCCTCTGTAGCTGCAAGTAAAGCGATTTTGGTACTACTGCCAGGCCTGAACCCTGTTTGGGTTGAGTGGAAAATAGCATGTGTCTCTAAAAATGAGTGCTTGTTAACATACTTCTCCAGGGCTTTGTTTGACCTTGGAAGGAAGGAGATTGGTTTACAATCCTTCATGCATAGGGGATCGGCAGTGGGTTTTTTAAGTAGGGGTCTGACCCCTGCATGTTTCCATGCAGAGAGGACACTCATACTTTCCAGGAAATAATTGAAAATGTCTGTCAAACGGGACAGAATTATATTACCCCCTTTCTTGAGTATGTCTGAGAGAGCTGGGTCAAGCAGTGACCCTGATTTAATTGATTTAAGGATCTCCCCACTATTAGTCTTACCTACGTTTTTTCTATGCCTGTATTTGTTTACTTACATCGACCTTGTAAAGCGCTCTGATACCCGTAAGGGTCTTGTTCGCGCTATACAAAACTTTCAAATGAATCATAAATAAATACATTTCCAAAGCTTGAGGTAGCTCTGAAAGGGATTATCACTGCAATAAATGTGTATGCACTCAAAATAATGCATATACAAAATGCATCATACTTGGGGCGAATGTACTGCCCATGGAGGTCCCAGACACTTGAAGATACAGATGTTCCTGAAACTGAAGGTAATTCTCTTTCATGGCTAATTGAGCACATTTTATAAAGAAAGAGACTGGAGTACACAAATCAGGTGGATCCTCTTTTAAAAGGGTCTCAAATCTCTTTAATGTGTCATCTTGGAGAATACATGTATGAAGCAATTACACTTAAAGGGTCGTCAAAACATCTTGTCCAGGATCAAAAGTATCATTCTTAAGGATCTTAAGAACATACCTAGTGTCCTGTAGATATGATGGCATATTTACAATTAGAGTCTCATGAACAAATCTGTAAATTCAGACATTGGCTCCAAAAGAGAGTTGATACCAGACACAATGGGTCTCCCAGGTGGAAGGCGTTGATGTTTATGAATCTTAGGTAACACATTGAAATATGGGATCTTAGGATTCTCCGCCAGAAGGAATTTGGCCTCTCTAGCTGTGATCCACTCACATTACTTCACCACTTCAATTAGATTGAAACTAGTCTTTTGTGTAACTGTGCCTAAAAAAAACCTGAAAATAGAATTTTAAAAAACGTATACATTCACCGGAAAAAAAAAAGGTTACAGTACCTTATAGTTAGGTTCAAATTTTACATGCACCAAACCATAGAAATTCCGCAGATATAGGTACCTAAGCTAAGTATAACTTAAACCCCCACAATACACATTATTAGGACCTCACATATTACATTACTCATGACATTATCAAATATATCATTGATGATATCACAGAATAGATCTCAAATGACATCAGTGATGACATCATTCAGTGAGTATACATATATATATATATATATATATATACACACATATATATTGCTCCTCCGTTTGCCTAGGTTTACCCAACACCTCCAGATCAGAGGCCGCGTCGGCGAAACGGACCTCCCAAGCACGGTCCGATAATATTCAGAAGCACTTCCCTTCACAACAGGAATGCCGACGCCATGTCTGTTTTTGCAAAAAGTTCTTTTATGTGTCAGCTGAAATTGCTAGACGGGTTTCGCCTGCCCTGCAGGCTTGCTCACTAACAGTTTGCATAAAGTTTTGCCACCATTTTAACTTCGTGCAGTTTCGGGTCACGTGTAAACTACCATTCAATAAACAGTGCAAACAGACTCATAGTTCAATACAACAGTATCAGTGCACGTTCTTAGATAAACAAATTGCAACATTCCCAGCATAACAGTTTGTTGCATTAAAAAGAATTAATAATTAAAATGCTTCAATCACCGACTGTTTGTACCTATTTTCGCTCTTCATTATAAAATCAAAATTGAGAGTGAAACACATGGCGTCGCATTCCTGTTGTGAAGGGAAGTGTTTCTGAATGCGAGCTGCAGATCGTGCTCAGAAGGGCGGGGTCTAATTTAAATACAGAGCAGTTGGTCCATACCTTTGTTGTCGTTGCAGTCTCATTTGGGCTCGTGAACAAGAAAGAGATTTCAAAACGCGTAGAGCCAAGAGAATTGTACTTTGCCAGTTTGGTGACTAAGAGGTGGCTGTGACCTCACTGCATAAGATACGGAATTGTGCGGGCTACTCAAATTGGGCAAACTTTGTGTGATTAATTAACAGCGGCTGTGTCTAGGTCCCGAGGAAGCCCCTCCGCTGAACACGGACCTGCGACGTTGGAAAGGCCGGCGCCGCATCAAGGACAATTCCGCTCAACAGTGAGTGTTCTGTCTAAAGCAGCAGGCGCTGTTATCAAACTGACATGGACCCACTTGGGGGATACTTTGACTTTATTTTTCTGCAACTGCAACACCCACTTGGGGAACACAGTTAGGTTTGGTACTGCAAATTCCATGATGCACCAAGGCGCACACCTGTGCGAGCTGCAGATCGTGCTCAGAAGGGCGGGGTCTAATTTAAATAAAGAGCAGTTGGTCCATACCTTTGTTGTTGTTGCAGTCTCATTTGGGCTCGTGAACAAGAAAGAGATTTCGAACCGCGTAGAGCCAAGAGAATTGTACTTTGCCAGTTTGGTGACTAAGAGCTGGCTGTGACCTCACTGCATAAGATACGGAGTTGTGCGGGCTACTCAAATTGGGCAAACTTTGTGTGATTAATTAACAGCGGCTGCGTCTAGGTCGCGAGGAAGCCCCTCCGCTGAACACGGACCTGCGACGTTGGAAAGGCCGGCGCCGCATCAAGGACAATTCCGCTCAACAATGAGTGTTCTGTCTAAAGCAGCAGGCGCTGTTATCAAACTGACATGGACCCACTTGGGGGATACTTTGACTTTATTTTTCTGCAACTGCAACACTCACTTGGGGAACACAGTTAGGTTTGGAACTGCAAATACCATGATGCACCAAGGCGCACACCTGTGCGAGCTGCAGATCGTGCTCAGAAGGGCGGGGTCTAATTTAAATAAAGAGCAGTTGGTCCATACCTTTGTTGTCGTTGCAGTCTCATTTGGGATCGTGAACAAGAAAGAGATTTCGAAACGCGTAGAGCCAAGAGATTTGTACTTTGCCAGTTTGGTGACTAAGAGCTGGCTGTGACCTCATTGCATAAGATACGGAGTTGTGCGGGCTACTCAAATTGGGCAAACTTTGTGTGATTAATATATATATATATATATATATATATATATATATATATATATATATATATGCTCCGAGATTTCTCCTCCAAAGGAAAAGAATGAGGACCACTGCAGGGGAACATTCGGAGGCCACTTTAATTCACAGCATAGGCGAATGCATTTCGGCTTCACATAAGCCTTCGTCAGCGCCAGGTGAGTCAAAGAGCAAATAAGCAGGTCTGTGGTTCAGTGTTGGTAGAAGAACATGCTGCTCGCTCCGCATTGGTTACTCCCAGATCCGCCCCTTAGCGAATGCTAGGGTCCACCTGCTGCGCGTAATAGCAGCACAGGTGGCCTACAATACCCAAAATGCAATGAGGATTCCAGGTAGGTCCAAAAACGCTATAGATGATTAAATGCGAGCAGGGCCCCACACAGATGTTACAGTGCCGCTCTCTTACTGTCTGTGAACCGCGCCTCCTCAGGCCCCCAAGACGCAACAACCACCGGAGCCACAGAGTCCATGTTGCGGGGGCAATAGTGCAATGCACCTCGCCCAATATGTATATATAAAGTTCATCCATCTGATCTCCTTCCTGGAATGTTTCAGGGTGATCTGTCCAGCGTGGGCAGAGAAAAAGGAGGTCCCAAAATGCAAAATCCCATGCATTTTCCATAGACTTCTTTAGACAAGGCTACAGCAAAAACGGCGAAAATGTATTGAACTAAATTTGACAGGAAGCTAGATCCTGTTCCGCAATTTGTACTTTTTGTGATTTGGTGTAAATCCCTTCAATAGTTTTTGAGATATTAAGGGTAAAACATAATTGTATATTTTTGCAGTTGGGCTTGCAAGCTTCTCGCGAGAGCATGAAATTAAAAATGGAGCCCTTTGATTAGTCGAGAGGCTTGTTTTTCTTGTGCGCCTTCACGCTCTTGGGGGAATGAGAGACTTCAACGAGAGTGCTCTGATTGGCTGGCTATTGGAATTTTATAAATGAAATGGACGCCATTACTGTTTACTGTGAAAAATTAGAGATGTTGTGAAAATGAACTAAAAAAATGATATAAGGGGGCAGCAGGAAGGCATGCTTTCGCCCTAGATGTAGAGAGGGTGTGTGTAAGGAATGACTACTGTGGAGAAAATAAATGCATATTGTTTTTAACTAATTTTTATGAGCTCACAGGACTCTCATGGGATTGTGATTAGTCAAAAGAAGTAGATGAGTTTTCAATGCACTCTATTAGTAGGAAGGCATATTGTGATCCTTGAGTGGAAGTGTGTAAAAGATAAGTCCTGTGATGATTAGAAGTCTAATTCTTTTTTTAAAACATATGCTTTGAACTCGCAAGACTCTCATGCGATCATGAAAAGTAGAAAGGAGTAGGTGAAGTTTGAATACACTCTGCTATGCACACTTGTTATTTGTAGGAAGGAGTTTTAATGGAGATGGTGTTTATCAGACTCTACTATTTATAGTCATTGGATTGAGAAGATTTGTGAGTAGAGTTAGGGTTCATCCACACACCCTACTACACACACCCATCATCTTAAAGAAGTCTGAAAGGAGAGGCTACTCCTTCGCCATACCCTACTACACACACCTGTCATCTGAGAGAGGTCTTAAAGAAGAGGCAGTTGCTCCCTGCAACGTACAATGCACATGCGCCATCGGAGAGAGAGGTCTTAAAGGAGAGCCCAGTCCCGCCCCACACCCTACTATGTCTCCCTAGATTTAGAGAGAAGGTGTCTAAAGGATAACTACTGTGTAGAAAATAAATGTATATTGTTTTAAGCACATTTTTACACACCTGCAGGACTCTCGCAGGATTGTGATAAGTAAAAAGGAGTGGATGACTTCTCAATACACTCCATTAGTAGAATGCATATTGTGGTCCTTGATTTTGAGAGGAAATGTGTAAAAGATAAGTACTGTGATGAGTAATAGTTAATTCTGCACCCTCCTCGACCAAAGACACACCGCGGCCCTGATCCTGCTTGACCTCTCTGCAGCCTTCGACAGTACCCCAAGGATCATCACTCAGCCCCACGCTCTTCAACATCTATATGGCCCCCCTCACCGCCATCGTCAGGAATCACAGACTCACCTTAGTATCCTATGCCGACAAGACCCAGCTCATCCTCTCCCTCACCAAGGACTCCATCACCACCAGACTCAACTTCCAGGAAGGAATGAAGGACATCGCTTCCTGGATGAGCAGCAGCTGCTTGAAGCTCAACTCAGAGAAGACAGAGGTCCTCACCCTCGGACCCTCCCCCTTTTCATGGGACAAAACCTGGTCGCCTACTGCCCTCGACAGTCCCCCACACCAATGGATCAGGCCCAAAACCTCGGCCTCGTACTCGACTCCTCCCTCTCCATGACCCGACACCCAAATGGATCCCCCTGAATCAAGGAAGACAGTCACCCATGCGCTCATAACCAGCAGATTGGACTACAGAAATGCACTCTATGCCGGGATCAACAAGTCTCTGCTCCGCAAACTACAGACCATACAGAACACCGTAGCCAGATTCGTCCTCAGCATCCCTCGAGACAAACACATTATCCTACACCTGCAAAACCTCCACTGGCTAACCATTGAGAAGAGAGTAACCTTCAAGATACTCACCCACGCCTACAAATGCCTCCACAACTCTGGACCCCAATATCTCAATGATATAACCTCCTTCCACGTACCCAAAAGAAACCTCCAATCCGCCGACCTCACCCTTGCAGAACCCTGCACATCTGCAGAGCTAGATCAGGTAGAAGAACCTTCTCTTACATTACGGCCAAGACCAGGAACAAGCCCCGATTGACATCAGATGCACCCCCAGCCTGCACATCTTCAGGACAACCCTCAAGACCTGGCTCTTCAATTACCCGGAGTTGCTCCCCCCCGTCCCAGCGCCTTGAGACCTTCAAGGATGAGTAGTGTGCTTAAAATCCCCTGATTGATTGATTCCTACTTTCAAGAAATGTTACGATCTTGTTAGTCTCTTGCAGGTACGTGAAAAGTTGAGAGGAGTAGGTGATCTTTGAATACACTGTAGGATAAACATTTGCTACTGTAGGAAGGAGTGTTACTGGAGATGGTGTTTATCAGAGTCTACTATTTATGACAATTGGCTTGAAAATAGTTGCAAGCAGAGTTTAGTCCATCCACGTGTCCTACTATGCACACCTGTCATCCGAGAGAGAGATTGACAGCTCCTTCCCCAAGCACTACTACGAACACCCATCATCTGAGAGAGAGGTCTGAAAGGAGAGTCCAGTCCCACCAGATGCACTACTTTGAACATCCATCATCTGAGAGAGGGATATAAAAGGAGAGAACAGTCTCTCCCTACACCCTTCTCTGTGCTCCCATCATCTGAGAGAGAAGTCCCAAAGCAGAGGCCAGTCTATCCACAAATCCTACTATGGATACCATCATCTAATAGAGAGATCTTTAAGGAGAGACGAGTCCATCCACACACTCTACTACACACACCCATGATCTGAGAGAGAGGTCTGGAAGGAGAGGGTAGTCCATATATACACCATACTACGCACACCCGTAATCTTAGAGGGAGGTCTGAGAGGAGAGGGATAGTCCATGCACACACTCTACTATGTACACCTTCATCTGAGAGAGAGGTCCCAGAAGAGATGCCAGTCCCTCTCCACTCACTACTACACACACCCATCATCTGAGAGAGAGGTCTCAAAGGAGAGGGAAGAGACCAGTCCCTCCCCATACATCCTATTATGCACACACATCATCTGAGAGAGAGGTCTGAAAGGAGAAGCCAGCCTATCCACCCCCTTTACTATGCACACCTGTCGTCTGAGAGAGAGGTATGAAAGGAGAAGCCAGTTCATCCGCATACCCTTCATCTGAGGGATAGGCCTGAAAGGAGAGGGCACTCCGTCCACACACCCTATAACGCACAGCCGTCATCTGAGATAGATGTCTTATAGGAGAGGCCAGTCCATCCACACACCCTACTTTAAACTCTTGTCATCTGAGAGAGAGAGCTGTCAAAGGAGATATTAGTCTATCCACACATCCTACTATGTACACATATCATTTGAGAGAGAAGTGTGAAAGGAGAAGCAAGACCCTCCCCAATCACAATTATGCACATCCATCATCTGAGAGAAAAGTATCAAAGGAGAGGCCAGTCCATCCACACACCCTACTATACATAGCTGTCATTTGAGAGAAAGGTGTGAAAGGAGAGGTAATATCCCCTCCACTCACTGCTACCCATACCCATCATTTGAGAAAGCTGTGTCAAAGGAGAGGCCAGTCCATCCACACAGCCTACTATGCACACCCATCAACTGAAAAGGAGTTCTCAAATGAACAGCCAGTCACTCCCCATACATTTTACTATACCCAGCTGTCATATGAGAGAGGTGTGAAAGGAGAGGACATTCCCTCTGCACTCACTTCTACCCACACCCGTCATTTCAGAGAGTTGTCTCAAAGGAGAGGCAGTTCATCCACACACCCTACTACTCACACACATTGTATTGTATTGTATTGTATTGTATTGTATTGTAATTAAATTTGTAGGGCGCGCAGCTACCCACAGGGGGTCTCCCAGCGCCAAAGAAGCAGTGATTACGCATCGCAGGTATTATTGAGAGAAGAGCCAGGTTTAAAAGGTCTTTGCGGAATTTCAGCAAGGATGGTTCAAGTTTCAGTCTTGCCGGAAGGGAGTTCCATAGCCTGGGTGCAGCGTAGGAGAAAGCGCGTCCGCCCATTCTCGTTAGTTTGAAGCGTGGAATAAAAAAATTGCCCTGGCCTGATGATCTGAGATGACGGGATGGAGAATATTGTTGAACAAGGGCCTGAAGGTAAACTGGGGCTGACCCTTGCTTGATTTTGTGCATAACACAGAGGGCCTTGAATTTGACACGATTGGCAATGCGGAGCCAGTGAAGGTCTTTAAGTATCGGGGAGATTGGGGATCTCCATGGGACCTTACAGAGGAGGCGAGCAGCTGCATTCTGAACCAGCTGAAGCCTTCTGTGAAGCTCCAACGTGGCTCTGAGATACAGTACATTGCCGTAGTCCAGGCGGGAGGTGATTAAGGCCTGGACCACCGGGCGTCTAGTCCCTACTGGTAGCATCCAAACTATTTTTCAAAGCCAGCCCAGGATGGGAAAGCACGTGGCTGCCACCTTAACCACTTGGTGTCACATAGAGAGCGAGTCATCCAGGACAAATCCTAGGTTGCGAACCTGGGTCACTGGAAGCGGTGGGGGGCCCATTTCTAGAGGCCAGTGCACAGGGCTCCAGAGGTGTTTCTGCTTGCCCAGAATGAGCACCTCCGCCTTATCTTCATTCAGCTTCAGGAGATTCGCCTGCATCCATTTAGCCACTCGGCTAAGTCCAAGTTTAAGAGTGGATGGGGCGTTTGCTGCGGCTGAGGAGAGGGAGAAAAGGATCTGGGTATCATCTGCGTATGAGTAGAGGGATAGACCAGCGTCTTCCACGATGGTAGCTAGGGGTCTCACGTAGATATTAAATAGCATAGGGCTCAGTGAAGACCCCTGTGGGATGCCATACGCAGATGAACGGACAGAGGAGGAGGTTCCGGAAGAGACAACCTGAAAGGTGCGATTATTCAAAAACGAGACCAGCCAGGCAAGGGCAGGACCGGTCACTCCAGCCATTCTCAGGGCTCGCAGGAGGATGGGGTGTGAGACCGTGTCAAATGCGGCGCTTAAGTCTAGAAGAATAAGCGCCGCAGTCTCACCATGGTCAAGACGAGTGCGTAAGTTCTCCGTGACCCCCAAGAGGGTAGTTTCAGTGGAGTAGTGGGGGCGAAATCCTGTCTGGGATGGATGTAGAAAACCTGTGGTTTCCACGTGAGAGGAACGATGGATGCTTACATGTCTCTCCAGGATTTTTGAGAACATGGGAAGCAGAGAGATGGGCCGAAAATTGGCGAGCCTCTTGGGGTCTGCGCCGGGTTTTTTCAAGAGTGGTACCACCAAGGCTCTCTTCCATTCCTCCGGGACTATAGATTCCCGCAGTGAGGAATTCAGGAGCTCTTGGATAACTAGTAGAGCCTCAGGAGAGAGCTGGCGGAGGATGTTCATAGGGATTGGGTCCAGGGGGGAGCCCGAGTTGACCTTCGTCATGTAAGTAAGTAGCGAAATGGAATCTATCAGGGGCCAATTCGAGATCTGGGTTTGCTGAGGTAACGGGCTCAGAGGGTCAAGAATGGAGGGATCGGGAGGAGGCTTAGAGGGGGCAGAAGACAGAGTGTTGTAGATGGTTTCAACTTTGGATATGAAGAAGTCCGCAATTTCATTGCATTCCACTTCTCCCAACACTGGGGGACTGGGGGCGGTGTTTGAGCCAGCTTGTTTTTTGAAAAGAGAGTTTTCGGCCGGTTAATGGCCTTTTCAATAGAGTCTGAGACATAGAGAGCTTTTGCCTTTCTGCAAGCTTGGTGGTAGCGCCTGAGAGTCGATCGAGAGGTTAGTTTATCGTTCAGGGTGTACGTTTTTCTCCAGGATCTCTCCAGATGTTTACATTCGGATTTGATAGCTTTCAAATCGTCTGTAAACCATGGGGCAGGGGTAAGATGGGAAATTGGACGTCTAGGACGAAGCGGCAAGTGGCGATTGATATTGGAGGTAAGCCAGTAGGATACTTCCTGAGCCAGGGAGATACACCCCAGGTTGGTATCAGGGCAGGTGGCAGAAAGAGAGGCATTGAATGCCGGAACATTCAGCTTAGACCAGGCTCGGTGGTTGCCCATAGGGCCAGGGAGGGGCATGCCCTTTGTGGTATCCGTAGGCATGGTGAAATAGATGGCAAAATGATCGGACCAATCAAGAGGGAGCGCAGGGGAGGTGCAGTCCAACAAAATATTGGAAATGATGGGGTCGAGTAAATGGCCAGCCTGATGAGTGGGACCTTGGTTGCACAGTGTTAGATGAATGGCCTCGCAGTCGGATAAGAACGTCCTGCTTAAGCCATTTTGTGTATCTTCTAGATGAAGATTTAGGTCTCCCAAAATCGTAAAATTGGCTGCCTTCAGAGCGTGGGGGGCAACGTATTCAGCAAATGAGGCCAGCCACTGCGTGGGCTTATCAGGGGGGGCGATAGATGAGAATGCCCGAAAGCGTCAGTCGAGGGGAGACCGCTATCTTGAATAAAGCAGCTTCGCAGTCTGGAAAAGAGACCGCGTTAAGAGAGCAGGAATAGATGTCCTTGAAAATGAACGCTATCCCACCGCCTTTCCCGGTGGAACGATCCTGCCTAACTATAACATATCCAGGTGGCAGGGCACAAGCCACGTCTGGGCCGGAGCTCGCGTGGAGCCAGGTTTCCGTTAGGAACAGGGCATCGGGCTGGGTGGAGATTAAGAGGTCGAATATATGATCTCTGTTTTTAGGCAGAGATCGACAATTAATACTCCAGAATTTGTAGGGGGGGTTGGTGGCGCTAGCGGTGCAGTGTTGCACGAAAATGAGAAGTAGCATTGAGGGCATTTAGATGGCAATTTGAGTGAGCAGTCCAAAGCTGGGCAAGAGGGGAGGGGGCGGTTCAGGTGATGAAGCTCCTCAGAGGAGTAGGTGATAGACCTATGGAACGTAGGCCTAGCAAGAACAGGGTTTCTGGCCGCTGGGCGCCTCAGGGCACGGACGGGCGCAGACGGGCTTACATTTGGCGCGCCTTCGGCGTGCCCGCTGCGCATACGGGAAGTGATGTGTATTATATGGGGGTGAAAAAGGGTGGGGCTCATCTCGTCAGAGGTGGGAGGAAAAAAGTCAACCCCCAATGCGACAGAGTCTAATCATCTGCGCGAGGAGCGGCTGGGCAGGGTGAGTGCAAGCAGATTTTCTAAAATAACACAAGTAAATAAAACACACGTTTTTAAAAACAAAAAGTGAGCAGGTTCAAATCGCTGCTAACTGTCCTCCGGCTTCCGCCTCAGAGGAGTCGCAAACACTGGGTCTAAGGCGAGCGGGAGGGCGGGAGATTAAATAGCCAGATGGGCGGGGCTCATCTCGTCAGAGGTGGGCGGAAAAAAGTCAACCCCCAATGCGACAGTCTAATCATCTGCGCGAGGAGAGGCTGGACAGGGTGAGTGCAAGCAGATTTTCTAAAATAACACAAGTAAATAAAACACACGTTTTTAAAAACAAAAAGTGAGCAGGTTCAAATCGCTGCTAACTGTCCTCCGGCTTCCGCCTCAGAGGAGTCGCAAACACTGGGTCTAAGGCGAGCGGGAGGGCGGGAGATTAAATAGCCAGATGGGCGGGGCTCATCTCGTCAGAGGTGGGCGGAAAAAAGTCAACCCCCAACGCGACAGAGTCTAATCATCTGCGCGAGGAGCTGCTGGGCAGGGTGAGTGCAAGCAGATTTTCTAAAATAACACAAGTAAATAAAACACACGTTTTTAAAAACAAAAAGTGAGCAGGTTCAAATCGCTGCTAACTGTCCTCCGGCTTCCGCCTCAGAGGAGTCGCAAACACTGGGTCACACATCATCTGAGAGAGATGTCTGAAAAGAGAGGTCAGTCCATGCACACACCCTACTATGTACACCTTCATCTAAGAGAGAGGTCTCAGCGGAGAGGCCAGTCCCTCCCCACTTAATACTAAGCACACCAATTAACTGAAAGAGAGGTCTCAAAGAAAAGGTGAATCGCACCTCATACACCCTACTATGCACACCCATCATCTGAAAGAGAGGTCTCAATGGAGAGGCCACTCTATGCACACACCCCTCTATGCACACCTGTCATGTGAGGGAGAGATCTCAAAGAAGAGTTCATTCCATGCTCACACCCTATTACGCACAACCATCTTTTGAGAGAGAGATCTGAAAGGAGAGGCCTGTCCCTCCTCATACACCCTACTATGCACACACATCTTGTGAGAGACAGGTCTGAAAGGAGAACCAGTCCATCCGCAAACTCTATAATGCATACCAGTCCCCTGAAAGAGACATCTCAAAGGAGAAGCCAGTCTATCCACACACCATACTGCACGCATCCATCATCTAAAAGAAAGGTCTGGAAGGAGAGGCCAGTCCCTCCTTACACCCTACTATGCACACCTGTCATCCGAGAGTGGCGTTTGAAAAGAGAGGCCAGTCCCTCCGCTCACCCTACTATGCACACCGACAGGGCATTGGCTTCATACATGGTAACTAAATATTACTCTACATAAAAAAAACTAGAAATTCACTGAAAAAAACACAGGTTAAAGTAACGCTACAGGTATATGTGATAAAATGATCTTTTGTTTTACTTAGAAATTCACTGGAAAAAATCAACGGTTAAAGTAAAATTATAGTTAGGTGAATTTCTCAGTGACAACATTAACATTTTGAACCAAAAAAACAAAAAATGTGTAGTTATAGTTAGCAGTGCTAACTTTAACTTGCTCCTCTGCCATGCATTGCTTATGACCTCACATATGACATCACTCATGACATCACATCACATGAGATGCATCAGGAAGTGCTGCAAAAATATACACACATTCATGGACATCAACAAAGGACCATGCATAAATGTCAAAACTTATTGCGGCAACCATGTTGGAATGTCAAGAGGTGGAAGCACAATGTTAACTAAAATGTGTACAAAAAGAGGCAATGCACATCCAGCGCACACCTATTCTTGACCTCGGGACTAAGAGTCCAGGTTCACATACACGGAAGGTGGCTATTACCTGCGGCCCTAAGGTAACTATAACTTGTGCCCCCGCCATCCACAGTTTTTCCATTAATAATTTCACTGCAGATATTGCAATGATATTATCAATGATGTCACAGAAGATGTCATAAGTGTATTTATATGTGGGGTAATTAGCAGTGTATGGCAAAGACGTGAGTTATAGTTACCTTAGGGCACAAGTATACTCAAGATAACTATAACTACTGAATTTCTATGGTTTTGTGTGTGTAACATCTAAACCTAAAAATGAAGTCCCTTTAATCTTTATTTTCTTCAGTGAATTTCTACGCTTTCCAAACTATAAGGTCCCTGTAACCTTGTAACTGTGTGTGTGAGTGTGTGGTTGGTGTGTGAGTGGGTGTGAATGTGTGGGAGAATGTGTTAGTGGGTCTGTGAGTGGGTGTATGTGTTTTTTTAGTTGCTATCTCAATCCACAGATCCGCCACATATTCATACTGGGGCTGCCCTGAGCACCGCAGTGGATCCATGGATCCTCACGCGCTAAAAACAAAACATTTTTGGACAATTTCTTGCCCATGAGGAGTCCCATGGGGTCTGCATAGCTCTGTCCTGACCCCTTATAGTCTATTTGTACTTTATTTCCTCCCCCATTAACCATGTCCCGATTCACAAAATGGCAGCTGCAACTATTCTCTCAGGTTGCAGCCAGACAATCACGGGATTGCTGTTGGCAGGTCGATCGCGTATCTAGATATACATAAATATTTTTTCTTTAATAACTCCAAAACTACTGTATAGATTTATACCAAATTATATGAAGCACTTTCTCTGGACTAAGATCTAGCTTTCTGCCAAATTTGGTGTAATTCCGTTTAGCGGTACAGCTGCAGTCATGTCTAAAATCCCTATAGGAAATTGCAGAGGGAATTTATGATTTGGAGCACCCACTTTTTCTTGGCCCCCACTTGAAGAATCACCCAGACAATTCCCAGGCACTAGCTGAAGTGACAGCCAAACTAGTTTCAAAAATGTTATGGAAATTTGTCAATCGGCGCCAGAGTTAATACCAAAATAAATGAAGATGTATGTATATATATATATATATATTCACTGAAAAAACCATAGGTTATACACCATATATAGTTAGGAATTAGCATTTAAAAAACCTTATTTTACTCACACAAAACCATTGAAATTCCATATATAGTTAGTTGCACTAACTATATATCGCGCACCCGCAATCCACTGCTGATCATGTCACATATTACATCATTCATGACATGGTCAGTGACATCACTGATGACATCACTGATGACATCTCAAATGACATCACTGATGAGATCACTGATGACATCTCATTTGACATCAATGACCACATCACTGATGATATCATTCATGTGACAATACAATGCATCTCCTCACGTTTTAATATAACCTCTGTTTCACCCAGTGTTAAATACAGAGTATAATTTTTGAAACCATTGACACACCAATACTAGTTACTACATACGTACTCACTGATTCCTACGTCTACACACACATTCACTCATTCACCCATACAATCATTCATACATACAATCACTCATCTTTACAACACTATCATATGCACTCATACACCTATACAGACACTTACACTCTGCCACTCATCCATGGAGTTACTCACACACCTAGTCAGTCCTGTAAAGAATCAATCACACTTCCATTTTCTTGTCTATACAGTTAAACATAGAGCACCTTACATTTTCAAACATATACGAACACATACTTACTTTCTTATACAATCATTGATACAAGTACACATTGATCTGCACAGAGTCACACACCTCCCAGCCAGCCACACACACACTCAGTCTCCTATACAAATACTTGGACAATCAATCAATAACCCATATAGTTAATCATATAACTACTGATCAACACATGCAGCAGTTTACAGAACAACAGACATAATGATGCACAAATTAAGACAGTTTAGTCACTAACCCATGCACTCAGTGAGACACATTTAATCACTCACTCATACATTCAGTCATGCACCTACTAAATCCTTCGTCCAGACACTTATACATCTACTCATTCTTCAATATGTAAAACATATTTAAACTTTACAGAAACACACAGTCACTGGATGATGTCATCAGTGATCTCATCAGTGATGTCATTTGAGATGTCATCAGTGATGTCATCAGTGATGTCACTGACCATGTCATGAATGATGTAATATGTGACATGATCAGCAGTGGATTGCGGGTGCGCGATATATAGTTAGTGCAACTAACTATATATGGAATTTCAATGGTTTTGTGTGAGTAAAATAAGGTTTTTTAAATGCTAATTCCTAACTATATATGGTGTATAACCTATGGTTTTTTCAGTGAATTTTCAAGGTTTTGTAAATGCTAATTCCTAACTATATATGGTCTATAACCTATGGTTTTTTCAGTGAATTTCAATGGTTTTTTAATAGCAAATATCATAAGCTGTCGAATGTCAAGTACGTGGTAAGTAAAAACATTTTCGTGTTTATGCACACTGATCTGCTTTGAATGCTGCCCCCCACCCCTCATTTCTATTAGGAGTACTCTCTCTTTGCAGATAGTGAAGGGTAGTTAACGCAGCCCTTTGCCCCCTTTGTAATCCGTCGTGCCTGCTTCTCTCTCCATTTGATTGATTGTTCTCTTTTGTTCATTCTCTATTTACAAACAAGCACAGAGTCGCAATACTCTGTTTAGTCTTTGCAGATAGCGAAAAATCGTGTAAAAAAACAAAAGGAATCGAGCAAAATCAGTAGGCCACTAATGGGATCTCTTTTTGACCTCGCTAAAATAGAAACATTAGGAACAACCTGTTGAAAATAGCAATGCGTATGTACATAAGCGGCGTTCATTTGTGTTCACAGTACCCCTTGTTGATTGTTTCAATCGAGCATTGAATTGTTCGAAGTTAATTCTCTTAAGGATCTTCTCTACCTGCAAACGAGGAAGAATAGGAATATTCTCTCTCCCTTTGCAGATAGTGAAGGGTAGGTAACGCAAGCCTTTAACACGTCGTACCTATTTCATTCCTCATTTGGGAATTAGTTCTTTTTGGAGGTATTCCCTGTTTGCAAATAAACGTAGGAAAATCTTTGCAAGTAGTGAAAGGGTACGTAATGCGGACCTTTCTCCCCCGTTGTAATCTGTCATGCCTATCTACTCCCCACTGATTGATGCACCTTTTTCACCCGGACCATTTACTAGAGATACGTCATCTGGCCCGACCAGAGAGCACCCCTAGTGAAAAGGACATATGCAATAATAACGAAGTGATCACTGTATCCTGTTAACAGAAACTTTACCATGAAACAACCTGGAAAGAAAAAAATAGGAAAACGAAAATCAGTAGGCCACTGATGAACATGAACTTTTATTAAACAACGAACAAAGAAACGATAACATAACGTAATGATAAAACCTATTAATGTCCTAGAAACAAGAAAACGTTAAAATATGCCAGTGGTGAGAGACCAGAAAAACAGTAAGAGAAACCAAATCACCCCTCGCTGTCCCACCGCCTGCCACGCCAAAAAAATCGATAGACTAGGGAAAATGCAAGTCAGTAGAACATCCGCCCCCACTCTGGAAACTTCCAAGGTGGGGCAGGGTTCCGGCTACGCCCAGCCGGGAGCAGCCCATATAAGGCAGGTCCTGCTGCCACGCCTCGGCCAGGAGATCCTAACGTAGGGTGTAGCCGGAGGAGAGGCCGAGGCCAGCGGGACCCGGCCAGGGGATTGCCTTTACAACGCTGAACAGTTGCAGGGGGGGGGAATGTCTCCTCGACCCTCCCCTCTCTCTCCCAGTCCGGCCGCGGTGGCCCTTGAGAGTTGCAGGTAGTCCCGCCACATGCTCTTCCGGTCCGGCCACCAACGGTCGGGGGGCCGAGGCCGACGGGATCCGGCTGCAGCCGATAAACCAAGAAACCCGTTCATGGGGCCAGAGCCAGGGGCGTCCGGCCGACATCCACCGGAAGCCCGGCCCGAAGACGGACGGGACACTTCTTTCTTTTATAATGGCTGCGACAACACTGGGGGGGATGTCTTGCACATGCCTCCGACCCCCCCCCCTCGTCCTCATCGCCTGGTCCGGCCATAACAAATCTCAAGCGAGACGCCGTGGGGTGCACTGGGAGGGAGAGACGGTGCGAACAGGTCTCTCCCGCCTCCCCAGGTGGAGGCTTCCCAGCTGCACCCTCAGCGCTCCAGGCGCCCGGAAAAGGGTTCTTCCACTGTGGCCATGCTGCAACGTCTCGCCCGGCAGGGTGGAGCCCGTCCGCTCATGTGACCCCGCGATCGCCGGTAGCTGCCGAACTCTCAAAATGGCGGTCGACCTGGCAAGAGCGGGCCCAGCATAAAGAAATGGCCCGGTCACTGGTTGACTCCACCACCGTAGTCCTCCACGACCTTGAAGATTCTAGAGGAGCCGCGGGAGTCTCCGACCCCCGATGGGGAATGACTGCCATGATCGCCCGTGGAGTGACGAAACTGTATCCGCGGGACGTCGGCGCTCCCATGCTGGCGCCAGCCTCACTTTGAATTACTAGAATCCTGCAGACCTCACTTCCGGTGAAAGCACAGTGTGACCCGGTAGGAAAAATTATTGCACCCCCTCCCCTTTTTGACTGATAGTTCAAACCACCGATCCTTTCCTTTGCCCTTTTAACGGAACTTTGGACTGCCTCCCCCTCTTTTACATTTTCTAGAGAAAACAAAACATTAACCACTACATTAGCATAGCAGTTGACACCAGAACTGTTTTCAAATTGAAAACCAACAACATCTTCAACAGAATCCTTTTTGTTTCTGCTGTGACCCTGCTACAGCACAGGCATTGTCCCCAGCAGTAATTCTGCAATGCCGGTAAGAATAGCTGTGGTGCCTACTGGACTCACTCACCCCCGCGGCGCCCCACGCCGTTTTTTGCTGGGCGGCAACTTACTAGACATCACTTTCGTGCCATCTAGATTTCAGCGCGTTCTGCTGCCTTGGAACTATTCGCACAACAGACCGCTACTGACAAGAATATTTCATTATTGGTGCTGTCAATTTCAATAAATCTATTGGATAATTCAAAAGAAATTGCCACGGTCTCTTCGTTGTTTAAATGTTTTTACTGTTTTTGTTTTCTTGTATATATTTATATATTATTAAAGTTTTATATTCCTACTACTTTGTTGGAGTGCTATATATTTTTAATGTGACACATAATTGTAAAAACTTTGATGTACAAAGAGTCATTCCTGGAATCTTCCGCTTCAGGCTCGGTCCCCTCCCCAATCACAATACAGGATGGTTTTCAGATAGTAGGAACACGTGTGGTGTGACGGATCTCATCGGGTGTGGGCCTTGATCTACTATAACTCCTTTGAAGAGGGGTGATTCTTTACAGCTGGGGCCATAAACTACATCTGCAGGGCTAGCTGATAGCCTGGACAATCGGACACAGAGAAAGAGGAGTGTCAGAGGGTGCGGTAGTGAATAGGGCGAAAGGGAGGTGTCGGGCGGGCACAGAGTGTGATTCTCAGGGAAGAGCAGCGCAGATGGGGGGAGGTTTATTGCCCATGCATAAGACAGAGAGCGGTGGTGACCAGTGCCTAGGGAAGATGCTTGCGTGGGTGAGGAGCCATGCTACGAATCGACAGCGTGCAGAGAGTGGGTCTGGTCAAGACATCTAAAATGGCTGCCGTGCACGACAAAAGTGTGGCATTTCAAAAAAGGCAAGATGGCGCAGACAATGTTTTTCAACACTTCCTCATTTCCTTCGAATCGAACGTTAACAGACGTTGGGGCATATTACCAAAGTTAAGCGATATTTATCGCTAACGATGCTTACCAACCAATTTTTTACCACTAAGCATCGTCAGAAATTATCGAAGATAAACCTTGCTATTATCAAGGTTTATCGCAAATGCGATAATAAACGGCCGCAATGCATGAATATCGCTAAAAACTCAGCGATATTCATGCATTACCGAGCTAATGCTCTTAGCCATGTTATCCACCTCCCATTGGATAACATGGCTAAGAACTGCTCAGGGCAGGTGTTACTTTTTGGAAAAAAGTTGGTAATAGGAGATAGATATCTTGCATGTTGTAATGCAAGTTATTGTGGTATATGGAACTCATACCATAATCTCTCAGGAAAGCAGAAACTGATCCTTTTGGGACCGCCTAAAAAGGCCTAGGGGGTGAGGAGTACTCTACTTTGCCCCCTTTTCACGTTCCGAACTATTTTATTTTACTCTCTTCTGTAATTACACAAAATAGCAGCGATAAGATGCATCGGAGACACACAGTGAGAGAAAGGAGGCCGGAGATGAAGAAGAGATGTCAAATACACATTGGAGATAATATAGTGGCAGAAGGGAAGTAAATATGAGTAAATTTACCATGTAACATAAAAATGTTGCACTCTATACTATAAGTCTCATTTTATACTACAATCACTTCGCTACAACCTCATAAATTAAAAATAAAAATGAATAATGTCTCAAACAATTTTTGATTTCTAAATATAAATTTATTCTTCAGAATTTTCTAAATTTGAAAGAACTAGTAACATGTCCTCATCAGCAATGTCCTCATTAAAAGTCTCCAATGATGATTCTTGTAACTCTATGGTCTCCAAACACTCGATAAATTCGCCATCAAGAGATTGATCAAAAAAATCATTCAAGTCATCTCCTCCTTGTGACAATATTTCATTATTGGTGCTGTCAATTTCAATCAATGTAGTGGAATCATTCAAGTCATCTCCTCGTGACAATATTTCATTATTGGTGCTCTCAATTTCAATCAATGTAGTGGAATCATTCAAGTCATCTCCTCCTTGTGACAATATTTCATTATTGGTGCTGTCCATTTCAATCAATCTAATGGAATCATACAAGTCATCTCCTCCTTGTGACAATATTTCATTATTGGTGCTCTCAATTTCAATCAATGTAGTGGAATCATTCAAGTCATCTCCTTGTGACAATATTTCATTCTTGGTGCTGTCCATTTCAATCAATCTAATGGAATCATACAATTCATGTCCTCCTTGTGACAATATTTCATTATTGGTGCTCTCAATTTCAATCAATGTAGTGGACAATTCAAAAGAAATTGCCACGGTCTCTTCATTGTGAGCCATTTTATTTTGAAATTGCTTGCTGTAAATTGCAGAAAAAAATTATCACTTTCATTTATCGTTTTTAGTAATACATAATATAAAACTAACTTTATCAAGTATTTAGTATAACAGAAGGACTGCAAATAAATAACAGAAAACATTTTTCAAATTATCTTCAAGTGTACAACATAGTTCCCCTTACAAATTAACAACTCACCTTTTTAAAAGTAGCAGAAGTGTTAGTACTGTGTAAATCAAACACCAGAAATTCACCACCAAAAATTCCTCACAAATGTACCTCAGCAGTAGTATCACAAAATGGCTGTGGTTTCCTCTCATTTGACATATATACATAACCAATTAACTTTCATCACACACAAATACAAAACCAAAGTAACATTTTAATTGGTTCTAAATTTCAACACTTTCAAATGTGTTTTCCCCATGCAATTTTCCATAGGACATTTACATACGTCTACAGCCTGAATGGCTGAACGGAATTACACCAAACTTGACAAAATGGTACATCAAACCTAAGAGGTCAGGAAGGATCTACTATGCCCCCTTATGGTCATTTCCCCCTTCGCTTTGGCCTCCTCTTGTCTCTACCGAGAGACAAGATGGCGGCCGCTACGGACTGTTTGGAATGTTGACAGACGCCGGAGAACCAATCAGCTTCGCAAAGCTCCGTAACGCGAAAAGTACGCGAAGCGGAGCGCTGTTACAGATATATATCTTTTTTTGAACGTTAATTTCTCAAAATCCACTGGAGCACATATATTGAGACCTAGCAAAGGCACATCGGGCTACCAGTCCCTAATATTTTGCCAAGTTTCGTGCAAATCCATTCAGCCGTTCGATTATTATTATTTTGTTTTTTTTTTGCCCCGCGGAGCCCTTTTAAAACCTCCACATCAAACGTAGGGGGTCAGCGAGGATCTACTATTCCCCCTTATGGTCATTTGCCCCTTCGGTTTGGCCTCCTCTTGTCTCTCGATCCTACCGAGAGACAAGATGGCGGCCGCTACGGACTGTTTGGAATGTTGACAGACGCCGGAGAACCAATCAGCTTCGCTTCACAAAGCTCCGTTGCGCGAAAAGTACGCGTCCTGGAGCGCTGCCCGGTCCGCTGTTACAGATATATATCTTTTTTTAAACGTTAATTTCTCAAAATCCACTGTAGCACATATATTGAGACCTACAAAAGGCACATCGGGCTACCAGTCCCTACAATTTTGCCAAGTTTCGTGCAAATCCATTCACCCGTTCGGGCTAAAAGTGAGGCCAACCGCCCTATGGAAAACTCAATGTTAAAAACACGTTTTGGGACCCCCCTTTTTTCTTAGCCCCCCTTGACGAACCCCCCCCAAATTTTCAAGGGCTGCTCAGAAACAAAATGTTCCATTTTCCTGAAAATTTCAGCCAATTCCGTCCACAAACGCCAAAGTTATTAGACATAGAATTTTCAAAAAACCCATAGAGAAAAAATCCTAACTATATATACCTACTGGCGACCGCCAGTAGGTAATATATATATATATATATATATATATATATATATATATATATAAATTACAAAGTCATTGATAATAACCTTGCCATTTTGGTTAGGTCAGAGTTTCCATTGGAAAACCAATTTTAATTCATTAATAACTTTATCGCTAGTTGATGAACCTGCACTAAAGTTTTTTTTTTTAAGTTTCATCTATTTTGAGCTTGGCATTTTAGTGCAGATCCACCTGGGGATCTGGAATCTTAAAAAACAACATTTCCTATTTTGGCTCACAAAGGTATTTTGCCCTATCCTACAGAAACAAATGAAACAAGCTACCATAGCCAAATCTCCACTCCATCCAAGCACTGAACACCTGAACACTTAATAAGTAGAATACCCCTCACACACCAAAAGGGCCCTTGGTGTCATGCTTCATCATCGGGGTCTTCCCGTCCCGCTGCGGGGCCGGGCAGTGCTGCGACAAGCGGATACGCTGGAGCACCTTTAGGTGGAGGTGCTATGTGTTGGGAGTGAGTGTCAGTGGGGTCAGAAGTGATATAAGAGTGAACGTTAAAAAATACCTGGCCTAGTGGAAAAAAGAAATTTTATTAAACACTGGCTGGTATTATTAAAAGAAAAGTGAAGCGGAGAGATGGAGCTATTTAATGGGCTCTCTCTCCTATGTGGGTCAACATGTTTCGAGGCGCGAGGCCTCTTCGTCAGGACCTAGGGGAAGATCCCCCTGTCACTCACTAGTGTTTCTCCACAAAGGTAGAAAAGGTGTATATACAGGAAAAGTGAAAAAAAGGTAAACTATGTGTGTAACTAGAATTAATAATTACGACACAATTAAGCTTCCACACTAATAATGTAGTATGCCTGCAAGATAAGAAAAGCTAATTATAATTGCGCCGATCCCAATGTGCGCTTAACTCTAAGTCACCTGTAAGGGAGAAAGAGACACACAAACACATATACCAGTTTGTAATGCTGGGATCATGCGTAAGCAGTGAAGGATAACCAAGCACATCCTGAGAAAACACACAGTCACACATAGACAGGTTACACATAGGGGATGTTAATAGCCAGGGGTTGAGGTATTCAAATTCATACTTATCAATGGAGGAGTCAATGCCCCATGAGCCAGCTTGAGACAGAAGGGTAAGGTGGGGTCACAACTGCAGAGGGGAAGAAGAAGTGGGACTGCATTGTAATTCTATCCCATCAGGTGTACTCCAAATATCACCAGTCAGTGCTCGCTGGGATACAGGGTTCATCCTAGTGAGGCGGCTATGCCGTACTTACTGCTCCCCTCGCACGCTCGTGCTTCCTCCTTCGTCTGCGGCTTCCGTGGATATGTCGGAGGCTGCGGGCGGCGAGTATTTATGGAGTGTGTTAATTGTTTAATTGATCAATTAGGGAAGGAAAAGCCCGCCGAGATTACAGAGGCCCAAAAAGGAAGTAATGCGGGCGGCCATCTTAGAGTTTTAGGTAGACTGCCCTCCCGTAGCTATAAATAAATTATCGGTTTTGAGCCATTAGCCCCGGTGCTCGGAAATATCAGGTTAGGCATTATCTTTTGCGGATGTTCGAGCTCTTTGTCCGCTGTAGGTTCGGATTGCCTCAGACTGCAACCGCGCTGAGAGGCAGTGTGTACTGCTCATGCACCGCGCATGCGCCGTCTCACTTGGTCACCGCGCATGCGCGCAGACGTGACGCTGTAAACGTGGCGCATGCGCACATCTTCCCTGATAATCACATTTCCAGGAAAAACAGCGTTTCTATGGCTAGAGGCCAGTGTTACTAGATATGAGAACATATTATGGCTATAAAAGTATTGGGAATAAAGATGCAGGATGTTGTGCCGCATCTATCCTCTGGTTTGTATTCAGACATACATTTTTAGTTACTAAAGGTCTGGGAGAGGTGGAACCTTGAAAGAATTGCTACTAGAAACCTGGAGCCAGTTGCCTGCTGTTGATTAAACACACATGTACAATCCAATACACGGGGTGCTGGTAGAGGTACATGTTAGCAAGAATTGCCCTGAATTTTTTTTTTTTTTAATTAATTATACTGCAAAACCGGGTCAGTTGCTTAGAATAAGAGTCACCCAGCAGGCCCTAGGTGTTGAGTTGGGCCCATGGAATATCATCATTCAGGCCTGTGCGGTGTGTTCCCAGACGGTACACCCACCGTTGTTCTTTCGATAGGAGATCTCTATCGTTTGCAAAAGCCTCGATGACAGTCCATTTCAGGTCATGGACACTGTGTCCTACAGTGGCAAAATGTGCTGACATTTTTGTTGCTGTCCTGCTGCAGCGTACATTGCTGCGGTCTTCACCCATTCGAATCTTCACGGGTCTGCTGGTCATGCCCACATACTCCTTGTTGCAGGGACACGTGATTAGGTAAACCACATTGCGGCTATTGCAATTAGTGAAGGCTCGCTGTTCCCATGTAGACTGGTTAGAGAATGTGATACTTCTGCTCTTCTGTGTGTATTGACAGGACACACATGCACCACATAGGTGGTGTCCATTAACCCCTATGACTCTAGTGGGTCCAGTTAAATCAGTTGCTTTTGGTCTAGTATGGACCAGTAGATCCTTCAGGTTCATTCCTCTTCTATGTGAAAACATAGGTGTCGGAAAATTCAGTTTGCCGCAGGATAACAATCTCCAATGTTTGTTTACGATCTTGGTGACCTGGTTGGAGTTTGTGTTGTAAGTTGTTACGCAGATGGGGCGTGGATCAGGTTCTTTCGGTTCGGTGTCATCCAGAAGCGCATCCCTATTGTTGTTGCGGGCCCGTTTGAGGCCTTTACGAACAATGTTCGTAGGGTACTGCCTGTTCAAAAGTTTGCACTCCAATTCAGCCGCTTGTGTTTTAAAGTCATCAATGTTGCTACAGTTACGCCGTAGGCGGAGAAACTGTCCGTACGAAGCTTAATTGTGTCGTAATTATTAATTCTAGTTACACACATAGTTTACCTTTTTTTCACTTTTCCTGTATATACACCTTTTCTACCTTTGTGGAGAAACACTAGTGAGTGACAGGGGGATCTTCCCCTAGGTCCTGACGAAGAGGCCTCGCGCCTCGAAACATGTTGACCCACATAGGAGAGAGAGCCCATTAAATAGCTCCATCTCTCCGCTTCACTTTTCTTTTAATAATACCAGCCAGTGTTTAATAAAATTTCTTTTTTCCACTAGGCCAGGTATTTTTTAACGTTCACTCTTATATCACTCCTGACCCCACTGACACTCACTCTCAACACATAGCACCTCCACCTAAAGGTGCTCCAGCGTATCCGCTTGTCGCAGCACTGCCCCGCCCCGCAGCGGGACGGGAAGACCACGATGATGAAGCATGACACCAAGGGCCCTTTTGGTGTGTGAGGGGTATTTTAACAAAGAAGGTGTATTCCAATGACATCCGGATATACACCCACCCATTGTGAGGTGGCCCTTTTTGATTAACCTATAACCCTGATAAGAGGAGGACGTGCCCACCTCGGTGCCCACCGGCATCACCTCTTCACTCCCCCCTTTTGATTTCCTTACACTTAATAAGTAGACCAGTAAACAGGACTGGAAAGATCATGACTACTTCCACAATGAGATAACAGGTGAACCAAGTAGCGACAGTATACTCAGATCAAATTCATCTTCCCTAGGTTTGCTCATGACTGCACCTGCAAACCACAAATCAACCAGAGGTGGAGACCACATGTACATGAAATCCCAATGCAACTAAAACACACCCACCCAAGGACAACAGAATGTCACACAATTGCAAACTATATTGCAGCTGCCAACCTGGGTCACACCAACAAACCGGCAAGACGAAATAATGTGGGACACCTTCAGATTCAAAACATAAAAGGACTACATACTTAGTAAAGTACTTTACTAGAAAGTACAAACTTTCTCAATTACAGTGTAGGAGTGTAAGAAGCACAAAGTAAATGGAAGAAAATCCAGGAGCTGCAGATCTCTGAAACTAATAGTAATGTTTGCAGAGAGTAGTAACCACAAGTCAAGACTCTATCAACCGAGAGTGCATCCTAATTGCTAATTACAATGAAGAGACTAAGAAAGACGTTTTACGGCATAAGCACAATGGGCAATTGTCCAGGGGCCCTGTCTTCTAAGGGGCCCATAGCAAGCCAAAATTTTTTCTCTGTGCCACCTTTCTTCTTGTCTATCTTAGCCTCTAACGTTTTTTGAAATCATGCGGACTCAATTGGCCGAAAAGGACTAATGAAATACTAGGGAGTCTATTAGTACGGCGGGCGCCCGCCATACTACACCGCCCGCATGCCAATTACCCACCGCCATATCAGTATGGCGGGGGGTACCGCTGTGGACGGGAAGACCGTCCGCCGCTTTTCCGCCCGGTCGACGAGTCGACCGGGCAGAAAAGGGTTTAATATGGTGGCGGTGTCTGCTAGACACCGCTATCCATATTAGTATGCAGGCGGAGAGCAGCCTTTCCGTGGCAAAAGGCATGCGGAGTTCACAATTGGGGGTCTGTTGCGGGCCCCTCGGGAGTTGGGGGGGGTGGGGGATGCACAAGGGGGATACCTATGGTACCCCCCTGTATTTGCATGCACAATGCGGCAGGCACCACGCCGGGCCTGCCACTTTGTGCATATCACCAGATATACAAAAAACATTTTCTGACTTTACTTTATTTCCCCAGCCCTGAAGAGTCACGGGTCAACCCCGTTTTTGACGAAACACGTGTCGGCTGGTTTGCATGTATATAATACCTTCATGTGATATAATAAATAAGGAAAGGAATAACTAAAGAAAAGTTTGGTCTCATCCTTCCATCAAAAGACACATCACCAACTACTGAACAGATTCAAGTTGAGTGCGCTTGACCTTGCACAAATGCACAACATGCATTTTCACCATTGCAGAAGGTGCTGCTGTAAGCACTGCCCGCCGCAATGTTAAAAATGCGTGATGCGCCCGCCAGTGTGGTGGGCGCATCCTAATCTCCCCCACGGGACCACCGCACATATGGCGGGGGGTCCCGTTTTCCATCAGGATGGCAACGGACAAAGTCCGCCCACCATCCTGATGATGCCCTAAGTGTGTTTGACCGGGAGCACTAAAGGATGCAGGGAGCCCCCACAAGCCTTAAAACGACACCAGAATAAAAGATTACCATGACTAGCACAGCATACACCACAAAAGACACCGACTCCACGAGTAGTGACCTCCAGGGGATTGCACCCAAGAAGAGCACGAAAACTGGACAGGTGATAGAGGGGAAAATGCCAGAATTCAGAAAAGCCGAAACATCCTTGCAGAAGAGACACCTCCTCGTGTAAAGCTGCTACACAATCCAACCGAAAGGGGCAAACATTCCAAGAGCTGCATTGCGTCCTTTGCCAGGCAGTGCTATGCCCAGCCACACCACAAATGCCCAGTGGCACAGCTGAAGATCAACTGTAGCCTGACGAGACTCCCTGCCAATTGAGCCTACACATGGACAGCCTTGTAACTGACATAGGGCGTCCCATTGGCCATTAAATCCCCACTGTCAGTTTATTGCACTCCTACCAAGACGTATATCATATCAAAGGGTCTATCCTAGCCATTAAATACCACCTGTCCAGGTTTTGGCGGCGAACACTAAGACAGTATTAATGCATAAAATGTTCAGAATGAAAGAAAGGAACTGCAGTCTATTTTTCATTGTTGCCTTTGAAAAACCTACTCTCTAATGCACAGCGCACGGTTAGATCTCTGTTTAAGAAAAAAGGGCACTGTGGTAGTTGGTAAATGCTTTTGTAAACTACATGCACAGAGCAAGAGCTAAAAGAATGGACTGAACTCGTTTTCTGTGCATGCCTCAAATCCGTACGCAGCCCTGCTGGCAGGAAACCAGGTAATGAAATACAGTGAAGCAAGGGTTAATGACATAACACACTGATAATTTAACCTGGCCAATGTTTTTATTACCCTTCATCTATAAACCCAGCAGAGCACAACTTGCTGTCTGACTGCTGGAAAATCGGTTATGAGCCACGAGGGAGCGGCCAAATTTTCGAATGCAACCATTCAGTCACACTAGGGCTACCAACACTTTTTGTCTGTACACTATTACTATTATAATCTTTTGAGGACATTTTATAACCGCCATAACCGCATCGGACGCAGCCTTTACGGCAGTTAATGACTGGACAGCTGGAACATTAAGTGGCCCCGGCCTTGCCTGTGGTCATTAACTAAGAAACCAGTTGTTATCTGCAGGTAACGACCAATTTCCTGGTGGAATTCGTCTTGATAAAAGTGTGCCACTTGGAATAAGATTTTCGTTTTACTTCTGTAACTTAAATTTTGCTCAGAAAGGGACTCGTACCGAGCGAGGATTCTAAAATAAACCACAGACTGTTCTAAAGAAAATCCATTTCAATAGATGTTGATTATTCTTGCATGCCAACATTTTTCTGATATCAATAAGTGCAGCTTGTTCTGACTTACTGCCACAGCTTCAGCAGACACTATTGCTTTATAGGAGACAACAGAGAGGGAACAGGCTTCAGAACATGTTGAATTTCAATAAAGAATGGAAATATTGGCTGTCTCGCCATGTGAAGCACCTTTTGAACTACTTCAGAAATTATTTGGTTGTACATGGGAGAAAAAATGGTGAGATGCGAACATAAACTGCATTGCAAATTAGATTTGTGAATCACATTGCATATGAGATCTGTGAATTATTGTATATGTGAATCATATCGAACAAAAGATCTTTGAAACACGATGTATATGGGACAGAAATCTGTGAATCAGACTGGGTACAGTGGTTGGAAATGGCACTTTTTTGCAGGAGCACCCCCAAACATTTACCTTCCGTATTTGTTGGGCTTAGGACTGTGCACTTTACCTCTGCTAACCAGTGCTAAGGTGTCTGTGCTCTCTCCTTAAAACATTGTTTAAATTGGCTTATACCAATTGGTATATTTAATTTACTTATGTGTCCCTAGCAGTGGCGGCTCCTCTGCAAAGGTAGAGGAGCGTCTCCCCACTGCCTGACTGAGAGACAGCAAATGTCAAATAAAACGATGCTCTTGCATCGTTTTATTTGACATTTGCTGGCTCTTAGCCAGCTGTGTTTGGAGGGGCGTGGCTTAGGCATGGGAGAGGGCAGGAGGAGTACTACGCTATTGCACGGGCATTTTCTATCTGGCAGCTCGAAGACTTTGTGGGCTCTGGGCTCGGCAACCTTGTTTGACGGCCTTGTCTCCCTCCCGCCGCCGCACTTGCCATCTTACCGCGGCCGCTGTGTGGAGGGGGATATTGGACTACATATCCCGGCTTCCCCTGCTGGGACAGACGTCGCCACCATCGCGCCAGGCGGCGCAATGAAAGAGGCGTAGCCCCGGTGGAGCGGGCGACGCTATTGCACGGGCATTTTCTATCTGGCAGCTCGAAGACTTTGTGGGCTCTGGGCTCGGCAACCTTGTTTGACGGCTTTGTCTCCCTCCCGCCGCCGCACTTGCCATCTTACCGTGGCCGCTGTGTGGAGGGGGATATTGGACTACATAGCCCGGCTTCCCCTGCTGGGACATACGTCACCACCATCGCGCCAGACGGCGCATAAAAGAGGCGTAGCCCCCGCCTCGCGGGACGCCGGGCGAAGCCCGGGCAAAGGTCGGGCCCTCTGTAGCCCTCAGGAGCCAGAGGGGGCCGGGCAGGGCATATACTCTGTCATCCCGGCCAGGACAGACCGTGCTATATTACAGTAAGCTTACACCTATCATTGCGTGTTTAGAGGTTTTCTAGAAACACTGTCCATGCTCCTATTTGCCTGATTTTACTCTTATGCTCAAGTGTGCTTGAAACTGTCTTCGACTAACCTTCCCACGTACCATGTCCTCGAGCCTTATGAAAGGATCATTTCCATCGGGAGGTGGAGCAAATAAAGGAACATTAGACAACTATGTCATTAGGACCACTTCAGACATTGATAGGGAAAGCATACTAGCAGAGCGACGGGCTGACCGACGTCGCTCAGTCGAATCTATCAAAAATAAACGCTCTTCTCTGGTCCGGTCACAGTTAGACACCTCACTACACACAAGTCGTCTTATTGACAATGAGGACCCTGATATAACAAGCAGCGACAGCATACCAATCCTCTTGCGAGATACATCCTCTACATCTCATACGACCAATGAACTGCATAGAAATGTTTCACCTTCCCCTTGTAATTCGATACCAGAGATAGAAGTCTTACTTGAGACGCCCTCATCAGTAGTAGAGGTTATTCAAAAAAAGTCTAAAAATTCAAAGCAACCTCGAGCACAAGGTTCACCACCCAGAAAAAGAAGAAAGAGGGGGAGCGAATTACAGAGAAAAAAGACCAGCCACATTAACTTTGGTAAATCTTCCAAAGGCCCCTCACCAAACACAGCCACAACACCAGGCATAGTTACTTTACCACATTGTCCGATAAAAGAAACACCCAGTACCGATTTAATGGGAAGCATGGAACATCTAATTAGATCCTTTACATTGCCATTAATAGAGAGACTGAAAGGAAAATAGCATCGACTTGGGACTCTAGAGCAGGCAATAGCTATAAACACAGGGCTAATTAAGGATCTAGCGAAGCATGTACTGGTAAACCCATCTACTGTATCATCTTTAAATTTTACTGCCCAAAATGAAGCAAAAACTAACAAGCCGATAAACTCAAAACCTCTAAGGACAGTACCTTTTAAGCCAACACAGCAACCTGTACAAAACACTGTTAGAGAGGCCCAGATGGGAGAGAAATTATCCGACCCAGGAAATGTACAAAATAAAAAGGGCGGTAAAAGCCCGGTCAGGGCTATAAAGTCTAAGGGGCGCCAAGTAGAATTGCCACCGGAAGCGGTTCCGTTGGTGGTGGTCCTTACGGGAGTTCCAACACTAGAGGATGGCAAGAGGGAAGGTTATTCCCAGTTAAAAAATAAAGCTATGTACTGGCCTAGACAGAACCGACCACTTCCCCCAAATATAAATGGCGATATTTTACATGTCCGGTGTCTTCCCTGGCTAGGAAACAGAATGAAGGACAAAAAGGGGGCCATAATTGTTATTAACTTTAGAGATCACAGAGCCGTTAGCTATATCTTAAATTGGTTCCCAGAAAATGGTAACAATTCCATCACAGCTTGTGCATTGACCTATTTTTATCCCAGATCTTTATCGGTTCCCACAGCCAATCCTGGGGCCCCAATTCACTATCAGGCAAACCATCTCATATCCCTCAAAAATCGATATGCGGCTGGAGGGAGTGGATTGACTCCACCATAAGAGCACAGCAAAGGACACTGTCGACAGACCGTCAGGCGTGTCCTCTAAAAATATCGAGCCAAATCGTATTCACAATCCACTCGAGCCCCAGTTAAAATACACACATACCCAGGTTATAGCTACTGACTTGTTGGTTAAATCCTCTGAGCCTAATCAATCCCTTTCTGTTTTTGCCCCTCAACAGGATTTAAATTTTATTCCGGTCATCACAAGTAATATACTGGGTCCGAGGGATGTAAAGAGAGGGGAATTAAGCCTTCTATTTCGGCTTTATTTTGGAATATAGCAGGGCAACGTTCCAAGGTAACAAATGACGAGTGGAGGGCCTTTATTTATAATTTTGATATTATAGCGCTTCAGGAGACGTGGTTACTTGACGCGATACATATAGAAGGGTTTAAAACCTACTTTTCATCAGCCCAACCATCGACTTCGGGTAGAGCGAAAGGAGATTTAATCATCTACGTCTCTAACCTTCTGAAAGCAATGGAAGTAGTCCCTATAAAACTGGAGTCCAATTTTCAGATTCTTGGTCTAACTTTAAACAACAGGGACAATTTCCTCATAGTGAACTATTATAACAATCTCCCGGATAAAGAGGCAGTGAATCTGGTATCTTTGATCCGCTCTATCTTATTATCAAATATAAGGAAGTCTACTAAAGGGGAAGTAACAATTTGGGGGGGGGGGACTTTAATTTGGGACCCTGCCCCGGTGGTAACAACAACATCTGTGGCATCCTCGATGAGAGGGATAATCCCATCTCACATTTAAGACATTCTATTTTTGGAAGTCACCTAAACGAAACCCTGTTTGAGTTAGATCTGGTCCAAGCAAATAATCTGGAAAATGAGGAGTCAGTATTGGCCCCTACATTTCATGGGCAAGGACATCAAACAACAATAGATTACATTCTGGTTTCAAACGGGGAGAGGTTTAAGGAAGCAGTATTCACCAGGCATACAATTGCGCTAAGTGACCACTACCCACTCAGCATCTCTCTTCCATTGTCCTACAACCCAAAAAGTAATCTTGGTTCCATTTTAGTCCAAAATAACATGGTACTGAATAGGTTAAATGGATACGCGCTGAAATGGGGGAAAGTCGATCCCATCGAGATAACAAAGACAGTGATAGTAAGGGTTATCCCTTCTATCATGAAATGTCTTGCCCTAGATACGCCAGATGTAGAACTTATTTCTAACTTTGGTACGATTATTAAAGCCATAAATGAAGCCCTGTGGATAGAAATTAAACACAAATCAAAGCTGAAGAAGGGGTGGTTTAACCATGAATGCACGACTGCTTATTCCAATTTAAAATCTGCATTGAGGAAAGTGGTTAGGACCCCACTTGAGATAAGAACTCTCAGGAAAATATATAACTCCGCCCTAAAGAATAGGAAAAAAGAGCTAAAGACTTATCTCTGGGCCCAACTCCACGAAAGCTGCGCTCATAAAAACTCTGCCACTTTCTGGCAAGTGGTCAAGTCTCCTTTTCTAGTTAATAACACCGACCACCCAAAACTAGACGTAGCAATAGAGGAAAAGGATTGGGTTCATCACTTTTCTAAGATCTTTGCGGTCACCTTAGAGGACGCTACCTCTCACGACCCTAACTCCAAGAATTCCACTTCCAGTGATGGGTCTGAAACTCCCTTCCCCATTGATCTTCAGTTCTCATTAAAGCAAGTAGATCTGGCCCTGCGTGCAAATAAAAGTGGGAAGGCACCGGGACCTGACGGTGTCCCCATTGATCTTTTTAAAGCACAGATGGATCTTTGGACTCCTCTTTTAACTAGAGTATTGAATGCAACATGCAATATAGGCCTACTGGATTCATGGTCCAAATCCATACTAGTACCGATCTTCAAAAAGGGGGACCGGGGGTCGGTAACCTGCTATCGTCCAATCTCTCTTTTAGACTCCCTAGGAAAGGTGGGGGGTCGACTTATCCTTGAGTAATTGCAAGACTGGGCGGACGATGGCAGGATTATCTCAGATCTCCAGTATGGGTTTCGTCAAGGGTTGGGGACCATTGAGCAGGCTCTAAATCTGTCACTCTTAATAGATAAGTATGTGCACATTAAAAGAGGTGATCTGTATATGGTTTATGTGGACCTATCGTCCGCATTCGATTGTGTTTCCCATTCAAAACTTTGGAAATTACTGGGGGACATGGGAGCACCATCGAATTTGGTTAAGTTTTTGAGGGAACTCTACTCTAATGCCACAGCTAGGGTTCGCTACCGGGTGGGGGGGAGTTGACGGGGGAATTTGCAGTAGAAAAAGGGGTTAGGCAAGGTTGTGTCCTGGCCCCCTTGCTCTTCACTTTATATACTAATGGCTTGGAAAGAGTGATGATCAGGGGATGCCAGGACCTTCCAATGGTGAATAATCGGCCAATACCCGCGTTGCTCTATGCAGACGACACCGTCATACTAGCTCGTACCCCCCTCGAACTACAAAAGAGTCTGAACAGATACTCCACATTTATGGCAGGTCTTGACCTAAAAATCAACACTAGTAAACCTTTTGTTATGAGGGCAGGTACTGGCCACAAACGAAAAATGAGGGATATCTATTTAGACGAGCAAAAACTAGCGACCACCCAAAATTATTCGTATCTGGGCATAGCGATAGATCATAAACTATCCTGGAAATCGGCAGCAGAAACTAGAAAACTTCTTTTTATAAGATCTACTACAGCCCTCGTTAATTTTTCCAGGAAGTTGGGTAAGAGAGCCCCCCTCGAACTTATCATGATTTATAAAGCTAAATGCCTATCTGTGGCCTTGTATGGGGCAGGGCTTTGGGGTTTTGTCCCCACAGATGATATACAGAGAGTGGAAAATTATTTTCTGAAGTACCTCCTTGCGGTCCCTAGGAGTACGGCTACCTTTGCCTGCCACATGGAGTTAGGACTCCCATACGTAATGGATTTAGTGAAGGTTGAACCCCTTTTATTATGGCGCAGAATTTGGACATCGGACAAAGCTACGCTTACTCAGTCCATTCTTTCCGATTGCCTAGCCTTGGACAATGCTCACAATTCCAAATGGTTGTGTTACGTTAAAAAGTTTCTTTTTGATTTGGGTTGGGAGAGATACTATTATGATCCCTCCCTAATTTGCAAAGTACCAAGGAAGGCATTAAAAGTGAAATGCCTAGCTCATCTTGAGGAACTGAGATTAACGAACGAGGCCATGAAACCAACTGTTGTTCATAGCCTGCTAATACAGATGGCAGCTACTATTCAACCGTACCTTACATTTAACAACACAAGCTATGAGAGATACCTCTTGGTAAGGTTCAGGATGAATTTCTTCCACCGTTTGGTCACATTCCCCACTCGAACAACTGGGCTAAAGATCTTCCCTTTTGTCCTTGTGATGACTCTTCTTTGCAATCCACCTTACACACCATTCTTTTTTGTAAATTTTATAATGACTTTAGGAAAAAGTGGCTAGTCCCATTGTTACGGCAAACTGGCTATAGACAATGTCGTCCAGCATTACTCTTTTTGCAGCTATTGGAGGGAGAGAAGACTGTTTATCTATTAGCTCATTTTCTCAAATGTATTGTCCGTCATCGAACGAATTTAGACTAAACATTTCGTAAAAGCTAGCGTCATCTTATATTAATATGATTATCGATAAATTTTATCCAGTCTTTCCTATATTTTTTTTGTAAATTTTTATAATTAAGTGATATCAAGATGTAAATAGGAAAAGTTTTTATTCTGATTTTAAAAATCAACAATTGAGCTAATATTTGTGAGGTTGGTCTGACATTTTAATCATTTTAATCTGTATATATTTTGACTTTTATCAAAATGCATATTTATGTAATTGACTATTGTATGCTTTTATGATTTATAATCTATATCGAAATAAAGCTCAAATTGAATTGAATTGAGTACTACGTGCACTCCCCTCCCTAAGCGTGCATTTTGTGCTTTGGCCGGCCGTTACAGGCAGACCAAAACACACATGCACAATTTGGTTTTCTTCAGCCCAGCTGCATTGAGCAGCCAGGCTGGAGAAACTCCACAGACTCCCTGGTCTGAGCAGGGCATCTTTCTTGCCTTCTCAGACTAATCCCCACGCTGCTCTGCAGCACTGGGATTGGATGGGAGTCTGGGTCCAAGGGGCTGCTAGGACCCAGGAAGAGGAGAGGTGGCGAATGTGATGCTGGAGACGGCTGGCAGCGGCAGCAAAAGGTACGTTTTTTGTTGTTTTAAAAAATATATTATAATACCCACCACACTCGAGGCCTCTCATGCAACCACATCTGCCCACCACCCTTTGTTTATAGCAGCTGCCGCTGGTCCCTAATAAAGTGCAATACATGTGCCCAGAACCTGTAAATTAAATGCTACTAGAGGCCCTGTAGCAATGATTGTGCCACCCGTTTAAGTCACCCTTTAAACATGTCTCAGGTCTACCATTGTAGAGCCTTTGTGTGCAGTTTTCCCCTGCCATTTTGACCGGGAAAATACGCCTTTTGCAAAGCCCAAACCTTCATTTTTAACACATATGTCACCACTAGTTTAGGCCATGGACAGCCCAGAGGTTAGCGTGCAATGTACTGAAAAAACAGTACATGTACTTTTAAGTTTTGTATGTCCTGGTAGTTGAAAACTCATAATTTCGCTTTTCACTGCTGCAAGGCCTATCTCTTGCATAGGATAACATTGGGATTATCTTATTACATTTGATAAGTGTAGTTTCCAGTTGGGAAGAGATGATTACTTCATGTTTGATGTCTCTGGAATCCTAATTTAGAATCCTAACTTTTAATGAAGTCTGAATATTAAATTACAATTCTGAAAATGCCACTTTTAGAAAGTTGGCATTTTTTTGCCTTAGCCATTTTGTGCCTGCATCGTGTCATTGGTCACATGATTTGGTGTAGTTGGCAGTTGGGCTCTGTGTATTCCTCCTAGACAGCCACACACAATGGGTGCTTAGGTGTGACTGAATGGGCCATCACTGGATGGGAGGGAGAAGCTGTGCTCAGTCTCACTTACACCTGAATACGCTGTGTCCTCTCTCATCACAAGGGCAGAATCCCCCCAGTAGTTAGCCTGGAGCCAGTGCAGGGAAGGCAGGGTATAAATGCACTTCAAAAGCATGCCTCTAGAACCTTCTCCCCACTTCAAATGCACAACTGTGTATAAAGTGGGACCTCAGACACCACCACTTCAATACACTTCTGAAGCTGTGGACACTCTGCCAAGAAGAATGACTATTGTGCTGCTGAAGGACTACCATTCTGTTGGACGGCACACTTCTGGACTCTTGCTTTGCTGTGCTGACCTACTGCCTGCAGCACTCTTGCCTAGATGAGAAGGACTGGACCTGCATATCTTGAACCCAGAGTGACTCCAAGGGCTAGTTGACTGGACTCCTGATTTGAAGCCTCAGGGACATAATATGCTTACAACATCCTAGCACCTGGACTCTGCCATCTGTGATTCTATCCTGTCAAGTGGTGCCTCCTGAGTCCTGAACCTTTGTAAGTGGACCTTAGGTGCTTTCAAGTGGAATTGTCACATCTTCCATGCTGAGTGACGCATCCTGGAACAGAACCAATGCATCTCCTCGGCTGAGTGACCCATCCTCGAGTAAAACTAACGCATTTCCTCTGCTTTGTGATTGGATTTGTCGCAAAGATCAGTGTCTTCCCTGCAGTCCTCAGAAGGATGCATCACTGATGGCGTGGTGCATCTACAGCCAGAGCCTTACATCTCTCGCCGAGGGCAGCCTCAACGATGAACTCCACATCAACGTGCATTGCCAGCTGCGCATCGCATTCCAGATGCCAGGACTTTGCATTACAAGTCCCTTTGACTGGATTCTCGATGATGACACAACAGGACTACGTGGCGCAACCTCGTTGTATCTTGGATCAGACGATCCCTTCTGCTGCGCAATGCATCTTCCATGCAGATCCACCCAACACTCCACAACCAGGATTTAAGATAATTTGCTTAGCTGGCCTAACTTGATCCCATTAGCCAGGCTGTGCACCATCGTGGTCGCCCTGACGCTTTGTGCTTTTGGCACGATATTCACTAGAAACTTTAAAATTCAAAATCGCTGGTTCTACTAATTGCATTTTTGTTGATTTGTTTGTGTTGTATTTATTAAAATTTGCCCTACATGTCTAAATCTGTTGTGTTCTTGTTTTGTGGTGTGTTTTCACTGTTTTACTGTTTGAAGTGTTGCACAAATACTTTACACATTGCCTCTGAGTTATGTCTGCTGGCTCTTTGCCAACTTACCAATGGGGAGAGCACAGGTTAATATGGAGTTGGTCTGTGACATACCCTGACAAGGATGGCAGTTGCTGCTTGACCAAGGCTAACATCTCAGTCAATCAACAACCCAATTTCTTACAATAGGGAATCAGAAAACACAGCAAATAGATTGGACCCAGGTCAAATATTACCTTTGTCCATTTATTAGCGTGCAATATAGTTATTAGTTCTTTTTTTAAAAACAAGTGCACCCAAAAACGTAGAATTCATGTTATGAAATCATTAAAAATAAAAATTCTGGAAATAAAGATTCAAATAAATTTTCTCTCGAACTGTCAAAAATACATTAGCCTCTTTACAGATTTTTACACTTGGTATTCTTCTGCAATAGCATGGCATTATGTAAAAAAAATCTATATCTAGTGAAAGTGTCACAAAAAGCCTCTGTGTCAGTTTCATAATCCCCAAGAGAAATCCATCAAATCTGTTTAAAAAGACACTGCCGGATTGCTGATTGCTTCATTCAGAGGTACGTTTCTAATCATCTAAGTAAACGTGATTTTATTTTAGTTTCTGAGTGTCTAAATTGTGCAGATGTACATATGACTCATGCACGGAATCATTTTTACACTCCAAATCTCAATAGGTCGAGTATGAAATTAGCAACTTCAACACATTTAACTTAGTACAAATAGTGAATTATTCAGATTTTAGAGCAGCTTGCTTCACACAGGCTTGCTTCATTGTACTAAGCGTAGTTTGAAGTGAGTTGTGCACACTCCAAAGGACAAGAAAGTATTTTCAAAACTATAATGGGGGACACATTGAATACTCCTGAAGCCACATGTAAAGTCCACATTTGTAAAGCGCACAATCACCCGTAAGGGTCTCTAGGCGCTGGGGGGCCTTCGGGAAGATTAAGCGAGCTATTGCCCAGAGTCACATGGTGCTGGGCTAACCTGCCGCCGGAGCCGGGGATCGAACCGTGGTCCCCAGATTCCAGCGTCAGTCGCCCTGGCCGCGGCGCCACACCTCTTCCGGAGCAAGGACACCTAAAAACAAACCAGAGACTGACTCCGTTTTGTGCAGAGCTTACACTTGAGTTTGTATTTTATTGGAAAAGTTTCAAATATCAAACAATATTTTTAGAATTATTTAATATATCGCACAAAACAATGTATTTTTTTGCCTTTGGGTGGAAGTGGTTGAATTCTAGGGGTGGGTGGAATTTGCGTAGTAGCATTACGCAAAATTCAGCAAAACAGTAAAAAATCCCAGCGAGCATGTGAAAATTCCACCAACACGCGGAATTGCTTGTCCCGCCCATTCCCGATGTATTTTTGCGTGCTCGCGGGGGAAATATCTTGCTAACGTTCGCGAGGCCGGCTACCAAAATCCTGTGGCGCATGCGAACGGATAGGAAAACTCATCCGCGAACCCAGGGATCCCGGTAAATCACTACCGCGCACGCAAAAACAAATTTTTATAGCGCTAGCAAGGAAATAATTCTGCTACGCCGCGGATCGTGGAATTTTTGGCAATTCTGTGTTCTCTACGGAACGCAAAATTGCCAAAATTCCTCAAATTCCGCAAGCGGAGCGAATTTACCGCCCAGGCCTATTGAATTCCTGCATCTTAAAATGTGACAAAGAATCAGCAGCATTATTCTATTATTCAGAATACCAGGAACATGCATCCCTTTGAAAATAACATTATTCTTCAAACAGATGAGGACAATCTCCTTCAATAATCTCAGTACAGTCCTGCACTAGCATGCTGCTGGTTATTGGACTCCACCAGAGCCATTGTGTCAGACCAGAACAGACTGGCCATCGAAGTAACCAATTCAGTCAACAAAATGGGAAACAATTGCAGAAACATGATGTTCCATACCGGGCCAGACTCAAACCCCTCCATGGCCACCACTTGGCACGCCACTCTATTTCCAAGGTAGCCACAATTCACACACATCCTGATAGGTCTGTGAAGAGTCCTACATCCTGACTTGAAACTAAATGGGACAGTCGTACAACACCGCTGTCAAAACTATCTAGAAAATGGACTAAATGCACATGTCTTGCTTGATCTCCCCAGAAAGCTCAGTCCTGCAATGCTTCTCCCTCAAGCCAGACAAGGTCTGAGTGAAAGGATCACTCATAGGAATAATGCACAGGGCAAAGTTCACCTGGCCCACCAGACCTGATGCAAGTTAACCTTGCAGGACTTCACGCAAACTTGGAGTGACTCATTGAAAGCAGCCTTCTTCTCAGCTGGTATACTTAAAACTCAACTGAGTATGTCACTCTCAATACCAAGGAAAAATGGTGCGGCAGCAGGGCAAGTTTTCTTCTCACTCACCAATGGCACCCCAAATGGCAACATCAGGGCCTTGAAAGAGCAATGAATTACATGATGCAATGGTTATATTTAGGTTGGACAAAGAATAAGAAATCATAAATTAATGCAACACCTGGCCTGTCCCTAATTCCTTCTTAAACATCTCCTTTAGGAAGGGCCTAGATGTCACCAATTAGATGTCTCTCCTTTCCATTTTCTCAATTCCCTTCTCGTCGCTTCTTTGTTAGCCAAAAAGACTGGTGATTTCTATACATACCTCACTTTCAACTCCCTGGGACAGCATGCTTAAGCCAAAGCCAAACCCAGTTTAAGGTTGCTGAGACACATGTGATTTAGGATACTGATTTAGCCAATGGATCATTGCCTGCAAACTGACAGATGATAGGGCCCTATCCAAGAACGTTGCCTGAATATTGCTTCTGAACCCCTTTGTCATTTGATTTTTTAAAGCATTTCAACTTAGGGTGTACATGAAACCCATAACTATGTTTAAATTTGCAAGTCCCTGCTGGCTGGGCGATTGCTAACTTTATTGTAAGCCCAACACGCTCCTTTCCCTAGGGGCCTAGGAATATGAACGAACTGACTATTAGCTCCATTCCCATTTTTCAGCATCATGCAACACAGCCAAGAATTTGCATCTGTTTGATCCTTTTGGCCTTTTTACAGTGGTAGACTTTGTGGCATTCCTTCAAGTACTTCCTCGCAAACATCTTCTGTGGACTCACATTCTTATTCGGGTAAAGTGACATCTTGTGTCCAACTTTGGAAACTTCTCATTCATATAAGACTTTTAAATGATATAACTTTTTTATTCAACTAATTGATTCCTCAGTCTAAGGCCTACACTGCTTGTGGAACACATTCCTTAACTTGCTTGCTCTCCTCTGCGAATGGATTCTCAAGGATCAGATCAAAAATAAAAAATCATAATGAAAAAGTCAAATCACATCCTTCAATTCTTCTGATAGATGTAACCCAAATAGTCCCTAGACGGCAGGGCTGAGCTCATAACCAGAGCCAGAGATTATATCTCAAGTTCATTGTCTCCACGTTTTTCTTAACCATAGAAGGTCATAGGTTGCTGTGCAAGCCCCACTCAACCATTATGTCACTGGCAGTTGTCCTGACTATGCTAGGGGGATCCTCCCCATTGCCCTAACATTCCTGTTTGCACAGAAGAGGCATTCAATTTCCCATTGTTTTCCTCTAATAATACCACCATCTTCTGGGCCATAACCAAGTTATCTCCCTTAGAATCCCAACAACCGAAGGATGATAACACCCCTAGCTTGAATAACCTTGGCAATATTTAGGCAAAGCTTGCCCCCAACTCAGGTTGAGCCTCCTGAACAGCTTCTGATTGACCTCTCACTGCATGTGTAATCTCTGGGGGAATACTAACTGGATCTACTAGGACCTTAGGATGATGTGCTAATGACCACTAACACACAAGGCACTCCGGTCCCCATAGGCATGAACACTCCCTTGAAGCTTTTCCAAGACCAGACCCCTCAGAAGCTTGACAATTACTCGGTCTTTCAGGCACAGACATGAGCGCCACCTTAGGAGGGACATTGGACCTTCTGAGTTGCTCCACATTAACACCATCTTCCTCTACCTGTGGCCCCACTGCACCACAAGGATAGGCAGGCCTCTACAGAGCCAACAGATCCTCAAAAGAGAGTAACCACCCCATTAATTGAGCAATGACAACATCCTACTCCATGCTGATTTTTCCTTAACCTGCTTTGGAGGCATCCAAAAACAGTATCTAAGCAGCAGTCACTTGCAATAGTACATATGAGCATGCCTCAATGCTGCAACAAGCACCAACTGCAAACTCACTTTGTACAAGGTAGCTTTGGAAAAGTATAGAGGTAAATGCAGCCTGGCACGCAAAAAGAATAAAGTTCACAAAACAATTGAGGTTACCATTGTCTCATGTGTACCAGTAGAGCAACTCAACCACAAGTTTGCAAACAATTTATAGTGAGAGTGGGAATGCTCAGACAAAAAACCATAACCTGCCTCTTCAATATACCGAATTTGTAACCTTCATGTTATTTGTTCTGATGGTTAAAATATTGCCAACAGAGGTGTCGGGAAAATTTCCTCCCCATTAAAATGTCCCACTGTCTTACCCCTTACATGACCCACAAGGATGGACTGCACTCAGCTAGACTATATAGATCTGAATAACAGAAAGAAATCAGCCTGTCTCTCCAAAGTACTAAGACAAACTATCCTAAAAAAGAATTTGCAAGATAAAATCAATCTACCCATTAAATTAAACAAGCCTCCCTCCCTCCCTCATGACTGCCCTTGACTTCAACTGGAAGCTTTGGGAGTGCCTTTTCAGAATTATGCCCCAGGACCCAACGTATGTGACAGCACTGTTGATGCAAAAGGTATGGGCATTCCCCCCATTGAAGGCTAAACTGCAAATCCCATGTCATCGCTCTACCAAAAGATTTTGAAATCTCGCATAAGTGATGGCCATCTTGAGTGTGATTTATGACTGAAGCTACACCTAGACATGGCCCATAGCTTGTTATTGAATACTCACCACAGAAATAGCTGCACGTGTTTATCCTTGTGTAATTTGGGGTCTTTCTGAATTTCAGCTTCCTTTGGAAACACCTCACTCTTATTCTTTGAATCTTCTGCATATCATCTTATCAACGGCGACCTGCAACATAAGAAAATTAAGAAAGTACATTAACAAAGCAGCACACTACTTACCATCAAGTATGGTAAAGCGCAAGAGCACTGCAATGGCAAGTACTTACTGTGGGGAAAGTCTGCATGCTACAAAGTGTCCGCATCCCTCCTAAGCAAACCTGCAAAAAAGCAGAGGAGAACATTAATAAAGCAGTAGTCACTCACCATCAAAGTACTGTAATGCTCAAGCATGTCAGAAGGTCAAGAACTTACCATGATTTTGTGATGCATGCAATCACACTCCCACATCAGAAATATTTAAGACACCATTGAACAATAGTTTACGAACATTGCTACTGTAGAACTACAGCTTATAAATCAGTGAAGAGTACATTTAGTTTTGCACTTGAGATTAAAGGGTCATAAATTATATGAAAGGGTGCATAGAACACTTACAGTTTCAGATGAGAACCACCAAACTAAAGACTTCCAGTGTATGGGCAAAACCTGTAAGGTTAAGATGCTATGATGATACTTTTATTCAAGAGTGTATGTTATTTGAACATGAAGCAGTAGAAAATTCTATGTCTAAAATCGTGTGCACTATCTCGTAGGTTAATATATAACCCTGAAAATTGAACCACATCCAGCTTATTCTACAGTAGAAAGAGGGAATGTCAACTTAAGAAGTGGTGAAGAGAGGGAATAGGAGGTAGGAGGAAGTAAGAGAAGAGCAAATAGGTTTCCATGCATAGCTTAAAATCCCCCTGGTTCCTAGTAGTATCAGGGGGGTGTTTAAGGCAACGTACCAACAACATAGCGCAAGTGGCTAGAGATGACTGTACAGAAAAAGCATGGCAGAGGTGTCTGAAGCCAATGGGCAGCTGTTTTTCTCCCTCTCTTCTCACCCATTCTGCTTTACCTTGTCAAATTGGCATAATTCCAGTTACTGTAGGTTCTGGTGCGTATTTGATGAGAGTGCTGGGAACTAGAATCTGTGAAGGCATCTCACTCTCACGGACAAGCACCCCGAGTAAGTGTGCTCTGAACCTGAGAGACACCCATTATCACGGCTCAAAACCTCCCCCAACAAAGACATCTGTTCTCCCCCTCTACTCACCGTCCTACCTACCAATCCCTGAAATACATCTCTCAGCCTCTTCGAGACACCCCATCCAGTTCCGCTTCCATACTGGGGACACATCTGAAGGCTTTTTCGTTGAATGTGGTGGCCCTTCCGTAGGAGCCAGCAGAACATTCATCAGATGCAAGAGGGCCTTGATGCAGCGAGGGTAGCTGACAAACGAATGCAAGGTTAAAACTAAGAGATAGAGATAGCTTTTAGATTGGAGAAGAACAAAACACATACCAATGCTATGATGGATGGGAATGAAAACTATAAAGATGCGAGTTGTACATTTAATGAGAAGCAAACACCTTCCTCCTTCGATGAAAAATATGTGCAAGCAGGAGCAATACAAAATTTTTCAAGCTGAGAAAAGCAATTTTGCAAGAATTAGGTCCTTATTATGAGTTTGGCGGACCACCAAGTCGGTAGGGAGCCGGACCACCAGATTACGAGTGTAATCCATGGATGGCGGGTGGTGCTGTGGCAGTCTCACAGCGGTGGATTGTTAGGCTCACAGGAGAACCTAACATGCAGACCGCCACCATGACAGCATCTGCAGCATGTTTCTGCACGGTGTGGCTTGCATGCCATACTGTGCAGGAACGAGGGTGCAATTAAAGGGGAGCACAATATGTTCTCCCCTGCATGCACCCCCAGGACCAAATCTGGCAGGGGGCCGTTTACCTCTCTACCACCCTTTTCATGGTGGGCTCACCATCATGACAAGGACGGTGAAAAGGCAACTCTTACTATGCTCGGTGGTGCCACCAGCATATTCAGGCTGATTTCTGACCACCGGACCAGCAGGATCTTTGATCCCAGCAGAGCCGGTGGTCTTGTGGCAGTCTGACACTCAGAAAACTGCGGGCGGACCGGCTGTGTTGTGGTGGTCAGACCGCCACCAGGAGTACGACCGCAATACTCATAATAAGGCCCTTAAACATTGAAAAGGTAAGATCCGAACAAGGTGGAATCATTGCTAGGTACCACAGACTTCTTGACATCTTAGGGACAGCAAAGTGCAATTGCACTTAACAATAGCACAATTGTGAAATAGTTCTGCTCTCAGGGAAGACATATTCTCTTTTACTACATTAAGGACAGAGGAAGACTCTTTAGAGACCTCAAAAAAATGTGTGCACCACAATATGAGCAATAAGAAAGAGAGAACACCTAAATTTGCACTATAATTTTTGCATAGGTCAGTCGACCACTGGGTTCTCATCTTGGAGGAAAAGTTTATAATATTGTTATATCGTGTGTGTTTTTTTATACCACTTTAAAAAACAATTTTGTACTTTAGTCATGAGCAAAATTAGCCTTATGTTGTGAATTACCTGCACATTGCTGCTCCCTGATGCTGCAATTGCTGGCACGATAACGCCGTGTTCAGAGCTTTGTGCTTTACCGTCTACTCTTTGGTGCTTTGGTATGGGGTTTGGGCTGCGTCATTTCCCTCACCACCATCTTAGGGAATGTGTGGTCTAGTTGCCAAAGGGGGGATGGCCTTAATCGTTATGAGATAGGCTGGTGTGTGGACGCACGCCTAGGTCAGTTGACCGATGGACTGTCATCTTGGGTGGCATTTTTATATTGTGTGTGTTTTTATGACATTTAAAAAAAATATTTTGCACTTACGTTCTCAGCAAAGTTAGCCTTATGATGTGAATTCTCACCTGTGCATTGCTGCTCTCTGATGCAGCAATTGCTGGCACGATTAGGCCATGTTCACAGCGTTGTTCCTTTCCGTCTACTCTTTGGAGGTTTGGGTTGTGGGTCGGCTGCAACAATTTCCTCACTTTGGCTGCCATCTTGGGGAGTAGCCGTAGTCATTATTAGTGTCTCTCTCAGTGAGCATCAACGCGTTTTGGTGGCTCTTAGTGTTTGACCACTACCTGCTTCAGGACAAGAGTCGATATCTCCCAAATCCGAATCTTTTCTATATTCCTGAAATCTGTCAAGGTGATAGCCATGTATCGCCTCACAGATACATTATCCGGGGTATAAAAAGACCTCCCTCTCAGTAAGACACCCAGGTTGCTGAAGCGGATACTCCAACTCCTATGTTTTCCGCACCCAAAGTGTAAGGCGAACTTAGATCAATGGAAGTCTTTAAACTTTATAAATGCGTATGTGGCTCCAAAAACGAGTTATAAACATTCCTTTTCTAATATATCATCGATACCTCATGTTTCTTTTAAAATCCAGACTGCAATCTTGGATCTGTAGTGGTACGGGGTAAAAGTTCCTCCGTACAGACAAGGAGTCTACATTAATTTTTAAATACGCCTTTATAAACTTTAAAGGCTTCCATTGGTCTAAGTTTGCCTAACACTTTGGGTGCAGAAAACATAGGAGTTGGAATATCAGCTCCAGGAACCTGGGTGTCTTACCGAGAGGGAGGTCTTTTTATACCCCCGATAATGTATCTGTGAGGCGATACTTGCATATCACTTTAACAGATACCAGGAATATAGAAAAGATTTGCATTTGGGAGATATTGTCTCTTGTCCTGAAAAAGGTGGCGGTCAAACACTAGCAGCCACCGAAACGCATCGATGCTCACTGAAAGAGACACATTTTAGACTGTGAGGACGTTTGGTGTGACAATTGAGTCACGTATATACAAACAATTATTTGTTATACAAATGATCTTTGTCAGATGATTTTGTCTCTCTATGACAAGAAAGAACTTTCTTGCAGGTTATCCAAATATTGCACAGAATTGTTTGCTTTTCAACATTTGTTTGTGTTATAAGATGTACATTGTGTTTTTATTTTTGATGTAAGGTTTTTAATATTGTATGGAAAATATTTTCTATGTGTGACCACATGTTTGGTTATTTTTAATAAAATATTTGTATATATAAGTTTTGAGCACTTGACCCTTTGATGGTGGGGGCGTTATGTTCTGGTGATATGTTTATTTGGTTTAGTGTATGATATGTGATATTCAGATTTACCCAAAGGAGACTATTTTTTGACTGAGGTCAATTTGGTGCCCTTACACTGACAACACGCAGATTCTTTTAACCTGGGATGGTAACATTTCTATCGCCTGGAACAGATTTGAAACGTGTTTGTCTACGATGTTTCAGTGGATGTGCTGCAGTAATCTCTAGTGCAAAACTAATAACACAGAATTCTTGGTTTTTGGTTCCCCTCCCCATCCGTGAGGAAGTGAATTCTGGCCTAGCTTTGCTTCATCCCCTATGACTTCTGCCACAGTAGTTTGGAACCTCAGAGTGAAGTTTGACAACAAATTCTTCTTCAGATCCCCGATGGAGAGTGTTGTTGGGACGTGCTTTGGTCTTCACCTATTTCTGAGGAAATTCTGTTCCTGCTTCCTTCTCCTTGTTAGAAGATGGTATTCCATGCATTTAGATCATCTCGGCTGAACTATGCCAATGCTTTATACTGGGGCTTCCCACTGTGCCAATTTAAGAGACTATAGTTGTTGCAGAATGCCACAGCCAGCCGTCTTCTTAACATTCCAAAAAAGAACTCAATACATGTCCATCTCAAGAAATTGCACTGGCTGCCAATTCATAAGAGAGTGACATTTAAGGGAACCTTCTATGGTTCAGGTCCCAGCTATCCAACAAAGAGATTCACATTTTCATCCGTCCAGAACTCTACACTCTTCTGATGCACTATTAGTTGTGGTACCAAAAACTAAGAGTATAAAATGGGGAGGTATTTCCTTCTCTGCGCAGGCCGCTTTGGGCTGGAATGCCCTTCCTATGTACCTGCGTGCTTCTAACAACGAAGCTTCCATTAAGTGAAGCTTTAAAACTTGAGGGCATATTTACAAACCCCTATCACCACAACAACGTCACTTTCAGTGACGTTGTGATGGCTATAGGGGCCTCGCCTTATTTACAAGGCAACGTTAAGCCACTTAATGTGGTTTAATGCTGCCTTGATAATAAGGCACCCTTTCTTGCTTTATTTACCGTGAAAGGGGAGGCAATGGGTGTTGCGGTGGGCGTTCCACCGCAACACCCATTGATTTTGATACTGGCTCACATTCACAAGAGCAGCCTAAAAAGAAGGCAGCGCCAAAATTAAGACCAGGGAAAACCAGGTCTTCAACAGGCGAAACGAAGAGAAATGCTTTATTTCTCCATGTTTTTGCTGTTTCCATGTGTGCTGCCTTGTGCAGCACACATAGAAACAGCAATGTGCCTATGATAGTTTATGTGTAGGAAGGTCCCCTTTGCTGCACATAAACAATCATTTTACAAAAATGCCGTTTGCAACTTCTATGTGTGCTGCATTAAGCAGCACACATAGAAGTTCCAAAACAGCATTTAAAGATTGTTTATATGCAGGAAGGGGGACCTTCCTGCATATAAACAAGCTTCCCCTCAACACAGGCACCCTTGCACCATGGTGCAAGGGTGCCCTGCGTTGGCATTAGGCAGCTAAAGTTAGCACCAGTGCACGGGGAAACGCAGGGATGCACCATATTCTAGTAAATATGGTTCAGCTCTGTGTTTCTAAAGTGACGAAGCATGTCGTTAGCCTACTTGGCTTAACAACACGTTTCACCACTTTATTGTAAATATTCCCCTTGGTTGCTTAATTTTGCCTTTTAATCTACAATTTAGTTGTGATAACAGTGGTCGACGAGCCTTTAGATTTGATTTCATTTTGCCCTATAATCTAATGTGCTCGAGTGCTAGTTGTTGTGTACATCCAGGTTTGGTGTTAAACAAGGTAAAAGATGTGGCTAACAGCTTAAGTTTCTCTCTAGCATTCATTTGATTGAATCATCTAATAACATGTCCTTTTGAAGAATAACTCATGGCAGAATAGATCTTGAAATGACCAATTCTTTTAGGGCCATATGTATCAAGCCTTTTGTGATTCGCAAAGGCCGAAATTCGCAGAATTTCGGACTTTGCAACTCGCAAACGGCCTTTTTGCATGTTTTGGTATGTATGAAATATTCGCAAAATAAGGAATAGCAAAGTTTTGCTATTCCTTATTTTGCCATAGCATTTAAGGAATCGCAATTTTGTGATTTCTCAAATGCTATGTATGTAGCATTTTTGGGTAGCGAATTTTGGTTAAGAATTTTTGAGAATTATTTCGCAATCATTCCTATGGGCCTCCTAGCCCATAGGAATGCATTGGAAAATATTCCTTAATTGCGAATTTGCAAAATGCGAATTCGCAAATAAGGAACATTAAGGAATCGCTAAAAAATAGCGATTTTCTTCATACATACCATTTTGCGATTCCTAAATAGCGATTCCTTAAAAATCGCTATTTAGGCATCGCAAAAGAGTTTGTTGATACATATGGCCCTTAGTTCTTTGTCAGAGAAATACTTTTGCTAAAACCAGTCAGGAAATTGGGAATAATTGTTTCCGAGCAATTACAGTGCATTAATAGCTACAATATAGAAAACCCTAATATGTTTTACTAGACAATGGCATTCAATTTTTGAATTTACCTGGCTATTTGCAAGCAGGAGAAAGAGTGGTAGAACCCTGCACTTTCCAAAATTCAACACCCCAAGTGGTATTTAAGGGAATAGAAGTATCCCAAAATGTACAGCCGACTGTCATACTCAGCTTAATTAACCAAGTAAATACATTGGTCTATGTTTTATAATCGGACCATTCAGTAAAAACCTAGGCTGCTGTAAAAATCAAAACGCTTTAACATCTTGTCTTGTAAAAGTACAGAAATATTTCCTTGAAGGAAGGTGTCCTATGAATGTGCAGTGTTGGGTATTGGCTTAACCGGTGGATTCTACAGAAGTATTAGCACTATGTAGGTACAAACAGACTTTGATAATTATGAATATGCAAATAGAGCTCAGTATCTTCAAAAGACACATGAGATTTAAATTCAAAACATCATTTGCACTATAACCTCTGCATGCACAGTATCCCAAAGGTACACAAACATCTAGATGAAAACAAAAACATGGAGCACCTGTACCACCTCAGCTGGTGCCTTTGTTTAATAGTTTAAAGTTGTATGAAAGAATATCACACTTTAACAGACTCACAGTTATCTTAAAAGGCAATAGATTCTGGAAGGTACCATCCATGTATCATCTACCCATATTAACCACAGTGATGATCCATAGAATGAGGATAACTCTTGAAAGTTTTATCCAAGCATGTAGCCAACGTGGACATTGATCCTCTTCAATGTTTTTCATAATGTTGCTAATTCTGCAACACTGCAATCTTAACTTTACCCTGGCATGCCAAAAATGAGGATATATACTGCAGAGTTGAAGTTGCAGAAATAAGATTAAGCATTGGAAGAGAAGCCAAAGCCTCATAACTTAGTTCCTCATTCATTCCTTCTGTAGATTGAGAAACTGTGGAGCCAGTGCCACCTCTTGGCCACTTTATTTACACAAGTGGTATTGTTTCATGGGAGAGAGACAATTTGGGGAGTTGAATGCCCCAATGAGGCGCAAACTGAAAGCAATTCAGTGTTACAGGGACAGATGGTCACATAGCGAGGTTTACAAATTCAGGCAAAATGGGGTGAATGGCATGAATGGCTGAACCACAGTCCTACTGTCCTTCACGGCTGAAATGAGGTACACAAGGCCAAATGGCTCAGTGATCTCTTACATATTGTCGCCTGTCTTTGGAATGCTGTCATTACGTTCAGTAGCTTCAGGAGGCAGCAGTGTTTTCTGCTCTCTGGGTAATCCCTTAATAGACCAAGATGTGATTGTTCTTGAGATTTCAGCCCACTCTGGAGGTTGGGGCACACATAGACATGCCAAGTAATGTTTGCAATTGTTGGACTTGGCCCTTTTTGCATGGTCACACCCAATGATTTTTTTGCCTTCAGCCTCAGGTTTTATGAGCCCATTTTTGTTGGCTTTTAAGACTAAAATGCCTGTGCTCTCTCCTTTATGCATGATAAAATTAACTTATATCTGATTGGCATATTTAATTTACTTTTAGATGCCTAGTAAAATGCTATACCGTATACCCAGGGCCTGTAAATTAAATGCTTCTAGTGGGTTGCAGTACATATTGTGCCAAGCACTTAAGTAGCCTCCTGAAGCATGTCTTAGGCATGCCATTGCAGCCCGTCCACAGTTATAAACTGCCAACTCTACTTGGCAAAGAACCCCCTTTGCAAAACCTAAATCTCCCTTTTTAGTATATATGTCACCACTAAAGTAGGACTCAAACAGTCTATTTGGCAGGGTACATTGTAATTGAAAAGTTTGAACATGAACCTTTAAGTTTTACATGGCCTGATAGTGAAAAACTCACGAATTAACTTTCACTACTGTGAGGCAACTACTCCCATAGGATAACATTGTGTTACCTTATTACATTTAATAAGAAACAACTTTTGATTGGGAGAAGGTTGGAAAGTCAAGTTTGGTGTCTGAGGAACAGTAATTGAATATCCTCTTTAATGCTAAAGTCAGATTTTAAGTCTCAATTCTTATTAGAAAGTTGGCATTTACTTGTTGTAACCATTTGGTACCTTCAGTCTTTTTCTGGCTCAAGTGACTAGGTATAGTTAGCCTTTTTGTATTCTTCCCAGACAGCATCACAATAGAGGGTCTTGTTGTTGGCAGGATGGGCCATTTATGACTTTTTGCGGGGCAAAGCTATCACCTACCACACTTGTACTTTAAAGGCACTGTATCAGCTCACACACAAAGGACTTCACACTAGCCTAGTGTGCCCCCAGACAGACTGGGAGGCCGGAAATTCCAAACACCTCTGTAGGGGGAAACTCCAGAAGCTTCTCCTACTTCAAAGGAAACACCGGGCATAAAAATGGGACCCTCGGACCAACTATTCAGATCACTTCTGACCTGCAGAAGACTCCGAAGAAGGACCACTCTGCTGCAAGAAGGACTTCTCTGCTGTCCAGCTTCTCTGCTGCCCTGCTGCGCTGCTACAGTAAGAAGAACTGGATCTGCACCTTGAACCCAGGACCCCCAGAGTGACTCCAAGAGTAAGTTGCTGGCCTCCTGATCAGAGCAAAGATGCAGAAAGTATGCTGTTTTATTTTTACAGAGTTTTAAATAGCGCAAACTTGACCCAGTATCAGGTATCAGTGCTTTCCATAGCACCAGTTACATTACATGAGGACACGCATTCATTTTTGTTAGGTACGAGGAAATTAAGTGATTTGCCCAGAATCACAGGATGTTCAGCCTCATTGCTGAGACTCGAACCCAGTTCCCCAGATTCGAGGTCGACCACCCTAGCCATTAGGCAAACTCCTCTGTTCCTAATTACGAGACACGGGAAACTAGAGGAACCGTTTTGCATGGTCATGAGATGAAGGATGATGGGGATTTCTCCTCTTGGAATTTGGGGCCCTCACACACCCGGCTGGGTGTCATGCTTCATCATAGGGCTGCTCCTCATCAGGTCAGTTCTGCAATACCTGATGGGCTCCCTATGAGGGACTCTTTGGCAGAAATCTTTTATTCCAAATTGCCATTTGGTGCCGTGTGGGTGAGGGAACTAACCAGTGTAGATGAGTGAGTGGAGGTGTGTAACCTGAAGGAAGTTTAAAACAGGTTTGGAAGTACCAACGAAAACATTTTTAATCAATAGGTCTCCCAAACTGATTAACAGAAACAACGGTGCATGTCTGAGGTTATGTCTCAGGTAGGGTGCTCTATTGTGTGGGCAATATGTTTTTTGCCTAGTAGTCAATCAATCTCATGGCGATTCGTCAGGACCTTATAAAATCAAATGTATCTACACACGGGTGGTTATATGGTGAAACTTCCTCTTTAAACCAGCCTAACACATACTATGTGTAGTACCTGATAGAACATGAACAACTTGGTGAAGGAATAAAAACAAATATTAAGATCTGAGACTTCAGTATAAACAAAACTCTTGTGTTCCCATTGTGACAAGCTCACAGCACACAGTGGTGAAGGTTAAACACCAGTGCCATGTCTGTGACTCTCACAGACCTTTTATCGGGAAAATTGCACAGGCATGTATGGTGGAACACCACCGTGGTTGCAGAAAGAAATGATGAACTCACCCCAGTCGGGTTTCTCATTTTACTTCATCAATACCCGGCAGGTATCACACAAGGAATTTCCCTATGTACCGTGTGGGTTGTAGGTTAAATGAAACGGAGAATAGAGCACAACACGTAAGATGTTGTAGGTAGTGATTAGGTTTTTGGAGCAGTGAGGAAGTTGTTTAACACTTTCAACAGTAAACGAGAGGCAGCCGTTAATATATGTTATGTAAACGGATTCGCCCAGATCATATGGTGGTCAAATAGACATGAGCTGTCTGTAAAGCATGTTTGCTAGAAGTTGCGTGTGTTCTGTCCAGACAGATATTTGTATAAATGCCAAGTGTCAGGTTACAATAGTCTAGAAACATTTGGTCTGTGGCGGGGGTACCAAAAGTTGTTTGGTGTGGTACAACAATTGCAATGATAATGGGTCTCCGCTAGGTGTATAAAAGCTCTTGTTGTTTTAGTAAACTATGCATAATGAAAACCAAACAAATGTTAGTTGAGCTTGCATGTTGCAGAGTAGCTAAGAAAACCCCAACATTAAGGAGAACTGTGAGGGCTCTGGGCAAAGTGTACCCCGAGAAGCCCAGCGTTATCGGACACAAGGTACTCACGTTTGCAGGATCAGCAACAGGCTCTCTGCCCTACCCACTACTGCCAGGATCGGGAGGTACTGGGAAGGATTGTGGACCTGCTTAAATGCTGGAAGTGACTCCGCTTGAATTGGCGGGAAACTCCCGGTTGACTCACAGTCCGCACTAGACTGCTAAAGTCATAGGAGGGAAACCGGTATTCAGTGGGGGCCATCTTGGATGAAGTGAAATCCTGATCATGGAAACTGCCATGTTGGAGTGGTGTGGAGTTGCTATTATATTCCAACTAAGTCTAGTGGCAATATCTCGTGTGTTGCCCTATATTCAATTAAAAAGAAGATGCAATCCTTTAGCCAAGCCATATTTAAAGAGGTTAGGTAAAATGATGATAACAGAGTGCACGCGGTATGTGATTAACCTCCAAGGTGTCATAGGTAGTCATGGTGAGGTTAGGTAAAATGTACCAGGACTCCAAGATGATTCCTGTGGGTTACTGTATAATCATAACAGAGCACAATCGGTATGTGATAAACCTCCAAGGTGTTAAAAGGAGTCATGGTGATCTCCATCCATGCTAAGATGTTAGTGTGCATGTTGTAAAGAGAATGGGGATTCTGCATTATTGGCCTATGGGAGTGTCAAGTGTTAAGTTACTCCAAGGAATTTCCTCATTTAACCCTTGTGTATTGGTTGACAGATGGTAGACCCATCTCTGTTCTTTCATAAACAGGGTCCCCTTACTAGTCCTGGAATGTGCCTCTCATATTACCCATCGTAGGGAGCCAGGTGAATGCTGCAGTAGGTTAAACACCAACGCCTGAGACAAGTGATTCAGGTTTATGCAACCCTTCGACTTTCCCTTTCAACAGTAGTATGAATCCTAATGAGGTCCTCACCTTTGAACAGGCTGTACTTAAGGACTTAGCAAAGAACACCACCCCAAGACACGTTTGCAATAACTCTACAGCAGAATTGACGACTGTCAGTTCCCTTGCTAATGACATGACCATCACTATTAAACAGGCTGACAAAGGCGGAGCAACCATGATCATGTCAACCTTAGACTAGGACACGGAATGCCAGAGGCAACTCAGTAACCGCCAATACTATACAATGATTGTCAGTAGCTCAATGACACAACTGACCAAGACCATTACAGCTATGGTCTTTACAGCAGAACGCCAGGGATGGTTGAGCAAAAAGGAGGCAGACTTCCTCATTAAAAAATATCTTAAATTGCCCTATTTTTACAGCTTGATGAAAATATACAAGGGCACCTCACCTGTCCGGGGCAGACCCATAGTCTCGGGAATTGACTCAATACCCGAACAATTGTCCAAATTGTGTGACCATTTTCTACAGCCACTAGTCAAACAAACCCCCTCCTTCTTGAAGGATACAGCTGATGTTTTACATCTTATTACAGAGTTTCAACACACTAATTACATCAACCTGTTGGTTACCCTTAATGTTCTGTACCAACATTCCCCAGAAAGCCACCTTGGGTGTGATAAAGGAGGTCTTCAACAGAACCAACTGGGACTCTTCCACCCCAAGCAGTTTTATCCTTGAATGTGCAACACTCATGCTCACGGAAAACCTTTTTGAGTTCAAGGGCGAACTTTACCACCAAACCCACGGTACTTCAATGGGTAGTACCTTTGCCCTGAGTGTAGCCTGTTTATACATGGCAGCTTTTGAAGAGAGTTTGATTTTCAATGACAAGAACCCCTATCGCACTAATCTTCTCCTGCGGAAGTTTTATTGATGATATTGTCATTTTTTGGTCAGGAGACCTGAGGACCTGCAAAGAATTCTGCAACTGGATTAATACCTTGAACCACTACCTGGGGTTCACCAGTTCTATATCTCACTCGGATATCCCTTTCCTTGACCTCACTATCAAACTCGAAGATGGAAGCCTAAGTACAACTATCTAAAAAAAACACAGACCGCAATAGCCTGTTGTTGTTTAGTAGGCATCATCCATGAGCATTAAAGAAGAACCTGCCTTTTGGTCATTTTTTGAGGCTTTAAAGAAATTGTAGCAGCTTAGAAGACTATAAAATTGAGGCAAATCTGCTGGCTAACAATTTGAGCGGATGTGAATATCCACAACCGAACATTGAACTCTCCCAAAAAAGAGCTAGGAATAATAACCACAAGGCTCTACTCAAACCTAGAGAGAAAGAAAAAACAGACACTCTCACATGTGTAACCACCTATACACCTGATTCCAACAGAATCAGGAATGTGATAAAAAAACATTGGGGTATATTGAAAACAGGGTCCCTGGAGATTGACATGCCCAGATTTGCATTTAAGCGCACAAAAAATCTCAAAGATATGCTAATACATGCAAGACCTAAGCCACAGAAAGTGAATTCACAATGGCAATTGTGGGACTTACCGCCAATTCAGGGCCATTTCCCTTGCGGGACCTGCACAGTATGTGCATTTACCGAAGTGAATAAAACAATAATTTTCTCAGACTCCTTCACATGGGAAGTATGCATTCACATACACTCCAATACATCCAATTGTAGCTATATGATTACCTGCCCATGTGACCACAGGTATAGAGATATAACCACCAGACTTGTGAAAACGTGCATCACGGAACACCGCAGTAATTTCCGGTGCCATAAACTTAACATGAAAATGTGTACACATTTTAGCCTACTGCAGCATTCACCTGACTCCCTACAATGGGTAATACTAGAGGCACATCCCAAGATTTGTAAGAGGGCCCTGTTTATGAAAGAACAGAGATGGATCTACAGTCTGTCAACCAATACACAAAGGTTGAATGAGGAAATTCTTTGGAGTACACTTAACACTTGACACTCCCGTAGGCCAATAATGCAGAATCCCCATTCCCTTTACAATATTCACACTAACATCTTAGCATGTATGAGCTAGGGTTAGATAACCCCTCAACCATGGAGATAACCATGACGCCTTTTGACACTTTGGAGGTTTATCACATACCGAGTGCACTCTGTTATGATCATACAGTAATCCACATGAATCAGCTTGGAGTCCTGGTACATTTTACCTAACCTCACCATGACTACCTATGACACCTTGGAGGTTAATCACATACCGAGTGCACTATGTTATCATCATTTTACCTAGCCTCTTTAAATATGGCTTGGCTAATGGATTGCAACTTCTTTTTAATTTAATATACAGCAACATGTGAGTTATTGCCACTACACTTAGTTGGAGCATAATAGCAACTCCACACCACTCCAGTATGGCGGTTCCCATGATCAGAATTTCACTTTATCCAAGATGGCCCCCACTGAATACCGGTTTCCCTCCCATGACTTTAGCGGTCTAGTGAGGACTGCAAGTCAACCGGGAGTTTCCCGCCAATTCAGGCTGAGTCACTTCCAGTTTTTAAACAGGTCCACAATCCTTCCCAATACCTCCTGATCCTGGGAGAAGTGGGTAGGTCAGAGACCCTGTTGCCGATTCAGCAAACGTGAGTTCCTTGTGTCCGATAATGCTGTGCTTCTCGGGGTACACTTTGCCCAGAGCCTTCGCAATTGTCCTTAATATTGGGGTTTTCTTAGCTACTCTGCAACACGCAAGGCCAACTAACATTTGTTTGGTTTTCATTATGCATAGTTTCCCGAAACAACTAAAGCTTTTATACACCTAGTGGGGACCCATTATCTATGCAAGTGTTGTGCCACACCAAACAACCTTTGGTACCCCATCCACAGACCAAATGTTTCTAGACTATTGTAATCTGACACATGGCATTTACACAAATATCTGTCTGGACAGGACACACGCAACTTCTAGCAAACAAGCTTTACACCCAGCTCATGTCTATTTGACCACCATATGATCTGGGCGAGTCCGTTTACATAACATATATTAACGACTGCTCTTGTTTACTGTTGATAGTATTAAACAACTCCCTCACTGCTACATATACCTAATCACATACTTACAACATCTTATGTGTTGTGCTCTAATCTCTTTTTCTTTTAACCTACAACCCACACAGTACATAGGAAATTCCTAGTGTGATACCTGCTGGGTATTGATGAAGTAAAATGAGAAACCTTAGTGGGGTGAGTTCATAATTTCTTTCTGCAACCACGGTGGTGTTCCACCATACGTGCCCGTGTAATTTTCACGATAAAAGATCTGTGAGTCACCCACACGGCACTCATGTTGTGTATCTTTTTAGCGATCACCACTGTGTGCTGTGAGCTTGTCACACAGGGAACACAAGAGTTTTGTTTATACTGAAGTCTCACAGCCTAATATTTGTTTTTATTCCTTCACCAGGTTAGTCATGTTCTATCAGTTACTACACACAGTATGTGTTAGGCTGGTTTAAAGAGGTAATTTACACCATGTAACCACATGTGTGTAGATAGATTTGATTTTATAAGGTCCTGACGAATCGCCACCAGATTGATAGACTACTAGGCGAGAAACATGTTGACCACACAATAGAGCACACTACCTGAGACATAACCTCAGACATGAGCTGTTGTTTCTTTTAATCAGGTTGGGTGACCTATTGATTAAAATTATTTTTGTTGTAACTTCCAAACCTGTTTTAAACTTCCTTCAGGTTACACACCTCCACGCACTCATCTACACTGGTTAGGCCCCTCATCCACAGTGCACCATTCGGCAATTTGGAATAAAAGATCTCTGCCAAAGAGGCCCTCATAGGGAGCCCGTCAGGTATTGCAGCACCGACCTGATGAGGAGCAGCCCTAAGATGAAGCATGACACCCAGTGTGTGAGGGCCCCAAATTCCAAGAGGAGGAATCCCCATCCTCCTACATCTCATGACCACGCAAAACCGGTTCCCCTCATTTCCCTTGTCTCGTACTTAGGAACAGCATACTTTCTGTATCTTTAGTAAGTTTGGGCACATATGCTGGACCTGTCCAAAAAGCCCAGAGTCCCTCCTTTGTGATTGCTCCTGATCAGAGCCTCAGGGACAAAAAAGGCTTCAACAACCTTGAACCCTGCACCTGGACTCTGCCTGCCGTGAGTTCTGACCCCCCAAAATGGTGCCTCCTCAGTCCTGGACCCTTGCAAGTGGTACTAAAGGAGCTCTGCCAACCTAGCTGTTGTCCTCATTAGAACCAATGAAGCATGATGCAACTTGTTGCAGCCCTCGCAGCTCCTCATCAGAACCAAACAGCACAGCTCAACTCGCTGCGCGCCTTGCATAGCAGCCTTTGCAGCTCCTCATTGGAACCAATGCAGTGTGACACAATTCATCGCAGGACCTTACATCACTCCTTGAAACTGCAGCTGCGCTGAGCATTGCCCGCATCAAGGACATAACATACAATTTCAGCAGTCCTCACCTAGTCTCTGTATCCAGACGGTGCTCCATTGTGGTTGGCCTAAATTTGGTTGGAGCTTTGTGATTTTACAACCACAACAAAGCAAACATACCTCAGTATGGCTCTGAAATATGGGAACCAGAGATCCTCATTAATGAGCCTTTTTTCACAATTTAGGATGATTCATGTCCCAATAAATGGAGAAAGAACCCCAGGGGGATTTCCCAAAAGAAAGGGATGGCCTCACACCCCCAGGTGTCTTGCTTCATCACTATCCACCCAGTGCTTGCCAGAAAATGCTATAGTGGCGGGCAGCCCTCATTGTAGATAGAGGCACTATTCAGTGATGTTCTTGACGAGTGGGGAATCCTGACAACTAAAAACCCCATGCACCTACTCATGTTTATATTACGTCATTTATTAATGGCTGGTGTAGTGGGTGAGTAAAAACAAACATTGTACACTTGAGGCAGTATTACGCAGCTGGTGTCCTATCTAGGTCGACTTATTTCAGCTCAACAAGATCCCACAGGCAGCTTTCTTCAGGACTAGAGTCCCATTTGACCCTTTTTGAATCCCATTCACAAGCGTCAATACCTTCTCAGTGCAAATGCAAACATAATGTACTAGTTCCTAATGGCTGATCAAGGTAAATGATAGGGTTCTAAAAAGACAAAAGACATATATAAACGTTTGCATTTGACAAAACAGTACATTATCCAAACCCCAGTAATTGGGACATGTAATATTTGAAAACACGGGCAAGGCCAGTCTTGCAGGACTCGGCCATGCCACTCGCAGGGCAGCCTTTTAGAAAAATGTGCGTGTATGGTGTGGTCTCACTCATACAACATGTATATAACACAAGGTGAAAATGTTATTTTTTCACAAACTCGCCCACACTCACAGTCCAGATCTTACTCTAAATATGGGACCAATAAACCTCATGGAGGACTGGGGTGAGGGGATCCCTGTAGTCACACAGTTTAAGAAAAAGACAGAATTGTCACACCATGCAGGCTGTTTAATATCTGAAAGGGTAATTTTTCAAGCAGTGTAAGCAAACAAGAATGCACACCCAATCTGTCTTTCTTCATCAAAGGTCTCTACCTGCCATCAGCACCTGTTCATATTCCTCCGTGCTTCCCATGCTGCCATGGATTGTGGCAGCCCAGTTTTTAGAACAAACTTGAATGAGAGGAGAATGGGTGAGTGGGGGGCAGTTGTGTGCAGTCACGCAGGTGTCAAATTGACCAGGCCGGGAATTGTAGTCCCATGAGCATTCTAAATGTATAGTAAACTATTGAGCGAAATCGGCGGTCATGTGTGGAAACACGCGGACATTTCCTTGAGCATGTTGGTATGTGTAGTCCTATATACATCGTAAATGCTTTTTAGGCTGTTGAATGAGTCTAGATGGCGGTTGCGAGAGTAATGACTTCCTCTGTGGGCATGCCGTGACCAGTAGTCCTGTATAAGTTCTAAAAGCCTCGTCACCTGTTATATCTGTCGGAGGACATCGTGGGCAGTCACGTGGCTGATAACGAGGCCATCTCCTTAAGCATTTTGGGACTTATAGTCCTTTGTATGTTTTGTAAGGGCAGAAGGTTTTGTTTAGATACTTTGTGCTAGAGCACAAAAAATGGCACAAGGTTTCAATAGGCACAATGCTTCTACTGTTGTATCAATGCGTGGTTTTAAAATTAACAGAGGGGAACAGACCACTTTTCCTACTTATAGGGCTAGCGCATTCTGGGATGTGTAGTTTTGGTGGGAGAGGAAAAATGGAATACAATATTAAATAGGCCAAGTCCAACCACATGAGATGTTAATAATGTTGATCAGATACTATGTAAACACATTGTTAAATGTCTGATGACACAAGGTTAAATGAAGTAATATTCAAGTTCCCTGTTTGTAGGGGCAGTGTGGAGAGAAGGTAACTCATTGCTTCTATTGGAGCCAGGGTATGTAATCATTCAGTTCTTGTTTTTAGGTTCTCAGACGGTACACCCATCGTTGTTCCCTTTCAAGGACTACCCCAGTTATGTTGGTGGAGGGACGTGGGGAGACCACCATCTCTAGAATTACCCATGTACTATCTTTGTCTGTATGTTGTTTCTCCAGATGGTGTTTTGTCATACAGGTAGTACTCTTTTTACATCAGATTCACTGATTCTTAGTCAAAGCTTCAGTGTTGTCATACTCACATAGCGTTCTTGGCAGGGACATGTAATCATATAGACCACTGTTTGTGAACTGCAGTTTATGTGATTGTTATTAAATTACCCAGGGATGACTACTGCCAATGACAATCTCCTTGTAGTGTTTTGTGAAGGGGCATGCAGTGCATGTTCCGCATAGAAAATGGCCTGTTACCGGTGGGAGCTCCCATAGATTCTCAGACTTTCTTTTTGGATTCTTACGTGTAGTATGTGTATGTACCAATTTGTCCCTCAAGCTAGTGCTCCATTTAAATGAGAACATGGTTGATGGCCAATCGTTCTCTGTTTTTTGTAAGATACTCCAGTGTTTAAAGACTATCTTCTTCACTGTATTTTAAATAGGTTTAAAAATGTAGTAACACATGCTATTCTTTCACTTTACTATTTAGAGTATGACTCAATTAATGACTTTCTGTTGTTGTTCCAAGCATGTTTCCTGATGTGTCTAAGGACCCTAGTAACTAGTTGGATAATTTTGAGCTTTCAATTTACCTGAGAGCCTGTTAGTCTGCTCTTCAAAGGTACTGATGTCAGAGCAATTGGGTCTGATCTGCACAAACTGACCGGATTGCAAATTTTCCCATAGAGATCTCCAGTGAAGGCTATCAAATCGGAGCAGGCTATACTTTTCGGTGGATTTCTCATGTACCTTAGTGGCCACTTGATTGTCTAAAATCCTGATATTGAAATCCAGGAAGTTAATGATGTCTTTGTCAACATTGTGGGCACATTTCAAGAATGGATCTCTTGAGTTAAACCATATTGAGAAATGTTCTTATGTTTCAAGATCGCCTGCCAAATGATTAGTACATTGTTTATATAGCGTCGCCATAGTACAATGGTGGTGTTATATGGATCATTATTGAAGTAAATGCAGTCAGCCTTCCCCACCAGGTGTTGGTCCTTTCTCTTCACAGGCTCTGCTGTGGCCTCACCAGAGCCTGTGAAGAGAAGGGGCCAGCACCTAGTGGGGGAGGCTGACTGCACTTACTAATAATTGATAATAATGAATAAGAACCCCAGAGATGCTTAGGTAGAATGGAGGCTTGGCTGAAGGGTGCCTCAGAGATGCATTAGTAAAGCAGGGGCCCGGCCGACTTTCAGGTTTGCAATTAAACGTGGTATTGGTGAGACCCTGGTTGTTGAGCTTTAGACTTTCCTTTGAGACTGCGTCATTCGGCCTCGGGCAGTGTGATCAGGATGATGGTCGGCCTCTTTGGAAACGGAGGTGGATGAGGCCGGGAGGCAGAGAGCCATATCACCCACCACAGACCCATCTCATGATCGAGGGGCCAGCACTTTATATCACTGTAGCCCCTGAGGGGCATTTGTCACATGGAAGGCCTGGGCACCATTGTGGATGTGCTGTGTGGCTCAATAGGTCAGGGAAGGTTGCTGATCAATTGCTGGTGGCTTGGGCTGGATCTCATTGGGAAGATATTGGATAGTCGTCTTGACCACAAAATGGTTGTCTCTCAAATCCACGGGTTCTGCCAGTGTACATTGGATGGGGACCAGCGACTCTGGTGGTCCCCTCTGGTGGTCAGGTCCACCTGGTTCCTTCGATGGCCTCTTCTGTCCTGTGTGGATCCACAAGGGGGTTCTTGGCCATGTGAGGAGGTACAAAAGTTTTAGGAGTTTTTTGGGGGTGTCTCACCAGCCCCTCAGGCCTGTGTGGTGTGTGTTGTGATCGGACCATCTTAGCCAAAGATCTCCACCTGGCTCCTCCACCACAGCTCCAGCCTAGGATTGATCAGAGGGGTGAGGAGAGAGGGGGATAGTGTCTAGGGGGCAGGCCATGGCAATCAGGCATAGAGTCACTGGGTGGAGCACATTACCGCAAAGGGAGTCCCAGAGCCTCGCAGAGGCATTTGAGGCAAGGAGAGCCCAGTCGCCATTTTAGGTGTGTGGCTCAGTACAGGATTGGGGAGAGTTGTGTATTTGGCATGACTGGTCAACATAGATGTCGGATCGGCGACCTGTGCTCTGGTGGCATATGATGGTGGGAGACTGGCATCACTGGGGGTCACCTCTGCCTTATTCCTCCATAGGCCTCCGCTGTCCTATGTTTATCCTTGCTGTGTCCTCCGGTAACTTTTTTTTCCATTTCTTTTTTCCAATTTGTATTGTCTAGACGAGTTTGTAGTGGTGTCATTCGTCTGATTCTGGACAGGTAGGTGTTGGATGGACTCTGCTTCAAGGGAATTTACTGTAGATTTGTTCCCTAAACTTGGGAACCTCTGGGTGCAACTGCTTACCAGTTGGTATTATTTGAGTAATGCTTGAGGATTTAATCAGTTATTTCAATGATTCTGTTGCTTTGCAACCAGAAAGGATGTGAGAATCACAATCATGCTTCTATAGAAGAGACGTATCGTTTAATGCTTTTGAGGAAATGCTGGCCCTACAGATGAATAAAAAACATTAATTGCCCCCATTTCTACCAGAAGTAGTAAGTCTTTGCATTGACAAAAGCAATAGCTACACATTGTAGCCATACCCACAAAATCTAACACAGGACACACAGAATCAAATATATAATCACACTGGTTGACATATAGCATCAATCCAATATGATCTAGATTCACAACATGAAACAAAAATGTTGTGAAGCTTGGATGAGAATAGTCTAGTGCAACCATTGACAAATTTAAAATTGCAAGATATTGCTTTCTTTTTCAGCCAGCAGTCTCTGTACTAACGCTAGGTCATCCTTACCATTGCATCAGCTGAGGGAGAAGGCAGCCTTTCATGCACTACCCAAATAAAGTCTATTTTTTTCTTCTTGAATATAATAATACCATCTTCCCAGATTATTGTCTACAGGTTTGTTCTCATATCCCATAGAACATGTATTTATAAATGTATAAATGGAAATGATTCTGATGTATTCTGTTTTATGAAATGTGCATGTATTGTTAATGGAATTTGTCAATTAATCTTAGTTTGTGGTCTATAAATGGCTGCAACTTAATTTCTTCACAGAGCATGAGGCCACAGGACAACAATGAGTAACTTTGCATGAGGTAATAAGAAATGTGATGGTCTGCACACATTTGAAAAGACGTAATAGCTTGTTTTCACAACATTTCACAAGCAAATTGCAATCATAATAAAACAAAAGAAAACTTTCATATTGTAAATTCATTATCACGTAACCATTTAATGTTACCTCTCCAGGATGTTGAGACCATAATTCAATAATGATGATAACTAATAAATTCAATAAACAAACTATAAAACTGAATTATCTCAGTTTGGCATACATTTTCTCATATAGTGCAGCTTGAAGAGATAGGTTTCCAATGTAATTCTCCTTGTGAAAAGCAGTAAGCAAAAGGAGTTTATCTGCATGTGCTAAAATGGAAATGTCCTCATATTTTTGCTTTAACATTATTAAATGAAGGGAATGCCCCAGTGTAATCAAATAAACATTTTATTCATATTAGTGCTGTGGTTATATCATAATGTCTTGAAGAATCTTTGGAGAACAACATGTTTCCCAATAATGGTGACGAGAAATGGATGCTATGGAGCTTAAACGATTTTCTTTTTGACAGATGTCTCATGACTACGAACCTTACACTTAAAAATACATTTTAAGAATGGTTTTAACAAAATGTATTAAATATTTCTGACAATCAGACAGGAAACTATCGATCTAGTTCCAAGGAATGTATATTTTTACTTATTCTTCTGTAACCTCACTATAAGGTCACCTCAGGAGAGAATATTACCATCCAAGGCACCACTCCTAAACTACAATTCTCACATAAAATACCTGGATGGTTATGAGAACTATACCCAAATCGTAAGTTGACACCAGAAAAGTATTACAAGGGAAAAGAAATGAGGAGAATCATGCCTTAAAGGGACAATCATTGTCTTAAAGACGAGAACCCTCACTCACCCAAAGGTGACATTCTTCATCATTGGGTTCCCTCTTGCACACTGTGACCGCAAGGTGCACAGTGTGGGCTACAACTCTCCCTCCGGAGAGGAGTGTGAGGTGTTTTAATTACATCCAATGTTATGATGAGTGAGGGGCAGAGTGCAAAAATGAAAAGAAAATAGTGAGTTAAAACTATCTCCACAGAGGACACAAATCTTTAATGATTGTCGTAAGCAGATAGAAGTAAAAACAGTGTGAAAATAGGGGTATGGATGTTCCCCATATGTCAGGTCAACATGTTTCTGCCTTAATGACTAAAGGTTTGTGGCATTCATCAGGACCAGCATGTTGTCACTCTGCTATAACGTGAAAAAATAATAAAATTACCATACTTAATATGTATGGAGAACCATGGCCCCAGCTGCAGTCTGGTCCGATTTCACTTTCATAAAGGTCATCTACTTCTTCCTTTTTTAGATCCTAAATGCACATGTCACAGGAATCGACTTTCCTGGAACCTCCCGCTACTGCATCGAGGCCAAAAGGGGGGAGTCTGTCAGGCTAAAGAAACCTTTAAATATGCCTCTAACAACATCACACATGGGAACAAGTTGGCAAGTATTCACAAGTTGTGCACGTGGTTTCATATGTAAGTCTTTAACACTTTTAAGACAGCATGTACACAGACGAAGTTTATCTACTTACTCTCACAAGTGAGATCCTTTCATCTAATCAAATTTATTCTCATCATTTAAGATAATATCTACCTGTTGATATGAAGTCTAAAAAGAACAAACTCAATCCATCACATAAGATAAAAACAACACATAAACCACAGAATTCCAAATAACAATCACATAATATTTACACAAACAATAAAATACAACATTTCCCATCCAAAGAAATAGAATAAATAAGACTTTCTGTTCTTTAACAGCAGAACTTCCTCTTTATCCATGTAGTCAAAAATTATAATCCACCAAAAACAGGAAAAATATTGTCCAAAAAGTCCCCAAAAATGCAAAAATAAAAAACGAATCCATTAAACATCTTTTGAAGCAATCCAAAGTGTCTAGGAACCATAAAAAACCCAAAAGATTGTCAAAAAAAGAACTGCTCTTAGAAACCTGAAAAGAAGAAGTAAAAACAATTGATTTATTAAAAAACCAAAAGTGATTTTCTTTTTTAAAAAAACAATAACTCCCAATGCTCATAAGACATGTTTATAGACATACACATGTACAGTAAATAAGAAAACCCACCCTCAAAACATTACATTCCCAAAAATACATATACATCACACGTATGGCCAGATGTACGAAAATGCAATCTTGGATTTCGAAAACAGCAACTCCATAGGAATCACTATTTAATAAATGCAAAATGACTTTTTTAATTTTTGTAATTAGCCATTTGTACGACAGAATACAAAAAGAAAATATGAATAGATAATATGACATGAATACAGAAAAAGAGCAATACAAACATCGGGGGATAAAGAAATAAAAGAAGCATTTACACCAAACATGAGACATTTGCTATCTGGTTAATACACAAGTTCAATGCAGCCCTCAAAAAAGGACCATGTTCCTGATAAACAAAGTAGGCTAAAAGGAAAATGTAGTAATAATGATAATATTATTAGTGATGCAGAGTTAGATCCACTGGAGACTACCCCAAATCTGTTTTAATCTAAGCCTGGAGCAATGGCCTCTGGCCTTGGCTAACACTAGTCCAGACTCGAACACCTGTCTTAGCAGTGTCCAGACTTCATTTGCATTTTGGCTGGTAGCATTTATTCAAGCTCTTCCGATGCATAAACGAGCACATACAATAATGATAGAGTTTAGTGATCACTCTTGACTATTAGCCCTGTGTTTGCACCCAAGGAGAATTTCCTTATTCGTAAGCTGGAACTAGCAGCCAAGATGCCCTGTAAACATTGCAGATACTTTATTCTAGAATAAATTAAACCCTGGACAGTCGACGAACATGTTTTAACTCTGCCACAAGCAACTTACATTTTGGACAGTATACTTTTGTAGAAGATCCAGAGGTTGCCCATCTAGAAATGAGCTAGGGTGTAAAACATAGCATGAATAATGTCCTATGTTGCTGCAATTTCAAGTTGACTGGAGTAACTGATTGGTCTAGAGTGTCCAGTGTCTCTTGTATTTCTTCTGCAGATATATGAGTTTTGAGAAGACAACTTAATTTATTGGAGATCTGCAGACTGTCATCACAAGCTGCTGCAATGAACTTCTGACACATTGCGCTATTGACACCTTCCCTGATAGCCGAATATACCCCTGTCGATATTTCAGATGTGTCAGGTAAATCTAACATCTTCTGCCCGTGTAGTAAATAGTCCCTTATTTCCTTATTTGAAAAGTATTTAAAAAAAGAGGTGTGTCAGAGCCCAAGCTCCTTTTTAGGTCTCGTCCTCGAGACCTATTGGTGCCGAGATGCGTCTCAAGGGGGACAGACCGGGGCACGAGCGGGGATTATGGTCTGGGGACCCGCACGTCCATACTCACGGAAGCACACACACACGCAGGCACACACACCCCTCCTCCCCCTTACCTCAGCACATCTCTTGTTGCACATTGCCCCGCACCCCACCACCTTTTGTCCCCTCCCGAGCCCTCCCTGCGAAACAGAGCCCCCAACCCTTGCACGCCCCCCGGCAGACTGATGCGCCCCTCGCACCACCTCTCCTGCAAACCTGCCTCCCTCTGTGTCCAGCATGCCCACTTACATGCAACTTCACCACCTGGCTCGAGACAGCCAAGAAAAACGGGGGCGGGGGCCGATGGGGGTGATAAAACCATACTTGCAGCCCTAGGGCCATGCTTCTTTCGCTTATCTAGCCGGAAACCGAGCTCCACCGTGGCCGCCCATGCACTAGTACCCCCCTCCGCCTCAGTTGGACAAAGCGTCAGTCGCATGACTCGGAGCCAGGACACCGCACCATCTTCGCCTCCAACATGCTGCACAACAACAGCCCACATGCATCCAGCATCTTAAACCCAGGACCTTACACCCAGGTGTCACAAGCCTCCCCACCCCGACCCCCAGAAGGCCCCCCGTCCCTCGGCCGCTCGGGCAACCCCCTCCTCCCCCTCATTGAACACAAGGGCAACTGTTCTCGCGTGATGAGATCAGGTCAGCTTCTGGCACTCTCGTCGTCATTATTTTAGTAAATAAGCACACCACCGATTGGAAAATAAATTGAGCTAAAACTCACAATAACATTCTAAATTCCCCTTGTCTGTAGTTATTAACAACCCAGCTGTGAATGAAAAGTAGGACACGTGTGAAGGGCGGAAGAGACAGACAAGTGCACAAGCAGAATCTGCTCTGTGAACGCGCTTCCACGAGCCGATTCTAAAATGGGAACGCGCTTCCCAATGACAGCTTTTCCCCGTTCAATTGCATTTGAGTGGTCCTCGCCGGAAGACCTGCTGGGCGTTAGTTATAGGTAAGTGCTCCTGTCTCGAAGACTGTTGAGCAGGCGCCTTACATTTGTTTACTTAGTATAGCAACCTCTCAGGGAGACGTGCTTCGGGCCCTGGCGGCATGCTGTAATAATTACTATGAATTACTTTCTTTGTTTTTTTTCATTTCGCGGGCAATTATTTTTTTCCGGCCGCCAATGCTTGTTTAGGTTGTCTCTTTGTGTGCTCTCGTGATTTCCTCTGTGTTCCCATGAGGCTCTGCGCTGCCCACTTACTCACAGCAGTGCTCTGCAGGTCAGAGCTCGGGTCCCTCCCTCCATCAGATGCTCTGAAGTATTTTATTGTGCCTCCATCTGGCTCCCCTGACCCGACCCCACTCCAGTCCTCCTGAGACATTCTGTGTGTCACTAAAACTCGCGTTTCAGGTGCTGCCCTTTAGTTGTTCTCCAGCTGAGGGAAGCCCGTGCTGTAGCTGCCTTCCCTACAACTTTTGAGTGTGGGAGGGTTGCACTTTACAGCCTTCCCTGTTGTAATGTTGTGTCTTTGGGAACCTTGACTTGATTTTTAGAGGCACTCTCGGGAATACATTGTTGTACTACTGAATAAATAAACCATCTTCCCAAAAGCATTTCATCAACAGTAGCCATGTACTTATCATTCGGGCTCCTGGGCTGTCCATTCTGCAATATGCCCTGCTCTTGGCCCCAGTTATGGTGGATTCCGTCCCCTATTAGCCATTTCATTGTTGGAAAAGAATTACTTAACATAGTCTACATTCAACGTTACCACCAGGGTTCGGTGCCAACTGATCGTCTTAACGTTGAAAGAAACCTGCCTCCCCCCAGTGTTGGTGCATAGTCAAAGTTTTATCATCACTTCACAGAGAACGAGGAATACACAAAAAAACAAGGCTTACTACACAAAAGCTCGGAGAGGTCTTGGTTAATGGGGGGCTAGCATCTCCCATGCATGTTTCACTCTAGTGGCTTTACGACAATGCCTGTGCGGTGATGTCAGAGCACAATTCTTCCATTCACACTACAACTACCATGCAGTTACTGTCATCTCGTGGCAATCAGCTTTCAAATTACTAATTGTGGCAATGGCAAAGCACATCTCCACACATGTAGCAATATTTGTGCATTTTTTTCGTACTAGCATCATTGATGAGATCGCAATACCTAAGCAGTTTTCTTTCGAGCCATGGAAAAACTTATGTACCTTTCTTTCACACTAATGGAAATGAATAAGTATAGTGCTTTCACGCTGCTAGCAATTAACAAGCACACTTCTTCCTGTTTTTAATGTTATCTGTGAAAATGTTTTCCTTTCGGATGTTTCTATCAATTAACCTTTCTTTCACACTTTCAACCCCAGTCTGATTTCACATGCTGCCCACCCTCCAGCTCCACCCTCCAGCTCCATCCTCCAGCTCCACCCTCCAGCTCCACCCTCCAGCTCCACCCTCCAGCTCCACCCTCCAGCCCCACCCTCCAACTCCAACTCCACCCTCCAACTCCACACTCCAACTCCACCCTCCTACTCCACCCAGCAACTCCACCCTCCAGCTCCAACTCCACCCTCCAACTCCACCCTCCAACTCCATGCTCCAACTCCACCCTCCAACTCCACTCTCCAACTCCAACTATACCCTCCAACTCCAACTCCACCCTCCAACTCCACCCTCCAACTCAAACTCCACCCTCCAACTCCACCCTCAAATTCCACGCAGCAACTCCACCCAGCAACTCCACCCTCCAGCTCCACCCTCCACCCTCCAACTCCACCCTCCACCCTCCAAATCCACTCTCCAAATCCACTCTCCAACTCCACCCTCCAACTCCACCCTCCAACTCCACCCTGCAACTCCACCCTCCAACTCCACCCTCCAACTCCACCCTCCAACTCCTCCCTCCAACTCTACCCTCCAACTCCACCCTCCAACCCCAACTCCAACCTCCAACCCCAACTCCACCCTCCAACTCCAACTCCACCCTCCAACTCCAACTCCACCCTCCAACTTCACCCTCCAACTCCACCCTCCAACTCCACCCTCCAACTCCACCCTCCAACTCCACCCTCGAACCCCAACGCCACCCTCCAACTCCAACTCCACCCTCCAACTCCAACTCCACCCTCCAACTCCACCCTCCAACTCCACTCTACAACTCCAACTCCACCCTCCAACTCCAACTCCACCCTCCAACTCCACCCTCCAACTCCACCCTTCAACTCCAACTCCACCCTCCAACTCCAACTCCACCCTCCAACTCCAACCTCCAACTCCACCTCCACCCTCCAACTCCAACTCCACCTCCACCCTCCAACGCCACCTCCACCCTCCAAACTCCAACTCCACCCTCCAACCCCAACTCCACCCTCCAACCCCAACTCCACCCTCCAACTCCACCCTCCAACCCCAACTCCACCCTCCACCCTCCAACTCCACCCTCCAACTCCACCCTCCAACTCCACCCTCCAACCCCAACTGCACCCTCCAACCCCAACTCCACCCTCCAACCCCAACTCCACCTCCACCCTCCACCCTCCAAATCCACCCGCCAACTCCACCCTCCACCCTCCAGCTCCACCCTCCAACTCCACCCCCCAACCCCTACTCCACCCTCCAAACCCAACTCCACCCTCCAACTCCACCCTCCAACGCCACCCTCCATCGCCACCCTCCAACTCCACCCTCCACGCTCCACCCTCCAACTCCAACTCCACCCTCCAACTCCAACACCACCCTCCAACCCCAACTCCACCCTCCAACTCCACCCGCCAACTCCAACTGCACCCTCCAACTCCAACTCCACCCTCCAACTCCACCCTCCAACTCCACCCTCCAACTCCACCCTCCAACTCCACCCTCCACCCTCCAACTCCACCCTCCAACTACACCCTCCAACTCCACCCTCCAACTCCACCCTCCAACCCCAACTCCACCCTCCAACCCCACCCTCCAACCCCAACTCCACCCTCCAACCCCAACTCCACCCTCTAACTCCACCCTCTAACTCCAACTCCACCCTCCAACTCCATCCTCTAACTCCAACTCCACCCTCCAACTCCACCCTCCAACTCCACCCTCCAACTCCTCCATCCAACCCCTACTCCACCCTCCAAACCCAACTCCACCCTCCAACTCCACCCTCACTCTATCGCCCTCCCCCTCACTCTACCACTCTACTACCCTCACTCACTCTACCGCCCTCACTCAGTCTACCGCCTTCTCTAATTCCCTGTTCACTTTTCTTCTCCCGTACTGATCTGCTGCTCTCTTCCACTGCCTCCTTCTCTAGCTCCCTGTTCTCTTCTCTTCTCCTGTGCCGATCTGCTGTTCGTTTCCACCCGCCTCCTTCTTTAACTCCCTGTTCTCTTCTCCTGTGCTGATCTGCTTCTCTCTGCCACCCCACCTCCTTCTTTAACTCCCTGTTCTCTTCTCCTGTGCTGATCTGCTGCTCTCTTCCACCCGCCACCTTCTTTAACTCCATGTTCTCTTCTGCTGTGCTGTTATGCTGCTCTCTCCCACCCACCTCCTTCTCTAACTCCCTGTTCACTTCTCTTCTCCAGAGCTCATCTGCTGCTCTCTTCAACCCGCCTCCTTCTCTGCCTCCCTGTTCTCTTCTACTGTGCTATTCTGCTGCTGCTTCCAACCCACCTCCTTCTTTAACTCCTTGTTCTCTTCTGCTGTGCTGATCTGCTGCCTCTTCCACCCACCTCCTTCTCTAACTCCCTGTTCTCTTCTTTTCTCCCTCTGCTGATCTACTGCTCTCTTCCACCCCACTTCCTTCTTTATCTCCATATTCTCTTCTGCTGTGCTGATCTGCTGCTCTCTTCCACCCACCTCCTTCTCTAACTACCTGTTCACTTCTCTTCTCCCGAGCTGATCTGCTGCTCTCTTCCACCCGCCTCCTTCTTTAAGTCCCTGTTCTCTTTTGCTGTGCTGATCTACTGCTCTCTTCCACCCACCTCCTTCTTTAACTCCCTGTTCTCTTCTGCTGTGCTGATCTGCTGCTCTCTTCCACATGCATCCTTCTCTAACCGCTCACACACATACAACCATGCACACACACACATATAACCACACACACAACCACACACAATCACACTACACACACAATCTCACACACAACCACACCCAACCACACACACAACCACACACACAACCACACACACAACCACACACCCAACCACAACCACACACACAGCCACACATACAACCACACACACACACACAACTATACACACACCCAACCACACACAACCACACACAACCACTCAAATACACACAACCACACCACACACACAACCACACACACAACCACACACAACCACACACACAACCACACACACACACACAACCACACATACAACCACACACACACAACCACACTCAACCAAACACACAACTACACACACAACCCCACACACCAAACCACACCCAACCACACACTCAACCCCACACACAACCCCACACACCCCACCACACACACAACCACAACCATACACACATACAACCACTCACACATACAACCACTCACACATACAACCACTCACACACAACCACACACACACACACAACCACACACACACACAACCACACACATCTATCGCCCTCACTCTATCTATCGCCCTCACTCTATCTGTCGCCCTCACTCTATCTGTCGCCCTCACTCTATCTGTCGCCCTCACTCTATCTATCTATTCCCCTCACTCTATCTATTGCCCTCACTCTATCTATCTATCTATCTATTGCCCTCACTCTATCTATCTATCGCCCTCACTCTCTATCTATCTATCAATCTATCTATCTGCCTCAACAATACTATGCGGTGAAAGTCACCTACTTAATGCACTTAGAGAAATCCAATTATTAACACAATCAAATCGTAATTGTTTCAGACACTCAACTTGGAATGGCCCACCGCAAAAGCCACTACAACTAGAAATTATATACAAAACCAAGGAGTATCTTGTATTGAAAATGAAATCTTTCAAAAGTCATATGTGGACATAATTAGTCCAACAGAAAAAGAAACTCTTTACAGCAGGTTTGCTTCTTCTTTTCGTTTTTTATTTTTCTTTTCTCACTTCAAATGTTATTTTTCAAAGATGCTTCAAAATAAATTTCAGCATCACTCAGGGCCACCACAGCATCACTCAGGGGCACCACAACATCACTATGTGCTACCAGAGCATCACTGAACACCACATCATCACTCGTCGCCTACACAACATCTCTCCGCGCCACCACAGCATCAATCAGTGCAACCATTCAACAACAACTGGTTCAAATATGTTCTCTCAATGTTTCAAACTTTATTACAAATGTCACAAAAAGACGTTAATATTTCACTTCTGTTCTTGGATTTTCGTCACAATAAAATACACTGAACATAATCTTCACAAAAGGTATTTACAAAAATTTAAGCTATTGCCATTATAAATTACAATAACTTTTATTTAAGTATTAATTATTTTTTAAAAAAATTTAAAAAAAATAAAAAAATTCAAAGCCATTGTTATTTGTGATATCAATACATCTAAGTCACGTAAATACAAAACATGTTGCATTACAAATGCTATAAGTGTCACATTTGCAAAAGTTAAAAGTATTGGCATTGTAAATGACAACGCTATTAATTTCGCATTTTCAAAACCAACACATAAATATAAAATGTGTCATTTACAAGACCAATAGCTCAAACTTTCCTAATGCGAGACCTACTGCATTGCAAATGCTTTTTTTTCTTTCTGTTTTTAGGTCTCGAACTCGAGACCTATTGTCGTTGAAATGCCTCTCAAGGGAGACAGACAGGGGCACTCGCAGCGATTGGGGTCTGAGGACGCGCACGTCCAGCCCAGCGCCGTGCACATCTCCTGAACACATTCACAACAAGTCAGCTTCTCGCAATCGCGCGCGCACTCATACAGCCACACTTATGCATGCACACACACAGACACACGCGCACACACACGTGCAGGCACACATGCACACACACACACACACACACACACACCCCACCCCTACAACTAAGTAGTCGCACTGGCGGCTGTCGAGTGAGGAGCTCCCGGGTTGGAGATACCCCCCTATTTACCCCAACATCCACCCCCAAACCACTAAAGTCTATTTCCTAGTGTCTTACCAGCCGAAATCAAACTCCTGAGTTCCAACATCCATTACCTCGACTGCCTCTCCGTTCTTCAGCAGGCTAGAGCCCTCCGACTCTGCCTCCCTGCTCTTCAGCAGCACCGAGCCCTCCGACTCTGATGTTCGGCGAATACACCATCTCCAGGCGGATCGAAACTACGGCTCCCTCCTCTACAACGAAGACACCATTTGTTCCTGGAAGTGGGGACACTCGAGCTGCCGGTACTGAATATTGAACAGGATTGCTCTCCTTGTTTAAGAATAGTGCACAGCTTCGCATAAGGCATGCCGGGCTCAAGTCGGGCCAGTGACAGCGAGGACGCCACGCCTATGAAAACTCGTGTTTTTACTTTCACTTTCTTTGACTAGCGTTGGTCTCTCGCCTATTCGCTGTGAAGCTGTGCACTGTTCTTAGAGTCCTTACCTCTCTAGCTTGCGAGGCTGGGATGTAAACGCGCCCTGGCACTGCGACTAGTCATCTGCTGCCCCTGTCTTTTCGTGGGCCGCATGAGCCTGGATTGCCCCGCGTGGTACGTTGGCTGAGTCAGGAGAATGGCCACCGGCTTCCGGTTTGGGGCCGGTACCGCCACCCTGGGGGCGACCACAGGAGGCACCTCCACAGGTGGAGGGGGCTTCTCATTCGGAGCGGTGGCGCCAAGGTAAGGAGATTCGTTGAGTCTGCCCTATTTGTCTGTCTTTCGAAGTTAGATAACCCAAGGCTATTCAACACCAGTGCTGAAGTTCTCGCTCCTTTTTATATGTACCCCCACCCTTGTTGTAGCCCCCATCTTCGAGAATTGCAGAGGATGGCTAGATGTGTTTTATTAAGCTGTAACCTGAAACTTGTTTCTCTTTGTTGCACAGTCTGTGCGCCTAGTTTAACTCTTTTTGCAGTCTGCCTGGCCAGTGTGTATTTATCATTTGCACTACGTTCTGCCTGATGAGTGTATTTTTACCTCTTGTTGCCCAATGTGCCCGGCGAGTGTATTTTTACCACTACCTGCTTATTTTGCTTGGCTACTGTATTTTTTCTCTATGCTTCACTGTCTACACACCTATTGTATTATTAACCTTGCTACACAGTCTTCCTGGCTAGTGTGTTTTTACCTCCTGCTGCACATTCTGCCTGGCTAATGTACATGGATCATTTGCTGTGCATTCTTCCTGGTTAGTGTATATTGCCATTTGCTGCCTATTCCGCCTGGCTAGTGCAATTGTACCCCTTGCTGCACATCCTGCCTGGTTAGTGCATAGCTTCCATTTTCTGAACATTCAGCCTGGTCAGTGTATGTTTACCTCCTGCTGCACATCCTGTCTATCTAGTGTATATCTATAATTTGCTGCACATTCTGCTTGGCTAGTGTAATTATACCTCTTGCTGCACAGTCTGTCTCGCTAGTGTATTTTTACTTCCTGCTGCACATTCTGCCTGGCTAGTGTATTTTTACTTCCCGCTGCACATTCTGCCTGGCTAGTGTATATCTACCTTGTGCTGCACGTTCTTCCTGGCTAGTATATATTTGACATTTGCTGTATACATGGCCTACGTATTTTCTTGCCTATGTTCCCTGGTTGTGATTGTTTTTCTTGCCTATGTTCCCTGGTTGTGCTTGCTTTTCTTGCCTCTCTTCCCTGGTTGTGATAGTTTTTTCTTGCCTCTCTTCCCTGGTTGTGATCGTTTTTTCTTGCCTCTCTTCCCTAGTTTCTTCCCTGGTCGTGATCATTTTTTCTTGCCTCTCTTCCCTGGTTGTGATCGTTTTTTCTTGCCTCTCTTCCCTGGTTGTGTTCGTTTTTTGTTGCCTCGGTTCCCTGGGGCGTTACTGGGCAGAGGTGGGCGTGTGGTGAGGAGCAGTGGGTGCTGAGGGCACAGACGCCAGCGCTCCGGCTGACCTGTGGCTCTGTGTGTGTGTGGCTCTGTGTGTGTGTGGCTCTGTGTGTGTGTGTCTGTGGCTCTGTGTGTGTGTGTGGCTCTGTGTGTGTGTGTGTGGCTCTGTGTGTGTGTGGCTCTGTGTGTGTGTGTGGCTCTGTGTGTTGCTCTGTGTGTGTGTGTGTGGCTCTGTGTGTTGCTCTGTGTGTGTGTGGCTCTGTGTGTGTGTGTGGCTCTGTGTGTGTGTGTGGCACTGTGTGTGTGTGGCACTGTGTGTGTGTGGCACTGTGTGTGTGTGTGGCTCTGTGTGTGTGTGGCTCTGTGTGTGTGTGGCTCTGTGTGTGTGGCTCTGTGTGTGTGGCTCTGTGTGTGTGGCTCTGTCTGTGTGTGTGTGTGGCTCTGTCTGTGTGTGTGTGGCTCTGTGTGTGTGTGTGTGGTTCTCTCTGTGTGTGTGTGGGGCTCTGTGTTTGTGTGTGGGGCTCTGTGTTTGTGTGTTGGGCTCTGTGTGTGTGTGTTGGGCTCTGTGTGTGTGTGGGCTCTGTGTGTGTGGGGCTCTGTGTCTGCTAATACACTCAACTACTCTCTAATGCTCACCTATTGCCATTGTAAATAACAATACCATTTATTTATGTTTAAAAAAACAAAAAATGAAAAGAATGCCATTTGCAATGCCAAGAGCTCTAACTTTAACAAAGACGACACCATTGCATTGTAAATGCTTGTTTAATGCAACAAGCGAGTGAAAACCCTGACCATCATACAAGTGTCCCAGGTTGTTGATACCCTTCCACTGCAATACTCTACCGATAGCATCCCCGAACATTTCGGAAATGTTGGATTACACCATAAAGGAGTATATTGATATAGTGTCGGCAGAAAATATTCCTTACAGGTTTCTTGCCAGATATTGGTGATATCCTTAATAACCTTAAATCTGACTTGTTTAAAATAGTTAGGGTCAGCTGTCTTATACAGTGTAAACCCGATCAATGGTCCGAAAGCTAATTTATAAACGACTGGGGACAGGCCAGCTTCAAACCTGTTTAGTAGATTTGAAATCCACCCGATAAATGTGGCCCAAAAATACAGCTTTAACTCTGGAAGCTTAAAGCGCCTGTGCTTGTAAGAGAGTTTACTGTAGCTTAGAGTCCTTCTAACATGTCTATACCACCAAATGAAACTACCAATCGCACTCTCAAGACTCTTGTAATAAGATGTGGGGACTCGTAGAGGGATTGACCGATACAGATATAAGAACTTAGGCAGGATATACATCTTAATTACGTTGCACCTGCTGAGAATACTGAGAGGGAGCCTGTGCCAACGACGCAGCTTAGCCACAACTTGTTTAAGGAGTGGCTCGTAATTCAGAGTAAAAACATCCTCTCCCTGGCTACAAAATCAAATACCTAAATAAGTGGCTGAGCATGTAGCCCCAAGAGACGTCGGTACAGAGTCTGGTTGGTAATTCAGAATTGTCTGGGTCTTAGACAAGTTTAACTTGCATCCTGAGAATATGCCAAAAAGCTCTGCTGCTTCCGTTATACTAGTTATGGCTACAACCAGGTCTGCCAAAAACACAGTGAAATCGCCTGCATATGCAGCCAGCTTTAATTCTATACCATTAATGTATCGGAGACATCCCCTAATTCTGCAGCAAGTGTCTGATAAAAGTCTTGATGTATAGGGTGAATAGGAGGGGTGAGAGTGGGCAGCCCTGCCGTGTGCCCCTTTGGACAGAGAAAGGTGATGATGACATACAGTTTAGTTTAATCATAGCAACCAGGTTTTTATAAAGCTTTTGCACCAAAGAGATGAACCGGGTACTTAATCCAAAAGCTTTCATAGTTGACCAGATTGTCTCTAGGTTTACTCTGTCGAAAGCCTTCTAGGCGTTTAACATAATCATCCCCATGTGTTTATTCAGTTTGCCATCTACATTGCAAGCGACTATGGCAGTATTGATGAGCTGATGTGTCTCTCTTGGGAACAAACCCATGTTGTTGATTGGAGACTAACTGATTAATAAAGGGAGCCAGGCAAGCAGCCAGGATTTTAGAAAATATTTTAGCATCAGCAATAATCAAAGATATAGGACGGTCAGAGCTTCTGTCCTCGGGTAGTTTCCCCTTCTTGGGACAGATCTCTATGTGTGCATTTTCTAAAAGTGATGTTTTGATAAAGATCATGTGGAGACATGAATATTATCTATGTGGGGATGAATAGAATGAAAACCCTAGCAGTGTTGGAAACAGTGTCCTCCAGGCATCATCATGCTGGTGTATATGCAAGAGTTTGAGTATGGCTGCTCGAGTCCTGACCATCCAAGCCTGCTTCTTTCTATTAGTGGTATCAATCCTTCTTTCAATGATACAATTAAAGTCTCCCATGATTACGAGATCTCCGCCCCAGCCCAATAATTCAGAACTTAAATAGTGAAAGATGTCTGGGTCATCAGAATTAGGGCCATCCACTACGCAAATTGTGCTTTTATAACCCCAAATCATCAGCTGGACCATAGTCCACCTCCCTTTAATATCTACCAGCTTACTAAGGACTGTGGTGCATATTATCAAGGGGGTTTATCTCCGCTTTTTTGGCTTTAAAAGCCAAGAAAGCAGAGATAAAATTATCTCCCTATTACCTAGCCTCTCGCTAACACCAGTTAGCGACAGCTAGTAGGAGATAGCGACCATCTTGGGCCCCGCTTTGCATGTCAGTGATATTTATCACTAATGACATGCAAAGTGGGCGTGCCAAGATGTTAGCGACTGGAAACAATCGCTAACATCGCTATCTCCTATTACCAACTTTTTGAGATATTCGCGCTAAGCGCGAATATCTCCAAAAGCTAACACCTGCCCCTGAGCAGTTCTTAGCCATGTTATCCAATGGTAGGTGGATAACATGGCTAAGAGCATTAGCCCGGTAATGCATGAATATCGCTGACTTTTCAGCGATATTCATGCATTTCGGCCGATTTTTATCGCTTAGGAGATAAACCTTGATAATATCAAGGCTCGTAAGCGATAAAAATCGCCGCAGCTCGGCGATAAAAATATCACCGCTAAACCAACATAGCGATAATTATCGCTAGTTGTTGGTAATATGCCCCTGTGTCCTTTAAGTCTCAAGACTTTAATATAGGGACCCCACAGATGGAGACTGTCTGAAAGGTGCAGATTTACACATCATACCCAAGCTGGTTCAATACAGATCTATCCTTATAAGCAAGGTGGGTCTCAGTTAGCCCCAGAATCTGTGGCTTACATGCCTGAAGTTCCTCGCAAATTAATTGCCACTTTCTGATTTGATTTCACCCTGTGACATTCCAGCACATGTATTTCCTATCAGCCATTGCACCAGCCTAATCCCGCTTTCTTCCCTTTCATTCTGTCATTTTTCCTGATTCCTTCCATGTGAAGGCTCCCAACTATCATCTGGCTACTTGACCCCCGCTCCTCCCTACCCCCCACCCAAACATAACAGTGAATTAATGGAGAACTATTCTGCCTTGAGATCCACCCCCTCTGTGATCATCCTTGGCCCACCCCACCATACCTACAGAAAGGAATCACTTCCTTTCCCTCCTTCTGCTAACGGGCAGCTTACAGAAGACATACTCCCAGACACTCCCCAACACCTGAACCCCAACCCCCTTGCCCCCCTTTTTTAGTATTAGCTTTTCTTTTTCACCCTTTTTTTATTATTATTAAAGAGGTCGGAGCACTTAAAAACAAAAAAGCAGTGATAAGTAATCCAGGGTCAGTTCTGAATCATGACTCATAAATTATTGTGCATCCTTCTAAAACTCACTAAGTAGAGTCAGTCCGCCATCTAGAGAGAGCTTGTTTAGCTTCACTCTCAGTATTGAAAAAATTAGTGCCATCCATTGTCTGGGAATGCCTGCTGGAATATGCTGACCATATACGCCCTGGGGGTTTGAGCCATCCCTCACTTCAGGTATACCAAAGTCCCTCAAATTGTTTTATCGCTGTCGGTTTTTGCAGGTCCTCAACATTGTCTGTGGAAAAGTCATTTGTGTCTCCTGGGTTTTGACAAATCTTGAGGCACAAGTGTTAATCTCCTCAACTGCTGAAACCAGCTGCTGCTAGTCCAAGACCTCTGAAGACAGTAAAGTGAACTTGGTGGTAACATCTGCCAATGCCTGTTTGACCTCACTACTATCCACCTTGGCATGGAGATAGTACTCTTGAGCCTCCGGTCCTGGTAGTAATCGCTTGTAAAATACTAGATAGAGAAGGCTCCCTGCCGTCAGCCTCAACTGAGCTAGGATTTCTCAATGCTGGCCCCCTTACTGGAGCCAATTGATCCATCGGTAAGGAGGATGGAGATGGAAGATCACAGGCCCTATTTCGGGGCGCCAGGCTGGCCCTTTGAGCCTGGCAAGGAATAGCTAGAGGTTGGACAGTATGAGGTGGGTTCGAAGAATCTCTTCCCTCAGACCCAGTGGAACTCTTTTGGCCGAGTTGGATAGACGAGAGACAATAGCTTTACCCTTTCCCTTAGATGCATCCCATTTGCGAAGAGGGCTGGAGCCTCTCACGACCTTGGTTGCAGTAGGGTTTTTTGATCCCTCTGCCAGGACCATAGTGAAAGGTTTTGGAGCTCCTCGCCCTTTACCTCCTCTGGCCCCTCTGACTTCTTCAGCTCCTTTCTCTTTCCCCGATGCAAGTCCCGATGAAGTGCGGCCCTTCGTGAGGTCGGACTCTGGGGCCTCAACTGATCTGCTCAAATTCTCTACCCTGATTAGATTGATTTAGTTAGGAATTACTTGGGAGATTTAGAGAAGTGACGTCAGGCGCTGCAGTCTGCGGTAGGAGTATACCAGTAACCTCTCAGGTCGATACACGGTGGACCCTGAGGCTCAGAGCTGAAAGATGAATCTGCTGGTGTTCCAACCTCTATGTCAAGCGATATTTGTATCCCCGGATCACCTTCCCCTGGGTGCAGGCATCGTAGTGACATCAAAAGGGTGATACGTGGTACAGTGATGCAGGAGCTGAGGGCTGCAGACCTAGTACTGGCTGAAGCCTCTGACTGACTCTCTGGACTCCCCTGGGCAGCTCTCATTACCATTGATGCAGTTGCCACTGCCTCGTCCGCTCACATGCGTCCTTTCAGAACAGCAGGTTGTTCGGGGACCATCCTAAACTGTGACACAGCCTGCAGGGAGCTAGAGTCAATGTCCAATCTGCTGGAGCTGGCTGCAATATGCAAATCCAATGCAGCCCACCTTGCCGACCTGCTTGAGTGAATGCGGTCGGGAACCACTACGGAGTGAAACCAGCACATCCGCAGACCCACAGTGCCGTGCCACAGGCAATAATCCTTATTCCTTGCCGCTGGTCCTTTAAAATCGTATTGAGCTAATTTTCTCTTATTTTAGATGCCCGCAGTATTGTTGTGGAGAGGAGGGGGAGTCCCGGGGACAATGGGATTCAGCGTGAGAGAGCCGTGGGAGACTTGTTCCTCAGTGGAGTCAATCCACCATCTTCCTGTAGTCACAGATCGGTCTGCAACCAATAAATGCAAAATGACATGTATGAAAATTCAGATTTCCTAATAGCGATTCCTACAGAATGGGTAGCGCTATTAGGAAATCACAATTAGAAAATCCCATGTGATTTGTACCAATGGGTTGGATTTGTATTTCCAAAATTGTGATTTCCTATCGGAAATGCTAAACCAAGGATGGCTAACGGCATAAGATCCCCCAGCAATACACCCAAAAATAGTGGTGCACATGTAGAGCACACATATCTCCTAGGGGCATGTGTGCACTCTATTGCACTATTACAAAAAGCATCTTGTCTATTCCAACAACAGCAGCACCTTACCGTGACATGGGTTCAGGAAAATAGCCTAAAAATGACCCAAATAGATTATGACATAAAAGATAGCAGTAGAAAATATGGCCACCAAATGAAACACACAAAAAAAGACTATCTCCCTATATAAATGAATGGGACATTTTTTTAAATGTTGAATACATGTGTACAAAACCTAAACATACATTTTTGACTTTATAATTATTGGTTTTATTTGTTTTAATGCATTATATATTCTGATGTAATGTTGTATGTGCTTTTACGGTTGTTATCATACTTCCGAATAAAGCTATATATTGATTGATTAGTTGATTGATTTGTGCATAGAAATGTAAAAAATTATTAAACATGTAATACATGTAAAAAAACTGTAACGTATATATTAAATATTAATATCAAATCTACACAATTATGTAATATATGCTAAAATAACTTTTGAAAATGCACAACATAGAATACTATTCAAATATAATTTAGAATTTGCATTTAATAATAAAACCTCATAAAAAAGTTTTATTTATTTATATAAATGTTTATTTTTAAGTTGAAATATATGTTTAAAAATGCAAACATAGTCATTAAATGAACTTTGAAAACCTAAATTAAATCAGAAAAATGTGTTACATGTCTTTGTTCTATAATAATGTGTATTTTTATCATACTAGTTATTACAGAGCACACAACAATTTTTTTTATTATATATTTAAACAACAATACTAATTAAATATCAGAAACTATTTCTACTGCATACAAATACAATTATAATAAAGGATTTTTATCTAAAAGCATCAAATTAAATAATCATACTCCAACACAGACCATTTTAAAGAAAGTTTTGGAAATTAATGGGGTGATATATATAAATATATCTTTTTTAATTTTATTTTCATTTTGTATACAAACATGTATCTGCTACTCGTTGCATTGCATACAGCAGCAGCCGCAAGAGAAAGAAACAATCCTGACAGTTACAGCTAAGTAAGTGCCCACATTTTTAGATTGTGCACTAGGGAGGCATTATCCTTACACATTGGTAGTTATACAACAACTTTTTTTTCCATCAGAGGGTGTATCCTGGCTTTTTCCGTCATTCTGGCACAACATTAACCCAATAGGTAACAACTCTGACAGGGGCACGTTGCAGACCCCTTGTGCCCCCACTGATTCAGCCAACCCCTGTCTTATCACGTTCTTCTCCTGCTTCTTCCCCAGTGGAGTGGCGGGGCCACGTATGCCCGATATGGTTCCCAAATATTCTTAGGTTGACAACATGTAGGCATGAGAGCATTCAAGTTTTCTGAGTGTATATTGCAGCGAGACAAGTCAGCAAACCATTCTTTTCTTGTGGGCATAGGCCCCTTCATCCATTGTGAAAAAATCCTAGGCTTTGCTATTAGGATGCATAGTACTAACATTTTGCTTGTGATTTTGGGGAACTCCTTGGTGTAACCCAGCAACGCCTCCAGGGCGGTCAAGGTTAGATTTACTCCCGCTATCTCCTGTAGTGCTATGTGTACTGCCTCCCAAAACCTCTGAATCCCCGGGCAGACTCATGCAATATGTGTGAAGTTCGCATTAGTCGCCCCACATCTTGGGCATCTATCATCATCTCTGAGTCCACATATGTACAAACGAGCTGGGGTGTAGTACACTCTCTACAAAAACTTAAAGTGTAGTAAGTATGTCTGCCATTTTGTGAAATAGTCTTCATGCCCGTACAGCAATATGCCCATTTTTAGTCATTAATGTCTACCTGTAATTCTACGCGCCATTCCAGCAGTGATTTTGTGATAGGGGGTCTGCATCCTCATTGGTGGTGTGTACAATATCAAAATCATGTGTTGTGGGGCTTGCGCATGTATCAGGTACGTTAGCAGGGCCCGACTGGCCATAGCGGGCACCGGGCGTTTCCCCTGTGGGCCGCTGTGGTGGGGGCCATTTTTTGTTACATAACTGCGAAATCAGCCCTGTAACAAAATCAGCTGAAACCGGCCCTGGCAAACAGCTCGGCCGCACCGCCAACACCCCGGGGAGGGGGGCGGCTAGGCACTTTGCCTGGGCCGGTTCTGGTTCCCAGTCTGGCCCTGTGAGTTCAGGTGGTTCTAACATGTCCCCTACCAGTGTTGCTTGAAGCGTGTGCCTTGCTCGGAAAAACTTAAATCTTGCAAGCAGGGGGGCTTTCAGAAAGTCTGTTTGAAGCGTGTCCCACTGCGTGACTGTCTCATCTAGGAAACGGTCACCCATAGTGTTTATGCCCAATGCATGCATAGCTGAGATAAATTCTTTATCCTTTCCCATTGGCAATCACCCACACATTTCCAATGGTAATTTTGGAGAATAGGTAAGTCCCCGCATGCTTGCTGCCCTCCAGGGTAGGCTCCTCGTGCACCCAACCGGAGCTATAGAGTGATAGCGCCTGTTTGGTTTCTCAAAAAGATACTGTGGCCTTTTCTATGAGTAACTGTGGCTGTCTGGAGCACCATGTAACCAATCAATTGCATGCATGTGTTGTGCGGCGCAGTAGTACAACTCAAAGTCTGGGGCACCAAGTCCCTCCTCTGAATATGGTTTGGTAAGTGTCTCCCACTGCACCCGTGGCAGCTTCCTGGCCCAAACCAGCCGGAGCAGGAAGGAACGCAGTGCGCGAAAGAAGGATTTCGGCATTAGAATGGGTACATTGTTGAACAGGAACAGAAACCGTGGGAGTACTATCATTTTCAGGAGTGAGATTTGCCCCAATAGGGAAAGTGGCAGATGGAGCCATTTCTCAATGGATTCCGATAGGTTATTTAGCGACCTCCCGCAGTTCTAGCTAATCACAACCTCCGGGTCAGTGTGGATCTGGACTCCCACATAGCGATTCAGTTCCATTGTGCAAGCAATAGGGTAATCAACTACAACAGGCACCATGCAGGGGTTAAGGGGGAACGCTGTAGAATTATTCCAATTGATACATAAACCTGAGTGTTGACCAAATCATTCTACTTCCTGCAGAACTGGTGTTAAGTTCCAAGGGCTCTTTAACATATAAAAGTGTGTTGTCCGCATAGGCAGCAATTATCAAATTATACTGAGGGTAAAGGGGTGATATTTACTATTCCCACTCCAATCTAAACCACTTTGGGAAAGGTGTTGGACTTAAAAGGGTAACATTTACTATTTCCACTCCAACCTACACCAATTTGAAGAAGGTGCTGGACACTAAAGGGGTGATATTTACCATTCCCACTCCCATCTAAACCAATTTGAAGGTGTTGGACACCAAAGCAGTGAAATTGACATTTCCCTCCAACCTATAACAATTTGTGGAAGTGTTGGACACTAAAAGGGTGACATTTACTTTTTCCCAATCCAACCTATAACAGTTTGGGGAAGGTTTTGGACACTAAGAGGGTGACATGTACTAGTGAAATAGGCACCGCAATGTGAACATCAAAGGCATGGCATGGATTACTTGGATAAAAAATCGTGAAAGAATGGTTTAACTACGAGGAAGGTTTCCTCATATAGCAGTGCAGCAGCTGGGGACGCAAATGGCGCCTCCTTTTTCTATATCTTTAATAAAGCTGTGTAGGGACAAGCACAGCTCTGTCTTGCATGCATCAACCTGCAGTCACAGCAAAAACTGTAATTTGGAAAAAAAAGGAAAGGTGTGCACACGCAATCTCTTTTGAATAGTAAACACTATGTTCTTGTCCCAACGCGGTGTGCACCCCATGAGTCGACTTAATTATGGAAAAACTAACTGTTGAAGACTTTCACTGCAGAGACAGCAGTATACACCTTTAACTCGAGCGAAATGCCTAAGATGACATCGAGTTTGGACCATGTTTACTGAATGTTTTTCATTCACATCGTAGGATTTAAAAAAGATTGTTCACTACATAGTGATTCATTCACTTGTTGGTATCGTCATGGTTTATTGATTTACTTATTCTTTGTGATTGTTTATAATCAAGCTATGTTTCTTACACAGTCTATTTTTTATTTAGATTTTCACTAGATCCAACAATGTGGCATAGTTGGGAATTAGAGGAATTGCCTGTTTAGAATTACTTCACTAGTGCATGCTGGTAAGGTTAGTTTCTGAGAGCACAGCACGGAGATCATGGGAGGTCACGTGGTTTCAATTAAGAACTCATTGAGAAAATGTGCGCTAGGAAGCATTAAGAACGGTTGAGGAGGGAGGGCAAACGTTGGTGTTCGCACCGTTCAGGTTAACATTATACCAGAATGAAGACTCGTAAGAAGCCACCGGCTTTTGTAGCAAGGTAAAACATGATACTACTTAGTGGCATAAATGAAAGATCAGTAAGGGGCGTGGGGAGAGCATTCCATCGGCGTGTGTCTTTGATTCTCGTAAGGAGTACTCGGGAGGGGGAGCTAAGGGAGCAAGGGTTCTTAGGTAAAACTGTGTGATTCCAGGCAGGCCAGGGGCTGTGGGGTAGGATTTCATGTCAATAAACTTGTTTTCACTTATTTAATATGAGGGTTGAGCGAAGGGAATTTAGTATAAAGTGGAACATGGGTTATCTTAACATCGTTTAATGCATAGCAACAGATGGTTTGTAATGTTGAGCATTTGTTTACGTGGCCCTTTCTAATTTATTTTAGTACCCCTGATGAAGAACTAATGAAGAGTTCGAAATGCATTGGGTTTTATGCTGGCTTGTTCGAAGGAATGTTGAAAGCACGTGTCTATGTTAAAAGCTTGGGCAACATATGACATTTGAAAATGCAAATTAAAAACATTCTTGTTCCATCTGGCTGTCTCTGGAGTGACTAAATTTTGGAAGCATGTGGATTACGGAGATGGTGTACACTCATTGGACTACTATATTTACAATAAGACCTCGATCCACAACCACCCTCAACCAACTCTGCGAAGAAATTGGAACAAAATCTCCATCGACCAGATCTCAACATCGCTTCTTCAAAAACCCCCTGCCTATTCAACGAACCCTAACCAAGCCGCCATCAACCTCACACAATGGTTAACCCAAACCGCCGACAAATTAGCACCCTTGAAAAAACATCAAATCAAGCAAGGAAGCAAGAACTCCCCCTGGTTCAACGATGACCTCAAGAAATCCAAGAAGCTCTGTCGTTCCCTTGAGAAAACTTGGAAAACAGACCCAAACACTATCACCCAAGCCGCCTTCAAAAACGCCACCCGCAAACACCACCAACTAATCCGGACAGCCAAGAAATCAGAACTCAAAGACCGACTAGACAACAATGCCCACAACAGCAAGGAACTTTTCAACATCATCAAAGAATTCACCAACCCCACCGCCAGCTCTAACGACATCACCCCCTCTCAAGTCCTCTGCGACTCCCTTGCCTCATTCTTTCATGACAAAATCGCCGACATCCATAACAGCTTTGACAACCAACCTGTAAACCAGTCCACCCCACTCACCTCCGAACCGTTACCTCCTCCGAATATCCTTTTCGAATGGAACCCAATCACCACAGAAGAGACCATTCGCCTGATGAACTCCATCCACTCAGGATCCCCTACAGACCCATGTCCCCATCACATCTTCAACAAAGCAGACTCCAATATCGCACCCCATCTCCGAGATGTCATCAACTACTCCCTTAACTCCACCACATTCCCAGAAAGCTGGAAACACGCCGAACTCAGCGCCCTTCTGAAGAAACCCACAGCTGACCCCACCGAACTCAAAAACTACCGTCCCATCTCGCTCCTCCCATTCCCTGCCAAAGTCATTGAGAAAGCCATTAACAATCAGCTCGCCACCTTCCTCGAAACCAACAAATCACTCGACTCCTCACAGTCTGGCTTCCGAGCCAAACACAGCACCGAGACCGCCCTCATCGCAGCAACAGACGACATTCGAACACTACTGGACAACGGAGACACAGTCGCCCTTATCCTCCTTGACCTCTCCGCAGCCTTCGACACAGTCTGCCATAGCACCCTGATACAACGCCTCAGAAACATCGGAATTCAAGGAAAAGCATTGGACTGGATCATTTCGTTCCTCGCTGGAAGAACTCAGAGAGTCCGCCTCCCCCTTTTAAGTCAGAGGCCACCGAAGTTATCTGCAGCGTCCCGCAAGGATCATCTCTCAGCCCCACCCTCTTCAATGTCTACATGAGCCCCCTCGCAACCATTGCACGTCAACACAACCTCAACATCATCTCCTACGCTGATGACATTCAGCTGATCCTCTCACTCACCAAAGACCCAACCACCGCCAAAACCAACCTACACGAAGGGATGAAAGAAGTAGCCGAGTGGATGAAGCACAGCCGTCTGAAACTGAACTCAGACAAAACGGAAGTCCTCATCTTAGGCTCATCCCCTTCCGCCTGGGACGACTCTTGGTGGCCAACGGCCCTAGGAAAAGCCCCCATACCGACGGACCATGCACGGAACCTGGGCATCATCCTGGACTCCTCACTCTCGATGACCAGACAAGTCAACGCCGTCTCATCTTCATGCTTCAACATCCTACGCATGCTCAAAAAAACATTTCACCGGATCCCCACCGAAACAAGAAAAACGGTCACCCACGCACTGGTTACAAACTGTCTGGACTACGGAAACACCCTTTACGCCGGTTCCACCGCGAAACTACAGAAAAAACTCCAACGCATCCAAAATGCCTCAGCCAGACTCATACTAGACATCCCCCGCACAGACCACATCTCCGCTCACCTGAAAGACCTTCACTGGCTCCCCGTCAACAAGAGAATAACGTTCCGTCTCCTCACCCACGCACACAAAGCCCTATACAAACTCGGACCTGATTGTCTCAACACGCGCCTTTCCTTTTACACCCCCACCCGCCAGCTGCGTTCGTCCAACCAAGCCCTCGCCGCTGTTCCGCGCATCCACAAAGCCACCATGGGAGGAAGATCCTTCTCCTACTTAGCGGCCAAGACCTGGAATTCCCTTCCCATCCACCTCCGCCTTACTCAAAACCACCTAGCCTTCAGAAAACAACTTAAAACATGGATATTCGATAAGTAAACCTCCCCCCCCTTCCTCAAGCGCCTTGAGACCCTATGGGTATGTAGTGCGCTATATAAATTCTGACTTGACTTGACTTGACTCTGGATTACTTGAATAAAAAAACGTGAAAGAATGGTTTAACTACGAGGAAGGTTTCCTCATATAGCAGTGCAGCAGCTGGGGACGCAAATGGCGCCTCCTTTTTCTATATCTTTAGGAAAGCTGTGTAGGGACACGCACAGCTCTATCTTGCACGCATCAACCTGCAGTCACAGCAAAAACTGTAATTTGGAGAAAAAAAAAGGGAAGGTGTGCACACGCAATCTCTTTTGAATAGTAGACACTAAAAGGGTGACATTTACTTTTCCCAATCCAACCTATAACAATTTGGGGAAGGTTTTGGACACTAAGAGGGTGACATGTACTAGTGAAATAGGCACCGCAATGTGAACATCAGAGGCATGGCATGGACTGGTGCAGTCTGTGCTGTGCAGGTACTGGGGTGCATGCACATAGGGGGGTACAGCATGTGCCCCCATTTTTTTTTTCTTTTTTTTTTTTGGGATAAAGACTTTTATTATCGTTCAAGAAAGCAGTACATATAGCTTAGCCTACAACCCTGCGGGCCGGCTGCAACATTGCGATGTATCTCGGGGATAAGGCGGTGCATAGAAAAATGCATCGTACCATCCGTTGCACCCTCAGTGGATGAGGCTTCGAACACAGTTTACATATCACATGCGTTTACTGCACAGTTATATCTGCAAATTACGTCTTATTTATTTTTTTAGTTTTTTCTTATAAGTAAGCTTTTTAACTCTGCAAACAAAACAAGTCAGTTCTCATTGGTATATCCCAATATGTAGCTGCGCCATCGCGTGTTTTGTCGGCACCCATGACACTTAAACCCACAGAAACTACGCAGCAATCCCCGGGGGGGGGCGGCAATGAAGCGGGGGTCAGCAGTGCATGTGCTCAGTCTGCCGCCGTCGGAATTTGCGACAGCCGTTGAGGGCAGTGGGGCCACTCGGGCCGTCGGCTGAGTGTGCATAGCGCCTAACGGATGATTAATATAGCCATGCTATGGCCTCGGGGGACGCCACCCGAGTCTGGTCTTGTGGCCGGGCAAGGGTCAAGGTGCATCCTCCAGGCGTGGTGCGCAAGGAGGTCGTGGCTACGCCTGGGAAACCAGAGTCCGAAACAATGAACATGGGGATATGTGTGGGATGGGGAGTGGTAAGGGAGAGTGTGCCTGCGGGAGCGATGCCCAGGGAGTGGCCTGGGGCGTGTATCAATCTGCTGTGTGTTAGTTTGTCTTCGAGTGGGTGTTCGCCCGCGCCCGGGGCTAGCATGGCAGACGTATGGCGCAGCCGCTATCCAGTGTGTCCGGCGGGGAGGCAAGCTGCCTATGAGTCGCTGGCGCCTCATTCCCAACGCTTCCTGCTGGCGGGCGTCGTGTTGTGGGGGAATGCGGCCTGTGTCCCTGTCTTCGCCACTACTACCCCAGCAGCGCTATCCTATTTGCGGCGAATTTTACGTGAGCCCTCTGGCCGCGCCCTCCCCCTGGAGGGTCCTCAGTGTTTCGTCCCATTGTTGGGCTATCGGGAACTGCCTTAAGCCCGCTATCTCCTCCCTGTGTAGTGCCGTGCTTTCTGCTCTAGCCCAGTTGGTGAAGGATGCATACCAGTGTTTGGGGATCGGCGGTTCCCTTCGTTTCCAGTGCTTAGTGAGCAATCTCTTGGCTGTAATGAGTCCTAGATCCCAGAACCGAGCCTGCGTCTTATTGTGTTTGGTTCTTTTGTATAACCCAAGGATACAAGCCTCCCACGTGTGGGGTAACCCCGGGCCCGGTCTATGTGTCAGGAGAGATGTTACTTCCCCCCAGTATGCAGCTAGAGAGGGACAATGCCAGAGCATGTGTAAGATATCCGCGCCCAGTAAGTCGCATCGAGGACAGGCGGCAGTGTTGATCACGAAATATTTGTTGATCCTGTCTGGCGATAAATATGCCTGGTGTAGTATATACAACTGGATGATCCAGAAGCGGGAGTTGCGTGGGACATTCACGGGGCTGGCCAGAACCTGGGTCCATTCCTTATCCGTCCAATCCCTCCCGTGGTGGGTTGCCCATTTGTCTCTGATTGGTTGCGTGGGTTGTTGTGTGTGTATGTGGAGGGCTTGCGCCAGCCAGTGAATGACGTGGGAGCCGTTGCCCATAACGTGCAGGTACTGAATTAGGTGGTGAATCGGTGGCTCATTCTGAATATCTCCCCAGGACTCCGTATATGCTCGCAGTATGGACGCGTGGAGCAGGAATTGCCCCGCCGGCAGGCCCGTGCCCTCCGACAGTTCCGCGAATGAGAGCATGGCCCCATCCGCATAGAGATCGCCCATGGTCTCCACCTCAGCCGTAGTCCAGCTCTCTAGGATACGTGTTGTTACCGTTCCACTCCTCCGGGGGGTGCCCAGCAGGGGGAGCGCAGGGGCATACGGCCTGACTTCCCGAGTCAGTTTCAGGCTACGGATAAAGCATTTGCGGGCCACATCCACGTGCAGGGGGAGGGGGCGGGGTCCCTTGGTCAGGGGGTGAAACAGAGCGCAAACCTGCGGGTGGGTCCATTGGTAGTCAGCGGTGGCCGTGTCGTCGAGGTGCGAGCCGCTGAGCCAGTGTGTCACCCATTGTAGCTGTGCGGCCAGGTAATACAGCTCCATGTTAGGGACTGCCAGTCCTCCCTCAGCAGCTGGGGAATACAGCTTCGCCAGTGCCACGCGGGGGCGCCCAGTGTTCCGGATCAGGCTGCGGAGCATTGATTCTAGGTCGCGGAATATCTTAGTGGGGACATACAGCGGAATATTTGCAAAGTGGTATAGCAGCCTGGGCAGGGCTATCATTTTGGATAATGCTATTCTGCTGGGCACATTCAGTGGCAGTGTCTTCCAGAAGGCCATCTGGGCCCGCAACGACGAGACAGTGCGCACCAGGTTGCCCTCCAGGATGCTGTGTGCATCCCTGTAAATATACATTCCGAGGTATTTAAACGTGGTGGGGTACCACGTGAGTCGAGTGCCACCGAGGCGCACATCACACTCCCGCAGGTCCGGACTGAACGAATATACTCCAGACTTAGTCCAGTTGACCCTGAGACCCGATACTTCCTCAAAGGTCCGGAAAATGTCTGACAGCGTGTCCGGTACTGCGGTGAGATCCCGCACATATAGCAGTAGGTCGTCCGCGTAAAGCGAAACTGTGTGCACCCCGTCAGCCAGCGGGATCCCCCATTCTGCTCCCCTGTCCCGCAACAGTGCCGCCAGGGGTTCAATGGCCAGGGAGAAGAGAAGGGGTGACAGGGGGCAGCCCTGTCTGGTGCCTCTGCGTACCCGCACCGCCTCCGAGAGCAGCCTGCCCGTCCTCACGCGGACGCTGGGCCGCTGGTAAAGGAGTCCCACCATGTCCGTGAAAGCATCGCCCACGCCGAACCTGTCCAGCACCGCCCCCAGATAGGGCCACTCCACGGAGTCAAAAGCCTTCTCAAGGTCCAAAACTAGACACCCCGATCTCGGCCAATGTAACGTGACGGCTTCCTGGACTCTGAACAGGCGGCGTATGTTACGGGAAGTGCTCCTCGCTGGCATGAAACCGTTCTGGTCAGCATGCACTAGGTTTGAGACCTCTAGGGCCAAGCGTCGGGCCAACAAGGAGGTGAAGATTTTATAGTCAGTGTTCAACATGGCCAGTGGCCTGTAGGACCCCATGCACGTCGCATCCCTGCCCGGCTTCAAAAGTGAGACTAGATTGGCTTCATTGAGCATGTCCGGGAGTGCCGAATCCTCGATCGCCACGTTATAGATCTTGAGCAACTCCGGGATCAGTGTGTCCGAACATGCTTTAAAAAATTCAGCAGGCAAGCCATCTGGGCCAGGGGTTTTGCCATTGGATAAGGCGAAAATGGCCTCACGCATTTCCTCCTGGGTGAATGGTGCTCCTAGTTCTCCCTGCTGCGCGTTCGTAAGGGAAGGCAGCTGCATGTCTGTGAGGTAATCTGAAATAGACACCGGGGAGACCCTCAGCTGGGACTTGTACAGTGTCTGGTAGTGACGTACAAAGGCTTGGTGTATCTTATTCTGTGTGTACACTATTTCTCCCTCAACTGTGCGAATGGCGGAAACCGGCTCCGTGCGGTTCTCTTGCCTGACAAGCCATGCCAGCAATCTCCCGGGCTTGTCGCTGTGTTGGTGCACGCGCGCCGAGTGGGCCGCATAATTGACGTGCCGCAGTCTTTCCAATAATGCCGCATGGTCCGCTCGGGCCTTGTTCAGGCGTTCTCCCATCCCAGCCACCGCTTCCTGCTCCCAGCGTAGCAGGTCCGCCTCCACCCTGCGTAAATCTGCTTCTAGCGTTTTCTGCATACTTCCCTGCGTTCCCAGGCAGTGCCCCCGTACCACCACTTTGAAGGCGTCCCATTCTACCTGTGGGGAGGACGCTGTGCCCGTGTTGTCTTTGAAATATTGGGCTACGCAGGCCTGCAGTGAGTCTCGAAATGGGGCGTCCAGCAGTAGGGCAGGTTGTAATCGCCATGTGGGAATGGGCGGATGTGGGCGTTCCCAGGCTATGTATAGTGTGTGTGGATTATGATCTGAGTGTGTCCTGCCAAGGTATTGAGAATCCATAATGTGTGGTAGCATTTCTGTGGACACCATGTACCTGTCGAGGCGGACGTGTAGCGCGTGCGCCCCTGAGTAATAGGAGTATATCCTGGTGTTGGGATTGTGAGCGCGCCATGCATCTTTCAAGTCCCACTGTGCCGCCCATTGTGTGAGTGCTCTCGTGGCTCCCAGAGACGTCGCGTCCGGCCTGGGTGGGGCCGAGCGGTCCAACATGGGATCCAGTACTGTATTGTAATCTCCCCCCAGTATCCAGGGGACACCGTGCCAAGGCGCCAGCTTCTCCGATATGCGTGCCAGGAACCCCCCCTGGTCTGTGTTTGGAGAGTAAATGGACGCCAGTACTACCGGTTGCCCATCCATGCGGCCCCTCAGTAGCACATACCTCCCCTCCGGGTCTATTAGTACATCCGACATTGTGAAGGGAGTGCCCGGCCTCACCCACAGTAGCGCCCCACGGGCAAATGAGGAGTACTCTGTGGCATACAGTTGTCCCCTCCATCTACGACGCAGCGCAGCCACCTCCGCCCCGCACAAGTGTGTTTCCTGCAGGAGTGCAATGTGCACCTGCTGCCTTTTTAAGTAGGAATATATTTGATAGCGGCGCGCTGGTGTGTGCATGCCTCTGATGTTCCAGGTGCAGATCTTTAACTCAGACATTTTAGCATTGCGAACTCCCCCCCTCCAAGTCTATAAACAGCAGCCCCACCAGGGTCCACCTCACTCCATTGTCCAACTCTCCTACACCCACCCCTCTCAGCACACTCAGCAATGTTCAGGAAGACATTAGGGAAGGGGAAAACAAAGAACAACAATAACCAGCCGTGGGCAAATCCCACTAAAATACCAAAAGGGCAGCGGCGAAACGGGTCACCGCCCATACTCTCGATCGAGAGGGACAACCTTTCCAGTCTAGGGGGAACGTGTGCTTAGCACAATCTCGGCAGTTCAGGTGGTCGGTCAAGGAAGGGGATCAAGATCCTTCCCCGAGCCATATGAGATAGGCAACAGGCAGCCACCATCAGCATTCCGGAACGTGGCGCCGGTCGGCCCACGGTGGGGACCCCGCCCACGCCGGTCCCGGCAGAAGAAGGGTGTAAAGAGGTGTGGTGCATTTCCTGGGCCCCCGGCAGGGACGGCTCCCCAATGACCGCGGCCTGCTGTCAGAGGCGGAACAGAATGAGTATGGGCCAAAAGACAACCCCACCGCACCCCCTGTCCATCAGTACCACGTGGGCAGTACTCACTGTTCCAGCTGATCACCGTCCAATCGGCAGGCAGGGGGGAGAAGACTCCTCCGGCAGCGTCGAGTATCAGCCGTGCCTCAGCGTCCAGACTGTTCATGCCGCCATCCCCCCCTCCATGGCAGCTACCTCACAGGTGACTCTTTCGGAGTCAATGAAATAGGTCCGCAGTTTGCGGTGTGACGTCTGGCAGGTCCACTGAGATCTGGGAATCCGGGATCCCATACGCGGTTTCATCGTCATCACTGGGGACTGCCCGTTGGTCACCATCTGGGCTCGCTCCATGGGACGGCTCGGTGCTCAGCTGGGAGACTCTCCGGAGTGCATCTCGTTGTTCCTGGAGCATTTGGTCCTTCGGGGGCGATTGTCGCGGCCCCTCCTCCGGGCGCCGAGACTGCTGCGTTCTGTTCCTGCGGCGGCGCCGTGGCCCGCGCGTTCTAGGTCCCATCTCACCGCCCGTGCCTGTCTGGGTGCCGTGTCCGTGCCCTCGTCCAGCCATTCTCTAACCTCCTCGGGGGTGTTGAAGAAGTGAGTCTTGTCCCCCGCCACCACTCTTAGTTTTGCTGGGAAGAGCAGGGAATATTTAAGGCCTGCGGTGCGGAGTCTCCGCTTTACTTCCATGAAGTCGTGCCTTTGGCGCTGTACTTGGACGGTGTAGTCGGGAAAGAACATTATCGCGGCATTGTCTATTCTGATTTCGCCGAGGCGTCTGGTTTCCCGCAGCACCGTGTCCCGGTCTCTATAGTTCAGTATCCTGAAGAGCAACGGCCTCGGGTTAGCGCCTGTGGTGTGGGGCCTTGTCGGCACCCTGTGTGCTCGCTCAACTACAAAGTGGGGTGATAGTGTGCCTTCGGGCAACAGGGCCTTAAGCCATTCTTCAACGTGCTGGGCAGGGTGGTTCCCCTCCCATTTTTCCGGAACCCCCACGAGCCTGATGTTGTTGCGTCTCGCCCTCCCTTCCGCATCTTCGGCCCTATCTTCCAGGAACTCCACTCTGTTCAGGAGGTCTTGCACTTGCCTGTCCGTCTGGGTGACCTTGGGTTCAATCTCCTTCACCGCACCTTCCAGGGTCTTGGTCCGATCGGACAATTTCCTGTGATCGTCCCTTAGGTGGGTCAGGTCCACTGCGACTCCATCTATTTTGGACTCGAGGGAGGTCCTGGTCTGGTGGAGCGACTGTTCCATGCGCTCCATGGCCGCCAGCACGCTGTCTAGCCTCGCGGTCAGTTGGTCGGTGGCCATTTTATTGTGCAGCTTGTCTGCTTTTCCCTTTTGCTGGGCGCCGCCAGTCCCTGTGCGGGTCCGCACCCCTCCGGACATGGGCAGGATCGCAGCTTCACCGCCCGGGCCGTTCCAGCAGCTCCCCCAGGATCACGCCAGTGCCAGGCGGGGGGGTCCGATGGTCAGCAGCCGCCCCGCTGGCCAGGGTCACCGTCGTTGTGGCCCGGGTGGGGGTCCTTCAGAGGGGGGGGGTCTCTGCCCTCACTCAATGCAGTTGCACCATGTCGCCTCAAATGTAGTGGGAGACTGTCAGCTCCAGGCACAGGTCGCGATCCCCCACGTGTCTCCCCGTCCCCCGGGCGGCCGCTATCCCCGCGGGGGGTACTTCAGGAGGGTCTGGCGTGGAGCGCGCTATTGCGGGCCACCGGCACAGGAGGTTGGCCAGTCCAATGGCAATTCAGGTGGGGAGACTAAGTGAGGGGGCCAAGCTGCCCATCCGCCAGCAGCGGGCCAGCAACGCAGGCCCCAGGCGGCCACTCCGCGCAGGCTCCGCAACGTCAGTTGGTGCGAGTGAGACTCACCGGGCGACTCCGGTCACAGCCCAGCATCCCGGCGAAGGGCCCCCTCCATCCGGGTCCACCCTCTCGTTGGCGCCTCTGAGGTGTCCTTCTGGGCCAGCCTGCCCCGGGCACTTCACCAGGAGAGCATCGGGCGCGCGGCGGCCACCAGGCGAAGGCCAGTCCTCCGTTCCTCTCCCAGCCCGGACCCCCGCGGTATCCAGCAGCGAGGTGGGTCGGTAGTGGGACCACCAGGTGCCGCCACCAGCTCGGCGGCAGTCGGCCAGGGGGCCGCAGGCAGCGTGGCGAGGTCCGCCGGTCGGGGCCTATGTGCCGGGCCCGAGCCGCGGCCTCACCTAATTGTCTCGCCGGCCGGGAGGTATCGCGTCCCGCAGGAGGGCCTCAGGACAGGCCGGGGTCAGCGTCGGCGGAGCCTCAGTATGAAAGTCAGCCAAAGTGCCGAGAAGCGTTCTAGGGGTGTCCGCCTGCAGTTTCGGGCGGCTGCGGTGAAAATGAAGCGGAGAATCGGCTCAGGGAAGGGGAGCTCGTCACGGAGCTCTACCCAAGGGCGACCTCCGCCATTGCGTGCTTAGCCACGCCCCCTACAGCATGTGCCCCCATGCATGCACCCCATGGCTCTGAGGCAACAGAGGGCCATGTAGGGCATCCTTTGTTTCCTCTCCAGCATGGTTTTCATGGAGTATGAACAGTCATGAAAAATGAAGCAGAGAGGAATCTTGAAATATGATCGGCGGGCTGAGGCAGTCTCTCCAAGCTAATTTCAGGCTCAAGACGGCTGCGTCACCACCAGGGATATCTGATCCCTGTTGGTTGCTCGATACAATAGCGGTACGATTGCCCAAGTTATATTAGGGTAGTCGGACCGCCGGTGGGGCATGCCCAAACCACCACTTCGGCTACGTTGATCCATAGGACCGCTGTAATTGTAATTGGACCCTTAAATTGATATTTGTACCTTCAATATTCCTGCTGATGATATTTTTGACCTCCCGATATTCTTGACACAATCGGAGCAGATTACGATGTCGGTCAAAAAGACTGCAATTGCTAGGCAGAAGCTTTCCAACCGCGGTCGGAGGCTTCCAACCAACAAGGTCGGTTTGGGGTCTGACCTCCGAATTATGATGTTGGCAGTCAGATCGTAAAGCAGCCGGTCATTCCTATGTGGTTCCGACTGGCTCTTGGAGTCTTCCGACTGGTCCGACCCTCACCGTAATACCCTATGGACGGTGGTTCTGCCATCAGGATTACGATTTCAGTTTCCCACAGCCTTTCTGGGCCCACCTTTCCAACACGGAAAGGCTGTCGGAAAGTAGCTTTGCCCTAGCAGGGCCCCCTTGCCTTCGCAGCCTACGGTTGGTGACCAAGGGGGTACCTAGTGTGCCCCCTGTAAATCCCTGTAATGTGTGGCAGCCACCATGGGGTGCCTGCCACAGGGTGTAGGTTTTACACACACACACACACCCATTTCTCTATGGGAGCCTGTATTACAGCCGGTTTACTGCCGCAGCACAAGGTTCATCCAGAAATGGGAGCATCCAACTGAACAGTGCTCGGTCAAATTGTAATCAGGCGGTCGGGACCATCGTAATAAGCCCCAAAATGTTTGTATTGCAATATTTGTTTTCCCGATATCTTGTCCAAATACCCCTTAAGCATGATGAATCAGCTTAGAAACTGCTGTACTTGTGTTTTCTGTCATCTCTACTTAGGTTAGCTGTCTCATCACTGTTGGATTTTAGTGGGGTATTCTAATCACCCCCAATCATATATGGCCCACCACAATATGCCAGCTCATTCATTCATTCTTCCAACATAAAGGGATGATCGTTATTGGATTAAAATCCAATAACGATCATCCCTTTATGTTGGAAGAATGAATGCATCCCAGGATTTATTTGAGAATGTTCTTGTTATTATTACACAATGTAGAGATGTTAATAATTGTCAAATTACAGGTAATAACAAGTCCAAATGGTGTTTGTTAAATGCTTACCACAATTGGAGAGCTAGATATAAGGATATTCAGGTTCAGAGGAAAGTTGACACACGCTGCAGTGAATGTCATGATCAAAACAAAACTAACTTGGATTTCGCTGCAAGAGGGATTTCTGGTATTGCAGCCATTTTGGATTGAGATCATATAAAATGTAAAGAAGTCAGAGTCTCATTGCTTCCCAAAGCGGTTTGTGTTTGGCAGTAGTTGGGTAATCATAATGGAGCCAGTTTCTTGCATTAGGAGTGTCAGCATTGACTTTTGACTTCCTACTTTTTGCCTTATTTTGCTACTCAGATTGTTTTCACTATCAGAACTATTCTCATCGGGAAAGCACACTTTTCTATCAAGTTTGTGGTGTTTTTTGCCACATTCCTATGTTGCATTTCCTGTATCTCTTGTTTAATTGTTGAAATTGTACATATCATATTTCTTTTTAGATTTACAAGACTTGAACTCATTTAGAACTCATGTGCATTGTACTCTTTGGGTAGTATATAAGTGTCATACACAAACCCTACACTACAAGCATTTCTAAGACAACAAATATTAACCATTGTTTTCTTATACTTCCAGTGATAAAACCGGAATAATATTTAGAGAAGAAAGGGTTGAGTTTGTGGACGTGTTACTAAGGTAATTGGTAAGGTGTATGCATATGATTTGATTGTGACAAGTTTTTTTTCTCATATCTGATATTGTTTCATTGCAGACTTCAATAAGCAGATTCCCAAGGAGGTGTGGCAGGCCCAACACCAGTGTTTTCTCTCTCTTTCCATTTCCTGTTCTCCCTTCTGTATGGGTAGTGTGATTTTTGTTACAATTAGAAATCATGATCTCTCTTTCAAAGTAAGTAAGATCAGCTTCATGACACTCCTGCAGTCTGGCAGTGAAAATCTGTGATCTGCAACGCTGCACTTTAGGAACTAACAACTTACCTTCACAAGTCACAATAACTGTGCTTCTCTCTTTTTTTGAACAATGATAGTTATCTCCTTATTTGGTTCATTTTTTGAGAGAGTCAAAAAGTCTGTGTTCATCTGGTACTAAGCAATTTCTGAGCTGCTTATGACATATGAGTTTACTGCAGCCAGCAGATACAGACACCAGGTGCTGCCTTTATTTAGAACATTAATTTACATCAATTTGGTTTTCACCTCATTAATGGTCTTCTTCTTGTCTTAACCCCTCATTTTTAAGGGAGAGATCGGAGAGCCCTTTTCCCTGCATGCCTATGTTTACACTCAGTATTGAGGATCTCATTATCCTCTTTATCTTCTTGCTCTATGACTCCGTCAAGTGATCCACCTGTCAGCCCCAGGGGGAACCTAACCTTCATCAATGCATGTGCGCTTCGAAAGCACATTTCGAAAGTACTCACTGTCTCACTAGATAAGTTCCATAAGTTGGATGCAGCTGTTAGTATAAAGGTATGGCTGGCTTATAATTCTTTCAAGCCTTAATATTTCTCCCTGAATATCTTGCCTTTATTTGTTTTCAATGTATTCAACACTTTTGGGGCACCCTCAGATTAGCCAGATCCATAGCAGTAGATCTTCAGTCTCATCACACAGCATATTTCTATTATTTTGTTTTCTTGTGGTTGCTGCAGCGATTTTGACATTCAATTACTTCACCAGGCAATCAACTTCTCTCTTGTGAAGCACCACACACGTCACCTCATTTTTTGTGAGTAATCATATTTTGGTTGAATTATTTACAGTAAAAGGACGTGACTCGGGGAATTCAACTACAATTGATTTGAAAACAGTGGAAGGGTTGTTCCACTTAAAGGTAACGCCTCTCTAAAATAATTTTTGGCTGTTTATTTTTGACGGGTCCAGAAGCAATATAGATACATATAAATCTATGGTTCTAAATGACAACTTTAAAAATCACTCCTGTAAGTTTATTCCATGCTTGAGGTGGATTTCAGTCTTTTAGGGCATTCACAAATCCTGTGCCATATTTGTATGGCTACTTGTGCTCGTTCACAACGGTTACAGGCACAAATAGCAACATTTACAATTGCAAAGTAATCTATGTTATTCACAAAATGTGAATTTGCTCTTTTAAATGCTTTTACACACATATAAATGGTGCAATGTTATACATGCATAAATCTACCTGCGGCGTGGTACTTAACATTGCCTCGACAATATTGTTTCAACAACATATTTGGTTGAAATATATCATGGCACAAAATATCACTTATATATCACTTTTTTCTTTGCTGATAATTTTAATATTTAAAATATGGCATGTTGAAATATTGTGGGATTCATTTTCATTATGATTATTGTATTGTGTGGGTACTTTATACATTTATATTGAATTTTATTTTCAAATATTTTTCAATTGTTATTACTTAAACTTTAAATGGGTTTACAATTTTTGAGATTGTGCAAAATATTGGGAGAATGTGTGGGTAGTGTTTCGTTTTTTAAAAATAATACAATTTTAAATTCTTATATTCTACATTTTTGATAATTCATATTTTTCATCAATTTATTTTAAATGTAAAAATGATTTGTAATACCTTTGTTATTGTGGGCTTTTGGAGTATGGGGTGGGTAGTGTTTTATTTTTATTATGCTGTAAGATATTTTGTTTAACTTAATTATGGTTTTAATTATTGATTAAAACATTTTGAATAGATGTTTTATAAAAAATATTGTTTTGTTTTCTAAATTGTTGTATTTGAAAAAATTGGTTTCTTTTTATGTGACATTTATTTTTGTTATTGAAATAAATTTAGATACATTTGAGGGATGCCAGTAAAGTTAGTTTTTACTTTTAATATGTACAGATATTTTATTCAATTCTAATTCAGCATTGAAAATATGATGTTTAAGAACTATTAGCATTTTATGTTTATAAATTTGAATATACCTTATGTTCAGTTTGGTTTTATTATTCATTTTATTTTAAAATGTAAATGCAATAATTGAACTTATTTGATCAACACTATATGTAAGAAATTTAATATTTTGTTAAATAAATAATGTAAATGTAATCATTTTGTTTATAAAAAACATTTTATAATATGCTATGTATTTCATGAATTCGAAATACATTTAATTTTAAAATGAATAATAATTTCTTACCTCAATGTTTGTGGGATTGGAGTGACAATAATAATCTCATCCTTCTCCCAGAACTAGATATATTTACCCCATTATAAGTAGGACTGGAATTAGAAAAGTAAATCTGCCCCCTACCCCTAATTGATGTGCTTACCCAATTTTAGTGGGCTTGGAGTTACAATAGAAAACCTTACTCTTTCCAAATGTATGCATGATCCACAATATTTGTGGGACAGGAGTTACAATAGTAAATCTCTTACTTTATAAATACATTTTCCCAAATGAGTCTGGGTCTGAGGTTAAATAGCCAAGCTGACCCTCTGCCAGTATGTATCTCTTCTTGATATATGTGGGACTAGACTTAGAATATTACACCCCACCATCCATTAAATGCACTTTCCCCACTGATTGTGGCCTTGGTTTTGGAATAGTTAATCTCAATTTATGCACTTGCCCCTATTGGAAATGGGACTGGAGTTAGTATAGTAAATATGACTTCCTAATTTCTGCAATTTCTCCAATGTTTGTGGGTTTGGAATTATAATATTAAATCTGTCCCTTCCCTAAAGTATGTACTTTGCCTAATGTTAGTGGGTCTGGAGTTAGAATGTAAATGTTCCCCCTAGAATGTATGCATGTTCCTTAATGTTTGAAGGCATGTATTTAGAATTGTAAATTCTTAAAATGTTAATTTTTTTTAAACGTATCTTAATTAAAAGCTGTAGTTACCTTCCCCAATATTTGTGGGTTCAGACCTTGAAGGCAAATTTTGACCCTCTCACCAATATATTGATTTCCACAATGCAAGAGAAACTGATGTTATTATACTAAATATGTCCCTCATATATTATGTATCTTCTCCAAAATGTGTGGACTTAGATTAGTAAATCTGACACTTTACCATTTTATGCACATTCCCCAATGTCTCTGGCCAGGAAGACGGGATTTTTTGATCTGCCCCTTCCCCTAATTCTTTTAAATACATTTAGGGGCTCATTATGATGTCGGTCAGAGTTCCCTCTGACCATAATCCTTGCTGTTGCGGATCCTATTGGTGGTCCCAAAACCGCAATGGTGCAGTCGCAAACTTTCATTTCGCAATGGGAGCTTGTGCGGCGGTGCAAAATCGCCTGCAGCAAAAGCTCCCATTATGATATGGAATTTTTTGCACATGCCTGCACTGTGTGGCAGGTACCTCTCGGTTCACTTCCATAAACCAACCAACAAACTTTACAATGCCTCAAATATCAACCTGTGTAAATATAGATATGTTGCATGTATACAACATGTCTTAAAAACACATACATACAAGTGAATTCTCATAAACCATCTTTATTCCAGTGTACCAACAATAGACTGCATTATGTTAGAAATGTAGCAAATCATACATGACTCAAATATTCTGTGCCAGTGATCACATTTTCAGTTGTAGACCTTAACAAAATTGAAATAGTGGATACATCAGACAATTTCCTATTGAATAGGCAAAATAAAATTGGTGAATGTCGTCAGCTGGGGCCAAATCGCCAAGCACAAACAAAGAATCCAACATCAATGACACAAATATACAAACATATGGCAATACTACATTTTTTGTTCACAGGAGCATTCCAGTCAATTGTTGCAGTGTCTGGTGGAATGTCACAAATACATTTCAGTGGTGTGCCACAAATACTTTGGCTTACATTGAGAAGACACATCAACAGCTACATACAATGAGGATTTAGCCAATGTGAATGGAGAATAGCATGGTTTGGTCCCGCAACAACATTTTGTTGGAGCACATGATGGCACACATATTACATTAGGACCACGACATGACAAGGAACAAGTCCAATGGATTCCTCATAACTTCCATCCTATCACTGTGCAAACGGTCTTGATACAGGATTTGTATACCCAAAGTCTATGACAATCATTCCCAGGAACAACCCATGTCACCTTTGTACTTCCAAATGGCATCATTTACCCTGCAAATGAACTCTGAAATGTCCAAATGAAGATGCCATGGTGAAGGTACCTACAACAGACCAAAACAAAGAAATTAGCTATCAAACCATACAAAAAAACAATTCACATACTCAACTTCTGGAGAACACAGTCAATGACAAAAATCAAGACAACAGAAACAAAATGACCATGTATCTAAACCTTATTCAACAAACATCTTTTACCTGGATTTCCCACACCTTTGCCTTCCTAATATTATACCTTAACATACTCCTTTCATCATCACAACAAGAGTTGCTATGACAATCACAGTCATGGCATTTTCACATAATACTTCTACTCATGAGAATAAGTTGACAATGAGCTCTTGACGCAAATGTGCTCCTTCCTCTTCTCCACTATCATTATCATTTGGAATTTCAAGATCCTCAAGCAGAGGCACTTCATGGTCCCCATCCTCTGCGATATAAGGAATGTTCCATCGCAGGATGATGTTGTGGAGCATGCAGCAGGCCATCGTGATTTGACACACCTTACCGGGTGAGTAGAAGAAGGCTTCCCCAGTCTTGTCCAGACATGTAAATCTGACCTTCCGAATACCAAAAGCCCACTCCATTGGCAGACGTGTCCTTCAATGGGCTTTATTGAAGAAGACTTTCCCTGCTGTTTTTAAGTTCCTCAGCGGTGCCAATAACCATGGACGGTTAGGAGACACCGAGTCTCCTAGATGGAAGACAAACATAAGTGAAACAATAAGTTACACACTTTCTGATTCTACTACTTGACATTACCCACACAAAGTTTGGGCAGATTATATTTACCAACAAGACAGGCCCTCTCCAGTAGTAGTTGTGACATCAGCCGGGGTATGGTGCTGTTCCACAGCACAAAGGAATTACGAGCTGATCCTGGGAACTGAGCACAGATGTTTGAGATATACAAATCTGATAAGAAGACAACTTGCACATTGAAGGAATGGAAGTGCTTCCTGTAATGGCAAACTTGTTCCCAGGCTTGCAGTTGTACTAATGCAATATGGGTTCCATCAATGGCTCCAACTACATGTGGGAGGCAACCATATACGTAGAAGTCAACCTTCTCATGGGCTAAATCCTCATGTCAGGGTAATAGGATGCTGCTGTCCATGTGTCGCATCACTGCTGAAAGCCCGTCTTGTAGTATATCACTTAACATTGGTTGTGTCACACCACCAGATATAGCTACAGTGTAGTTAAAGGAACCTGTGGCCAGAAAATGTAATACTGCCATACATTTTACAATTGGTGAGATACTTCATAAATGTGGGATTATTTTGATGAGGGAAGAGATCAGGCTCCATCTGATTACATAAATCCAGTATGGTTTGTCTATTTAAATGAAACTTCTTGATAATATCCCTTTCTTCCATGGTCTGAAGGTCTGGCAATGGGTGGTACACTGGAGGCTGTCATCTCCTACCTCTCCAAGGGTACCTACTTATGGAGTGAAAACAATTTTGAACATTGGTCACAGTGTCCACAGTAAAATATGTGAAGGATAAGCCAAAGGTCGTGTGACAAAACATAACTGGTTCAGAAAGCATTACACATTATTCGCATGATAATATGCTACTGTCCAAAATCCACCAAGAATCCCCATTGTTGCCTTCACATCTGTCTGTGACATGAATGTGCAAATTATTCATACAAAAATGCATTATTAGCACCTTAATAGTTTTTGGGGGATATTTTTGGTCAAAATATCATTAACTGCAGTGTACAGTGCACAGCGCAAATATAGTATTTATGCACAGTAGCACACTACACAGATGAGTTGTGCATTGGGAATAGAGTAGTCCATATGTAAACATGTAACCCCTCATTTGGAGTGTTGGTGATGCACTTAATAGTTACCAATACTGTACTTTCAACCGCTAAAATGGCAGATGCCTGACCTCACATATTGGACATTCTTAATCTGCTGCCGCTGCCGGAATTCAACCATGCAGTGTGCGTTTTAATCCACAACAGACACAGCCGCAGGCTAACATTGGTAATTGTGATGGTAGAGGGCCAATGGCTGTGTCCATCTCACAGATGACCGTGTACTTGTATGCCGCGGTTTGAAAAATATCTCATTTGCCTCCTGACACTTCTGGCCTCAACACCTCCTCCACTTTAGCTGCTGTTTGCCACCTCTGGGAGCAATCATGCCAGGCCAAGCAGGTAAGGGGCCTGTGCCTTCTCTGCAGAGGAGCTGGAGCTGCTGGCTGAAGAGGTCCTTTCCCTGTATCGCCATCTCTATGGATCACCAGAGGAATAGGTAACTATCTGACATACATATGATACTCTGGTTAACTCTCTCTTTGCCATTTTCACGGCTAGAATGAGCCCCTGAGTTCTAGAGTTAGGTCTAGTAAGTGTATCATTTGTTGGTCCCAACATAGGTAACTCATGTTAGGGATTGTTGAGCATTATACATTGTGATTGTAACATCACCATTGGAGTGTGTAGAGTGTGTGTAAAGCCTCAGGTTCTACTTGGTGTGTATGTAGCCATTTATGTATTTATGAAATTCATGGTACCTGTGAAGCTGATATAACTCTGATAATGCAAAATGTGAAGACAATTGTAACACCTTTACAGCATGAGCCTTGTATGTACTCTGTCTGGAGCAGATGTGAATGGTATTAGCTACGTGTACAGTCCCATATATCACTCAACCAAAATCAGGGCTGTCCAAACAGTTCTCTGGGAGATAGCAATATCTGACAGAGCCCTTCAGAGTTCTACACAGCCTTCAGGTCACTTATAAGAAGGCCCCAAGCTGACCATTTTCTTTTAGAAATGTTGGAAATTTGCAGGTCATGTGACATCAGAATGCTCATCCTGCAGATAGCAAACCCTGCCAATAAGCTATGTTTAGTCGGAACCATGTGCCAGGCTAGGGTTGGGTCTCTGCGGCAATACAACTGATGCACAGAGTTACCTCCCTGTTGACCTGTGGGATCATGGATGCTCACAAATTCAGTTGTCACAAATAGTACTCCCTCAAATTGTTATCACATGGACTACATCTGGAATGGTGATTGTGGTTACCCCTTGACCTGATACTTCTGCCCATTGACCTATATTTCCAAGGTGTGTGATGTCCTAATGACAGGCCCCTTATATCCACATGGCTGTATACACTGTTCCATGACTATTGCTTGAACTGTACAACCCTATCTCACATGTGACACATCAACAGTGCAGATAGTTGGTTACTTCATAACAGGTGTTGTTTAGGTGAATAACCTACTTTTTAATATTCAACCAATCCAACAGGACATTCAATGGTATGTTGATGTCATCCCTGTAACAGTGCTACATATTGCAAAAGGTGTTGTCTGTGATGCTAGTATATGTCACACATACTCCATCACCCGTAGTATGATATCTCATCTATCAGGACAAATATCCACACATCCTCAGAGAGCAAGCTCTCAGTGACACACATGGCAGCCTGTGGTGTTTTACTTCCAGGTGATGATGCGATATACTGTAACCTAGCAGCATCACGGAATGTAGGTGGCTTGGAGAAGTCAGTTGGTGTTAGCAGCAGCTAGAGGCAGTACGCCTGTCTGTCTGTGTAAGTGGATGTGGCCATTTAAGCTGTACTTGAAATAAAACATTGTTTCCTTGAACTTGCCTCTGCGATTGAGCTTTTACATTTGGCAACGAGCAACGTCTGGATCCCACAGGTGTACAGCTTTTCATCATTTTAAAGACTGTGGCCTAAACACAATACTGGACTGGTGTGAGTTCCTGTGCATCCTATTACTGGACAATTGGCCTGTTAGTGTATACTCTCAATTGTTTAAAGGTATCCACATCTTTTTATTTAGTGTGTAATGCTTGTGCTACAGGGTACCTTATTGCATGTGAAATGAGTCTCAAGGTAAGACAGTTGCAGCTCGAGCAGTGATACCAACTGTGAATTGCAGCTCGATCAGCGGTCATCACTTTGTATGTACTGTGGTGTCGGGACCGCGAGCTGCTCTTCTTTTTTTGCCGTCCTCTACCTGTTACATCAGCGGTCTTTGCTGCAATACACGTGGGACCACGACTTCAAGTCAGTTCAATTTAATTCAATGAAGTTTTATTCGGTTTGTAATATACAACCATAAAAGGAGTCGATGCATAAAAATTTCTACATAATTAATCATTGTAATTATTAAAACCCATGAAAAAATATTTCAGTGCATAACAATAGTCAATCTAATAATTACTTAAACAAATAACTATACCATTATTAATCACTATAACTATATTAAACAAGTAAAAAAATAATTTAGTGTATAATAGTTCTCTTCAATAAACTTTATTCTGTTTACATACTAGAAAACCATAAAAAGTTACAATTCATCTATAAAAATGTACAAAGCACATAATACATAACTGGACGTACAATACAAATATTCCAATTTATATACCAAGATTATTGGAGTAAAAAGGAAATCACATTGTTTCAATTTAAAAATTAATTCATAAAATGCAGCAGCCAAGTCTTTTAGGGTTCCAGACATTTTCTGTACCTTAGGGAACATTTCAGAAAACCAACCACAAACGGAATACATTCTGGCTTTAATAATTGTAAAAACTAGAGGGCGGGGCAAACCTGTAAAAAATGTAACTTTTTTGAAAAGAGATTTTAAAAAGAGCCTCCGAGGGGCTTCATAAAAATTACAGAAGAACACAAAGTGCAGCAGATCCTGAGGAGACATACTGTCGCAGCCACAGGGTGCTAACACTTGTCCTTTGTGACTCCCCTTCGGTACGGCTAATAAAAGATGGAAATAATCCAATCTAAACCTGATCAATAGGAAACGCTTGTGAGCCGACAAAGGCCACGAGAGATATGGCTCCATATCTAGAGATGATTTAAGCATCATGTGCCTACGGATACTATTTTTCAACAGTTCCACTCCTCTCTTTTAGCTTTTTTACACATAATAAAAGATTGTTTCACAAAAGCCACATCTGCCCTGGTAATACAGTCAGGTATTAGAAAAATATCCGGATGCCCCAACTCTGTAAAGCACCCCTTTAAATACTTTAACCACGGTATATCAATCATGTGGTCCAAGCTCAAGATCTCTTTCAGTAGCTCTTGAGTAAGGCCAAGGTCTTCATTCAGCCAACATTTGAGCCAAAAAAGCAATATGCGCATAGCCAGAATGTCGCAAATGAATGTAAGGCCAGTTTCTTCATGAACTATTAGGTTTGCGGTCCCTTTAGGAACCCCCAGCAACTGCTTTAAAAAATTGTTTTCTGTCACCTGGATACCCTCCAAACCTGTATATCCCCACAATTCGCTCCCATAGCTAGCGATCGATACACTCTTGGCTTGATAGATCTTCAACATTGCAGCTATTGGGCGATTGCCCATTTTAGCGGTGAAGTTAAAGATCGCTGCATTGGACATGGTCACCTCTCCCCTTTTCTTCTTAATTAGTGTGCCCCAATCCAGACGATCGTCTAGCAGGACACCCAAATAGGAGAACGTCGAGGTTATTGGCACTCTTTCTCCGTTCACCTTAAAGGTTTAGTGCCTCTTAGGGCGCAGCCCGACCTGCATTGTGTAGGATTTCAAATTGTTTATGGCCAGATCTCGGTCGGCCATAAAGCCACGAAAAGTGTCAAGCAGGATCTGTAAGGTTTTAGGGGTTCGTGCCAGGAGAACTGCATTGTCTGCATATAGCAAGACGGGCAGGCCCCTGCGTCCCGCGTACGGAAAGTCAGCCCCGGTTTCCAACAAAGTCTTATCTAGGTCGTTGATGTAGAGGTTGAAGAGAAAAAGGGCTAAAATACACCCCTGCCGTACACCCCTTTCTGTATTAAAATCCCTGGTGACCCTCAGATCCTGGGCGTATCTAATGTTTGCCCTAGTATCTCCATGTAAATCCCTCAGAAAGTCCACCAGATTTCCCTCCACCCCCATGGCCCTCATGGACTGCCACAACTTCTCCCGATTGACACAGTCAAAAGCGGAGGAGAGATCCATGAAGGCCATGTAGATTGTCCCCTGGCGGGCAACGGTGTACTTTCCGAGGATCAAATAGAGGTTAAGACATTGTGCCATGGTAGAGTGACCTGGGCGGAACCCATACTGGATATCAGAAATAATCTTATTTTCTTCCGCCCAGGCCGTCAGTCTATTTAATACGACTCTGCCTACGACTTTAACCACGGAGTCAATAAGGGAGATTGGTCTGTAATTCATAGTGCTGTTACGTGTCCCTTTTTAAATACTGGGACAATTGTGGAGACACCCCATGACTCTGGACACCCTTCCTTGGCGGCGGCATTAATCACCAACACCAGGATTGATGCCCAGATGGAGGGGTTGGATTTAAAAAGGTCCGGTGGTATACCATCCGGACCTGATGCCTTCATACATGAAAGACTAGTAATGCCTTCCTCCACTTCTCTTTGGGTAAATACTGCTACGTCATTATTCTGGGTTCTTGCTTGCAACCGGGGTAAGGTAAATACTGAAGTGAGACACCCATTCCTCTTCCATTATATTGGTGCCTACGTCCTCAGCTCTGTCCCTTTCAAAAAGAGGTCTGTTAATAAAGCTCCAAAATCTGGAGCTACTAGATAGAGTAAAAGGATCTAAAAGCTCCCGCCATGTGGCCTCCTTCAATTCCATTTTACGATTGGCCAGCATTTTTTTATAGTTAGACCGAAGAATACGAATCTGTGATTGATCCCTAGGGTTTGCTTTCAATGCAGCCTTTAGTTCTCTGGCGGCTTTGGAGCATAATGGGTTAAACCACTTAGGGTCACCGATAATCCTTCTTTGGGCCAGGACAGATAACAATGTCCCTACTTTAGAGACAATCCCATTGAAAGCGTTAAGAATACCCACGGCAGTAGAATGAGGTTTCACTCAGTAGGAAAATTCTGCCGCACAGGATTCATGGAGCTTTTCATAAAAAAGGGACGGAGTTACTTGGGCCCATTTAAGGCATCGCCTACCATCGGTCAGCTTCAGCGTGCCTGAAGCTATCACCGAGTCCTTCCTTTTCAATATACTCCCTCCCAAGCACACACACACAGGGTTATGATCACTAAAAGCACTCGCTAATATTGGGAGGCCCACTAAGAGGGGCTGAACGCTTGTAGAGATCAAAATGTGGTCTATAAAAGATACACCACTGCGAACTTTGAAAGACGGAACCTTTTGTTTACTAGATGGTGATACAAAGCTCATGGATGAAAACAGGTCATATTTGTTGAGCAAATCGTTAAGAACATCTCCCTGTGGAGAATGCTCAAAGTGAAGGCCCCGGATCCTTGGACATCCCAAATCACCCATGTTAGTGGATTCAGGATCCTGTTAGTGGATTCAGGATCCTTGTTAGTGGATTATGTATAATAGTTTCTTTACCTAATTGTACCATGATTATGTAACCTTAAGCTCACAAGCGCCATATATAGTGCAGTGCATAGTTTTAGTTAATTATGAGTTATTTTTCAATTGACTTTTTATTGTAATTATATAAAGAACAACTCTATAGGGCATGTTGAAAAAGTGCGAAGCAGTGCCAATATTCTAGCCTAAAAATATTAAAACCTTGCCATAGCGGTGCAAATATTCTAGCATAAAAATATTAAAACCTTGCCTTAGGTAAAAGGAAGACCTACTCATTTTCATATGTTAGGGCTTTCAAATGAGAAATATCCTTTCGTCTCCTAATTGCTATTTGTATAAAGAGAATAACTGAATTACGTACTTTTACATTTTCCAAGCTACAGATATGGTTAAAAGTTGATTTATGAGTATATAATTTGTTATCAATAAATACTGATCATAAAATGGATTTCCTAATATCCCGGTTTAAAATTACAAAAACTTATAAAGTGTGGTATGGTCGATAAAGACTTTCCATCGCAGGGGCAGTTAGGAAGGTTAAGACTCGACTTACCCATTCTAGGAAATGCAATCAGATAATGTAGGGTACCCATCCTTAACGTTGTTAAATATAATCTGTGTTGCATATTTCTTATAAAGATGAGGTATGGTTGGATTCCTGGCAAAAGTGGGCCTTCACAAAATAGTCTAACACTTGATTTTGTACTGATCCCAGCATCCCTTATGGATTCCTTTGAGATCAATAGCCTCGTTTTTAGGTACCCTTTACTGTAAGACTGAATGGACTTGGGATCGTAAAAGTCAGTGTCCACCTTACACTCAATTAAAAGATTATAAATATACTGTAGCCAGGGGATTTTTTTACAGTAATCAAGAGTTAGGCATTATTATGTCCTTGATAAATTTAGTCTTGTCTTTAGGCCAGATTCTGTGCCATAATGTAAGCGCTGCAGTACTAATGAAATCGCTAATGTAAGGTATGCACAGCTCCTGAAGGCTATATATGAAGCAGTTGCATTAGGAACTGCTAAGACCCTCCTTAAAAATTTATTTTTGAGAGTTTGGAGCAGCGAAATGTTTGCCCTCCCCGTAATGCTGATCCATAACATGCACCTGTGACACACTTACTTCTATATAATGTAGGGATTTCCCGTTCTGGCTTATTGCCAATTTTTTTAGAAAATCTAAAAATAACCTCACTCGATCTTATACATTTTAACTTACATAGACCGATATGTGCGCCCAGGTGCAATTACCATTAAAGAGGAGTCCCAAATATGCGTAAACCTTACACATAATGATTTCTGCTCTTTGTTTTGCTTTTCCCACAAGTCATAATGAAGGTTTTTATCAAGGTTTAATTTGAGATCTTTCTCAGTCATGAATTGCGTGAAATGTTCTATCAAGCATTGAAGCCCATTTGCAGTCCTTGATAGTAGGATTGTATCGTCTACATATAAAAGTACTGGTGTTATACGTCTACCTATGACAGCGGCAGCAGCGTTTAAATTCTGTAGTGATAAATAAACGTTATTGATATATAGAGAAAATAAAAGGTGTGCAAAGATGCAACCTTGTCTAATCCCACGGCTAACTCTAAAATGGGAGAGGCATTCATCATTTGGGCCATGGCGGATTCTAGAAGTTAGGAAGGCATATATTTGTGATAAGTAAATAAAAATACCATGTGGTGCACCCATGCCTTCCAGCGTTTGCTACAATTTAGCATGATTAACTAAATCAAATGCGCTAGTAAGGTCAACTAAACAAAGGTGAAATTGACCTTGTTTGGTGATGGTATATTTCCCTATCAATAACTAGAGGTTTACGCACTGCTTCACCGCCCCAATACCCCTTCTAAATCCATACTGGGTTTCAGTTAAGATGCTATTCTCATTTACCCAGCTTTCCAGTCTGTCTAACATGATTCTAGCCATCAATTTAGATGTAGAATCGAGTAGGGATATTGGTTGGTAGCATTTTCTGTTTCCTCTATCGCCTTTTTTAAAAATGGGGACGAATATACTTTACACCCAAGTAGCAGGTATGCCCCCTCCAATTGGAGCATTAAAAAGGCTTTCTAAAATTGGGGACCAAAAGTCGATACTAGACTTATAAATATAAATAGGGACCCTATCTGGTCCTGCAGCCTTACCACTTGCGCTTTTGAATAAGCAGTTTTAATTTCGTCTAGGGTGATGGGTACTGTCTTAACAGTGTTCACTAGTATAAAATTACTATTATCATTGATCATGGGTTCCTCTTTTATTGGGTTAAAAATATGTTCAAAGTGTGTCAGCAATTCCTCGGGGGTTACTAGTCTTTCTTCCTTAGCGGATGATATATCTTTAAAAAAGGGTTGATCTGTTGTTTTCCAGAATAGGATAGAATCACATGTCTCTGCTGCTTGGATCCATTTTTTTCCCTGTGCTCTCCCGAATTTCTATTTTACTTAAATTTAAAGCTTGTTTATAGCTTTTCCATAGAGTGCAAATTCTGTCTCTGTCCCTCGCTCTTACTTTCAGTGCTTCCTTTAATTCCTTATTTAGTTTGGAGCATTGCGGGTCAAATAATCTGGGATTATGGTCACTATTTTTCTTGTTTCTTATTTTCAAATCTCCAGAGAATACAACTGTGATATTGTGGCATGCACTTAAATATCTATATTTGGGGAGGATCCATCCAAACAGATATTTATGTTATCGTGTTTTTTTTGTTCTATGTTATTCATAAATACTGTGGGGTTGAAGCCTGACCATTTAATAGAAATCCCATTCTCACCTTGTGTTTAAATATTAGATGCAGCTATACACACCTTTTCTTGTTGGAACAGACTAGATTTCAGTGCCAGGAGTAGTGGATGGTGATCACTGAACAGACTTGCTTGTATATAAACATTTTCAACAAGACCCTTACAGTTCCCTGATACTAGAACATGATCAATGTTCGACGAGGATCTAACGCCTTCATATGTTTGAACAACAGTTTCTCCCTCATGTTTACTTGATTCCATAATTTCTAAATTGTATTTATACATAGCAAAATGAATAGCTTCTCCATAAGGGTTATGGGGGAAGTGAGATCTAGGGTCACCGTGTTCATCACGATGGCCACATTGTTCCTTTATTAAAATGTTACACTTTTCACAATTAAAATCGCCAACCCAAATAATCAGGTAATCACCCCCAACCCCTTTAAAAAAGTATCCAACTCCTCTTCCAATGACATAATTACCCTGTGTCTTGCACAGTCAAAAACATTATTGTAGAAATGTATAACTACTATGTACTGTTTACCTTTAATACAAAAAAATAAAAACTGAAAGTACTGTGATTTAGTATAGACTCTTTTTAATGTTCATGGTGCGGTTACTAAGACTAAGGCTGGTAAACCTCCTTTTGCTCTCCCTGCCTTCGTAGGGATAGCTTGTGTAGAAATTGTTTTCAAACCATCAATAAAAAGGGATTCAGTAAGCCAAGTTTCTTGTAATAAGAATAATGTACAACTCTGTATCATTTTAAGCCATTCCCTATCTTCTTACTTGTTTTTTACCCCTGCAACATTCCACAAAATGATGGTTAGGGATCCATATAATGAATGACCATTTGGGTTGTTATCATCGAACCTAGTGGGAGGAGAGACATGATTAACATCTATCTGTTGCACTACATCCTCCTGCAGTCAATCAATTTCGCTGCAGCATCTTAAAGGAGCAAACCTATGAGGCATAGGTGGTATCTGAAATGGATCTATATTGTGGAAGTTGCTGCTAATTTTTGGGGGTGGCTCATTTCTAGGTTTGTAAAAGTAGCCAAGTGGGACAGCAGTGATGTTATCGTCAGGGCAGTTAAAGGACCGTACATATTTATCTGTGAGCAACACTGCCATTGCAGCTTTGTGATTGGTGGAGGGAAGGGAGGCTGCCTTCCTGCTGACGAGCGCTGCAGCCAGGAATTCAACCAAGGACGGCGGGAGTCGGGAGTCCCGGGAATTAACAAGAAGCGGGACGATAAGTTTTAATTAAATTATTATTTTTTCCATTAAACCCCTCCCGCTTCCCCCATCCCCTCCGCGGCGCGACAACCCCATTTCCACCCCCACCCGCCTGTAATGCCTGCCACCACTGAAGATGAACTCCGGGGAGCGTCGGACTGCAGTGCAAAAGACTACCGGCGCTGGGGTGCGAGTCGTACGACAACAGGTAAGTGGCGGGCAGTGCAAAAATTGTTAAAACATTTTCACTGTGGGTCTGCTGTTTGGAGAGGGCAGTTTGTCTGTGGCATGGAGGGGGATGCGCGGTGTGTCTGTTGCCTGGGAGGGAGGGACAGTTTGCCAGTTACATGGCGGGACCTGGACAGTATCTGGGAAGGAGGGTCTGTGCGCCTGGTGGGGAGGGAGGGTGTTTTTCAGTTACAAGGAGGGCCTGGACATTGTGTCTGTAATGGGGGGGTGAGGTGTGGGGGTTGCGGGAAGTTCTGCAGTGTTCCGCCGCACAACTTTCACCATCTACCATCCGCCACTGTAGTTGATTATAAATATTGTGGCTCTCCTTACCATTTTTTTGTCTCTTCCAGTTTGTTGAATCAAGGGGAGTGGCCTTGTCCATTCTTGTCCAGCCACGGACGTGCCCACCCTTGGCCCAGGCTTCGCCGGTGCTGGCCCGGTCAAGCCCGCGCGTATCCAGTGCTGCGGGTAACCCTGGCTTCTTTTCAGTGCCTCAGGGCCCGGGACGACGTCACACTGGTGGCACTCAGGCCGCAAGACTGCTGGGAAGTTGAGTCCTCCCTCCTGCTGCTGGCAACAATGAACAGACTGGCAAAAATGGACTTCAAGTCTTTAACCTATGTCAATGTTGAATTGCCTGGTCCCTACCCTGAAGCTGCGTGTTTACTGGTGGCCGTGGCCCAGCTATGTCAGTGCAGCTGCATCAGGAACCAGTTGCTAAGGAACTACACCTCAAGCAGTAGTTTTCCTTATATTTTGATGCTGACTGTTGCATAATAACGACATGTGTCCGTATTGCTGAGGTAACTGCTGGAAGCCTGTGGGGGCCATGTAATCTTGTGCACATTCCTGACGATGTCAGAGTATGAGGAGGAACTTCATCTTTTTGTGAGTGGTCAAACCAAGTGAGCACCTTTGGTTTTAACCCCTTCCTTGCTCATGACGAGTTCAGCTCGTCATGCAGCACAGTGCTCGTGTGCTTATGACGAGCTGAGCTCGTCATGACCACACCCGTTTTTATTGCTGTCCAGCACAGCAGGGGAAACTCTCTAGCAGCGATGAGGTTAAATGCACGCTTATTATAAGGATAAACTTCATCATTTTGTGAGACGTTACTCCATGTGAGCAACTCTATGCTTTAATCGCTCGAACTTTTCAACTTCTTTAGAACCTGCTGTTTGAACATGCACATGCTGCAACTGCACAACGTGTCTGACTGGTACCATGTTGTTTATGTGAGCCATAACTCCATTTGAGCAACCCTATGCTTTAAACGTGTGCACGCTACAACTTCGTTATAGCCTGTGAATGTGTGCACGCTGCACCTTCATGCACAACGTTTCTGACTGGCACCTTCTTGTTTATGGTTGTTAGACTTGTGAACTTCCACATGCTGATTAAACCTGTGCACACTGCAACTTTACTCACCACGTGTTAAAAAACTTCCGCAATGTTGTTTCTCCACTTCTTTATGCTAATTGAAGCTTTACACAGTACTGTGCACCTAACTTAATACATATTTTTTGTTTTGTAGTGTGTTTTACTTTCATTTTGAAAGTATTTGAGTGTACTGGTAATTTATTCTGCTTTCCTGCTGATTTTACTCCCTGCGATGCACCAGGCAGAACATCACTCCTTCACATTTTTTTCTTTTTTCACCAGGTAATCCAAGTGTAACATGGTTAAAATGGAAGAAAGTAGTTTCCCACTATGCAAGGGTTTGTGGCACATCCCTCAGCGCACAACGTAAAACATCCTTGTTATTGCATTGCTTAGGCACTGAAGGACAGGAAGTATTCGAACATCTGCCTGATCTCTCTGATTCTGAGGACACAGGTCTCAATGAGTATGAAATATGCCTAAGAAAGTTTAACCTCCATTATCTACCCAAACTAAGCACAGTGCTAGAGCGCTATCAATCTGACAAGAGAATGCCAAGACAGGTTGAGGCAATTGAGCAGTATGTAACAGGTCTGTGCAGGCTGCAATCCACTGCAGTTTTGGCATTAATTGTGAAGAGAGTCTCAGGGACCAATTTATGTTAGGGTGAGCATTTGAAAAAGCCAAAGAAAGCAATTGGCAGAAGGATAATCCTTCTTTACAGGAAGTTCTTACCACTGCAAGCATGTTTGAGCACTCCAAAGTATGAGCAGAAGTTATTCGTAGCACCAATGTAGGAATTGATAAGGCAGAAAATGTGGCAGTTAAGGTCCTGCAAGATAAATTCAACAAAAGCAAAATGCTCCAATGAAAATGTCCCAAGACAAAATAGATACTAGAACCACAAAAGCATTTGCGGGTAAGTGCTTCCATTGTGGAACTGCTGGTCATTTGGTCAATTTAAAGGAGTGTCCTGGTTGGAAGGCTGTTTGTAATGTTTGTGGTAGGAAGGGTCATTTTGCAAAATGCTGCAGATCAGGTAAAATGAGGAACGTGCATGGAGTAGAGTATAGTGATGATGATGGTGAAAATGTTATGTTGTTGGTGAGGTCACTATACTGCAAACTGAAAGGGGTACATCTGATGAGCCGTACAAAACTATCAATGTTAATGGTGAGGCACTTATAGTTTTTGGGATTCAGGTGCAAAAATTACCCTAATTCAATCAAAAGGAGACGTTACTGAAGCCTGATGTAAAACCCAAAGGATATGGTGGTGAACCCATTAAGTTGTTGGTGTATTTTTGGGGTACTATTGAATTTGAGGGACGTATAATACTGAGGAAAATGTATGTGTCCTTTAAAGTAGATTCCCTTATTAGCTGGTGTCATCAACATGATTTGAAAGTTTATCTTGACCCCAATGAGGATCCCCCTTTTAAGGGTCAAAGATGTTCCCTTAGGAAGCTTGGGTTGTCCCCCATTGCAGCCTGCATCGAGAACATGCCCATTCCTCCAGCCACTGGCTGAGCGTCGTGTCCCAGTGCTCAGACTAATCACAACACTGTATTGCAGAATTGTGATTGGTCAGGGGGGGGAGCCTGGTTGCCTGTTTTTTGTTCCTGTCTGAGACAGGAGAGCAGGAGCAGAGACGACGCAGGACCCGGCTTGAGGTAAGATGTTTTTTTTTAATTCATTCCAACCCCACGACTCCCCCTGTGATCCCCCATGGCCTCACCCCTCCCGCTAGCCCTGCCTGCTACGACTGATGTAGTGTTCCCTTAATGGCACCAGGTATTTCTCCTCTCTACCTCGCATTGGTATACTACTAGATCATGGTGCACCCCTCTTCACAAGATCTCACCACCTTTATAACCCCCATTGGCACCTTCAAATTTCTCAGAATCCTGTATGGACTCATTTACGTGGCATTTTTTTTCCAGAGAGATATGGAGGGTTTTCTATCAGGAAGATAGCTTGGTGTGTGGTACGAATAGTTGTAAACATGACAAAAGATTTTTCCAACTTGCTTCTGCAATTGAGCTTGTACACAGCACTTTCATAGTGACCTCAGTCATAGAATGTAGTCTATACTAGGGTATATCAGGCTCTATGGACCATAGTCATCAAGTCAATGGGCCTGGCTATAAAAGTTCCAGTACAGTAATGCAAAAGGGGGTCAGCCGTCAATAGGCCACATTGTTTTCTCCAGTATCATAATACCTCATATCACAACACATGTAAGATGGGCTTGTCCGTCATTTTATTTGGGGGCTGCCTTAGTTATTGTGGGACATGACCAGATATGAGTCAGAATATTGATACAAATGTGTGTATCCATGTATTAGTAGTGCTCTGCATGTGGAAAGTACACAAATTGTTTTTTAACTTTGGAGTAAAGAACGCGCTAGATCTATTTGCAATGTATCACATCATAACTGATATACAAAAAGTTTCATTAAAATTCTGCTTTTTCCTCTCTTGTATCCATACAGGTCAACGCCCTTCAGAAGTGGGACATATAGAAGGGCATTTCAAGGAAGGACCTTAGTCCCTGGAACTGGATGATCGCAGAGATCCAGCTGGGGAAGTCCTGGTGCCACACTCTGACCCTCCCCTGACTCGCATACTGGTGGTGGCCTATCCTGAGCGGGATGAGCAGTTGAGGGACCAACAGCAGCTACAAGGGGATAATTCCTGACCAGAAATCTACATGTTACATTGCCATCTTTTTTGATAACAGACAGCCATTTCCGCATCAACACTGAGAGTGACTCATGCCCAATGAACTGTTAGTAGGTAGTAGGTGCATGATGATGTGCTTTGCCTATTGTCATTATGACCAGGAACATAGCAGTCCAGTTAAATACCAATTTACTGACTAGAGCATACACATGGTTGAGTAAAATAATTAATCACCTCATGTTCTTTGATGTTCTGGGTGACAGTTGTACGAAACATGCCACATGTCTTCATTGTGTCAGGAGTGATACTCCCTCACTACTCTGTCTCATTTGAGGGTAGCCTTGATATATTTGAAGCCGTGGGGCCAGTGAACAGAAATGTTTAGAAGCATGGGCAAAGTGGGCTCTGGCCCAGGGAGACAGACTTTCAGGGTGACCCCTGAGTGAGCCAACCCTGTTCTACAGAAAGTCTTGGCATGATGAAATTGAAATACTTCTTCAACAGTTTGGTTTGAATAGCGTTTACAAAAAAGTACTTTTTAATGTGGGTGATGTGTGAGAGCCTGTTATAGAAATTTTGCAGAGAAGGTGTGTTCCTGTTTCATGAAACATCCATACTTAGGTTTATTTCATATCAAAACAAGACCTATCAAGTAGGAAATGGGAGGGTGTCACAAAGCTTATTTGATGAAATGTTAGTGAGGAGCTGCTGTTGTGTTGCATACTAAAAACACACATCACTATCCATGAATATTAGATGTAAACACATTTGGAATTTGGAAGGGTGTGCCTGTGCTGTGTCAGTGGCCTGGCCTAAGAGGGTATCAAAGATGTGAATTTAGATCATACACTCAAAGCTGTTTTAAACAGGGACCCTCAAAATAGGTTTGGGCCAGGGCACCCCAACACCTCAAGATGTGCCTGCCTGTGCATCTGTTAACTGGGAAGTAATGGAAAAGGGTTATATTGTGACTTACCAAAGGTTGCGTCCACAACAGTGTCGGTTTTGGACCATCATTACGCAGCAGCGCCAGAACGTATACAATCAGCTCCATCAGTGGCGACCACTGTTTACTGGGGGTGGAGAAGCGGGGGAGGAGGAGGTTGGGGCTGTAAATTAATATAATGAAAAATAAAGCGCTTACCTTCAGTGGCCAGCCACCGCCTCTCAGTCCTCTGGCCACTGTATTTTGCTCCTGTGAAGCAGGAACCAGAAAGCAGCCAGGTTTTTCAGTGCCCTAGCCAATGACTATGTCAGGAAATGACAGAGTCCGTGCCTGCCTTGGAACGGCAGAAAACTCTATTTCTCAGAAGGCCGTCCTTCGGGGAAACCGATTCTCTATTTAGACATGTATGACGCTGAGCGTGTCGTACGTGAATGTGTTTGTTTCCTGCTTGTACCATAGCGAGATAAAGAGAGGGGTTCACCCAATAGAAGTCACTGGGACCTGGGTAACGTAAGTACTGAGAAGAGGGGGTCCCAGCAAAAAAGGAAAAATTATTCACACAATTAAATAATAATAAGAAAACTTATTTAGCCTGCATTGTTATTTATTCACAATGTAGGTGTATGCTAATGTATCATTCATTTAAATACAAAATCACACATTTTTCATAGTGCCCCTGATGGGAAGGGAAGTGGTATAGTGCAGGGTGGTGTGCGTATGGGATAGTGACAATAAAAAACAGCCAAACGGTCACACTGTAATATGTATCAAAGTCCTAATATAGACATATTCAAAGACCAATGGTTCAATACGTCATTCGATAATAATCATGCTCCACATATAACAATAAATTACCAAATCATTGGGTGAAGCTGAATAAGCACAGAAAGCTGTTGACGTTTCGACCCTCTAATAATGGCAGGCGTTAGTTAAATCCTTGCATCGGGGTCTTCATCAGGACGGGGGCGGGGCAGGCAACCTATTTGGTGGACAATGATTTCACATTTAATATAATTGTAATGAGTGAATCAAAAATTTTGAATTGATTTAGCACACTAAAATGGTAGACAAGACATACAGGGGGTTGCTTGTCTCCAGGGTGGATGAGGAGGACGTTCTCAGTAGAGGGAATGCTTCAGGTCCTACAATTGAGGGGATTTCAATTAGAATCCCTATAAACACCGATTTGACAAATAACGAAAATATTGGGAAAAAGCACTCACCTATGCTGATGGTATAAGGTAGCCATCGGGTCTGAGGAGGAAATGAGAGGTGGCCACACGTTAAACAGAGGCTATTACCAAAATTGGAGTTGGAATTTGGTAAAAGGATATACACCATAAGTGAGCGAAAAAGACTTACGAGGATGGAAACTGTATACGCCTATCGGGTAAGCCCACTGGCAATTCAAGTGCGTTGATCACGCTGCGCATAGGCACTTCATCGGGAAATTTGCCGTCTGGAAGTTAAAGACGGGAATTAGATGACCATAGTGTTGGAAGGGACCTAAAATAGAGTTAGAACATTGGCAGGGTTGGCCTACCTCGAGCAGAGTTAATCCGCATCCAAGCCGACTCGCGTTCGTCAATGGCGATCGGTTGTATGCTGTTAGGTGGGTAACCTAGATAACCAGAACACGTGACCTCTGACGGTCTGTGTAGATATGAAAGAAAGACTTACAACGGGGCTTAAGAAATGCCGGTATTCAAAGAACAATGGATACAGTTATCATGTATAATGTAGGGACATATAAAGTGTGAAATAAACACACATGTTCCAGGATGTAAACATGGACCAATTAATAATGGTGTTAGGAATGTAAAACATGTCTACACCTAGCAGGGGTCGAAAATAGACATACTTTAGCAGAAACACACAATATCATTGTATAAATTGTACCCAGTTTAGCATGAATATAGTCACACATTACATGCCATTTGGACAGAACAGAAATGTAAAACATATCTGAACTTAACACGGGTCGAAACTGGACATACCGTAGCAGAGACACACATTATCCTAGTATAAATTATACCCAGTTTACAATGAATATAGTCACATACTACATGTCATTTAGACAACATAGTGCGGGGTACCTGTCGTATGACGGTAAAGGCCGCATCACAAGAACAGATTGTGTGGTGTTAATGAGATAATATCTAGAAATGGCACAAAATGACGGCATGTTCAAGGGTCGTAGATGGACAACACCTGTTAAAGACACTGAGTACTTATATAGTTTTGGTAGTCTGTATATCAAGATACATATTAAGTCAGACGGACATCGCATGGTGGCAATCCTGACATGAGCCACATCAAACAGAGACCATAATGATGTAATTCATAACCATTAGTAACCTATTGTGTACCATAGCGAAGCGGCTGTTCGCTACTCTTGGATCCTAGAAGCAATCTTTCTTTTTACCTGCTTCTGGATACTGTGTCCCCGCCTGGGAGACAGACCAGGTCGGCGAGTGGGGGAAAAGTTCTCTCCCCATCAGAAGTGCTCGGCTGAGCATTCTGATACTTTGCTGGGGTTTTCGCCGAAGGTCGCGTTGAGAGTTCTCCAACCTAAATCTTTGTTTCCACCTTGGAACCGGAATAGCGCGGACGTGTGCTGTGATTATTGGTTAATAGAACTACTTCTCTAGCGGCTGCGAGAGGAGTGCTCCGAGGAATTGCTGGTGCAGTTTCTTGGCGATTTAGTGAAGTTGAAGGTTTCCCTAGCAGGTTTTCCATGCCTGCGGATCTACAGGGAAACACTTCCTTCATTTCCTGCTTACCTTGGCTCACATCCAGAACTGTCTGTTAATGTGAGGTACATTTTTTCATGTTTGATTTCTGTGACATTGGTGCTTACTGTTCTATACTTCCCTGCTGGATATCCTAGTGGTAGAGCTTCTTCTGTGAGTGCAACAGGAAGGTGCTTCAAGAGACTTCTTGTGAAAAGGGGGCATCACTTCTTCAGTGCTTAGTGTGTTTGATATAGGGTATGTATGGGCATGAGTACGGGCATATGGTTTATCTAGGCTTTAAGAATCTGTGAATTGATGTGCTTTTGTTTGATTTCTAGATACCAGCTTATTTGGTCCGAAAGAGCGAGAGAGGCATCTTGCAACAGTGGAAATTCACTTCAGTTAGTAGAGTGATATATGAGGTATGAGAATACATATAGCGAGAGAATAATGAGAGTAGTCAGGATGGCTAATATGTATTAATGTTATGTTTGTTTTGTTACAGGTACCCTATATGCACGCAGCCCCTTCCCTTTGCCTATCCCTCGCTTGACCACCTCAATACTCTGGGGTATTTTCCATTCAGAGTTGGGGATGTCAGGAGGTGGACCCCTTTCAGCATCGCCCAGATCCTGAGAAGTTCCGGTGGTCACGACAGACTACGCTGCAAAGCAGCGTTGTGATTGGTCTGAGCACCGTGATTTCCGCCCAGACGAGGAATGGGGTCCTGGGCATGTTCTGCACCCATAATGCAATGCAGTCTGGGTGCAGAATATGCAAAGTCCACATGACTGTTATGGTTGACCCTAGAGGGCCGGCCAAACAGGTATGTGCACTTTAGAGTGGGCAACCATGCCTCCTCCTGGCCCCTGCCCTGGCAGTATGGCCCTGCCCACACCAGGACACTGAAAACTAAAATGATAATTACACTGGTTAGGAGGAGCCGCCCCTTGGCTCCATGGTGTGACAGGGTGTGTGAAGTTGAATACAGGTGAGTTTCAGCCTTATAGCCGTCCCATTCTGCCATCTCAGATATGGCAGTTTGACCACTACAGTCACGGCAGTGGGAACACATATTGTGATTGGGCCGGCAGTAACACTGGCAGTTTGCCCTTCAACAGATGCATTGGCCTATCCTGCTGCCGCCTCAGTTGAGACTTCTTGGCAGGGGTGCCGTAGCAGTCTTTCGTCTATTGAACTGCATGCATCTTAATAGCGTGGGCAGACCACCAACTGGGAGGTGGGGAATCATGCCCTTAGTACAGAATGTGTGATTTTTGTAATTTGGTGTAAATCCATTGAGAAGTTTTTTGAAATTTTTAGGAATCAAAGCTATTTGTATATCTGGACGTTTGGGCTTGAGGGACTCTCGCGAGAATCGGATCCCATTGATGTGATGTTATGTTATGATGACTGGTATAGCACACTAATGAACCATGAGGGTATCCAGGGGCTTCAGCAGGTGTGTAGGCGTGTGGTCCTCTGAGGGTTACTCAAAGAGCCAGGTCTTCAGTCTCCTGCGGAACTCAAGAAGTGAGGAGGAGGCTCTGTAATGTTGAGGGAGGTTGTTCCAAGATGTAGGCAAATGCTTGACCTCTTGTTCTGCTTTTGTGAATGCAATGTGTGTGTGCAAGTGAGCGTGATGCACAGTGTGGATGTCAGTCAGGCTGATGAAACTCCATGCAGCTATTTAGTTATTCTGCTCCAGTGTTGGGTAGGGCTTTGTATGTGTGCCGGAGGAGTTTGAATTGGCTGCGCTTGTGGATGGGGAGCTAGTGAAACTTCTTTTTTTTTTTAGGCCTCATATGCGACAATCCAAAAAGGTGTTTGTTACAGTGCATACTGGGTTTAGAGAACAGAATATACACACAATACCTGCCGAATGTTCCCTTGCCCTTATACACCTTGGTTCAACCTTTTTCTCGAGGTGTCGAGGATTCCCCTGCATACCTCCCATTGGATTAGGATGTCTTAATCCTTGGACCGTTTTAATCCTGCATTGCCTATCTGAATTTGAATCATGCCTAACAAGAGGTTCCATATACTGGCTCTCTTCTCAGAAGCTTTTATACAGTCTAACCTACTAAACTGGCAAGCTACACAAGACGGTGGACTACTAGAAATCCAATTAATATAGATTTCACTGCGAGCAATGATAATCAGAATTAATAACAGCTGCGCAAATGATTTCTTGTTCTTCCCAGTAAAACCATACTTGTCTAAAATCCCAAAATAAAGATAAGCTTGCCTCTATGTTCTTTTTCAATATATCTGTTAATATCTTACCCACTTCTAGCCAATATGCAATCACGCCAGGACATTGACAGAATATATGCACATCATCTGCTTTTTGGAGTCCACATTTCAGACAGCATCTTATTTCTCCTCCTATTCTAGACAGCTTCTTTGGGGACCAATAGATCCTGTGCAAGGTAAATAAATGATTCTTCCTTAAAGGTGACAAACAAGCAAAGTGTGTTCATAGATACTTGCCACAGAGTTGTTAAGTCGGTCTCTGGGAGGGCCCATTTCCACTTTTCCTCCAGTGGCATTGTATAGGAGTCTTTCTCTTGGACTAACATCCAGTAACCATTTAGCAGTTTCTTTTTTCTGTACAGGATTGCCATATAAAACTGTTTCCCACTCATTCAAGGCTCCTACAGATGATTGACTTTGGGCCCAACTTGTTAGTTGCAAGTATTTAAATCTAGACAATAAATTGTTTGTTTTTCTGATAAATAGTCCCTTGAGATTTGATACTGCTCGTCCATTAGTTGGCCCCATTTTTTAATTTCAGCATCCATTGGTAGTATGGATAAGGAGTCTTGTAAACATAGAGGAATCCTGAGCGATTTCCAAATAGGGGCCATTTGATTATAGTAGGGTAACTTCAATATTCTCCTAACCTGAATCCAAAGTCTACATGCCGCGTTCAAGATCTTCAAATGAATTTTCTTGTAGAATTTGGGATGCCCATGTTTCAACAAAAAATAGTTACCTTGTTCTGCTAGATCACTAACTAATGCTCTAAAGCACGGTCGGAGAAGCTGGACGCTTTTAGTTAAAAGTGCTCTAATGTGTTTTTACTGGAAAGCCCAGCAGTATAGCAAAAAGTCAGGTAAAGCAAGCACCCCCGTCTGTCTTTTTCTTGCGGAGTTTTTTCCAGATAATTTTGGGGATTTTATTAGCCCATAGAAAGCTTATCAAATTGCCTTGCAATTTCTTAAACCATTTTAACTTGAAATATAATGGTAAGGCAGTAAATATAAACGTGAACTTTGGCAAAATCATCATTTTTATCAGGTTCACCCTGCCGATGATCGATAATGGTAAGGTAGACCAGGATTGCAACAGCCTTTTAGTTTCTTTCATAAGTTTTAGAAAGTTTATCTGTGCCATTTCCACCAGGGATTTAACTACCTCGACTCCTAGATATCATCTCTTTCTGCACGTTTTTCCAAAGAGTAGAATCAAGTTGTGTATTCCAGGTCATTATCTCATTAATTGAAAATGATTCTGTGAGGTTTTGCGTGTATATTATTAGGTCATCAGGGTAAAGCGCCTCTTTCTTTACCCAACCTTGATGTTGGAAAGGCTGCATCCGCTGTTCCTTCCTTATCCTCCTTGCTAAGGACTCGAGGTATAGGTTAAACAGCAAGGGGGATAGAGGACAACCCTGCAGAGTACCTGTACCTATTCTTAATTGCTGAGTAAATGAGCCTTTAATTAAGTATCTGGCAAAAGGGTATGTGTAAATGTTTTTTATAGCATTAACAAAGTTGCTCCCCAGCCCATTATGGGATAAGACATTGTGAAGAAAGGGCCAGCTAACCCTGTCAAATGCCTTAGCGGCATCGACAGTCAGGATAGCTAAGGGAAGATTTCTGTCCATGGCAAAATCTATAGCACATACCAGGTCATGTGTAAGATCAATTAACAGTCTGTTTTTCATAAACCCTTTTTGCGAAATTCCTATTAGATCTCCCAATACTTTATCTAGCCTTTTTCGCAATATATTCGTGAATATTTTATAGTCATTGTTAAGTGAAGATATTAGGCGATAGGACTCACAATTTTTAGGATTCATGTGGGGTTTTAATATAAGGGTTATTGTGGCCACATTCCAGTATTCTGGAACGCCTTCCTTATTTATGTAGACAGAGTTAAATAATGAGGTTAATGAATGAGTAATTTCCTTCGCTAAGACCTTATAGAGTTCGCTGGGAATCCCATCTGGTCCAGGTGCTTTCCCATTCTTCAAGTTTCTTATTGCTAATGATACCTCTTCAGATGTAATGGGGTTATTGAGTAGGGATTCCTAATCTGATGAAAGTTTTGGAAGAGGGTCACCTGACAGCCAAGTAGTTAACTGTTCATTAGACAATGAAATCTCTTCCTTGTATACATATTGGAAGAAATCGGTAAAGCGGCCCCAATGTCATTATTATCAGGGCAGCTTGCATCTGACCCCTCCAAAATGATCTCTTTTATTGAGTTCCTAGCTAGGTCTGCCCTAGTTTTCCTTGACAATAACCTCCCACATCCCTCACCGTGCTCGTAATGTGCCAACTTACGAGCGAACCACTTTTCCTTAACTATACCTTCCAGATACTCCTCAAGTTCTTTCCTCCCCTCATCAATTTGTGCCTGAATCTCATTCCCTGCTGCTGAGCCTCGCTCTACATTTTCTTCTCTATCATTTCAATTTTTTGTCGTTTTCTTTCTTCCTATGCATGGAATAACTAATTATTTTCCCTCTGATATAGGCGTTGTATGTATCCCATATAACCGGTAATGAACTGGAACCAGCATTCAGTTCAAAGTAGTCCAGCGTATCTTGTTTCAGTTTTTTTTGTATTTCCAATTTTTCAAATACGGACCTGTCATTGTCCATCTAATTTCAGGCCCCTTTTGTTCTGTAGATATCTCCAAACTAACTTCTGAATGGTCAGATAAATGGGTAGGGTGGTGAAAAACTGCTTTAACCGTATTACATAATCTTGAGTCAGTGAGATAGTAATCTATACAGGAAGCATGACCATATATTTTATTTTGATGTGTAAATTCCTTTTTTTCTACCAGCTCTTAGCCTCCAGGGGTCTATTAGTCCTAAATTCTTCATAATGTTTTGTGTAAAGACTCGCATTTTTGGTATTAAAATCCCGCGACATTATGATAGGAGGATTATCATTCAATATTTGTTGAAATAGGTGCTAGTGAAACGTCTTGAGGTGCTGTTAGATGTCAGCGTGGTGTGGGAGATCATGTATGAGTCTTATAGAGGCATTCTGGATAGTCTGAAGTCTCTGTAGGAGTAGCTTGGAGATTCCAGTGTAGTGTGTGTTGTCGTAGTCAAACATACTTATGATTAGTGCTTGTGTGAGAATTTTTCTGGTGTTCTGTGGCAGCCACTTGAGAATCTTTCATAGTATGCACAGCATGTGGCAGCAGGAGGTTCTCACTGCATTGACTTGTGCTGTCATGTTAAGCGTGTTGTTTAGGATAATTTCCAGATTTCTTGCATGGTTGGTGGATGTTCATCCTAGCTCTGACGACCAACACACCAGGAGGAGTACTATGGGGGAGTCTCATTTCTGATGACCAATGCTTCCATCTTGTCGAAACTGAGCTTTAGGTAGTTGTTTCTCATTCACTGTGCTACTATAGTCATGCAGCTGGTGAAGATCGTTCTGGTGCTGTTTGTTTTGTCCTAAAGGGAGAGGATGAGTTGGGTGCTGATGGCGTAGCAGATTATGGTGATGTCTTATGATCAGATAATGTTGGCTAGCGGTGTCATGTAGACATTGAATGGTGTGTGGCTGAGGGATGATTCCTGGAGGACTCTTCAGATCAGGTTGTTTTTCTCTGATGTGAAAGGGGGTAATCTGACCCTTTGAGTTCTTCCCACGAGGAAGGAAAAGATCCATTTCAATGCAGATCTTAGGAAGCCAATCTCATAGAGTCTTCTGATGAGAGTGTTGTGGGTGACAGTGCCAAAAGCCGGAAAGAGGTCGAGCAGGATGAGGGCCACTGTTCTCCTCAATCCAGAATCTTCTAGATGTTGTTGGTGGCCATGACGAGTGCTGTTTTGGTATGGTTGTTCTTTTTTAATATCTGATTGGGTGTAGTCCAGCCGGTGATGAATTTTGAGGTGGGTTGATAATTGCTTGTTGACGGCATTCTCAATCCCTTTTGTAGGGTAGGGGAGCAGGTAGATTGGATCGACATTGCTCAGTTGGTTCAGGTTGACTGATAGTTTGGTTAGGAGGGTGTTGATTTCTGTATGCTTCCAGTACACCAGGAATCTGGTGGATGTGATGGAGGTGCTTATGATACGAGTGAGGGTGGTGCTGATTGGTGAAGCGCCAAGGTACGTGGTTAAAGCATGGACCTGTTGGCACCCTGAGTGTCTGGTCCACATGATTGTCGCTGTATTGTCTCTGGTAGGGTTGTCCATTTGGTCACGTGTCAAGCTGTTAGATTCTGAAGTCATTATTAACCTTTAACACCTGCTTGTCCTAGTAGCTGGATTAGTGTGCCCTACACTGTTATTTTTATCCTTATTCTATTGTAAAGCTACAATGTCCAGAGGAGATGAATGTGGCAGGTCTGGGAGTGCAGCGGCCTCTTTAAGCAGAGGAGCACACTCCTCATTCTGTGCTTGAAATTGACAGTCCAATTTCTCATGAGAATAAGTGACTTTGGAATAGATGTCCCTTGAAAGGTCAGGCCTGCTTGGAAGAAAATTGACACCAATGTCTTACAGATGTTTCCTCAGGTGTTTCTATGGTTCTAAATGTCCTAGGTTCCTCTGTGAGTTCCCACACTGTTGGGTCAAGGGGGACCACCTCAGTGACTGGAAGGGACGGCCTTGCAACATCATGAGTTGGATTTTGTTCTGGGTGTGGTAGCCTGGGATCAAAGCTATTTTAATCCATTTTGGGACTTCAGAGCCTGGCTCCAAGGTGAAATCCAACTGATTTCTGGACTGAGGTACTTGTGTGAGATACAAAGCAAACATGAAGGGCAGAGACTACTGTTGGATCCTACCTCTTCCTTAGGACGTACTTCTTAAACAGTTGATGCATATCATGTTCTGGTACATTATGTTATGTTATATGAATTTGTAGAGCACTACCAATCACCCATGGGGCATCTGGGAGCTGAGTAGGGGAGGCCTGAGGGCGGAGGAGCAGATCCTTCTGGTTTTGTCTGGAAGAGTCTTAATGTTGCCTCAGAAGTCTATGTGGGGGGATTCTGAGGTGTTTTGGGGTCGTTCCTGGTCTTGGCTGTGAGGTATGAGAAAGTTCATCATCCGCTTCTGGTCTTTTTGATGCAAGGGAGGTGTGATCTTGCCTGGGGCTCAGATCGAAGGGTTGGTAGAAGTTGAGGCGGTGATTGAGGTAAACCTGACCTTGTAGCAGTGGGTGAGTAGCTATAACTTACATTTATCCTAAACTGGGAGCCAGTGGAGACTGTTGAGATGGATTTGATCGGTCTGCTCATGGAGAGTCTGGTGCCCAGATGATCTTGAGATTCTTGGCATGGGTCACAGGGGTCAGTGAGGGGCCAAATTCAGAGGGCCACCATGAGGCTTCTAGGGGGAGAGGCTGTTGCCAAAGATTAGGACTTCGGTTTTATCTGTGATGAGCTGGAGGCAGTTTTTCCTCCAAGCATCCACGAAATCACACAATAATTGAGGGGACTTGGACGGATTGGTGAATTGTAGATGCTATACTCAAAGGGATCAGGAAAATGGTGAAATTGATTATTTTCTGCAGTATTGAAGATGTTAGGGAGAAATTAGGATTATAAAGGGATCAACATTTTTTACAAGGAATATCTAGTGGTATATTACCTGATCTAAAATGTGATCTCTGTTACCCCACAACAAGACTTTCAGTTTCACAGGATTGTATTGATCCCCGTTACCATTTTATGGAGTGAGAGAGATGACTTGCTTTACTATTCCATGTCATGCACTAATTTACAAAATGCTTGGAGTGGAGGGAGAGGAAGCATTTTTAGTATAAAAATCTGTTTATAAATTTAAATTGGAGCATATTTCACATCCCTTCTTTTCCTGTATTAAAGTCTTAAATATATGTGACTGTAACCTGTGGATCAACAGACGGAAATCAAACCATCTTCAGACTATCTTGAACGCATTCATGACTTGGATAATGCCTTAATCTATTTATGATTTTGAGCAAATATACTGTTGCTTGCCCCGGAACCATCCATCTCGCCTTCATGGACTTGTCATCTGCGTTTGACTGTGTAAACAGGGTCAAACTGTGGCAGTCCATGAGGGCAATGGGGGTGGAGAACAGCATAGTTAATTTTCTTGAAGACCTGCACTTGACAACTAAGGTTAATGTTAGGTTCTCGCAGGACTTGCAGGTCACTAGGGACTTTGAGATCAAGAGGGGGTATGACGAGGATGCATTTTTGCGCCTTTTTTATTACATTTTTATATAAATGAACTGGACAATGCATTAAGGGCAACTGGAGTGGATTACCCCTATGTAGGTCAGCGTGGCATTCCGGTCTTGCTTTATGCGGACAATGCCGTCCTTATATCTAGGACAGAAATGAGCTTGCAATCCCTTTTAACCACATTCTCTAGTTTTATGTACGATCGGGACTTGGCAATAAACAATTCCAAGTTCTACGTCATGAAAGTGGGCCAACAATCAAAAAAGAGCTTTAATTTTAGTGTTGGCTCTGCCAAGATCCCTTGTTCAAATGTATTTTCCTATTTAGGGGTGCTATTCGACGACCAACTCAAATGGGTATCCTAATTGTGAGGGAAAAATGTGATCTGGCTCGTGTAAACACTGCAATTTTTAACTTTGCCTCTAAAATAGGGAAGAAACGTACAGGAGCTATGCTGCAAGTTTATCAAGCTAAAAGCCTGGCCAGAGCCACCTACGGCAGTGAAATTTGGGGATACAGTGCCGTAGATTCTCTGCAGGTAGTGGAGAAGGACTTCCTGAAACGCTTACTATGTGTCCCTCGTGGAACCGCCAACTTAGCAGTCCAGGAGGAACTAGGGGTCCCCTGCCTAAGTGATGCTCTTGCCCTGCCTCCATTCAGTTTTTGGCTCAAGTGTTGGCTGAATAAAGACCTAACTCTCAACCATTTAATATTTAGGGAGTGTATGTCACTTGATAACTCGGCCCGTATCCCCTGGCTCACGTATAATAAAAAAAGCTTTGAAGGGATAGGGCGGGGTGATGTTTTCGCCAACCCTGGCGCCATCGTCAATAAGGATGTGGAATTTACTAAAACAGCCTTTCTGACTTTTAGGAAAGTGGACAGGGAAGCTAAGAAGGTGTTGAAACTTAGGGTCCGGATGTACTTAACGCTTAAAACAACCCAGATGACGTAAACATATCTTTTGGGGACTCTGTCATCACATGAGAAGTTTTTGCTAACTAGGTTCCTGATGAACATCTTCCACTTTTTGTTAGCTAGACCTAAGGGTTTTAGTAGTGGTCAAGTGCTAGCTCCCTGCGGCTGCGACGGTCTGTCTCCGCAGGATTTACTGCACTTTTTGTTTTTATGCAAATTGTATGAAATTCTCTGTAAACACTTCATGGTTCCCATTTTAAAAAGAATGGCTCGCAGGCCCTTCTGTATCCCCAACTTTTGAAAGAAGACTGTATCTTTTTTATACTAGGGTTTTTAAAAGCTTCTCTGAAATCCAGGACCTGTATGGATGTGTAATGTTGGTGCAATTAGGCATGTTTATTATTCCAGCTGATTCTCTAGCTGTACAGAAACATTGTTTAAAACTATGTATCAATTCCTATTTAACTGTTTTAATCATCTGTTGTATACATTTTATGGTTTTATAAACAAAAAACGAATAAAGTTTATTTGAATTGAATGGAATTACTGTCAGGCAGTGCTTATACATGTAGCAATCGACATGTTGGATCTAATCTTCAGACAGAACTCCAGTACCAGCAACACATCAGTATACTCGCAGTCATGGTCAGTTCACTTATCTGCCTGTCAAGCCAGCTATAATGATCACCCCTGCAATAACCAAAGCTCCTTGCAATTTTCATCCTTGAGTTTAAAAATGTTAGCACTGAGTTTAAAATAACCTGCATCTCTTCTAAGACAACCTCCTCAAAAAGGTCTTATCCCAAGGGTTTACTGGATAATTTCTGCCATATCATTTAGGTCACCCTGGACACACATGCTCCCCTCTGTTCTAGAAAACCAAACACCAACATCAAATGAACCAACAAATGGTATAATACGCTCATAGCTAAGCCGAAATGCTTTATCTGTTTCCTCAAGTGCCAATCGTGGAAACCAAAGCCAGAAGTTGGTAAGATCCTCTGCAAGAGGCACAGGCTAAGCTTTCCCACAGCAAAACTAAAGAGGATGATGGACGGAGTGATGAACATTGCAAGCACTCACCCCCAGTCAACTGATCTGGGTTTAATCCGTCATCATTCTTTAGCTCTCTCCGCCAGCTCAGGTCAGACATGGCATATGCAAATCAGTCTGACCCTGTGCCTCATGGGAACAGTCCATCCCGAACTGACAAGCCATGTCTTCCCTGGACTGGAAACAAGCATCCTGGCACCGGTTTCTTGCTAATCAGCCGCCATCAGCCAGGCTAGCTTGAATCCAGTGGCAAAGTGAGCAAGGGACCCACGTCTGGGAGATACCCTGACAACTTAGGGTGAACAAAGCAAAACCAAAGGGTGATGATGAACAGAGTGTTGAACATTGCAAGCACTCACCCCCCAGTCAACTGATCTGGGTTTCACACAGCCATCAAGAAAGCTAAACAGGCATATCTTTAAAAAAATGAATCAGCAAAGTCTGAATTACATCATGGAATTGTTATCTCTGAAGTTATTTTGTTATGATCAACAGGGGGCATATGTTTCACGATTACTTTTTAACATCTACATGTGTCCATTAGCGTAGCTCCTATGGCAGTGCCAGGTGAGCCTCCAAAACTACACTTAGAACATGTTCTTTCAGCCTGAAAAAAGCTGGCAAATCAGAACAGTACATGCACCTCTCTAGACAATGTATTCTCCTTGATGAAAGAGAATGTCCTTTACTTAACTGAGCTAGATACTAGTTTTGAGTATCAAAGTCAGGATACTACATCTGTACCATTCAATGGTCAGCTAATCTCAGAGAAACACTTTAGTTTCCACCACACTGAAAATTAGAAATCTAGGACTCAAATTGATCCCTGAAATATCCTTCAATTCCCAGATAAATGCAATGGTGACATCAATCTGCAGCTTCCCCTTCTCCTAAGAATCTTTTCACACCTCTGAACGAAGCACTATCTATAGTTGATAAAATAAAATAACTATGCAATGGTCCGATTAGACTACTCTAATATTGCCGATTAGACGACTCTAACATTGTTTATTCAGGGCTCACAAAGAAGATCATCAACAGGCCCCTAAAAGCACCTCTAATAAATGGACACAACATTTCTGTACCTGCAGCGGTGCATTCACATAACACCTGCCTCCATAGCACTCGACAAGATCCCAATCGATACAAAAAGAACGCTTTTTCACCAGGCTCAAGGCTTCCTGGAGCATAGGCCAGACATAACTGGCAAACTGAGCACATACCATGAACCTAAAAGTAACCTGTGATAAGCAACAATACATTTAATATCTCAACGAGACCACCCAAAATAAACATGCTGGCATGCCAGAGTCCCAGAGTGTTGAACTTACACCACACAAGACTGAGGGAAGTACCAAAATACATCTTGTTCACGAAATTTCTGAAAACTGAACTGTTTCAATATTTTTTAAACTAATAATGAGGACCGAGTGTCAGATAAGGTGGCTTAACTACATACAGCATTTGTCTTTCCACTAGAGCCTGTATTTTTCCCAAGCTGGATTTTCGCTTTTGCAAGTGCCTGCAGGCCGGATTCATCTCCTGCCTTTTCTAACACCACTGACATGCCATTATTAACCCTTCCAATGCCAGTGTGGCAATGCAATGCATACCCCATCGGCAGGTGAGCTCTGCAACATCCAAAGCTGCAGTTACTCATCTCCAGCTGCAAACCTAAGCCAGAGACCTGAGGTGAGTGCAAGCAATGTCCACCCCACTGCTCATCATTGACAGGTTCAGCATGACCACATTTGAGATCTCTGGTATTAATATAGCCTTCGAGCCTGCAGCAGCATGCTCCACCAGCCATTAAAGGCCCGCTCTAGCTTTCAACAAGGGATCAGGCCTTTAATGGCCGGTAGATTCAGATACGGAGGGCACTTAAGCTGTTAAAACATTCTGCCCCTAAATGGCACAATGTTCTAATTTGTAAAACAAAGGCCTCACAAGGCTGAGGTGATTGAAATCCCCACAGGCTCTGTGAGGCCGTTGCTCACAGCAACAGCTGTGAACAAACATTGGAATGTTTGAGCTCCGGGCTTCTACCGATCATTAGAAGCCCAGAGCACTCAATTGTGTTCAATGGAGCTCCCATTACAATGTTCTAATATTAATTAGTTGCTTTTACTAGGTCTGCGGATCTGGAATTCAGCAAACGTCTTGTTTTCTACCCTTATGTCTCCTTAAAACATATTTACATTCTTTCTTCATTTTGTTCAACAGGGGAAATATCCCGATAGTCTCTGAGATGTGTAATTGATACAGCCTGAAAGGTTTCAGCAGCTATGTCTTCCCAAGATAGTCAGAGACCAAGCGGTGAAGATACCTGGTGTTCACACAACACCACTGAAGCTTGTCTTGTTTATTTTATTCTCAGCTCCGCTCAACAAGATCCTGATAATTGCCCCATCCTAACTCTCCACCTTTACCATATCAATCACTATGAGCATTGTTTTGAAGGGCATTAACGCCTCTGGTATTTATTGTATTTTTCCTGCACTGTGGTGGCATAAAGTAAAATAGTCTGCTTACGAGATCGGGCATAATATTTATATGAATGCAAGTTTATTGAAAACAAAATCAGGTATACTTATTGTAGGCAATGAGATCAAATTATTGTAGGGTTCCCTGTACAGCCAGCAATATACAAGTTGGACAGGAGGGCATGAGCATTTGCTGGTTGTGATAATTTAATTCAATTTTGTAGCAAAGGCAGAGTCTTTTGAATGTGTTTTGTTTGGACAAGGAGGAGGAGATTAGTGGAGTCTTGACAATGGTTAAGGGGAGTTTTTTACCTGTGGTCGGAAAGTGTAGGGCATGGGTGCAATTGTGGATGCGTCTAATGGCAGGTCCCTGCCCCTTGTACGAAGTGGATGTCAGTGAGGTGGCCCCATGGGCAGTTTACACAGGTGGCCCATGCAATTTCTTATACCTACTATGACTCACTCCAGGGCACAACAAAGGATGCTGGCTATTTTCAGGGTCTATGGAGGAAATACATTGCATGTCAATTTTTAATATTCGATATTTCTGGTATTTTAATAAAAAATATAAAAAAGTCCTTCCTTGGAATTCTAGACCCAAGGTAGTCTAACCTACTAAAGATGAACTTGTCCATATTGACCGATGTACTCATTTCTTAGTTTTCCCTGAAGCCCGCCAGGCTCCCAAACACCTGTCTAATAGGACACATGCTCTACACTGATTCACAGATGTTTCACGTATGCATTGTAACATAACATAACATAAAGTGTAGTTGTACACATTTCTTCCGTATGAGGAAATTGTAAAGCATATATAGTTTTTGTAAATGCACTATACAAGCTGACTTGACAAGTTTTTAACTTTGTAGAGAAGTGATGGATGGAATTCTTGAATTGATCTTGCCATTAATGATCACTCAGGCCACATCCCAGCGTTATTTTGCACATCATACCACCACAATTTGGACCCATCCATTTACAAATCAGTCTTCACACTTCTCCAATGGGAACAGTCCAGTCTGAGCTGCCAGGCTGCCAAGTTCCATTGACTTACCTTCAGAAAACTGTTTCTTTTCAGTCATCCTGGTATCTAAATGTGGTCCTTAATCTCCCAGTCACTCAGATTGCAAATGTGTACCTAATCTATACAGCCACAAATCAACTACAACGTGTGTGTTCCAAATTATATGTCCCCCATCCTACCCATTAGAACCTGGTTTCCTTAGTCGCTTGTCAACTGGGCCCCATTTCCAGTGTACTACGTGTAAAATCATGTGAGATGCTCCCATCATGTGACCCTGAGGCTCCTGCTACAATAAAATGTTCTCTGGAAGGCACTCCAGTACGTTTTGGAGCACCACCTCAAATTAAATTAAATTAAAATGAAGTGAATCCGTCAGAGACTACAAGACAGCTAAACTCCAGGCAATAGAAAACCTTAGCAAGAATAGAAGCAGTTGTGAAACAAAGGGAATAACATAAACGTCAGGAAGCCAGTGGTGCGTTTTCACAGAGAGACACTCCAAGTTAGAATGTCTCCAGGATTCCAAGTGGCTCTTCCATGCTTTCCATCAAGATATGGTAGAAATGGAACCAGGTTACTTTAAACCACTAACATGTAATCACAACAAAGGAGTTCTGCATTTGAGCTGTTTATTAACAACGAATGTGCCTGTATAGCTACTTTGCTTTCTGAATTCTTTGTTTGTGATTTATAATGGTGCACAAAGACACAGAAATATCCAGCCAAATAACCTTGGGTTCACAAGGGGCAACACATTATAAGTATCTCTCTAACCACTGTGGTGGGAATTCTAATGGTGTACAAGAATCTAGAAATAACCACCCACATAACAGTGTATTCACAAGGGGCAAGGCGTTATAATTATCCCTCTAAACAAGTTACGGAGGGACGTCGATAACAAAGGGTTCTGGCACTCATGTTCTGTATTCTCATACAAATTCAATCCGATTATAGACAGAGTAGAGGTATCACATCCTAAAAATTGCTTCATCCGCCAATAAAGGAAAAACCACACATAAAATGTGGAAAGGACAGGGGTCCTCAAAAATTCTTCTGTTGTCTTGTTTTAGAGGCTACCACATATACCTCTTAATGGTTATTCTAATTCATATATCTTGAAACTCGGGGTGGGTCCACTTGGTAGGGCTTGAATTCCTGGCCACGGGAGCATTGTAATGAAAACAGTACTGTGTTTTTGTGAAAAAACAGGGGCAGTGGACAATTCTGTAATGGGCCATCATTACATTTATTGAGACTCATGTCCTTGCCTGGGAGTAGGTGTCAAAGGGGCAGGGGGCTCCAAATAATTTTCAAAGTCTCGCCCTTCACTTTTGATAAAGGATCACTCTGTGGATATTAGTACACTTCAGTTAGACCAGGGTGTCAAATGCATCTTGGCAACAATAGTATTTGTATTTTAAAATGAATAAATGAGCATTGCTGAAATGTTTGAACTATTAAATATGTTTATAGCTACTAATTGTACAAAATAATTGTGAAGAAATATGTTTGATATTCTCTGGTCGCCATGAAATATTTTGTAGATGAGGGAGCTGCGGTATGAAAAAGTTTGGAAACCACTCCTCTAATGGGACACCCTTTTGTGAATCACTTATAACTAGAGAAGTGATCATTGAGCTATATCTGGGTGTTCAGACAGAATATCAGAAACAAACAATTTGTGCAACTAAATATTCTGTCAAGAATATTGAGGACAGGAGGGGCGTGGTCAACAGCCTTGCTGATTAGACGCGTCCAACCAGAGGTCCGGCGGCCCAGCTTTTATCCTGTATTAAATCCTGCCTTCCAGCTCCATCCGCTTGTGGACCTAGGAGGAACAGGGACCCACAGATTGCACAGCAACAAAATATGGTACTGGGACCCATGACGGAGACACAGAAGCACCATCACGACTCCGTACGACTTGAGGCCAAGACATGTAATGGTGGCGCACTGTAGAAAGCCCCGCCAGTCATAGAGAGATAAGCCGGACATTCGGTGCTCGAGCAAGCCTGCAATACAGAACTGAGAGGCAGACCCCTTTAAGGACTGGACTGACCTTTTCCGTGGCCCACCCGGGGCGTTTATAAACAGCAGAGAGAAGCAATCATGGCAGAAGGGCCTGAAATCTAGATATGGTGCGGGTCGGCGCGTACCGCTGCACCATCCCTGCCTTGCCCCCGTGGTGCGCAGATAACCAGCACCGATGTGGACAGAGTGACAAGGTCCTTGGAGAACGGTGCCGCCCAGATGAAGGGGGCGCCTTCCATCAACTGTGTTTTTTGCAATTTTCACCCCGAGTGGGCTGGGTATGCTCAGACGTGAGTCCCAGGCTCTCCACACCACTGGAGTCAAGCTATCCAGGCTGAATGAAGGCTGATAGCCAGAAACCGGTCCTTGGATGCTTGATTCCGGTCTGGGAAAGACATGGCTTGGTAGTTCGGACTGGACTGTTCCCATGAGGCACAGGGTCAGAGCTGATTTGCATATAGCCAGTGTCTAACCCAGGGTGGTGTGGAGTGCAAAAAAAACGATGGATTTAGGCCCAGATCCTTGTACTGGGGTGAATGTATGACATTGTTCTACATTCTGTCCATCAACTGTGTTTTTTGCAATTTCCATGGAGGGCATGCGCCATGGGAACTTGGGCTGGGAGTAGGCTGCAGGGCCTGCGGTACGTGGGTCGACTTCGAGCACCCTCTCGGAGAAGACCCAGCGGGTGGGGCCTCGATCCTCCACCAGGACAGTGAAGCCACTGCAACTCAGGCACAGCCCTGGAATGGAGGCCTGAGGTGTTGATGTGAGACCAGAGGAAGTGCCTGTGGCGAGGTCATCCTGCCGGGAGGAGGATACAGCAGGGGTGTCGGCACCACAACAAAGGCAGCAATGAGACCTGTGGGGCCTGGTGGCAGTGAAACCAAGATCCATTCCTCTGACACTACAGACCTTTCCCCATACAGCAAGATGACTCCATCCCGTGATCACTGAGGCAAGTGACGCTTCTCCCCTTTATTGGGTTACATTTGGCTCTACTGGTGGCGGTCTGCAAACAGGGGGCTCTCAGCCTGATAAAAACGGGGACCGAGGGGGTACTCCCGGAATCCCACCCCTGACACTACTTCCACTGCGATAAGGGTAGACCCCTCGACACTTCATCATAGATGTATCCACGGAGGCCAAGAGGCAATACAGGCCTGCAGACTGGTGACTTAGTCACTTAGAAACCGGGGACTGAGGAAGAGTACAAAACAGCCGCTGCAAAACTCTGATGCCGTCCCAGGAATGTAATTAGAAGTGGGAATTTAACACGGTCTGGACCAACAAGCCCACTCCATACAAGAAGAGGCCTGAAGGACAACACCTGGAGAGTAGCTCAGCTCTGAAAGACACACGGTGAGCATCAGTAAAGAATGCCCACTGTATAAAAAGAGACCAGTGCTGACACATTATCATCCGGGAACTACGGGCTGTTGAAGCGTCCATCTTAACAAGTGGCCGGACAGGCTCCTGAGTCAGTAGTGGCCCGGATTTGTACACCAGGGAGCAGGTATCACTGAACAGGCTAGATCTGTGCAACGTTTCTGAAAAAGTCACACTTGCAGAACAACACATATCAGAGGTTGAAGATGTGACACATACCCCAGCCTGAGAGGCTACTCACCTCTCAGCTTCCATGAAAGAGATCGCATGGAAGGTGGATGAGGCGGAAAACCGTGCGCGCATAAACAAGTTGTGATTTCCCGGTTTCCTGGATGCAGTTGAGCGGTCAGATTCCAGTGCCTTCTTACGGACATGGCTCTCTCCCAACAACAAAGTCATGCTTTGTGATTGAGCTGGTCCACAGGATACCTAATCTGAAACCGCCCCAGGGAACCCCCACGGCCACTAATTGCATGTTTTTTGAACTATTAGGATTGAGATTTGATACTCCTTGAGATGAGGCAAATAGGAGAGATCAGAATAGCTAACACTAAAAAATAATGGTGTTTCCAGATTATTCCAGAGGGGTCCAGAACCAGAGGAGAATGTTTGACTCCGTCAAAGAAAAATAACGAGCGCTTCACATCCAATATATGCTTCTCTGTCCAGCAAAATTGAAGGTCATCTTCCAAATCAAAACATTCTTCTTCCAAACACCAAAGGAGGCATGTTGCTGGATAGAGAAAAGTCCTCTGACATGGAAGAGAAGTGAATCTACAGGTCCCCCCTCGTGGGTCGAGAGCCAGAAATGAAAACCTGATCACAAAGGCGGAGACCGATGCGTGGGTTGAGATACACTGCCAAACCTCGTAGAGGCACCCCTCTCAAACCCCAGGGTAAGATAGAGGAGAAGAATCAGTCCTCGTACTTAAAGGAGGGTCAGCCACAACTCTTGATGGGAAATAAACACTCCAAAAAGAGACCAAAAGGACAGACCTTTCCAGACCCCTCAGAACCGCTACTCTCTAGCGGGTCTGACAGCGATCATCCACTCATCAGATCCCCTCAGATCGCACATCTGGAGGGGACTTAACAGGAAACTGCAACGCGAGAGCATCCCCAGAACATATTGCATGAAAGGAGCGAGGAAGGTTGAAGCCTCTGTGCCAGTCAGAGGCCATAGGGTCAGTAAAACAACACGTGGTGCCTTTTGAGACTCTCACATTACCACTAAGAAGGGTCTAGGAGTGTAACATTTAGGCATACCCCTAGTTAAGTCGGAGTTGTTGTTTAATTCACCTAGGGGTAAGGGGGGGCTACAGTCCTCTCAAGCTAACCTACAGCACAATTGTCATGTTGACGGTTTAAGGTAAGTACATTGGCAGTGGGAGAGAGTGGGGAGGGTAGGAAGGGACGGAGGGAACACCAATTCAGAAAAAATTGGGACGGGTCAGTTTAAGGGGGGTTATTGCATTAACAGATGAGACAATGCACCCAGAGACAGATTCACATTTCTACCACCATACAGTCAAGCAGTATAACAGGACCGACATCACAAACTCGAAGTGAGGGACAGTATTCCATACTGACATGGAATGTCAATGGCCTAGGGGGCTGGTTACCATCTATCTTAAGAAGCTGAAACCTGATATAGTTCTTCTTCATGAAACACACCTCCGGGGCACCCATTGTGCTTTCTTAGGCAGAGGAATTTACTCAAAGTTAGCACATGCAGGATTGTCCTCGGGCTTCAGGGGGTGGTCATCCTTATTAGAAAATCCCCTCTATTTCATACACATAAAACCTGGGTGGACCGGAATGGCACATATGCTGCAGTGCAGGGGGTCTGGGGAAGACGTGAGATCACACAATTCTTAGTGTATAGCCACCCACTAGACTACAGCAACACACTCTGGACAGGGTAACTGATATCCTACTACGCTTGTATTCTTCCATGCACATGAAACTTTAATGGTGTCGCTGATCCATACATGGACCACACACATACAAACATTGAGCAACAAGGGACACTGGGCCTGACCGACCTCTGGCGTCTACACCACCCCCATCCGACTGTGTGTACTCTTATTTCTTGGGTGCCCACAATGCCCGCTCCAGACTGGACTATCTTTTGGCTAAATAGGGTCAATAGCTACGGTGGAATACCTGGCAAGGGGCGTGTCTGACCACTTCCCATTATGGCTTAAAACTTAAGGGCGCCCCCAGAAAGCACATAATGACTGAAGGCTCAATACATGGGAACTCTGAGATTCAGATATTGCCTGAGACATTAGGACGAGCTCAGAACCATATTTCTGAGAAAATTAGGGATTAGTTTCCTCTGCAGTGGTCCTTTGGGAGGCCTTCAAATCCGTACTAGGAGATAGGGCACAAAACACAATAGCATACAAAAGGAGAAAGGAAGACTAAGAGATTGAAGCACTGTAAATTCGACTCCTCGAAATAGAGAGGGACATGGGTCCAGACCCAGACCAACTCCTCCTATGCCAGATATCAATCACACATAAGGAATGCTTGGCCCTAGCCTGCCTAGAGGTGAAATCGCACCTCCTGTCCACACAACATCACCTTTATGAAACTGGAGACAGGGCGGGAAAGCTTCTAACATGTCTGGGCAGGAAAGAGAAAGAAGCTAGATGGGTGTCCACCTTACATGAGGGACATAATACACTAATTTCAGCACAGGACATAGCAGACACTTTCGCGAGTTACTATACAACACTCTACAGAACCAGGACTGCAGCAGATGGTCCCTAAATCCCAAAAAATCTCCACACAATTGATATTCCCTCCCTGTCCATAGAGGATCATGAGGCCCTTGACAAGGACCTCACCCTGGAAGAAGTAACGATGGCAATAGGTAAACTTAAAACCGGGAAGACCCCAGGGCCAAATGGAATTCCTGCGGAATTCTTCAAGGGAAATTCTAGACTTCTGAGCCTATACTTGTTGCAAATGTATCGGGAAATACAAACTGAGGTTACACTCCCCATACACTGGCCATTCATGAGACAGGCACCAGGAAAGTTTGGGTTTAGCCCTGTATATCTGGCCTGGATCGAATTGCTATACACCGCCCTGCAGGCAAGGGTAAGAGTTAATGGGGTCATGTTGAAGCAATTCCCCGTGGAGCGGGGTACTATACAGGGCTGCCCACTATCGAAATTCTAGACTTCTGAGCCCATACTTGTTGCAAATGTATTGGGAAATACAAACTGAGGTTACACTCCCCGTAGACCTTCGGTGGGCCGCAATCATACATACTTATCCACAAAGCCGAGAAACCAGCGACATAGTGTGGAACTTACCAGCCAATATCACTCTTAAATGTTGAAATCAAAATACTTGCCACCTTTCTTGCTACTAGACTGTTTCCAGTCGTCACTACACTTATTCACGCAGATCGGTCAGGATTTGTGCCTGGGCGGTCGACAAAATTAAACTCGCGCAGGCTACCGAACTGGCTGGAGAAAGTCAAAGATAGCGTGACCCACATGTATTCTTCACTCTTGATGCCGAAAAGGCATTTGATGCCATACACTGGCCATTCATGAGACAGGCACCAAGAAAGTTTGGGTTTAGCCCTGTATATCTGGCCTGGATCGAATTGCTATACACCGCCCTGCAGGCAAGGGTAAGAGTTAATGGGGTCATGTTGAAGCAATTCCCCGTGGAGCGGGGTTCTATACAGGGCTGCCCACTATCGCCATTCATATTTGCGTTAATACTAGAGCCACTAGGATGTCTAGTCAGGGCCCACCCAAGCATAGGGGGATTCATGGCTAGTTTGATGAGTAGCCAAGATGAAAGGATCTCCCTATATGCTGATGACATCCTCTTATATGTCACCAACCCCACTGAAACACTCCCAATCATTCTACATATATTTGAAGAGTATGGACATCATGCCGGGTCTAAAGTCAAATGGGATAAATCTATACTCTACCCAACTGGAGGACCCATAGACACATGAGAACTCCATAGTCAACTGCAGGTAGATCATGAGGGATTCAAATATTTTGGCATTTGCATGACTACCAATGCCACGCTGAGTCCTTCCCGCAATATCCAGAGGATTTTAACAGGTTTCCACAGGATTGTGGAATGATGGCGAATGTTGCCCCTGACCATACTTGAGAGAGCTGCAATGTTTAAAATGGTCACACTCCCTAAGTTACTCTTTGTCCCCCAGAATATATACAACATGATACCTGAGGACATTTTTAAAACAATAGACATGGAGGTACGTACGTTAATAGGGGATGGAGGCCAACCTAGGATTGCGGTCGAGGCGCTTCAGTGCAACCCATACAATGGTGAAATTACTCTCACGGACATAAGATCCTACTACTGTGCGGCACACTTAGTTGCCATTAATGAATGGGGACATCACCCAGGGGACCACCTGACATATGTACTAGAGAGAAGTCAATTCGAACGTCACACATACTTACAATATATATATGGGGGCAAGGGACTCCGACAACTATTGCCCGTGACCCAGAGGTCGATAGAGGCATGGAAGGCTGCTGAGAAGCAAATGAAATTGGACAAAAAGCTTACAAAGGAAACGCCACTATGGGAAGGCGGTCACCTACCTGAGCTGGGGAAACTGGTAGGCTTTGGGTCATGGGATACAATGGGAATATCCAAATTGGGAGACCTCCTTGAGAAAGGGTCTCTGACTACCTTTAACACCCTACAACAGGAATACATGTTAAGTGACAACCAAAGATATCAGTACTTGAAACGACAACATGAATGGAGGGCAGAGCGGGTTGATACTACTAATATACCTGAATGCGCACCGCTGGAATAGAAGACTGTTTATGGAACAAATACCGGAGAAAGCTATCTTGTGGACATACAAGACCCTGATGAGTAATATCCCAGACAATTTAAAAGGGCTCAGGACGCAATGGGAGACCACCCTAGGGGAACTTGATGATGTTGGCTGGGAGGCTGACCTAATGCATCCCAGGGAGGCTGCAATTAGACTGAGATTACGACTGATACAATTAGCATTTTTACATAGGACATACCTTGATAGATACCGCCTCCATAGAATGGGACAAGCAGAACCTCCAGACTGATGTGGCAGGGACATATATCCATACCCTGTGGGTGTAGTGTCTTGCACAATAACGACAGACACGTACTTATGTTTTATGCAGCTTTATTCAGTGCCTCCTTACTCGTCCCTGTCCCTACTCTAACTGCCTCAAGACCGTCCCCCTAGCTCCTCCCGTTCCTGTTCCTCTCTCTAGCTCCACCCCAACCACTAGACTGCATCACAATATTACATCTCCCCCTTGTTAACAAAATAAACTTAGCGTCCAACATATTTATAGTTCCTCAATCAGCCACACGGGTCTGCAGGCCGCCCGTTTAAGCTATGGAGACACATATCCATTTCCGTGGTGTGGCTTTCTCTTGCCTTGACAAGAGTCTCCTTGACTACAGGAGTGCATCTTTGAAATTGCGAAATGTCTCGTGTGATCTTCTTGTTCCCAGATTTGTGGCGGTTTCCGATAGGCTTCTGGGTTATCCACTCATCTTCAGTCTCCGAGGCGATCATGATTGCCCCTTGTGAGGTGACCGTGAAGGGCTCAGCGTGATGGCGGCAGTCTGTCTTCCTTTGTGGCTCTTGTTCGATTGACGCTTGAGCTCCTTCATGAGTGGATGTTGTTCTGGTTCTCTTCCAAGCACCTGCATATAATTTTACTTCCTTTTGTCTTGTCCGGTCACGGGCAGCACTGTCCTCTTGTTCAACGTCATGCATACCAGACGGTGATGCACTATTTGAAAAGATCATCTTCGTTTTGTTCGGGGACTCATTCGCTGCCTCTGGTTGTCTCACCCACTCCCACTCGCGTTTGGGACTGGTGAACCCTTTGACTATCTGAGCATGTGGATGTTTCCCTCTCATCTGATGATGATTTGTCTCTGTCAACACGTCAGGTTTTCCTTGCAGAGTGACTGGATAGTCCTTTCTCATCCGGTGTGTAATGTCCCTTATATCTGTTTTCATTCGGTAGGTCCTTTGAGTCAGCCTCGCTGACCCCATCAAGGGTGACGGTATATTCTTTATGTCTTGACATGCCTGCGACTAACATGACAGGTTGTCTTGTGGGGTGATTGGGTATTCAGAGACATTGGTGTGAGATAGGTTGCTCTTGATGGGAAGAATGTCCTTTGGTTCGATGATGTATTCGGGTGATTGATGCCATGGACGTTGTCGGAACCATGACTCGGTCGATCCGAGGGATCGAACAGACATGCTTTCTGAATCGGAGGAGTCTTTTGCTGATTTCCTTCGAGAATGTTCCTTTGGGTGTGTCTTGAATGGTAGATTTCTGACACAGGTAGGCCGTGACGGGCTGCCCCTAGAGTCGGAGTCCTCTTTGGGATATTTCTCCAAGTACCTTTCTCGACATGTCTTCGTTGTCATTTCGATGGAGAGGTTGTTTGATGACCACATGCTTATTTCTTGTGTTTGATCCCCGGGTACTTCGTCTCTGCCTCTCTCATATGATGGTGATGGCCGCCTCTCAATTCCCTCGTTGTTTCGGGTGTCATGGATGCGTTTGTCTTCCCCTTTCCGGTGCCTGAGTGAATCATTCCGTCTTATGTGGTTTGCTTCTTCACGCTTGCTTGGTGTCCTGACATCTGTGCTCCGGGTGTGATGTGTCTCACTGCTCGATGCTTCCTCGGACTCATCTCCAGAATTTGGCAAGCGGTGAGGTGCTCCGGCGTGTTCGTGTACCGATTTCCAGTGTTGCCGTGACTGGTCCGGTCTTCCATAGTTTGTCTTTCTTGCACCTTTGTTGGGCAGGCTGCCATCTGATCCATTGATGCGATATGTCCTACTGGACACTTTATCGGCTTCAGAATCATTTGTACCATACATTGAATGACTCCTTGAGGTTGAATCAGTGAGGCTGTCGTAATCCTGGACCCTCCCCGTCTTTTGTATTGTTGACTCACATTATTTCATGTCACTTTGTCTCTCCCGCTGTCTTGTCTCTGGTCTGCCTTCACCATCCCTGTTTCTGGTTTTGTTTGCTTCTTGGGCTTTATTTACAGACATGAGAGATGTCTCTTTCCTGGTATCTTTGTGTCTTGCACTCGGGTGCACTTCTTTTGATAATTCTCTTGCTTTGACCCGCACTCCAACTTCGGCCTTCCTGATAATTTCCTTTAGCGACCACTGCCCTCGAAGAATCTTGCGCTTTGTATTAGGACTTGAACAGCCTTCGATTACCCGTAGTCGAACTGCTTCCTCATTTGAGAATGTGTTGAAATGGCAGCAAAGTACCAGACTTTTCAGCCTTGTGATGAAGTTTGGCAATGATTCGCCTGGTTCCTGCTGGGCTGCATTAAAAGCCATGCATTCATGATCCACGTTTTCCTTTGTGGTGAAATGAGCGTGTATCGTCCCTTTGAGTTTTCTATATGTCTCTGTGTCCTTTGCTGAAAATGTTCTGATTAGGCGTCGGCCTTCGTGACCCACCAGTTGTAGTAGTAGTAGACGTTTGCCATCTCTTCGCTCTCCGGTTGGGTCAAGAAATTCATCCAGTGATTCCAACCACCGGTTCCATTTGGGACCCAAACTCTGGTTGCCGGTCTGTGTCACTGGGGGTGGTACTCCAATGCAGGGGTTAGATTTATGTGTTTCTTCTCTCACTGACATGATGGTGGAATGTGTTAGTATGACAATGTCACAGAATTGTTCACTTTGCTTCCTGTCTTCTTTTGCTGACCCTCCTCAGCCAAGTGCCTTTGTTTTGTCGTTTCCTTCGATTTTGGTAAGATTCGCCGCTTTCTTTGGTGTTGCGTGCTAACTGCAGGTGGTCGGTGGCGCTTCCGCAATGATACGTGGCAAAGTTGACATCTTCTTCTTGCGTCTCGTTCCAGACTAGTGCAGGTTATCCAGTCACTTGGTTGATGAGAGAAGGCATCTTTGATATTTGTTTACTCCTGCTTCTGGATCATTTGTTTTCTTAGCTTCTTCTACTTTTAATTACTTGTCTTCACGTGGTGCTGAAATTTACTTTGGTACTTGCCTTTGCTCGTGCTTGTTACATTCTGGATCTGCATTTGCTTGCGTTTGTCGCATTCGAGATTGGTACTGGCTTGTGCTTGTTGCTAAAGTCACTTCGATTCATCACACTTCTTGTTGCTTGTATCAGTGCTTGTTTCATTTGTATTTCTTGCCTTTACCAATGCTTGTTGTGCTTACTGTTGTCCTTGCTCGTGCCTGGTTGCTTGTTTCAGTTCTTGCGTTTGCTCGTGCTTTCACCCTTTTCTTTGCATGTGCTTGTTTACTTGTTCAGCCTCTTGCATTGGCTCGTGCTTATTTAGTTCAGTCTTGTCTTGGCTCTTGCTTATTGCCTTTCTAGTTGTCTTTGCTGGTGTCTGTTTGTTCTCACACGTCGTCTTTGCTCGTGTTTGTTGACTTCAGAGGATTGCATTTACTCGTGCTTGTTGATCTCACTCTGCGCACTAGTCTGAGCTTGTGCGTCTTGAATGTTGCCTTGCCTCGTCACTTGTCTTTGCTTGCTCGTTGATATTTACCAATGCCTGCTCTTCTGCATTTACCAATGCTAGTTCTTTTACATTTACCACGGTTTGTTTTGTTACGTTTGACACTTGTCAACACTTGTTCTTTTTGTCCACTTACATTTGTCAATGTTTGTTCTTTTACATTCGCCAATGCTTGTTCTTTTACAATTGTCAATGCTTGCGTCTTTACACTTGCCACTGATTGTTCCTTTACATTTGTCAATGCTTGTTCCTTTTGTTCACGTACATTTACCAATGCTTGTTCATCTACACTTTCTTACATTTACCAATGCTTCTCGTTTACATTTATCAGTGCTTGTTTGTGCTCACCGTTGTTTTTCATTTGTCTCTTGCATTTGCTTAAGCTTGTTCTCTTATTCTTCTTGCATTTGCTTAAGCTTGCCTCATCACACTTTTTGTATTGGCCAGTGATTGTTGGGCTTAGTATTGCCTGACTTCAAAATGGCCGCTCAGCACTTTTAACAGGGGATGGAAGACGACATGCCTGATCGCAAAATGGCCGCCGCTGTGAGAATCTCGTTTTCGACGAGATTTCGGGCCTCCCTCACTTTCAGCTTCTCATTACCGGTGTTCACTCACCATACCGGCCGTCAGGCAGTGGGACTCTCACGGAGGTCAGGGCTGCTGCACCTCTCTGCTGGATCAGGTAGGACTGGGGTGGGCTCCCGGCGTCCTTTGACTTTTCGCCGCGTTACTTTGAGCGGCCCTGCGCACCCTCACGCATCAGGGGTGAGCACTTGCAGTTTTGGCGCACGACGGCGCATATAGTCTCGCGCTTACCAGCGCTCCCAGGTCACTAGGTCAACAACTCGCCAGGCCAACAGGTAGGCTCGGGGTAGGCTGCCGATTTTCGTTTCTTCAGCCGCGCACCACTTTGCACGCGTCTGGGGTGAGCACCCGATTCTAGCGCGCGACCGCGCTCATCGTTAGGCGATTTCAGCGCTCAACCACGCTGACTCAGCAGGGCCCCACGCGACCACTCGATCGCGGAGCCGGGGCATACACCGCTGGCCGTTTCACTCTCTGCGGCGGTTTCATCAGGGGCACGCGTGTCGCGACGGCGACTCCCTCAATTTGGCATTCACTCGGCCCCACTCACAGCACTCACCGGGTGCAGGGGTTCACTTCTGCATGATGAGACCTCCACCGTCTCCACTTCAGCAACGGACACCACGGGGGAAGATCGGGGTGGGCTCCCGACGTCAGGTTCCCCTCCCTCGCACTCACGCTTCAGGGGTGAGGGCGATCGCGCCCGCTGATTCTTCCAGCGATTCACTCGCAGAACAGCACGCTCCACGCAGCCTTCTCGGCCACGGAGCTTCAGGCAGGCAGGCAGTGTTTCTGGCGGCTCACTCCTTGCCGCGGCGCTCCTTTCTATTGCGGTGGTCACGATGGCAAACTCCTCATCGGCGCCACCAGGGACAGGGTCACACAGCGTCACAAGATCGGTGTGGGGTGCACGATGTGCCCGATCCCACCCTCGTCGCCAGCTGTAGTGTCTTGCACAATAACGACAGACACTTACTTATGTTTTATGGAGCTTTATTCAGTGCCTCCTTACTCGTCCCTGTCCCTACTCTAACTGCCTCAAGACCGTCCCCCTAGCTCCTCCCGTTCCTGTTCCTCTCTCTAGCTCCACCCCAACCACTAGACTGCATCACAATATTACAGTTGCCCACTCAAACAAATATATTGGGCCCAGATTTTTGAGAAACTTAGCAGAATAATTGAGTCACAGCTGCTCAGGAATGCCAAATATGCTCTACTGGACCTCAGACATAGATGTACCCAGACATACCCTCACTTTATGTAATCTAGGAATAGTAGTAGCCAAAAAGGATATAGGAAAGCACTGGGGGCTCCTCCACTCCAATGATAACCGGGATGGACCTTTATGTTGGGGCGTAAAAGTTGACTGACAAAGCAAGAGGGTGTCCAAAGAAATGTATTAAGATCTGGAGCCACTAGATGCGCTATTATGTACTAGAAATGAGCGATAAGTCAGGCACTTCCCTACCAGTACTAGAAGAGCAATAACAGGATATGGGGAACTCCCACTTCCCAGAGTTGTAGTAATGATAAATGTACTACAGGAAACTGGTGGAGGGGGGACATATGTATATTACTCAATACTGTATTTTTCATGTATTGATGTGTGTGATAATACCTGTGCGAACTCCCTCGACTACATTGTATTGGTATGCCTTTCTTAATAAAAACTTTTTTTTTTTTAAAGAATATTGAGGACAAAAATATTGTAAAGGTAAGTTTCTATAGATAAGCAAAGTTTTACCATATTTAACTCCACATTGAGGGCCTCATTACGTTTGCAGTCGAATGAGTCTTCGACCGCCATCGCCTTGGGCAGGTGTCTGGCCGACTATATATCAGAGGTTTCCCTGGAATTTAATGCTGCAAACTGCTCTGTTCTTTTGTGGCTTGGGCTGTGGCGCCAGAAAGGGTTGTTGCACAAGCCGCAGAGGGAAAAGGGTAGTACTCAAAGATCCATGCATGTGTGCCAGGTACGATGTGGTGCCTGGCACAGGGTGTGTGGATGTTTGCGGGGGCACCACATGTGCTCCCCAGGGCAAATAGCAGAGGCCCACGGGTGACATGTGCCCTGCTAGGGGGCTCCCAAAGTCCAATTCCGTCTTCCTTTACATCCTTTACATGGTGGTCGGACCATGTAAAGGCAGAGGGAAATGGGACATGTAATCTCTTCAGTTGGTCCTCTGCAGCCACTCCCCCCCTCCCCCCCATTGTAAGGATTACGCTCTGACCAATGCTGTGACAGGCTCCTTGAGCCTGTCAGAGGGCTGGTCAGTCCCTCCGCCCTCTGCGCTCCTAACGACTGCATCATTATGCCTGTCAGTGGCGATCCACCTGACATCATAATCAGGCCCACATGTACCTTGGTGACATATATAAAAAAATGTATATATCTTCAAGGTACATAAATGTGGAGTTAGAAATAGTAAATCTATAATTACATGTTTGCACTTACTTTCTCAATTTTGTGGTCCTCGATATTTTTGACACGATATCCGATCCACGCTACATTTATGTTTCTGATATTCTGTCACTGATCTCAATATCAGTCTCTGCCCATATTCTTGCTATGTCATATATGATGTTAACAATATATTTACAATCTAATACAAACTTGTGTTTGGTCAGGTCACATTTTATTCGTTCTATCCTCTTAATTCACACCCACGTTTATCATTCTATTCTATTCCCACTGTCGACTAGTGTCAACACCCTGACATCCCTGCTGGAGCTAGCTAGCAGCACTTTCACCAGGACAGCCAACTAAAACTTGTCTCCAAATATCAGTATTCTATCATGAAACATCCATTATTGCCTTTTATATTTGTACTTGAAAAGGATACACCATTATGCCCAGGGTATATCTAGGCAATTCTCCATTCATCCACCATTTATTATCATAGCACCTTTACTGCATAAGGTCCGTTCTGTTGGTTAGTCCTCAGGTGCATATGAGCAGGTCAAAGGGTCATTTATGAGAATCCGAGGTTATGCCACCAATCATTTTTTTATTTGTGTGCATTTTGGTTTTATGTGGGTGGGTATTGGTCCTCTTGCTCTGTCTAATATTTCTGCAGCACTCCTTTTATGCTTGTCCTTCTCGCACACCTGCTGAGTTCCTTGCCACATGGTTTATTTGCAGCTTCCTCGTGTTGAAATGAAAAAGCCTGATATCACATTCTCTAATGTTGAAATTGCACAGAAAATATCCCTGTCTACGGTTGTCTCAAATTGCTACGGTGAACAATAGTTTTCAAAATTAACATTGATAAAAAATGAAGTATGCAATTGTGTGGTACAATCAAGATTGCATTTTAGATTCTTGAATATTGAGTATGAACTGCTTCGGGTAATATAACTTTCAGATCTAGCGCATGCATTTCCAGCCCTCAAATCAAGAAAGTGATGTGTTCCTTAAACCAGGAACAGAATACATCTATAAAATTTCTAATATAATTTTAATGTCATGCTCTTTGGGTTCATAAGAAAATGTTGAAGACAGTGGATTGGATATTTACATCTTCCTTTTCCAATATCTACGCCTTTTTGTCAATCCAACTGCAATATGAATAACGACAGCGTTAAAATAAAGTGAAATTATCATTAAAGGGGGCACAGTCAAGTTCTTCACATCCCTGCGTTTATGATGTTCAATGAAAGTGAGCTGACTATATTTTAAAGGAAGATATCACTGCTACAAAACATTTTGAAATGTTTAACTAAAAAGGTGGTCATGGTAGTTCCAACTTTCTATTAAAGTACATCCCATTGCTTTTTAGCACCCCCACCCGGACTAAGGATTGAAAACGTGGCAGAGAAGTTCACAGCAATGTGCTGGTTTTAGGAGGAACCATGCCACTGTACGTTCAACAATCAGTTCAGACAGCAGTCAGCAGTGGCATTTGGCCCCCACCCCTATGAACTGATCTTGAGCTTAACACATATTATGTTATGTTATGTTATGGTACATGCTGAGAAAGAAAAAGATATACAATTGCAAGATGAAACAAGAATACTGGTATAACCTGCTATTCTTTAAAAGTTTTCTGTGCATATCTCCATTGTTCCCTGATCTGCACAGCCAGTGTGTTGGTTCATGGACTGTTGGTGAGTTACTGGAGGCTGGTTGAAAGTTAGGTAGAGTGGGCTGAGCACGGAAGATGCTGCTCTTGGTGGGGGTTCCCTTAAGTAACCTGTAACTAACTAGTAATCCTCTTCAATAAATCTACCATTTGTTAATACATGAACTGGCTACCTGAATCCTGCTTACCAATCATTCATTAATAACACTGGTGACGACTGGAAACTGAACCTACATGTAAGGAAACTCATGAAACAGAGGTGTGTAGGAACATTGGAGGGGCTGGAGAAGGAAAGAGATACAAGAGGAAAAGTAGACACCCTGAACCCCACTAGTGTCTTAACCGATCAAACAGCCTGCAGACTTGGAGGGTTGTCTACTTAACTGTACTCAAGACGCTGTCAAGCAGTCACTGTTTTGGGCCAGATCTGCTGTGAAGCGGACTATTAATACTGAAGAAGTGGCCAGTTGAACTTCATTTGTACACAGTTGGACAATATACAGCTTGATCTAATCAGCACCAATATCTAGTGGAATGACTGCAGTCAGCTTTCTTGGTGGAGTGTGAACTGGCAGCGTTGGAACTGCGTTTGGGTTTAAAATTTGTCACAATTGTAAAGAAGTTATAGGGAGTGAGTAAATCTTTTGGTTCTTAATAAAGAAAATTCTTGTTGTTTGGAGAGTGATGGTTTGTTGAGGCATTTGAAATGAACCGCAAGGCTGTCGTGCACTTCTCCCAAGGATTCTAGGCATGCGTTAAGTGCAGTATTTGAGAGGACCTAAGAATTCCTGGTGCGTGTGAGGTATGAACGTGCGGCTAACTTTGTGACATCACAGCTGAAGTGCTGGAATGAGTACGCTTTGGTTACATGCCGCAGCCACTGGAAACACCAGGAAGCATATGGCAGCATTGTAATCAGGAAGTATAGGGCAGTGTGACGCGTGTGGCAGCTTGGCACTTTGAGACATGAAAAAAAGTAAACAGAGGTGTTTTCAAAGCATAACTGTACGTGGCGGTCTTGCATCATAATTGTATTCAAAAGTGCTGTTCTCCTAGCTCATATGACTTGTAGTGATTCCTATTCATCTGAACAATGGAGTACGTTTTGGGGTAAGCTGCCAATACATTAATGTTACATTCAGTGATCAGCTGAAGAAACATTCTGTAGAGGAAGGACATCCACATGAGTTCATGTCGGTGCTAGGTAGTATAGGATCTATGCTGAATGTTCTCTGTGTGTTCGGGTGTGAGGTCGCTCACCGGAGAGGAGGATTTTGTGTTTAGTATTTTTGAATGCCATGTTGAAATTGCAACAGTGTATTCTCTCATTTGTACCAGGTTGAGGAAAATGCTATTATATATGAGTATATATTGTGTCCCTGGTCCTAAAAAGTATTCAGTAGAGGGTGAGTGCTGTATACGTGGTCCTGCAAGGTATGCAGTAGAGGGTGTCCCCGGTCTTGCAAGGTGTGTAGTGGAGGGTGAGTGTTGTGTCTCTGGTCCTGCAAGATATGAAGTAAAGGGTGAGTGTGTGTAGTGTCCCTGGTCCTGCAAGGAGTGCAGTTAAGGGTGAGAGTTTTATCCCTGGTCCTGCGAGTTATGCAGTGAAGGGTGTCCCTGGTCCTGTGAGGAATGCAGTAGAGGGTGAGTGTATGTAGTGTCCCTGGTCCTGCGAGGTATGTAGTAGAGGGTGAGTGTTGTGTCTCTGGTCCTGTAAGGTAGGCAGCAGAGGATGAGCGTTGTGTCCCTGATCGAGCAAGGTATGCAGTAGAGGGTGAGTGTTGTTGCAGTCTTAATTTAAGATGATCCTTCTTCAGAGGTTGAGGGGATGTTTGTTAGGGTTATGTTGTGTTGCACTACAAGGGCCTTATTATCAGTTTGGTGGTCGGACCGCCCAAACACCACAGCATGGTCTCTAGAGGACTGCATCACCAGCTGTCTTCTGACCACCATATTACGAGTTCAGAACGGTGCCAATGGTATGGCTGCGGAGATCTTGTGGCAGTGGTGATAACTTTTCCATATCTATTGATGCCTGTTTTAGTATTTCAGCTGCATATGTGTCAGATGCACACCTATGCCTATGTGGGCAGTCCAGACAATGGGTATATGGTACAAAAAGGACTCTCCTGTATACTGCTGCAAAAAGGGTTGTAATCCTTGGGGTGAACATGCTGCTGTGAAGGGGGTCCTAAAGAAAGGGATCCACAACAAACGGTGACTGAAAGAATAGGAAAGGGGTGAATACACATCCCAAATTCTATGTTTCCGCTGACTTGGAGCAGACAGTCCCACTGCTGCAGTCAGCTCATCGAAAAGTCAACTCATAATACAGACAGCGGTGAGACTCCCCTGTTCTGCTTTATGGCAGCTGCTTTTCCTCAACTGCTGCCAGGCAGTCTGTAGTGTGCTGGCGGTGACAGCAGTTCAGTGTTTCCAAATGCAATCTGCCCATCTCACAATATGGATGTTGGACCACCGAGCTCTTGATGGTCGGACCGCGGGTGCAGCGGTTCACGGACAGCTAAACTCATGACAAGGCCCTAGATTTGCAAAAGTTCTTCCTCATTGGTTAAGGATATGCAAGTTCCCAAGTTGTATCGTAGTCCATCTGTGATTCTTTTTTCAGTGGTTGAGGAACCATCCTAGAAAGACTCAAAATCTCTGTAGGGTAGTATCTAAAAGGGAAGATCCCTCTCTAAACACAAGGGCTAGTATAGTTTCTTTCTTATTAAAATATCAATTCCCCTGACATAATCTATATCTAAAACAAATTATAATTCGCCACAATTTCCAGTATGACAGTACAGTTTACAGTTTCTCAAAAACTCTTCTATTAGGTTGCAGATAGAGGAAAAAAGATGATTTATTAAATAAAAATTACATTACGTATTTATACATATGTCATTACTCACATTCCTCCCTTTTTGGATTACAATCTAATTGTATGTATATAAAAACTTAAAAAAACAATTTAAAAACAGTTGAGGCAGCATTTCGGTGTTAATTCTATATTTTCACCTTCATCAGGACGGAAACTATACCTGCAACCTGATAGAAGAGTTTTTGAGAAACTGTAAGCTGTACTGTGATACTAGAAATTGTGGCGAATTATAATTTGTTTTAGATTTAGATAATGTCAGGGAAATTGATATTTCAATAAGAAAGAACACTATACTAGCCCTTGTGTTTAGAGAGGGATCTGCCCTTTTAGATACTACACTACAGGGATTTTGAGTCTTTCTAGTTTACTTGATACCCCCTCCCTGTGTAAATCATAGGGGGTATCTCCCTACTTTCTTACTTTTGATGAACCATCCTTCCATATAGTATTATGTCTGGCTAATATTTACTCCGCATCCACATATTTCTGTGTGTAGGTTTTGTTATTGGACCTGTCTGAACAATTTATAGGGTACAATAAATTATCGGATTTGTGCAGCTACATATTTGTGTGTGTAAAGGTTTTGCTATTGGACCTGCCTGAATAATTAACAGGGTTTAATAATTTATAAGATTAATAGATTGCATCATTTTCTATTTTATGTCTCCTTGTTGCATTTTTATTATTTTCTAAGGGAAGGAGATGTGTTATGATCGGCTACGCTTTAAATGTATTCTGTGCATATCCCCATTGTTCCCCTGCCTGGACCAAGGATCCAAAATGTGGCAGAGAAGATCACAGCATAGAGCTGGTTTTAGGAGGAACAATGTCATTGTAGGTTCAACAATCATTACAGACAGCAGTCAATGCAGAAGGTCTTGGGATTAAGCATGCCTGCACCCCTGTGGACTGAAATTGAGCTTAACACATGGGATGGTATGTTATGTTATGATACATGCTGAGAAATAAAATGATATACTATTCCAAAAATACTACTGTAATCTGCTATGCTTTAAATGTGTTCTGTGCATATCTCAATTGTTCCCTGCTCTGTTCAGCCAGTGTGTGATGTCATGGAATGTTGGTGAGTGACTGGAGGCTGGTTGATAGTTAAATAGTGTGACCTCATTAGGGAGGACACTGCTCCTGGTGTAGTTTTCCTTAAGTAACTTGTAACCTGTAACTAACTGGTAATGCTCTTTAATAAACCTACAACTTGTTAATGCATGAACTGACTACCTGACTCCTGCTTACTAATAGGGGGTTGTAAGATAGATGTACACATAGGTAAACCACGTGTGCCCCTACCATGAAGCCTAAACCATGAATGTGTCTTAACCACGCATTCCTTCACCATACATGCCTTTACCATGTCATTTTGTGGTAAAGGCATGAATGGTAAAGGGGTGTGTATGGCTAAGGTCGAGACCCCCCTCCTCGCCCTAAGCTACAAACTCTACGCCTGTCCCTCCTGCCCTGAGTTCACCAAACCCTTAAAAAAACACTATTCTGTCCCCTCTCACCCCCTTGTGATGTCCCTAAAACTACCCCAACCCCTTCGACAGTAGGCCTAAAACTCAAACCCCTATTTTAAAAAACAACCTGACCTCCCTCCGAGCTCTAAAAATGACCCCAGCCTCCCCTAAGCCATAGAAACTACCCCGACTACCCATTCCTCTCCCCCCTGCAAGAAGGCCTAAAGCCATGTCTCTTAACTAACACTACCCTGACCTCCTCCCACCCCAGTGCTCTCCCTGAAACTACCTCAACCTCCTCCACTGTCCTTTGGCCTAATAACCAAAACCATAATTAAAAAACTACCCTGACCCTCCCCCAGCCTGAAAAGTACCTGACCCTCCCCCAGCCCATTAAACTACTCCTGAACCTACCCAGCCCAGTAAACTACTCCTGTCTCCCAGCCCAGAAAACTATCCCGACCCCCCAGCCTAGAAACCTACCTCCAACACCCAGCCCAGAATGCTATCCCCAACCCCTCGGCCCAGAAAACATCCCAGCCCAGAAAACTGCCCAGACCAGCCCCACTTACCTCACTGCGGCTCTCTTCCTGGCGAGGTGTATCTGCTTTTGTCCCTGCAGTACCCAGCAGCCAGACTGCGCACTGCCTTTGCCACGCTTACGCATGGTCAAGGCATATGCATGGTTAAGGCAAGCGTGCTTACGCTTGTGAGGTTGAAACATGCGTGGCTGAGGCCACAGTGTTCCAACTGTTTCCCCCAAGAAGGTATCATTCATTTCCAACTAATACCACATATCTATGGAGTCTAGAGGGTACAACTGTCTTGAGGCTGTGGTGGAGATACCTGGCACACTCTGTAGCAAGCAGATGAAGCACATACATAGAAAGAATTTAAATGTCCACAAGAAATGGTCAAGACCATAAAAAAGACCATAAACAAGATGCAAGATGCTCTTCTAACTTGGAAAATGTGGTGCTGAGTCTATGGGAATGCACTGCATTCAGAATATTTACTGTAGAGTTGTTTTACTTATTTGTTTTCAGGGTTGGCCTTGACAGTGCATGTGCTGTCTCTGAGAGACATGTTATGTACATACAGTGGGCTTATAGCCCGTCCATAGCTTACCATTCGTTAGCTTCAGCATCACTCATTTCCTTCAACCCTGTTTGTGATGCCATGAATGCGTAATGTCCTCTTTTTGTATTTGGCCCTCCCCTGGAGCAATAACTAAGTACATGTGCCCATCCACTGCTCCCGCTTTTGCAGCTACGTTTTTCTTTGTGTTCAAGCCTCCACATGAAGACTTGTGTTTTCAGTCTGCCTTCCATATCCCCATCCATTTAGCTTCTATAACCTCCCAGCTGTGGCCCTTCCATGCTGCTTCTATTCCCTCCCGCCCCTACCGTATATTTTACACCACTGGACTCTACGCCACTGCACTCTATACCACTGCACTCTATGCTACTGCACAGTGCTCTGCACCACTCTACTGTGTGCCACTGCACTCAATGCCACTCTACTCTATACCACTCAAATATATTCTACGGCACTCTATTTCAGTGCATTCTACGTGACGGTGCTCTTCTCTGCACTAATCTACTCTGAACCACCGCACTCTATGCCACTGCACTTTATGCCACTTTATTGTACTCTGCACCACTCTACTCTACGTCACTGCACTTGATGTCATGGAACTTTTTGCCACTGCACTCACTCTGCACCACTCCACGCAACTGCAATTTATCCCACTGCACTCTATAACTGTACTTTGCACAACTCTACTTTATGCCACTGCATTCTACTCTGCACTCTTCTGCTCTAGGCCACTGCACCCCAGGCCACCCCAGGCCACTGCATGCTACACCACTCCACTCTACACCACTGCACTTTACACTGCTGCACTTTATGTTTGCTTTATTCGCCCTAAGTTGCCCAGACTCGGGTCCCTTGCTTACTTTGCCACTGGAATCAGCTAGCCTGGCTGATATGTGTTGCTACCCCGAAACCGGTCCCAGGATGCTGGTTTCCGGTCCAGGATGGGCCTGGCATGGCAGTTCGGGCTGGACTGTTCCCATGAGGCACAGGGTCAAGACTGATTTGCATATGGCTGGGTTCAAACTGGGGTGGCGTAGTGAGCTAAAGAACGACGATGGATTCAACCCAAATCTGTGACTGGGGGTGAGTGTCTGAAAAGTTTCAGCACTCCGTCCATCATCTCCTTGTGTTTGCACTTTATGTTGCTGCACTGTACAGCACTCTGCTGTGCACCACCCTACTCAGCACCACTGCACTTTATGCCATACCACTCTACTCTAGGCCACTGCACTCTATGCCATTGCACTCTATGCCACTCTACTCTACTCTGCATCACTCTACTCTTCGACACTGCACTATATTCCACTGCACTCTACACCATGCTATTCTGCACCACTCTACTCTAAACCACTGCACTAAATGCCACTGCACTCTATGCCACTGCACCCTGCACCACTCTACTATACTCTGGGCAATTGCACTCAACACCACTACACTTTACTCTGCTCTGCATCACTCTACTCTACTCTGCACCACTCTACTCTATGTCACTGCATTCCACACCATTCTACTCTACTCTGCCACTCTATTCTATGCCATTACACTCTAGACCACTTCATTCCACTCTGCACCAGTGCACTCTATGCCACTGAACTCTATGTCACTCTACTATGTGTCACTGCACTCTACTCTGCCCCACTCTACTCTACACCACTGCAATCTATGCCGCTGCACACTACTCTGTACCACTTTATGCCATTGTATTCTATGCCACAGCACTCTACGCCACTGTACTCTAATCTGCCCATGGTGCATATGTTTTATTGTTGTTGTACATCTTTGATGGCCACATGGCCGAAATAAAGATTAAATAAATAAATAAATAAATAATCTGCCCATCTGCACTCTATCCCACTGCACTGTTCACTGCTCTACACTACTTTACAACACTCTACTCTAAGCCACTGCACTCTATACCACTGCACTGAACACTACTCTACTATATGCCACTGCACTTTAACCCACTCTACTCCACTCTACTCTGCATAATTTCACTCCACTGCACTCTACCTCAGTGCACTATACGCCACTCTACTCTGCTTCGCAAAACTCTAGCCCAGTGCACTGTACACCTCTACACTCTACTCCACTCTACGCTGCACTACTCTACTCCAGGCCACTGCACTCTACACCACTGCACTCTACTCTGCACCACTCTACTCTACACCACTGCACTCTATGCCACTTCACCCTATGCCACTCCACTGTACTCTAGCCACTCTAATCCACTCTACTCCATTCCACTGTACGCCTCTTTTCTCCACTTTATGTCACTCCACACCACTCTACACCATGCTGCTCCACTGTACAACACTCTAGTCTACTGCACTCCACTCTACACCACTCTACTTCTCTCTACCAAACGCTACTAAATGCCAATCCACTGTATGCCCCTGCAGTCTACACCACTCTACGCTACTCCATGCCACTTTACTCTATGGCAGTCCACTCCACTCTACTCTAGGCTACTTCACTCTATGCCACTCCACTCCACTCTATGCCACTCTAATATACTCCACTCTACTCCACTTTACTCTATGCCCCTCCAAGCCACTCTACACCACTGTAAGCCACTCTATGCCACTCGACACCTCCTTATGGTATGCTACTTCTCTCCACACGACTCCACACTGCTGTCCACCATGGCTAAAAGACATTGGCAAAGCTAATAGCTCTTGCGTAGGTGAAACCTATTTGCTTTGCCAATGCTTGTTTCTTTTTTTATTACTGAAATGCCCTCTGAGTTTGGGCACAGTCACAAACGTACAGCGTTGCAGGCACAAATGTCTTTCTGATCCATGCTCAGCCCAGAAAAGGTCGGACATTTACTTCTCGCAGGAGTCAACCCCTTTTTCACAGTAGGCAAGGAACATACCAAAAAAATGGTGGCTGTGTAGCCGAAGTGTTTTCTTCCAGGGGAAACAAATAGCTAGCGAAGAAAAAAGGAAACAAAACTTAAATATGTCCAGTTGCACATCAGATTCTTGTATGAGCAAATATATAAATGTATATATGCCAAACTGAAAATAAAATTCACAAATGTTTTTGAGGAGCATGCTGGCAAATCTTTAACTTTCCCTAAACCGTATTTTGTCCAAATGCCTGAACATTTCTACTGTAAAGGTTAACTGCTACATTAATTCCTTGAACTTTTAAATTTTCTAATCGTGTGTACCACAATTAATGGTAAGAAAATGAGGGATAAAAATACTTATTAGATCTAATAAATTATTAAACAGAGAAATGGTTGAATTAGTACTCTCTGATAGTGCTTACTTTAATGGTTAATGGCCACATTCAAAATTCGACATCTCATTTTTCAGTCATCATTAAAGGAAATTATTGTGATTATTCAATATCATTTCTGCAGACAGGCAGGTAAATCTTGGATCCTTTCTGAGGTCATTATCTATTAAGAATAACACCACAGGAGGGTTGTGGGTAGTTGCAGGATTCACTCTTTCGCCATATGTGAACATTTATGAGAAAACTACCGGAAAAACAACAATATATGGTGCAAGTCTGATTTCCGGTGCGAGTTAGTGGTTTATGTCTAGCTATGCCAGCAAGTAAATCAGATCCTCCTCCTAAAGCCAGTAACAAATAAATAATGCTCAAATTATTTGACTTCTTTGTATATGTAAGACAAGATAGACACTACTCAAATTCTGGCAGTCATATAGACCCTAAGACAGATTTTGCATTTCAACTAAGCAATTACAAACTTTTGGAAATTAACCTTCTTTCCAATTTGTCAAAATGCACCAAAACAAATTTGCTGACATTTTTTAAATTTTCATTATTAAATTCACATGAAAAAACTTCCATAAAAAGAGGGTTGGTGGAAAATATACAAAAAAAATTAAGGGCCACATGCATCAACCTTTGTTCCGGTCGCAAACAGTCAATTCGCAAAATCGGCCTGTTTGCAAATGGAAAAAGGCCTTTTCAGATGCATTAACGAATTTCCATTCGCAAATTATGTCATCGCAATTTTTTCTATTACCTAAACTGCAAATGCATTTAGGGAATCGCAATTTGCAATTCCCTAAAGGCGATGCATCAAGTCTTTCCTAAATGCAAACTGTGCATTTAGGAAACGCTAATTACCATCAACTTCAAGTTGATAGTAATTTGTCCACTCTTCGAAAAATGCACAAAAGTGCATATTTTCAAAGAGACATGTGGTGCACACACATGCTCTTAGGGCATGTGTGTGTGCCACATGGGAACACTTACGTTTTGGTAATCGCAATTTGCAAATACATTCCCATTCATTCATAATAGCCTATAGGCCCATAGGCATGAATGGAGTCACATTAGCTAATAGCTATTCACAATTACTGAATCGCTATTAGCTTATGTTTAGGAATCGCATAATTCATTGCGATTCCTACATGCATAAGGATTTGCAATTACCAAATAGCGATTCCTTAAAAATCACTATTTGGTAATCGCAAATCCTACTTTTGATGCATGCGGCAGGTAATGTGCTAAAATATAGTTACAAAAAGGTTACAGTTGAAAAATAATTAGTAAACTTTTGTTCTTTTTAACATAAAATAAATACCTCTGCTTGCATGTACTTGTAACTGTACTTTACAAACATTTCCAAATCAAATATTATTTATCATATATTTTAAACATTTAACCTGGAAGTCACTGTGTACATTTATGTCAACACAAAAATTTGCAGACAGTTTTGGAAGGGAATATTTTACAAATGTATTTTGTGCTCACATTTTTTGTTATGCTGTTTTGGACAGTATGTTTACACCACTTTCATTTGCAACAAGTGAATAAGAGATATCATACTTCATAAAATCAGCATTCATCAATATTATACCCCATAAAAAAATGTTGTTCACAAAAACAAGGTTTATAAAATATTTCTCTTAAAAATGTATCCGACTTTCCAAATCTTAGGTACTGGGATGAGAGAGAGAAAGCAATGTACAGTGAGTATACCATTTCCTGTTGAGCTGGTGACTTGTCCTTCTTTGTCCGCAGAGATTTGTGAGAATAACAAGTTCAAAATCCGGATACACACTGCTATTATGTAGCAACTTTGGAAAACAAGTGTTTTAACGAGGGGGGTTGGGAAATTGACAGGAAGCCTAAAATGTGGGCTTTTCTAATATATTATTTTGTGGAGAGCGTCTTTTGCTGGGTAATATGGGAGCATTGCAGGAGACCAGTCTTTGTGTTTTTTAAAAAAGTTTTGGGATGCGATTAGGTAGGATATTTTTCAGTGTGGTGTGGTTTCATGTCAGTGAGGAAATGTACTTTAAGTATTTGTATTGGGCCTGCAGTGTTTTGAGAGTTGTGTTTGAAGGTGACAGGATCCAGGTATAGTTTGGGTATTTGGGAATTTAATTGTGACACGCAATTTGTGAGTCGCAATTAAGGAATGCCTTCCCATTCATTCCTATGGGCCTGCAGGCCAATAGGAATGAATATGAGATTGCATGAGCAATTTGCGAGCACCAATATGTACTTGCCAATTGTGCATGCAATTTCAAGGGTGCAATGATGTCAAAAGGACACCCTGTTGCACCCCTGAAATTGATCTGTGAACGCATGTGTGTGTGTAACATACAACTTTGAAAAATGCACTTTAGTGCATTTTTCAAAGTTTTTTCAAATTATTTACCACATCTCTCCGCACCTCAAAGCGCTGAACTGGTTCCCGTACGAAGCCAGAATACAGCTCAAATTGGCCTGCGTCACACACAAAGTGCTACACTCTAACTCTCCAGCGTATCTCGTCAAGAAATTTGTGGTCTCTGGAGGACACAGGCACTCTTGGTCCACCAGGGCTTTTGTTCTGAAACCTCCCCTCTTCTGGAAGAAGAAAACGTACAACAGATCCTTCTCTGGGGCCGCACCTAGAATCTGGAACTCGCTGCCGCCCCACATCAGAAAAATACCGTGCTTGGCTAGATTAAAAAAGAAGCAAAGACCTTCCTAATGGGCAAATTCCTTCCTTTACGTTCTCAGCACTTATACAGCTTGCTGTCTAGCGACATGCACCTCTTCTTGATCTCTACCTATGTATGCCAATTTGGACTTCCTTGATGTAGCCTATGCAATATCTTGTACCATGGCTGTTGCTATTTCCTTCTACCTCATTCATACCACACTGTTCACTTTATGGGGCAGAGTCTAGTGCTGTACAATCTGTCTCTGCTCCTGCAAATGTTTGTTTTTCCCCGTTAAATTGTGCCCATTTTGCTTATTCCCTCTCATTTCATTACCATACTTCTGATGGCAAAACGCTCTCATGATTTCGTCTGTCTTGAATTATCTTGTAAACATCTTGCTTAACTGTGTAAAGCACTCCGATACCCTAACGGGTCACATTCGCGCTCTATAAAACACTAAATAAATAAATAAGTACAAATTGATGGTAATTTGCGCCCCCTATTAGCAAAATCGCAATTTCCATTTCCATGATGCATTGCATTTAAGGAATCGCAACTTGCAATTCCTTAAATACAATCGCAATTTAAAAAATCTCAATAATTTGCGATTTCTTAAATTACGAGAGGCTAAAAGGTTGATGCATCGCAGAAGCCCTTTATGCGGGCGCAAACAGACGATTTTTGCAAATCGCACTGTTTGCGCTCGCAAAAATGGTTGATGCATGTGCCTGTAAGTGATAGCCTACAGTGTATGTTTAATTTTTTTTGTATTTTTTAACAAATCAGGCCCTATCACGTTGGTAGACAGAAAACACTAATAGGTATGATTATTTTTTTTTATTTTTTATTTTTTGGGCCTTGAAATATTTCTTTTTTATTTCCAATATATTTTTTTATTGTGGTATATACAAAGTACAGTATACAGATACAGAGTCTCTGTCTCCCAAGGGTGGCAAAGGCAGTTAAGCAACCATTATGTGCCGAAGAACCATGATGGGTGACAACAAATTCTAATGTCAATTTATTGTCAATGTTATTTTGACATTATTAAAGGTGACTACATTAAATAGACTGGCAAAAACATATTGGTTATCTCCTGATGTAAGTGTACCCTCAGAACATGTGTTCAGTGGAGATGTGGTTATTAATATAAAACGGAGGATCAATCTGTCAACTACAAAGTGCTGAAAGGCCTAAAACAAAAGATTTTGATGCCTAAGTAATATATATTTTGAGAATAATGGGCAGGAAATTAAGTAGGCCTTTCTTACGTTAACATCAGCTTCGGTCTTCTCGCTATATCAGAAAACAAGAACATTGAGAGTTTTCCTTTGTAGTTAAGTTAGTTACATTAAGTACATGGGGTCATTTTATTTGGCTATTTGTGATACCTATCACAGGAGAACACCCAACCAAACTCAACAGAACCCTTTACATGATTATTATGAAGAGTGGAGTTGCTATGTTGAATATTATGTCATTTTACCAACAAAGTTCAAGCCACTCTTCTTGATGTCGTCATATCAGCTCTGCTGTGCAGCTCAGAATTTCAGGACGTCTACCCTTCTGCTATAATGCTTAGAGCAGAAGCAGGCTCAGTGGAAACTTACTATTGAAAGTAGAAGACTATAATCATAGGCATCTGTTATGAAAAATGTCGCCTTTTGTAGTTTTTCAAGGCTGAACCTGTATTACTTACAACTCTTAAAACACCATCAACTAAGCATGGTGCACAGCTAAGGTTTGGGCTTTTCTTTAGTCTGAAAATTACTATTTATTTCAACAAATTAGGAAAGAAATGGTAGATTTTAAAAACTCTCAAAAGTGATATTAGTACACAACACAGCAAGTAAGTGAGGAGGGGCAAAATGTAAAATCTAGGGTTCAACAACCGGTAGATAAATAAGGACAGTTGCTAAAGCTCCAGACCATCCAGTCTTAAAGATTGCTGTTGTGAGTATCCTTCATGGAGTAAATCAGTGGCGGCTCCTCCGCTATGGCGGAGGAGCGTCGCCTCACTGCCCGCTGAGAGCCAGCAAAGTTAAAATAAAACGATGCTCCTGCATAGTTTTATTATACATTTGCGGGCTCTGCCAGCGGTGTTGGAAGGAGCAGGGCAGGGCAGGGCTTAGGAATGGGAGGGGGAGGAGGAGTGATGCGTGCACTTCACACCCTAAGTGCGCATATGTATTTTGGCAGGCCTTCTCAAGCCGACCAAAACACACCTTTGCACTTAGGTTTTCTCCAGCCCAGCTGCATTGAGCAGCCGGGCTGGAGAAACCCCATAGGCTCCCTGGTCTGAGCAGGGCATCTTACCTGCCTGCTCAGACTGATCCCTGCACTGAGCTGCTGCATGGGGATTGGATGGGAGTCTGGGTACAAGGGGCTGCTGGGACCCAGGAAGAGGAGAGGCAGAGCACGCCACCCTGAAGGCAGCCGGCCACTGTATAAAAATAAGTTTTAATATTGTATTCTCTCCTGAAAGCGACACCTCCCATGCAACCCCACCCACACCACCACCCTTTGTTTATGGCAACCGCCGCTGGGGTAAATCCATGCTCCTTAAACCTGGCATTCATGTCTTTAACATTATATGACAGGCTGATGGGATATTGACTCATGCCATGCCGTAGATAGGTATCTGAAAGCATGTAGTAATTTGTTGTGTATCAATAAAAAGTGGCAATGAATATTCCGATAACTTTTTGTAACCTTGTTAACTTACTTCTGATTTTCCGTGCACTGAAAAAATTTTCTAACCTCAATCAGAAGTAAGAATAAAACCATGAATATGATGTTTCTTTGCTCCTTTTAATTATCTTACCTTGCTACCTAATTCTACTCTGGTCCAGATTCAAGTGCTTCATGCTCTTTTTTTGTACATCCTTTGGAATACCTTTACATTAAAAGTTTGTTTACAAACCTCCAGGTCCCAAAACATCCCTGTCACCTGTGGAGTCCTTCAGAGTCCATACTGTCCCCTGTTATGTTCGACCTCAACATGGAGCCGTTTGGTGTTCTTCTCACAGATAAAACATCAAGATTAAACAATATGCCAATAATACACACCCCTAGCTGAAAGTCTCCTCTTCGTCAGACATTCAAAGCCTCACACTGCCTACACATCATCCAGACCAAGATTCACCCTTTCACCAACTGCACCCTCAAGGAATACATCAACAAAGCAAAGCAAAAACAAAGACAACCCTGGACTAGCACTTCTAAAGTGAAACCATTGTTTCTGGAATGCAACTTAAGAACTGCTGTTCAAGCCTTTGTCCTCTTGCATCTGGATTGTGCTAATGCCCTGCTCCATGGCCCCCAGAATCCACACTGGCCCCCTTGTGACTATCCTACACACCACAACATGTCTCATCCAGGACCTGAAGAAATATGTCACATCACCCACATCTTGATAGAAATGTATTATTGGCTCCCCTTGATGGCCCACACCCATCTTCAATACCAGCTGCACCATTTACAAAGCCACTCTGACCAGCATGCTTACTTATCTTACAGACAAGCTCACCATATCCGTAAAGAAAAGACAAGGCAGCAGGGGTTTTTGATCTATGCACCTAGGATCCAGAACAACATATCCATAACCGTTTGGACTGCCCCAACACAGCCCTGGCTTAGGAATGAGTTGAAGACACACCTCTTTAAAGAACAGTACATCACAATGCATATACAGGCCACAATCCATCCACCTCTCCTCTCACTCTACGACTTTATGCTTTTCTTTGACCTTGTACAGGTTTGATGCAAAAGAAAAGCCACATGCATACATACGTACATAAAATATACAAGTGATTACTTTTCTCAACAGCTTTCAAATTTCTGTTGAACGCCCCATGACCAAAGGAAAGGAGCCCTCAGCACCAGAAATGCCAGCACCATGTATGTTATGTAACACACATTTTGGAAATGTCAGGAGAAATTAAAAAATGCGGATGAAAGATAATGTTCTCTTTCTTTTTCATATCACAGGGGTATATCTTGAACTAAAGATATCTTGAAATAAGAAGTCAAAATATCCCTCTTATTGCAAGTGCATTCTAATCTGAGCATTTGTGAAAAGGAGGACGGCATATCGGTCACACTGTGGCACTTGTAATAAGGCAGACAGGATATCCCTCATCTTGTTGTTGTAAAGCTTTTATTCGACACTTTGTCATAAAGCCAACACACATACATATAATATATACAATTTAGTCATCTTTAAAAAAAAATAAAAAAAAATCGGTTAAATTTAATAGTACATTACCAACCATACTAGATGTGCAAATTCAATAGGTACAAGTACACATAAGTTACAGGTCCAGTGTCATTATTTACAGAAATTTATAAGGTGATTCCATACATTTGTAAACAATCTTCAATCCGGTTATCTTACAAGACCATAATTTTAAGAACAGTTAAAACAGTTATAAATATTTAAAAATGCCAGATAAAACAATCTTATAATAACATTCCAAGTTTCTTTCTTGTTATACAAACACCATGAAGATACCTACTTAAACCAAATACTAATAGTTTCGTAGTTGAAGATCTAAGTATACGCTCTGCCTCTTTGAATGACCTTGTGCCCATATCTTTACAAAGAGGTATAATCCATTTCTTGCGTAATAATACATATAACGGACAGAAAAAAAGAATATGGGCCTCGTCTTCTTTACATTTTAAATCACACAATTTGCAATTTTGATCTTTACTTGCCCCACCCCACCGATGAGTATTAGCATTAATTTGCAAAACCCCATATCTAAATTGCAAATAAACAGATTTGGCCAAAGGCGGCTCAATTTCATCCATAAAGTCTTCAAACGAGGGATGGTCCTTAAGTTGCAAAAATGTTTGCGTTAAAATACCAGTAGCGCGTCCGTGTACATTATTGTTCACATAATACCAATAAGCAGATTTTACTTGTTCCTTGCCAATATTTGGCGAAGTGATTGACAATGCTGGTGTTTCCCAAAAATGTAATAGGCCTATTTTTATCACCCAATAGGAAACGTGTCTCAACCACTTAATTGAGTTATAAGAGTCCAGCTCCCTTATTTCCACTAAACCTGCTCTATAATCGGCTAGTTCCGGGGTAGACCATAATCTCACCCAATAGAGCAATGGCCTTAACCAGCACAGATAACCTGTGCGTTTTAAATTAATGTCCAGATAAACTGGCACCAGTGGTGTTCTTACTGGGACTCTTAATAGACGTCTAAAAAATATATTTTCCTCTATATCGAATGATTTTTTTGAATAGGGCCCCCAAATCTCGGCACCATATAGAGTGGCGGATTGAGCTTTGGCTTTGAACACTTCAATTGCCGGGGTTATGGCTTTTGAAGTGCTCCCTCCATGTATTTTTTAAATGGGGAGGGAGTTCTGCTTCAATATTAACCTACTTTTTAATAATTGGTTTGTCCAAGACAGTCTACTATCCAGCCTAATGCCGAGATAGTCAAATGAGTCCACATAGTCTAGTTTAGTACTATTTAGAACTAAGTTCTTCTTGAATGTTTTAGAGGGATTAATGGCCATGTATTTGGTTTTGGATGAGTTAATTTCTAACCCTTTTAGCTCACAATAACTGTTGAATTTATTAATTAGGTTTTGCAAACCTTTTGGTGTTTGGGATATTAGGATGGTGTCATCCGCAAATAGCAATGCTGTGACTGCCTCATTGCACAATTTAGGAGAATCATGGTTACATTGAGCTAAGTAGTGGGGGATGTCGTTTACAAATAGGGAGAAAAGGGTTGGGGCCAATACGCACCCTTGCCTTACCCCCCTTTTTACTGGGATGGCTCGAGTGAGTTCGCCATTCCTTCCCCACCTAACTTTAGCAAAATTATCAGTATGGAGTTTTATAAGATTAACCAATAATTCATCCGGGACACCCATCTTCTTTAAGCAATCCCATAATAAATTGCGGGAACAAGATCAAACGCTGAGCGTAGATCTACAAATGCGACATAGATACTACACTTCTTTATTTTAATGTATTTCCAACATATACACATAAATCTATACACCTGATCTACCGTGCTTGTCTTTGTTCTGAATCCAGCTTGGAATTTAGATAGGATTTCGGATTCCTCAATCCAGTTTAAAAGCCGATTTAAAATATGTCTGGCAAAAATTTTCTGTAAAATATCAATTAAACTAATTGGTCTGTAGTTACCCGGATTGTAGCGGTCCCCTTTTTTATAGATTGTCACAATTTCTGCCCCCTTCCATGATTCAGGGATCGGGGTCCCCAGCAAAATGGAGTTACACAAGTAATTTATATAGGGGCACCATACATCAACGTTATGGGAAAATAAATCACCAGGTAATTTGTCAGGGCCTGGAGCCTTGCCTGCCTTAATTGCCTGTATTGCACACAAAGTTTCTTTAATAGAAAACTTCACTGAATCATTGTCCTGTGAAAAAAGAACGGAATTATTGTACTCAGAAGGTGACCCTACCTCATCATACAAAACAACAAAGTGATCAAACCACACATTTTCATCCAAATAAAAATCCCTAGTAGAGCTGCCTGTTTTATTATTTTTGGCTATCAAGTTCCAGAAGGTGCATTGATCGTGACTCCTAGCAGCACTCAGGAGATCCTCCCAGATTAAATCATCCCATTCCCTTTTTGCATTTTGCAGAAGTCTTTTATATTCCTGTCTGCATTCTCTTACCCTCAACTGATCTTTAGATTTCACGGCAATAATTAATTTAGTTTTAGCTAGGTGACACTGTTTATTGTACCATGGTGTCTCTAGTTCTAGTTGCCTCTTTGTGATATCTTTTTTTTTGTACAACTTTTACTCAGAAGGGGAGTTAGTGATTCCACTAAATGATAATGCATTGTCAAAACCTCAGAGGATCCCAACCTTAAGTTTGCATATAGAGGGATGATATCTGAGAAAGCATTATAAATTCCCAAAAGCGTCTCCTCTTTTGCTAGAATATGAGGCCATTTAATAGCTTTCCTATTATTGGAAACAACAACCTCGGCCACCTCCTTCTCACTTTCCATTGTACTATTATGTGTCAAAAACGGATCCGACAAAAGCTCTAGTATTAATGGGAAATGATCACTCTCTGGTCTATTCACGACCTTAAAGGCCAGCAATAGGTACCAGAGATTAGTTGAGATCAACATAAAATCGATCAGAGATTTGGATAACCCTTTGTTAAATGTGGTATTAGCTGGCTTGTCCGGGTCTAATCGCCCATTGCATGCCCTCAAACCGTGAGTCACAGTCAATTCATATATCTGCATAGCAGCCACTGTGCATCTTACCGACTTTATGTTATCCATGGAGGGGATACCAAGCGCTTTATCTTCATTTTCCAATAGATTTTCAAGCCCTACCATGGGCTCGAACTGGCAGTTAAGATCCCCACCTATAAATATTTTGGAATCAGGCTCTAAGTTGCACAAATAAGAGCTAAGTTGTTCAATAATCAATGATTCCTTACTTTGTGGAGAAGGTCTATTATAGACATTTATCATATACACATGACCCATATCTTTCATAGCTAACTTAACACCAAGTAAATCATTGGAAGCAAGATTCAGGGGTGTTACAACAACATCTAAGGATATACTTATCCAGATTATTAATCCCCCTGAAGGTCTACCTCTCACCGATGCAATTGCCCCACAAAAGAAAGCTTTATAACCAAGTCTGTGCACAATATTGGTAGCCCATGTTTCCTGTAGGAATATAATGTCATGCTCCTCCATAAAGGAGCTCCAGTTACTATCACAGAGATTCCTAGACAGGCCGGCGATGTTCCATGACATTATTTTTAGAGCTCGGGTGGGCCTACTTTGGATTTGGTAAGCTGGAATGCTATTACTTGTGATCAGTGCCTCCTCCTCCATGGAGTTTTTTACACTGTCCTTGTTAATGGATGCTTTGTTATCCAATGGTAGTAAATCATGAACCGGAACATTACCGTCGTCATTTAGGACCAGTCCTTGGTGGTTAACCAAATAATTTCCAGGCCTTTTGTCTGCCTGCATAGGCCTGGTTATCTCCATTTCTGTGTTCGATACCATAGAACGTGGTTTTAATGTGGCACCTGATTCGTGCTGATATGCGCTCAAAGTAAAAGAGGGCAATCCATTAGGGTCATTGACCTTGTCTTCTTGTCAATGACCCCACCAAGACCAATTACTATCCGATCCCAAGTTCCTTTCAACTGGAGTCGGAGGATCAAAAAATGAATATCTGTTGGTAATTGGGCCTGAGTATTGAAGGGCTCTGCTTTCTTGCTTCCGTTGCATCGGATAAAAATAGCTAAGATCACAGGTTCCAATTCCTTGATTGCCTCTTCGTGATTGTTGAGTATATACAAGTTTTGCTACAGAGGGATCTTTAAAATTGACCAGGATACAGTCCCCTTCTATATCTTTCGACCTAGTACCCAGCCAACTGACTCTACGAACTTGAATAACTTGGCAATTAACAGAGTGGTGGAGAGGTCTATTTTCCTTTAGCCAGTATAAAGTCTTGTTTTTTAGTTCATCATAAGACTCCCTTTTGTTCGATTTCAATGGTGGAACCCCGGTAAGAACTACCACATATGGTTGGCATCCTGGTGGCAAATGGGCATTTGGGACTTTCTTTGACATCTGTAAACCTGTACTGGGGTCAGGTATTTGAGCATTGATATTATTACTGTTGACTATAAGTCCCAATCCATTAAGTTGTTTTGGGGGTTCCAAGGTTTGAGGGTTAATAGTATTTAGTATATGATGTATTTTGCGCGGTGCAGGCTTTGGGGGAGCAACCAGTTGTTTTTCACTGTCTGGTGGTAAACTTTTCGGGAGCTCCCGACTTAATTCTCCCAATACAGCACTAGTTCTGCTTTGGTCTGTTGTGGCCCTACCATTCCTCGGTGGGCATGATGGTTGCATAGATTTGGTCGATGGTGTGCTCTTCTCTACCCTTACAGTATCTTGGCCAGATTTTGAATGAAGTTTAATCAATGTTTTTATAGAAAAAAAGTTGTCCAAGGATGTTTGCTCGAATTTGTCCAAGCGGTCCGATAACCCTTTTAACCTATCTGGTATTGGCAGCAGTAAAGATGTCATAAGCAATTGGATCTGTTCCATCAGCAGATCTGGTGATGGTAGTTCTTCAAGATTGTTTCCTGGATCAGTAGCCACAGCAATGTCGACCGGGACATTAGATAGATCACACTCCGGCGGTTCTGTACCTTCCACCTCATTAATCGTAGAATCATTAACAACTGCTTTGTTGTATACTCCCACATTCATATAATTTTTGCGGATTCTTTTGAGAGTCTTTAATCTATAAGCCTTACGTGGGGTGAGTTGTCTTTTTCGTTTTATTGCAGCCCTTCGTACCTTCTGTGGTGGTGAATGCAATTTTAAATCTATTGGTGTTTCATGTACAGTTATTAAGGGCAAAGCTGGAGCAGCTAGCGCTACAGGATTCAGGGCATTTCTGAGTCCAACATTGGTTGGCATTACGCTTAAAGATACAGGATCGGATACAATTTGGAGAAGGTCATTATCCGGTCTCATATCGACAATACATGGTCGCTGGTTACTAGGAATATTTGAAGTAGATTGTTCAGCGTGGGTAGCATTCGGGGGAGATTTGGCGTGCGCAAGAGACCCTATAGAGGATCGTTTGTGCGCCAGAAATTCGCGTGAAAGCCTGCGTTCTGCTAGAATGATCTCCTTCTCTACAACAGACACTGCACGCGTGATGAAATTGTCCATGGTCCCCATTGTAGAATTCCCCCCTCTCCGTGAGTTTCTGCCTGAGCGGGTTGACATTGGGGAATATTTAGACATATACGAATGCTTAGCACGAAAAAGTCAAATTACAATGTACCTTTACGCGATGGCCCTCTGGTTCGCCTCTGACGTTAGGGGGGTGGCCCGTCCCGGCCCCCGCTGGCCCCGGACGGCCCCAGACGGCCCGCCCTTTGCCCGGGCTTCGCCCGGCGTCCCGCCTGCGTCCCGCAGAGCGTGCTCTCTCCCGATGTTGTAGGAAGGGCGGCGTGGGGCGGGGCACGCAGGGGGGCGCTGACCGGATGTAACGTGGTCAAGCAGGGACTCCTGGGATAGTGAGTCCCTGCCGCGCTACCCCTGCAGCCTCCGCAGTTGAAGTACTCACAAGCAAGCCAGCAGGCGAGGGCAAACAGCGTTGGTGGGTTCAAAGGTCCCAAGAAGCGAAGCGGCTCCCGCGCAGCGGGAGCGGCGAGCCGTGAACAGTCAGCAAACAGCCAGGTAATTAAAACAAACAGGCTCCCAAGACGTCGTCCCAAATGCTGCAACAGGGTCACAGTGGAGAATGCCCAAACTCTCCTTTTACTCGTTTGCCGGCGGGGGCGGGGCACGCAGGGGGGCGCTGACCGGATGTAACGTGGTCAAGCAGGGACTCCTGGGATAGTGAGTCCCTGCCGCGCTACCCCTGCAGCCTCCGCAGTTGAAGTACTCACAAGCAAGCCAGCAGGCGAGGGCAAACAGCGTTGGTGGGTTCAAAGGTCCCAAGAAGCGAAGCGGCTCCCGCGCAGCGGGAGCGGCGAGCCGTGAACAGTCAGCAAACAGCCAGGTAATTAAAACAAACAGGCTCCCAAGACGTCGTCCCAAATGCTGCAACAGGGTCACAGTGGAGAATGCCCAAACTCTCCTTTTACTCGTTTGCCGGCGGGGGCGGGGCACGCAGGGGGGCGCTGACCGGATGTAACGTGGTCAAGCAGGGACTCCTGGGATAGTGAGTCCCTGCCGCGCTACCCCTGCAGCCTCCGCAGTTGAAGTACTCACAAGCAAGCCAGCAGGCGAGGGCAAACAGCGTTGGTGGGTTCAAAGGTCCCAAGAAGCGAAGCGGCTCCCGCGCAGCGGGAGCGGCGAGCCGAGAACAGTCAGCAAACAGCCAGGTAATTGAAACAAACAGGCTCCCAAGACGTCGTCCCAAATGCTGCAACAGGGTCACAGTGGAGAATGCCCAAACTCTCCTTTTACTCGTTTGCCGGCGGGGGCGGGGCACGCAGGGGGGCGCTGACCGGATGTAACGTGGTCAAGCAGGGACTCCTGAGATAGTGAGTCCCTGCCGCGCTACCCCTGCAGCCTCCGCAGTTGAAGTACTCACAAGCAAGCCAGCAGGCGAGGGCAAACAGCGTTGGTGGGTTCAAAGGTCCCAAGAAGCGAAGCGGCTCCCACGCAGCGGGAGCGGCGAGCCGTGAACAGTCAGCAAACAGCCAGGTAATTGAAACAAATAGGCTCCCAAGACGTCGTCCCAAATGCTGCAACAGGGTCACTCATCTTGTGACAGAATAACCAATCTGCCAAACGTAAAACCAGGCCCTTCATCAGATAAGCATAAAATTCCAGTTGATCCAACCATGGCATCTGGAACTAGCACCAAAGATGCCCAAGAAACAAATATCACTAAATAAATGTGTAGGCAAGCTCACATGCATTCAATGAAGTACCGCTCGTCTCATGCTAAATGGGGCAAATATATATATATAAATATCCATTGGAAAGCAGAAACATATTTGACATTTTACTGACACACATTTTCTGTTTGTCTGATTTTTGATGTGTTCATATACAGAAAATAGAACAACCAACTATTTTAAATCAACAAGCAAATTACAAAAAGGTACAGCAATTGGTACACCTACTCCCACAATCCATTCCTAACATTCCTCCATCTCTCTTCCCCTCTGACTGTCAGTGGCATTAAACTATATTTGTGTCATGTGCAGGTTTACCACCTCACATGGTTCAATGACAGGGTTCTTTCCAGCGTTTCCGATGAGAGCTCTTAGACGCTTACAGTGTACACCTTCATTAAGCTTGTAATTAGATGTACTGACAGTATAGGTCTGTTTTTTAGCAACCCATCTTGACTTGTGCTGTTTTGAAGTGCTTCGTAACAAAGCTCTGTATGTCAGTTGCAGTCAATACAAAATAATTGAAAGATTAACGTGGTGTGCCAACACAATTGTAATTTGTAGGCCAAAATGGCAGTATTTGCGGTCTTTTGGTAATGACCTAATTAGACAGCCTCACCAATAATAATAGAAATTTCAATCTGTCTATAATGCCAGAGCAACCACTAAACCAGGGGCAACAACCATCAGTTAAGAGGTGGTGCAGAATACACCCCGGCCACCATATTGTTAAAGATGGCAGCAAGCTGCAAGGACCAGAATTGTGCCCTGTGTGTCCTCTATAAGCCTGCCAGGGCCACAATAATGTAAGGGCCAGCCACTCATATCTAGGGTGGAGGTAGCAACAATATTCAAGGGCTACAATTATGCTTCATAGGGCCACCATACCATTCAGTCTACACTTGCGGCCAATATGCAATAAGTGTCCACATTAATTACAATAGTGCTTCTTCCCTACCCTAAAAGTAAACAAACACACACATACACATGCACATCCCAATATTTAATGGAAAATTGAGACAGTGGTTGCACCAGAGTCTGCCATTTATGCAGCCCTCCAGTGCTCTAGTAAAGGCAGGGGGTGGGCAGCCTCACAGGGCACCCAGATCCATGCCAGGTGGAGCCGTGATTGGTCGTCTAGGGTGAGGAGACAGAAAGCTGCAACCTGAAGTTCTCTGCCCCCAGAGCCCTGACCATGCATCATCACCAGCACTCAGGCAGGCAGGCTGAAGGAAGGAGAAAGCAGGTGGGATGCTGTGAAAGTCAGGACAAGGGGACGAAGGCCTTGGTGAAGACAGGCAAAGGCACAGACAGAAATGGTTGCCAAATGTTCACCGTCTCACCAAAGTAATTCCTCCTCCTCCTCGCATAAGCTATGCTTATAAGACTCAAAGGGGAAACTAACCTGGACTTTCGCCACGCCACGGACCTCTGTTGAATCCTGCCGAATCCTGCCTGCTAAGCCGCTGCTGCTCGCCGGACCCGCTGCGCGGGTCCCGCTTCGCGGTTTTAGCAGTTGTAGGGGAACATTGCCTGGGGCTTGTAGGGACACCGGCAGGGCTGCGAGGGTAGAGCGGGTGGACTCTGAGTTCCAGGAGTCCCCGCGCGCCCGTGTCAGCTGGGCTCCTCTCCCTGCCGGCCGCGCCCCCAACACAGCGGTATTTAATTACCTCCACCCCCCACACCAGCGGGAAACTAACCTGGACTTTCGCCACGCCACGGACCTCTGTTGAATCCTGCCGAATCCTGCCTGCTAAGCCGCTGCTGCTCGCCGGACTTGCTGCGCGGGTCCCGCTTCGCGGTTTTAGCAGTTGTAGGGGAACATTGCCTGGGGCTTGTAGGGACACCGGCAGGGCTGCGAGGGTAGAGCGGGTGGACTCTGAGTTCCAGGAGTCCCCGCGCGCCCGTGTCAGCTGGGCTCCTCTCCCTGCCGGCCACGCCCCCAACACAGCGGTATTTAATTACCTCCACCCCCCACACCAGCGGGAAACTAACCTGGACTTTCGCCACGCCACGGACCTCTGTTGAATCCTGCCGAATCCTGCCTGCTAAGCCGCTGCTGCTCGCCGGACCCGCTGCGCGGGTCCCGCTTCGCGGTTTTAGCAGTTGTAGGGGAACATTGCCTGGGGCTTGTAGGGACACCGGCAGGGCTGCGAGGGTAGAGCGGGTGGACTCTGAGTTCCAGGAGTCCCCGCGCGCCCGTGTCAGCTGGGCTCCTCTCCCTGCCGGCCACGCCCCCTAGTTCACCCTTGCACATCTTCAAAAGGAGCAGTCTTTCCCGCTGCGCGGGAGCGCGCGGGAGGCGCCGGGAGAAGCCCGGGACAAGGGCGGGACCGTCCAAGGCCGTCATCGGCCGGAGTAGGCCGGGCTGGGCCTACCCTCTTGGTCTCTCAGCCTGTGCAGGTATTTCCTGGAATTATTAATTTGTGATACTCGCTTTGTGTGGCATAACTGACCCTTTCTGAGGATAATCATGCCTTCCCCGGCAAGGGAGAGTACCCCTCAGAAGCCGGGAGGAGTGAAAACTGGGACACTCGAAAACTACTTTTCACGGGCTGTGGGGGAGGCTGACAAAGAGGGAAATTTGTCCAGATTAAGGGCGGAACGGAGACGATCAGTGGATAATCTGAAAAATACCCCCATGGGTGAACAATCTATCACATTTAGGGAGGAGTTAACACGAATTGAGGATGTCCCACTCCTGTTAAGGGAGCGTACTAACACCTCCCCAGTTGTAATTACGAGCACTGCTCTAGCTATTAGCCCCTGCCCCGCTAGGGGGACTATTGATTTAATCTCACAACCGCTCACAGTTCATAATGACAGGCATCCCAAACCGAAAGCAGTCACCACACAAGTAATTTTGGGACCCCCCCCAAAAAAGCGCAGGAGGAGGGCAAAGGGTGCGCAGGGAGGGAGTAAACCCAAGATTTCACATCTGGACTTTGGTAAATCCTTAAAACACCCTGTACCAATAGTGAAATTACCGGCAGAGCCACACCCTAAATCTAATGCTCAGGAAAATACAGTTCCCGCCTTGATCAAAGATATAGGAACTAGTATTGTTAATGTCCCCCTCTCTGTTGTACCGCTGGGAAACCTGGAATTTCTGTTAAGGTCGCTGTTACTCCCGATCAGCGAAAGTATAAAAAAGATTGAGATTAGACTAACCATATTGGAGGCCACACTGGGAAGTCTAAAAACTCGTGCTGGTCGACAGGAAAGTGATCTAGAACCTATCACCACTACTGCAGTCCCGCAAGGGTCGAGTCATAGGGTAGTTAACCCAGCTCCAGCGCCACCACAAGCTGTAAATGGGGTAGTCCATCAACAACCCTTAAAACCAAATCCTGTAGCTACCAATTCACTCCACACTAATACACTTAATCCCTCCCTTGTACCAGTACCTCCGGCACACCTGGTAGACAACAACACTCCGGACTACCAAAAAAAGCCCCCTGCAAGACCTCGTCGCCCTAACCTACCACCTGAGACTAATGACCTTACTGTAGTCATGGCAGGGGTCCCGCTACTTGATGAAGGAGAAGTTGAGGATTTTTGTGCCCTAAAAACCAGGGTAATTAAGTGGCTAAACAGAAACAGACCCCTCCCGAGACACCTTAATAACGAAATTATAATGGTAAGAAGGGTCCCATGGGTGGGGAGAACTCAGAAATCCATCCCTGGGGACTGTTTATTGGTAAGTTTTAGGGACAAGGGTACGGTGTCGCATATATGTCAAGGGGAAAATATATCAAGGGAATCTACCATCCAAACCCTTCGTGTGTCCTTCTTCTTCCCCATCGCCTCAGGTCCACCACACCCACTCCATAATAATAATGATGGATGGGAGAGGGTTGGAAGAAGGGGGAGACACCAGGCATTTCAACCTAGGCCACTACTTGGCAGACCGACACCACTTCTCCCTACTTATAATCGGTTTAATTGTCTAAACGGCCTAGAGGGGGTGGATTGACAAACAGAGAAGGCCTCTAAGGAGAATACAGAAAAGGGCGCCCAAGCAGAAATACCGGAGGTGCAAAGACATACGGCCCTGCAAACTCAAATAGTTAGGGCGGAGGAACCTATGCTCTCTGATAACAAGGGTATGACTGTGGATAGTTTGGTGGGAGGAGGAGGGGGGGCTATGCAAGGGGTGTCGCAGGAGACAGGACCAACGAGCGAGGGGGGTGTAGCATTAGGTGGAGAGGATGTGAGGATTATTTCTTGGAATGTAGCGGGCTTAGCAGGCATATTTAATAATAAAGAGTGGGTTGATTTTATCAGGAAATTTAATGTTATATGCTTACAGGAGACATGGGCTGTGGTGAATAATTATCATCTCCAGGGCTATAAGTGTTTTTTTGTTCCTGCTCGGAAATCTAGTTCTGGGAGAGCAATGGGAGGTTTAGCTGTTTATGTAGATTTATCCCTCCCAGGTACCTGGTCGTCCCCAGAATGGAACTCGCATGGAATACAGGCAGTTCGGTTTTCTAGTAGGGGGTTGAAATTATCGGTTTTTAACTTTTATAACAGTGAGATTTTAAATACCCATTCCCCCCTACTGGCTGAACTTGACAATAGGCTGGGTCAAGAAATTAAATCCCAGAGCAAAGGGCCGTCCTACGGGCTACTTTTGGTAGGAGACTTTAACTGTCACCTCTGTCCGGCACTGATTAAGGTAAATACAGACTGGGCACAATGCCCGATTGAGAAGGGGCCGCATTTTACACACACGCCGACTGGGTTGGCTCTTGGGTTGCTTCGGCTTAAGTACGACCTAGAGCACACCATTAACATGATAGATCCACAGTCGGATGGCACGCTCCCACCAACTTTTAAGGGGAGGGGCTGTGCATCTATTATAGATTACATCTTGGTCTCGAGAGCATTAATTAATAAAATAATCAGTGTAGGGATAGAGTGGAGCAGCTTTAGCGACCATAACCCGCTCATCTTAACGCTATTTTTTAAGGCGGGCATGGGAATTAAATCTCGTTGTTTAATTGAGGAGAGGGCCACTGATCAAGGCAGGAGATTGAAGTGGTCTAAAATTGATGGGGCACAGTTTTACAAAACATTGGGCGACAAGGGCCGTGTGGCCATTAATGATTGTTTAGACCTGGAAATACAGGGTCAAAGGGTCTTGGAAGCGTTCGACCACATTGCTAACTTAGTTGATGAACTATTGAGGTCTAGTGCGCCCATATGTAATCAGGTAAATCCCCGTTGGTTCGACAGAGATTGCTCTAAGGCTCTGAGGGAACTGAAATGCTCCCTCAAGATGAAACCACGGGATCCACAGAATATTAGGGTCAGTAGGGAAAAGTATAAAAAAGAGATTAAAAGGAGGAAACTTGCCCTACAGGCAGAAGCATGGGCAGATCTAAGAGAAGCTGGAGAAAGAAAAGATCTAGCGGGGTTCTGGAGAATCATCAATAAACCGACCTTTTTAGAAAATGATTCCCCGGAGATAGGGACTAATATTCTTCCGGAGCAATGGGTAACCCACTTTAGGGGTTTATACAATTATGAGTCGGGCACCCATGTGGAACCACCGGTATCCCCAAGACAGGTCCCACTAGTCATATTCTCTCTTAAGGAGATCAGCACAGGGATGGAGGGTCTTACCAAAAATAAAGCCCCGGGCCCAGATGGAATTCCTCCTGACCTGTTCCTTAGTAATACTGATCTATGGGCTCCTTTGATGACCAGGGTCCTAAACACCGCTATTACCTGTGGGCTTCCGCCGTCCTGGTCTAAGGCGATCATTGTACCAATTTTTAAAAAGGGCAATAGGGATGACCCGAAGTGTTACCGGCCTATCTCCCTAATTGACGTTTCAGCCAAACTTTTGGGAAGGGCAATCCTGAATAGATTGACCGAATGGTCCGAAGAGAACAACATCTTCTCGGACACACAGTATGGGTTTAGGACAGGGAGGTCCACTAGTGATCAGTGCCTGAACCTATACATGCTGACTGCCAAGTACACTCTGGCCAGCGATGAACCCATCTATATGGGATTCATGGATCTGGCAGCAGCATTCGATCACGTCAACAGAGGAAAGTTGTGGGAGATGATGTCAGGTATGGGGATAGAGAGTGGCCTAATCACCATACTGAGGGAACTGCATAGTGACACCACGGCCAAGGTCAGATTTAACAGGGAGGGAGGACTGTCTGACTCCTTTCCATGTAGGAGTGGAGTCAGACAAGGCTGTATACTTGCCCCTTTTTTGTTCTCCCTTTATATCAATAACATTGAGCAGTTCCTTCTGGGTCTAAAGGTAGATTGCCCAAGGGTTGGGCCGCGGCATATCCCCGTCCTGCTATACGCAGATGATGCGGTTTTATTGGCAAGAACACCTCGAGGCCTTCAAACACTGATAGAGGGGTTTGCAGAGTTTATGAGTAACCTGGACCTATTTGTCAACCTAGGGAAATCATATGTGCTCCTGGCAGGCAAAAAACCCTCCTCCAAATTTGTTTATACAATTGGTTCCCACAGTTTGGAGCAGGTTAAGACTTTCTCCTACCTCGGGGTAACTTTTGACGGTGCATTGCAATTTACCCCCTTGGTGGCAGAACGTTGTACGAAAATGATTGCCTCTAACGGGGCGATAGCTGGATATGGAAGGAGGGTGGGCAGATGGAGTCCGGAACAGGTAATGAATTTGTACGGCTCTATAACATGCTCTAAAGTAATTTACGGGGCAGAAGTCTGGGGGTTCGTGAACACAACTAGAATCCAACAGGAAGAAAATAGGTATTTGAAAGCAATCCTGAGGGCGCCACCCAGCACGGCTGGTTTCATAGCCCACAGGGAGCTAGGGAGGCCATATTTGGAAGATTTGTTAAAACTTAGGCCAATAGTGGCCTGGTTAAAAATATGGATAAATCCAGAGGCGCACCTAAGCAGAGAAATTCTGTTGGACTGCTTAGGTAGGACTCACTCAATGCGCATCCCCTGGCTCAAATACGTGAAAAATACCCTGGAGGATTTAGGGCTGGGGAATCTCTTCACGAACCCAGCTGCTATTTCAGCACAGCATAAGAAGCGAGTAGGGGAACTATTTCTGGAGAAAGAAACCCAACGACGAGCTGATGCTGAAGGAGCGAAAAAGACTGTAAGGGCCCATGGTTTGGTAAAGAGTGTGGAGGGCATGGAGCCTTACTTATTTCTTTTACATAATGCACAGGACAGATTTTTAATGTGCCGTTTCAGACTGAATCTGCTAACCTTCATGTTGGCTATACCTGCCGGGTTTACTTCATCTATCGAGCAGAAGGGTCCCTGCGGCTGCGACAACCGGTCTCCGCAGGATTCCCTTCACTTTGTTTTGCTTTGTCCCTATTTTTCCATGCCTAGGCGTAGATTCCTTGTAAATATTCTAAAAAAAGCCCAACTGGAACACGCCAGGGAAGCCCTAGTATTTTTGTTAAAAGCCTCTGACCCCTTGACCTTGTGTAGCATTCTGAACTTTATCAAAGTTGCAATACGTTTAAGAAAGACGAGGGGAGAGGAATGAAATATTGTGACCTGTATTTACATGGCCTCTATGTTGGTATTCTTTTTAGCGCATCAATTATGTACAAGGATCTTAATTAGTATTTAATAATTTTTTTACTGTCATTTGTGTATATATAAATGTGCTTTTATGGTGTTTTTTAATCACCGAATAAAGATTCTTGAATTGAATTGACTCACACAGAAGGCTAAACTACTGTAAAGGCCTGGATAAGTCTATTTGCTACTTTACTATGTATACTAGTTGGAGCAGATTGATTATTCAGTTAGGGTGGGGGTGGCAATTCAGAAACAGAATTAGAAGCATGAGTTTTATGTTTGCGGGCATTTTGGAAAGGTGTTGCTACTATATGCAATTGCTACGCATATGGGACATTGGTCATCTTTCAATCATGAGGTGGAGAGTTTTGAGCATGAAACACAAGCAACAAGAAGCCTACTAGTAGAGTTGTGATAGAACAATCGATCTGAAAGGAAACATATTCAAGTGTGAAATGAACAACCTTCTCACACAAAGAAAAAAAAAAAATACACATGCAGGTCAAAGTGCCACTAAGCAAATGCAGAGATCAAATTTAATGGTGGAACATAACAACCTAAGGAGATACAGACTATCAAAAAAAACTGTCAATCAAATTAGTTGGAGCAGAAAAGACGAATCTAAGCGACTTTCCGGCCACCTCACTGTGTTCTCAAAAAGAGCTGCATGAATTTCAAAATGTTTTTCACAGACATAATCTATTGTGTGCTCTCTGCAACATCCTCCAGGTTTTACGACATGAACAAATTATTGTGCTGTACTTATCATAATGAGCTTCCCTCTTAGATTGCATTAGAATAGTTATAAAAGTGATATGTTTAAATTGTTAATTCTTCCGGAGCTATCTATTTTTTCATTTTTTGCAGCAGTGCAGTTTTTTATGCTATTTGTGTGGTTTTACAACAGGATGAAGGAAATCAGGTGATGGCAGCCTTTATTTTTAGGATTTCTTCATGTATTTTAGATTACTTTGTACTGTGCGCAGCATATGTTAGACCCTGATAACTTGCCAATTAAAAAGCATATAAAATGCACAGTCTTTCATTAAAAGTATTTAGATGGTGCTTTAACGGCACAAACAGCAAAATAGGAATGATACCAAGTGATTAGAGCAGCGAATGAAAAGCACATTTAAGGAACGTTCTGTTCTTTTTTGTATATATTTTAACCCGTTAAATTCCTTGAGAGCTACGAGGTTAAATACAATGGCTTGCATAGTTTCTACAAGCCTGGCTATTATAAGCCCACAATCATAGTGATTTCATATGCAGACATTTACCTCTACTATAAATTACTATGAATCCAACAATACCAGACCTGAAACCTCTTCCAAACTATTAAAAATGTATAACATTCTAAATATCCATAACCACTCTGCATTGCCCTCGTCCCACAAAGCTGATCTTTTCTGAATTCAAGCACTTAAAACTTTGAAGTACTCCAATAAATTTTAATTGGTATATGCTGTGCATATCAATTTAAAATTATCAGAGCATTAGAGCTGAGGAGGGGTTAGGCAGGGCAGGCAAACACACATACATTGGGACCAGATTGATTTTTAATGACTTTCTATTGATTAGACGAAATCTTCCTAATTCCATTAGCATGCGCAGGGCACACTTCTAAGAGAGTTCTGGCTCACCAGCTTCGCTTAATTGTTGTGGTAGGGCCATGCTTTCTTTTCCTTTACCTTTTTATTTCAAACCAGTTGATCAACACTTAAAAAATACAAGCAAGCACAGTTCAGTTTCTGTTGAAATGAATGCACCAAAAATGTATTTTTGTCACTCACCGGTGACCAGGCCGTCTTGAAATGATTAACTTTATGTCTTTTTAATGTACAGTCTTACTTTTCTCTTAAAAACTGAAATACATTCCTATTGTTTTTATGTAAAAACTAGTATCTCTAACTGAAAATGTTTGTATGCCAATCTCTACGTTCTAAATAGTGCAAATGATCGTTTACACTTATAACAATATAGGTTTCTCTACATGTGAGACGGGTTGTCACAGTACTTGTAGGGTTGACTGGGTTATTATAATCCTATAACAAATAATGTGACTGCTGGAGGTATTTGTTGCTGGTGCCATGTGAATTTTTGTTTAAATAAGTAAGGTTGGTACATGTGTATATGTGAATGTGTGTGTGTTTTGAAAATGCAGTGTGGCTATTCGACTATGGAGCATGGAGCAGTTTTGGTGGCTTGTGGTTTGTGGTAGATTGCGGTATGGCCTGTGAATATACACTCTCATTTATGCTTGGAATACAACCCGAGTGATGCACCTTTCCATATTCTCACTACCACCACAAGTGATGACATACCCAGAGATATGAGGGCTATTGGTAGAAACGGGTTCAGGGGACTGGGATATAGGAGAAACCAGAGGCACAGGACACCACCACTCTATTTAAGAAAAGCAACTCCCTAAAGAGCTAAACTCATACAGTCTGGGAGTAAGGGGGAAATAAACCAAAATTAATAAGCAACCTCCCACGTGACCTAAATTGCTTCAGTGCTTGCTACTATATAGCATAGAAGCAGGGCCGGACTGACTACCGGGCAGTTTAGAATGCTGCCGAGCTGGGGGCTGATTTAATTGAAGTGGGGGCTGATTTCGCTCATGGAGACCTGCGTGTGCTTCGAAATAATGAAAGCAAAACTAATTTTGTTTAGTACACGCAGGCTCCCATCAACGAAATAAGCCCCCAGCTCAGCAGCATTCCAAACGGCCCGGTAGCCAGCGGTGGCCTTCATTCCCTCGTGGAGGTTGGTTTTGACGGTGTGAGGGTCCCTGGTGAGGGAGAGGATGAGCTGGGTGTCGTCGGCGTAGAAAAGGATGTTGAGGTCGTGCTGGCGGGCCACTTGTGCGAGGGGTACCATGTAGATGTTGAACAGCATCGGGCTGAGGAATGAGCCCTGGGGGATGCTGCAGATGATGTTGGTGGCTTCGGATTGGAAGGGTGGGAGGTGGACGCTCTGGGTTCTGCCGTAGAGGAAGGACGTGGTCCAGTCAAGGGCCTTCTCTTGGATTCCGGCTTCTAGGAGGCCTGATCTTTAGAGTGCGATGGCAGACCGTGTCGAAGGCGGCCGACAGGTCCAGGAGATGTTTCACCGTTGTCTAGTTGGCGCCTGATGTCATCTGTGGCAGCAATGAGGGCTGTCTTGGTGCTGTGATTTCTTCTGAATCCGGACTGGGACGGGTCCAAGATGTTGTTGTCTTCCAGGTGGCGGACCAGTTGTCTGTTGACGTTTTTCTCAACGGCTTTTGCCAGGAACGGGAGCAGGGGGATGGGCCTGAAGTTCTTGAGGTCCTTGGGGTCTGCCTTGAGCTTCTTGAGGAGGGCGTTGATCTCGGCTTGCTTCCAGCTTTCTGGGAATGTCGCTGTTTCGAAGGAGATGTTGATGACCTTCCGTAGTTGGGGTGCAATAGCTGCATCTGCTTTGTTGAATACGTGGTGTGGGCACGGGTCTGACGGAGATCCTGAGTGGATGGAGTTTATGACCTTGCGTGTCTCGTCGTGATTGATGTTGGACCAGGAGGTCAGGCGGATGGCGCTGGTGGTGTTCGAAGGGGAGGTGGAGTCTGGTGTAGTCTGGGCGGTTGTGGTGTAGAAGCTGTCGTGGATGTCAGCGATCTTGCGGTGGAAGAAGATGGCTAGTGAGTCGCACAGTTCTTGTGAGGGCGGGATGTCGTTGGCATTGGCACTGGGGTTGGAGAGTGCCTTTACGATGCTGAAGAGCTCTTTGCTGTCGTTTGTGTTGTTGTCCAAGAGGTCTTTCAAGGAGGATCTCTTGGCTAATCTGATGAGGTGGTGATGTCTGCGGGTGGCGTCCTTGTGGGCTGCATGGTTGTCCGGTGTGCGTTCGTGGAGCCATATTTTCTCCAGTTTCCGGCATGCGCGTTTGGAGGTCTGGAGATCATCGGTGAACCAGGTGGCTCTCTTGCTGGCGTTGTTGTTGGAGGGTTTCTTGAGCGGGGAGAGTGTGTTGGCGCAGTTGTCGATCCACTGTCTGAGGTTGCGGGCTGCGGCGTCTGGGTTGGTGGGGTTGGTGGGTGGGTTCTGGGCAAGGGTGGTGATCAGCCGATCTTCGGTGACTTTGCTCGAGCAGCGGCGAGGCAGCTGTAGGGTGCGGTGGTGCGTGGTTGGTTTCTTGAAGGTGAAATGAATGCAGCAGTGGTCGGTCCAGTGGTGTTCGGTGGTGTTGTCGAAGGTGACGTGGGTGCCTGTGGAGAAGGCGGGGTCCAGCGTGTGGCCGGCGGCGTGGGTGGGTATGGTGACGAGTTGTTTGAGGCCGAGGTTGGTGAGATTGTCGATTAGGGTGACATTCAGAGTACTCTTTATATCCAATGTTTATCAATACCAATACATGGGAAGAAATACGTCTTGGCAAAGATGTCTGAGATCCATGTAGCAAGGTCCTGGCTAAAGCAGCATTGTATCACAATTGATAAGAAAGATGCTGTGGGATACATGGGAAGTTATACCCAGATATCCAGTATGGCCACCATCTCACGAGAATATTCAAGACTTCTTGGCCTGCTATAAATAGGAATTTATTGTTGAAATACTTGTGTGTAGTACATTCTCCATGTGCAAGTTAGACCTGGCATCCTTGGCGTGGTTTCCCCTGTCTTTGCCTCTACCTCCTGTACTTTTGACTGTGTGCTGCACTTCGGTTTTGCTGGTTTAGATACTCTGGGCACTTGACCACTGCTGGTCAGTGCTAAAGAGCAAGTGCTCCCTGTGTAAATTGCAATTCTGATTGGTTATCCATGATTGACATATTTTATTTACAGGTAAGCCCCCTAGTAAAGTGCTACTAGTGGGCCTGCAGCACTGGTTGTGTCATCCACAAGAGTAACCCTGTAAAGTTACCTCAGGCCTGCTATTGCATTGTCTGTAAGTGCAGTTTTAAACTGCCATGTCGACCTGGTGAAGGCACCCACTTGCCAGGCCCAAACCTCTCCTTTTACTACATGTAAGGCACCTCTCGGGTAGGTCCAATATACTCCCTTGGGCAGGGCGCAGTGCTTGTGAAAGGTAGGACATGTGCTGGTGTATTTTACATGTCCTGATAGTGAACTACTGTCAATTTCATTGTTCACTATTGCAAGGACTAGATCTCCTATAGGCTGTCATTCGAGCTGTCTTGGAACATTTTACAAGTGTAACATTCAATTGGGAACAGCTAGAGATTTGGGCTCTCGGAGCACAGAATTTAAAAACACATATTTTAGTGAAGGTGGTTTTGAAATTGTGTGTATGGAAATGCCACTTATAGAAAGAGGACATTTTCTTGTTTAACCATCCTGTGCCTCTGCCTCCGGAATCAATGCCTGGTTTAGACTGACAGGGGTCTGTTTGTGCATTCATTCTAGACAGTCGCACAAAGGGAGTTGAGGTGTGTCGTGCTTATCCTGATGACCCATCACCAGGCTGATGGGTCTTCCTGGGCTAGAGTGGTGGGAGGAGCTGTCACCAGCACCTGAATAGAGCTGCACCTGTCCTCTCACAAATCTGTTTCCAACCCCCTAGAGTGTGTCTTGAGCCAAGCCCAGGCAAGGCAGGAACTTGTAAGCTACAGACTTCAAAGGCCAAAAGGTTATAAGTATTGGGCATAAAACCCCATACTTGAAGAATACTTCTGGAGCAAGAGGACCCTGCCAAGTAGAAGAGCTGAAGAGCTGTCAGGAGGAACACTGCACCTTTGCTGTGTTTGCTTTGCTGGGTTAGCCTGCAGTTGCTGCTTCTGTCTGTGGGCACTGGAAAGGACTGGACTTTTATTCTCCAAGAGATTGAAGCAGAGCTTGCCTCATGTTAAGAAGTCTCAGGGGTACAAAGACTTCATCTGCAGAATCCCTGAACTCCACTGCTGGGAGTTCTGACCTGCTTTGTGGTACCAATTCCAGTTATAAGCCATTGGAGATTGTTCTGCTGCTTGAAACCATCAAAGTCGATGCATCACCCTTCCAGCGCCTGTGTTTCCAACGGAGCACCACCGTGCAGGAGACATTTCCACGCATCACCACAGTGCGGCCGATAAAAAACGCAGTGCCTGTCAGTGGCCAATGAAACCAACGCAGGCTGAGTTCAGCGCACCATGTCTCTGAAGCCCGAGACCCCCGCACTGACTCCGATGCAGGCCCTTATGTGCAGCTGAAAAGATTGACGCATCATTGGATCATGGCTAAAGTCCATCATCCCCTTTGGCATCGCTTTGTTCGCCCTGAGTTGTCAGGGTATGCCCAGACGCGGGTCCCATGCTCACTCTATCACTGGATTCAAGATAACCTGGCTGATGAGGATTATGAATCCGAAACCGGTCCCAGGATGCTTGTTTCTGGTCCAGGGAAGACATGGCTTGGCGGTTCGGGCTGGACTGTTCCCATGAAGCACAGGGTCAGACAGATTTGCATATGGCCATGTCTGAACTGGGGTGGTGGAGTGAGCTAAATAATGATGATGGATTAAACCCAGATCAGTTGACTGGGGGTGAGTGTTTGATTTGCTCAAACACTCCGTCCATCATCCCCTTTGGTATCGCTTTGTTCGCTCTGAGTTGGCAGGGTATGCCCAGACATGGGTCCCTTGCTCACTCTACCACTGGATTCAAGATAGCCTGGCTGATGAGGATTATGAATCCAAAACCGGTCCTGGGATGCTTGTTTCCGGTCCAGGGAAGACATTGCTTGGAGGTTCGGGCTGGACTCTTCCCATGAGGCACAGGGTCAGACTGATTTGCATATGGCCATGTCTGAAATGGGGTGGTGGAGTGAACTAAAGAATGATGATGGATTAAACCCAGATCAGTTCACTGGAGTGAGTGTTTGATTTGGTCAAACACTCCGTTCATCATCCCCTTTGGTATCGCTAAAGAAATTGACACAGCGCATGCTTTCCTCTGCCACATAGACCTCTAGCGCATTTGGATACCCACTCATTGCACCTGTGCACCAGGTTTTTGAGCGGTATCACCTGCAGATCAGAGCTGTCTTGGATTTCAATGCATCACTTCCCAGTACAGTCCGGATTCAATGCAACACTTCTCCTGCGTGCAGCAGAACTGACGCATCACGTCCCTGTGGACTCAGAAACCGATGCATCACTGTGTTTTCCGATGCTTCCCTCCTGTACGGCTGTTTTGACTTGCAAATTTTGATGCATCTAAAGATACTTTGTGTAAAATCACTGCATCTATAGTTTTATGGACAGAATAGCTAAGACCTTTTTAAAAAAAACATATTTTGAGTTGTGTATGTTAGATTTTTGTTGTTTTTATTTTGTTTGGTTAACATAAAGATTATTTATTATTCTAAATTGGTATGGTGTCCATTTGTAGTGTTTTCACTGTTACTGTATGTGTTATGTACAAATGCTTTACACTTTGCGTCCGAGATAGGCCTGACTGATCGTACCAAGCTACCAAGGGGGTGAGCAGGGGTTATCTTGGCTGTGTAATCCTCTTATCCAGACTAAAAGGAAGGGTCACTACTTGGACAGGGTGTATACCACTGCCAACTAGAGACCCCCGATTCTAACAGTGCACACTGCTTGATGCCAGACAGTTCCTACGTTGCATGATTACTGTCATTCTTTCCTTTTCTGAAAGAAGATTAGCAGGAATGGGTTTGGAATATTGCTCAATTCCACTTGACTTATACCAGGCTCAAAGCAGTGTCTTCATCCATGCTTTCTGATATGGCCATTAAGGATGCTTCTATATTCTGTGAATAGTTTCATTATGATGTCTATATTTTGGATGTGCCTGTATTTTTTGACTGCTTGTTAGTAGCGTTGTGCATTTACTAACTTTAAATAAGTTGAAGTGGGGAAGCCTTACATTGCAATATATGTTTTGGAATAGTACTGCACATTGAACACGTACAGAATATTGAGAATAGCTTTGTATCTTATGTGTGTCAATGTCAATACTATGTTTGTGATGGTGGAGCTGTTGGGAATGGCCCTTTTTGCAGGGTTATCCCCAAACTTTTTGCTTCTTCCTCCTTTATTTTTTCTGACCTGTGGTTGTTGGCAATAGGACTCTGGGCAATTTACCACTGCTGGTCAGTGATAAACTGCATATACTCTCTGTATAAATTGTAATTATGATTGGTTATACATGATTGGCAGATTTGTTTCATCAGTAGGTCCCTAGTAAAGTGCACTGAGTGTGCCAGGGCTGGTGGTTCAAATGCTACTAGTGGGCCTGCAGCACTGATTGTGCCACCCACATGAGTAGCCCTAAAATGGTGTCTCAGGCCTGCCACCGCAATGCCTGTGTGCAGTTGCTAACTGCCATGCTGACCTGACCAATGTCCCCACTGGCCAGGCCTAGCCCTTCCCTTTCTGTTCACATTGGACACCCCTGTGGAAGGCCCAAGGTACCCCCCTGGACAGGGTGCAGGGTATGTAAAAGGTAGAGCATGTACTAATGTAGGTGAAATGCTCTGATAGTGAAATACTGCCAATTTAGTTTTTCACTATTGAAAGGCTATCTTGTCTATGGGCTAGAATGGGGAATGCTGTGTATAATGTTTACCTGCATATCTTCCCATAGGAGCAAGATAGAAAATTGAAGTGTGGTATTTCTGAACTCAGAATTTAATGACCCGTCTTTTAGGAAGGATGGTTTTTAAATCTTGTGTTTGAAAACAGCACTTTTAGAAAGTGGCTGGTTTCTTGTCTGACCTTTTTGTGTGCCTTTGTCTGTTTGTGAATTGACCTTCTGGTTTGTAAGTGACAGGGGCTGGGGTGGCTCCTGGAGGCTGGGTGAGTCAGCACTAAGCTGAATAGCTTCATCTGCATCTTGAGTGGTGGGAGGGGATAGCACCTTGGCCTGAATAGGGCTGTGCCTGCCTTCCACAATGCTGGCTCCACCTCCTGCTGGGCGGCTGACGACCCTGCCCCTCTCTCTCAAAGAAAATAAGGAGTCATGTAAACAGAGTGCTCCAGGACTGACCAGAACTGGTTTGGACTAGGCAAAGGCCTCTCTGCCTTCAGAGAACAAAGAGAATATTTGGCATAAAAAGGGATACCCAGACCCCAGAACTTTAGATCATCCTGGAACCAAGAAGGAACCTCTGCCAAGGAGAAAAGCTGGAAGACTGAAGAGGAACGACTGTCCTGCTGTGTGTTTGTGGGCTGACCTGCAGTTGCTATTCTGCCAAAGAGAGGGAAAGGACTTTGCTGTTGCTGTGTCCCCTTGCTTGAAGAGATCTCCAAGGGCCTGAGAAGAACTGGCCTCCTGTTAAGAAGTCCCAGGCACAAAAGGACTTCACCCCCAGCTTCCCCCCTGACCTCTGCTGTGTGAGTTCTGACCTGCCTAGAGTGCTTGATCCATTTGTGGGGACTCTGGAAGTTATTTCCTGCTGTTCGGGGAGCTGGAAAAGAAGAAGGAAAGAAGATCTACAATTTTGAATGCATCGCTCGTTTGGGGAGCGCATCGTCGACAGTGCGAGAGAATTCCAGTCGGCGCGAAGATCGTAGCAGCGCCTGTTGCCGCTGCAAGAACCGATGAATCGTTTGCTTGTGGAACGCATCGCCCCGGTGCAGGAAGATTCCTTTCGCTGTGAGTATCGTCGCAGAGCCTGTCGTCGCTGTGAGAACTGTCGCACTGCTTGCTTGCGGACCGCATCCCGTCGCTGCGAACATCGTCGCAGAGTCAACGCATCGAGAGGCCGCGACAGAAGAAGAGCAACACTGCGCCGCGCATCACCGCCGCACCGAAGATCATCACCGTCCCAGAGATCATCGCATCGTGCCTGTGCGAGACGCAACCTATCGAACCTGCAACCCGGAATCCATACAAGGTATCGCATCGCCCCCATACAGATCGGATTCGATGCAACCCGCCAGCTTTGTGCAGCGGGGTTGTCGCATCGCCTCCCCAGGGTCTCAGGAGTGACGCATTGCTTGTTTGCCAACGCTGCAGCTTCCACTTGGAACTTTTGTCGCATCTACAGGTACTTTGGACTAAAAGTGATGCAATTGTGGATTATTTTGACACAAACCCTAGAACTCTTATAAAATCATATTCTTGAACTGTGTATATTAGATTTTTGTCATTTTGGTCTTGTGTAGTTTAGATAAAGATACTTTATTTTTCTAAACTGGTGTGGAGTCTATTTGTGGTGTTTTCACTGTGTTACTGTGAGTGTTGGTATAAATACTTTACACATTACCTTTGATAAGCCTGTCTGCTCGTGCCAAGCTACCAAGGGGGTGAGCAGGGGTTATCCAAAGAGTGTATCCTCCTTACTCTGACTAGAAGCAAAGGTCCCTATTTGGATATTGGTACCTACCTTTGCCAACTAGAGACCCCCAGATCTAACAGGAGCCATATGTCTGAGTCAAGGAATGATGTATACTGGTAGTAAATGTTGTATGTGGTTGTGTGATTTGTTGGATTCATGTGCCAAACCACATTGAACCTTTTTGCAGACCTTTTTTGTGTTACAAATACTGAGGTAACAAATTGGTCACAGCAGATAATCTAGAATAAAAAAGGGAAAAAAGGAAGTAAATGAAGACTGAACCCCTTATATGTGTTTCCTTGTATGACATCATTAAGGCAATCATGAAAAGAATGCCCATATTCACATTGTCAATATTAGATCTCTTTATAGATTGTCTGAGACTGAGGGCATTATACCTCATTTCCATTGAAAGTGGACATAAAGATAAATAAGATATATGCCACATCTTGTGTTATTGTACCCTTTTCCTGTTTGTTGTTTTGGACCAGTTTTGAGACCTAATGGAAAGAGATTACCCGGAGGATTGATTTGGAAAGAGGTAAGCCTACCCTCTCTTGGTTAAATCATTTATCAGTCTTCAAGACAAAGTAAGTGGTCAGTTTAAAATAAGACCTACAATCAGCACTACTTTGTCCACAGGAAAACACTTGCCTTTTTTAAATCTGAGAAGTCTGGTAGCCTTTTCACCTTCCCCAATGAAATATTTTAAAAAATTGAATACGGTTGAATCAGAGACTTAACCCATGACCGCTGACTTTGCTGGAAATTTTACTACTGGATGTGTGGACATTTCTTCTTCATTTTCACCATGGTGCATGCTCATTTATTGCATCCAGAACCAAGCAACAAAGAGCATCTTTACAAGGGTTCCAGCTCGGCACAGTGCTTAACGTGAAATCAAGGAAGCCTGAGAGAAGCCTGGAGCTAGGGTAGAAAAAGATGGACTGCCAGCCATGGATCTACAGATTTATAGATCTTCCAGGAAGTAGGCGTTGTATATCTCAAAAGTTTGCATTAGAAAAGAAGCAGTTCCACTACGGAAAGCCTAATGGGTCACACCAAGCCTTAAACGGTATTTGCTTTTTTGCATAACTTAAGAGTCAAGAAAATGTTACTGCTGCTAGATTTCATCGCTGACTTATCCGATAATTTTTTTTCACATTTTTGACAATTTCTCAGCATCGTGATTCCTTTTCGTATAGGACGAGGCCTTGCTAAAATGGCCGTTGACTAGTTAAGCCTTTAGTTGGCTTCTAAATGCAAAAAAATCCAAATTTAGCCTGCTGAATTGTAAAAAATACATTCTTTTTTGCACACTCCTAATTAAAAAATGTCCGAGCCAATTTTTCTCAATCTTGCTATTAAAATTCAGCCTGCCAGCCGGTACCCACATCCGCCTCTTAAGGTGGTCTGTGCAAATTGTATTTGCCTTATGAGAACATTAAAAGACTCTTCTTAAATGGTACATTTGGTAAGCATGTTGTTTGTTACTGAACATTAACACATTATTTTCAAATGGCATTTATTTTTTACTTTCGTTCAAAAGGAGAATAGATTTCATCTTTTTTTTTCATCAGTGATGTCTTTGGGGCAAAAGGAGAAAGGAGCAGACATATGGCGCAGATGCCCGTGTTAGGCCTGCACTTGGCACGCTCGCGCTTAGAGCTGGTGGGGATGGGATTTTCCTCACAGATGGCATCTAAAGTCTCTGGGGAGGCGAATCACTGGTTGGGACTAAACACCACTTGCTTGCTGATTTTCTGAACAATGGGGAAAACCGTTCCCTGTGCTTTGCGGCTAGTTCAGTGAAGGGCGAGGCCCATGTGGGCGCAGGGGCCGCTGGCACCCCTACAGCTTCCGAGGGCGCTGGCATCCATGGAGTTAATATTACCAGGAAGAAAATGAAGAAACGGAGGGAAGGTGCTGGGGCCTTTCTGCGCGTGCGTCCCGGGTTCTGCCACACACACAACTGGCTGGATTCGTAGCTGTTCGCTTTTATTATTTATTACACAACTAGAGAATGCTCTCAGCTCTGCTATGTTAACTAGAAGTGAGTATTGTTAACACAACCGACTCGTTGTGTAGCGACTCAGAACAATTGCTTCGATTAAGCGGGACATTTTAAGGATTATGGGAGCACTGGGGCACGCTGATTTTGGGGGCCTCTGTTCGAAAAACCTTTGACTTTATTAACCAATTTCAGCTTTTTTTGGCCAGGTCGCTGCCAGTGCACAGCTTGGCGCCCCAGCCAAATTATAAATGTATTCACAACTAATATTCAGGGATCGTGACGTGTTTTCAATACTGTAACACAGCTGCAGCCCACTAATAATACTGCAAATAATCTGTGTACCACCCTCCCACTTCTCATATGTGAGGTCCTGTTTTGATCTAAAAGAAACTTTTCATTGATGTTGCATGAAACATAAACACAACATTTCCCTGCAAACTGTGTGTAACAGACTCTCGGGCATCACCCACATTAAAAACAAACTAAAGGAAAATGGAATTTAAAACAATCTGTTTAATAATTATTCAACCTCATCAGGGTAAGAATCTCTAGAATGGAGCTGGCTCTTTCAGGGGGCCCGCCCTGAAAGGTGGGGCCATGGACCAGAGGCCAATTTGCCCATACCTTAAAACACCTCAGTATGTGAGTCCAACCTACTGTTTGTAAAAGGTATTCAGGCTCAAAAAGGAAATCAATTTTCACAAATTTGACTCATTTCCAAGAAAATGATTTTCCCTGCATGATACTAGAGGGGAAGCTATATATTAGTATGAACAACTGTACAGACTCAATTGCCATACAGATGAACATTTACTAACTTACAGATACACTATTGTGCAATGCTATATTACTTTTGCTGGTGTGCACAGCACTCAGGTACCACAAATTGGCATCTTGGCGCTGTGAGTTGTGTAGCTCAAGCGTTGTTAGACAAGGAATTATAGAAACTAATTAGTAACCTTGATTTATCTAGATGTGGAGTTTCTCTGAGAGGACAAAGCCAAAGAAAAAGCACAACATCTTTTTCAAGATTTGCCATATCTTTGGACACTATGGTGTTAGTTTTCTGACAACTTATGTTTGGTATTAGAAACTAGTCCTCAAATGTAGAAAAGGGAAGGAGGGTTCAGCACCCTGCATCTACTCGTGCATGGAACTGATGGCCTGAGAGGACTCTCCTCTAAGTGGCAGATCAGCCAAAGGAATTCCACATGTGAAAATTGAGTGCTATTTTATTCCTAAGGGAAGGTGTGGGGTATTGTATTGTAATTGCATTTATATAGCGCTTACTACCCTATACGAAACGTTGAAGCACTTTTTTGGCGAGTAGCACAATACTCCGGGACCCATAAAGGATTAGAGTTGAATTAGTATAGTGAAATATGAAAGTAATTAAAGTGGTGGATAGGTTAGTCAGTTATTTGAATTCGGAAGGATATCGGAAGGATAGAAGAGGAAAAAAGGTTTATATTTATATGGTGCTTGTTACCCCTGATGGGGTGTTTAAGTGCCTTTTCTTTGGGGCAGTAACACGCTACTCCGGAAACCCATAAAGGATAAGTGGTGAATTATTATGGTGAAATATGAAAGTAATTTGAGTGGTGGCTATTAGTCAGTTATTTGGAGTGAGAAGGGTAGTGGCAGGATAGAAGAGGGAAAGAGGTTTGTATTTATATAGTGCTTGCTACCCCTGATGGGGTTTGAAGTGGTTTTTTTTGGTGAGTAGCACGCTACTCTGGAACCCATAAGGATTAGTGTTGAATTAGTATAGTAAAATATGAAAGTAATTTGAGTGGTGGATATTTTAGTCAGTTATTTGGATTGAGAAGGGTTGGGGAGGGGTAGAAAAGGCAAAAAGGTTTGCATTTATATAACGCTTGTAACCCTGATGGGGTGTTGAATTGTTTTATTGGCGAGTAGCACTCTACTCCGGAACCCATAACGTATTAGTGTTGAAATTAGTATAATGAAATATGAAAGTAGTTTGAGTGGTGGATGTGTTATGCAGTTGGATTGAGAAAGGTAGCGGAGGGATAGAAGAGGGAAAAAGGTTTGCATTTATATAATGCTTGCTTACCTCTGATGAGGTGTTGAAGCATTTTTTTGGCGAGTAGCACACTACTCTGGGACCCATAAAGGATTAGTGGTGAATCAGTATAGATGAATATGAAATTTGAGAAGTGAACATGTTAGTCTGTTATTTTGATTGAAAATGATAGTGGAGGGATAGGAGAGTGAAGGATTTAGATTTTTTTGGGGGAAGGTCATAACAGTAGTAGGAGGCTTTCGAATTAGTAAAAAGGGGTTGTGGAGGGGAAGAGTCAGAGGGAAGAGTTTAGAAAGGTTTGTTTTGGGGATCGATATAGTAAAAGATGTGTCAGATGATGCAAGTAGGGGTAGAGTAAGGGAGAGTCTAGAAAAGGTAATTTTGGGGTTCATAGTAGTGGTATGGGGATAAATGAGAGAGTGGGTTTAGAGGATATATAGATAGATATATAGGGTGAGAAATAGGGTAGTGCATTGGAAAGAGTCATAGAAAGAAGTTTGAGATGAGTCAGAAGTTGGGTTAGAAGATATATTGAGAGAAGTATAGGGTGAGAAACAGGGTAGTCCATTGAATATGATGAATTATAATAAAGTGATGAAATATATAGATCCATAAGTACATTGAAAGTATATAGATGCATAAAGGAGGTAGGTATATGTAGATTAAAGATATTGATAAAGGTACAGGATGAGAAATAGGGTAGTGCATTGAATATGTATTTCAGGAGGAAAGTAACAAAAACACAGATCCAAGTACATGCAAGGTACATAGATGCACAATGGAAGAAGTACATGTAGACCAAAGATGCACCAGATAAATCCGGTTTTCAAGTGTTATTGTACTTTAATTTTTGTAATTCTTTTTTAACATAATGATTCTGCATGTTTATACAAAGCAATACACAAAGATAGGTACATATCTATTGTAAAAATAAATAATTATTTACAGAGATATATGCTGTAAAGTTCAGTTTGCGTATGGTGCTTATGTGGGGAAGAGCCAATTCTTGAGCAGTTTTCTGAGGATAAGGTGGCTGTCCTTGGGGGGTAAATAGTTCCATAGTTTGGCTGCTTGGACAGAGAAGAATGTGCCACCCATGTTTTTTTTTGTACCTTGTGATTTTGAGGCGAGGTGCCATTTTAGAGTGGAGGTTCCTTTGTTGAATGTGTTTGGTGATTTTATTCCTGATGAAGAGCGGTCCTATTCCATGTATTGCTTTGTGGGTGATACAAAGCAGCTTGAATGTGGATCTTCTGACAACTGTTAACCAATGCAGGGCTTTCAAGTCATGTGATATGTGATCTCGCCGTTTGATATAAAGGAGTAGTCTGGCAGCCAAGTTCTGGATCCGTTGTAGACTTATCATGGTCATTAAAAGTGATCCGTGGTAGATGCTATTGGCGCAATCGAGTTTGGACAGAACAAGGGAGATGATAGCTTGGACCTTGTGTGGAAATCCCAAATGAGGGAATATTTGTTGCATGTTTTTATAGTTACAAAGCTTGATCTTGCTAGTTTGTCCACTTGGGCATTCTTCAACAGCTTGGAGTCCATGGTCATTCCGAGGTTTCCTACTTCATTCGATTCTTAAGGTGATGATCCTAGTTCATCAGGCCAGGCAGCAAGCGGGTCAATTCAATTCAATTTGACTTTATTTGGTTAAAAAGATAACCATAAAAGTACATTTAAAAGCAATTCATAATAATACATTTGGCAGAATCAATAAATAAGAAACAGGAAGAAGAATTCTGGTAAAACATGAATTAAATTTAAGTACAAATTGTTTTACGTAGTCTAAAAACATTGCTAAGAAATTCCGAGATACAGGCAACATTAAAGATAACATCTAGTTTCTGAAGTTCCAGGAAGGCAACCCTACAACGTCTCACCCCCATTTCCCTTAAAATTGGAATAATCAATCTTTTCCTGGGTAGAGTATAGTATTTGCAGGAAAAAATTATATGGATATCAGACTGTTCCGATTGGTCATCACATGGACATTTAGTGAGATTACAGGACCAACAGTTCATTGCGGGGAAACTTAGGGCCCTAAAGAGGATGCCATACCTGAATCGGGTCAAAATGAACCGCGAAAATTCTGTCAAAGAAAGGGTTAAGTATGGTTGGATTTTCCCTTGAATTGATACAGGTAGATGGGCTAAGACAGTTTTCTTCTCATGTTCCACTGTCATTCTACATTCTTCCAGGTGTTTCATACATTTTATTTTTAATGCTTTTCTCGTAATGTTACACATGGACAGGGGATTGTCATAATAGCCCATACAGCCAACATCTCACAGGAATTCCCTAATGTATGTAAACCACCTTATCCTCCCAACATAATCCAAGCTTAATCCATCAGTTAAGATAGCACGGTTCAGTACGCATCCATCACTAGTCCAGGCCCTATGCCACAACAGTATTGGTTGAATTCTAATTAAGTCTTCAATATAACATTGGCCCAATTCCATATGGCAGATGTAACAAGAGGCACTCTCAGGTACAGCTAAGATGTGTCTCAGGAATTTATTTTCGGCCACTTGTATAGATTTGACGTTTTCATACCCCCACAGTCCTGCACCGTAGACCGCAATAGAAACACAGGTGGCATTGTAAATTTTCAAAAGTTCTACAGTGGGTTTTTTCCCCATCTTTTTAGCGAAATTTTTAAGGGCAGTAATAGATTTGCAGAACAGGGCTTTCCTTACTGTTATCGCCTCTACCCAGTTCCCTGCTTCGTGAAATAAAATACCAAGGTAAGAAAAGGTGGCAGTATAGTCTATAGGGCTTGCATTAATAAACATCCACCTCCTTCTTTTGCTAGCACCAGGGCCACAGTTCATAGAAAATGTCTTGGAGCAGTTGATTTTCAAATCCAGATTAACCATGAATTTATTAAAGGATGTTACAAGGCATTGCAGAGCCACCGGGGTGCGAGCCATTAGGACCGCATCATCCGCGTAAAATAACGCAGGAATTGGTCTTTTGGCTACCCTAGGCATATCACAAGTTGTTTCCACTAGGGCGTTCTCTATTCCATTAATATATACCAGGAATAGGAAAGGTGCTAAAACGCAACCCTGGCGTACCCCACGCCCAATATCAAAAGATCTAGTGCATTCACCTTTTTTACCATAACGCACTGTTGCGATGGCACCTGAGTACAAATCCTTAAGAAAGGCGATTATATTTCCTTCTACACCAAGAGATTCCATAATGTCCCATAGTTTGCTGTGTGAAACACAGTCAAACGCTGACGTCAAGTCAACGAAAGTGAAGTAGATGGGTTCACGTCGTGCCTTGGTATATTTCTGCTGTAGGATAAATAAATTTAGGCCCTGATCTACTGTCCCCAGCCCCTTTTGGAACCCGTATTGAAGGTCACTAATTATAGAGTTGTCTTCCGACCATTCTTGTAGCCTACCTAGTATTACTCTCCCTAATATCTTTACAGTACTGTCCAATAGGGAGATAGGGCGATAGCAGGTAGGGTTTTGTCTGTCCCCTTTTTTAAAATTTGGAACAATAACAGACATAAACCACGATGGGAGTAGGTTCGTCTTTAGGGATGCATTAAATAGTTGCACTAATAATGGGGCCCATAAATCAACGTTATTTTTAAACAAGTCAGGGGGTATGCCATCTGGACCTGGGGCTTTACCACCCCGTGTTGCTTTGAGGCTCTCAGTTATTTCTTTTAGAGTAAATTTTAATTCCAAGCCATTCACTCTAATTTCCCCCAGATTAGGCATTAATAATTGCAACCGAGGAATCTGCTCATCTGTTGAGGTACTATAGAGGCTAGAATAATGGTCCACCCAAGAGTCCTCGGTAATGGCAATTTCAATACGTGCTTTTCCTGAGTCAAGGAAGGGAGCATTTACTGCTTTCCAAAAAGCACAAACATCCTTGCTCAGTGAGGCCTCACAGAGCTTTTCCCAGGCTTCAGTTTTAATTGCCAATTTCCTTCTTTTCAGTGCATACTGGTAGGATTTCCTCGCCTCCCTAACCCTTAGGGGATTACGGGGGACAGCATGTAAAGCTCTCTTGAGCTCAGAATGGGCCTTTGTGCACGTGGGATCAAACCATTTTCCCGTCTTTTCCTTACTTGATTTAGAAGCCACCCAAAGATTACCCTTAATTTGAGAAGCAATAACCTCGAACTGTTTAAGAATCTCCTGACTAGTCGCACTTTCACCCAGAATGGTCAAAAAACTAGGCAAACACTCGGTTACCAGATTGCATAAAAAATCAGTTGGGACTACCCTGTCCCACTTTAATGCGTAGCCATTTTGTTTTGCCATACTAATGTCAGAAATGTTCTGCATAGATCTCCTCTCTATAGCCACTGCGTGGAAGGGATTTCTAATCTCCATGATTATCGGGTAGTGATCGCTAAGTGGGGTATCTAGGGTCCAGCACCTCTTGACCATATGTCTGTGCCTAACAGAAGTTATTATGAAATCTATTATAGACAAAACGCCCCTGCCATTAAACGTAGGGGAAAAGGGGAGCTCTGTTTGACCAATTTCATTTGCGTATCCTAGATCTTCAGAGTGAAGAATCTCGTTTAACAGATCTCCGCAAATGGAGTGTTTAAAGTGAGTTAGGTCAGTATCCGGATCCAGCATAAGCCCACATGCTCCTTTCTGGCTTTTCTTGCATATGGTGCAGTTAAAATCACCCTCCCAAACAACCCAAACATCCCTAGCATTTTTATTTGATTCTTTATTTAGATCGTTGCCTAGCATCTTTAGGGTCGATTCCAGGTCAGCAGGAGGGATGTTATTATAAAGGTTTATAATTAAAAGACACAATTCTTTACTTGCATCAATCCGCACTAGCTGATAATACGGATTATGGGAAAATAAGTGAATCTTCTTGCAGTTTAGGGTGTTGGATATAAACGTCGTCAGTCCCCCTTTGGCCCTACCGCGGTGAACCTCCACTGCAGGTGTAAAGAAGGTTTTATAGCCAGGAAGGGGGAGGGGTTCTGAGGTCCAGGTTTCCTGAATACAAAGAATTTCCATCTCTTCTATTGTTTTTAACCAGATGGGATTTGATAATTTGGACCTGAGCCCTGCCACGTTCCAGGACATTATGCTGACAGTTTCCCTATTTGGTGGATTAACTGGTAAACTTTGGGCCGTATCTGTAACTGTGTTATTAATAATAGTTCCTATTACCTGGAAGGATGGGTACCCCGGAACTGCAGTGGGGGGAGTTACAAGTGTAGAAATAGAGGGGGGACTGATGCCAGATATTACACCAAGACCATTGCCAGAAGTGACTGGGTTGGAATCTAGGGTTGGGAGCAGTCAATCAACCCCGTCCAGTCCATTAAGGCAATTAAATCGGTTGTAATCAGGAAAAGGTGTCTCCGGAGGTCGATTAAACGATCGTGCAGCATACCCCCGATGTCTAGCCCTCCATTCAACCCTCGTCCAATTACCTTGGGTTAAATCGTGGTGCATATGGGTAGGGGGGAAGAAAAAGGACACTGGCAAAGTCTGTATGGTAGAGTCAGGAGATCTATTTGACCCCGCACATATATGTGAAACAGTCCTAGGGTCTCGAAAACTCACCATAATACAGTCCCCAATTATTGATTTTCTAGTTTTCCCCAGCCAAGGTACCCTTCTCACCATAATGATTTCGTTGTTAAAATGGGCCGGGAGAGGTCTATTCCAGTTCAACCATTTGATAATTTTCCTTTTGAGTGAGTGGAAGTTCTCAACTTCACCCACTTCAAGAGGAGGAGCACCCGCCATAACCACCGTTAACCTATTAGCCTCAGGTGGCAAGTCGGGTCTCCGCGGTCTGGGGGCAGACTTCTCAGGAAGCGGGGGAGCAATACTATCATTAGGTACAGCCCCATCAAAGGTAATCAAAGGGGGAACTGGGCCTACTGGTTGTAAGAATGGAATATTAGGTTTACTAAATAGTGTTGGAGCTAAGTTGGCCATAAGAGGTTGTGGAGGGGGGCAGCAATAGCAACCAGGGGAAGTCCCGCATTTACTGAAAGGTTTTGAGTATTGGGGGGACAGTTAGGACGGGGATTAGACTCGGAGGATCCACCCTGTTTAGTAGCCGAGGTTTTCAGGCTACTAATAGGTGCCTCCAAAATAGTGAGTCTGATCTCCACTTTCTTCAAACTGTCACTAATAGGCAGAAGCAATAATCTTAGTAAAAATTCTATATTTCCTATAGAGGTAACGGGGGGAGATGTATTATGTGGATTATCCCCAGGGACATTTACTGGATCTGTGGTATTAGTACCCTTGTCAGGAAGAGCTTTATGTGCATCCAGTATTATCCTATCAGAAATAGAAGGGAGCTTAGGGGCTTTACAGAAATCGGAATGGGGAATTTTGGTTTTGCCCTGCCCTCCCCTCAGTTTCCTTCTACGCTTGTTTGGTGGTGGGCCATGCATCTCGGCCACAGCTGCTTGCTTCGGCTTAGTTTTCCTTATTTTTACTGCGGTGGGGGTTTGAGTGACTAAGTCCACAGCCATACTGCTAGAACTGGGAAGAGGGGTAACACCAGAGGTCTGTTCGATAATTAAGCATGGGTTAAGAATATCATCCCGCAGTAGAAGGGGGACATCTTCCTGGGTTGATAAATCATGGCTAATGTTAGAGGAACCTCCCTCTTGGGAAATAGGGTAAGGAAGGATATCACCAAGAGGCCTATTTTTCATATTTTCAATAGAGCGTCGGCGCTCTGCCCTACGCTCCGACAGGGAATTTTCCTTATCCACATCACCCTGTGCCCGTGAAAAATAGTTATCTAGAGTCCCATTTCTAAGTCCCCCCGCCTTCGCAGGTGTTCCCTCCATAGCCGGTGATGGTATGTCCAATACCTATATCAAGGTCCACGGAGAAACCGAGGACGTGCAGACAAAAGAGAGTGGGCCCAGCCCAGCCTACTCCGGCCTACGAGGGCCTAAGAGGGCCCGCCCTTTGCCCAGGCTTAGCCCCGGGCTGTGACCCGCGCGCGTCCCGGGTCATAATGTTTCCATTCGCCACACATGAGTATTTCAGTTTTTGAAGGATTCAATTTGAGGTGGCTCCAAGTCATCCACTGATCCGTGGCTCTGAGACAACTGAAAATTGGGGAGTTCCCAATGTCTTTGGGGCATTCCAGTTGAAGGAGTATGTGTGTGTCATCTGCATAGTTATAGCACGTGACGTGAAATTGATTGATCATTACTGGTAATGACTTCTTGTAGATGTTAAAAAGCATGGGCAAGATGATTGAGCCTTGAGGGACCCCTGCTTTTGTGGAGTATGGTTTGGATGAGAAAGGTGGGGTATGGATGACATTAGTTCTGTTTCGAAGGTAGGACGCGATCCAGTCTTGAGTAGTCCCCTCTATGCATACTTCATAGAGTCTTTGTTTCAGAGTGTCATGGTCAACTGTGTCAAAGCCAGCCGAGAGGTCCAAGAGGATAAGTGCAGCAACCCTGTTGCTGTCTACTGTGTGCTTCAGGTCATCCCAGACAGCAAGGAGTGCAGGTTCTGTGCCTCTTCCCAGAGAGAACCTGTCATTCTCTTCAATGAATTGTGATATTTGGGTGAACGCTGCTCTTTCTATCAGTTTTCCCAGGAAAGGTCCATTTGTAATGGGTCTGTAGTTGTCGGGGTTCAGCGGGTCCAAGTTTGTTTTCTTCAGTGAAGGGCGTATGTATGACTTTTTGAGTTCTTCTGGAAATAATCCGGTAGTTAAGGAATCATTGATGATTCTTCTTACTGGCGTGGCAGTAGAGGTTGTTAAAAGAATTGTCTTGAAAGTTTGTGGTGGACACGGGTCAGAAGGGCTGCCGGCAAACCTGCTTGCTTTGACCAGGTCCATAAATTCATTGTGTGAGATGTGTTAGAAGGAATGGAGAGGCTGGGTTAGAGTATTCTTGGATTGTTGTTTTGTCAAAGGGTTAGTGCTGGTTCTTTGTCACTGTTTTAAGTATGAGTCCAACCTGTCTGATTTGTCAGTGTAATGATCTGCCAGTTTGTCTGGGAAATCTTGAGTAACAAGATGAGTTCCTTCTAGGCAATTTGGTTTGCAAAATTCATTGAGCATTTTATTGAATTCTTTATTTGCACATTTAGCATTTTGAATTCTGTCTGAATAGTACCTTTTCTTAGCTTTTTTGATAGCTGCCTTGTATAATCTGTTAATTTTCTGTAGGTTCGGTTTGTCTTGTTTGGCATTTGTTTTGAGCCAGGTATGTTGCAGCTTTCTAATTAGTTTTTTTATGTCTTTTATCTCTATTTTGCTCCAAGGTGCTTTTTTCTTTTGATCTGTTGTGTGTTTTTGAGTGGTATCAGGATGTCAAAGGCTTCCTGTAGCCACTCATATACTTTTTGAACAGAATGTATTGTTTCCAGATTTGTACTGGATGGTAGTTGTGTTTCTAAGTGTTCCAAATTGAGTTTGTTCCACGGTTGATAGGTGGCTGGATGTGAGGTAGTTTTAGGTGAGTCGCTTAGTGTTGTTTTATGTTGGGAAGCAAGCAAGTGATGGTCTGACCATGTGACTGGAGTTATAGTTTGAAGGGTAACTAGTTCGGTATTGGCAAAAATGACATCTAGGATATGTCCAGCGATGTGTGTGGGGTTGTGGACAAACTGATGCAGGTTTAGTCACCTTGATGCTTTACAGCGAGGCTCTCTGTTGTATGGAACATAATAGATTGATGTTTCTAAATGGGTTTTTTAAATGTGATAGAAGGCTGAGTTCTTAGAAACCTTGCTTCAGTTAATTCAAAGTTTTCTGTGGCTGTTCTAAGGTTGGAATTTGGGCTGAGAAGTGCCTTGTTCAGGGTCTTGCGGGGGGGTATGCTGGGCTGTGTGCCTTGTGAAGAGTGATCAAGACTCATTAAGATCCTATAGTAGGAAAGTAATTTTGGCTGGCCTAAAAGACAAGTCACTAATTTATAGACATTTTGTTGTAGCAGCCGATTTGCTGCAGTTAGATCCACTTGTGATTTCCACTTTGACAACACCACAACTAAAAGCTGTCTTAAAACAAGCCACATGGTCCCTGGGTTTTCCCCTGGACAGGGAGGCCTGAATCAAAAAAGGGGTTTCTATCCTGTTATAGACACTTGCCTGACCAATAAAGCGCAACCTTACATTGTTGCGAATGTGTCACATAGTTTGAGATGGTTTGGGATTTTCTTGAGGCACGGTCTGCTCCCGTTAGATCCCATTTTTTGCTAAACTGTATGGTTCCTCTGTGGTTTGTTACTTGTGCCAAAATGCCCCCCATGATCCTAATCATGTTTTATTTGTCTGCTCTGTTCTTTTATTACACAGGCAGAATTGGCTGAGGCCCATATGTTTGCAGCTGTCCATCCTCTCAGCACCAACAGTCTTACAGTCACTTTATGCTCCTCCAAATGAAAAGTTTTGTTACAGAATTTTTAACTTTTTGAAGTGCTTTTTAAAGCTGTGTTAATGATGTTTTATTCTGAATGAGATTGTGGTTATCAACAATTTTTAAGTTGGATTCCTGCCTCTCTTAGTCACCTATATCTTGCTGTTGCTGCTTCTAATGTATTTCACATAATGTATTCACTATATAATGTTTGCATATTTTGCACCTGCAGCACAAACCTTTAAGGGTAATATTCTGTTCTTATTTATCCATATTCCTTGTTCTGCTGTTGCCATTGTGTTTTTATATATAATGTATTTATTTTATAATGATTGCGTATTTTGCACGAGTGGCCATTAATTGCAATACCACTAAGTGCAATACTGTGTAGTATACTGGGAAATCGTTTAACATGCAATTTTAAATATTGAATATCATACGTGTTTGCTACGCCCATTGTTGGGGTACCTTTTATCTACTTTTTAAAGTTAAAGTTGCATTTTTGGTATATCTCTTCTAGATGTATTTTAGTGTATACATCTATTTTAAGACTTCATGTGGACCTCTTCGGAGATCCATAACATAAATAAAAATAAACTTGATAGGGATCTTGGCGCTGTGAGCTGTGTAGCTCAAGAGTTGTGAGACAAGGAGTTATAGAAACTAATTAGTAACCTTGATATATCTAGAGGGGGAGTTTCTCTGAGTGGACGAAGCCACAGAAATAGCATGTCTTGTTCAAGATTTTCCATATCTCCTCTGGATCACTAGGGTGTTAGTTGTCTGACATCTATGTTTGGTATAAGAAAGTAGCCCTCAAATGTAGAAAAGGGGAGGAGGGTTCAACATCCTGCATCTACTCATGCATGGTGCTGATGGCCTGAATAGAGTCTCCTCTAAGCACTCGATCAGCAGAGGGAATTCAACATGTGCAAATTGAGTGCTATTTTATTCATTTGTAAGGAAAGGTGTGGGAGTGTCATCTTGATGCTTTACAGTCAGCTGATGAAATGCTTCGATTACCCAGTGAACAAACGACTGTCAGGGGCTAGTCTTTAAGCCTCCAAACAGCCAGGATGATGGCAACTTTCTCCGAGGGAGAAAAGGCCAAACATTTCAACCAAATTTCAGTTAAAAACAAGCACTGGAATTTTAATAGGCCTCACATTGGCTGCCAGCTTTCTTGCTTTGTCAATGCCTATTTTGTATCAGTGTTTTTTATAACACTTTGTTGCTGAGGCAGCTGCTGATCACGCGTCAATGTGAAAAAAATAATTTGGTTAAAATCTCACATTGCCTTAATAGTCCTTGGCATTGAAGTGAACCACTTGATTGTGGATGTGCTCTTTGTAAAAAGGCAGAATGCTGTCACTCACAGTGAAGTTAGCCAATGGCTGAAGTGGGCTAACCGAGTGCTCCATGCTGGATGCTGGATGCTGTATTAGGTGGAAAAAAATATATGAATGACAACAGGAGATCATCGATGAAGGGGGCTGACTAAAAAGACCCTCTCAGTAAGCATATTACACACACGATTTTAGTGGAATCAAAAGGTCTTGGCAACCCAAGACTTTTGCATGGACGTTGAGCAAATCCTACTTCTTATCCTGCTGTTCTTGTTTAGGGAAGAGACATCTGCCTGCTGGGCAAAATTTATGTTTGAATTTCAGTTGCCCATCCCACCACCATTACCTTAATATGGCCATCATGTAGCTTTAAAGTTATGCTTGCTGGTCTGCTCGCTGATCAATTAATCAATGTGGATCAATATGGGGAGATTGGCTGTCAGTAATTAAAACTAAAGTTTAAAAACCTTTGGCAATGGAGTATATTGCTCGAGAGTCCCATGTACAAATGAGATGGCAGATGAGGTAATATGTGGGAGCTTAGATGCTTTTGTGAGATCAGTCTAAAATGAATTTAGCCAAGCTACGGCCTCCCATCTACTCCTACGCTGCTGAAAGAATTTCAAGGGGGAGGGAAGGTTGATAGTGTTGAACCTAGCTGACAGGTCTAACATTCTTGCAGCACTAATATCTCCCCCATCCAGCTGTCAATGCAGGACATCCAAGATGGATACAAGTAACAACTCTGTGCCCCCTATGCCCCCTGGCTACAGCCAACCCCCCAAGTAGGTTTTGGTCCTCAAGTAGGTAATATCATCTAGAAGCTAGATCTCTGGCATTTGTTTTCACATTACAAACACTAAGCAATACAATGATCTTTGTGGTTTTATTGTGGTAACTCTGTCAGGCAATTTTCACCATAAAACAAGAGAGGAGGTAGCCAGGCTATGAAGGACGCACAACGAATGTCAGGGACCGGTAATATGCTACTCGTATAATCTGATGGGGCTCTAGAATAAGCAGTCAAGAACAAAACATCCAACACACGTTTCGTCGCACGGAGTATATGCCTTCGACTTCCTCAGGGCTGCAAAATACTGCGCTGAGTAAATTCAAGAGAGGCCAGTAATGCCAATCGTAATTACAACCACCAGTCCTGTACTGCAATCTCCATCAGTGTGCACAACAGCTTTTAGCCGCTTCTTGTGGCTTGGAGTACTCTCTGACATGGGATGCTGATGGACTGGATATCATTTGGGAACTGGAACTGGTACATTTGTTACTTTGATATCGCTAAAAGCTGTTATGCACAAGGCAAGACTGGTGATTGCCTTTTTCTGCAGAAACAGCAGGAACTTGGGAAACTCACTCTTTTTTTCTTTTTAACACATTGAAAGTCTGGTTTCTTTATCCTCAGAGTCTGCCATTTGAACATTAGTCGTATTCTCTGTACAAAGGATGAAGTCACTTTAAACACTAGATTTTTACAAAAGGAACGGTTGTTACTTTTCTTGCATTTAGGCTTATGCCCATTGCTCTAGAGAGGTTTACCTGCATTTCTCGACATTCGTTGGGCTAATCCAAATATTGAGGAGGCCATAAAGTTTCAATCGAAAATAAAAACATCAAAGGAAACAATGTATTTGATAATGAGAAACCTCCCTCAAAACCTTAGGCCACCCAAAATTAACAACTGTTTGATTTTCATAAATCTTTCTTATAGATATATAGTACATCAATGCATAACACTTCCTAGTTAAGGTATGTTATGAACTTTAGAACAAGGATACCTTTATCAAGATGTTTACATTCTTATTGAAATTCTCTGCCCACGTGGAAAACTGTTGGTCGCATTATGTCTCAGTCCCTTTATCAGCAAAAACTGGGACCTCTAATGAACCAGGCGAAAGGCACTTTCTACTGCTTTATTAAATAAATGGAGATTTAGAAGTCCAAATAACCTGAGTAAAATAAGCATCTCATTTTGTGTTCGTGTAAAATAACTAAAGGGCAAAACATATTGCTAGATTTAAAACTAGTGACCATTTTCTTTATACAAATTCAACTCATGTCTTCACTCACTGACCTGTATTTCTGGTACAATTCCATGCACAAATCACATGGGGCCACACTTAACCAACGGCAGGCCCACATATACTAATATCCTATAGGCCAGTTTCAAATCTATCAAATATCAGCAAAACCTTTGGAAAGAACAGTGAAAAGGAAATGGCAAGAACATCAGGATTAAAATCTTTTTCTAATAATCAATAATCAGGTGTTAGAATGAGGAGAGGAAAATAAACACTCTGGCAGACATCAGAGAGAAGCTATTCACCACTTTTAAAGAAGACAAGTAAACGTCCTTAAAATTAATTGTTCTTTCAGCAGGATATAATATTCTGGGTCATAGCATCCTTATCAATGGGCTAAAAGAATTGGCTGAAGGGAAAGACGATACTTCAGAAGGGATTCTCTCTTTCCTTATTATTCAAAGCCATCAGGTGGAGACTGAATCCCTTATTTTATCCACCCATAGTATCGTTTGTAGAGCACCTTCCCCCTCTTTTGTGTTAACTTCTGGTGCTGTCTGTCAAGCATTGAGAAAACTCGTGATAGTGATAACATGTGATAAGGAAGTAATCGACAATATCATAACAATTGGTAGTACAGCATAATCTGGAAAATGAAGACAGGAAACCCTGAGGAAGTATGATTCCTCTCAGGGGTTCTGTAGAAGAACGGGAACATTTGAAAGTTGATGTGAAAGCACTGGTGGAGTTCAGGAAATCTTAAATGGAAACATATAGGCCTTCATTGCAAGAGACTTGGTTGATTTGGATACGTGTTTGGCCAGGGATCAGAATTACAGGTTCTGCAACAATTTCTGCACCATCCAGCTTTTCCCCAGGTAAATTTCTGTTGGACAAACGTGCTGAACTTTACTAAGGGAACAAGTCTGTTGAATTCCGAGACATGCAGAATTTGGCAGAAATGCACAATTTCTAGATGTCATTCCGCATTTGAGAGGGCAAACACAGAATGCTAGGCAAATATCACATCCGTAAACTCCATTACCCACACACATAATTAAGTCCGATGTTAAAGAGGGAATAAAGGTGGAGTTTACCCCTTTTCACCAATGAGTTATGCAAGTTACATCAGACGGGGTGGGTTTGGGAGACTGTACTTACATTTGGAAGGAGTGGATTTCTTTTTGGATGGGGTGGTGTGGGTTGGGAGGTGGAATGGGTGGTTTCCGTTTGGATGGAGTGTGTTCGGATGTAGAAGGGGTAGATGGGATTTTTGTAGGAGTGGATTTTGAAGGGGTGGTTTGTGGTGTGGGAGTGGAAGAATGCTGTTTGGTAGGAGTGGCTGGAGGTTTGGGAGGGATTAGGGCAAGGGAAAAACTGGAATCCTGTATAGGGAACTTGGTAGGTTGTTTGGGTGGGAGTAAAGTTTGGGAGGTAGAGGGAGTGCCAGTGTGTTATATGCCTGTGTCTGTTGAGGGTACAGTTGCTTGTGGGTCTGGTGTATGTTTTGCAAGTATGGGTGTGCCTTGTGTCATATGTGTCTGTTGTGTACTTGATTGTGTGTGTCTATGTTTGTGGGTGTGTACTGTAAGGTAGGTGTGTCTGTGTATGGGTGTGCTGTGGTTGTGCTGTTTGTGGCTGTTGTGCATGTTGATGTAGTGGTGCATGTGGGTGTGGTTTTGTCTGTGGTGTGTGTGGATGTGATGGTGGTGGGGGTGGTGTTCGTGAGGGGGGTGGTGTCTGGTATGGGGTTGTGATGGTGGTGGGGCTGGTGCATGTGGGTGTGGTGGAGTTTGTGGTGTGTGTGGATGTGATGGTGGTGGGGGTAGTAACTGTGGATGTGGTGGTGTGTGTGGATGCGATGGTGATAGGGGTGGTGCATGTGGATGTGGTGGTGTCTGTGGTATGTGTGGAAGTGATGGTGGTAGGGGTGGTGCATGTGGCAGTGGTGGTGTCTGTGGTGTGTGTGGATGTGATGATGGTGGTGGGTGGTAACTGTGGGTGTGGTGGTGACTGTGGTGTCTTTATGTTTGGATATATGCAAACGTTTCTTGTGATGTTTGTTTTTCTGTGTGGGTGTGCTGCTTGTGTCTGTATGAGCGGGTGAGTGTAAATGTGTGTGTGTGCTTGGAATAGGGCTGGGAATCGGCAAGTGGTATGTGGGAGGGATGGGAGTTGGGCCACATGCTTGGGATGCATGGGAGGCTGCCGTGAATGAGGAGGCCAGACTCTGAAAAAGACCTCTGTAGGCCAGACATTGCACTGTGAATACCTTCCAGGTAGGCGACCATTTCTTGCAAATGACTGCCAAGCCCCTGGACGACATTCAGTAATGCAGTCTGACCTACAGAGATGTTCCTGAGGAGGGCAATAGCCCCTCATTCAGCGCAGCCATTGGTACAGGGGAAGTGGGGAGGTGCCTGCAGCGATGGAGATGCCAACCCTCTTTGGGGTGGGTGTATGGCCAACTCGGTGGGGAGCAACAGGGAGGAAGGAGATGTTCCTGGGGGTGGGAGACATAGATGAAGTTGTCAGAATTTCTTTTAGGTCCGCCACCAGTAGGGAGTGTCTGCTGGAGGATGCCTTAGAAGAAGAGGTTGACAAGCTGCCATCCTCTGTTGCACTCCCCATACCTTCTGGCCACTGGCTCCCTCGATGTTGGTGGTCTCAGCATTGGAACCACTAAGGCCAGCCGCTTCCATGCCGAAGTGGGCCCATTTCATTTGCTTGCCTGGATGCTTCTGACATGACGTGTAAACAAAACTGATCATGATCTTTGATAAAAAAACATTTCCAAAGTTTACAGTGTTCACCTGTTTCAAGGCTCTCAACATTTACTTCACAATTAGCATGAGCTCATGCATATATACAACATACTCAGAAAAATATTTGGTCACAGTTATGTCATTCCCCCTGATAGCTCCTATATCATGTATGTTCTTGTCTCAAAACCATCATTATCGATCTCCTGGAACTGTTTCACACCTCTATATCTTTGGCCTTTGTAGTTTAAAAAATTACCTTTTACAGTATTTTCACAAGGTTCTATTAATAAATGAGAGTCTGTAAATACTACACTGTTATACCAATATTGGCATAAACAGACATCATGCCGTCCCCCTGCATGGGCATTTCACAATGATAACACTTACTACAAAACATTAAAATACATTTCAACTGTCAACATTGATTAATGAAAGCTCTACTGATGTAGTTTTTGCAATGTATCACATATTAAATAGATAACTAGCCTGTAGAAGACAGTCTAAAAATGTTTGGGGGGGAATGACAAATACCTTTAACAGCATACGCAAAAACATGGCCCTCAAAACATTCCTAATACACATCAGCACTAAGCAAAAATATTCTCACATTTCACTCCTAAATGCCTATAGTCAGTTGAGGTTTTTAGTGTCTCAGTGAAATCGTTCCACTAAATATGTGAGCTTTCACTGTAATTCAAAATGTTTTAGAGCATCACAGTACATTTTTGTCATACACTAATTTCCATGTAACAAGTACTTCAGACACTCACATAAAACTCAGATTAGGCAACATATTACACCTTGATGCATGTCAACAGTTGGGTAATGAATTATGAACTTGGCCTGATTTTGAGGTTACTTGATTGAATATGCCTACACATATGTCATGGAACTTTCAATGTTGATAAATCCCTGGAGGTATGCCATGTATCTCCCTCCTTGCGTCATCATCTGGACGTGACAAAGGACATTGAGTAATGCTTTAGGGCATGTGTTTCTCTCTCATCAATGTGTACACATTCCTGTATGTATTCCCAATAACTGTATATCTATCAAAATTATTTGTAAACATACAGACTGGCTTGCGCACACATATTTGTGAAGGAGTGAGACATCATGCTAATACGACACTTTAAACAGGAATGAAACAGTATTTTTGATGCAAAACACCATTTAGGATATGTTTGGAATCCAAACTGTAGGCACTAATACTGATGTCAACAGTGATTTTGGCTCACATGCTCACTCATGTTTGTGTAGAATCCCGACTTACCAATGTGATGTTTGATACATCCGATGCATCAGAAGTTTAAAGTTACATATCACATGTAATAGAGCTACCATACATAATCCACATTACTTAAGGAACATCACACCTGACACATTAAAGACTAGCGGCCCGTTTGGAACAACTGTCCTCCATTACATCAAACTACATGATGTATACGTGGAGTTTACACAACTATGTGTCTGCTCAGGACAGTACATTGGTTCTGGACAGGAATCAGGTCAACAGACACAACACATCACCATTCACCTTGTTCAAGACTTACACCTTCAAAAACTCTTCTTCTGTGTTGGACATGAGTCCCCCTTAATGTTGGAGGGAAAATTCCAGCCTGTAACATAAATTTGGTCATGTATCATGTGAAACTCAGTGTAGGACTTACCCCCTTGTAGCTGCTGTTGGGCCTTCAGCTGCCCATCAAGCTCTGGAGAGGCCACAGCAAGAATGTGGGCCATTGGGGGAGCAGAATGCAGTGCGTGTCCCTCACACATTAGGATGACTACTCTAGCTAGACTTCTGTGATCTTCTGAGTTCAGCATCTTAGGTGCTGCCACCTCTTGCAACAATGGACCCTGTGCTGCCTTTAGACCCCCAGGGTCAGCCCCTTCCTGGCGATGGCCTTCTATATATCTAGCTTCTGATGAGTGTTGACCTGTATGGATACAAGAAGGGTAAGAAAAGTCAATGGGATTGTCAATTTTAGTCTGTCTTTATTGTTGTCACTAAATATGTCTACAACTATCAGTAGCGTAAATTATGTGTTGGCATACAACATGTGTATTGTCACATGCTGACTTACACCTATATACTCATACACAATTTGGTGGTGACCCGTTGGCCATCCTCAACCCATGACATGATCTAAACACACTAAACCAGGTCTGTAACATCATCTAACGCAGGTGCCCCTGCATAATCTGTGAAGTGACCCACTACTGATCAGTCCAAGGGATTGTGAACTACTGAAGGCTAAACAATAACATTTATGGCACAGTAAATAGTGGCCACTATGAACAAGGGACCTGCAATTCTGACATGACATATTTTGACATGTGAGCCTTTGGACAAGAAGTGTTAGCGCAAAAAAAAGGAATTTCTCCCTGTCAACTGTTGTCTATTTAAAAGCATTCATGGGCATATCTAAAGCACACCAAACAATTTGAGTTGGAAAGGATAAATGTTCTTCACAGCTGTATCTCAGTGCTTCAGTTGTTTCACCCTGTGACGCAGGCCAAACATGGCCCATGATTCTGACTGTGCACTGCTCACTGTCAGCTACTGGGAGCTCCCAAACAAACGTTTGAAGAGCCCTGATCTAGGCTCAGGGAATTGTGGGACTATCACATAGCTAACATTATCTGCAATTGCTTATTACAAAGTACATACAAATCTCCAGTTGTAAAGAGTATATATGTGATTTTCTATTTACCATAATGTGAGTTGCCAAATTAATTCAAGTACAACAAATATATACATGCATTGATCTCTACATGCACACTGAATATTATCTAGGGCTTTAAACACACTACATATTTTAATGGTGAAGTTTATTATACATTGTACGGTACTTACCAATCCCTGACATGAGTGTCCAATGTAAGGACCATAATATGTGACACTTAACACCAATGACTTCACTTTACTCTGAAGCTCAAAGGCAAAGCCAGTTAGACAGATTCACATTTTTATTTCAGACATGTATGTGTTCCTCTGATGAGCCATAGAGCTTGCCATACAGGGAAAGGATCTCAGTTGCCAACAGGTACAGCTCATCTGCGGAGAAGGCAGGGACCCTCTCACCTGCTTGACCTGGCATGAATGCTCCCAGAGGTGACAAACTATAGCAGTAATAGTGAAGGAGGTCTTGAAATAGCAGTGTTAGGAAGCAAGTGAGGACGCGATCATCAGCTGAGATGTACATAGCCATTGGCCTTCTACCGTTATGTTCACCAATGCTAGTCAATGGCTGTGTCCATTATGCAGGTTACCGCCCACTGTATAGTCTATTTCTGCCGCGGTATCCAATTCCATATGTCCTAGCGGCGAGGAAAGGCACCCTCCATTTTAAGAGTTCAAAATAGTGTGTTAGTGACTGTTAACTGTGTCACCACCACTCCAAATGGGTTCTAGTGTTTTCATATAATCACACTTCATTGATCACTTATATTTTTAAAAAGAAACATTTATGTGTAGTGTGTTACTGTGCTGAAACATGATATTAGCACGGTTTTGTGTACACCTCAGTTGATGGGAATTTTTTTGTAGATAATACATTTGAAATCCATTAATTACACATGTATTGAAAAGATTTATATCAAAGACACAAATGTCATTTGGGATGGATAAGGTACAAGTAGCAAATGCTGGCTCAAATTATATATCAAACCATATACATATTGACAAATGACATTACTCTTGTGTTACTCATCAAATATGTTGCTGCAGATGTTGTAATAAATGTTCACATGTTTTTCCAATGCAGACATATGAACCCTGGGAGAGTGAGGAGATGACAGCCTCTGATGTACCGCTCATTTCCGGACCTGGCCACCATAGAAGAAAGGGATATAATATATTCAAGAAGTTCAGGTAGAATAGGCAAACCATACTGGATTTATGTCATCGGCTGGAGCCAGCTCTTCACCCTCACAACAGGAATCTCACATCTATGACACCAAATAGTAGTACTTCATTTTGTGGCCACATGTTCTTTCCAATACACTGTGGCAGTGTCTCTTGTCAAGTCACAACCAGCTTTCTGTGGTGTGCTCCAAAATATTTATGTTTTTCAATAATGAGACACATCAACAGCTTCATCCAGTTTCCATGGCAGGAGGATTTAGCCAATGTGAAGGGTGACTTTTACAGTTTTTGTCACCTACCACATGTGTTTTTTTGTTTGTTTATTTTTTACTTCATTTATCATTTTGGAATAACACAGTCAGCATATGTGTACTCACTTTTTGTTCAAACAGTAAAGGAATAAATAAGAGAAAAGAACAATTATGACCATACAAATTACATGATTTTAAATAAATTGAAACATTCCACCTGCCTATAGTACAGATCACACACCCGGTTAGCCCACCACATACACCTGGGCAATAACATTGTGTAAGGCAATACATTTCAGCTGTCAAATTTGAAAATACAGTAGGGGGCGCTAGGTGGCGCACGACCAAGATGGCCACATGCCTGTGAGGCTCAAGCCCTGCCAAGCAGGAAAACACATCCAGCCCATCCTGAATCGACTTTATAGAATTTGAACCTCATCGCGAGAAACCCACTACCTAGCTGATGCCGGATATACCACTTTTATATTTATAGCCCGGAGTGCGGCGGAGGCGGAAACCGCTAAAGCTGGGGGCGGACTGAGACAAGCTGAGCCTGATGCTGCACGGCGGGCAACTAAGCTGGGAGACACCAAGGCTGTGTGAGCCTACAGACCGGAGGTGCGGCTGGCTGCCGGCCGAGGAACGCCACCCTTCTCGAACACTGGCTGTGTGCGGTGGGCGCCAACGTCCATAATCATGAGTATGCTGGCGCTGCGGTAACCTGCCCTGGGCCCCGTTAAACTGCATAGTTGAAGACGCTGCAGCGCGGGACTAAATCGCGCCTCGACGTACGCAACCTGCGTGACCGCCTGACTGCGTCCGATGGCTGGGGGCTACAAATAAGCCAAACTTATATCCCTTGTGCCTGGAGGTGCTCCCCGGCCCACCACCCATTATAAGTGCCCTGCTGACTGGAACTGAGTGCCGTGACATTCACCCACCTTCAACCGCCGTGCGGTGCTGCCGCCATTTTGGCCCGTCGTGGTATTGCCGTGTGCGGTGGGTGGAGCTGCGCAACACCGCTAGCTGCACCCATATGCTACCTGAAAGGCCTGGCGCTTGGCAAATATCTACACATAAAATTCTGTACAGTGGTTGATGTATTGCTTACACCCTGCCCTTGATGCCTCGTCGACGCTGCTGTGGACGGCCATCTTGGATGGACTGGATGACGCTCTTCTATTGCGGGGATCGTCGCTGGCTGGAAATGGGAGTTGCGCTCATTATTTCGTAGAGGTAAAAATGTAAAATGTAGTGCTTATATAGCGCTCGTATCACCCCCGAAGGGGTCTCAAGGCGCTGTACACATACCGCTGTGGAACCCTTCCTGGCCTTTCACTGTGAAGTGCCCACTCCTGGGGATCCCCAAGTTGAAGCCAAGCATCTAGCGCTGTTGGGGCCGTTGTGGGGCCGTTGTGGAGATTAAGCAAGCTATTGCCCAGAGTTGCAGAGTGTGACCCATGCTTAGAATAGGCACCGAGGCGAGAATTATTAGGTCGGGGAAATTGAGCCCAAGACCCGCAGAGGCGGGAATTGAACCCTGGTCTGGGCCAGACCTCTGCATCAGGGTCTGCCGCTCTAACCATTGAGCCACACTTCTCCACAGGTAGGCCCTGTAATGCTCAGTGAAGCGTTGTGCTGCTTATTTGACTGCATTTTGATACTTCCTGTGTTGCCTTTGGTGCCTGGCACTCTTGCTGTGGTGACGCTGGCCCGGATATTTGGCACTGTCTGAACACTGCAAGGAATCTGGGGGCATATATTCTCTGGGGCCTAGGTGGAGGTCTGCCAGGGGCTGCGCGGATCAGAACTCGCTGTCACAGTACCGCTGCCAACTGATGCATTAGCCTTTGAGTGGGTGCCAACTTTTCAGACTGCCCCATATCACTGCGGCACTGGTTTACCTCTACACGCCTGCGGGCGGTGTGTACTATCAGAGACCTGTTCATATTCTCCTACTTTTCTCGCCTGCCTGAGCCATGGGGCGCACCGATGTTAAACAGTCCAAAATCCCATTTGAGGCACGGAAGACCCCAAGATGGCACTCTGAGGATGACTTTGAGACCGATGCCGTGGACACGCCAGAGGAAGACTGGAAGGCGATCCTGCTTGGCATGAAACAGAGTCTTACGTCCATAGACGCTAAAATAGACACAATGAACATGCGGATGGACTCTTTGGTTACTAAGCTGGATCAGCATGAGCAACGCCTAAAGGAAGCTGAGACCAGGGTGTCGGATCTGGAGGATGGCACTACCATGAGCAGAAGCCAGATGTCACAGGTGGAAAAATTACTCAAAGTAATCGCCGATAAAAACGAAGATTTGGAGGCCCACTCGCGGAGAAATAACGTTCGTATACTTGGCCTGGCGGTATCCGACAACACGGGCCGTATGGAAGACTTCATCGAGAAATTGATTGTGGAGCTGTTTGGCAGAGAATCCTTCTCGGCGCACCTCATGGTGGTAAGAGCGCATAGGTCTCTGGCGGCTCGCCCGCCCCCGGGGTCTCCACCGCCGCCCGTGATAGCTCATTTTTTAAACTGCCGGGACAGGGACAGGGACACAATCCTGCGCCTAGCCAGAGAAAAGAAACAGGTGCATTATGAGAACACAACGCTGGCCTTTTTTCCGGACTTTAAGCAATCAGTGCAGGACGTCAGGCGGAAATTCGCTACCATTGAGAAAAAACTTAAATCGCAGCAAATCTCCTATGACATATTGTACCCGGCGAAATTGAAGATAACCCATCATGGGTCGCAACACTATTTTCTGAACTCGCAGCAGGCTGAAGACTACCTCCGGCGGCACTCGGGAATGCTCCAGATCTCAGTCGCCCCTATCGAACCCAAGCTGAAATGTACAAGTCGCATTAGTATTTTCTGGAACTCTCATTGACACTCTGTGCATGAAGGACTGTTCTACGCTGGTGATGAATACACATAGTTACTGTTTGGTAAAATGTCTTGCTCGGCTACTTACCTCCGTCGCACCGTAGCTGCCCACCTTCATGGCAGTGTAGTGGGCGGGTGTGTGTATGGAGAGAAGTGGGCGGGTCGTGTGCCCCTAGTGTGTTCTCTGTGAGGGTGAACCCTCTAAAGTTACGTTAAGGAGGGGAGAAAGTAGTTAATTAAATATGTTTTTTTCTGGGGGGGGTCATGTACCCGGCAAGTGTGGGATCCCGGTGGGCGGATTTTCTACTATAGCAGGTTTGCAGCTTGTCCAGTCCACAATACTGGATACTACACACGACGCAATGGTAGACAGCACACGGGATATCAATAGTTTCAAAGTAGCATTGTGGAACATACGAGGTTTGAATAACCCTAGGAAAAAGCAACAGATACTAGTTTATCTAGATAGACATCACATCACAGTAGCTATGTTGCAGGTGAGCCCCGGCGCTACTCCTCAGTTCGCCTCGAGATGGGCCTCGCATTGTTGCTTTGCATCTTACTCTACTTACTCCCGGGGAGTAGCTATCTTGATTAAGAGAGGGATGGCGTTTGTGCCCAGCGGGTTGGAGATTGATGCAAATCGTAGGTTTTGCCAAGACTGGGGTAGATTTCATTCTTACGATGTAACATTTGCCAACAATTATGGCCCGAACACTGACGACTCCCATGCCCTCCTCCAGTTATGGGGCAAAATTCAGGAGATAGGCACTACTTATGTCATTTGGGGCGGGGACTTTAATACAGTGATACAGCCCCACATGGACAGGTTCCGAGCTTCCCCTACACACTATACAACCACCCAACGAACACTAAGAGACATTATTGATGAGAATTACCTGCTTGACTCCTGGAGGTACAAACATCTTACGCTACGGAGGGTACACATTTTTCAGTGATCCACTCCTCTTGGGCCAGATTGGACTACTTGCTTGTATCCGTGGGGATGGCGCATTGGCTGGAATAGGTAACCCAAGTAGCCCGCACATACTCAGACCACTCACCGGTTGTTGCTGAACTGCATGCGCCCCTCAACCACTCCCCATACAATAGCTGGCGCCTTAACCCGTTACATCTCCAGGACACGGCATTCAAAGCTGAACTGGAGCAAGACATTCGAGATTTTTTCTAGCCAAATGTGGACTCTGTTCCCAGTATCACAACTGTATGGGAGGCTTTCAAAGTCACGGCCCGAGGCTGGTGCATATTCAAGGGCGGGGGCATCCTCAAAACGCTGCGTACTGACTTATCCAAATTGAAAAGGGAACTCAAGCAATTGGAGGGCGATCTCGGTTCCAGTCCCGATGAGAATGAAATCAGAGCCACCATCTGCGGTAAGCTTACCGAATATGAAGTTCTTGCTGACAGGGAGTGTAAATTTCGGGGGAAACCTCATATGACACGGGATTATGGAGAGGGAGAACATCCAGGGAAAGCTCTGGCTGCTGCGACCAGACCACCTAGGTTTTCTACTTATGTAACGGAGCTACAGGATGCACAGGGTAACATGCATAGGAACCTTCCTGATCAGCTACACACGTTTAGAGACTACTATAGTAACCTATACTCCTCCCAAAGGGGAACCCCTCTTGACTTGCCTGAATATTTTGAAGATACAGCCCTTGCCTGGTTGGGGGATACTCAGCGGAAATTCCTAAACCTAGATTTAGAATTAGATAAAATCACAGAAGCTATCATGCAGATGAAGTCTGAACGGTCCCCTGGGTCCGATGGGCTACCAATAGAGTTTTATGAAACATACGTCTCAATTCTGGCCCCAATCCTGAAAGAGGTATATTATGTAGCACTGGAGGAGGGATGCATGCCCAGGACGATTATAACCTCATTATTCAAACCAGGGAAGTCCCCACTTTACTGTGACTCGTATCGACCCCTTTCTCTTTTAAATTGTGATACTAAAATATTAGCTAAAATTCTGGCGACCGACTTAATCTGCTAATGCAGTGCCTGGTGTTACCTGACCAGGCTGGATTCATTCCAAACCAAGCCACGTCGTACAATCTCAGAACCTTGGCCGCTGTACTACAGGACATTGACCCTAAGTGCTCGGCGGTTGCTGTATTCTTTGACGCTACCAAAGCGTTTGATTCCCTAGAATGGGATTACCTGCTGGGCACGCTGGGATATATGGGGATACCCCCTACCTTTCTCCACTGGGTTCAACTGTTATACAGCCGCCCGGTGGCCTCCGTACTCCTGAATGGAGCCAAATGGGAACTTCTTTTTAGTACGCTCAAATCTCAATTTACGAGGCTCATATGGGGCGGGAAACAGGCGCGACTTAACCTGAACACTTTGATGATGCCGTACCACCAGGGAGGGTATGAAGTCCCTAATTTTGAGTTTTATTATTACTGTGCACAGGCCCATTTCGCTGAGTATTAGTTTCACCCGCCACCTTTTATGCCTCATCTGGCGGTGGAGGATGGCTACATGGCCCCGACACCCACGATGTGCTATCTCTTCACTGCAGTGAAGAAGCGTGAACGAGGCCCGTCCACCGTAGATTGTACTACATTGCCATGGCAACGGATAGCTTGCAAGCTAGAAACCACCATGCTGTACTCCCCTAAGATGCCCCTCTTACGAAACCACTTACTGCAAGTCACCTTTGAAGGGATATGTCATAAGATGCTAAAGAGGCTCAAGTACTGTACCTGGGGTAATCTCTATATAGGAGGACAATTCCGCTCCAAGGAACAATTTTTTTAGACCTTTGAGACGATGACATTAGACACATTTATGTATACCCACCTCCGGCAAAGTGTGAAGGCTGCTACCACCGCCTTTCCGGAAGAACCAGATACACTTGCCCCTTTGCATGCCTTGCTCCAAGCAGACACGCCTCAACACATCATATCCCTCCTTTATCAACAAACACAGAACTCACCATCCTCATGTCCCGTTCGTGCCAGGCAGGAACGGGATAAAGCGTCATATCATCTGCATGTAGGGAGATGAGCACTGATTTACCCGGCTAGACAACTTCTCCTCTCCCTACATGCAGATGATATGATGCTTTATGTTAAGAAGCCCCAAGATAACCTTAATCCAATATTACGGGAGATAACTAAATTTGGAGCCATCTCTGGGGTACAAATAAATTGGTCTAAGTCTGCGGTCTTCCCCCTTACAGATGATACCCCGCCACACCAATTGGACTACCCCCTGGTTTGAAAAATGGATTTGATAAAATACCTGGGTATACGAGTTTCTAGAGACAGAGATGCTGTCATGAGATTAAATTATGGTACAGCCATAGACAAGATCACCGACACCATCACCAAGTGGCTACGACTTCCACTCCCCATGGCAGGGAGAATCTTCTTAATTAAGATGGTTTTATTGCCAAAACTTTTGTACCTATTCATTAATGTACCCTACTACCCTGGCAACTTCTTTTTAGTACACTCAAATCTCAATTTACGAGGCTCATATGGGGCGGGAAAAAGGCGCGACTTAACCTGAACACTTTGATGATGCCGTACCACCAGGGAGGGTATGAAGTCCCTAATTTTGAGTTTTATTATTACTGTGCACAGGCCCATTTCGCTGAGTATTAGTTTCACCCGCCACCTTTTATGCCTCATCTGGCGGTGGAGGATGGCTACATGGCCCCGACTCCCACGATGTGCTATCTCTTCACTGCAGTGAAGAAGCGTGAACGAGACCCGTCCACCGTAGATTGTACTATATTGCCATGGCAACGGATAGCTCGCAAGCTAGAAACCACCATGCTGTACTCCCCTAAGATGCCCCTCTTACGAAACCACTTACTGCAAGTCACCTTTGAAGGGATATGTCATAAGATGCTAGAGAGGCTCAAGTACTGTACCTGGGGGAATCTCTATATAGGAGGACAATTCCGCTCCAAGGAACAATTTTTTTAGACCTTTGAGACGATCACAATGGCCCCTTTTATGTATACCCACCTCCGGCAAAGTGTGAAGGCTGCTACCACTGCCTTTCCGGAAGAACCAGATACGCTTGCCCCTTTGCATGCCTTGCTCCAAGCAGACACGCCTCAACACATCATATCCCTCCTTTATCAACAAACACAGAACTCCAGACCGAGGCTGTGACCGGCAACAGCAGGCTGCGTCTCATTCATTTCAAATTTCTGCACCGATCATACCACACTCTGGCTAAACTTGACAGATTTCGGCTCAGGGACAATGATAAGTGTACGAGATGTGGCCTGGAGGGTGCAGATTTTTAACACCTGGCGCTGGATTGCCCTCCGGTGGTAACCTACTGGACACAGACGTTCCAAGGGCTATCGACCATGATAGGTACTCAGGTAGCACCATGCCCGCTTGTTGCCCTTCTGGGCTTGACTCAAGGGATCAAGACAGTACACAAAAAGTTCCTAGCAATGGGGTTACTCTTAGCGAAAAGGCAGGTTGCATGTAGGTGGGGGAGAGGACGTGCTCCCAAGTTCAAAAACTGGATCCACACTATGACTACATGGCAAGACCATATGCACAACTATGCTGAAATGCTGCCCACATATCTTCTTGCACTGGAGGCAGATCGAGAGGAGGAGGAAAGTGCAGTTGGGCCTGCGACCCGTCCCCAAACCTCACAGGAGGAATCACATAGGGTGTGAGCGGGTGGAGCAGGGCTGCTGTGTTGCTCTTGCTCGGGAGTGAATATGACAAGGCTTTTCCTGCTTTACGCAACATAGTTGGTAATGAGATTACTGATTTAAAGCTCACTTTTATTCATGATGTCCTGGTACAGAATATCGTTAAGACCTCATGTGTGTCGCACTGTGCTGCTGCTTGTCTACATATACTGTTGGACTGTATTGCCATGGACTGGACTGCTTGGTATTATCTCTTGACCTGTGTAAAAAGGGTGGTTGGGGGAAAGTTTATTTTGTGTACATATTGGTGTGGGAAAATGCAATACGTGTGTCAAATACTGTGGCGCTTGAACTGTGGTCTTTAATGCATTGATGTATTGCACAATCTGTCAATAAATGTTTTTGGAAATCCCAAAAAATAAAAAATTGAAAATACAGTAAAATGTACTACAGGCCCAAATGGGTACTATCCAATTTAGGGTCCTTTTGCTCACAACAGAAGGGACAACTCCATCAGGCTGTTGCATGGCTGGTGCAGCATTAAATTATAGGAGGTAGCTTTTGGGAGGATCCCGTGTATCTTTTGCCCGAGAGGTCGGAGGCTGATGCTAGCGAATATCTCGCAATTCGTGTTACAGTATGTTAGACTGTGCAACCATGATTTGACCGTGGGAGTAGACCTACGCCCCCAAAGCCGGGCGATCTCTCTTTTCGCAAACAGTATGTGCTATTGCCATGAACCGACACACCCCCTTAGGGAATCCAGCCGCATACCCGAACAATGCAACCTCTGGAGAAGGCACTACATCTAAACCAGTCATCTTCTCAATTTCCCCACAGATCGCAAGCCAATTGGACTCAATTTTGACACAGTTCCAGACCATGTGTGCAAAGTCAGCATGTGAGGATCTACATTTAAGACATGTGTGTGGTTTGTCTGGATTAAACCTATGCAACCTACCACATGTGGTTGGAGCAATTGATGGCACACATATTGCCTTAGTGCCACCACACGCCAGAGAACAGGTCTATCAGAAACACTTACATTCAATCAACGTGCAATTTGTCTGCTTACCTGATTTGAACATCACAAGCATCTGTGCCTGGTTCCCCAGCTCAGCCCATGATTCATCTGTACTACTGAACATTCCCATACCCCTGCAAATGTCACAGTAATAATCAGAAATTGTTACATATTTTTGCTCTGTTCTTTGTCTTCCATCTAGTTGACTCAGCTTATCCCAACTTAACATTGTTGTTGGCACCGCTGAAGAATCCAACAACGCCAGGGGAAGTCTGCTTCATTGATGCTCGTAGAAGAACATGGTGGCTAGTGGAGTGGACTTTTGGGCTGCTAAAGGCCCCATTTTGTTGTCTACACAAAACTGGTGAAGCCCTCATCTACTTGCCCGCTAAGGTGTGCCGAATCCCTGTGGCCTGCTGCGTGCTACACAACATCACCCTGCAATGGAGCATCCCTTATATCACAGAGGATGGGGATCATAAAGTGGCTCTGCTTGAGGATCCTGATATGCCAAATGAAGATGATAGTGGTAAAGAGGAAGGAGTAGACTTATGTTGAGATGTCATTGACAACTTCTTCTCATGAGTGTAAGTCTACCTTTCCATGTTATGTCTTTTACCATTTCACCAACTATTGATGTGCTGATGAGAGAAGTATGTGGTGATACTTTGTTGGGAAGTACAAGGTCAGGGAAAAACAGGACAAAGGTGCTTGTTGATCAAAGTGTGGACACATTGACTACTGTCTTCAATTACATTGTTTTCCTCTGACTTTTGTGAAACGATGTCCTCCACAAGTTGCCTTTGTGATGTATCCATCATTTTCTGTGTGACAGGTAATGTATTTTTTGGGGATCTGTGTTATGTTCTAGGCGTGGGTCCCTTGCTCACTTTGCCACTGGATTCAAGCTAGCCTGGCTGATGAGTACTGTTAGTCCGAAACCGGTGCCAGGATGCTTGTTTCTGGTCCAGGGAAGACATGGCTTGACAGTTCGGGCTGGGCTGTTTCCATGAGGCACAGTGTCAAGGCTGATTTGCATATAGCTATGTCTGAACTGGGGTGGGAAAGTGAGCTAAAGAATGATTATGGATTCAACCCAGATCTGTGACTGGGGGTGAGTGTCTGAAAAGTTTCAGCACTCCGTCCATCATCTCCTTGTGTTTGCTTTGTTCACCCTAAGTTGGCAGGGTATGTCCAGACGTGGGTGCCGTGCTCACTTTGCCACTGGATTCAAGCTAGCCTGGCTGAGGAGTGCTGTTAGCCCGAAACCAGGCCCAGGATGCTTGTTTCCGGTCCAGGGAAGACATGGCTTGGCATTCGGGCTGGACTGTTCCCATGAGGCACAGGGTCAAGGCTGATTTGCTATAGCTATGTCTGAACTGGGGTGGCGAAGTGAGCTAAAGAATGATGATGGATTTTACCCAGATCTGCGACTGGGGATGAGTGTCTGAAAAGTTTCAGCACTCCGTCCATTATCTACTTGTGTTTGCTATGTTCCTTCACCATGTCATCATCATTTGGACATTTCAGAGTTGTGACATTTGAAGGTGTATGGTTCTGTTTCTAACTACAAAGGAAACCTATGTTGATCCTAGGAAAGACAGACACAGACTCTGTATGTACAAATTGTGTTCCAAGGCAACTTGCACTGTGATTGAATAGAAGATTTGGAAATTACATTGGACTTGTTCTCTGCCTTGTATTGGCACTAAAACAATTGGTGTGCCTTCATTTGCTCAGAGCACATGTGGTTGTGGATCCAATTCATGAAAATCTCCCTTTACATTGGTAAAACCCTCATTGTGTGTAAAGTGCATGTAGGTGTTAATGGGTCACATCACTGTGGGACACACGTCTTGTGGGACGCCACTGAAACTTGGTTGTGACATTCCACCAGATACTGGAACAGTGGTTTGGAATGATCCTGTGTCTACAAATGTAGTGATGCCATTGTTTTGTTTCTTGGTGTTTTTGAGGTGGGATCCCTTATGTGAGCCAGAAGATCTGAGTACAGCTGATGACATGAATCAATGATAATTTGCCTATGCTTTTGGATCGCTTTAGACATATCCCTTTCTTCTATGTTAGCAAGGTATTGAACTGGAAATTTGCAAAGTGGCACTGAGCATCAGTGTAAGGTATAGATTGCAAAGTTAGTGCAAATGTTGATAGACAAGTATTGGTCAAATGGAATGAACATAGTAGTTGAGGATTGAATGGTTTGAAATAATTTTGGTTTTTGTCATTGTCAAGTTAAGATGGAAGAAAATAAATGCATTGATAGAGATATATAATACCATTGTATGATGTTTTGACTTGTAAATGTATTGTGGTAAACATGAGAACATTAAAGGGAGTGATCATTAAAGCAAATAAAAAAGTGTAGAAGTCAGTCATGGTAAATGAAACCATAGTTGTTTGAAGTCCAATGTCCAAAATACTACTGGAATCAGTAAAGCAAACATGTCCAGAAATAGTCCACAGAGTGAATGGTAGGCCCACTGTGGAGGAAATTGGTGTCAAGTTTTCTTGCTGATGGTGTCAGAGGTCTTTCCATCCTTACCTCCTGGTGGTTTGGGCAGTCGGTTTCGGTTCCCCCTACCCACAAGGGAGGGGAGATCCACAGCTGTAGGGGTTGGGGGTCTCCAGGTGGTTCTTCTGGTGGTAGGGCCTCCCTTCCTGTGGCCGATGTATATGGCTCAGATGTTGTAGTGAACAGGAAGGCATCTATGGTACTGGAAAATCCCTGCATATGTGGCTGTAAATGCCCTGCAGCACCCCAATAAGGGAGCCCATATTAGAGTTATGGTCCTCCATCTGGTGGTTGTGCATCCTCTGCAGCAGCTTCATCTCATGGAGCTCGGTGAGTACCTGGACCATCATGTCTTGGGGCTGATTGTAGGGTTCTATGACGTGTGCGATGGTGGTCTGGGTGTCAGTGACTCCAGTGGGCTCGGTAGGCTGGCACACAAACACCCTCCCACGACCCCTATCCCCACTACCTTGTGCCTTTGGCCCAGTGTGCCCCATAGGACTGGTTCTTGGGTGAGTTGAAAGTAGTGGCGTGATTTCAATATCACCCAGGATTGGGGGGCACACACTCGGTGTCACAGTGGAAGGAACAAAGGAAATGGAGTCCCTGGGTTGCTGAGGTGTTACAGCTGAGGTAGGAGGTGTTGTGTGAGCACGGGGAGTGCCACTGGAGCCGTCTGCCCAGACTGACCAGATGTGCCAGGCTCCTCAAGTACCTCCATATCACCAGGAGCACTGTCCTCATTGACACTCGACGCCTGATCCTGGGCTGGAGTGGAGATGTCTTCAGTGGCAGTAACATGCCTCCATGGTCTGGCAGGTTGACCTATTAAGAAATGAAGAACACTAGTTTGTATTGTACATTTAAATCTTTAAAGACAAACAATGTTGATAACTAGAAGACAAAATAGGTAGAGATTACTGTGATAATAGTTTCCAGTGGTATTGCTCATATTATCCTTACTTTTATTTTTTTCAAACAGTGCAACATCAAATCAGTAGGTAATAAGATGTCTTCAAATGTCCATGAAGTGATTAGGGACCATGCGTACCAGCTCCCAAACCTTCAGGCCAACACAGTGTAGAGGTGAAATGTGCAATTGACAATTTCAAGGCCTAGCGGACTGCAAAACAGACATTTTCACTACTTGGATGGATGTTTGGCATTAGTCATGATGTGAACAGTGCAGTGTAAAATGTTGTATGTTCTGTTACACATACAACATTGTAATTTGCATAACCATAGTACTCTTGACAATGTTTGTGTAATCACAGTTTGATTTGTGAAACTCATGACATCAGTATACTTGGTTGAGAAGAACAAGGCAACATTCAGAAAACATCACAAACCATTTTCAGAAGAAACTGCATTGAATAGGGATTGAGCAGTACATGACACTTTTCCATATGTTGAAATCTATTAGAAAGGGAGAATACGCAACATGACATAGTAATATGCATTTGAGAAACAGAAACAGGGCATCATGGTAGTTGTAGTCATTTCAAAGACAAGTTCCCAACACTTGGAAAATGGTTAGTGGAACATACCTGTGGAACATATGCTTCGGGAATGAACCAGATATTTACCATGTGACACAGATATGGTTAATGGGTTTTTTCTTTCTTTTATCTTTATTCCATCATCCAAAGGCAGATCATAAAACACTTCAATTAAAACTAATGAGAGTGCTTAGAGCTTAATTCAGCAGCTTGAAATGGAAATAGCAGCATATAATATGAATAAACAACTTTAGGGAATACAAAATGCATAAATCAGAATTCATCATCATAATAAAAGACCAGCAAATCAGGGTGCAAATATATATATGTACATATATGAACTAACCACTTCCCTCAAAAGGAAAAGCGCTGAGGCCAGAAGGGAGTCCTGTGGAAGCCCTTTATTTCTCGGTAGCATCAGTTGGCAGCAGCAAATGCATTTCGGCTTAACACAAGCCTTCCTCAGTGCTTACGCCCCAACACAAAGTCCCGCATTACTCCATCAAGGCTGCTTTGCGAGTGCTGCAGTCGACATTGGGCTCCTCCCCTTAGAGCGTTGGCTCACCTGTCGAAAGTCACGTGGGTATGTAGAAACTCCAACTCCCAACATGCAACATGGTCTTGCAGCTGGGCCGGTGGTGTGGGTGCAGACAAACTGTCAATGTCCGCTCCAATGTCCTTTACAGCCTCGTATGGTGGGACTCATAAATGAAACTTCTGTGTCCCAAAGTGCCTCCTCAAGTCCCCTCGGACTGCTGGACCAAGTCACACGGATTCTGGCTATGCGAGGACAGCAGTGTAGGCACACAGCGTCCTGTCGGGGTAAATACCACCTGTCGCACTCCTCCTCCTGTTACTTTGGTGAACAGCGAACCTCTCGATCCCTCGAGCACGAAATGCACTGCAAGCAGCGCGGTGCCAGTCTGGTTCGTGTCTTCTTGTCAGCAGGGCCATCGGTTACGCGCTCCTGGCTTGGCGCGAATATATGAACTAACCACTTCCCTCAAAAGGAAAAGCGCGGAGGCCAGAAGGGAGTCCTGTGGAAGCCCTTTATTTCTCGGTAGCATCAGTTGGCAGCAGCAATAGCCAGTAGGTATATATAGTTAGGACCTAGCTACCATAGGAAATCCGCAACATTCTATTGGGAATAACTTTGGCGCCGGTTGAGGAATTTGCGTGTAATTTTCCAACATTTTGGCCAGCACCGCTGCGCTCCTTCCCTGACGCTTTTCGTCAAAACCATTGAAATTGCTCCTATATAGATAGTACAACTAACTATGTAGGAGCAATTTCAATGGTTTTGTATGAGTGAAATGTCCAGCTAACTATAACACCCCTAAAACTTATAGTTTTTTGAGTGAATTTTAAAGGTTTTTCAAATCCTAATTCCTAACTATATAAGGCCTGAAACCTATGGTTTTTTCAGTGAATTTCAAAGGATTTTTAAATGCTAATTCCTAACTATATAAGGCCTGAAACCTATGGTTTTTTCAGTGAATATATATATACGGAACCACCGTGTTGCATTTCAAGAATCCCCGTCGGTGCTCAGCGAGTGTCAAAGAATATTGAATTAAGGCGCAAAGGATTTGGGAAGCAAAGTATACACCGCCCGGAGACTGCTTCCGAGGTAAGAATGTGCGTCTTCCCCGACGTCTAAACGCGTCTGTTTTTTCCTTCGAGCAAACAAAGAGAGAAGGATACTTTGTAACACTCGCTTAAGCGCATCGATTTTCCAAAGAGAAATATTGTTTGTTTGTGAACAGCATCATAAAGGTCCTAGCTGGACCGCTTGAACGTATGACTATCAAAACAAATTGAATGACTTCGGAAATACGATCACAGCCAGTCCAAAATTGCAATTATATAAAAGCAACACTGCACAGAGAAAAAGATACATAGAAAACAATGGAAATCAAGGAGGCCAAAAGGAAGGAACTTATAACTACAATGTTTGACAAAGGCAACAAAGAGAAAATTCAGGACAAATCTAACACAGCCGTTAAAAATGACCCTAAAAACAAGCTGAGACTTTGGGAGAAATTAAACAAAAAAGAAATAAATAAATCCTGGGAAATAATTGCATTACGAAAGTATTTGGAGGTAGAAAGAGTCCCAAGAGGACTCCGAATCATGTTGATGCCAAGCCAACAGGATGCCACCAATGAGTTGTTATGTGAATGGGGTGAATACACATTAAATTCATCCTTGGGACTAATTAAGATATTAGTCAAACACATTGAAATTGCCCTAGAGAAGGTTAAAGAAGATCTATTGAAAGTGGAAAAAGAATTAGAATTAATGAAATTAACCCCGGAAATGGCTAAATTCAAGGAAAATTTGGAGAAACAAATTGAGAAACACGAAGAGGTTGTAAGAGTGAGAAAACACAATAAATTTGTAAGAGATGCTAATGACTATGCGGAAGGACACATATTCACATTTGCCCGTAAATTCGATCCTTTCAAAACCAAAATGCACACAATGGGAGCATCATCCACCAGTTTGTCTTTTGTTACCTCTGTATCCTCAAATGGACAAAGCGAAGAAGAATTAACAATGGATAGCGCATAAAAACATTTTTTAGGGGACATGCACCTCGTTATCCAGCAACGCCAGTGGGAACAATTTCAGGGGGCGCCAAGACAACAATGTGGAAGAGGAAAAGGCAAGCCATGGCAACAAAGAATGGGAAATCAACAACCAGAAGAGGGTGGAGAAGAAGGCAGCTCCACAGAAAGGATTGGTACCAAGACACGAAGTATGAGACAGAGGCAGATGAAATAAAGGACGAATTACAAGTGGTAAATCTATCCAAAAGAGACATAACACCAGCAGAAATCGCGTTACTCAAAAAAGGCCTAAATTACTGCCCCATGAAAAGAATGGATCTGGCCCAAACCAGAATAGACTTCTACTTGTATATTCGAAGAATAAAATTGGCAAAACACTTCATGGAATTGAAAAATAAATCGAAATCAATCCAAGACCTTCCGAAACCCACATCCACACTATTGGCTAAAGAAGCTGAAAGTTACCTCACATTATTAAATTTAAACTCGGAAGAGGGTGAGGAAATCCAACTCAATTCGGTGATCCCACAACTAGGGGCAGGAACCAGCGAGAAAAAGGCTAAATCAAAATTTTACCCACAATCACCGCCTGGGAACAAAATAGATATTGTTCAAGAGGCAGTGACACATGATTTGTATAACATCTCCAAAACCCACGGCAAAGACAATCTAACCCTACAAGAGAGGGAAGCACTCTCTAAACTGATCAATGACAAACAAATTGAAATTAAAATGGCGGACAAAGGGGGTAATGTGGTGTTATGGGATAGAAACGCATACATCACAGAAGCAATGTCTCAATTATCTAACCCCCTGTTTTATGAACAACTGCAAACAAATCCAACGGACAAGATCAAGAGAGAAATTGACAAAAAACTGGATATTTGGGAATCTGAGACTCTAATCGATAGGGATGAAAAGAAATACCTAGTGGTGGATTTCCCAAGAATGGCAACAATGTATTTTTTACCAAAAATACATAAGGATCCTAAAAGACCACCAGGGAGACCAATTGTGTCGGCAAAGGACTCAATATTAGAACCAATGGCTAATTTCATCGATTATTACTTGAACCCTTATGTCCAGACATTGAAATCATACATAAAAGACACGACTAACTTTTTGTGTACAATAAAAGAACTAACCTGGCAACCCGAATTCTGGATGATAACAATGGACGTAATTGCCCTGTATATCAATTGGGCATGAAAGCCTGTGAATATTATCTACAAAACCGCAATATTCACTACACAGAACATAACAAGATGATATTGAACATGATTTCTCTCTGCTTAGAAAACAACATCTTCTTATTCGGAGATAAAATATTTCGGCAAAGGAATGGGGCTGCAATGGGTTTTTCCTTCAGCCCAAGCTATGCGTGCATAGCTATGGGCTGGTGGGAGGAAGCAGTGGCATGGAACCAGCAAAATCAACACTTCACCCAATACATAGTAACCTGGAAAAGGTTTATTGATGATCTCTTCATCATTTGGAGTGGAAGTGCAGCGGAGTTCCAACAATATTTTGAATACCTCAATTCCAGCACACCGTGCCTTAAATTCACTTATGAAATGAGCAAAACCAAAGTGACCTTTTTAGACACGGAGGTATATGTCAAAAATAACTGGATTGAGACCACACTGCATCGCAAAACCACTGCAACAAATGCAACTCTAGAAGCAACCAGCTTTCACCAATCATCACTGATCTCTAGCATCCCTTACGGGGAATTTCTCCGTCTAAGACGAATCTGTAGTGAAGAGTCAGAATGGAAAAAACACAGTGCAAACACAATCAAACGGTTTCAGAACAGGAAATATGCAAAACAGGTAATACACAAATGTTGGGGAAAAGCGAACAAAAAACCCAGATGGGAGTGCCTAAAAACTAAACAGATCGAATCAACACCCGACAATGAGCCAATAAGATTGATATTGGATTACAGCCAAGAATCCAAAAAAATTTCACAAATCTTGAGAAATAACTGGAAGATACTTCAACTAGACCCCGCGGTGGGACAAAGGATGGGGACTCATCCAGTAATCACCTACAGACGAGCAACGAATTTAAAAGACCAACTGATCCACAGTAATTTCCAAAGCAACAAACTCAAAAAGATTTGGCTAAAAACACAAGGATTCGTAAAATGTTATAATTGTAAAGTTTGCGAGATCGCCAAACCAACAAAGGAATTAATTATGGCTAACAAGAAAACCTGGAAAATGAAAGAACTCATAACTTGCAAAAGCCAGTACACAGTCTACATGATAGAATGCCCATGCAAGTTGAGGTACATAGGGAGTACCATATGTGAACTTAAAACACAAATCCTACAGCATGTCCGCACAACAGTCAACAAGGACAGAAATAACACGGTAGCCAAACATATGGAGAGCAACCACGATGGAAATTGGAAACTCTTAAAATGTTGGGGTCTGGAAACTATGACTCTATCTGATCGTGGTGGACATCGGGAAAAACTTTTAAGACAAAAAGAGTCACGTCACATCCTGAATTTTCGAACCATGACACCCTTAGGATTGAATCAGTCGGAGGAACTGTACATTCACTTATAAACTAATGACTACTTTCTCCACTCCATTGTTCTCTGTTCCAAACTGTACCCTCTCGTCCCCCTTACCTAAAACATCTTCCCTCCCCTTTTACTAATTTTTCCCTCACTCAGTCCCCCTCCTCCCACATTTGACAACTAACGGAGATCATACAGCCCACTGGAGGACAGTAAGGATTTAAAAAAGCCCACTGGAGGGCTAAAATTGCACACGTTGTATATATTGTATATATTGCATATATTGCATACGTTTTGTGACTGGAATATTGGGACATGGGTTCTGTTAATACCAATGAAAAAATATGAGGAGAATCATGGCCCACTGGAGGGCTTGAATTGGTATGATTATAACAGATGGAATCTCTTTTCAAATACCTTTGTAAAAACTTGTTGGAGACATGTTAAACTACATTATCCAGAATGCCCTGCTGGTTAACACACAGGAAGTGTGTAATCACATGACTTTGGGGAGTATGGGTAATTTAAATAATGCACTTCCAAAGTGAAAAGTAACCGTGGGTTTTCTGTGCGATTATAATTAATAAATACATGCCTTGCAGAGGACATTGGTTGTGAGTGGCGGCTCCTTTTCGTTAATTCGAGGATTGACGTTGTCTATGGATATATATATATATATAACGGGGGAATTTCGATGTCTTTGTATGAGTGTATGAGTGAAATGTACAGCTAACTATAACATGTGTGAAACCTATGTTTTTATCAGTGAATTTCTAAGATTTTTTAAATGCTAATTCCTAACTATAACGTGGCTGAAACCTATGGTTTTTTCAGTGAATTTCTAAGGTTTTTTAAATGCTAATTCCTAACTATAACGTGGCTGAACCCTATGTTTTTTTCAGTGAATTTCAAAGGTTTTGTAAATGATAATTTTTAAATGTATTAATTGTTATATTTTTTTATACTGATTTACTACATTGTTTTAAAGTATTTATTTTTAGATATTTTATTTTTTGAATTACATTACATATTTTTAATATAAATTGAAAAAAAAAATTAAAAAAATATTAAAATTGTAATATTTGTTTTTTTTATTTTATATATTTTTTTATTTATATATATTTTATATAGCAGGCAATGATATCCTATGGAAGGAAATTAAAGTTACTGGTAAGTACGGTTAAAATTACTTCTCAGGATCAGTAGTGGGCTGCAAGAGGCAGCACTGAGGTCTCTCCTGATAACAGACGAGTAATTCGGAATTCGTAGTTCGGCTGATTTTAGAGGAATTTTTTTTAAAGTTCCAAAACTCAACATTTAGAAGAATTTCCAAGTGAAACCAGTCAATGTTTGCCTATGGAAGGAAATTCAAGTTACTGTAAGTATGGTTAGAATTACTTTTCAGGATCAGTAGTGGCCTGAAAGATGCAGCACTGAGGTCTCTCCTGATAACAGGTGAGTAAATAGGAATTCCTAGTTCGGCTGATTTTAGAGGAATATTTGTACGTTTCAAAAATAGACCCTTAGAAACTTTTCTGGTAAAAACCACACAATAGATTCCTATGGAAGGAAATACAAGTTACTTGTAAGTACGCTTAGATTTACTTTTCAGGATCCGTACTGGGCTCAAAGATGCAGCACTGCTGTCTCTCTTGGTGAGTAAATCAGAATTCGTAGTTCGGCTGATTTTAGAGGAATATTTTGCTCAACAGTGAAGGAAGGGGGCGGGCCTGAGGTGACATGTGTGTAAACACGCCCTGTGGCGTATTTTAAGTTGGGGAATTGATTCCTCTTCAATCCTGAGGTCCCCTGTGGGACAACTAGCCCACCAGGTACCTCCAGTATGCGCCAGGGAGCTGGGTTGCAGAGAGGTGTTCAAAGGCCACGGCCCCTTTTTACAACACTCTGCAACGCAGCTCCCTGGCTCTTACTGGAGGCACCTGTTGGGCTAGTTTGCCCTTAGGGGACCTCTGGATTGAAGATGAATTAATTCCCCAACTTAAAATGCGCCACCGCATGTTTGCACACATATCACTTCAAGCCACGCCCCCTACCTTCACCACTGTGCAAATGCGCCCCATAGCGCGTTCTAAGTAGGGGGATTAAGTCCCATTTGCAGCCCTCTGGCGTGTTTCCAGAGGAGGAACTAAATCCCCTTGAATACTGGTGGTCCCTGGGGGAAAACTAGCTCACCAGGAACCTCCAGTATGCACCAGGGTGCTGCGTTGCAGAGAGGTGTAATAAGGGGCGTGGCCTCATTACACCTCTCTGCAATGCAGCCCCCTGGCACGTTTCCAGAGTGGGATCTATATCCACTTGAATACTGGGGGTCCCTGGGAGCCAACTAGCCCACCAGGAACCTCCAGTATGCGCCAGGGGGCCCGTTGCAGAGAGGTGTAAAACGGGGCGTGGCCTCATTACACCTCTCTGCAATGCAGCCCCCTGGCACATACTGGAGGTTACTGGTGGGCTACTTGGTCCCTAGGGACCCCCAGTATTCAAGGGGAATCCCTTCCCCCTCTGCAAACACTCCAGGGGGCGCGTTTGCAGAGTGGTGCAGGGAGATGGCGTGGCCTCCTCCCCAATCCCGTTTTTATTTTATTTTATTTTTTAAGAAGGGTAGGTGTAGCCCCCCTTCTTTTTTTGGGGGGGGCCCTGGGGACCTCATCCCCCAGGGCCTTACCCTTGGATTAATTTTTATTTTTTTATTTCTTTAACGGGAAGGGGCCGCGTGGCCCCCCTCCCTGGCTAATCCAGGCCCCGGGGACCCCATCCCCCGGGGCATAGCCACATTCTTTTTCAAATTTTTTAAGGAGGGTGTTGCATAGCCCCTCTCCTCAGGCCACTTAAGGCCCCGGGGACCCCATCCCCTGGGGGCAGTATGCCTCCTTTTAAAAAAACAAAAATGTCTTTTAATTATTTTTGTAGTGTAGTTCCTATATTCCCAATAGGCTCTGCGCATTGGAATAATATAAACAGCAGTGTAGACGTAGGACTGAGGTCATCTAGGTCTCTACTGACTATATTAGACTTAATTAGTTTTGCCAGCTAGCTCAGAGGTCACTAGAAACTTTCTCGAGTAAACAAGGAGGAGTTTAACTTCCCTGGATAGACAAGAAGGGATTAGCTTCTGACAACCGTAAAACATGACAACTTTGCTCCCTCAGAATAAGAGTGTTTCTCTAGAGTCATGTGAAAACAATAGACAGCTATTTCACTCAGTCAATTGTGCATACTGAGTTTAACTAGAGTGCAGAGAAATAGAGAGACGGGCGTTTTCAATAAAAGGTGTTATTTTATTGAGCAGTCTTCTTTCTCATGCAAGAGAAATGAATTGCCACAATTGCAATACTTAAAGTAAAGTAAAGTGCGTACAGTAAAAGGAGTATTATGAAATAATACTGTAAAAGCATTGATATGGTTTCTTAGCCATATGATACTTTAAAATGGATAAAATATATACATACATATATACATTGACTAACGTACTCAACTGGTGCTTCTAAATACGCCTACCCCGGTGTACCTGACCTAAGCCTAATACGTGGGAAGGAGTAAGTAAGTAGCAGTTTAAGTTAAGTTGGTTTTGCCAAGAATCTGAATCAAGAATTCTCTTTACGGGTTTAGTCAGCTCCGTACCTGGGTAATAGAAAGCAGGAGGTCTGGTATCTCTCTCTCAGGACTCGATATCCCAGCAACCCGCGAGGGCGGCTGAGAACACCGGAGCTGGATTTCTCGGCAGGAGAAAAGACAGCGTCTCTCTCAGTGCGTCAAACCCCTCCCGCCCTACCATAGCAAACAGCAGTGTCCCGGGGTTGGGCACCCCGGGACACTGCAGGAGCCCAGCCCAGGGGGGTATCATATCATGAAAAAAACGCCCCCCCACTTCTTTTTTTGGGAAAAAGCTCTTAGTTATAGTACACACATCAACTTTAGTTAGATATGTTAGGTATATTTATTTGTACCTTTGATTTCATCAATTCTTTAGAAAATTCTTGAATTTATATGTCAGAAAAAGAACACCACAAATATGACATATACATATACCAACTTAAACAAAACATTTAGAAATAGGAAAAAATCAACAAATACATACACTGTACACAACAAAACATATACGTCTGTGTTTAGACTATTCCACAAGAAAAATCACATTTGATAATCTCAATAACCATCAATGAAAATTATGGAAACAGTAATGGACAAAATCACAAATGAAAGGAGATATCGCGACACATTAGTTGTACCAGTTACTACAAAACAAATTATTTGTCGTGTTAGTTGTTGTCATTGGTGCTGTTAATTTTTATCTCCTTTCGTGCCGACGCGTTTCGAACTTCATACATCAATTATGAGTTCTCGTCAGGGCCTTGTCATTACTATCTGAGCGGTAGCCGTGTTTATCCTATGTCTTGTTCTGGATAACTGAAGCTGCAGTCTTTCACTTTCTATGGGGGTGCGGTAGAGCGTCTCCCTATGGCGCGGTGGTGCTTCAGTGACCTTTTTCAATGCCCCGCGGGCTTCGGGAGCGGCTTACTCCATGACATACGATTTTCGGGTTTTTCGATGTTACTTCAAAATACCGCGTGTTCACTCTAATACAAAGCTCCGGTCCCCTTTTGCTTGTTCACTGCGGCTCGCTTCCTCAATGTTTCACTAACGAGCTGTCCCCAGGGCCATCACAGGCTCCCGGAGGGGGGAAGCTCGGCCCCCTCCCATCATTTGTAAAGCCCCGGGGGTGGTGATCTCCGGGGCTGGAGATCCGTCAGGGACCCCTCAATTTAAATATGTAGTGCCCCGGGGAGGTGGTGGTTCCTGGGGCATCTGGGGGGCTTGAGCCCCCCACACAGTTTTTTTTTTAACTTTAAAAGGAAGCCCCGGGGTGGCAGTCCCCCGGGCTCCAGGGGGGGCCGTGACCCCCGCATACTTCATATTAAAGCCCCAGGCTCGGGGACCTTAGAGGCCCCCATCATTATACAGTTAAGCCCCGGGGGTGGCGGTCCCTGGGGCTGCGGGGGGGGCGTGTGCCCCCCTGCTATAATGCATACTTTTCCCCAGGGGTGGCAGTTCCCGGGGCCATGTTGGGGGGATTGGGAGGATACGAGTACGGTACTTTGACTATAGATATATCCATGATTTTACTTTTGATTGTCTCAGGAAATACTGCACGGATTTACACCATTTTACAAAAAGCGTAAACTGCGAACCAAACTCTACCTTTTTGCCAAATTTGGTGTAATTCCGTTCAGCAGTTTGGGCTGTAGCCTCATTTAAAGGTCCCTATGGAAAATTGCATGCGGAAAACATGTTTTGGGACCCCCCTTTTTTCTCAGCCCCCGCTTGATGAATCACGCCGAAACCTTCAGGGAAGGAGCGGAGAGGAGCGCCTTCTCTGAGAATTTTGCGAAGATTTGTCAACCGGCGCCAAAGTTATTCCAAATAGAATGTTGTGGATTTCCTGTGGAAACTAGGTCCTAACTATAACTACCTACTGGCGACCATCCTAACTATAACTACCTAGGTAGTTATAGTTAGGACCTATTATCCATAGGAAATTTGTAACATTCTTTTCCCAATAACGTTGGCGCCGGTTGACGAATCTTCGTGAAATTTTTAAAACTCGTGGGGCGCTCCGGTCAGCTCCTATCTGGAAAGTTTCGGGGTGATTCAGCAAACGGGGGCCAAGAAAAAAGGGGGTCCCTAAAACGTCATTGCAAACTGCTTTACTTCATTGAAGCGAGAGCACGGAAACCAGCTTCGCTTCAATAAAGCAAAGCAGATTGCTTTTCCACATGGGGAGCTGCATGTTAGCAGCTCCTCATGTGGAAAAGCAATGCCCGCTCCTGCAGGACCACCCCACGGTCCCCAACGGATAGGGCCGGCCCTTGGGGATGGGGTCCCCGGGGCCATAAGTGGCCCGGGGGGGGGGGGCACGCGGCCCCCTCCGCATTATAAAAATAAATAAAAAATAAAAACACGGAAAGGCCAGCCCCGGAGGATGGGGTCCCTGGGGCCATAAATGGCCTGAGGAGGGGGGCCACGCATCCCCCCTCCAATAATTTAATTACAAAAAAAATGGCCATGCCCCGGGGGATGGGGTCCCCAGGACCGAATATGGCCTCGGAAGGGTGGCCACGGGTCCCCCGTCCAAATATTTTAAATTAAAAAAATAGGAGTCAGGCCCTGGGGGATGGGGTCCCCAGGGCCAATAAAATAGGAAAGGAAGGGAGGCCACAAAACCCCCTTCTTAAAAAAATTAATTTAAAAAAGACCGGCACCGCGCCGGATGCCCCACCCTCTTCCTTCACCACTGTGCAAACGCGCCCCCTGGCGAGTTGTAAGATGGAGAATTAATTCCCCTTGAATACTGAGGGTCCCTGGGGGCCAACTAGCCCACCAGGTGCCTCCAGTATGCGCCAGGGAGCTGCGTTGCAGAGAGGTGTTCAGAGGCCACGCCCCTTTTTACAACACTCTGCAACACAGCTCTGTGGCACTTACTGGAGGTACCTAGTGGGCTAGTTGGACCCTAGGGACCCTCAAGATTCAAGGGGACTTAATCTCCCAACTTAAAATGGCCACAGGGCACACATGTCACCACAGGCCCCCCCCCCGCTCCCTTCACCAGTTTTTACACAGTGGTGAAGGGAAGGGACGGGGCCTGAGGTGGCGTGTGCAAACACACCCTATGGCGCATTTTAAGTTAGGGAAATAATTCCCCTTCAATCCTGAGAGCCCCTGGGGGCCAACTTGCCCACCAGGTGCTTCCAGTAAGCGCCACTGCGCTGCGTTGCAGAGTGGTGGTCCAGGCCGTGCCCCTTTCTACACCTCAATGCAACACAGCTCTGTGGTGCTTACTGGAGATACTTGATGGGCTAGTTGGACCCAAGGGACCCTCATGATTCAAGGAGACTTTATTCCCCAACTTTAAATGGCCCCAGGGCACATGTCACCTCAGGCCCCCTCTCCCTTCACCAGTGTGAAAACGCGCCCTGTGGCGCATTTTAAGAGGTAGTTTTAATCCCCCTGCCCTATTATGTACAAGGGTCTTACAGAGGAGGTCATGCTAATCACAAGGGTAACCCAACGCATAGTGTTCCCTAGTGTATGTAGGTGTTTTCTCTGTGTCTTTTAGCATAGCTCCTGCTCTAGGCCTGGTTAGTCAGATTCAGTTACCATCAGTACCCCTCTGAAAAAGTTGTGGGCAAAGGAGGATTTTCTGCTCCTCTGTTGGTTCTTTCTGCACATCTCTTCTTCCTGCACTTTTCTTCGTCTTTGTTTACTTCTGTTGCTTCTTTCTTTTTTTTTTCTTTCTGTGCGTTGTTTCTTCTTTCATCACATGTCCTACCTCTGTAGGCATAGTTAGAAACTATCAATTTAAAACCCATGAAATTCACTGAAAAAACCATAGGTTTCAAGCATGTTATAGTTAGAAATTAGCATTTAAAAAACCTTAGAAATTCACTGAAAAAACCATAGGTTTCAGGCACGATATAGTTAGAAATTAGCATTTAAAAAACCTTAGAAATTCACTGAAAAAAACATTGGTTTCAGGGGCGCTATAATTAGTTGGACATTTCACTCGTACAAAACCATAGAAATTCTCCTGTTATAGTTAGTTCAGCTAACTATAACTCGTGCGCCCACAATGCACTGCTGAAGACGTTACATCACTCATGGCATGGTCAGTGACATCACTCATGACATCACTGATGACATCTCAAATGACATCACTGATGACATCACTGTTGACATCATCCTTGTGATAGAGTGGCAGACCTCTTCTCACCCTAATATAACCTTTGATACACACACTCAAAAATACAAACTAAAATTTTCAAAACAATGGACATACCAATACCACTTACAACACACCTATTCAGTAATTCCAAGATCTACACACCACACATACACTCATTCACCAACAGTCCTATACAGTCACTCATATATGTACTCAGTCATCATATGTACTTATACACCTATACATCCTGTTACGCACCGCCACTCATCCATAATCAATCAATCAATCAGCAGATTTGTATAGCGCTCTACTCACCCGCAAGGGTTTCAAGGCGCTGGGGGGAGAGGGAGGAGTCGCTACTGCTCGAACAGCCAGGTCTTGAGTTGTTTCCTGAAGGAGAGATGGTCCTGGGTCAGCCGTAGGTGGGTGGGGAGGGAGTTCCAAGTCTTGGCCGCCAGGTAGGAGAAGGATCTTTCCCCGGCAGTGGTTCTGCGAATTCGAGGTACGGTGGCGAGGGCGAGGCTGGCGATCTGAGCTGGCGGGTGGGTGTGTAGAATGTGAGGCGGCTGTTGAGGTATTTGGGGCCCATGTCATGGAGAGCCTTGTGTGCGTGGGTAAGGAGTCTGAGCATGATCCTTTTGCTGACGGGTAGCCAGTGCAGGTCTCTCAGATGGGCGGAGATGTGGCTGTGGCGGGGGATGTCCAGGATGAGTCGTGCAGAAGAGTTCTGTATACGCTGAAGTCTTATCTGGAGTTTGGCTGTGGTTCCTGCGTAGAGGGTGTTCCCGTAGTCCAGTCAGCTGGTGACGAGGGCCTGGGTGACCGTCTTCCTGGTTTCGGTGGGGATCCACCTGAAGATCTTTCGGAGCATGCGCAGGGTGTTGAAACAGGATGACGAGACGGCGTTGACTTGTTTGGTCATTGTGAGGGAGGAGTCCAGGATGAAGCCCAGGTTGCATGCGTGGTCTGTTGGCTTGGGGGCGGTGCCCAGGACAGGGGCCACCAGGAGTCGTCCCAGGCAGAGCGGGATGGTCCTAGGATGAGGACTTCCGTCTTGTCCGAATTCAGTTTCAAACGGCTGATGATCATCCATTCCGCGACGTCTTTCATTCCTTCATGGAGGCTGGTTCTGGCGGTGGTGGGGTCGTTGGAGAGGGAGAGAATCAGCTGGGTGTCGTCGGCGTATGAGATGATGTTTAGGTTGTGTTGGTGTGAGATGGCTGCAAGGGGGCTCATATAGACGTTGAAGAGGGTGGGGCAGAGCGAGGATCCTTGCGGAACGCGGCAGATGACTTCGGTGGCCGCGGATCGGTAGGGGGGAAGTGGACTCTCTGGGTTCTTCTGGAGAGGAACAAGATGATCCACTCCAGGGCCTTCCCTTGGATTCCAGTGTTGCTGAGGCGCTGTATTAGTGTGCGGTGGCATATGGTGTCGAATGCTGCTGAGAAGTCCAGGAGGATGAGGGCAGCTGTTTCCCCGTTGTCAAGCAGGGACCTGATGTTGTCGGTGGCTGCGATGAGGGCGGTCTCAGTGCTGTGGTTAGCTCGGAAGCCGGACTGCGAGGGGTCGAGGGATCCGTTAGTCTCGAGGAAGGCAGAGAGTTGTTTGTTGACGGACTTCTCAATGACTTTGGCAGGAAAAGGGAGGAGCGAGATGGGGCGGAAGTTCTTGAGGTCCATGGGATCTGCGGTGGGTTTCTTCAGGAGGGCGCTGAGCTCGGCATGTTTCCAGCTCTCCGGGAAGGTGGCGGATACGAAGGAGTTGTTGATAATGTCCCGGAGTTGGGGTGCGATGATGGAGTCGGCTTTGTTGAAGATGTGGTGTGGGCAGAGGTCAGTTGGGGAGCCTGAGTGGATGGTGTTCATCATGCGGGTGGTGTCATCGGTGCTGACCGGGGTCCAGGTGCACACGGTGGTGGTGGGGGGTGCTGGTTCGGTGGTCGGGTGCGTGGTCTGTGCGCCAAAGCTGTTGTGTATGTCGGCGATCTTGCGATGGAAGAACAAGGCGAGTGAGTCGCAGAGGTCTTGCGAGGGTGTGATGTCGTTGTTGCAGGCGCTGGGGTTGGAGAGCTCTTTAACGATGCTGAAGAGTTCCTTGCTGTTGTGGGTGTTGTTGTCCAGACGTTCTTTGTATGTTGTCCTTTTGGTGGTGTGGATCAGCTGGTGGTGTTTGCGGGTGGCGTTCTTGAGGGCTGTCATGTTTTCTGTTGTCTGGTCGTGGCGCCAGGCTTTCTCAAGGGTGCGGCAGGTTTTCTTGGAGTTTTTGAGGTCGTTGGTGAACCATGAGGCTTTCGTGCTGCCGAGTCTGCTGGGAGGGTTCTTCAGTGGCGCGAGGTCATCGGCGCAGTTGGTGAGCCACTGTGTGAGGTTGCGGGCTGCTTTGTTGGGGTCCCTCATGTTGGTGGGAGGGTTCTGGCTGAGGGAGGTGGTGAGTTGGTCGGCGGTGATCTTGTTCCAGCTTCTTCGGGGAACCTGTTGCGGGTGGTGGTGGGTCGTGGTTCTCCTGAAGTTGAAGTGGACGCAGCTGTGATCTGTCCAGTGTAGTCCGGTGGAGTGGCTGAAGGCGATGTGCTTGCTGGATGAGAAAATGGGGTCTAGCGTGTGGCCGGCGTAGTGGGTGGGGGTGTTTACCAGTTGCTTGAGTCCGAGGTTGGCGAGGTTGTCCAGCAGGGCAGCGGTGTTGCTGTCATTGTTGTTCTCCAGGTGGGCGTTGAGGTCCCCTAGGAGGATGTAGTCTGATGAGGTAGGGGCATGTTGGCTGACGAAGTCTACGATGGCTTCGCTGGAATGTGTGCGTGGTCCCGGTGGTCTGTAAATGAGAGTGCCTCTGAGGGTGGTCTTGGGGTCGGTGTGTATCTGGAAGTGAAGGTGCTCGGCGGCGGTGAGGGTGTCGTCGTAGTTGGTCGTGATTCAGATGGTGTTTCTGTGGACGATGGCGATGCCTACTTCGGTTTGGTTGACGCGGTCCCTCCGGGTGATCTTGTAGTCATCCAGGATGGCTATGGCGATGTCAGGGGCTGAGGAGGCGTTCATCTAGGTTTCCGTGAGGAAGGCGACGTCTGGTGATGTTGTGTCGAGGAGGTTCCAGAGGTTCCAGAGTTCGACGGCGTGCCTATGGATGGAGCGGGTGTTGAGCAGGATGCACTTGAGGTGAGTGTTGCTGGTGCCTGGCTTGGCGGGAGCGGTGCAGGTTCGGAGGCAGGAGAATTTGCAGGCTTGGCAGGTGAAGGGTCCGTGGGTGCGTTTCGGGATGGCTCGTTAGCAGGCGGGGTTCCGGTCGTCGTTGAGTGCGTGGAGGGTGGCGCTGTTGTAAGTCCATCGTGTGGGCTGGCATCGTCGGGGGCCATGGGTCTCGGCGCTGGGCGCGGTTCAGGCGCGGACGGGCGCAGATGGGCTTGCCTTCGGCCTCCCAGCGGCGTGCCCGCTGCGCGCTGCCGCCGTGTGGCCTCCATATGAGGCGAAGTGGGAGGAAGGAGCAGCTGGGAGGCGGGAGCAGGGGGGCCAATGGGCAGGGGTACAGAAGGAAAGGGGGGCGGGCCGCGGGGGAGCAGGGATACAAATCTATCTAGGGATGCAACTAAAATACAAAAGAGATACAAAATGAACTAAAAATGAAGTACAAAAAGAAATGAATGCACAAATAACAAATTACAGTGTGGACAGACAGCCGTAGGAAGGAGAAGGCAGTAGCAGGGGGACACCGAGGTCAGGGGCGAACCTTCGGCGCCGGGGGCAGAAACGCGGTCTCTGCGGAGGAGCCGTGCGACGTGGGGGGGTGGCCTGGGGTCAGGTCACACTCACCTGAGCCGTGCGGCCTCCATATGAGGCCAAGTGGGAGGGAGGAGCAGCTGGGAGGTGGGAGCGGGGGGGCCAATGGGCAGGGGCTCAGAAGGAAAGGGGGCGGGCCGCGGGGGAGCAGTGGCGGGAAGCGGGGAGCGGGGGGGCACACACAACGGGCAGGAATACAAATCTAGGGATGCAACTAAAATACAAAAGAGGTACAAAATTAACTACAAAATGAAGTACAAAAAGAAATAAATGCACAAATAACAAATTACAGTGTGGGCAGACAGCCGTAGGAAGGAGAAGGCAGTAGCAGGGGGACACCGAGGTCAGGAGCGAACCTTCGGCGCCGTGGGCAGAAACGCGGTCACAGCGGAGGAGCCGTGCGGCGTGGGGGGTGGCCTGGGGTCATAGAGTTACCAAATGAGTTAACATGGTATTGAAGAAAAAATATTATGTGTAAAAGGAAAAGATAAAAACGAAAATAAAAACGCAATGAACTTTATTTACAAGTATTGAAACATCATTGAAATTAAACGCGAGTGCTCTGGGGAGACGCTGTTCTCGAGGGAGCAGCGCAATCAAATTAGTCATAGAGTTACTCACACACATAGTCACACATGCAAACAAAGTATCAAACATCCAATTACTTGCATATACAGTTACACACACACTACCACACTTACTTCTACAGAAACTTACACATACTTACTCTCTTAAACAATCACTTATAGAAACACCTACTTATCTGTACAGGAACTCTTCCAATCTCTCACTCTCACATATATTCACTTATATACACCAATACTCACATATACTAGTTTCAAACATATGTAGTTACTCATAAAGACACTATTGAGACAGACATTCACTCACTAACACACCCATACACACACTCATCCACCCATACAGTCCAACACACGTGCTGTCTTCAACACATACAAACAATGAGTCACTCAATCAATCAAAGAACTTTATTTGCTTATTGTATCAAAAATAACCATAAAAGTACAATTTATAAATCACACATTAGTTCCACAAATATATTAAGGATTAAAAGCAAGATTAAAAAAACATATAGGAATCATATTACAATTGAGTCACTCATTCATGCATCTATGCACTAAGTAATACCCCCCACCGAACCATACAGACACTCAGACACTCATACTGATACTGAAAAAAACCAACTAATAACCCATATAGACACTCATGTAGCTTCTCACCAACCCATGCAGCCACTGATACACAAAGGGAGAGACTGATACAGATATTTAAATTTTTAAACATTACTCACTAACCCATTTATTCACTAAGATACACTTAATCAGTCGTAATACAATCCATTTTACAAAAACAAATCATCCATTTAGACACTCATATATAAAACATATTTAATTTTCAGAAAAAACACACATTCACTGGATGATGTCATCAGTGATGTCATTTGAGATGTCATCAGTGATGTCACGGTTGATGTCACTAACCATGTCATGAGTGATGTAAATTGTGACGTCATCAGCAGTGTATTGCGGGCGCTCCAGTTATAGTTAGCTGAACTAACTATAACGGGGGTATTTCTATGGTTTTGTACGAGTGAAATGTCCAACTAACTATAACGCCCTTGAAACCTATGGTTTTTTCATTGAATTTCTAAGGTTTTTTAAATGCTAATTTCTAACTATAACGTGCCCGAAACCAATGTTTATTTCAGTGAATATATATATATATCAATATGCATGGAGAACATGAGAAGGGGAGATACACAAACATGTTGTTAATTGGAAAAACTTATAATTCAGAATGGGACCATTATTGACAAAAACACTATGTACTCAAGCGAATAAAATAACTATTTAATCCATAATGCACAACGTATGTAGGATTTGGTAATTTGGGGTTACATATGTGTAGTTCCTCTGAAACTTAGAGAAATTTATTGCTTGTCCCCTTAAAATGATCGATGTTCTGATATGCAATATAATGTAATGAAAAATGAATTTAATGTGGTTGGTACCATATTGTTTTTAATTGCACAAGCACTTTACAGACACCAATGTCCTTGTATAAACATTCTTTACTTTTTTTTGCAATGTATTTATAATGAAGTACACTGTAAAATGGCCGCCATAATGAACTTGGCACTTTAGTCCTCTTTCTATGATTAGAGAGGGGTGGAGATAAAATGGTGTCTATTCTGATGCACTGGTTGACACTGAGGAAGCCTTAACGGTGAAACGCGTCTGTCGTCTTGGGGGCAGGGGGGTCTGCCGATAAATCACCTTTTAAAATCAAGCTCAGAGTGCCGTCTACTTTCGTGAAAAGAAGCGAGCGTGTGTTACTAATATATATATATTTATATATCACCAAACGACCACCTCCTGAAAGCAATCGACAAGACCACAGCGGGGAACATTGTGGGAGACTCTTTATTCACCGGTTTCCGCTTTGCATAATGCATTTCGGCATATCCGCCTTCATCAGATGCTGCTGTGGTCACCTTCTCCCTCCTTTGAAGTTCCTGTGGCGCTCCCATTGGTGGGAGATCAGCTGATCCTGCTGCAATTAGGACAAGGCAGTCAAATGGGAGACTACATTTCCCAGCGTGCATCAAAAGGTAAATGCGACAGCAGGAATCGAAAATGCTCATGTGAGCGCTGTTTAATGCCAAGCAAAGGGGGGGCCGTGTAGCAGCTGGTGATCACGTACTTGATGGTGTTGAAGGCTCCCTCAAGTCCCCTACGTCCAGCCCCAAAAGTCGAAACAAACAGGGCCGTGAGGTGAGCTAAAGTCACACTAACCTTCCCGTACTGTCACAGGCTACCATTGGCAGCAGTCGCTGGCGTGGTTCGTTTTCGAGGCGGCCCTGGAAGAATCAATACCTTGATGAAGAACAATCCATGTGCCAGTTTACTTCCAGGACGCTTGATAGACGGGGCCTTGTATCGCGTTACTGGCAAGCGCGATAAATATCACCAAACGACCACCTCCTGAAAGCAATCGACAAGGCCACAGCGGGGAACATTGTGGGAGACTCTTTATTCACCGGTTTCAGCTTTGCATAATGCATTTCGGCATATCCGCCTTCATCAGATGCTGCTGTTACCCCTGTGGTCACCTTCTCCCTCCCTTGAAGTTCCTGTGGCGCTCCCATTGGTGGGAGATCAGCTGATTCTGCTGCAATAAGGACAAGGCATCAAATGGGAGACTACATTTCCCAGCGTGCATCAAAAGGTAAATGCGACAGCAGGAATCGAAAATGCTCATGTGAGCGCTGTTTAATGCCAAGCAAAGGGGGGGCCGTGTAGCAGCTGGTGATCACGTACTTGATGGGGTTGAAGGCTCCCTCAAGTCCCCTATGTCCAGCCCCAAAAGTCAAAACAAACCGGGCCGTGAGGTGAGCTGAAGTCACACTAACCTCCCCGTGCAGTCACAGGCTACCATTGGCAGCAGTCGCTGGCGTGGTTCGTTTTCGAGGCGGTCCTGGGAGAATCAATACCTTGATGAAGAACAATCCATGTGCCAGTTTACTTCCAGGACGCTTGATAGACGGGGCCTTGTATCGCGTTACTGGCAAGCGCGATAAATATCACCAAACGACCACCTCCTGAAAGCAATCGACAAGGCCACAGCGGGGAACATTGTGGGAGACTCTTTATTCACCGGTTTCAGCTTTGCATACTGCATTTCGGCATATCCGCCTTCATCAGATGCTGCTGTTACCCCTGTGGTCACCTTCTCCCTCCTTTGAAGTTCCTGTGGCGCTCCCATTGGTGGGAGATCAGCTGATCCTGCTGCAATAAGGACAAGGCATCAAATGGGAGACTACATTTCCCAGCGTGCCTCGAAAGGTAAATGCGACAGCAGGAATCGAAAATGCTCATGTGAGCGATGTTTAATGACAAGCAAAGGGGGGGCCGTGTAGCAGCTGGTGATCACGTACTTGATGGTGTTGAAGGCTCCCTCAAATCCCCTATGTCCAGCCCCAAAAGTCGAAACAAACCGGGCCGTGAGGTGAGCTGAAGTCACACTAACCTCCCCGTGCAGTCCCAGGCTACCATTGGCAGCAGTCGCTGGCGTGGTTCGTTTTCGAGGCGGTCCTGGGAGAATCAATACCTTGATGAAGAACAATCCATGTGCCAGTTTACTTCCAGGACGCTTGATAGACGGGGCCTTGTATCGCGTTACTGGCAAGCGTGATAAATATCACCAAACGACCACCTCCTGAAAGCAAACGACAAGGCCACAGCGGGGAACATTGTGGGAGACGCTTTATTCACCGGTTTCCGCTTTGCATATTGCATTTCGGCATATCAGCCTTCATCAGATGCTGCTGTTACCCCTGTGGTCACCTTCTCTCTTCTTTGAAGTTCCTGTGGTGCTCCCATTGGTGGGAGATCAGCTGATCCTGCTGCAATAAGGACAAGGCAGTCAAATGGGAGACTACATTTCCCAGCGTGCATCAAAAGGTAAATGCGACAGCAGGAATCGAAAATGCTCATGTGAGCGCTGTTTAATGCCAAGCAAAGGGGGGGCCGTGTAGCAGCTGGTGATCACGTACTTGATGGTGTTGAAGGCTCCCTCAAGTCCCCTACGTCCAGCCCCAAAAGTCGAAACAAACCGGGCCGTGAGGTGAGGTGAGCTGAAGTCACACTAATCTCCCCGTGCAGTCACAGTCTACCATTGGCAGCAGTCGCTGGCGTGGTTCGTTTTCGAGGCGATCCAGGAAGAATCAATACCTTGATGAAGAACAATCCATGTGCCAGTTTACTTCCAGGATGCTTGATAGACGGGGCCTTGTATCGCGTTACTGGCAAGCGCGATAAATATCACCAAACGACCACCTCCTGAAAGCAATCGACAAGGCCACAGCGGGGAACATTGTGGGAGACTCTTTATTCACCGGTTTCAGCTTTGAATAATGCATTTTGGCATAGCCGCCTTCATCAGATGCTGCAGTTACCCCTGTGGTCACCTTCTCCCTCCTTTGAAGTTCCTTTGGCGCTCCCATTGGTGGGAGATCAGCTGATCCTGCTGCAATAAGGACAAGGCAGTCAAATGGAAGACTACATTTCCCAGCGTGCATCAAAAGGTAAATGCGACAGCAGGAATCGAAAATGCTCATGTGAGCGCTGTTTAATGCCAAGCAAAGGGGGGCCTATATATCGGAATACTCCGCTGCCGCTGCTGCTGTTTCGGCACTTCAATGTCAAGAAAGAAGGAGCACGGACCACAATTCTGCACTTTAAATTCTTCTTTATTTTCCTAGGGGAAGTCAGCCATTACGCGTTTCAACTCCGTAGAGCCTTGATCACATGGAGCGCTTAGAGATCACATGACTGTTTTAATACTATTTTGTGTGTTTTTTTCTTTTTTCCTTTCTTACAACAAGAATATTTAAAGTGACAGTGCTCAAAATTCTTGTGTTGTGTGTATACAAAAATGCTTCGATCAGTATGCAATTATTTACATATATATATATATAACATCATACTCTTCTTTTGTGCTAAAATGCTTTTAAAAAAACCAGCAACTGAGTAACATGTATCCTAGTCAATACTTTGCTAGAGAACAAATAGAGTGGCTTTACACTGAGAGAATTTGTACCTAAGCAACAGTGGTAATAACTAATTTGCAGTGGCAGCTCCTCCGCTAAGGCGGAGGAGCGTCGCCCCTACTGCTCTGCGAGCAGTAGTTAAAGGAATACAAAAATGATATTAACCAGCGTTATCATTTTAGATATCCGTTTCCTGGATTGGGGTGTGGCTAGACTGCCAGAGCAGGGGCCAGGAGGAGTGGTTGCTCCACTCTAAAGTGCACATAACTGTTTGGCCGGCCCTCTCAGCCGACCATAACAGTCATGAGCACTTTGCATGTTCTGCACCCAGGCTGCATTACAGCCTGGATGCAGAACATGCCCAGGCCCCCATTTTCCGTCTGAGTTCCAAACTACGGAGCTCAGACCAATCACAGCACTGATTTCAGTGTTGTGATTGGCTAGTGGAGTCAGGAGCCTGGGTGCTTCCTGGTTCCTGCTTTCGAGGAGCGAGTGGCACCGGCGAGCAGATTTAGAGACAGTGACCAGCTGAATGGCCGGCCTGAAGGTAAGTGTTTTAAAAAATAAAAAAATATTTATTATTTTAATTTACAACCGCCCCCCTCCTACTCCACCACCCCGCCACCCGGGTAAATAGTGGCCACCACAGTCTATTTGTAGATGGGAAATAATAATAACAACAAAAAAATACCAAGTGCAATAAAGATTGACTTGGTTGCTCGTCACGTGAACGAGTGGCGATAGCTGCAGAAAAATATTGTCTTAAAGGAAAACATTGTAGCGATTGTATAGAACCTAGCCTAAATCTAGCCGGTAATGTTCTCTCATAAAGATTTTGTCAAATATAGTAACTAGGGGGCAATCACTGGCACCGTTTGGATAATACAATATTCTCTAACCAGGGGTTTAGTCACTTCCATTAACACCCTAGAGACCTGTATATGCTTAGTGAAGCTATCCTGAGCCCAATCTTTATCCTTTTTCATAATGGTCTATGGATGCTCCAACAAAGGTACACAACCAAGGGCTAGAAAGGAGTCTTTAATGTATTTTAACCATGGAATTGGCACACCACGGGTGCAAGGCAAGCAGTCTCTAATCATTGCCCCATTAAGCTCCGCTTCTTTGTTAGCCCTGATTGAGCACCAAAGAACCAAGGGAGCAGCATTAATATTATCTTGCACATACCACGTATCTTGAAAAAGCCAGGGTCTATAAGTGTTGTACAAAGGCCCTCATACACTCTACACTGTGGGCAGTGGTATATCTTGGTTCACTGCTTGAGAAGTTAGGTGTTTGGTTTTATCTTTGGGTCATTTTCTGCCTGAGTTTCCCGTTCTCCAGGCAGTCAACTTTCCTCCACATATACTGCTGCCCATGAGTTAGAGTGTATGGGGGCCTTTGTACAACATTTATAGACCCTGGCTTTTTCAAGATACATGGTTCGTTCTCTTTTGATTATAAACTATTAAGCATGGAAGCAGACTGATTCACTGCTACTTCCTCCCTTTTCTTGATTTTTTCGAAATCTTGCACATACTTCATACCTATCTCCTGATGCAGAGAAAAGTGTGGTGTCAAAGAGGAACACCTAATAGCCGGCAGCAGAATCTATTCTCCTGCGCCTGCACTGCCCTACATCTTCAAATACCTATGCTGTATATTAAAATTGGCAAGCATTTCCAGTTATTTATCTCTACGATCGGACAAATGGCTTTTTTGCCAATGAATAGCAAGCGAAAAAGTAGTACCTACGGCTCGGGTATAGTGAGTTATCCTATTTTTAATGCATGATGACCAAGTGCACCCATCATCATACTCCAGGCCAAGGTATGAAAATAAGCTTACCCTGTCTAATTTTTTACTATCTATATTAAGGTACGCATTTATGTGTTTCTAGTTCCGCATACCATTGTGTATGCTTTCGTAACATTAGTCTCCAGTTCCAGATCGCTCATGAATGAAACATAACTAGAAATTAGTATCTTAAGGCCCTTGGCCGTTCTGGCAAGGAGGACCACTTCATCTGCGTATAATAGTGCAGGCACAGCCTTCTGCTCAACGTAAGGAACATTCACTCCAACAGATACTAATGTTCTATCCAGATCATTTTTGTGAAGCAAAAAGAGGATCTGGGAGAGAACACACCCCTGGCACACCCCTGGTTCAACTTTAAAGGGTTGGGTGCATTCACCTGCATTGCCAAATCTTATGGATGCTGTGAGATCATAATGCTAGAGTCTTAAAAAGGAAAACAATCCTGCATCGATGCCCATAGTCTCTAAGATGGCCCATAGATTGGATCTACATACGGAAATCAAAGGCGCTAAATAGATCCATAAATGCCAAATGGGTGGAAACACCCTTGGCATATTTATATTTAGCCACAATTAGATGGAGGTTGAGGCACTGCTCAATAGTCCCAAGTCCCTTTCTAAACCCATACTGTGTTGGGGACAAAATAAAATGTTCATTTGTCTGGACAAAAGGAGACAATCCAGAATCACTCTATCAATGATTTTAGCCATGGAGTCTAGGAGAAATATCAGACTATAACACTTTACATCATGCGCATTTCCTTTCTTTTTTTTAAATGGGAACAATTGTTGAAGTGCGCCTTGCCAGAAGCGTACATCCCCAAGAAATGTGCCACCAAAGCCTCTGCCGTGATGTGAACCGTAACTTTATCTTGGGATGTCAGTGGAGATATATCTGACTGCACTGATTCAGTACCTTTAGATCTTTTTAAATCTAATCAAGAGTTTTGGTCTCCCTTACTCATGAATGTATTCAAGGCAATAATAACTGGCCCCATTCCGACCTCATGGAAAGAGGCCGTTTTGGTCCCAATTTTTAAAAAAGGCGACAAGTATGATCCAAGATGCTATTGGCCGATATCGCTAATAGACTCAACATGTAAGTTGATGGGTCGGGTGATATTGGCACGGTTGGAAACATGGGCGGTGTCTTCAGGGGTGATTGTAGAATCACAATATGGTTTTAGGAAAGGGAAGGGAACCACCGAGCAGTGTCTGAACCTTGCTTTGATCATGGGCAAGTACATGGGTGCCAAGAATGGCTCTATACACTTGGCATTCATGGACTTGTCCAGCGCCTTCGATACAGTGTGCAGGGAAAAATTATGGCGTATGATGGCCTCCATGGGTTTTGAAGAACCTTTGGTCACCCTGCTCCGCAGGCTGCACACTGCTACAACGGTAAGGGTCAGATATGGCCGTGGTGGGGAAAAATCACAACCAATTTTATCTACTGAAGGCGTCCGACAAGGATGCATTTTAGCACCTTTCTTATTCTTGATTTATACAAATGGTTTGGAGGGTTTTTTGTTAGAGGCATCTGCTGATTTTCCAAAAATAAATGGAAAAAGAATCCCAATGTTGTCTTATGCTGATGACACTGTTTTAATGACACTTACCCCAAACAGCATGCAGACTTCTCTGAATGCTTTTGATACCTTCATGGGCAATTTAGATTTAGGTGTTAATTTTACTAAATCTTTTGCCATGACCTGTGGTCCAAAAAATGTGAAGATACGGAAATATATGGTAAAGAAGGCTAACATTGAGAAGGTGGATAACTTCTGTTATCTGGGTAACCTCTTTAATAAAAAATTAAGTTGGGAACCATTATTGACAGCACGGGTTCAGAAGGTTGCCCAGTTAATCGAAGCCCTTTTCCGCTTTTCTAGTAAATTGGGTCAGCGGCGTGTTGCAGAAATTATATCATTATATAAGGCCAAGTGCGTTTCCGTTTTGACCTATGGTTCAGGGGTGTGGGGTTCGGATAAATGCGAAAAACTACAAATTGTGGAGAATAAGTTTGTTAAGCGTTTGTTATGTGTGCCATTGGGTACATCTAATATATTCTGCCATGAGGAAGTTGGTATCGAGTTTATAAGTGACATTATTCACGTTGCCCCACTGATATTATGGGCAAAGGTTTGGCAATCAGAAGATTTGAAATTAACAAAAGATATTATCCAAGATTGTCAAAAACTTGATTATTATACCCACATCCCGTGGCTACGATATGTCAAAGAGACCTTTTTTAAGATAGGTCTAGGAAAAATGTATACAAACCCAGAACTACTTGGTAGGGATTCCAAGGAGATTATTAAGAACGCCTTTAAATCTAGTTTGGGTTCTCTTAGGACAAATGACCATCTACTGAGCGCACAAGGAAAACTAGCTCGCCAGTTTTATTTGTCATATATTATGAACACACAATGGCGTTTTTATTTAACAAGATTTCGCCTTGGTACCCTACATTTTTTGTTCGCTTTTCCTAAACAGGGGGGATGGTGGGAAAAGCTACCCCACTGCCCCTGTAATAACAAGGTTTCGCAAAATACTCTCCATCTTCTGTTTTTTTGTACCTTGTATAAAGTACCAAGAAATGTTTTCCTTAAACCGTTATTGGCATCATTTCATACACGTTATTATAAAGAAGCGTACGATTGTTTGCTGTCCCTGTCAACTGTACATATTTGTAATGCCGTCTTAAATTTTATCAGATCAGCTCTGGTGATTCGAAATAGATATTGATGACATTCGGTTTTTCAGAAAAGTATGTAAATATGTATAATGTTTGATTAATTTTATTTGATTTTATGAATTTTGTTATGTTTACTTTTATGGTTTCTATACGAAATCGAAATAAAGTTTTTGAAAATTGACTGCACAGTCTTCCAGAAGGATTGAGAATCTTTGAGCTGGCAGGCTACAACTATTGTTTTACATTTTTCTTCCTTCAAGGCCAATTTCCTTTTCTTTAACACGGTGCATAAACCTTTTTGCTGGCAGCTATTACACGCTGATCTCTGGGGGACTGCTTTAATGCCCTACACTGTTTGTCAAACCAAGCTTTAGCATAAAGGGGTGACTGAGCAATGGGTCTAAGGAATAGGACATGTTACAACGCAAACATTTAAAACGCAAGTCTTTAGAACCCGGTTTTTACATCGCAACATCCATTACAACGCATGATTTTACAATGCATGCCATCACAACGCATTTTGAGAAACTACATTTACAACGCATTCCCTTACAATGCATACAATTACAGCACATTCCGTTACAAAGCATAATACTTTTAAGGCAACAGTAGGGTAAGTGTTGGATAGTGTAGGGGTAAAAATGACTATTCCCGCCCAAGTGAGTGCAAAAGTAGGGTAAGTGTCAGATGGTGTAGGGGTAAAAATTACTATTCCCACTCCAGTGAGTGCAACAGAAGGGTAAGTGTTGGATAGTGTAGGGTTAACAATTACTACTCCCCATTACTTACCTTATAATGCGTTGTAATGACATGCGTTGTAGTGACATGCGCTGTAATGGGTGCATTGTAATGGCATGCGATGTAAAGGCTGTTGCGTTGTTATGACTGCATTGTGAATGTAGTGCATTGTAATGACTGTGTTGTAATGGTTGTTTCCTGGGTCTAAGTAGCAACCCTTTGATCTGCTTTAAAAGGTCAACAAAATGGTTTCATATTGAAGCCAGGTAGCATATTTCTAATTTACATGAATTCAACAATGCCTTACTTTTGCAAACAAACTGATACATAATATACTTCATATTTCCAGAGCACCATACCACCCTAAACCCTGCACCCTTAACAGTTTGTCCTTGTGAAGACATGGGCTTTGGCTTATGACACTTTAGAGGGGCTTCTAACTGCACTGCAATGGGATTGTGGTCACTATAGATCTGTAGAAGCACCTCACTATCTACAATGGTTGATGACAAACTTCAGGAGGTAAAGATGTCATCTATTATACTCCTGGCACCCCTCCCTATATAGTTTGGTATATCTAGACTATTGGAATTTGAGGCCTTGTTAGCTAAGTCACGCTCAGCCAGCAGGGAAAACAAAACATGGCCGCTAGCATTCATAGCGTTAGAATCAATTTCCCAGACAAGTGGATCAAAAATGGTTGATGATAGAGTGAGCAAGTGCATTAATTTAGCGTTGAAGTCACCTGGTACTAGCAAGTTAAAAGGGTTTTCTGCCCAAGCCTCCTCTTCTGTAAATTATTGAGAACAGACCCTGAGACTTGCATTCACCCTTACTAGAAATTTTTATTATAAAAACTCACTATATAGATCCTATATTTACCACTCCAACAAAGGCAAAATGCCTGGACCTCCCCATGTCTACAACAATAGGTGAGATTCATCAACCGATATTAACTTCAAACCAGGCTGACAACCCTCCTTTAGCATGACCAGCATGTCACAGTACAGTTAGCAGGCTAAATCATGTATATCCACTGAATGCCACCTCTGTCAATTCCCATGTTTCCTGCATGAATATTATATCATAATCTAAAATAAGGGATTGACAACCTTCATTTGTGACTTTAGAAGCTAGGCCAGCCTCGTTCCAACTTAGGAAGTTTATACAGGGGTAGTGTTCACCTCCTACAACCACAGGAGCTCCCACTTCAATCCCTTCCTGTGGGTTCAGAAGGTTTTCCGAGACTAAATCCCTATTCAGATTACCTTAATTTATTAATGGAGGAGGAATAGACAAGTGAGCCCCAGGGGTCCCTATACTAATCACTCTTCCAATCATAAAGGCACCTGCACAATCACACTCCTTGCTAAACTGTCAATCATTATCTTCCAGTATGGCAAGTGCCGCGAATCAATTTTACAAGGGTACTAACAAATGCAAGGGGGGTCTAAGAGGTTCTTTGTTGGGTGCCATTGACCTGCCTGGCCGGAAAATAGGGGTTGCCAAATGCCTATAGAAAAAACCCAGTGGCACGATTTTTACAGGGCTACTGTTAACCATTCCAGCCCTATCTAAACCCAGTATTTCATTTACAACAATGGGGTTTCAGAGGTTTATAACTATATCTTCACCATTATAATGCTTGCCCATCCCACCAATGCCCCCCGTACGACTTGCACGTAGGATCTCTTTTGAGAAATCCCAATATCTACACACCTTAATGTTCAGCCAGTGCATGACTTTGTTCATGAGTCCCGTCACAGATTCCGAGATATTGACAGGTAGGCTAGGAACATTAGCTAAAACAATTACATAGAGAGATGAGATAGGATGGTTATTGATCACGGGGAGAGGGACCAGACAAGGGTATCTCCTTTCTGACGGCTTAGCAGCCTGCTTGACTAAGGGTGCTTGTTCCTTATCACTCAGTATAGCCCCAGTCATTTCTGGTCCAGTGATACTAGCCAAGACTTGATTGTTAACAGCGTCTCTGACTCTATATCTGGTGGCCTGGTTTGATATAATTGTTGGATAAGAATTAGATGAGGTGCCAACTAAAGAGCACTGTATTTCCTGGAGGCAAGTAGTAGACTTGATGGCAGGTAGTATTACCAATTCGGCCTTAATACATGCAAGATGATCTATAGCAGGGCGTAATTTGGTATCCAACAAGTCACTTAGGTAGTTGTTCAAGTGCTCCCAGGATACTTCTTATATAACAGGTGAAGACATGGGCTCATCCTCAATACAAGTCCTCTTGCAGGTCGCACTTTTACCCTTAGTTGCAGGTGGCTTAGGTTTCACAGTTTTCTTTCTACGTTTGGCTCTTGGTCCAGTTTCTATGTCAGAGTCTAGATCAAGACCAGGCATGCAAGTAGGATTAGATTCTTGTACTTGAGCCAATAATTGAGCTTCATCGCCCGACCCACCCATCATTTTGCTATTAATTAGTCCTTTATCTTCAGGGCAAACATTGGCTGTCCAGCTAGTGGAGGAGCACTAGGGGTCCCCAGGAATAGAGGCTCAGGGGTCCCTGCAAAACCAAGACAATTATACAGGGTTAAGATGAGGTGATTTTCTCAGTTGGTAAGTGATAAATGATGCTCCACCAATCTACTTTCATTAGAAACAATGTCCACTGCCCTCTTCAAGAATCTATCAATGGTGGAGCGTGTGCCCAATGGGGGACACTAGGAGCTCCAGAGGTACGCTTCCTCTTTCCCATTTTTATATTGACGACAAAAACTACGGGGAGAGGAGCGAAAAGGGGAATCCCAAAAACGTCAAGACTGATAAACCAAGAACAACACACAGTACCTTTAAATGGATATGTTATCTGGATCGCAGAATTAAGAGGGGTGGCCCAGCCCAGCCTATTCCTGACTATGATGGACTAAGACATACCTGTCTTGGCCTGGGCATGACCCGCGCGTGTCCCATGCTGCAGAATGCCGCTTGTGATTTTATGGAGCTCCAGTGCCTAAGCTCAGTGTTGGGGCCCCTCCTCTGGCCGGTAGGGAAATTGGAGCTGTAGTCTCCAGCTGAGGCTGGTGTGCTGTCAGAACTAGGCGGGACCCACGCTGCGTGGCGCCTCTTGTGATTTTATGGCGCTCCGGCGCCTAAGCACTGCATTGCAGCCCCTCTTCTGGCCATTAGGGAGATGGGAGCTGCAGTATGCCAATGAGGCTGGTGCGCTGTCGGGGTCCAGTTCAAATTAAGTGAGCATTTTGGTCACAAATGCTCATGGTTTCGCAGTAACTCCATTGCCCCCTCCAGCTGAATATGGCAACAGTCCGGCTTATCCCTGAAAGCAGATGGGCAGATTAAAAAATGATCATCAGAGGAGGAATGTAAATCAGGCACTTTCCAGGCAGCCATGAAAGAAGAGCCTTTACAGGTAATGGGTTATTTGGTGCTGTAACAGTTATAGGCACCATGCCATCATGTGGCATGTAATGGAGATTGACGCCTGTAATCATAGATGCAACACAATACATTCACAAAAAACAATTACACGAAACTGATAATTTTAGATTTGTATGTAATGAAAATATGTGCAGAACACATAAGCAACTGCCAACATCTAAGCAAACAGTACATTGAAGTTGCTTGAGAGTTTGTAAAGTGTAACTTAAACTCCACTCCACCAGGTATACTTGTCAAGTTGTAAGTATGTAGGATCTGAAAGATTTCTCCTCCCAGGGCATGAGTTGTAAGGGGGGGCTGGGAGAATCCCTACCAATCCTGTTGGCCTCCAGGTGATGCTTGGAGGACAGAAAATTAACCCTCCCACGGAGGTTGTTCCACCTCTTCCTAATTGTATCCTGTGTGTGCAGGTTGTTAGCTACTGCATTTACTCTGTTGACTATCCTGGCCCATATTTGCCCTTTCTGTGACAGGGGAGTATTTTGGAGTTGGACTCCAAACCATTGTGGCTCTACTCTTATGATTTCATCTACCATGACTGACAACTTGCCCTTGTGTCCTGGCATCATGCAACGAAATTATATCAAATTAAATGAAATGAACACAAGGTGTACAAAGTAAAAAGATGAAGGGCCAAGTAACAGTGAAAAAGTAACTCACAAACCTGCCTTCACTGTGTCTTGATATGCTGTCAAGTGTTGTGGAGCAATGAAATGGCAAAGGATCGTGGTCTGAAATGGAGTATGTTTTATAGTGTGGTATGCTGGTGTTTCCATTTGGTCAATGGACATCAGGTGTGTTCTCCTCGCATCCATCCCTTGGCCTTAGAGATAGTGCTTTGAGGAGTACGTACCGTGATGGACTCACTCCATCTAGGAATCACCGTTAGAAAAGCACCAGCAAAACTGTGTGATCTAAATCTGCTCAGCTGGAACCTGCTGCCCTGACGGCTGTGGAAAAGTAAATTTTGCCATGTTCTGTGTCCCTACGTGTCATCCATCATATGTTATGTGTGCATGACCAATATGCATATGTTATTCCCCATGTCCGATTCAAGACGCAATTATAGTTGTGTCCTCCTCTAGTATGCCAGTTTCCAGTCCTCGTGAATACTACGAATATCAGGCCTATGTAAAGCTACGTTGCCACGTTTCTCAGTGTGCACGTTATTTCATTATAAAGTCCCCGTTTCCAGGCCTCAACAGGGCCCGGACATCAGATTCAGCTCCTGTCTCCTGAACCCTCGCTGAGGAGCGATCCAGCCCCCACCTGTATCCTCGACCTTTCACTTACTTCCTGCCTCGCAGTGCCCGGTGCAGCTTGGCTCTGCCTCTGAGTCTGCCAAGACTATGTTATGATTCCAGTTATCAGTTTAGTCCTCCTTCTCTGCATTCCTAAGCTACTGAACTGCATCAATAGTTTCCGTCATTGTCTAGCCTATGCGGCTCCATGTTAAGAGAAATACTGTATTTAATGGTCATTTAATATTCTTCATCACGCACTATATGTAGAATAAATGCATGCTCCAGTCTTAGAGTCAGTTAGCTTTTCCCCTCATGACTTCTAGTTTGTATCAACATGTTCCCTAAACATCAGATACTAGATAGGGTTTAGGTACATGTCGCTCCGACCCTCCAGACTTTAGTCTCTGCTCCTAGCACAGAGTTCATAGCCCCCAGCTTCTCCTCGTAACACGTCATTACCAGTTTGCGCGCACCACCAGGTTAGAGGTCCCGGCTCCTTAGGTAGCCCCCTCCTATGTTTCCGCCCATTCATGACATATTCTGTTACGTTTGCATCACATGTCTGAGTTACACCTTCTTTTTACCCTTATCTTTCGCGACTGCTACGCGTCACGCCTTCTGCTCCACCCACTGCTACGCCTACTGCAATGTAATGCTATGTGTTTGCGTTATGTATATATGCTCATGTATTGTTATTAAAAGTCAGCGCGCTCATCCCAGACCCAGCCCCAGCAGCTGCTGGGCCCTGTCATCCTATTCCTATGCAGGTTGTCCTGTTCCTGTCCTTTATGCTGTAATAAACCTGCAAAACTCCCACTACCTCGAATCTTGACTCTTATTTATTGAGCTATCTGTTATGATATATGTCTAGTCAAAAATAGGGTATTATTTATTTATTTACCACATAATGGCGCCCGAACAGGGACTTGCCCTTTCCCCACGCGTCGGTGAAGCCACGCCGACCCCCTGACCCTCTGCAGTCGTGACGGAACTCTTCTGCGCAGTGGCAGATATTTCTGCTCAAGTATCCCTCAGGCCCACGGAGGAGACGGAGGAGGCGGTCCAGCATCCAGACGAGACGGTGGAGGAACGCGGCGAGTCCCGACCAGAGCCCAAGCCAAGAGTCCAAGGTCCGAGGTATCCGGAGGTCCACCCGTAACTGAAGTCCGAAGTCCGAAGTTCGTCGTCCGTCGTCGTAGCAGTCCAGTCCAGTCCGAGGCCTTCCGTTCTTGCTGCCCGGTGAGTACCGTTACTGGGGTGGTATCTAGACAGGGTCAATTTAATTGACTCTGGTCTGTGGGTTGGTGGTACACAGTCCCACAAACGAAGTGTCCACTTCGGTGGATGCGGGTCCTGACGTGTCTCTTTAAAGAGACCGGTAAGTTTCGTGCTGTTTCAGCAGTGCATCTAGTTTCTGTTCTAGTCAGTTCTGGTCTCGAGAAATTTCAAGTGTTCTGTTCACGGTATTTTCAGGTGGTATTCTGTTCGAACTGTTATTTATAATGTTCTTCATGTATTTTAATGTTGTGGTATGAGTGCGACGTGATTTCGTGTTTTCATTGTGTATTGTATTATGTCCAGATTATAGTCCAGTCATGCCGCTCTTCTCAAAATTACGTCAGTTAAAAACTAGAAAGGGTCTGCTGGAAGCAGCAGTTCCCGTCCCGCCTAGGGACAGTCCAGGTCACTTTATGTATCAGAAACATGGCATAAGTGCCATATTGTATCTAGATTTATGGGTAGAATATACCAAACAGTTAGAAGAAAAGTATAGATGGCCCGTATCGGGTACATGGGATGCCGAATGCATCATGCGAGTAGAGGAGGCATTATGGAAAAAGAAAGCCAGACAATCACAGAAAGATGCCATCGAGTTATGGCGTAAAGAAGCTCATAAAAGAACTGAAAAAGAAATCAGAAAGTCAGAACTAAGTAGAGAATCCCAAGAACGAGCCCAAGAAAGAGAATTGATCGAGATAGGTGAACAAGTCAAAACTGAACAGAGAGACAGACAGAGGAATGCCCTCATTAAGGGTATGTATCCTCTTCTTGCCGAAGGCTTGCCAAAAGCGACCCCAGAGGCATCCAGTAATTTCCCGCCACCATTAGTTCCGACCAAGCTACGTCACAAACTGACCGCAGCTGATATTTTTATTTCGTCCTATCTGGACGACACAGTCCCCGAATATGCAAATCCTGTTCGCACTCCGCCAGTCCCTGTAAACCAGGTAATTCCTGCTCCTCCAGACACCGGGGTGCCCTTAACAGCCCCCCCGGGTCAGCCCGCCATACAAGTCCAGCCCACGTTACAATTACCGACCCTGCCAGGACGGAAAGCATCAGTTGATGATTCTAGTTTAGGGGCCGCAGGAGGAGGTCTTCCTCAAACTCCGCCGCCATACAAGCGTTTATCAGCACTCGAATTACATGCTCAAGCATCACAGCGTACTCCTAAAAGTAATAAGTCTGTTGCAGAGATCAGGCAAACCCTTGGCGAATGTGTCTATGACCCAGTTCCAGGCGAGTTTAATATGGTTTTATATTCCGTACGCGTAAGGAGAGTGACCGAGTATCTAGTCACCCTGCCGAATATGAAAGAAGATCTAGACAGGATATATCGTTTCATCCGTACAGGGGATGACCCACAAAGTATTAGTGATGCCATGTCTCAAAGGAAAGCCGAGATTCAGCGCATGATATTAAAGTTCTTAATTAACTGTCTAATAAGAGAACAAGATCATCCGTCTAAAGACCCGGAAGAAATGAAAACTCTAACAAAGTGGAGTGATAATATAGCCGAAGGAAAGCACAATACCATTGGTGCCATGGAAAGTATGTACAAGAAAATCCGTAGAGAGATAATAAAGATACACGAACAGCGTAAAGCAGCACAAGTAAGCGAGAAAGAAAGTACCTCTGATCCTGAAGAGGAAGACGATGAGAATACTGCCAGAATAGCGTATGTAGGAAAATCTAGATTTCCAGATCGCCATTTACGTCTAGAACACAAGCCAATTTTCCATCATCCAGCACCAGAACAAGGTTCCCTAGAACAAGTATTTCAAGCTACCGATCACATTCTGAAATCACGAATCGGTTATAGTGAGTTAAGTACTATGCATGAACAAGAAATAGTTCGGTCAGCAGTCCGATGGATTACTGATTCTACCACTTTTCCAGACGAAATAGTGGCACAAATGTTTCTGAAAATGCCCCCAGCCGAGCAGCGACTGGTGGGTATGTATATGATTCAGCACCTCATTACTCTGTATGAGGGTCAACATTCTGATCCAGGCCCGTTACATGATATCCTGAACGAGTTACTCCAGTACAAATGGAGAGGTCTAGGTACCGATTTAATTAGTGTCATTCTAGAACAGCGCCACAAATATAGAACATTCTTGAACCCGCATTTTGTCCATGTCTCACCCCCAGAAAGTAAATCATTCTACATAGACAGACAGAATCCGTTACGAGAAGTCCACCCAGTCAGAGGAGCGGGTGGCGAAATGCAGCGAGTGTTTGTATACACTCCGATCACAAAGATGGAACTCCTCGAAATGAAGAAATTAATTCCCTGTCATGACAAAGATCCAGCAGGGTTCCATAGAGAATTAAAAGACATGCTCCGTATGGGAGAATACACTTACCCAGATATCATTAAAATGTTAAAGGTTCTGCTACCCGCAGGGGTGTATGAAAAGCTAAAGGAAAAAGAATGGGAGGTGGGAGAGAAAAAGATAGATTGGGCAGTCCTAGAAGCAGAAGATAAGATACGTGTACCAGGTACTGGTCTTGGAGATAAATGTAAAGAATTACCAGAATTATTAATTCAAGTTTTACCCAGATTATTAACAACTAGAAAAGAAGACTGGGATGCAATCTCAGCCTGTAAACAGAAACAAGATGAAGATATTAGTGATTTTTATTCTAGGTTTGAAAAATGCTTTAGTATCAACAGTGGCCTCAAGACAAGTAGTGAGTCATACCCTCACCTTTTCGTTACCAAATTAGTCGAGAATTCAAGTCCACCAATTAAAAACCGAGTTCTGAAAGTCGAAAGCACCTGGCAAGCAAATACTCCGTCCCAGATGCTCCAGATGCTCCAGTACCACCAGAATAGAATCAGGGAAGAGCAAGAACACGAGAGAAAACGTATGAAAGACACGAAAATTAAAGTACTAGTTGCACAATCTGTTCCTCAAGACAGTCAGAAGAGGGGTCAGAATCAAGCCAGTCATCCTGCAGCTCCCGTTAAAGGGAACTGCAATTATTGTAAACAGCCAGGTCATTTTATAAATGAGTGTGCAGTTCTGAAACACAACATAGCTACTGGTAAGACTAAAGAAAGACCACGTCCGCCTAGACAGGAACAAGTTTCACAGATTCCTCAGCCACAGAATGCACAACAGACAGTTACAGCACCGCAGCCTATTGCTGCAACACAGCATGTTACATCGCAGATGTACCAGTATGCACAGTCTGAGTATCCAGAGTACCAGCCATATTCATGAAACAGCCTAGAGAGGGAGGTAGGCTTGCCTCTCATCGAGATACCTGTAGATCAAGAAGGTCCCTATGTTCACAGTCAAGTATTAGGGAAAGACAGAAAGTTTTTGATTGATACAGGGGCAAGTAGGACCACAATTAGTCATGCCGAAGTTCCAGGGGCTCCGCTCTCAGGCTCAAGAAATGTTTCCCTTGGATTTTCAGGAAAGGCTATCGTTAATGAGATTTCAAAGCCAGTTACTCTAGAAGTAGGTCCATTGTCCCGCACTACTGATCTGTTACTTACTAAGTCATGTCCAGAAAATCTATTAGGCATTAAAACACTGAAAGAGTTAGGTGCAGTTATATGTTGTTCCCCAGAGGGAATACGTCTGTTCCTACGTGACTTTAAGGGTCACTATGTATTACGAGATTTTGATTCCAGACTGTCTAATGTCCCGCAGCATTTATGGGCGCAAGGTCCAACTGATGTAGGTTACATGCAAATCACACCCCATCGTGTGACCCTAAAACCAGGTGTAGTGTTACCACGAATCAGGCAGTATAGATTGCCACCTGAGGCTGTAGCAGCCTTATCCAAAATTATAGACAAGCTCATGGCTCAAGGAGTAGTTGTAGAAACTGACTCCAATGTATGTAACTCTCCGATCATTCCAGTCATGAAACGTACTGATCCAAATGCACCCCCAGTATATCGATTAGTGATTGATTTACGGGAACTTAACAAATGTATTATTCCGCAGTACCCAGTTGTCCCAGATATCTCTTCCCTGTTAACTGCTATTGATTCCGAAGCCACGTTCTTCACTGTCATAGACCTCAAGAACGCATTTTTTAGTGTTCCCATCCATCCAGACAGCCAGTTTCTTTTCGGATTCTGTTTAAATGGAAGGAGCTATATGTTCACACGCGCTCCTCAAGGTTTCACAGAAAGTCCTAGTATTTACAGTCAAGCACTCAAGAGACAACTAGACAATATTCACATGCCAACTGACACTGCCCTGCTCCAGTATGTCGATGATCTACTGATCACAGCCCGTTCTGAACGTGACTGCGAGCGTGCGTCACTTACAGTCTTGTATTTCCTAGCCGAGATGGGGCACAAGGTATCCCCTTCGAAGCTTCAATTCTGTGTCCAGCAAGTGGTCTACTTAGGACACTTACTGTCCAAGAGGGGTAGGCAGTTGACACCAGACCGTATCCAGTTAATAGCGAGTCTTCCTCAGCCCAGGACCCAGAAGGAGGTACGTGCCTTTATCGGCCTCACTTCTTACTGCAGACAATGGATTCCTCAGTATGCATTTCTAGCCAAGCCACTGATACAGTTAACGACACAGGAGGCAGCCGTATCGACTGTCCTCCCTTGGACATCTGAACATACACTTAGTTTCAATGAGTTAAAGAAAGCTTTATGTCAAGCTCCAGTTCTAGCGACACCGAACTACAGTAAGCCTTTTACACTTTTCGTTACTGAACGTGAAGGTACAGCATTATCTGTTCTCACACAAGACCAAGCAGGACAAAACAAGCCTTGTGCTTATTTTTCGAGCACATTAGATCCAGTCGCCCAGGCTCTGCCTGCGTGCCTCAAGTCAGTTGCAGCCACAGCACTAGCTATCAGACAAAGTGATTCCATAGTTTTAGGACACTCTCTGACAGTACAAGTTCCACATTCTGTGGAAGTTCTTTTAAACCGAACACAAACTCAGCACTTGACAATTGCACGTTTAACAGGTTATGAATTGACACTGTTTCAGCCACACATAGAAATTAGACGCTGCAACGTTCTGAATCCTGCTACACTGTTACCATCAGTTAGTTCAAATCCTGCCGCACACGACTGTGTGGAAGTAGTCAACATTACGACAAAGCCAAGACAAGATCTGACAGATATTCCATTACCAGACCCTGACCTGACACTTTATGTGGATGGTTCATGTATGAGGACTAGTACAGGAGAACTAGTCGCCGCGTATGCAGTGACTACTGACACCGAAGTTATTGAGACACACCGTATTGATACCCTGTCCGCTCAAGCAGCAGAGCTAGTTGCTCTGACACAAGCCTGTATACACGCCAAGAACCTGAAAGTTAATGTTTACACAGATTCACGTTACGCATTTGGAGTTGTACACGACTTTGGAGTGCTCTGGCAGGAGAGAGGTTTCATGACTTCTCATGGAACCAAGATTCAGCATGGTTTCCTTATTCAAGCTCTGTTAGATGCAATACACTTACCGACATCCATTGCTATCATGAAATGCAAAGCACATACGAAAGTTACTGACATTATTTCCCAAGGTAATGATCTAGCAGATCGCACAGCCAAGCTTACAGCACAGACTCCAGACATTCAAGTTAATCCGACACAGACACATACTCCAGATCCGACTACATGTATGACAGTTAAGGACCCTACTCAAGATGTCATAGATATCCAGTTACATGCTACTCCCGATGAAATCAAGAAGTGGTCCGAACAAGGAGGGGTCCAGACAGATCAAGGATGGTTAACAAAGGGTAGGACCGCATGGTTTCTCCCCGACTCTATGGTTCAAGTCATCATTAATACCGCACATAGTCCAGCACATTTAGGAGAAAAAGCAATGTTAGACAGTATCCAGAACATATGGTTCAACAAGCATTTACGAGCTGCAGCTAAGCAGAAAGTCCGTACCTGTATGATATGTTGTCAGTTTAATCCAGGTAAAAGTGTCCCGGTGGAACAAGGGGGTTTCCAGCCTCCTGACCACCCTTTTGAAGTCCTCCAGATGGATTATATTCAGATGGAGCGATGTCGAGGTTTCAAGTATGTCCTTGTAGTTGTATGCGCTTTGTCCAGATGGACAGAAGCATATCCAGTCCCAGATTACACAGCCGCGACCACTGCCAAGCAGTTGGTTCGTGAGTTTTTCCCTCGATATGGACTCCCTAGAGTCGTATATTCTGATAACGGTCAGCCATTCTCATCTGAGTTGATGAAGCACGTTTCCCTGTTGTTAGGGTACCAGTGGAAGTTTCATTGTGTACGCCATCCTGAAGCAGCCGGTCTAGTCGAGAGACATAATCAGACTCTGAAAATCCGAATTGCCAAAATATGTAAAGATAAGGGTGTGGACTGGCTAGTAGCTCTGCCAGTTGCTTTGTTTTATATGCGCATGGTCGCACATTCCAGATCAGGTCTGTCCCCGTATGAGGTCGTATTCGGCCGCCCCCCTAACATGTGGGGTACTCCTAGACCCCGAAGTATTACTGATGTTTCATGTAATATGCTGACAGATTACCTAGCTTCCTTGATGTCTGCCCTCAACTCATGTCGTTCACAGGTTGCCGCCACATTTCCAGACAATACCGAGGTGGCACCGCATGAAATCGTTCCAGGTTCGATGGTGCTCGTACGCAACTTTGACAGATCAAGTCCGCTGGAGCCACGTTGGAAGGAGCCCCGTCAGGTCCTCCTCACCACCCGTACAGCTGTGAAATTGGAAGGACGCCGCGGCTGGGTGCACCTTTCGCACGTCAAGAAATTCTACGGATTGAAACCGGTCTCCAAGAACATTTCCCAGGATATCAAGACTTGTCAAAACATTGTTCCTAAGGACTGTCCCGCAAATGACATTGACACAACCCCTCCCTTGTTAGAGAAAACTCCACAACAGGAGTATAAACAGAAACTCCGGTCTAGTAAAATAAGTCAGTCAGTTTGATTGTCTAAGTCCTCCCCTAGGTGAAACGGTTAGACTGTTCCTGACATGTATAAAATAGACCCCCATAGTGAGAGAGTTAGTCAAAACTCAAACCGATGTATCGTTTTTCTAAGTTTCATATTATTCATCAGCATAATGATTTCCTGCACTAGTTACGCATTTTTCCTGTGTTTTCCAGTTCCTCATGTAAATAAGCCTTCTAATGTTACAGTAGAGCACACGTTTAGTGATCTGCCTCCTCACGAATATTCATACCGCCTCGCTATGCGTAACAATACATTTATCCGCATGTTGCATTATTCACATCAAACCAGCAATGCCACTAATTGTTGGGTGTGTGGTCGACTGCCCCCTTTCCAGACGTCAAAGGGAGTTCTGCCACTTTTTCCTTATCCTTTTTCACATAATGGTTCGTGTGGAGCATGGTCCACGTTAACGTCATCCTCAACAGATATGTCTTTTCTTAACAGTACATGTTTCCCAGACAAGCAAGGTTTCCCCCACAGAACAGGTTTAGATCTAGAAAATGAAGTGTATAATTTAGGTAACTATTCTTCGAATTTCATGGTCCTGAATGTTCAGTCTGATACTACTCCAGACTCACCTGCTATTTCAGTATTACCAGTCAAAGGCGAATTATGTGTCCGTAATTATGGTTCTGTACACGTAGGACATAGTGATTGTACTACTATTATCCAGTATAGTGACAGTGGGAAATCTATTTTTAAAGCTTCACGTCATTCTTATTTTGTTTGTGGTCAAACCGCATATGTTCGTCTGCCCCTCGATTGGGAGGGAACCTGTTACATTGCCTTCCTACTGCCACCTGTTTTCCTAGCCCCACCTGACTACCATAGGAATTCCTTCCTAGTACATACTAGACACAAGAGAAACCTCCCGATTGTCGATTATACTGAAACTGCTGCAGAGCAATTCATTGATATTGATAAAGGTGTTTTCCCTTATTTAGGTACAGTTGTAAATAGTAAGCTAATTCGTAGGTTAACAAGAACCCTTGAAGCTGTAGTAGATGAGACTGCCTCCGCTCTAGGTAACTTAACCGAAGAGCAATCCTTTATGAGAATTGTTGTGCTCCAGAATCGTCTCGTCCTTGACGTCATACTGGCCGATAGGGGCGGGGCCTGTAGAGTCATCGGATCCAGTTGTTGCATTTTCATTCCAAATAACGCGCCGTCTGTTTATTCAGCTATAACCAGACTTCATAAAATTGCCCATCTATTACACCAGGATCCAGGCATCTGGACATGGTCCGGTTGGTTCTGGAATATAATTTCCGCCTGGGGATGGAAAGTCCTGTCCTTTCTAGGTATCGCAGTAGCGATCATATTCAGCTGCTGCCTCTGTATACAATGTGGCCCTGCGATTTGCGGCATGTGTGCTACCTCTTGTATTCCTAGTCCCAAGCCCCGTTCTAAATCCCGTTCCAAGACAATTCGAGATGAACAAATGGTACTGTATGAAATGATAGATGGTATCATGAATATTGATGTTTCCTGATGGAAACGTAGTGACAAGGAGGGAATGTGGAAAAGTAAATTTTGCCATGTTCTGTGTCCCTACGTGTCATCCATCATATGTTATGTGTGCATGACCAATATGCATATGTTATTCCCCATGTCCGATTCAAGACGCAATTATAGTTGTGTCCTCCTCTAGTATGCCAGTTTCCAGTCCTCGTGAATACTACGAATATCAGGCCTATGTAAAGCTACGTTGCCACGTTTCTCAGTGTGCACGTTATTTCATTATAAAGTCCCCGTTTCCAGGCCTCAACAGGGCCCGGACATCAGATTCAGCTCCTGTCTCCTGAACCCTCGCTGAGGAGCGATCCAGCCCCCACCTGTATCCTCGACCTTTCACTTACTTCCTGCCTCGCAGTGCCCGGTGCAGCTTGGCTCTGCCTCTGAGTCTGCCAAGACTATGTTATGATTCCAGTTATCAGTTTAGTCCTCCTTCTCTGCATTCCTAAGCTACTGAACTGCATCAATAGTTTCCGTCATTGTCTAGCCTATGCGGCTCCATGTTAAGAGAAATACTGTATTTAATGGTCATTTAATATTCTTCATCACGCACTATATGTAGAATAAATGCATGCTCCAGTCTTAGAGTCAGTTAGCTTTTCCCCTCATGACTTCTAGTTTGTATCAACATGTTCCCTAAACATCAGATACTAGATAGGGTTTAGGTACATGTCGCTCCGACCCTCCAGACTTTAGTCTCTGCTCCTAGCACAGAGTTCATAGCCCCCAGCTTCTCCTCGTAACACGTCATTACCAGTTTGCGCGCACCACCAGGTTAGAGGTCCCGGCTCCTTAGGTAGCCCCCTCCTATGTTTCCGCCCATTCATGACATATTCTGTTACGTTTGCATCACATGTCTGAGTTACACCTTCTTTTTACCCTTATCTTTCGCGACTGCTACGCGTCACGCCTTCTGCTCCACCCACTGCTACGCCTACTGCAATGTAATGCTATGTGTTTGCGTTATGTATATATGCTCATGTATTGTTATTAAAAGTCAGCGCGCTCATCCCAGACCCAGCCCCAGCAGCTGCTGGGCCCTGTCATCCTATTCCTATGCAGGTTGTCCTGTTCCTGTCCTTTATGCTGTAATAAACCTGCAAAACTCCCACTACCTCGAATCTTGACTCTTATTTATTGAGCTATCTGTTATGATATATGTCTAGTCAAAAATAGGGTATTATTTATTTATTTACCACACGGCGACAGAGTAGTATTCGCCAGCACTGGTGACTGCCTACCATAAGTCCTCAAAAACTCTTACAATTTCCTAACCAACATACCAAACCTTGTACTTTTTAAATATTAAATATAATATTTTATTACATCATTCAACAAATTAATTAAAATGCCTGTTTTAATAAAGAAAATGTAATTAAAAATATGTTCTCTTCTGTAGCTACCGATCTTTCTCTTTGTCCACATAATAAAAATGAAGAAATTCACCCAAAATGGAAAAATATAGCCCAAGCAGCCCAAAGAATAAAAGCAAAAATTAAACACATTCTATACTAATCTCTCAAAGTTATTCAGAATATGTAGAAACCATAAAAAGCCTGCACAAGTTAAAAAAAGTTGAAACAAAAATCTAACTAAAGAAATCAAATTAAAAAGCAATGGTTTATGATAAACCAAAAATGGTTTCCTTAAAAAAATGTAAACTTCCAATGCTGATAGGACATGTTTGTAGATAAAAACCTGCAAAGTAGAGGAGGAGCTTAGCGCGCACCCAAGATGGTTGCGTGAGCTCAGAGCTCCCGGACCTTCGCCACCTCCATCGACTATCCTGCAACTAATCCTGATTTGGACGACGGGCTTTTGTGGTCGAGAACCTGCTGATCACTTATCCGTTTGCGAATTTCGATTTGGTCTCCGGGAACCGAAGATATGGATAATTGAATATCTGCGGCCTGCTCCATGGCACTGCCCCGGGCTTGCCTACTCTGCCAGCCGGGGAGTAATTGAATAACAATGGCCTGAGCTAACCTCCCTTGCCCGGTCTTCTACTTTCAGTTTCGATTCTGACGATCCTACGTCATTGACCTTGCCTTGGTTGCCCTGGTTGCTTGCTTCACTCAACTATTCGCAACATCGCTCGGAGATCCGGACTTTCATTGCTTTTTGCCTAGTGACTGGTCCTCACTTTATTCTCTGAGCTTCTGTGGGCACATCGGGTGTAGCCATTTTCACTAGGTCTCAGAATACCCTCCGGGGCACACGACCTAAGATGGCCACCAAGCCTGAAGCAGAGAGGCGCAAGACCAGACCGGCAGCTCGAGGAGGTTCTGTCCAATCCCACGTCATGGACCGATATACCCTCACTAAGAGCTCTCCGAGCGGAATGACTAAACCCCCGGCTGGCATTGAGGACGAATCCATTCTGGGTGATGACCCGTCGTTGAAAGACGTCATGTGCGCCATTGCTGGGATGAAGGCCGCAATGGGACAACAGTATGAGGCCCTAACCCACAAGCTGGACACTGTTGCCATAGATGTCACTCTGATCAGGGCGGATCTTGCAAAAACCAACGAAAAGGTCAAGTCTCTCGACCTGAAGACATCCAGTCTTATCACCGACGTCTCTGACCTACAGACGGAGATCAGTAATCTGAGATCCGCCCGCGACTATCTCTCCCGTCGCTTGGACGATTTTGAGGGCCGAGCACGACAGAACAACGTCCGACTGGTCGGTGTCCCGGAGAAGACGGAATCGTCAGCTGTGGACCTACTGGTGGAGGACCTTGTCCTAAATCATTTAGCGCCCAAGGGCCTGAGCAAGTTTTTTGCAGTTGAACGGGCCCACCGTGTCCCGGGTGGCCCGCCCAAGCTGGGAGCCTCTCCGCGCCCCATCATTGCGCGGATTTTCAACTTTCGTGACAGAGATGTAATACTGCAGGCTTCCCGCACATCAGGCCCCACGGAATATGAGAACGCTGCGGTCAGCTTTTACCCGGACTTCACCCAACAAGTCCAGAAGCAGCGGCTGGGATTTCAAGGAGTGAAGAAGAGACTGAGAGACAGGGACATGAAATATGCCATGCTTTTCCCGGCTCGATTGCGTATCGTCCACAACGATAGAACATTTTTCTTTGACCATCCCGAAGCGGCTAATGACTGGTTGGACTCGCTGCCTACGGGACGAGGGCGATTTGAACAATCGGGATCTTCCGGTGGAGCGGAGGGCGGCCCGACGGAGCAGGAATAGGGAGCGACATCGGCTCCCGGACCGACGTTTTGACTTTCGGCAGTGGTTCGATGCTATACTAATAATGATTGCTACTCCATTGTCTTACTGGGGTGTGGGTGAGGGGCGGGTGAGACTTCCTCCTCTGGGGTTCTTTTCGTAGATTAGTTGTATGTTAGGGCGACAGGCACGCTGCGAGTTGGGGTGGCTTTTGAGTCTAACGCAGGGGTGCGGGGCGGGGGGTATGATGTTGTTCTGGGGGTTGAGAAGTTCAGGGATGTGTTTCTTTGTTTTTTTCAAGGCATAATGCTGATGATCTTCTGTGTTGTGGTGTCGCGGCTGGTGTGGGGGGGGACTTGGGGCGGACTCTGGGATGGGGGTAGGGGACTACGGATACTGTGTTGGAACGTAAATGGTCTGGGAGACAGAATTAAGCGGGGAGTGGTCTTGCAGTTACTGAGACGCTTGTCCCCTGATGTGGTTTTGCTTCAGGAGACGCACTTGCTGGGTAATACGTGCCACGCCATGAATAGGCATGGCTACCGTCTCATTGCACACTCAGGTTTCACTTCTGGCTCCAGAGGGGTGGGCATTCTAGTCCGGACCTCCCTCCCCCTCGCTGTTGACGACATTATACTTGATGATAGAGGGTGGTACGCCGCCATTGTGGGGCGTTGGGAGGGTAGGGTGGTTACATTCTTTTCTGTTTACATACCCCCGGGTCTTCAAACTACGACCTATGCAGATCTGGGAAGAGTGATTCTGGGAGTCCCCGAGGGTTTGCTTGTAGTCGGGGGTGACTTTAATTCAGTAGTATCTGGGATGTGCGATCGTTACCCTCCCCGAGTTCTTGCTAAGTTCCAATCCTGGCTTGGGGACTTCATGGAGGCACTGGGGCTGACCGATTGTTGGCGCTTACATCATCCTGGGCAACAACAGTATACCTTTCACTCTGGGGCCCACGGCAGCCTTTCGAGATTGGATTATGTTTTTATGCCCTCCTCCCAGACTTCCCGTATAGGGGAGGTGAAACATCTTGCCTGGGGTATTTCGGATCATTCCCCACTGTGGTTGGTTGTGAACGCACATGGGGGATCGGAGGGTCGAGTGGCCCCGATCAACCCATGGTACCTCCGTGATCCTAAGATTAGAGCGGAACTGCTTAAAACAATCGATCAATACTTTGCCGAAAATGTGGGGTCAGTATCCTCTTCTGTCTCCTTGTGGGAGGCATACAAAACTGTAATTCGGGGGCAGGCCCTCTCGTCGATTGGCAATGTTAAGAGATGTAGACGAGAGGAGGTAGTTCGTCTTGAGACTGAAATTGCCGTTCTTGAGGGAGGGTTTGATGCTGGGGTCTCCCCTGGGAGGCTTCACCTGTTGGACCTAAAACAACACGAGTACAGAGCTCTGGTGACTGATGCAGCGAAGGAGATGAGTCGTGAACAGCAGGGACGTCTGTATGATGTGGGAGATAAGGCTGGGAAGTTGCTTGCTTGGTTGGATAGGAGAGAATGCGCGAGTCGAGTGGTTCCTGTTATAGTTGATGCGAATGGTGAAAGTATCACGGACCCTGCTGGGATTGTTGAGAGGTTCGCCGATTATTTTCGGGTAGTGTACTCCCCTGTGTCCGATAGACCGGAGCAGGACTCCCACATGCTTTTACGCGATATCTCGCTACCATGCTTGTCTGACTCAGAGAGGGACCTGCTGGAAGTTCCGCCCACGGCGGATGAGGTTGCGACCGCTATCCGTTCGATCCGCTCCGGGAAGGCCTCGGGCCCTAATGGACTCCCTATTGAACTCTACAAGCTCCGTCCGGATGTGCTGGCACCGTATATGCGATCTATGTTTTTGGAGTCACTGGCGGAAGGGTTTCTTCCTCCTGACCAGAGATTGGCTTCCATAGTGGTTATTCATAAAGAGGGTAAGCCACGTGACCGCTGCGAATCATACAGGCCTATTTCCCTAATAAATGCTGAACCCAAGATCCTGGCCAAAGTTCTTGCTAATCGTCTGGTGACGGTTATAGGCGATCTGGTTCATCCAGACCAGTCCGGATTTATACCCCATCGCAATACAGCACTTAATCTTCGGCGCTTGCATGGAGTCCTCGCGCGAGCGGGGACATTGAGAGAGTCGGCCATCTTGGCGTCTTTGGATGCCACCATGGCGTTTGACACGATTGAATGGCCCTATCTTTGGGCGGTTCTTTCCAAATTCGGGTTCGGGCCCACCTTTATCCGTTGGGTTCGATTGCTTTATGCTGATCCCTTAGCCCAGGTAGTGGTAAATGGACGTGTCTCGGCCTCCTTTGCTCTCGGTAGAGGTACGCGCCAGGGCTGTCCTCTGTCCCCACTCTTGTTTGCCCTTGCTTTAGAGCCACTGGCGGCTTGGCTGCGATGGGAGCCATCCATGAAGGGCATTCGATGGTCTCCGGAATTTGAAGACCATGTATCTCTGTATGCAGATGATATCCTTTTGTACCTCACATCTCCCCGAAAGTCGTTGATTGTCCTTTTCGACGTTTTGACTTCTTTCCGTAAGAATTCCGGCTTAGTCATAAATTGGTCTAAATCTTGCGTTTATGTTCTCTCCGGTGATACTCCTCTCCTGCCCCGTGATTGTCCTATTCCGGTGGTACTAGATAGTTTCAAATATCTGGGAATCTTTGTCACCTTGGACCCCACACTTCGGTATGAGCGCAATCTGCTGCCCCCTCTCAGACGCCTTCGGGCGGATGTCGGGACTTGGAGCAGACTCCCCCTTTCTCCCTTGGGACGAGCTGCTTTGTTTAAGATGATGTCGCTCCCCCGATTCCTTTATGCGCTTCAAAACACGCTTGATGTAGTACCAGCGGATTATTTTCGTGAGATTGAGAGTCTACAGCGGCAATTGTTATGGGGGGGCCGTCCTCGCATCTCCCTCTTGAAGCTTACACTCCCTTGGTACGATGGCGGCATCGCTCTCCCGGACATTCGTCGCTATTACTGGGCCTCTCAATTGGGGGCCATCAACCATGGCACCTTCACTCCCCCACTAAACCCGGCTTTTGCGATGGACAGATGGTTGCTACCCGGTGGGGACTACAATAGGGCTCTATATGCGAAACCAGCTGGCGGAACTCTTACGGGCCCCACCAAAACAGCAGTGCAGGTGTGGCGTAGAGCTACGGCGGCCACGGGATGGGCCGACAGGCCGACCCGGGCTACCCCACTATATGCTTCGGATAAACTGGGCTCCCTTTGGCAATCGAAGGGATTTGATCGGTGGGACATGATCGGGATCAGTAGGGTGGATGACGTATGGATCAAGGGCAGGGTCAAGACGTTTGAGGAATTGAAAGTTGAGTATGGGCTGAATGATAAGGAATTCTTCAGATATGCGCAAGTCCGGCATGCGGTCTTGTCTGTTTTCCCACTAGGCTCGGACGTGCCGGAGGCATCTCCGCTCGAGGATCGGATTCTGGATGGTCACGTTCCTGATAGCACGATCTCGCTAATTTATAAAAAGTTGATCAATACCAGAACTGATCTACTAGATAGTCTTCGAGGGTTGTGGACCAGAGATGGTCTAGAACTCGATGATGAGGACTGGCAGTCCGCGATTTCTTCCCCGAGGGAAGTGGCTATCCCGGCGCGTCTTAGATTCGTCCAACTAAAAATTTTGCATAGGGTGTATGTGACTGGCCCGCGTCTGGTTCGAATGGGGTTTTCGATGGATGGATTGTGCAGATGCGGATGCGGTATGGTGGCTACGTTCCTTCATATTATCTGGGAATGCCCTGCTGTGATACGTTATTGGAACCGCGTGCATGAAGTAATGAGTGAGGTCACGGGAGTGCGATTAATGCCTGAGGCGAGAAGATGCTTGTTGAATGTCTGGGAGCCGAATGACTACAATCAAGCGCAGCTCCGCTGGGCGACCTTGGGCAACATGGTTGCCAAGCGTGATATTGCCCAATTGTGGGGCGCTCAGAAGCCTCCGACACTTCTGGGGTGGACACAAAACATGGATTGGTGCATGTTTCGAGAAAAAACTGTGTATGTTTCCCGTGGCAAGCCAGGCAAGTGGGGGAAAGTGTGGACCCAATGGAACGCATACCGTGGAGATATATGTACTCCCCCAATGTCGGTATTCGATGCTGATTTGTCTTCCTCCCAACCTGACGTTTCCTCCGCAGGAATATAGTTGTTTTGTATATATTCTGGTCTCCTTTCCCCCCCCCACTCCCCTCCCCCCCAATTATTGACTGCACTACTGCTTGATACTTCTATGTACCCCCCCTCCACGGGCCACGTGATGACACGTTTTAATGTACTGCCTTGTTTTTGTATTGTTCTTTTGTTTTCTTGTTTTAAAATCAATAAAAAGTTTTCAACAAAAAACAAAAACCTGCAAAGTAAATAAAAAAACCCCAGCAAAACAGACTGCACTCCTAAAAATACATATACATAACCGTTACTCAACAAACATAACAAACATAGCCTAGATTAATATAACATAGCAATACTTTACTAAAATAGTGTACAAAAATGCAAAACTACAAACTAGTGAAACATACTACCATTAATACATCTAAACATACAAAGAACCCACAATCAACACTATGGGCCCGATTCACAGAACTAACTTAAGACAAAATCCTAAACGTACTACAATTTTGGTATTCACAGAAGGCACTTACTCATTTCGGTATTCACAGAAGGCACTTATTCATCAATGAGTAAGTGCCTTCTGTGAATACCACAATGAGTGAGTGCCCTTTGTGACAACCAAAATGAGTAAATGGTAGTAAGTTTAGGATTTTGTCTTAAGTTAGTTCTGTGAATCAGGCCCTATACCTTTTAGATACCCTCATACCCCTTTACCCTCAAAACCCTTAAAGAATCCTTAAAAAAGGACTTACATGCTCCGATGATCAGAAGCACCTTACTGCAACCTTGTAACACAAATAGATTACAAAATAGCAGGTAGCGGTATAAAAACGGCCACTAAGTGAAACAAAAGTCTATCTCTTCACAGAAATGAATGGGAGCATTTTTAGAAATCCATACTAATATAATAAAGAGAGAGCCCAAACCTTTGAGGTGGGTAATCTCAGGAACCACAGCACCAATCACAACACCCAATACAGCGTTGGAAAGGGCAGTTGCAGCAGAAGGACATAGGCTATGCAGACGCTCACCATATACATTTAAAAGGTAAAAGAACCATGCCAGCAAAGTAGTCCCTTGTGGGCGTGTCTGCGTTGTGCTGTGGGCGTGTGCTGGGGGCGTGACAAACGCTGGGGGCGTGTGGTACGTTCCGCCCTTCATGCCATGTCTCATATCGTGTGCTAATCCCACCCTGCTCCCATTAAATACCCCTGCACCCCATAATCATAACCCACCCTTACTCCTTAAAATACCCCTAAACACTAACCCATCTTAACCCTATAAATATACCCTGTACCCCAAAACCCAAACCTATCCTTAAACCCTAAAAATACCCCTGTACCCTAAAACCCAAACCTAGCCCTGAACCCTATAAATACCCCTGTACCTCAAAACCCAAACCTACCCCTGAACCCTAAAAATACCCCTGTACCCCAAAACCCAAACCTAGCCCTGAACCCTAAAAATACCACTGTGCCCCAAAACCAAAACCTAGCCCTGAACCCTTAAAATACCCCTGTACCCCAAAACCCAAACCTACCCCTGAACCCTAAAAATACCCCTATACCCCAAAACCCAAACCTAGCCCTGAACCCTAAAACTACCCCTGTACCCCATAACCCAAAATTATATCTGAACCCTTAAAATACCCAAACACCCCATAACATATCCCTCAGTACCCCCAAAACATATACCCCTATACCCATACTTACCTTATCCCAACATTTAAAAAACCATGCTTTTACCATTCATGCATTTACAACGAATTTCGTTGTAAATGTATGCGTGGGAAAAGCATATAAAAGGTAATGCCATGCGTTATAATGGCATTGCGGAGTCATGGTACTTTCGTAATGAAAGTATGCGGAGTGATGGTATGCAGAAAGAAAGTTGCGGAATAATGGGTGTTTACCCTCCCCCGGTAAGTACATTGGTGGCACGGCGGCCCACATCTCCAGCAACATACATATATTTTTTCACCACCCATTTGAAAAATGCACAGGTCTCTCTCATTGATGGCCAGCACCGACATACACTTTTAGACACACCTCCCACCACAAGTTCCAGAATTGCGAACTTTAGAGCTGGGGAGCTACGTTCGAATTTCAGCATCAGCTCACCATCCTGTGATTCCAGGCAAATCGCTTTGTCTCCCCGTGCCTACCACAAATGAATGTGTTCTTCTGTAATGTAAATTGTGCTCATGCCATGTTGTCGAGTTGGCGCTATATAATATTGCAAGAAAAAATAAAGTAGGGAAACTCGAGTTCACACTCTACTGAACGCGCACTCTTAAGTACATCAGCAGTGCACTGTGAATCAGCGCGTTTAACAGGCCTGTCACAGATAATAAATGCTATCTAAACGAAATCCTACAAAACAATATACTACTGGCCGGCAGCAATTCATACCTGGACAACGTTGGGACGGGCTGCTAGTGATGAATAAATGTATTAAAAAAGTTAACAAATATTAAACATGTCAAAAAAATTGCTAAAAAATTGCAAATGTATAAAGTATTAATGATCTGATATTGTAAAATATATACCATTAGTTAATATACACATAAAAAGATGTTAAAATTATGTAGAAAATATTTATATAAAACAAATTAAAAATGTTAAAATAAAACTGCTGAACAATGGAAAATAAAAACTGAAAATGTACAACACACAGTATAAATTAAAAGAAATGTTCAATTTTATTAGCTTTATATAAATGTATGTTTTTTAGATAAAATATATATCATTGAAGATGCCAAAATATACACACAAAAAACTTTGAAAATGAAAATAAAATGAGGCAAATGTGTGAAAAAGTATTTCTATTACATAAATATGAAAATAAAATAAAAAGATTTCAGAATAAAAAAATAACAACAATATTCACACTGCAACATTAATTCTTTTTAAAAAACAATTGTTCAACACTAAAGGGGTGAAATTTACTATTCCAACACCAATCCAAACAACTTTATGGAAGCTAAAGAGGGGACATTTATTATTCCAACTCCAATCTAAAACAAGTTGGGGAAGGCGTTAGACACTAAAGGGGTGACATTTACTATTGCCACTCCAATCTGAATCCAATGTGGGGAAGGTGTTAGAAAATAAAGGGCTAACATGTATTATTCAAAACACAGAAATGGCGTGATGCCCTCTTGACGTGCAGAGGTAATTGTCTCCCTAGCACTAGTTGTGTTTTCCTAACTATCTATTACTAGAATCCCTACAGGGAAAAGGGGCAATTCAATGAATTGGACGAGTTGGGCTCACTCATGTAATGTGATATGCTTCATCATTGACCACCTCGTTCCACCCTGGTAAGAGAGAACTACCAGGGCAGGCTCAACCTCAACCTCAGGAGGGGTTGACCTGAGGGAATTGTCATAAAATAATTTTTTCTCTGGATAAAATACTTGGACCGAGTTTATGTCTAGAAAAACCTTAGGATGTACCACAAAGTATCCGTCATTCAGGTGGTACCTCTACAAGAAGAGCTAACTGGGTGGGTTTAGCACCAAAGTAATTCTCAGGGGATTGCATAATTGTTAATTTTAGGAATATGTGCCTGGCCAAAATTCTTTTTTATATACTCAGAAAAAATCTTCTCATGCTGAGGATATTAAAGTACAACCCTTAGGATTCTTCTACCAACAGAAAACCTGTCTTTCGATAGGACATATAAAAAGATTTCCGCAAGCAGACCCTGAAATAGTCAAAGCTGCTTCCATAAGATTGATGAATGACCTCCCCTTTCAGATAGATTTGAGGTCCTGTCAGACTTGGAAACACAAGACTGACAGTCATTGATTTCAGAGGGCGCAATAACTCCAAAAGGACAGTGTATAGTACTGCCTGCGTTACTTCATTCCATGCCTAACCTTGGACCCATTCGGAAAGAAGTGAAGTAGTGTGGCTCACTGGTTAGAGGCGGCAGACCCGAGAGCAGAGGACGGCCCGGGACCAGGGTTCGATTCCCGGCGCGGCAGGTTTCTGGACCAGGGTCAGCGGACTCGATAATTCTCTCGCCTTGGTGCCCACTCTGATCAGCGATCACACTCGGCAACTCTGGGCATTAGCTTGCCTCATCTTCACTAACGGCCCCACCAGACCGCCGGGGATGCCTGGTCTCACCCTGGAGATACCCATTAAGGGACCATCTCTCAGGGAAGCCAGGAAGGGTTTCGCAGCGGTCGAAGCGCCTTGGGACCCTACGGGTAAGTAGTGCGCTATATAAATGCCTATACATTTACATACACATTTACAAAGAGGGCCTTAGTATTGTCTCATAGAATATTGCAGGTCTTCGCTCTAATATTGATAACCCTAATTGGAAGATGTTGCTCGAACAATATCAAATTGCCTGCTGCCAAGAGACTTAGAAGATAGACCTATCCAACGTTGATGGATATGGCTCCTATTAAGTACCATGGTTTTATGAAATGAGGGAATGCACACCTTACTTTTAAACCTCATTTGCTTTTCTTCATTTTTTGTCATTCCTTTGATTCACTTGCGTGCAGATTGGTTGATAGGCATCCTATTAAGTACCAGCAGTAGCATCAAGATCGGGTCAGGGCAAAGGGGGCCTAGTAACGTTTATATCAGTGGCACTTACAGATATTGCAATTAGAGAACTGTGTATATCCCGATATTTTCAGTTGCTCCTAGTCACCATGCCTAAGTCATTTGATTTGCTCTTAATTAATTATTATTATAATGTTTTTGACTCAACTGTGACTAATATTATAAATGATTTGGAGGATGTTATAATCCAAGCTTAGACCAATCATCCAAAGGATCTTCAAATAATCTGGGCTGGGGATTTTAACATAGGAATCTATGACCCCATTGTTCAGGGATCGTGTGGCATCTGTGATGAGAGGGAGCGGTCCCTGATGCATTTCAAACATACGCCATATGGGGACTGATTGAATAGAGTTGTTGTTGTTAAGAATTTGAAATTTGCCCAAGACCTGGATATGGCTAATTCTACCCAGATCCCAACCTATGTGGGTCCCACATCATCTTCTACTATTGACCACATTTTAATTAGTGCATATTTGTCACAATTTTGTAAGGGATGTGTGGTAATGGCTAGCTGTATAAGTGACCACAATCCCATTGTATTAACTTTAAATTTAGCTGTGATCACTGAGAGGGACAAGAAAATGCAACATAGGACAGTATAAAACAGAAACAAGGGCACAAATATTAACTGAGAAAAAGTTGATAAGACAGCCGTTCTGACAGATCTTATGGCAAATAACAAGGTTCATAATGAGACAGTCCTCTCAGATTCTGCCCCATCTGAGGATGTCATAGTGGCCTTTGCCAATCTTAATGGCCTTATGGCAGATAAATTAACTAAGTGTGGCAGAAAAGATCCTGATAACCCAAGATTTGTTCCGAAGCCCACAAGACACTATGGTGTGCCCTAAAAAAGACCCAGAGGAATATCGCCAGGAAAGATTTCAAAAAGGTAATTGGGGAAAGGAAATTGTATTTGAAAGATAAGGCTTGGGAATATTTAAAAACTGCTTCAAGGCAAAAAGAATCAGGTGCGTTTTGGGAGGTAGTAGTCTCCACCTCCATGCTTGGTGATAAAATGCCTAAACTAGATACTATAGTGCCAGCTGAACCTTGTGTAAAGCATGTCTCGGAAATATTTTCCCCGAACCAACAAATAGTAAATAGGTCTCCCGCTTTAAAAAAAAAAACTTTCATATAAGATGAGCTCAGGTACTGAGTAACTCAACAGAGGTGAGTCATGTACTCTCGGCTATAGAGAATAGTTGTCCAGAAAAAGCCACTGGCCCAGACAGAATCCAGGTTGATTTGTACAAGAACTTACTGGTGTTTTGGGCCCCCCTGATTACAAATGTCTTAAAGGCTGCTATAGAGGGCCCCTTAGTAAAGACTTGGCAAGAAGCCATTATAGTTTCAATTTTTAAAAAGGGGAATAAAACTCAACCTTATTGTTACCGCCCGAATTCCCTGCTCGACAGTTCAGTTAAAATCTTGGGCATGGTCATCCTGGCCAAATTGGAACTCTGGGCGCTTGAATCTGAAGCGCTCTCGATCTTCCAGCTTGGATTTCGGCCAGGACTTGGAATCGTGGAACAAACATTACATTTGTCATTAATTGTCCAAAAGTATACCAAAGTTCAAAAGGGCTGTGTACATTTAGCCTTCATGGACCTAACATGTGCTTTCAACACAGTGAATCGTCTTAAATTATGGTCCATAATGCCAAAAATGGGGATTTATAGAACAATTATAACCTGACTCAGTAGGCTTCATAAATATGCCTCAGTACGCTATAGTACTAAGGATGATCTAACCGAAGAATTCTCCTCTGATATAGGGGTAAGGCAGGGTTGTGTCCAGGCCCCATTCCTTTTTTTATTATATATTAATGGGTTGGGAGACCAATTATGTCCGGTGAGGAAGGACACCCCAAGGTTTAACTCGTGCCATATCACAGTACTACTATATGCTGATGACGCTGTCCTAATAGCCCGGACAGTAAATGGCCTACAAATATTTCTTGATTTCTTTAATATTTTTATGAATGACTTGGGGCTAAAAGTCAACCGTACTAATTCTTTTATAGTGAAATGTGGGCCAAAAAAATCTAAAACAAGGACATACTTATTAAAAGGTGAAGAAATCAAGAAAGCTCCACACTTTACTTGCCTGGGGGTACCATTTGATGTAGATTTTAATTGGAAATATGTTTTAAATATTAGAGCTATGCAATTTAAGAAATCGATTGATGCCATTTTAGGTTTGCTAAAAGATTGGGCCACAAGCCAACCAAAGATATTTTAAGTACTTATAAGAGCAAAGGTCTCTCACTGGTAATTTTTGTGGCCGGGGTTTGGGGACGTGTAAATTGCAAAGCACTTCAAATCACAGAAAATACATTTTTAAGAAGACTTTTCTCAGTGCCCCAGAGTTCATCTGTCACTTTCTGTCACGAGGAAGTCAGTTTGAGTTACCTGAAAGACCATATCGCATTACAACCACTGTTGCTCTGGGGAAAAACCTGGAATTATCTAGAGGCCGCCTTTCGCAGGACATAACTGGCAGAATGCACAAAGCTGGATAACAGCTTAGATATACCCTGGCTAAGGTATGTTAAAATGAGTTTTGCCAGGTTGGGTGTCATAGAATATTATAGAAACCCCGACATCCTAAGACATGTATCGTCTGCCACTATTAAATCACTTTTTTATCAAAGTAACAAGCGGGGAAGCCCAATATGTAATTTAACTGGCCACCCAGAGGCTTTTTCTCAAGCAAAAAAAAGGAACCCGCCTTATATTTGCAAATAGACCTGAACGAAAGCCGGACGTTTTTGACGACTAGGCTTCGTTTGAAAAATATACATTTCTTATTTGCTGTTCTTATTCAAGGCTCATGGTTTGGATCACTTCACTTTTGTCCCTGTGACAGTTGTTCATTCCAAAGCACTATGCACTTTATCCTGTTTTGCAGATTTTATACCCCTCAGAGGAGGCAGTTTATTCACCCACTATTACTTGGAGCTGGGACCAGAAATCATAAATTTGCAATGGATTACTTTCTTTCCATAGGAACAAATGGTATTATATATGGCATTTTAAACTATCTTTTGATTGTTTTTAAGATTCGTGGTAAATACTAATCATTTTTATAATCTGTAATCTCTGTATATGTGGATTTGTTGTTTCTTTTAATGAAAATATGTTTGGGTAATCTTTTATGGTTTCTAGAGTCGAATAAAGTACTTTGATTTATTTATTTAATGAGGTGGTACCCCAAGCTCTTAGAGGAGTACCTGGTTCCAAAGTTGTCATGAAGAAACCTAGGGTTTATTTGGAGGACAAAGAATTCAGGAAAGATTGCTCCTTGATAGACTGAAAATGTACCTTGGACTGGCTAGTTCTGATCATCAAAACAGCCAAGAGACTGTCTGATACCCAGGTAATCCAAATAACAATGCAAGAAAACACATTTAAAATTCAGCTTTCCATCACAGGTTACTAAAAGAAACTGGGAAAAGTGAATGAAGGACTAACAGGATATAAAGACTATCTTAAACAATCAAAGATGAATTAATTCCAAAAAGACCTACCTGGATAGATCTTCAGATAATACTTAAAAAATAGGCAGGGGAAGCAGTACCTATATACAAATCCCTGGATCCAAGGAGGCCTACAACAAACAGAGCTTTTACGCACCACAATAGGGAAGGCAACCATATGGTTTCCACAGTATTCACCTTAACAAGGCTTTCCAGGGCAACCAACACATTACTCGCTGTCTTTTTTAGAAATAGACTGAGGGAGGGGAAGATGGAAAGATGGAAAGATGGGGACCACAGGGTGTCCTGGAAAGAGCCAGAGACAGAGCAAAGACCAGCAAATTTCAGAGAACCCCAACCGGGGATTAGCAGGAGCTAATGGATAACATCATCAACCTAACTCCCAAGATATTGACTGAGACCCAAAAACAAGTACTTAATAGGTGCTTAGGTTTTGTACCTACACAGAGAAATTATCCCTTCAAACTGAAAAAAGAAATAGCTGAATTCTTTTGAAAGATCTGCTTACAGGTCTTTTTCTCTTCTCGAGAAATAATAGGCCATGATAGAGTTATGGAATCCAACAGCAGCCTCCATAAAAAGTCCTCCTTTACACCTACCTTTCAACAGTTATCACCGGAAGTGACCGCCTTTGAACAGGCAATCAATGTAGGTCTAGACTCCTTAAAACAAAACCAGCAGGAAACATTTCAAAATGTCAGCAAGGCAGAAAAAGAGGCTTTGAGGGAACTAAGAGAAGATACCGCAGTGATTATAATACTGGCAGATATAGGGAGTGGGAGTTGTGACCTGATATGGCACAGAAAGAAAAATGTGATGGGTCAATGTAATGTTTTGATATTTTGTATGTATATGTATTTATGGTGTAGTGCATAGAAGAATTTACACAAATTCTGCATACGTTTTTTGGCATGCCATTGAATGTATCACGGCCGGTTATTGTAAGCAAAAATAAATGACATAATGTGTTAAATGTACTTTTGTATTAAGACATGTCTTCTCTCTTTGGGTGCACAATTTTATATTAACAAAAGCTATGGTAGGTGTTTTATCAAAAGCTAAGTCAAAAAAGTGTATAATGGTCATAAGATGACAACCTGAGATACGAACAAGGGACGTATCTCTTCTCAAGTAATTTAGGATCAGTGGTATGGGGGTATCTTAACACTTCTCAAAAGTAAGTTGATCCCAGTCCCCTAGGTCCAGAACAGGATCACTCCCTGTTACGACAGACACATAGTAAACTTTACTAACAGTGTTTTTCATGCCCCTTTAGTGACTCGCTGTGTTTAATCTAACACCATCCACTTTAGGATGCAAATTGTGGATTATCTCGAACTACCGCTCAAGACCCAAATTGCTCGAACTGAGTGAGCCTATCTACCTTGGAAACAAAGGTAAACGCACTGGGAAAAAATGCCATAATTTCCTTAAGGAACAGGTTCTAAACTACAAAGAACGTTACTTTTTGAAACACAGGGTAGTCAGTTAGAACGTGGCATATGGATAGTGGAGAAGTGTGGTTCACTGGTTAGAAGTGGCAGTCCCTGATGCAGAGGTCTGGCCCGGGACCAGGGTTCAATTCCCGACGCAGCAGGGTCTTGGGCTCAATGTCCGCGGACTCGATAATTCTCACCTCGGTGCCTACTCTAATCATGGGGCCCACTCTGCAACTCTGGGCAATACCTTGCTTAATCTCCACAACGGCCCCAATAGCGCTGGGATGCCTGGCTTCACCTTGGGGGTGCCCAGTAGGGAGCATCTCACAGGGAAAGCCAGGAAGGGTTCCACAGCGGTATACAGCGCCAGGATGCCCCGAGATGGGGCGGCAGTGAGCTTTACAAGTATACCTACATACATACATACATACATATGTCGCGTCCACTGTTACATGCAGTGCTGTGACTAATTAATTTGTCATGCAACAGACTGAACTGAACATCAGCATTGTATGCAGGGTTCTCAGTATGTATTTTGTGTTTGTAAAGTGCAATATCACCTGTGAGGTTATCCTCCCACCGATGTAGGAGCAGTTACGGTTGATCCATGGACTCATCTAGTTTAAGAGCCAAGTGTTCAGCTTCCTGCGGAATGCAATAATCTGAGAGGCGGTCCAGTTGTGTAGGGGGGATTACAACGCAGGTATTACTACGTGATGTAAATGACATTGCATACCATTACATCGCATACTTTTACAACGAGTATGCCTTTACCACGCATGCCATTACAATGCAAATTCATGCGTGGTAAAGCCATACTCGCAGTAAAAGTTTGCAAGGTAAGTAAAATTCCTACCCCTACACCTACACAACACACTACTCCTCCCACCCCTACACTACCCCAACCCAAAAACAGTATCACACTACAGCACTACCCCTACACCTACACAACACACTACGGCCACCCCTACACTACCCCTAACCCAAAAACACTACCACACTACAACCCTACCCCTACACTAAAACCTAAATCCCTACACAAACACTACTACACTACCCTAAAACCTAAATCACTACACTACATAAACACTACTACACTACAGTACCCTAAACCCTAAAACACTACACTACCCTAAACTCTAAAACACTACACTACCCTAAACCCTAAAACACTACACTACACAAACACTACACTACACAAACAATACTACACAACCCTAAAACCTAAATCACTACACTACATAAACACTACAACACTACACTACCCTAAAACCTAAATCACTACACTACATAAACACTACTACACTACCCTAAACCCTAATACACCACACTAAACACTACACTACCCTATAACCGAAACCACTACACTACATAAACACTACTACTCTACCCTAAACCCTAATACACCACACTCAACAAACACTACAACACTACACTTCTCTAAAACCTAAATCACTACACCACATACCACTACTACACTACCCTAAAACCCATACACTACACTAAACAAACACTACAACACTACACTACCCTAAAACCTAAATCACTACACTACATACCACTACTACACTACCCTAAACTCTAATACACTACACTAAACAAACACTACAACACAGCACTACCCTAAAACCTAAATCACTACACTACATACCACTACTACACTATCCTAAACCCTAATACACTACACTAAACAAACACTACAACACTACACTACCCTAAAACCTAAATCACTACACTACATAAACACTACTACACTACCCTCCCTAATACTCTACACTAAACAAGCACGGCAACACTATAATACACTAAAACGTGTTTTTTTTTAAAACACACACAACACAAACATTACCACACTACTTTTACACTACCCTAAACACTACAAAAATAACCCCACCACATGTGCAAACCCCCTTACCTCTCTCCTCTCCAGCGTCGCCGTCGGATCCTGCTTCCTCCTTCCTGCTTGGTTCACGTTGTTGTGAGGAAACAGCCTACGTTTCCTCACAACGACTTGGTTAGCCGCCGCCGCCGCCATCATTACGCATGAGTTGTAATAGCGCATGCGATGTAATGGTATGCGTGGTTTCACCACGCGTTGTAACATGACATGCGTTGTAATGCATGCGATGTAAAAGCAACGCGTGGTAAAATCCGCGTTGTAATGGCTATTCCCCGTAGGGGGAGACCACTCCTGCTTTCTGGAGCAGGGTAGGATAAGTCACTACTGCCTGTTCTGGTGCTGCCTATGCATGGAATGTGTGCGAGTGTGAGTCCACCTGAACAAAGGTTTCTAGAAGGTTTACGAAATCTGAGGGGGTTTTGAGGTATGCTTGGCAAGTGTTGGATAAGGCTTTTTTGTGTGTGTCAGGAGTCTGTAAAGAGTTGTGGATGGGGAGCCGGTGAAGCTATTTGTGTGCGTGGTGGAAAGTTGAGGAGGAGGCTGGCTGCTGTGCTCTGTATGGTTTGGAGTCATCTGCTTAGTTGATTAAGGGAGCAATTCCGATCAGGGTGAGTGTGGTGCCGAATGTGTTGAGTCCTTTAGTGAAGATGAAGTGATGGCATGTGTATCTGTTCTGCCATGACAATCTGCCTTCTACCTACATAATATCCCTGTCAAACCACACCTAGCTTTAGCTTTTCTTACCTGTTCATGTCTCTGTCCCCTTCAAAGTCCCGACTTATCATGTATACTTGCCAAGTCAATCTGTGCTTATGCATTCCATTGCTAGCTACCTGAAGCTCAAGAAAATGTGTCTTTCTTGTGCCTTCAACACACACACTGTGGTAAATCCAACTCCTTCCAGTTTGTGGATGCAAATTGGGGGTGTCCTAGACCCCTTGCAAGGCCCACAGCCCTCGAACTAAGTGATTATATCTAACCTTGGAACTAAAGGCAAACATGCTGGGGAAGGTTGCCTACATTAGCTAAAGAGCACTTTAAAATCTACTAAATACTTTACTTTTTTGCCACACAGGTTCTCTGTAACAACATGGCTTATGTTCTGTCCACCATTATGTGCAGGATGGTGACCTAAATGCACTTGTCATATGGTGAACAGAACACCTGCCACATTCTAATGGCAGATAAAGGTGATGAGCCGGCCATAGGCAAGTCCACAATTTCCTCACGTAGAAGAAAACAAATGCTATGGCTGCTTGCCTAGGGAAATGGTGGTCTATGTAAGGTATGAATCTATGCACAACCACTGAAAGGTTTATGTTAGGGCAGGTCCTCCTCAGAAAATTTCCCAATACTTCACTTTTGTATGGTAGAACATAAAGAGAGTAGGAAAACCCAGGGGTGGCTGAGATGGGCACTGGGGACAGTAACAATGATTGCCTCTTTCCGTGCTTAGAGCAGACTCTGCAACAACGACATGGTTGAGTCTTTTTGGCTCTTGCAGGAATGTGATTGGCAAACTGTCAATCCTGCAGCCTTGCCACATACACCACAGCATATGAAGTGGAGGCTGGTGCTTCTTTAGCAGTAAGGACTTTCAGTGATGGTCAACTGAATGTCAAGAAAAGACATGGGACTTCCCGTGGATGTCTGATGATAAACAACATATGCATTGTATATTGCCATCTGGATTAGGTGGGTAAACAGCTTACTATACAAAGTGCAAGTTTTATGACTTGCATTATATGGCTGAAGAAAATGGTCATTCTTATCCACTTCGCTCATGTACTTAACTCCTTCGCTGCGGTGGCTATTCCGCCGCAGCGCTAAGGGGGCGGGGCGGAAATGCGGCGGCCGCATGCTGGTGACGGAACCGCTCCGTCACCAGCCTCGGTTGAGCTATGCTGATGACGGAGCAGTTCCGTCATGGCCCGCCCCGCTCAATAGAACGCTAAGCGCAGGCGCGGAATCCGCGCCGCGCAGGCGTGCCGAGCGGGCCATGACGGAACCGCTCCATCATCAGCACAGCGCCACCGCAGCTGATGACGGAGCGGTTCCGTCATCAGCATCGAAGGAGTTAATGTATTCAAGGTTATAGGTGGGGTTGTCAACTTTGGCCATCTGACCCTAAACCGTGACTGGGATAGTGCTCTCAGCATGAATTCTACTGAGCATGTACACATCTCGCCTATCAAAAAACTTGACTGAGAGCAGTTCATTAGAACACAACGCAGTACTTTGGGACTTTTAGAGATTCTTACAAACAAGTAGGAATCCTTTGCTGCAATAGCAAACTGTACCACATGCCACAGTGCCAGCTTCATACAGGCCACTGAACAGCTCTACTCCATTATAGAAGTTGTCCACATAAAGGTTCTAAGCTTTGTGAACGAGTGACTGGACAAGCTCCTATATAATCTTCCCCTTGACTGCTAGCATGGGAGGGCAACCTATAGAGTTTAGAGCAGAGTCCTTCCCTATGTAATCTATCATGCTGTATACATAACCAGCAGGGGTCTCACACAGCATTTCCAATTTCATGTAAGCTCTATTGCCCGCAATAAATCAATCAGCATTTGTAGAGTACAACATTGTCACCCCTAGGGGTATCTGGGTGCTTTGTCGATGATTGATGTAGGCAGGTCCAAGGCCGTGAAGGGCTGTGTAGGTGTGTGTGATGATCTTGAACTGGCATCGCTTCTGGATGATGAGCCAGTGGAGGTCTATCAGGTGTGGGGTAATGTGGTTTCATTTGGGGAGGTCTAGGATGAGACTGGCTGTGGCGTTCTGTATGGTCTGGCGTTGTCTGAGCAGTTGGGTGGAGATGCCGGTGTAGAGGGTGTTGCCTTAGTCAAGGCAGATGTTGATGAGGGCCTGAGTGACAAGCTTTCTGGTGTTGGTTGGGATCCATCTACAGATTCTGTGGAGCATGCAAAGTGTGAAGAAGCAGGAGGAGGCGACTTCTTTGACTTGTCATTTCATGGTCAGTCGGCTGTCGAGGATGATGTCAAAGTTGTGTGCATGGTCAGTTGGTGTGAGTGTAGGTCCGTGTTCTGCAGGCCACCAGCTGTGGTTCCATGTGGAGGTGTTCTTCCAGAAGATCAGTACTTCAGTTACGTCGAAGTTGAGTTGGAGGCAGTTGTCTCTCATCCATTTATTTACTTGGTCATGGTGTTACAGAAGTTGGTTTTGGCGTTGGAGGGGTCCTTGGTGAGCCATAGGATCATTTGAGTGTTGTCTGCATAGGAGATTATTTTGAGTTTGTGGGATCTGACTACGTCTGTGAGGGGGGTCATGTAGATGTTGAACAGGGTGGGGCTATGGGATGATCCTTGTTGCATGCCGCACATGATATAATTGGGAGCAAAGGTGAAGGTAGGTAGTCAGATGCTTTGTGTGCAGAGGCAGTCAAATGCTCTGTGTGCATCCTGTAAGGAAAGAGGCAATTCACTTGAGGGTGTCTTACTGTATGCCTATGTTGGAGAGTCTGTTGATGAGGGAGTTGTGTGAGATGGTATCGAAAGCTGTGGAGAGGTCGAGGATGATCAGGTCACACTTTCTCTGTGGTCGAGGAGTGTTCTGATGTTGTCTGTGGTGGCAATCAGTGCGGTTTCAGAGCTGTGATAGAAAGCAATAATGAAACTAGTCTGCAATAAAGGCAAACGAGACTCGGCTTCGGAATGCCTAAAGAAACTCCACTGGCTCCCGATGCGCCAGAGGTCTGCCTACAAACTGCTTAGCCATGCGCACAGAGCTCTACATAAAACTGATCCCACAATTCTTCAAGGGAAAATCGAGTTCTATGTTCCTAACAGGAATCTACGGTCGAGTCAATCAGCTCTGGCCAAACCCAAACGAATCTATAAAGTCAGGACAGGCGGTCGCGCCTTTTCCTACCTGGCAGCCAAAAGGTGGAATGACCTACCTACCGACCTAAGACACACCACAAACTACTTTCAGTTTTGGAAAAAACTGAAAACACACCTCTTTCCTAAAATGTAACCTTTCAGCATATGCCTTCAGTAGTCCCTCTTGGTTCATAGCGCCGTGATATCCCCTGGGATGAGTGTCGCGCTCTATAAATACCGCAAATAAATAATAAATTGTGAGGCATCCAGGAGGTAGTTTTGTTTCAGGAATTCAGTGAGCTGCTGGTTGAAAGCTTTCTTGAGTACTTTGACTGGGTAAGGGAGCAGGGGGATTGTACGATAATTTTTTAGATCGCTGGGGTTGACGGAGGCTTCTATATGAGGGGTCTGACGTCTGCGCGTTTCCATCTGTCTGGGAAGGTTGCTGTGGAGATGGGGGTGTTGAGGATCCCGGTGAGTTTTGTGCTGATCAGGTTCATTATGAGGTTGTAGAGGTGGTGGGGGCAGGGGTTGGAGTGTGCCCCAGAGTGTATGGAAGACATGATGGCTGTGGCGGTCAGGGCGGCGAGCGGAACCCAAGTGGTAATGGTTTGGCTGATGTTGGGTGCTTGGTAGAGGTTGTTGGGGTTGAGGGTCGTGGATTGGAGGTTGAAATTGTTGTAGATGTTGGTGATCTTGCTGTGGGAATAGTCTGAGATGGTGTTGCAGAGTTCTTGGGAGGGGTGGATCGTGTTCTCTATGGCTGTTGCATTGGGCTGTCTGAACAGCAGATGTCCTTTGTACGGGATCAAGGACTAATAAATGGCTATATTCTTTCCAAGAGTCTATACCCCTGGAAACCTGGCACACAAATGTTCAATGACAGGACGAATTTTGAACAACCTGTCATGTTTTGCATGGATCCGGGGCAATATGAGGCATACACTTCAATAGCAAAAGACAATCTCTGCTCAGGTACGGTGTGAACATGGGTTTTACCCATACGGTGATAGTAGGCCAGTACGACTGCAACCCTATTTTAGTGTAAGGCCCAAAAAATTCTTCAGCTCTTCAGGTGAAATGGGAGTCCAGCTTTGTGCCCTAGAATGACGACAGAGAGTGCCTCCATGTTCTCTCAGAAATTGTTCTGCATGCAAATTTGTTTGCTGCACAATTTACTCAAGGAAGTCAACATCCACGAACAGATGGAACATAGTCAATCTGCAAAACGTTTGCTATATTGACTTTGCTTGCAATGTCGCCAGTCTTCAGGGGAATTTGGGAGATGCCAACAGAGCACTACGTCTGTGCTTGCAGCCGCACCTGCCTGCTCTCTGGGTTAGCCTATCCTGCTATGGTTGCTCTGTGGCACAGACTGTACCTGTGAATGGCCATCACAACTGCCATCACCATGTTCTGCAGAGTAGCTGAAAGATGAGTTGTTGGATGGAACTCCGCCAACTGACAAATCTGCTCCATTTTCCTTTCCCCAGATGCTCTGTAAGTACTTGATCCTGTCTCAGAACTGTTCAACATAACACAAGTTAGGGCCTGGGCATCAGTCATCCACCTGGATGCCATCTCTGCTGACTTGCTAAAACCTTTCTTCTAAAACACCGTTCTAAGTAGAAGGCAGGAGTATAGTTCTACATCAGTCAGTCGGCGTGTCTGTAAGATGTGTGCAACAGTGAATAAACAAAAAAGATTTTGTTGAAGCTACAGGTTTTTCAAAGCCACTAAAAAAAATCCCAAATAAGACACAATATTACTTCACATTGCCATATACCTGACGCCATAGTATACTTTTCCATGGCTAATACAAAACTTTATTGTTAGGGAAGGTGCTGGGCCATTGCCAGTACAAACGTAATTGCCTGAAGCCAAAAATCTACATTTTATCTCAAAAAGTACACATTCACATAGAAGCCCCTGCAACTTTGTGCGCAGGTGTGCTCCTTGTGAAAACTCACAGGACTATCACCAGAGTCACTGAAATTATGAGGCAGGAGAGCACAAAATTATGTGACAGAGTTTAATAAATTATGCAGCAAGAAAAGGCAAATCATGTAGCATAATGCAGCACAATTTTTTGACAGTATTGCTTCATTATTTTGTGATTTGAAAAGATGCTAAGAGTGCCTGGGCAAAGATTTCACCTCATTAGCACCAGTATAGCAAACAAATACAGAAATAAGCAACTGAAAGATGACCAGTCAACCTTTGTACAGGGACTTCAGCTGCGTGCGAACACATCGCCACATTTTTTGTAACTTTTGTTCCGTTTCAGCTACAAATATATTTTTGTATATAAATCTGCAGATTATGCAGAGATGATAAATTATGTGGCATATTATGTGTAAATGTGTGTTTTTCCCAGTGGGGCACTATGGTCCTCCCATGGGACACATGTATATTCAAAGAAAATGCCACATAACCTATTAGCCCTGCATTTTCTGCAGATTTCTATACTAAACAATGTACCTTTGTAGTGTAGTTCCTATATTCCCAATAGGCTCAGCGCATTGGAATAACATAAACGATAGTTTAGACGTAGGACTTAGGTCGACTAGGTCTCTATTGAATATGTTTGACTTAATTATGAATGCCAGCTAGCTCAGAGGTCACTAGAAACTTTCTCGAATTCACAAGAAGGGATTAGTTTCTGACAACCGCATCAACATGATAATTTTGTCGCAGAAACAATAGATAGCTATTTTACTTAGTCAATCGTGCATGCTTAGTTTCACCAGAAGTGCAGAGAAACCGAGAGACGGGCGTTTTCAATAAAAGAGGTTATTTATTGAACAGTCTTCTTTCTCATGCAAGAGAAGTGAATTGCTACAATCGCAATACTTGTCATAAAGTAAAGTGCGTACAGTAAAAGGATTATTATAAAATAATACTGTAAAAGCACGGTATGGTTTCTAAGCCATACGGTGTTTAAAATGGATAAAATACATACAATGATCAAATAATGACTAAACGTACTCAACTGGTGCTTCTAAGATACGCCTACCCCGGTGTACCTAACCCAAGCCTAGTACATGGAAAGGAGTAAGTGAGATATAGTTTGAGTTAAGATAGTTTCTGCCAAGAATCTAAATCAAGAATTCTCTAAGGGTCTAATCAGCTCCGTACCTTGGTTATAGAATGAAGGAGGTCTTGTATCTCTCTTTCAGGACTCGATCACCCGCAAGGGTGACAGGGAAACACTGGAGCTGGATTTCTCGGCAGGAGAAAAGACAGCGTCCCTCTCAGTGCGTCAATGGGAGGGTTGGCTTCCTTCGGCACCTGCTACAGCAGGGCGTCGGGCAAGTAAATAGTCGATCTGCTCCAAACCACCGTGTGTTTTGCTAGGGCAGATGCTGGTATATTTATACCTGGAAGGTGCTGAGTTTGACGTAAGGTTGGACATAAGACGTCACTAAGAAATTGCAGTTCTTTCAGGACTCCGGGAGTTCTAGGACAAATCAATACAGAAGCAGGGGGAATTCCCGGGCTGCTGAAGGCTTGGTTTGTTTAAGAACACGTTGTGCTTTCTAGGAGTCTATGGGAGTAGCCTTGCCGTATTTGGACTGCATTGGCGATGTCTTAATATGCGTATGATTCTTATGCCTATATAAGGATATGATTTGATATAACCACATAAGGGCATAAATCGGGAAAATTTAACTAGAGTCCTAGATTTGTCTACAACACCCACTCCACGTACAATGTCCATCATTACTAAATACTAAGCAATTTGAAACATATCTGTGTTTTCCATCCCACCCCAAAATACATAAAATGCATTTGAAATGGTATATACACGAAAAATGAGTATCATACTGTACGTTTTCAATCAGTGGTATCATTCAGGTAATGCATATATTGTACATTGGAATGTTGACTGAATGAATCACAAAATTTACATTTATGAAATGGCTCTTAATACAGAAGAGAGGGTCGAGACCATTTCATCACATATTTATACAAGACTGTACATGTACTAGAGGCTAAGTCAAAATATTGTCTCTAGAGTTTTCAAAAATAGAAATCTTGTTCTCTAAGAATAGTTCTACTTTAAGCAGAGTAACATGTGCCAAAAAGCTAAATATTTTGGGAACTGGGAAAAAATAATTTCGTTTTTCAGGGAAAAAATAGTTCCAGAGTTTTTTAGAAGTTCTGTTTATGAAAACTGAAGGTCGAATTCAGAGTTCAAGGAACGCTGTGTGCTCGTGTTTTTAAAAGCTATTCTCGTTGTTAGGAGAGAACATTAACTCAGATAGGCTGGCAAAGAATTCATCTACAACAGTAGGTGAAAGTTGGACCATGTCCGAAAAAGTAGAAATAGTGCATATGTGAGATGCATTGCCGTCATCGGTGTCTAGATCAGCAATGGTCACAGAAGGTTGTACCTGTGTGCCGCTTTCATCTCGTACCTCACCGCCACCTAGTCGTAATGGTGAGGTCTCAACGAATGCCGTCATCAGAATAGGTAGCCGCTGGGGACAACACGTTGCATGAGCCGTTACCAAACCAAGCAATGTATCGATATCCATAGGTACTGCTGATGGGAGTGTGAGACAGACGTCTAACACGCATTCTTCTCCACAGAGCAGGCATCGTAGAACAGGTAGGATGCAATCTTGTCAGATTGGTCTGAACGAAAGAAACCAGGTAGTATTTAGATCTCTTAGCCGAGCTAAGCTGAGGACTTTAGTAATCCGATCTCGGTATCGCATTGCTAGGAGCGTTTCTTCCATTGTAGCCTGAGTTTTGTCTGTGACTGGACTTGCCATATCGGAGCAGAAGGAACAAAAATAAGATTCCTACTACGAGTCCCAAGATGAGAGGCAGGCCGCCGAACACAGAGTGCACGAAATTCGGGAAGATGCTCAGGACTGCTTCAAAGGGTGCTAACAGTCCCGAAAAAAAATTGTCTTAAATACATGTTCAATGCCACTGGTATCAGACATGTTTAAGATTTGACTTAACATTTCTACGAAATGCACGGGGCAATTTGTTGATAATAATGCATGTATCTCTGCTGCTGTCCTTGCGACTTGCAGATCATACGTTTCTCTAGACGAGGTTAAAGGCACAGTTGTTTGTAAAAGAATGGACTTCATTCTGCTTAAAGTATCAATTTGAATAGAAGAGATATTCAAAGAAGGCCATATCGTTGCCTCCTTGTCTGGTTTGCTGTTTGGATACAATACTTGCATACAGCAAGTGACCCTGGATGTAACACTCACGAGATAGGCCGTTCCTGGCATCAAGCCACAACAGCTGCGGTCACTTAACATAACGTAACTGCCGTTGGAAAGTTGTCTGAAAAAAGGCTCTATTTGTGTAGCAGGGGTGCCGTGCCGGTGGCATGAAAGGTTATTTGATGAACCTTCGCAGGCTCCATGCAAGTTAATTCCTTTACACAGAAGTGTACCGCTCAGTGAATTTTTACAGTTGTTACCACTAAGAAATACCTCTTTTCTTCCCCCACTCCAACATCTATGTGTCTAAGGTAAATTCCAGGTTGACTTGATGTACCCTTTACCCAACCTTTCATACAGGCCCGCTGGTATGTGCTTTTGGCAATATTGAAACTAAAAAGTCGTTATCGGAATTGTAATCGTGCCATGTATTATCCATTCAATGACAGGTTTTTCAGATTGTCAATGGTAATTTTTCTAGTTTTTCAATGCTCAGCACCGAATAGTCTGCCCCTCTTTGTGCCAAAGAGATTAGTTTATCTGTAAGGTTAAAGACAGAAAACAATGACGTTGTGTTGATTGGACGCCATGGCAAGTAGCCTGAACGGAGATTTTGTAACGTCCAGCCTAACTGTACAATAGAACGTAATTGGGACTGGCCATGTTGTAACATTAGCATGTCCTGTTCTATTATATCAATAGCAGATGATACAATGCTGTCCATTGAATAAATTCTGGAGGACAGAGTCATTAACCCATTGTCCACTACAGACAGTGTTTTTTCTAAATTAATACGATCAATTTCTCGTATTTTTTCAGCAGTTTCAATGTGCGTTACTTTCCAAGCTTCGTTGTAAGCAGCATATATACCGGCGTATATGAAACGTTTTTAACGCTGTCTGCGAGGTCCCAATAAGAAATCTCGCAAGTCAGCACCTTCTTTAAGTAAGGTCAAGTGTTGCTTAATTTCAGGTAGTGTGGATTTCTGTAGCCATTCGAAGCATAGTTTTCCTACACTGTATGTTGTTATTATCCCTGGATGTTGTCTCTGGGAATATCTTGGGTCTGGCCTGTTCAGTTTGAACCCCTGTGTTTTGTTCAGGAATCTATCTTGACAGTTATTAGTGTCTGTGGGCCAGATCAACCATTTTTTTCCAATCAGGATTAGTTCTATTTTGGTGTAACATATGGGATACGTCTATCTCCACACCTGTAGTGCTATTACTATCAGGTATGGGCTTTGGTATAGACGGTTTGTTTAAGTCCTTTATCATGGCTAGGCCAAGACAGGTTGTTTGTTGAATGGTGTCATTCAGGAACATTATCTGTTCTGGGATCATGCAGGCTCTGAATAATGATTCTAAACCTTGTACCTTCCAGTCTTTTGTACCCCAGACAGTTTTTGTCTCAACGTTATTTTTCCAAAATTCAAAACCAAATGTAGACAATTTTTCATAAAATTTTGCTGAATATATCAGTTTAGTATTTGTCAACATGTTTTTCATTCCTGTCTTATTTATAATCTTAAAATAAAACGTTTCTGGATCAGTGTTATTAAACCCTGAGAAGTCTGGGAATTTCTCATAAAATGTTTTCGAGCTGCCTTTTGGCGGTGTTGGACAATGTTCCCATTGATTATAAGTGAAAACCTTTCTAGGATTAGCAGATTTATGGAAATAGTGGTGCCCATAATGATGAAAGCAATACATTTCTTCATAATCTGATGAACCTTCTAGATAATAATGTTCCGTGAATTTTGCTGACATTTCTAAATCTGACATCATATTATTAATATTTTCAAAGTCCCAATCATCAGAGAAAGTGCTAGGTGATACAAAGTCACTTAAAGAAACCTTGAACTGATGTGGATATTTCAGAAGCGTCCCATGCTACACCACCAGGTATAGGAATGGCTGTGATGTTTACTGATGATAGTTCTCTTTTTTCAATGTGAGAAGATCTGTGAGGCTTTAGAACCAAATTGATTTTCTGACTTGCTGTGTCCATTGTACTGTATTTTCCATCAATCATTCTTCCCAAGCTTAAAACCAAAATGAGCCAGAGTAGGAGGAAAAGTACACCAAACACAATCCACAATTCAATCCATGGTGAAATCAGATATGTTTCTTCAAGTTGATGAAAGAGTTCAGTTATTTTTTCTTTGAAAGTTGTATTTGCTGGCTTTTCTTCATGTTCACTTGGATCTTCAGAAAATAAATTGATGAAGTAGCCAGATGCAGTTCTGTCAATTGTTGGAATTGCTTCCGGATTCTTATTAATCTTTGTAGTTGCCTCTTCTTTTGTCATATTAGTATAGTCAGAGGCTACATCATTGTAGACAGGTGTTTCATGATGAACTGTTGCAATTTGGGTTTCAAGAGTCACAAGTTCCATGGCTTTGTTGCATAGTCCTTCTTTATTCACTGCAGGTTTATCAAATGTGTTAGTCTCTCAGTTTGAACCTCTTGAATTGTAGCAAGGTTTGGTCTTCTGCTACATCTTGGGAGTCCACTGGGCCTACTACTTATTATTGGCCGCATGATTGTGGTTTTACCAGGTTGATTGATACAACTCTGTTCTCCTTTTTACCAGCAAGTGGCAGTAGTACTACTGATCTTGTTCCTCTGATTGCTAAGACAGGTACTGCTTTCCTGTAAGAAGGCCCAAATTCCTTCTTCACCGCGATCTTTTCTCTGACCAGATCCCCAATCTTTGGAATCCAGACAGGTCTTGCTGGGACAGGTGGTTTTTCTTCAGTGGCCGTTGGCTTTAGCTTTGTGTTACTTAGACTTCTTCTTGTCTCATTTAAGTCCTGTAAAACAGCCAAACGATCTTTGATATCAAAGGTTTTTTGTTCCTCCACTGAAGTCTGACTATAGAGGTCTTCGATTATCATTCTTGTACCAAACAAAAGTTCATATGGAGTGATTCCACCCAGAGAATGTCTTGGCAGATTATTAAGACTACGTTGGACACTTATTAGATGTTTAACCCACCCATCACCTGAACCTAATACCCTCGCTGTTATAGATTGCTTTATGTCACGGTTTTTTCTCTCCACTACCGCATTTCCCTCAGGATGGAATGGACTAGAGTACCGCAATGCAATGCCCAAGCTGGTCATGGCCTCCTTGTAAGCTCGAGAGCTAAACGCAGGACCCTGGTCAGAATGTAGCATGCCAATTGCGCATGTGCCGATAAAGCCTCGCAAATCTTTTATAACACTTCTGGCGTCAGCCGAGCACTGGGGCCACATCCAAATGAATCTCGTCTTAATATTTATGAGATCGCTTCTTTCCGTGTGGACATCTGCATGTAGATAGCCTAATGTTGTCTAATAGAGGTTTCTGGGCTGGTATCTGGTCCGGTTCACAACTGCGATCTCTGTTGCAGTCCTGACAATCTAATGCAAAGTTATAAACATGCACGCTCATCCCCGGCCACCAGTATTTTGATTGCAATTCTATTAGAGATTTCAAGATCTCTTGGTGCCTCAGACCCATTCCCATTTGTGCTTCTTGAATCAAGTAAGCCCTCCGGTTCGTGTTTGAGATTACTCTGTCCCCCACTCCAGGGATTCGAGCAAAAGGAACGGAGTTCGCATCAACTATGTATGTATTATTGAGTGGATATTTTAGAGGTAATGCCGCATAGTCGCCTTTTAATGAGGCTTTTACTGCCAGCATGGTTATTCCATCTATTTGTTTTTTCGAACGCTTTTTTGTAGCTATGGAAGCTGGTTGAACAGCTGCCGTTGTGGCTTTGTTAGACAATGAATTTCCTGCAACGTGAACGCCATCACATCGAAGAATCTGCGCATGTATCACGTGAGTCTTTCGTAGTTCTTTCTGTAAAAGAACTACTTGTTCCCATAGTTTTTTATGCTTTATTGTGACACCTGTCTCATCTTTGTAACCTTGTTCAATCCAGGTTTGCATTAAATCATTGTAAGACTGGACGCAGAAATGCGAGTCGCACACTATTAGTGTGGGGATTTCGCGATCGGCATTCTCAAGCGCCATCTTTAAAGCTTGTAGTTCAGCTCGCTGAGCTGTACAGTTTCTGAGTGACTAAGTAACAACAAGAGAGAGAGGGAGACAAGACGCTCCTATACCCCCGGGATATATTAAAGAACAACAAAGAAGCGTCAAACACTAGTTCAAGGGATGACTACCAATGTAAGCAACAAGAAGCTATTACCCTCTGTTGTTTGAAAAGAAAAAAACAGTAGGTTTTTTTAGAAGGCCCTCACTCACCGACCTAGTCGGTGACATGCTTCATCATTGGGCCCCACCAGGAATGGCCTAATGCCATCCTGGTGTGCTTCAACGCCAGTGTTACTGTGGAGCTGGTTTTGTGATTGTGGAGTGAAGAATTTAAAATGGCCAATTTGATCGAAAAAAACTTTATTAGTTTCGCCAAATGGACAGATAAAAAATGTGAAGGATAACGGACAGAAATTAAAGGTCCAATGTTACCCCAAGTGAAAAGACGGTCAACATGTTTCAGCCTATGTGATAGGGTCTATCAGGCATTCGTCAGGACCAGGTGAGTGTGAATATATTTACAGTGCTGTGTGTAAAGCCTCGGTGGTATGGACGCGCTAAGGCCCACCCACCCAAAGTACAGTTATGTTAAAAATACAAAAATGATGTATTGGATTCCATTGAGATTGGAACCGAGTTTATTAAAATTGCACAGTTACGGCACTTAATGGGTCATGGGAGGGGGGTGATAGCTATTCGGCACACCGCCCTGGAAGCTAGGCACCCGCTTGGTACCTATCGTTTCCTCGTTAGACCGGACCCCGAAGTTTCTGAGTGATTCAGTTTTAGTGACCATTGGTCTAAATTTACCTATGCGCCAGCGACCTTTAACAATCGCGCATGCTGCATTGCAAACTTGTTTATCCACAACGTAGTGTTGTGCAGATACGTCTGTGTAGATTACACAGGTGTACTGTTCGAGAGGCAGAATTTCGATCAACAGAATATATTCATGTTCGTATTCTAGATGTTCTAGCTTTTTCATTTTCGGATCAAATGCGTGTATCACGTCTGCTGCAGCAAGAGAATTAACCCATTGTATCCATTTTGGATCTAATGCCATAGCATTTGGAAAGCTTGGACTTGTTACTGCCTCAAGGGCTGATACTGCTGTTAAAACAGATATGCTCTTCCCTTGGGCTAGGGCTCTTTCTTTTGCTACAGCAGTTTGGACCGCAGTCAGACTTTTTTCAGTAGAACTGAATTTCATTTCAGCTTGTGTGTACAAGTGTGATTTATAAGCTATTGGTACCGTTTCTCCCTCATTAGAGGTCAGGTAAGTAAATCCGCATCTTCCTGGGATGACTCGGATTACAAGGTTGCGTTCGTTTGCGCGTGTTTGCAGTTTTGTTTTAGTTAACATGTCTGTTTGTATCGATTGTAAGATTTTTGTGTGATTCTGTGTCCAAATAATTGGTTTGAAATCAGGTTTTATTAATTCGTAGAGGGGTTTAACCCTTTCTGCGTAGTTTAGAATGTAAGTTCTTCCGAAATTCAGGAAACCTAGAATTGATTGTAAGTTTTTCAGCGTTTTTGGAGCTTGGAGTACTGCACACTTCTCTAAGAAGTTGTCTGCTAGGCTTTTGCCTTCACTTGATAACTCATATCCTAAAAATAGGACAGTGAAGTTGGCAATTCGTGATTTTTTAGAGTTGAATTTGTACCCTTCTGATGCGAACCCAAGTATAATGGTGTTCACTCTTTTCAAGTGTGTCTCCAGGTCATCGTCTGTAAGATAGATGTCACCTACATAAGATAATGCCTCATCATCATACATTTATAGTATTTCTGTTAGCCTGGCTGATAATAATCCTGGGCTATTCTTGAATCCCTGGGGGAGACGACAAAATTGCCTCTGGGTCCCCATACTGGAGAAAGCGTGCAAATATCTGCTTTCTGGTGCAATGTTTTGACAGAAGAAACCATTTGAAATATCTAATGTCGTTTTATATTTTTTGCGCACAATGTTATTCATTAGTGCTGCACTGTGTGAGTTTTGTACTGCAAATGTTTTGCAACAAGAGTTTAGGTGTCTGTAATCCAAAACTAGACGATATGAATCGTCCGGTTTGGAGACAGGAAACAAAGGCTTGTTCATTTGTGAGGTGCATGTTTCAATCACCCCCTGGTATTCAAGTTGATCTAAGATCTCCCTGACTTGTTTTTTAGCTTCTTGCTTAACAGGATACTGCCTCTGTGCAGTAGGTTGTTTTTTAACTGAATTTCATGGTGAGGAGAATCCTCATCCCATCCTACATGATTTTTATATAATGCAGGGGCTTGGGCCACTGCCCATTTTCTAGCATATGTGTATTTTTTATGAATTGGAATGTGATTTGAGAAGGCAGGCATAATCATTTCTTCGCCATGTGGGCACTCCCTGACAAACTCTGGTGGCCAGACTTTCTCTGCTAGAAGGATATCATAGCCTTTAGATAGATTCTCCCAAAAGAGACCTCTTATTTTCCTAGTTTTGTCCCCTTCTATACGTAATGTTATTTCATATAATGTATGGGGTACACTAACTCTGGTGTCTGCAGTTTCCACCTGAATGTATTCATTCGTGTCCACGGCTTCCAGAAGATTCATCAGGATCTTGCGAGCTATGGTCACTTCTGCTGCGCTGTTTAGCATTGTCTCGGCCCATTCTCCGTTCTTGAGTTGTGTCCTCAGAATCCTCTGCATGTCTTATTTTAATATTAGCTACCTTCTTTTTGGGAAATTGTAATTTTTTACTTTGATGAGCAGGTTCCTTGTCTTTGGACTTGACGTGCTCTTCTTTATGTTCTGACAGTCCTCTTCTTTCCGATTTCTGTGAGGAAGTCTGAAAAGATCGAGAGGGACGTGTATCATTATCTTGATATCTGTCAGGTTTTCTTAAATTGTCCCTATTTCTAAGGTTGTATCTTTTTTCAGAGGGCTCTCGTTGTGGAGACCTGTCCCCTTCTCCTGGAGATCTATTTCTCCATTGGGGAGACCTTCCTCTGGACTGAAACTGTTTTTCTCTGGGAGCGGTTTGTTTATTACCCTCCCACTTCTTTTTTGGAGTAATGAGATTATTCTTAATGAAGGTTTTTTCAGGATTTTCAGTTAGTTGTGGTTTTAGTGGTTTCCCACCCAAACTATCTCTACCTAATTCTTCATAGCACTTTTCAATTATTCTGGCAAGTTCAAAAGGTTGGTCTGTTATTTCTGTTTCTCTTAACTTTTAGCGGATCGCCACAAATGCTGCTTCTCCTTTTATGTTGGCTAGTAGTATAGCCGAGACTTGCTTAAAGTCTTTCAGTAATTTCATACCTAGATTTAAAGCAGGCTCCGGACCGTATTCATTTTGAATCTGTCTTAGTATGTCTGGTATAACCGCCATAGACGGAACACCATGTGTTTTTGTGTATATTGAAGCAAAGACTGTTCCCCAAGTGTCACAGTCCTCCACATGTGGTGCGATCCCCATTGGTAGACAGATTGTCAGAATTCTGTGTTTTTCAAGAGTTGTACTGTCAGGAAATACTGTCTCTATTTGAGTAATTTTTTGAGCTAACCAGAACGGAATTTGTTCCCGTTTTGCGGGTAATTTGATAATGACTGATTGTAGAGTCTGTGGTGTAATTTTATTTGTGTTCCCCTGGTGAGGGGTGTGCTGTGGCATTTTTATTGCTGGTTGGACTGTTAAAGTCCGCATGACATATTGGACCAATTGTCTATGTATTTTAATTAATTGATTTAGCTGAACTAAAAGTTCTCTGTCTGACATTCCTTCAATGTCAGGATGTGGTGTATAGCTGGCTAGAACCGGCCATGTGGCTCCTGGTCTACCTAGTGGACCGAGCCTGGTAATGCGATTTTGATGTTTTAGGGCGCCATTAAACCAGAGCTGATGCTCCTGATACGTTAGTGGAATTCAACGTCCTCGAAAGGAAAGTATTCCGCTGGAGGTTCCTCTGCTTTGTAGTAGTGGAACTCGTGTGTCACAGCATTTGCTGCTGGAAAAGTTATCCATGAATAGAATACCTCTGTCTGCCGATCTTCATGTGCCTCTACCACAAATATGGCTGTACCACCTCTTGATGATACTCCATTTTCTATAAGTTTTATAGTTATGGTTTTTCTTACATTTATCAGGATGATTATTGCCTCCGGGTCATTTTGGAGGGCTGTGTCATCTAAGACTGCTTGAGCTGCTATTCTAGCTCTTTCCCTTTCGTCGTCACTTTCCGTCATTTGTGCTGACAGAAAGTTTGCAGAGCAAGTTTCAAGGAAACAAAGATTAGGTGCACAATATTTTGGAACACTGTATCCTTCAACGTTGACTAAACCAAAAACTAATACATAGGATTCTCCTCCTACTAAGTTTTGGCGGATATTAACCTTTCACCCACTCCAGATGTCTATTGGAGTTTTTACGGGAAAAAGGGGTCTGTGTGAAAAGCACGACTGAGTTACTCTAGTATCTAGCGTTAAATTATCGCCTTACCAAATGTTGGGCGCCATGTAGTGTAGTTCCTATATTCCCAATAGGCTCTGCGCATTGGAATAACATAAACGATAGTTTAGACTTAGGACTCTATTGAATATGTTAGACTTAATTATGAATGCCAGCTAGCTTAGAGGTCACTAGAAACTTTCTCGAATTCACAAGAAGGGATTAGTTTCTGACAACCGCATAAACATTACAACTTTGCTCCCTCCAGAATAAGGAGTATATCTCCAGAGTCGCGGAAACAATAGATAGCTATTTTACTCAGTCAATCGTGCATGCTTAGTTTCACCAGAAGTGCAGAGAAACCGAGAGACGGGCGTTTTCAATAAAAGAGGTTATTTATTGAACAGTCTTCTTTCTCATGCAAGAAAAGTGAATTGCTACAATCGCAGTACTTGTCATAAAGTCAAGTGCGTACAGTAAAAGGAGTATTATAAAATAATACTGTAAAAGCACGGTATGGTTTCTAAGCCATACGGTGTTTACAATGGATAAAATACATACAATGATAAAATAATGACTAAACGTACTCAACTGGTGCTTCTAAGATACGCCTACCCCGGTGTACCTAACCTAAGCCTAGTACATGGGAAGGAGTAAGTGAGATGTAGTTTGAGTTAAGATAGTTTCTGCCAAGAATCTAAATCAAGAATTCTCTAAGGGTCTAATCAGCTCCGTACCTTGGTTATAGAATGAAGGAGGTCTTGTATCTCTCTTTCAGGACTCGATCACCCGCAAGGGTGACAGGGAAACACTGGAGCTGGATTTCTCGGCAGGAGAAAAGACAGCGTCCCTCTCAGTGCGTCAATGGGAGGGTTGGCTTCCTTCGGCACCTGCTACAGCAGGGCGTCGGGCAAGTAAATAGTCGATCTGCTCCAAACCACCGTGTGTTTTGCTAGGGCAGATGCTGGTATATTTATACCTGGAAGGTGCTGAGTTTGACGTAAGGTTGGACATAAGACGTCACTAAGAAATTGCAGTTCTTTCAGGACTCCGGGAGTTCTAGGACAAATCAATACAGAAGCAGGGGGAATTCCCGGGCTGCTGAAGGCTTGGTTTGTTTAAGAACACGTTGTGCTTTCTAGGAGTCTATGGGAGTAGCCTTGCCGTATTTGGACTGCATTGGCGATGTCTTAATATGCGTATGATTCTTATGCCTATATAAGGATATGATTTGATATAACCACATAAGGGCATAAATCGGGAATATTTAACTAGAGTCCTAGATTCGTCTACAACACCTTGAACATGTAACATTTTGGGGGCGTGGCTTGCAGCCGCGGAAGATGGCCGCTGGTTGCTAGAGCTCAGCTAGCGGTCGGCACATAGACCCAACATCCGTCATTATCCGAGGGCAATTCGGGACGAAAATCGAAGCTCTGCCGCACTGAAAACGGGGGCCGGCCGAGGACGCTTGGAGTGGCCGCCATTAACCACCCACGCCAGAGAATTGCGAGTGGCGAGGCTCTCCCCGTACCGACAAAATGGCGCCCTGATGCCGTAACAGCCGGAATTTGAGGCCGTAGACATTGGCCTTGGGGCTTGACCTGCATATCCCACCATGGATCCCAGACAAGCATCAGCGAGACTACGCCGTACGCTGCGGGAGGCGACCCCCTGCAGGGTATCCGGTAAGTGCGGGCTTGGCACGGCCGTGAGAGAGGACAGATGGCAGCGGACGGGCTGAGTCGGTGGGGCCGGTCGCGGAGGAGGCACCAGCCCAATTGACAATGCTGATCAGTTTGGGTGAGTCGGGCCCGTCCCACGGGAGCGGGTATTGATCCAGCCAATTGTGGCATTGCCCCCCCCCCGAAGCGAGAACCAGCGCGAGCCTGAGGATATGAGGAGGCCTGGAATTACCTGGGAGAGCGGGCTGTGATCCGAGGAGGAAGGGCCTGGTGCTCCCTGTGTTGTAAGCAGTGGGCAGCATTGAAAGTCACTGGAGGAGGCATTTGGAGCGACGGGCACGAGCCCTGAGGGGACTGCCTCCTGCACATACGCTGTCTGGGGGCTGCAACCGGGCCGGAGGTGTGGTTGGGCACCTAGTTTCTCCCCTCATTGCTACGCTGCATCTGCTCGCCTGAGGGGTCTCTCCCACTTTCGCATCTTGCCGGGGTCTTGCCAGGGGGTCCTATACCCTGGGACATGGGCCACAACAGACCACAGGGCCAGGGACAGAACAACCAGATTGACAGATACATGGTGGCCATGGGCAAGGATGACGGGGCTCTGGGTGGGAGCAACTGGCCCCAACCCATCCCTGAGGGACATAATGGCAGCGATTCGCGGCCTCAGGGGAACATTAGAGCCCAAACTAGACTCTGTGACTGAGGCGGTCAACCTTCTACGGGCGGACTTCAGGAAAATATCCGACAAAAGTGGCAGCAGCGGAATTGGTTATCGGGGGCCTAAAGTTGAAAACCCCACAACTTGAAGAAAAAGTGGCGGCCCTCACCAAAAATCAAGCTGACATCTTCGCGAAGCTCGAGGATCAGGAAGGGTGGACTAGGCGCACCAACATTCGCGTGGTGGGGGTTCCAGGAGGTCTGGAAGGGCCGGCCGTGGACTGGTTCATTGAAGATCTGATATTGAACCATCTAAACCCCAAATGCCTATCCAACTTCTTCTCAGTTGAATGCGCTCATCGGGCGCTGGGAGGTAAGCCTAGGCTAGGGGTCCCCACACGTACCATCATTGCCCGCATTCTAAATTTTTGCAACAAAGACGCCATCCTGCAGGTGGCGCACTCGACAGGAGACCTTAGCCTTGAGAATGCCACGATCCGGTTTTCCCGGACTTCCCCTTGCACGTCCAGTGCCAACATCGATCCTTCGAGGAGATGAAGAGAGCCCTCTGGGAACAAGGGGTGAAATACATGATGCTCTTCCCTGCTCGTCTCAAAATCATGGATGGATCTAAGGCCTATTTCTTTGAATCGCCGGAGGTGGCCAACGATTGTTTGGAGGGTTGGTGGACAGTCGGAGAGAAGGGAAACCCTCAGAGATCGAACTTGCGACCCATCGAGCAGGACACTGACAACGCCGAGAGACCCCTAGCTGGCAGTCAGGACCCAGAAAAGAGAGCCATGAAGTGATTTGGTGTTGTGAAGCCACTGGGACTGAACGGTATTTCCTTTCCCCTGTCCTGGTATCCTGAAGAACATGGAGGTATAGTTGGGAGAGGGGGTGGTGTAATCATGCGGAGCCTCTTAAGGTGAGAACTACTAGACTCCTCTGTTGCTGCTCCAGGGGCTGGAGGCCATCGGAGGTGCACGACTTTAACAGGGGGCGGCACCAGCTGGGGGCTGGCCATCGTAACGTTCCACTGGATTGCCCTAAAAAAGTTTTTCATGGGGGTGGGACATTCGCTAGTTTTGTATAATTCTTCTGGCTGACTGCAAGTTCATGTTTCCTCTTACATGTTGTGTGGGGATGCAATGGGGTGACAGGCACTCTGCATGTTCACAAGGTGGGAGGTTGGGGACCCATCTAGCAGGGAGGCAGGGTGGGCGGCGTTGGCAAGGGGGGGTTTGTATGTTATGCTCAAATCCAAAACAGTCCTTTGACATATGGTATTCTGCTTGAAGACACAAAGGGTCCAATTACCTATCCGATGCTGTTAACCCTCTTTGACTGTAATGGGTGCCCAAACTAAGTGTACTATATGGACGTGGAACGTGAACGGGCTGCAACAAAATCAAGAGGACCCTAATCTTACAATACCTTAAATGGCATTCCCCAGATGTGGTCTTCATCCAAGAGACGCAACTGTGTGGAAACAGATGTAAGGCCCTTGATCGCTTTCGCTATAAATTTGTTGCCCAGTCATGGTTCACGTCAGGCTCCAGGGGGGTGGGCATCCTGTTCTGCAACGCCCTACCGGCGGTCCTGCTGGGCACGTGGTCTGATGATGCGGGCTGCCTTGTTGTGGCTGCAGTGAAGTGGGAGGGCCGCACAGTAGTCTTCTCCTCCTTTTATATCCCGCCGGGCCTACGCTCATCTATGCTTCCACTGCTGGGCTCATTCCTGGCAGATCTTCCCCAGGGCTCCTCCTGTTGCGGGGTGACACGAATGCGCTAATGAATGCTGTTATAGACCGGTCAGGGGATGGGTCTGGTTACAGGGGGAACGGGGCCTATAGAGCTTTGTCACGGTGATGGGCCTCAGCAACCTGTGGCGCACACACCACCCATCCAGTAGGCAATACACTTTTTACTCAGCCTGACACGCGACATCTTCCAGACCTGACTATTTTTTTGCTCGCTCCGACCAGATGGGAGCCTTTACTGACCCCTGCATCTTGGCCCGTGGGATCTCAGACCACGCACCGGTTGGGGTTACACCTCAGGGCCCGTTCATCAACAAGGCCTCCTTCCCGAGGATTGACCTGTGGCACCTTCGTGATCCGTCTATTGGGGACAAACTCTGAGAGGGCTTGCGGCTTTACTTTGAGGAAAATCGGGGTTCAAAAGCCTCCCATGTAACGCTATTGGAAGCCTACAAAACGGTGTTGAGAGGACAGGCACAGGCATTGATTGGTACCCAAAAGAAGAAGGAATGCTTGCGGATCAGCCAAATTGAACAAGACATTGTGCAACTGGAACGGGAAGCCGGTACAGCGTCTCTGGTTGATCTCCGCCACAGACTGACACTCAAACAATGGGAGCTTCGTTCACTAGCAGAAGAGGAGGCAAGGGTTATGCGCTGGCCACACAAAGTCGGCTGTACGATGTGGGAGATAAATCCGCCAAGTTGCTGGCCTGGCTAGAGCGGTGAGATAGGGGTGCTCATGGGTGGCGGAGGTGATTTGTGGTAAATAAATAAATAATACCCTATTTTTGACTAGGCATAAATCATAACAGATAGCTCAATAAAATAAGAGTCAAGATTCGAGGTAGTAGGAGTTTCTGCAGGTTTATTACAGCATAAAGGACAGGATCAGGACAACCTGCATAGGAACAGAATGGCAGGGCTAGAGTGGCCCGGCAGCTGCCGGGGCTGGGTCTGGGATGAGCGCGCTAACTTTTCATAACAATACACAGGCATATATACATAGCGCGAACACATAGCATTACATTGCAGTAGGCGTAGCAGTGGGTGGAACAGAAGGCGTGACGCGTAGCAGTCGCGAAAGATAACAGTAAAAGTAGGTGTAACTGGGCGTATACATAGACATGTGGTGCAGACGTAACAAAATATGTCATGAATGGGGCGGAAACATAGGAGGGGGCTACCTAAGGAGCCGGGACCTCTAACCTAATGGTGCGCGTAAACTGGCAATGACGTATTACTAGGAGAAGCTGGGGGCTATGAACTCTGTGCTAGGAGCAGAGACTAAAGTCTGGAGGGTCGGAGCGACATGTACCTAAACCCTATCTAGTATCTGATGTTTAGGGAACATGTTGATATAAACTAGAAGTCATGAGGGGAAAAGCTAACTTGATTCTAAGACTGGACCATGCATTATTCTACATGTAGTGCGTGATGAAGAATACTAAATGACCATTTAAATACAGTATTTCTCTAACGTGGAGCCGTATAGGCTAGACAATGACGGAAACTATTGATGCAGTTCAGTAGCTTAGGAATGCAGAGAAGGAGGACTGAACTGATAGCTGGAACTATAACATACTCTTGGCAGACTCAGAGGCAGAGCCGAGCTGCACCGGGCACTGCGAGGCAGGAAGTAAGTGAAAGGTCGAGGATACAGGTGGGGGCTGTATCGCTCCTCAACGAGGCTTCAGGAGACAGGAGCTGAATCTAGTGTCCGGGCCCTGTTGAGGCCTGGAAACGGGGACTTTATAATGGAATAACGTGCACACTGAGAAACGTGGCAACGTAGCTTTACATAGGCCTGATATTCGTAGTATTCACGAGGACTGGAAACTGGCATACTAGAGGTGGACACAACTGTAATTGCGTCATTAATCGGACATGGGGAATAACATATGCATATTGATCATGCACACATAACATATGATGGATGAGGCGTAGGGACACAGAACATGGCAAAATTTACTTTTCCACATTCCCTCCTTGTCACTACGTTTCCATCAGGAAACATCAATATTCATGATACCATCTATCATTTCATACAGTACCATTTGCTCGTCTCGAATTGTCTTGGAACGGGATTTAGAACGGGGCTTGGGACTAGGAATACAAGAGGTAGCACAAATGCCGCAAATCGCAGGGCCACATTGTATACAGAGGCAGCAGCTAAATATGATCGCTACTGCAATACCTAGAAAGGACAGGACTTTCCATCCCCAGGCGGAAATTATATTCCAGAACCAACCGGACCATGTCCAGGTGCCTGGATCTTGGTGTAACAGATGGGCAATTTTATGAAGTCTGGTTATAGCTGAATAAACAGACGGCGCGTTATTAGGAATGAAAATGCAACAACTAGATCCGAGGACTCTACAGGCCCCGCCCCTATCGGCCAGTATGACGTCAAGGACGAGACGATTCTGTAAAACGACAATTCTCATAAAGGATTGCTCTTCGGTTAGGTTACCTAGAGCGGAGGCAGTCTCATCTACTACTGCTTCGAGGGTTCTTGTTAACCTACGGATTAGCTTACTATTTACAACTGTACCTAAATAAGGGAACACACCTTTATCTATATCAATGAATTGCTCTGCAGCGGTTTCAGTATAATCGACAATCGGGAGGTTTCTCTTGTGTCTAGTATGTACTAGATGTGTGTTTCTATGATAGTCAGGTGGGGCTAGAAAAACAGGTGGCAGTAGGAAAGCAATGTAACAGGTTCCCTCCCAATCGAGGGGCAGACGAACATATGCGGTTTGACCACAAACAAAATATGAATGACGTGAAGCTTTGAAAATAGATTTCCCACTGTCACTATACTTGACAACAGTAGTACATTCACTATGTCCTACATGTACAGAACCATGACTACGGACACATAATTCGCCTTTGACTGGTAGTACTGAAATAGCAGGTGAGTCTGGAGTAGTATCAGACTGAACATTCAGGACCATGAAATTCGACGAATAATTACCTAAATTATAAACTTCATTTTCTAGATCTAAACCTGTTCTGTGGGGGAAACCTTGCTTGTCTGGGAAACATGTACTGTTAAGAAAAGACATATCTGTTGAGGATGACGTTAACGTGGACCATGCTCCACACGAACCATTATGTGAAAATGGATAAGGAAAAAGTGGCAGAACTCCCTTCGGTGTCTGGAAAGGGGGGAGTCGACCACACACCCAACAATTAGTGGCATTGCTGGTCTGGTGTGAGTAATGTAACATACGGATAAATGAATTGTTACGCATAGCGAGGCGGTAAGCATATTCGTGAGGAGGCAGATCACTAAACGTGTGCTCTACTGTAGCATTAGCAGACTTATTTACATGAGGAACTGAGAAACACAGGAAAAGTGCGTAGCTAGTGCAGGAAATCATTATGCTGATGAATAATATGAAACTTAGAAAAACGATACATTGAATTGAGTTTCGACTGACTCTCTCACTATGGGGGTCTATTTTATACATGTCAGAAACAGCCTAACCGTTTCACCTAGGGGAGGACTTATACAATCAAACTGACTGACTTATTTTACTAGACCGGAGCTTTAACTTATACTCCTGCTGCGGAGTTTTTCTCTAACAGGGAAGGGGTTGTAACAATGTCTTTTGCGGGACAGTCCTTAAGAGCAATAGTTTGGCAGTCTTCAAAATCCTGGGAATCCTTGGAAATGTTTTTAGAAACGGGTTTCAGTCCATTGAAAAGTTTTACATGAGAAAGGTGGACCCACCCCTTCCTGCCTTCCAGCTTGACGGCAGTACGGGTGGTCAAGAGGACCTGACGTGGCTCCTTCAAACGAGGTTCCAGCGGACTTGATCTGTCAAAATTTCGGATCATCACCAGCGAACCTGGAACGATTTCATGCGGTGCCACCTCGGTATTGTCTGGAAATGCGGCGGCAACCTGTGAACGACATGAGTTGAGGGCAGACATCAAGGAAGCTAGGTAATCTGTCAGCATATTACATGAAACATCGGTAATACTTCGGGGTCTAGGAGTACCCCACATGTTAGGGGGACGGCCGAATACGACCTCATACGGGGACAGACCTGATCTAGAATGTGCGACCATGCGCATATAAAACAAAGCGACTGGCAGAGCTACTAGCCAGTCCACACCTTTTTCTTTACAGACTTTGGCGATGCGGATTTTCAGGGTCTGATTATGTCTCTCGACTAGACCGGCTGCTTCGGGATGGCGTACACAATGGAACTTCCACTGGTACCCTAACAAAAGGGAAACGTGCTTCATGAGTTCAGATGAGAATGGCTGACCGTTATCAGAATATACGACTCTAGGGAGTCCATATCTAGGGAAGAATTCACGAACCAACTGCTTGGCAGTGGTCGCGGCTGTGTAATCTGGGACTGGATATGCTTCTGTCCATCTGGACAAAGCGCATACAACTACAAGGACATACTTGAAACCTCGACATCGCTCCATCTGAATATAATCCATCTGGAGGACCTCAAAAGGGTGGTCAGGGGGCTGGAAACCACCTTGTTCCACCGGGACACTTTTACCTGGATTAAACTGACAACATATCATACAGGTACGGACTTTCTGCTTGGCTGCAGCTCGTAAATGCTTGTTGAACCAAATGTTCTGGATACTGTCTAACATAGCTTTTTCTCCTAAATGTGCGGGACTATGTGCGGTATTAATGATGACTTGAACCATAGAGTCGGGGAGAAACCATGTGGCTCTACCCTTCGTTAACCATCCTTGATCTGTCTGGACCCCTCCTTGTTCAGACCATTTCTTGATTTCCTCAGGAGTAGCATGTAACTGGATATCTATGACATCTCGTGTAGGGTCCTTAACTGTCATACATGTAGTCAGATCTGGAGTATGTGTCAGGTTAATTGGACTGTCTGGAGTCTGTGCTGTAAGCTTGGCTGTGCGATCTGCTAGATCATTACCTTGGGAAATAATGTCAGTAACTTTCGTATGTGCTTTGCACTTCATAATAGCGATAGATGTCGGTAAATGTATTGCATCTAACAGAGCTTGGATAAGGAAACCATGCTGAATCTTGGTTCCATGAGAAGTCATGAAACCTCTCTCTTGCCAGAGCACTCCGAAGTCGTGTACAACTCCAAATGCGTAACGTGAATCTGTGTAAACATTAACTTTCAGATTCTTGGCATGTATACAGGCTTGTGTCAGAGCAACTAGCTCTGCTGCTTGAGCGGACAGGGTATCAATGCGGTGTGTTTCAATAACTTCAGTGTCAGTAGTCACTGCATACGCGGCGACTAGTTCTCCTGTACTAGTTCTCATACATGAACCATCCACATAAAGTGTCAGGTCAGGATCTGGTAACGGAATATCTGTCAGGTCTTGTCTTGGCTTTGTCGTAATGTTAACTACTTCCACGCAGTCATGTGTGTCAGGATTTGAATTAACTGATGGTAACAGTGTAGCAGGATTCAGGATATTGCAGCGTCTAATATCTATGTGTGGCTGGAACAGTGTCAATTCATAACCTGTTAAACGTGCAATTGTCAAGTGCTGAGTTTGTGTTCGGTTTAAAAGAACTTCCACGGAATGTGGGACTTGTACTGTCAGGGAGTGTCCTAAAACTATGGAATCACTTTGTCTGATAGCTAGTGCTGGGGCTGCAACTGACTTGAGGCACGCAGGCAATGCCTGGGCGACTGGATCTAGTGTGCTCGAAAAATAAGCACAGGGCTTGTATTGACCTGCTTGATCTTGTGTGAGAACAGATAATGCTGTACCTTCACGTTCTGTGACGAAAAGTGTAAAAGGCTTACTGTAGTTCGGTGTAGCTAGAACTGGAGCTTGGCATAAAGCTGTCTTTAACTCATTGAAACTAAGTGTATGTTCAGATGTCCAAGGGAGGACAGTCGATACGGCTGCCTCCTGTGTCGTTAACTGTATCAGTGGCTTGGCTAGAAATGCATACTGGGGAATCCATTGTCTGCAATAAGAAGTAAGGCCGATAAAGGCACGCACCTCCTTCTGGGTTCTGGGCTGGGGAAGACTCGCTATTAACTGGATACGGTCTGGTGTCAACTGCCTACCCCTCTTGGACAGCAAGTGTCCTAAGTATACCACTTGCTGGACACAGAATTGAAGCTTCGAAGGGGACACCTTGTGCCCCATCTCGGCTAGGAAATACAGAACTGTAAGGGATGCTCGCTCGCATGCACGTTCAGAACGGGCTGTGATCAGTAGATCATCGACATACTGGAGCAGGGCAGTGTCAGTTGGCATGTGAATATTGTCTAGTTGTCTCTTAAGTGCTTGACTGTAAATACTAGGGCTTTCTGTGAAACCTTGAGGAGCGCGTGTGAACATATAGCTCCTTCCATTTAAACAAAATCCGAAAAGAAACTGGCTGTCTGGATGAATCGGAACACTAAAAAATGCGTTCTTGAGGTCTATGACAGTGAAGAACATGGCTTCGGAATCAATAGCTGTTAACAGGGAAGAGATATCTGGGACAACTGGGTACTGCGGAATAATACATTTGTTAAGTTCTCGTAAATCAATCACTAATCGATATACTGGGGGTGCATTTGGATCAGTACGTTTCATGACTGGAATGATCGGAGAATTACATACATTGGAGTCAGTTTCTACAACTACTCCTTGAGCCATGAGCTCGTCAATAATCTTGGATAAGGCTGCTACAGCCTCAGGTGGCAATCTGTACTGTCTGATTCGTGGTAACACTACACCTGGCTTGAGAGTCACACGATAGGGTGTGATTTGCATATAACCTACATCAGTTGGACCTTGCGCCCATAAATGCTGCGGAACTTTAGACAGTCTTGAATCAAAATCTCGTAACACATAGTGACCCTTAAAGTCACGTAGGAACAATCGTATTCCCTCTGGGGAACAGCAAATAACTGCACCTAATTCTTTCAGTGTCTTAATGCCTAATAGATTTTCTGGACATGACTTAGTAAGTAACAGATCAGTAGTGCGGGACAATGGACCTACTTCTAGAGTAACTGGCTTAGATATCTCGTTAACGATAGGTTTTCCTGAAAATCCAAGGGAAACATTTCTTGAGCCTGAGAGCGGAGCCCCTGGAACTTCGGCATGACTAATTGTGGTCCTACTTGCCCCTGTATCAATCAGAAACTTTCTGTCTTTCCCTAATACTTGACTGTGAACATAGGGACCTTCTTGATCTACAGGTATCTCGATGAGAGGCAAGCCTACCTCCCTCTCTAGGCTGTTTCATGAATACTGCTGATACTCTGGATACTCAGACTGTGCATACTGGTACATCTGTGATGTGACATGCTGTGTTGCAGCAATAGGCTGCGGTGCTGTAACTGTCTGTGGTGCATTCTGTGACTGAGGAATCTGTGAAACTTGTTCTTGTCTAGGCGGACGTGGTCTTTCTTTAGTCTTACCAGTAGCTATGTTGTGTTTCAGAACTGCACACTCATTTATAAAATGACCTGGCTGTTTACAATAATTGCAGTTCCCTTTAACGGGAGCTGCAGGATGACTGGCTTGATTCGGACCCCTCTTCTGACTGTCTTGAGGAACAGATTGTGCAACTAGCACTTTCATTTTCGTGTCTTTCATACGTTTTCTTTCGTGTTCTTGCTCTTCCCTGATTCTATTCTGGTGATACTGAAGCATCTGGAGCATCTGGGACGGAGTATTTGCTTGCCAGGTGCTTTCGACTTTCAAAACTCGATTTTTAATTTGTGGGCTTGAATTCTCGACTAATTTGGTAACGAAAAGGTGAGGGTATGACTCACTACTTGTCTTGAGGCCACTGTTAATACTGAAACATTTTTCAAACCTAGAATAAAAATCACTAATATCTTCATCTTGTTTCTGTTTACAGGCTGAGATTGCATCCCAGTCTTCTTTTCTCGTTGTCAATAATCTGGGTAAAACTTGAATCAATAATTCTGGTAACTCTTTACATTTATCTCCAAGACCGGTACCTGGTACTCGTGCCTTGTCTTCAGCTTCTAGAACTGCCCAATCGATCTTGTTCTCTCCCACCTCCCATTCTTTTTCCTTTAGCTTTTCATACACCCCTGCGGGTAGCAGAACCTTTAACATTTTAATGATATCTGGGTAAGTATATTCTCCCATACGGAGCATGTCTTTTAATTCTCTATGGAACCCTGCTGGATCTTTATCATGACAGGGAATTAATTTCTTCATTTCAAGAAGTTCCATCTTTGATATTGGAGTGTATACAAACACTCGTTGCATTTCGCCACCCGTTCCTCTAACTGGGTGGACTTCCCGTAACGGATTCTGTCTGTCTATATAGAATGGTTTACTTTCTGGGGGTGAGACATGAACAAAATGCGGGTTCAGAAACGTTCTATATTTGTGGCGCTGCTCTAGAATGACACTAATTAAATCGGTACCTAGACCTTTCCATCTATACTGGAGTAACTCGTTCAGGACATCATGTAACGGGCCTGGATCAGAATGTTGACCCTCATACAGAGTAATGAGGTGCTGGATCATATACATACCCACCAGTCGCTGCTCGGCTGGGGGCATTTTCAGAAACATTTGTGCCACTATTTCGTCTGGAAAAGTGGTAGAATCAGTAATCCATCGGACTGCTGATCGGGCTAGTTCTTGTTCATGCATAGTACTTAATTCACTGTAACCGATTCGTGATTTCAGAATGTGATCGGTAGCTTGAAATACTTGTTCTAGAGAACCTTGTTCTGGTGCTGGATGACGGAAAATAGACTTGTGTTCTAGACGTAAATGGCGATCTGGAAATCTAGATTTTCCTACATACGCTATTCTGGCGGGATTCTCGTCTTCCTCTTCAGGATCAGAGATACTTTCTTTCTCGCTTACTTGGGCTGCTTTACGTTGTTCGTGTATCTTTATTATTTCTTTACGGATTTTCTTGTACATACTTTCCATGGCACCGACGGTCTTGTGCTTACCCTCGGCTATATTATCACTCCACCTTGTCAGGATTCTCATTTCGGCGGAATCTTTAGACGGGTAATCTTGTTCTCTTATTAGACAATTGATCAGGAACTTTAATATCATGAGCTGGATCTCGGCTTTCCTTTGAGACATGGCCTCGCCAATACTTTCTGGATCATCCCCTGTACGGATGAAACGATATATTCTGTCTAGGTCTTCTTTCATATTTGGTAGGGTGACTAGATACTCAGTCACCTTTCTTACGCGGAATGAATATAAAACCATATTATCCTCGCCTGGGACTGGATCATAGCAACATTCGGCAAGGGATTTTCTTATTTCTGCAACAGTCTGATGTCTAGGCGTACGCTGGGACGCTTGTGCGTGTAATTCGGCTAACGTTAAACGCTTGTGTGGCGGCGGGGTTTGAGGAGGACCTCCTCCTGCGGCCCCTAAACTAGAATCATCGACGGACATTCTTCGTGGCGGAGCGGGAAGTTGAAATGCTAGCTGGACCGGGGGTACCGTAGCAGGTACTCCGGTGTCTGGAAGAGCGGGAAGTGCCTGATTTACAGGGACTGGCGGAGCGCGAACAGGATTTGCATATTCTGGGACTGTGTCGTCCAAATAGGACGAAATAAAAATATCAGCTGCGGTCTGTTTGTGACGTAGCTTGGTCGGAACTAATGGTGGCGGGAAATTACTGGATGCCTCTGGGGTCGCTTTTGGCAAGCCCTCGGCAAGAAGAGGATACATACCCCTAATGAGGGCATGCCTCTGTCTGTCTGACTGTTCGGCTTTGACTTGTTCACCTATCTCGATTAATTCTCTTTCTTGGGCTCGTTCCTGGGATTCTCTACTTAACTCTGACTTTCTGACTTCCTTTTCGGTTCTTCTATGAGCTTCCTTGCGCCATAACTCGATGGCATCTTTCTGTGACTGTCTGGCTTTCTTTTTCCATAATGCTTCTTCTACTCGCATGATACATTCGGCATCCCATGTACCCGATACGGGCCATCTATACTTTTCTTCTAACTGTTTGGTATACTCTACCCATAAATCTAAATACAATATGGCACTTATGCCATGTTTCTGATACATAAAATGACCTGGACTGTCCCTCGGCGGAACAGGAACTGCTGCTTCCAGCAGACCCTTTCTAGTTTTTAACTGACGTAACTTGGAAAATATAGGCATGACTGAACTGTAATCTGGACACAATACAATACACAATAAACACGAAATCACGTCACACTCATACCACAACATTAAAATACATGAAGAACATTATAAATAACAGTTTGAACAGAATATTACCTGGAATACTGAGAGCAGAAATACAAGAATTTTCTCGAGAACGGAACAGACTAGAATTACTGGATGCACTGCTGTAACAGTACGGAACATACCGGTCCCATAAAGGAACGCATCAAGACCCGTATCCACCTAGGTGAACACTTCGTTTGTGAGTCTGGGTACCACCAACCCACGGACCAGGAGTCAATTTAGATTGGTCCTGTCTAGATACTACCCCAGCAATGGTACTCACCGGGCAGCACGGAACGGAAGGCCTCGGACGGGACTGGACTGCTACGACGACGAACTTCGGACTTCGGACTTCAGTTACGGGTGGGCCTCCGGATACCTCGGACCTTGAACTCTCGGCTTGGGCTCTGGTCGGGACTCGCCGCGTTCCTCCACCGTCTCGTTCGGATGCTGGACCGCCTCCTCCGTCTCCTCCGTGGGCCTGAGGGATACTTGGAGCAGAAATATCTGCCAGTGCACGGTATGGTTCCGTCACGGCTGCAGAGGGTCAGGGGGTCGGCGTGGCTTCACCGACGCGTGGGGAAAGGGCAAGTCCCTATTCGGGCGCCATTATGTGGTAAATAAATAAATAATACCCTATTTTTGACTAGGCATAAATCATAACAGATAGCTCAATAAAATAAGAGTCAAGATTCGAGGTAGTAGGAGTTTCTGCAGGTTTATTACAGCATAAAGGACAGGATCAGGACAACCTGCATAGGAACAGAATGGCAGGGCTAGAGTGGCCCGGCAGCTGCCGGGGCTGGGTCTGGGATGAGCGCGCTAACTTTTCATAACAATACACAGGCATATATACATAGCGCGAACACATAGCATTACATTGCAGTAGGCGTAGCAGTGGGTGGAACAGAAGGCGTGACGCGTAGCAGTCGCGAAAGATAACAGTAAAAGTAGGTGTAACTGGGCGTATACATAGACATGTGGTGCAGACGTAACAAAATATGTCATGAATGGGGCGGAAACATAGGAGGGGGCTACCTAAGGAGCCGGGACCTCTAACCTAATGGTGCGCGTAAACTGGCAATGACGTATTACTAGGAGAAGCTGGGGGCTATGAACTCTGTGCTAGGAGCAGAGACTAAAGTCTGGAGGGTCGGAGCGACATGTACCTAAACCCTATCTAGTATCTGATGTTTAGGGAACATGTTGATATAAACTAGAAGTCATGAGGGGAAAAGCTAACTTGATTCTAAGACTGGACCATGCATTATTCTACATGTAGTGCGTGATGAAGAATACTAAATGACCATTTAAATACAGTATTTCTCTAACGTGGAGCCGTATAGGCTAGACAATGACGGAAACTATTGATGCAGTTCAGTAGCTTAGGAATGCAGAGAAGGAGGACTGAACTGATAGCTGGAACTATAACATACTCTTGGCAGACTCAGAGGCAGAGCCGAGCTGCACCGGGCACTGCGAGGCAGGAAGTAAGTGAAAGGTCGAGGATACAGGTGGGGGCTGTATCGCTCCTCAACGAGGCTTCAGGAGACAGGAGCTGAATCTAGTGTCCGGGCCCTGTTGAGGCCTGGAAACGGGGACTTTATAATGGAATAACGTGCACACTGAGAAACGTGGCAACGTAGCTTTACATAGGCCTGATATTCGTAGTATTCACGAGGACTGGAAACTGGCATACTAGAGGTGGACACAACTGTAATTGCGTCATTAATCGGACATGGGGAATAACATATGCATATTGATCATGCACACATAACATATGATGGATGAGGCGTAGGGACACAGAACATGGCAAAATTTACTTTTCCACAGATTGACGGGTCAGGGTCCCCAGTATCCAACAATATGGCCATAGCGGAGGCGTTCGCGTCTCATTTTGAAAGGGTTTATTCACCAGTGTGCGCTAGAACTGAGAGCGACTGTGCTGAATTCCTGCAGGATTTTCGGTTGCCACATCTGTCCCAAGAGCAGAGTGATTGTACCTCACAGGAGAGGAAATTAATAAGGCCCTTCATTCACTACAGTCCGGGAAAGAATCTGGGCCCAATGGGCTCCCGATAGAAATCTATAAGAGGCAGGTAAATGTCATAATCAAACCCCTTATTCAGATGTTCTTGGAAGCTCGAGAGATGGGTATGCTCCCTCGATCAACAGGAAGCTACGATAGTGATTATTCACAAAGCCGGAAAACCACAGGATCAATGCTCCTCGTACTGCCCCATCTCGCTCATCAATGTGGAGGTCAATGACTGGGTGTATACGGATAGCTCCGAACCGGCCTACAGAGTGGAGAGATTGGCAATACCAAAGGGAAACTGTGAGCATTTGCTCTATGCTCGGAGAGTTGGGAAAGAGTGGCCCGCGCACACTAGTGTGGTGGTCCAGTGCTGGAGGGAGTCGAACAGGTTCCTGGGGTGGACGAACAGATTGACTGGCAGAACCCCCCATGTGGCTTGGAGATCAACTGCGAGAGGTGTCACGACTGACTGGCTTTCGGGGGTGGATATTGATTGGGATAGACTACTTGGGTGATGTTTGGAAGGGTTCCACACCCCGCTCCTTTGCCTACCTCAGGAAGGAGTATGACCTCCACTATTCACAACACTACCACTACCTACGCCTTACACACACCCCACATGGGTAAAGACTCTTCTATTCCAGAGTATTCCCCCCGGAGGATAGGCTATTGTTAGATCCCATACTAGAGAAGCCCATGTCCACCATCTACCAGAAACTCATAAACAATATGCCTGACCCACTGGTGAAACTCAGAGAGACATGGACCCATGACATAGGTACCATTGAAGACGGCGATTGGCAAGACGCCATACAGAGCCTGAGAGAGATAGCAATCTGTCCTAGGTTCAGATTGGTCCAGTTGAAAATACTCCACCGCATATACTACCCTTGCACACACCTATACAAATGGGGCAGGAGTCCATCGGCCCTTTGCGTGAGGGGTTGTCAGGGGGAAGGCACCTTCTATCACATAATATGGGAGTGCCCCGCTATAGTTCCTTTTTGGACCAAAGTGGCAGACACAATGTCGGTGGTTGTGGGCGAATCTGTTCCGCTGGAGCCGAGGTGGTTGTTATTGACGATTAAGGGAGACACAGATTGGTCAAGACTCGTAGAACTCTAGTTGGCACTAGCAGCGGGGATAGCAAAAGGAAACATCGCCATTGGATGGGGCTCACAGATGCCCCCGTCATGGGAACAGGAGGGACCTAGACTGGTGCCAGCGAGCCGAGGAAACCATATATAAGAGTAGGGGATGTACGAAGAAATGGAAAAAGATTTGGGGGCCATGGCGAAAGTACAGAGATGAGGGAGGGGGGTTTGAGGAGTAACCATGCGACTGTTCATTCCATTTGTGTACTGCTGTGCAATTTATGCCGATCACCACAATGTTATCTTCTAATCTGCTTATTGTTCATTGATTACTGTGACTTAGTACTACGAGCTATGTTAAATAAAAAGAATTTAAAAAAAAGAACATATAACATTTTACTATAGGGGGTTGATTAATGTGCTGCGGGCTACCCTACTATCCAACAATTCTTATTTTGGGGGGGAATGTGTGGTTTCCCCTGGGGGCTGCGATGGGCCCCCCAGGGAGAACACACATTTCCCCAAAACAAATTGGGGCCAACAGGAGGTCGACCTATATGCCAGGAAGGCTGACTCCCTGAAAATTTCACAGTTTTGTTTTCTTTATTTCATTTTTTTCAACTTCTGGAAAAAGCATGTTTTAAAAAAAATATGGTCTAGTGGCTTTCCTGTCTGTGGGATGTGGTGCAACCGTGATCTACAGCCACTAAACCATTTCAGGAAGGCATAGTTGAAGGGGGCGTCTCTCCTACCAGCAATGCCTCCCTGAGACCTGGGAAGGCATTGTGGAATCCCAAAACCCCACCAGATGGCAGGGAAATAACTAACCTGCTGTCTCCACTGCTGCCAGTGGGAATCTGTAATGTCAGCGTCTTAGAAATGGGGGTCTCTAGTTTGCAGAGGTAGGTACCTGTGTCCGAATTAGGACCCTTGCTTCTAGTCAGGGTCACACTGTAGATAACCCCTGCTCACCCTCTGGGTAGCTTGTCACGAGCAGAGAGACTTATCCCAAAGGCAATGTGTAAAGTATTTGTACCAAAACACACAGTAATACAGTGATGACACCACAAATGAGCACCACACCAGTTTAAAAAATAAAGAATCTTTATCCAAACTCAACCAGACCAAAACAACAAAAATCCAACATACATGTAATAAGAATATGACTTTTCAAAGGTGTCAAGCAACTTGGTCCATAGAATGCTATGGATGCGTGATTCTACACAAAGTACCCGTAGATGTGTCAGAATTCACAATGCCAAACAGCCGCAGAGATGGGAAGCGTCGAGAAACAAACAAATGCGTCAGTTCCTGCCTGAGACATTGGGGAGGAGATGCAAACTTTTTGCTGCATGCAGTAGAAGTGATGCGTCAAATCCATACTGCAGGGGGAAGTGATGCGTCAACTCCAAGACAGTTCTGGTCTGTGGGTGATGCATCGGGAAAACTTGCTGCACAGGTGCGATGCGTGGAAATCTGGGATGCACTGGAGATTGATGCAGCGGTGGCAAGCGGTGCTGCGTCATTTTTTTCAGCCATGATCCCACGATGTGTTGGTTCTTGAAGCCACGGCAGGCACTGCGTCATCTCTGCAGCGGTACAGTGATGCGTGGAGATTCTTCTCCCACAGCGGTGCTGCTTTTGGAAAACAGTTGCAGGAGGGTGATGTATCGATTGCTTAGGTTCTTCAGGTTTCTTCCAGCCCCCAACAGCGGGAGCAACCCTTCAGAGGCCCAGAACTGGAAGAGGCACATCCAGACAGGTAAGAACTCCCAGCAGCAGAGTTCAGGGGAGCTGGGGTGAAATCTGTGTGTCCCTGAGACTTCAGAACAGGAGGCCAGTACACACAGTTCCTTGGAGATTCTTCTTCAAGCAGGTTCACATCAAAGTTCCGGTCTTTGTCCTCCTAGGCAGAAACTGCAACTGCAGGCTAACCCTACACAGCACACAGCAAAGGGGCAGTACTCCTCCTCACTGCTCTTCAGCTCTTCTCCTTGACAAAGGTTTCTCTTGAGTCCAGAAGTGATCTAAAGTTCTAGGGTTTAAGGTATACTACTTATACCCCATTTGTCTTTGTGCAAGGTGTCTGAGCTCAGTCCAAACCAGTTCTGTCTTCACTGGTGCAGTATGACCACAGGGGGTGGAGACAGCATTGTGCAAGGGAGACAGGCCCTATTCAGGTGCAAGGAAAACTCCTCCCACTACCATAAATGCAGACAAATCCCATTCAGCTCACCTCCGAGTCATCCAGGAAGGGCCAGGCACACCTCAACCCCCCAGTGGCTGGCTACAGTGAATTTGGTTGCACTTGACCTGTACTTAGGTACAAGTTAAGGATGACTACGATGGATCAGAGGTCAGATGCGAAAACCAGGTTCGACACAGTCAGAAATGTTACCTCTGAAATGGAAGTCAAAAAATTGTCATTAAGGCAAGGCAGCAGGCTGTTTGCCGAAGGGGATTCCACATCATCGGATAGACAATGGACAAGGTCATGGTGCAGCAGTTGACTTTTGATAAAAAAACTCAGCAGGAGAGAAATGAATTTTGCACCCCAAGAAGGTCCCTTGTCAGAAGGGTACTTTTGGTGCCTTCGCCCAGTGAATATTTACAAGGGCTCCATTGTGACAGGTTATCCTTACTGCTTGGAGTATGGTCTTCCCACCAAATTTAAATGTGGGCGAAAATTATATGTAAAAATGGCAGTGACTACTCCATGTCTGACCTCTATGTAATCCCACCTAATTTAGATGGTCGGACATAAGGGTTAGATTTCACAGCCTGTCACTACAGGGAAACCCCTAGTGGTAAATTGCAGTGGAAAATGCCTAATGCTCTCCTTAATGGGGGTATTTTTTTCAAAAATAAAATCCAGCTTTGGGATTTTGTTGTTGAAAATAAAAGGAAGATACGTTTGACAGATGGCTCCATCATTTTGATGGAGGCACATAGATCTATCCGCTAAATATTGAATTGTGCCCTAAGTCACTTTTGTTGGAGCTCAGATTCTTTCAGCAGGGCAAGATTGAAGATTGTAGCCGAAGAAAGCTCCGCAAGGTGGGATACCTTCTCTGTGTAGTGCCACTGAATTGGATTTGCTGCTGTGGAAAATCTCAAAGCAGAATCAACCTGAATCTTTGGCTCAGCTTCAATGTACCTTTGTTGCATAAGCTTGGCTGGATGGCCCCAGTACTTCAGAGGTCTTTGAAGCCAAAAGATGTCTAAGTCCCAGGTTTCAGGATATGTTAGGTAGAGTAGACTTTGACGCCATCCAGGTGTACAGGACCTTGTGGACAACATTTGGGGGTCAAGACTCAATGCAGCAGAGGCCAGCAGCTGGGTCCATTACACGTCTAGTTGGAGCTGATCAGCTGAGAAGTTGTAAGAAAGGCCTCTTGTAGTTTGTTGTGTCCCTGTAGCTTGAACAGGAGATCAGCTTATGCCCCTTGGAGTCTACTTTTTTGTGCTGGTACAAGAGAGAAAGCAGGTCCAGTTTTCTAGGCTCTTCTTAGGGCACAGACAACTGGTTCAGGCCTCTTCTGTTCCACCACAAGCCTAGAAGATGCTCTCAGGAGGGCATTGTGGGCATCGCATGTATACCTGGCACCAGCCTGTGGGTGGAGGTAATGCTAGACTTCTCCCCAACTCATGTGATTAAAGTTCCCCCGGGTTACCTTACCTACTTTCACAGCACTTTCTGTGGGTCCTACTGCAAACAATCCCACATCCCCCTTTCTGCCTAAATTTAGATAGTAATCCCCTTCTGCACATTTGCAGAGCCTGTGTGCCCACCCCAGAGGTATGGTCTGGGAAATAAACAACCTCTCCTCTATGGTCAGCTCCTCTCCTACTGGGATTGGTGCCTGCTTGACTAACAAAGAAGGGTTCTGTCCAGGTGTCAGATAACATTTACCTGTGACAGGGTAGGTCACTTTGAATTTGATTATGTTCCTGGGCAGAGACCAGATGGCCATGCTGCTAGAGGACAGAAAGACCTCCACATACCCTACTCTTTGTCCTGCTGTGGGACCAGTTTTCACACTTCATCAATAGGGCTATTAAGCAGTCAGATGACAAAGGGGCCTCCAAAGGCATTCAACAGGGAAAAGGTTACCCTCTTGGGTGCTAAGGATGTGCTGGACACGTCCTGAGCACTGGTGCTCAAGTACCGAGGACGTGTTCAGCACATCCTAGCACCCACCTGCTGGGGAGGCACTGTTGATCCCCCATGGGCCCCCACCACATGCCCTCACCAGGTATGGCAGCGGAACATTTCCACTGCTACCACCCACCCCTCCTCCAGTGTTCTAATAATGTCTGAGCATGCACGGTGCACCAACATCATCAACAGGTGCCGGGGACACGCAGGAAGCCATAAACTTCCAGTGAGTTGGGAAAGAAGTACATTCAGGTAAGTCCTCTCACCTGGGGGGGGGTTAGGAAGCAGAAAAGACACCAGAAGAAAGGAAAGTTTTTCCTTTCCCCCTGTATCTCTCTAAAGTGCATTCATGCTGCTGGATCGCAGGTGAGACCATGATCACGCAGCAAGAATGCACCACTAGGTGTCAAGTCTCAACTATGTTTCCGCAGGAACGTCATGGACATGAAGTAAGATCCACAACTTCCCTAAATCACCTATTGCACCAAAGGTCAAAGTGACAATGGTAACCCGGGGAAGAAGGGAAACAAAGCAAGGACAGATAAGGGTCCCAGGACGAGCCCAGGCTGCAACAAAACTAGGCAGCAAAAGGGCTTACAAGCTGTAGACAGAGAGAAGAACAGAGAACTGGTAAGTATGTAGAAAGGTACACCTTCCATTCCTATTTCTTTCTTAAAGGGCTATCTCATGCCTTAGACTTCCCTACTTCTAAATCATGCAAATGACTGAGATTGATAGGCCTATGTCTAGGTCAAGGGGAAGAAACAATGTAAACTACTTAGTAAGGGGGAGACTAATATACATAGAATGAAACAGTAGAAATACCTATTCTATTGAGCCCACCTAGCCACGAATCTTCTCTATGAGCAATGTAATTCCAAAATAAAATGTTTTCTAATGGTCAAACTAAAGGGTGTCACCTTAACTTCAGTTGTAAGTAACTAATACCCCTTTTTCTGCTTTGTAATAGGTAGCCGCCCAGACAGAAAGAGTGGATGACCACAGCATCAGGAACACTGGATCAGATAAGTATACGTAGGGGCACATAATATGAAAATGAATGTCAGCGCAAAGCGCTGTTACCGTAATACAGAAATTCAGGCTTTCTTGTCTTCTATTATTTTGTAGGCACCAAGTCGTCCAGGAAAACGGAGACCACCAACAGAGGAGGAACGCGGAACAGGAGCACTGAGGAAAGGAGTTGGAGCTCTAGGTAGAAGAATAACACCGGTACTAAGCAGGACGTGATGAGGAAACCCGATGCCCCGGAAGAGCTACGAAGAACCGGAAGGTAAGTTGCACTCTCCCGCAGCTAGAACGCAAAGCATCACTGCTCGGGGGTGGCTGCGCTTTGGCCTGTCTGGTCGGCCGCTACTCATGCGTGCCCCTATGCGGCAACCATGTTTGTAGTCTGCAACAGCCCCCAGGATCGGCAACGGCAACCGCGACATAGCACCAGGATATTATGTTTTTTGGTGGTGGGAGCACCCCTTGGGCAAGGGTTGCTCCCTTTTTGAAAAAGGCAATTTTTGGCCATTTTCTGCCCCCTCCCCCGGAGGGAGGCAGATTAGCCATTTTTTAGGCCGATCTGCCCCCCAGGGTGTGGAAAGCCACTAGACACCAAGGACTTGTTTATTTGTGTGGAGCGACCACTTGGGCATGGGTCACTTTCCTTCAAGAGCACACTTTTCCTTTGTTCCTGCGTCCAACGGCCGCAGATTGGTTGTTTTTAGGCTGATCTGCCCGGGGAAGGGCGGGGAGTGGAAAAACACTAGACACCAGGGAAATAAAAAATTATTTTTATGACTCGCTTCCTAAAAATATTGGACATCTTTTGACCGTGTCCCTCTACCGAAGCAAGTCAGCCATGTTTCAGGTCGATCTGTCCCAAGGGGAGATAAAAACCACTAGATACCAGGGAATTTTTATCTATAGATTTTAGGGAAGCGCACCCTACAGTAAGGGGCACTTCCCAGTATTCCCCACACATGTCATTTATTTTCAGTTCCCATGTGGCAGCAAATCAGATTTTTATTTAGGCCTATCCCTTGATGGGAATTACAAACAACCACAATACACCAGAGAACATGTTTTTATGTGGTGAAGTGGAGTTTGGCTGGTGGTATGTGTGGACTGACATGAATCTGGCTGTTTAGCTAGCGCTTGGCTGGTGGTGTGTGTAAACTGGTGTCTGGATTGCATTTGGCTGGTGGATGGAGAAAGTGTCACTCCCCTCTGGAGTACCAATTTTTTTGCCTTTGTTTTGTCCCCCAGGGGGCAGATCATACACTTGTGACAGTGATATGTCCCTTGGGGCAGACTTTATTGGGTTTTATAATGTAACATTTTATTTCTTGTCAAAATGTGCATTTGTAAACTATTGGGCCGATTACGATGTGGCTCGTAAAGGTTCCAACCTGTGGTCGGAGCCTTTAGGACCTCACAGTAATGGGCAGCTCGGTTTCGACCACCTCATTATGATAGAGGCGATCAGAAAGTAAGCTGGCCGGTCATTCTGGCTGGCTTCCAACGGGCTCGGAGAGCCTGTTGGCTAGTCAGAAGCCAGCTAATAATCTCAAGGGTGGGCCTTTCTGCTCTTGAGATTACAATGTATGGTTTCCGACATAGTTTTTATGCAGGCCTCTCCGACATGGAAACCCTTGTTGATCCCTGCACCTTGTGGCAGGAACCTTGTGGCGCCTGCTATAGGTGCAGGGATGAACTGCACCTCCCTTTCCTCAGTGGGAGCTTCTGGTGCGGCTGGTTTACGGCCATAACATGAGCTCCCATTGAGGAAAGGGAGCATGCGACCGAACAGTGTTCCGTCACATTGAAATGAGTCGGTCGGGACTGACAACCAGGTGTTGGTTGGTCCCAGGACCGAGTCAGTGTTGTGCAGAAGGAATTCTGACCAACATCAAAATAAGCCCCTCTATGTTTTACGTCTTCTTTTTATTGTAGTTCAAAGCTTATGATTTCCTGTGGTGACTTCTACTTGCAGTTTTGGTGTACTTCAAATGCGTATCATTGGCATGCTTGAATGTGTTTTTTTTAACTGTTGTGATAACTTCAGCATATTTAACTCTTGTTTTATTGTGTGTGAAATTCAGTTTGAATTTGTGTAAGATGTGTATTGCGTTGACTTGTGTTTAGTTTTCTTTTGTTTTTACTTTCTAGTTTGATATTGTTGGTGCTTGCTGTGTCTGTGCAGAGTAGGTGCAGTTGATCCTCAGTCTAGCTGTCTGTAGCATGTGAGAGGTATTTTTTGGAGTATAACGTTGAATGTGTGGTTTGGATCGTTATGTAATTATGTGTAAAAAGTTATAATTACTGCATGATACAGGCACAGTTTGTTGTGTTCAAATTTATTTACAGAGTGTTCTTTGTTGTTTTGTGGTTGGGCTTCATCAGTAAGCATTGTGGCTGCTTGTAGGCTGACTGCCCAGCAGGCTGTTGGTTTGCTTTTTGAATCTGCCTCTGAACATTACTCTGAGACTGACTCTGCATCTGAGGCAGGGGATCATGTTGAAGATTCTGGTAGTGAATTTTTCTTGCTTTTAAATTTTTTCGAGAGTAGAGATGCTGACCACTATTCATGAAGAAAGCACATGGTCTACCAGTTCCCATGATCTATTTTTCAGTCCATATCCTATCCAGTCAACCAAGTAATAAAGGCATCCCTTGATCCTCTATGAAACCAGGATAGTGTTACCTCATATTCCTGCTGATCTCCTACTTGGATTGGAGGAGGTGGGTTAATGTAACAAGTGTTGTAATTGTTAGGTTTTACTGAGGATACATGAAAAACTGGGTGTGGTGGTAAGGTGGTTGGGAGTTTCAACTTGACAACTACTAGGTTTATGATTTTCATGATGGAAAAGGTACACACAAACTTTGGTTGGAATTTATTCCAACCCTTCAGACAAAGGCCCCAATTTGTAAGTGCGCCCCTGGACATCAATGCTTGTCTGGGTATTGTTTATATCTACTTTTGGCTTGTGTTAAGTTTGCTTGAGACGTTATATGAATACAAGCCAAATGTTCTTGGAAGTCATGAACTGCTGGTTCAGGTGTTGGGGTTCGAGTTTCAAGGTTTCACATTCTTGGATGAACCCCAGTGGCAAAGTGAAAAGATGAGTATCTCAAGGATTCTTTGTGGAGTTTTTATAAGCATATTAGCAGGTATATATGATTCCTGTATCCCCTTGTGTATTTCCACTCCACATGGGAGGTGTCGATAGAGTAGATCAAAGGTTGGAGCATTATAATGCTGCTCAAAGTCATATATCTTGTACAAGAATTTGGTTGTTCATTTGTTTTATTTGCCATCCTTGAATGCATAAGTTGTTTTCAAAGATTGTTCGCCAGAACCCAAGATGAGTTTTAGACAGTTTCAGTAGTCTGTAATAGACAGCATTGTTGCAGTCGAGCAAGCAAGTGTTCCCAGAGTCGGAGTAGTAGAGGATGTAGCTACATTGAAAGATCACCACTTTCCTGAATACATTCCTCCAACACCCAAAAAAGACTTTCCTTGTCGGAGATGTAGTGTCTGTGTCCGAAGAGGAGTAAAAAATGAGAGTTGTGAATACTGTCCCAAAAGGTCCTTTTAATCCTGGCCTCTGTATGCTCATATGTTATATCATATACAACCTAAGTACTAGGAGCAACCATGGAAGTTAAAGGGTACTAACTGTGGTCTGTATTGGTATACATTTTCTGTTTAGATACCTGATCCGCAGTAGTTTGTTGTGCTTAGTTACACCTGTTGTGTATGCAGTCATACTTGGTATTTCACGTTCAACCAATAGGTTATTTCTTTCTACTTGAAAGAAATGGGCAGTTTTTAGTTGGATATTTGTTTTTCTGTCTGTGCTTTGTGAGTGTAACTTATTCATTGTGGGATTGTTTTAGAAATCAAAGCGGTGTGGAGCGTCATGGTGATCTCTGAGTGGCATGTGCTGCCGCTGTGTGTGGCTAGCATCTGGTTGGTGGTGAGTGTGTACTGGTGTTTGGCTGACAGTGTGTGTTTAGTGACTAGCAGCAAGTCCCTACACATTCAACCTGCCACTGAAACACCAATTCACACAGTCTGCCAGTTTCCAGGCTGAGTGATTGCTGTGTCTGAGCTGGGATATGGCTGGTGGTGTGTGTGGCTGGTAGTGTATGACTGGCCTCTAGCTGATGATTTGTGTGAACTGACCTTTCGTTGGTGGTGTGTGTGTGTGTGTGTGTGTATAGAAAGTGTAGTAATTTGCGGCTGGTCACTAAACATACACACACCACTAGCCAAACACCAGTCCACACACTCTGCCAGCTGGCAGGCAGTGTGATTGCTGGCAGTGCTGGGGAATATGAATGGTTTTGTGTGTGTGAGACGCATGCAAGGTGTGTGAATTGCCTGTAAAGTGGTTGGTGCGTTGTCATGGCTTTAAAGGCATGAGGCTCATGAGCCGTGAGTCACTAGTTCAGTATTTGAAAATTAAACTTATCTTATTTCCATTAATTTCTATGTTTTCATTTTCATAAACTCTTTTGTTACTAAAATTTACATTTTGAACTTTTCACTCACCCTTGTGCGAAATCCAGTCAGTATATGTGTGTGTGTACGTGAGTAGTAGATGATTGTGCAGTAATATTTGTCTTTTCTGTCTTTCTTTGTCAGGGTATATATTGTCTCTAGGAAAAGTCTACCAACCCCAGATATATTTTCTCAAACATAGGCGAAAAACACACCTTTTCTTCATATTTATGTGACTCAAAGGACAAGAACTGCGGGAAGCAGCAAATTTCCTGACCCACATGTCTCCCTATAAAAATAGTACCTCACCTGTATGGGTGAGCCTAGTGCCCACAAAAGGGTAGGGTCCAAGGCACAATGTGGCAACATCAACAAAAGGGGTAGCTGTATTTTCTGGTCCTGAGCATGTCCAGGAAAACCTACCAAACCCAGGCATTTCTGAAAACTAGACACCCAGGTAGTACAGGGTGGTGTGCCTCGCATGGATCCCACAAAGGTGTCTTACCCTTAATGCCCTGCAAACCTCAAACTCTGTCCATAATCAAACTTTTTCCTTGCATCGATGTATTTTTTCAGAACCAGAAGGAATTCACAAACCTCCTACCACCTACTTCCCCCACTTAACCTAATACAAATGTTGCCCCACTTGTGTGGCTGTGTCTAGTGCCCGTGACAGGAACAGATCAAATTAAGGTCAGTGGGAGTCCTCGCAAAGGGACACTAATTGACCTTCGTTTGATATGTTCCTGTCGTGGGCACTAGGCCCAGCAACACTAGGGGGGATGAGTTCCTATTGGGATAAGTGTGGGAAGGCTGGATGGCAGGAATTTGTGGATTCCTGTTGATTCTGGAAGTTTATGTCACAGAAATACAAGGAACATTTGCATATTAAGCAAAGTTTGAGATTTGCAGGACATTGTGAGTAAAATTACTTTGTGGGACCCACACCGACCACAACACCCTGGACTCCCCTGTGTGTCTAGTTTTCAGAAATGTCTAAGTTTGGTAGGTTTCTCTTGGTGACCATTTATCTCCAGCCAAATACACTTAACTACCTCCATTGCAAAATTAAATCTTTTTTGTGAAAGGAAATATTGATGTCTTTGCATCATATTTTAGAGCTTATTCAGTTGTGGACACTGGGTCTGCCCACACAAGTGTGTACTATTTTTATGGGAAGACTTGTTAGAATGTTGGGTGGTAGGAAATATGTTGCTCTTTGCAGATTCTCAAACTGTCCATCACAAAACCGTGAGGAAACTTAGTTTTTTAGTACAGTTTGAGGTTTGCAAGTGGTTCGTAGAAATTCTGGTGAGGACCACACTAGTCACCCCACCCTGGATTTTCCCTGGGGTCTAGGTTAAAAAAAAATACAGGTTTGATAGGTTTCCTGAATTGCCGGAAGATCTAAGACCCAAACTCAACAGCTACTGACAATGCAAAAAAAAGTCTGTTTCATTGGAAAAATGTGATATGTCTATGTTGCAGTTTGGTACCTTGCCTGTCACGGACACTAGCCCTACCCACACAAGTGAGGTACCATTTTTATCTGGAGACTTGGGAAAATTCTAGGTGGTAAGAAATGTGTTGCTCACTGCAGATTCCAGAACTTTCCATCACAGAAATGTGTGGAAAGTTTGTTTTTTTGTCAAAGTTTGAAGTTTGCAAGGGATTTAGGATATGAAAATCTGATGAGAGTCATGCAAGTCACCACACCCTGGATTCCCCTAGATATCTAGTTTTCATAAATACGCAGGTTTGCTAGGTTTACCTTGATGCTGGCTCAGCTTGGGACCAGAATCCACAGCTAGCCACAATGAAGAAAAAAGGGTCAGTTTTTAGTGGAAAAACGTACTGTGTCCATGTTGGGTTTTGGGTGCCTTTCCTGTCAAGGGTACTAGCCCTACCCACACAACTGAAGTACCATTTTTATAAGGAGACGTAGGAGAATGCTGGGTGGTAGGAACGTTGTCACTCCCAACAGATTCCAGAAGTTTTCCTCACAGCAATGTGAGGAAAATGCGTGTTTTATTCAAACTTTGAGGTTTGCAGTCTTCTGGGTATGAAAACCTGTTGGGAGCCACATACGTAACTCCATCCTTGATTTCTCTAGGTGTTTAGTTTTTTAAATGTACAGGTTTGCTAGATTTCTCTTTTTTTTTATACATTTTTTTATTCAGAATTTGATTCTGGTACAAAATTAGCAATAAACATGATTTCATACATTATTCCAGCTGGCGAGATTAAAAGAAGATACAATAAATAGACAGTTATATAATTACACATACTTCCACTTTTGAGAGGGTAATAAAAACCACTATACATCAGAATAAATTATACATGCAGATATATGCTAGCTTATGTTTGCAGTTGTGAGTCTCTCCAAGTTTTCTGGGGTGCCCAGATATTTAACCCCAGCTGCCGCGTTTTCCAACCCTTATGTTCGCATAGTGCAGACTCTATGTTATGTATGCCCAGGAGTCTGGTCAGTCACATCTGAAAAGATGGGGCGACAATATCCTTCCATGCTGCTTATATAAGAATACGCAGCAATGCCACCGAGATAAAAACAAAAGCTTTAGTCTCTATATTGAAGCCCAGCTTGCTTTCACTTTCTAAGATCATTAAGGTCTAGGATAGACTGATCTTGAAGCCAGCAGCCCCTCCCAAAATGTCTCGATCTCCCCCTTGATTATATTTAACTTCTCACACTGATGGAACATGTGCAGAAGATCAGCGGGTCCTTTCAAGCATCTGGGGCATCTATTATCTTCCCTTTTGCCCCAATCAAATAGTTTAGAGGGTGAGAAGTAAAGATTAAATAGTGTTTTAAAATGGTGCGCTTTTAAATTAGAAGAACGTAGGATCCTCTTGTCTAATTGTTACACTTTATTCAGATCTACATCTGGGTCTTCCAATTTTATGGACCAGGAAGCTTCGTTTTTTTCCAGATCATCTTGGATCCCTGACATTAGAATCTTATAGATGATTTTGATCCTACAGCCCCCTTTTAACAAATACTCCAGTATACTTCACCTATTGCCAGGGGAAATCCGGGGTCTTTTAGCTTTAAGTGTTTGGGAGATCTGAACAAATTTGAGACCTTAACTGCTCGGGATACCATATCTCTGCTGAATAGCACAAAAGCTCATCACATCATCTTCCTCCATAATATCTCCTACTGTCCGAATACCCTGCTCCTCCCAGTATTTCCACGCACCATCTATGCTTAAGTTTGGAAAAAGCCCTGACTTCCACAGTGGTGTATGAAAATTAATCTTTGGGATTGCTAATATCTTTTGTAATGTTTTCCAAACCCCCCAAACACTACCCATTGTCTTGTAACGCATTTTCTTAAAATACCGACGATCCGTTTTTCTTACCAGAACTCCCGCCGCCTCCCTCCCTAATAATGGTTTGTATATTGAGGGGGGATTTTGATTACTATGTGGCAAATATGGCAGGTATGGTTCATTTGTAGATGGATCAAATAGAATTGCCATTTGAGTTAATAGGCATGCCCAGTGATAATACCTTACATTAGGGATTCCTAGACCTCCCAATTCCTGTGGAAGGGACATGAATTTTAATGAGCGTCTGATCTTACCATATTGCCATAGAAAATTCATGAATATGGCTTCCATTGATTTTACCAACCTCTCATCTATTAAAAATGGATTGGCGCAAAACATGTACAGTACTTTGGGGAACATAGTCATTTTCAGGACGTTGGATCTTCCTATTAGGGACAGATGTAGTGTGTCCATTCTTTTAAGTTCCAGCTCGATTGATTTTAATAGCGGGGCAAAATTATCCCTGATGATTAATTCTGTTGGCGCATTAATTGTTACTCCCAAATATATTGCAGAGTCCACGTATCTGAAGTCCGATTTAACAATATTCTTAGTGCAAATTACCTGGGTTTTCCCCTCCTTCAAGCGATATCCTGAATGTCTCCCAAATTCCTTTGTGATTTCAACTAATGCGCGCATGGCTGAGACCGGTTCCACAGAGATTACTGCCAAGTCATCAGCATACGCCAATATTTTAGTCTCAAATCTATTTGTGATAACAGGCTTTATCTCCACATTACACAAAATCTGCCTGATTAATGGGTCTATATACAGTGCGAACAGGATGGGTGAGCAGGGACACCACTGGCGGGCCTCCCTCGTTATGTATATTTTCCCCGAGGTTTCACCCATCAACTGCACCTTGGCGACTTGATCGGAATACATGGCTTTAATGGCAGTCAGAATTCTTGAACCAAACCCTCTTCCTGCCAGTACCCCCCCAGAGATAATCCCACTTGACGCGGTTGAAGGTTTTTCCACGTCGAGGAGGATCATGGCCATCCTCCCCCCCCCACCCCATGACAGCATGGCAATCAAATAAGTATATGACTCGTCTTATATGGTCAGTTGTTCCCCGACCAAGGATGAACCCATGCTGCCAGGGGGAGACCAGACCACCAATGACCCTCCCCAAACGATTAGCCAAAATGTTTGAGTAGATATTATTATCCGCTTTTATAAGTGATATAGGCCTATAGGACCCAGGATTTTCTTTTGGCTTCCCTTTCTTGTGGAATACCACTATGTTTGTATCCTTCCATATCTCCGGTATTTTACCAGTGCACATTATCCCATTAAATAGGTCTAATAGCATTGGGGCTATCTCCCTCGAGATACACTTATACACCTCCAATGGGATACTATGCGGCCCTGCTGCCTTGCAGGCTGCTAACTCTTGTAATGCCTCTATCACTTCGCTCAGCGTCATATCTTTTTCCAGTATTTCCCTCTCTAGCTCATCCAGTCAGTCAGTCAAAACAAGCTTTATTCGATTGATTAAAATCATAAAAGCAGAAACAATACAGTAAAATGGCACATTTCATCAAATTGGGAACATACAGCAATCATGATAATAAGAATACATTCAATAGTTATAAAAAGTGGGCATACTACAAATGGATTAAATCACTAAAAACAATAAAAACAGTAAAATCCGTGTCTTTAGTCACTCCACCTGAATGTTCGGGGATAGCTTCCCGGTCTCAGAACGCAATAGCAGCTACCAGGAAGCTAGCAGCCCCGTGTCTTTAGTCACTCCACCTGAATGTTTGGGGATAGTTTCCTGGTCTTGATACGCATAGCAGCTACCAGGAAGCTAGCAACCCCGAGCATTACTTTGGTAGTACCCAATAATTGTAGATACAGCAAGGCTGGGCGTACTTGTCGGAAGCCTACTTCTCTCAGGATAGGAATTAGAAACCGCCTTCTACCCTCCTTGTAGTGCTCACAGAACATGACAAAATGCATCAGGGTCTGCTCTGAGAAATTGTCACAGCTGCAAGGACTTGATGAGTCTGGAACCCCCCAGCTCATCCAATTTAGTAGCTTCATCCAGATACTCCCGCTGTGGCTCTACATAATCCCGACCGTTCTCCTGAATACTAGATATTACGTTCTTAGTAGTACCCTGTCTGAGCTGGAGTGCCAGCGCCTTACCAGCCTGCTTTCCTGTTTTGTACATTTTGCTTCTGTATGCTTGATATTCGGAAGCAGCTTTTTTGGCCATTTGTTTATGTATCTCCACTTTGACAGAGCTCATTCTCAGTAGACTTTCATTCCCTTTTTTTCCTTGCATGATATCTTTGCCGTGTTGCTCTTCCGCTGCTATCAATTCGGCTGATAACCTATCCTTATCTGCCAGTATCTTTTTCCTGAGCTGGGCAGCATAGCTGATTGTTTCCCCCCTCTGTGTTGCTTTAAACGTATCCCAAACACTATTTCGGGGTGCGCTAAAACGGTTAGCATCAAAAGATTCTCTGGTCCATTTCTTCAGATGTTCAACATATATGCTATCTGCCATCAGTTTTCTATCAAAGGTCCAGACCCTTTGTTTTCTCGCTGGTATTAAAAAGTCATAGCTCAAATATAGCGGACTATGGTCTGATATAATCTTTGGTAGCTTCCTTATATTAACTTTACTCAGTTCTGTAGATGAGATTAAAAAATAGTCCAATTTCGTATATTTCCGATATGGACAAGAAAAGTAAGTAAACCCGGGGTTTCCGGGCTCCTTGTTCCCCTACACGTCTATTAGTCCATGAGACTGCATCATGGAGCAGAGAGCCCGAAATACCCTTGGCTTCCGGCCTACATACGAGGATTTATTAACAAGGTCGGCCGATATATTGAAATCTCCACGTACCACAATAGGGGTGGGCCAATTAATCAATTCCTTTTCTAATAATTGAAAGACCTCGGGTCGTCATGGTTAGAGCAGTATATACCACAAACTGTAATACCAATACACATTTCAGCCAATGCCCATCTCCCTAATGCATCAGCCTTGGGGCGCTTAATCCCCCCCAAGTCCCGATTTCCCTAAAATAGCTACCCCTCTTACTGTTGAGGTCTGAGTAGAACAAGACAGAATATCAAAGCCTCTCACACTCAACAACTGTTTTTTTGCCCAAGGTAGATGTGTTTCTTGTAAACACATGATATCTATATGCTCTGATTTAACAAATTCGGCCAATCTGCGTCTTTTTTTCCAATCATTAAGCCCTCCAATATTAATCGAGCATATACTAAGATTCACCATTCTTACATTTACAATTTTCCTTCTCTTTTTGTGCCAACAACTGAGTAAAATAACCACATAAGACAGAAAAAACATATCCCACCTCCCAAAATGAGACCATATTTGTACCAGAAATTCTACTTTTTTGTCTTTTTCCCCTCTTGCTCACCCCCCTACTACCCCCTTCCTCCCATGAACCGCCCCAGCTCCCCCCTGCCTTCCCTTACCCCCATCTCCTCCCTCCCATGTGAAGCGCTCAGACCTTGGTCTGTGCTTGTGATGCTTGCAGTAGTAGCGGTCAGGACACCTTCAACCAGTTATGATTTAACTCACCAGTACCCCTTTACTACACCCATCAAAAATTTGTAAACAAACGTGATAAAAAAAACATCACATCCCCCCTAGCCAAATCCACAAAGTTTCCTCATCTTTTCAATAGTTTCCCTAACTGCCCAGGGAGTCTAGATACTCTTGCGCTTTCACTTCTGACGCAAAATAATGAGTCCGACCTTCATTTATTACTTTGAGTTGTGCTGGATTAATGAGGTATACTTGAATGTTCTTATCTTTGAAAGGTTTGATCAGTTGCCTCAACCTCCAGCGCCTGTCCACCGTTGTGTGACAATAATCTGGACGGACAAAAAACGTGACTCCCCCGCTGGAACTTCTTGCTTCTGGTTTGGATTTCTCGGCTATGGCCTGCCGTAAGATGGAGTTGGCCAAAAATATTAGGATTGACCTTGGCTTATCGCCTCCTCTTGGATCAGGGCGGATTTTAAAAGGAGTGCGGTGCGCCCTCTGAATTTCCGCCGATCAGTTCCTGTCCAGGAGCTCAGGAAAAGCAGATTTGAATAGATTTATCATATAGGCCCTAACGTCTGACCCCTCCCCTCCCTCTGGTATCCCTAGCACCCTCAGATTGTTCCTCCTGAGCCTATTTTCCATGTCTTCCAGCTTCCACTGGATATCGATGACCTGGGCACTTTGGCATTCTACTTAGGTGGTAGCTGCGGCGGCCTCAGATTCTGTGGCAACAATCCTTTCTTCAAGATTTGAGACCCTGTCTCCTACAGTGACACAGGCCTTAGACAACTTCCTTACCACGCCCTTCATCTTCCTCATTGCCACTTGAGATTTGCGGCTATCCTGGCGTGTTTTCTCCCAATGAGCAAAGATTGCCTGGTGAATCACATCAAGGAGCGGAGGGTGGGTTGTAGGGATTTCTGCATTAGGACTGCCCTGGAGTGGCATGGAAGATGAGTGATCCCAGCTTAGGTCACTTATAGGCTGCTCATGTCGATTTAGTTGAATGTTAGGTCTTTTGGAGGTACTCGGGGTTGGTCATGCTTGGGATCACTTTCCGATTCAAAGTTACTGTCCCCCTGGGATGAACTCCGATCTTCTTCAGACCACTCCGCCTCTTCTGAGACGGAGAAGAAACATTTGCTGGGATCTTTGTCTATCTCATACTCCATGTTATCCTTTTCTTTCTCTTTACCATCCATCAGGGCCACGGAAGGACATAGCCTTCCAAACTCTTCCCCTCCCAGAGTGCTACCATCACCTGTTTGGGCCATCGCCAACACCGCCTGATCAGCCTCAGCCTCATTCTCTCTATGTAAGGTTGAAACGTCATTGCCCAAGGTCCCCACTTCAGCCGTTGTTGCCTCGCCGCCACTAGGTTCTCCATCCTCTGCCTCATTGCCAAGGTGATTGAGCCTACTATCCCCTTTTACACCAGCCATAGAGACCTCCACGCACACTATTGTAGGGATATCACTCGCATGGCTCTGTGGGTCTTCTTTATTAATCACATTCTTTGGCAGGGGGCGCGCACCTCATCCATACCTGTCCCTTGTACTCGCGGCGCTACCCTGACCTTCTGTGAGCGCGTTGCAACAGCAGGAGCGGCTGCATCTTCCACGCCGCCTGCCCATGAACCCTGCTGCTTGCCGCTCCATGAGAACATCTCCGGAATCGATGCAGTTGCCTGCCGAGTCCTCGCTGCGGCGTGTTTCCCTTTTTCTTGGCGGCTCCACTGGGGGTGTTAGCAGCTTGCGTGGCGTCTCACCCTTTCTTGGCTCCAGCCCGCTCTGCTCTGGTGCATCACCTTTCCTCCGGGCCGCAGCCGCTGCTGCCTTTACCGATGCTCCAGTCGCCACTTTCGGAGCCATGCCGTCCGCACTCCGCCTGCTCCCTCTGTCACGCCTACTTCGCCGGAGCCGAAGCCACAGAGACAGAGCACCCCCAGACACTCGCAACAGCCCGAGCCCGGACTCCGCGAAGCGCGCTGCCCTTGACCAAAGCGTACGGTAGGTAATCAACAGCAGCATTTAAATCTTATTTGCCATCCATAAAGAAGTTTAACGTTTGCTGCCGTTTACTGCCATTTGCTGCCGATGCGGGGTATCAAACAAGACCGTGTCCTTTCCGCTAGTCCTGCATTCGACCACTACGCGGTCGCCATCTTTCTTCCAATTCCGGTTTGCTAGATGTTTTTTTTAAAGTGGGTAGCTGTGCATTTTGGGCCCTAGCTCAGCGGGCACATAGGTTTGCTAGATTTCTCTATGTGCCCGCTGAGTTTTGGGCCCTTTCCTGTCACAGGCACTAGGCATACCTCCACATGAGGCACCATTTGTATTGGGTGACATGTGCAAATACAGAATAGTAGAACATTTGTTATTACCAATTGTATTTCTCTGCATTTGCGCCGTCCAAATGTAGCCAGTGTGTTAGATAGAAGACATTTGGAAAAATGCCCGCTGATTCAGATGCTAGTATGGATACCCACAAATAATTTAGAAATGTACAAATAACCACTGCTCCTGAACTCCATATCTTGTACGCATTTCAGAAATACATAGATGTCCTTGATACCCATTTATAACTCTACCTATTACACAGTATGAATTGATCTATATTCTGTACACAATGAAAAACCCTTGTACGGTGCAGCTCAGTTGTTGGCTCTGGGTACCTTGGATTCTTGGAGAACCTACAAGCTTTGTATATCCCACAACCAGAAGGGTCTACCGGACATAATGGTATATTGCTTTTGTAAATCGGCCATCATTTCTGACAAAAAGTTACAAATGAAAATGGTGTCACATATAGCGGTTCTTCCTAAGCATTTTCAATATTTCTTTATTAAACAGTTAGTTTCATTGGGAAAGCCTTGAGAGATCTCCACATATGACCTCTTTCTGAATTCAGAATGCTGTCTACTTTTCAGAACTTTTTTACTTTTCTGGTTCACTCACGGGTTTCACACTGGTTTACCACAAACTGGAAGCAGGCTGAAAGTACAAAAATGTGAAAAAATGGCAAAACTATGGTAAAAAAATATTTTTGGGGGTTCAGCTCTGCATGTTCCCGAAAGCCAGGAAAATGATGGCGTTGGCACAGCAAATCTTTTGTGGCCCCCATTTTTAGGAAAAAATACACTTTTTTGCAGAGCACTTTTTCATCTTTTTCTAACAAAAAACAATTGTTATATTTTGTCTATTTTCTCATTCTTCTTCAAGGTAATCATCAAACCCTGGGTACCTTTGAAATCCCCCAGATGTTGGAAAAATAAAAAATAAGAACGTAAATTTGGCATGGATACCTTATGTGGAAAAAAAGATATGGAGGCCTAAGTGGGAACTACCCCGAATGGCCAAAAAGAAGCTTAGCATTCTGGGGGGAAAGGCTTAGCAGTCAAGGGGTTAAACTGCCCAGCTAGGCTACAAATGGCAAGTCTGAAGTCATGTTTATCCTGTCACTGTATTATATGGCCCACAGGGTGATGCTATCAACTTGTGACATTTAACTTACAGGCCCTGGGAACACTTTTGTACCATATACTAGAGACGTATAGATAAATTACATAAGTCTATCAGCGGTATCCCAATGTCATCATGTTGAAAGGGAGAATACAGGCACTTTATCACTGATTAGTATGGGTAAAGTGCACAGATGTCTACAGCCAGCAAAAACAATCAAGGCGAAAATCTGGGGTATAACACTCAGAAAATGGAAATTTCCAACAATTGGCCTGTTCCATTAATAAATGCAAGATCCACAAGGCAATTCTCTCACCTCAGGTGATTGTGTGGGGAAAGAAGAATGATGAGTGCGTCTTACACTTCAGGAGGCCTATTCACAGACAACATTGTGAGGTACCTTACAAAAGAATGAGGGCCCCTGAACAAAGCAATTCATAGGCAGGGAAGCAGGGGTATAAATAACACAATCCAAACAAGAAACAAACTACCTAGTCAAATTATGTACAGCAAAATATCTTGTCAATAATTTTAAAGTGCTAAGAAGTCACAATTGAGCAAAGTGATTCAATACAGACAAGAAACAAATCTCAAATAATTTTTTTACGCAGAAATATAAACATACATTTTATTCAAAGTATTTAATATTTCTTTGGCATATTCAGAGTAAACACAATAATTAAATATATACAATGTCCTTTCGGGTACCAACACAACATGTGATGCGGGCCAAAGCTCATGACCAAAAAGAATTTCTAAAAAAGAAAGACATCCCCTCCCTTCATATTTGACCAATTATTTGCTGAACTTTATCGCTATCTGTTGGGGCACAGTGAACTCTGTGAAGGAGATTTCTTTCTTTTGTAGAAATTCTTTTTGGTCATGAGCTTTGCCCTGCGTTACAAGTGGTCATATTTAGACTTTTTCCGCATCTGACGTTGCCCTGGGACTCGCTTAGTTCGGTACCTCCCTTCTTAGTTGATATTAAATCTATCTTGCGCCCTGAAGGTGTAACCAATAATCTGGGTCCTAACCGAAACTAGTGTCAGCGCCTACCTAGGATTGGAATATAAGGACCAGAATATTTGATTTATATAATCGTTTTGAAATTTCATGATCCATCATGCAATATGGAATTCATGGTATCTGTGTAATATGTACCTGAGAAGTGTATTTAGTGTACAGGATAATGGATCTTGATTTTGGTCCTTGTTCATACAAAAAAAGTAACATGTTTCTGATTTTATTGAGTTTTTGCTGTATGCCTATGGATAATTGACATGTATGATTTGAATGGTATATATGCAGTGTGATTGACAGTTTGAATGTCTTGTTGTGGGGCTTGAGTTTGGATCTCTCCAGGGCATATGTACATTGTTATCAGTATTGTAAATGTTGTGTTGCTACCCGAAAGGAACTTGTATATATTTAATTCTTGTGTTTACTCTGAATATGCTATAAGAAATATTGAATATTTCGGATAAAAATGATGTTTATATTTCTGTGTATAAAAAAGTATTTAAGATTTGTTTCTTGTCTGTGTTGAATCACTTAGCTCAATTGCGACTGCTCAGTGCTTTAAAATTTTTGATGAGATGTTTTACTTTACATAATTTGACTAGGCAGGTTGTTTCTTGTTTGGTTTGTAGCATGTTGAGGTATGTCAATTACCAGTAGTACTATTCACACACTTCAAAATGCTGTGCACAAACATTTGGGCAGAAACCTCTGTTTCTCTGTTGTTTTCTCTGTATAGATCCCCATCGTGGTGGGGGGAGATCTCTGCACACATAGGCATACATTACAGTAGTAAATGCATTATGGACAAGGAGAAGTAGATATAAAATGGTGCATACTTATTACTAAATTGGAGGGGTCAGGCAAAGTTAAGGAGAGGTTTGGGGGAACATGCTAGCACAGGCACACCCACAAAAGAGTAAGACCATTGTGGTGTTTCCATAAACAAGACTTCTAAAGTTGTTGAACCCCTAAAGATTCAAAACAGCCATACATGTACTTCAGTCCAGCCTTGCAGTAAGTCAAGCACCACACATGGGCACTCAGAGAGACTGCACATTCCACAGGAATTATTTAAATTATTTGAGATTTACAATATTTATTTATATTTTAATTTTGTTTAATGGTGTATGTATAATCATTTATCAGAAACAATTAAACACTGTGTTTTATGGCAATTCACTCCGTCGGCACTCCAGCACTTGTTTTTACTAGTACACTAGTTTGAGTCTCATTCATACATACATTTCCATCCAAAAAACCTTATGTAACGTCCTTGTCAAGTTCCATTTGGTAAAAGTACCACATGACTCAATTTGTACTGATCTATCAAAACAGGTTTGATTTGTTCATAGCAATTGGATTTTTTCCAGGATGTTGTTGTTGATGGAACACATTTAGCTGCATAATTTAAATTTATAAAGCATGCATGCAATTAAATGAAAATCTAAAGACTCGAAACAGAGAATGCAAAATTCCCCGGCTTCTTTATTCTGAACAATACTGTTCAAAGTCGTAGGGTATGGAGAAAAGGTCAACTCGGCCCCTGTTTACTAAATTTATATAACTGTTCCTAGGAATCCAGGGTGGCCAGAATTAAAATATTCTGAGAGGCAAGAGAGCAAACCCAGGTAACCTGAAAAGGGTACATGAAACTATATGCAACAAAAGAATCAGATATTATCATAAGAATTCAATATCTCTTTGTGTTTATTTGCAAACTCCAGTTATAAACGTTGTCAGACTCTCCTGCATGTTTAAAACCTGAGATAATAATATCTACCAATCAGAGTCGGTTAGATTTTATGATGAGAAAGTAGTTATGCATATGTCAATATTAGCCAAAAATAATATAATTAGGTAATGTGAAGTTTAGATATCTCTTAAAAATGATAATTACCATTCAAGGTGACAGAAGACAAGAAGACAGCCCCAGGAAAAGTCACTTTGAGAAAGCCATACTGCACATTGCAGAAAGGGGAGTCAGAGTTGGAGTTCTGAAAGAGGCTATGATTCATGGTTAATAATCTCAGCATCCAAGCATCCAAAATTAAGCCCTCATATGTGTCAGGGTTGAGCCAAAGTTGCTTGCAGTCCATCCGATGATATAGGGGTTCTGGGGGCTACACAAAAAATGCTATGAAAGGCATTAATAGTGGAAGCATGGAAAGAAAGAGAATACTGTCATTCTTGTCAAGCTGTCTCTTTGCCATACAACAATGTTTCAGGTACACAACAGGAACTTTTGGCCAATGTAGAACTCCAGCTTACAACAGAAGCATTTTGTGCTTGATTATAAAACAGGTCGAAGAAATAAACAGCAGAACTCTCTTGTTAGATGGCATTTACTGCGTGAAATGCTGCTGTTTGAAAAGTGCACTTTTAAGCACAAAACTGAGTGGGATCTCACAGTGAGGTTAAGATCTTCATCCCATTTTAATACATATCTGCTTTTATCCTGATCATATAATTGTAAAACCTTTGGCTTTGGGATACTTTCAACCTCTGGTGTGGTGAATGCAATTCCCTGAAATGGTTCACTGTAGCATTGGTCTAGGTAATTTATGGTGAGATACATTGATACAGAGCTCCTTGTTGTGATGCAAGCTATTGCATCATGTATCTTGAGCCTTGGTGAACACCATCCATTGTGGGTGTATGTGACCTTAAGATGGAATGCGGTGGCTGACATTCCATTGGAGACCTTGGGAAGTCAGCAACTAGCTCTTGTTGCTCCTCCGTCTCTGCTGTGTCTGGTTGAATAATGCAATAAAGTTCTTCTACCAGTCTGCTTTGGAGTACCTATCATTACACTCCTAGCATTAAATTATGAAAGTAGTCTTTTCCTGCCAACTTTTTATCAAGGCTTTAAATTTTATTTCAGACAGCTAAAATAGATTACAGATACAATGGTCCTGTCTTATATGTGAGGATGCATATATAATTTGAAGTCATTTGGAGAGCGAAAATTCAAGATTTGCTGTGTACAATTTAATCCCTTTGCCGGCTAACAATTACTGCCATTCAAGATACAATGAACTATGACACTAACTGCTAGATGCATCAACGTTCGATTTTGCGAGTCCTTAATTGCGAAGTTTATGGATTCGCATTTAGGGACTCGCAAAATCAGATGCATGTAGGATTTGCTAAAATATTAGCAATTCCTAAATATTCCTTATCTGCGGCTAGCAGAGTGCGATTCCAAATAAGGAATGACATCTCATTGATTCCTATGGGCCAAGAGGCCCATAGGAATGAATGGCGAGGAATTCTCAATTTGCAATTAGCAATTAGCTAATCGCAATTTGAGAATGCGATTTCAAGGGTGAAGGGTGTCCAAAGGACACCCTGTTGCACCCCTTAAATTGACCTGGACACTGGTATTGCGCACACACATGTCCCAAGGACATGTGGGTGTGTGTAACATAAAACTTTGAAAGATGCACTTTAGTGCATTTTTCACAGTTTTCGGTATTTACCATGAAGTTTGATTTCACGGTAAATAGCGACCCCTATCTGCGAAATCGCTAGCTATTTTACATTCATGCATTGCATTTAAGGAATCTCAATTTGAGATTCCTTAAATGCAATCGCAAATAGCGATTTATGCATTTGGGATGATGCATCCCAAATGCATAAATACCGGTCGCAGAGGGGCAGATTCTGAGAATGTGCCCCTTTGCGAAAGGTATTTCGCTTGATGCATCTAGCTGTATATGCTTAAAATTACACTTTTAATATATAAACACCAAGATTTACTTGTGTCCTTCCCAGAGCAAAGTAAAACATTTACATAATTTGGTCTGTTTTATCTACCACATTTAAGAAATCAGTGGGTGCCTGGGCTTGTAACCGGCTACAGTATGATTTGACAGCCATAATCTTAAAGGTTGATTTAGGAATATGTCCGGCCATGTACACTATCATTTTGTGTGAAAACTTATATGGGTGTTTCTTGATACTGTGCAATGATAGAACTCATTTGTAATTGTAAGTGTACCTTAGATTAGGCCCCATTAGAGAACAGATTTGATTTACTTTGACATCTGTTTATCTATTATATCTGCTTATATTAACCAACGGTAAGTGAAGAGTCATCCGATAGCCCTATTTTCAGAAAATTAATATTTGACTGGAGTTTAAATAAATGTTTGTTCCCACCATTTTCAAGTTCTCTTCTGCCTCTGTTGACTAGGAAGGTCTAATAGTGCTCTGAAAATCTGCATCCTGCTATAAGCCAAACACAGGTCAGTATGTACTCCAGGCCTAATCATGTTTCTACACTCAACACTGAGTTCACAAGTATTAGTTTGCAAATGCCAATGTCTCCTGTCCCACTTAAAACCCCTTATTTGTCTAGAGAGCCCCATTATTTCTCAATCTTTAACAAGAGCCTCAAATCTCCATCATCCAGCCCCTGTCTCACTTTGGTAAGCATATTCCGAAAGTGCCACGTTCCCCTGAGCAAGCCACAGCCCCCATCTAGTCATATGGCCCATTACCTGCCATGCCTTCTTCACCACAGCTAGTTTCTAACTGCTTTATTTATGTATACATGTTTGCATTCATGTATGCCTGATTTATTTTTAAAGCAAAAAGAACAGATGATGGATAGAATGCTGAGCAAATCAAACAGAGATGTATTCCTTGTTGACTTTATTGAATGTATTTTTAGGATAATTCATTTCTTATTTCACGATGAAGGTATCCAACAGTTGTGCTGGAAAAGAATGAAATTGCTCTTTAAGTGAAATCCCTTGTAGACATCTTTACCTGATAATTTCTGTTACCAAGACCACATGGGTTGCCCAAATATTGATAATATATTGAACACATCAAACATTCACCCCCGTCACAGATCTGGGTTAACTCAGAATTCTTTTTTTTTGCATGGGACGTCATTCCAGTTTAGACCCAGCCATATGAAAATCAGTCTTGACACTGCTCCCAATGGGAACAGTCCAGTCAGAACTGCCATGCCAGGTCCTTCCTGGACCAGAAACAAGCATCCTGGGACCAGTTGCGGGGTATCATCCCTCATCAGCCAAGCTAGCTTGAACTTGGGGAAGTGGCGAGCACCAGACCCACCTCTGGCCATACCCTTCCTACTTTGGACGACAAACGCAAAAAGAACAGATGATGGATGGAATGCTGAAGAAATCAAACATTCACCCCCAGTCACCGGTCTGGGTCAAATCCATCGTTTTTTTTCTGCATGCCATTTCGGTTTAGACCCTGTCATATACCAATCAGTTTGGGCCCTAGTCCCCATGGGAGCAGTCCAGCCTGAACTGCCAGGTCCTCCCTGGACCAGAAACAAGCATCCTAGGACTGGTTTCGGGTTATCTCCCCTCCTCAGCCAGGCTAGCTTGTATCTGGTGGCGTAGAGAGCACTGGACCCACGTCTGGGCATACCCTTCGCACTTAGGGCAACAAATGCAAAAAGAACAGATGATGGATGGAATGTGAAACAAATCAAACCATCCCCCCCAGGAGTCATAGATCTAGGTTAAATCCATCATTATTTATTTTTAAAGCATGAACCTAGTTGAATGGCAGCAGAGAGCTGTACAGCACCCAAGGCAATTATACAGTCAACATGTGATTGGAGGAATAGATAGATCCTAAGAGCGAAAGCAGACGGTTACTGCATCATGATGTAATGTTCTTTATAGAGGTTGTGACTTCAACTCTTTCCTAAGTTGAAGGGGGGTTGGGATAGTTCTAATAGCTATGGGGATGTGGTTCCTTAAACACGGTGCATAGACTGACAAGGGCTGTTGCCTTGTATTTTAAGTCATTTACACTTCTTCGTCTCCAGTCTGATAGTGCCATGACTGCGGGTGTACACCGGTAGGATGTGCTTGTCAGCTCAGTAAGTAGAGGTGTTTGTCATGATCGCTTTGTGGAAGATGCAGCTGGTTTTAAAGATGGTGCTGCCTGGCTAGGGCAGCCAATGGAGTTGAGTTAGGGAGGGGGTGAGTGATCATAACTGTTCAGGCCCTTGGTGAGGCAGGATGTCTTTAAGGGGAGGTGGGGCGGTGTGGAGTCTGAGGACCCTGGGCCAGGGTGTTGCCACTCTACCAATACACAAGTACGACAGTTTGAATGCTAGTTCTGAAGTAGCTTTCTTGGAATGGTTTCACTTTCTTTAGTAGAGAGAATTGCTACGAGGCCATCTTTGTTTTCTTGGCAATGTGTTCTTTGAGTGTAAGATCAGTGTCCAGGGTGAATCAGAGAGACTTGGCGTTGGTTGACAGTTCGGGTTTGAGAAGTGCCAGGCTTAGTGATGTGAAGTTTTCATATTGTTCACCCTTCGCGGATTACGAACCTTTGACCACCCTACTTTCTAAAAGAGCCCAAATTTGACCAAGAGAATCATGCAGTCCCTGTTCGCACATTGGCCACAGCTCTGAACACAAAGAAAATAACTTGCAGTAAATGCAGTGCGGCTGACGAAATCGAAAGAAATCATACACAGTATAGGGATGACTGCCACAAGCCTGCCATGCTGGAACTACCAATCAGGAATCATGAAACTGTGGCTCAGATTACTAGTGGTGTGGAGTAGAATTCCAGTGCATAATTCCGCTCTGCATAATTATTTGCTGGCAAGTGATCCCGCACCAAGACTTTTCAGATCCAATTTTACTGACTGAATTTTCCAGCTGGCAAAATTGATTTTGTTAGTCAGCATTGGAGCCTCAACCTGTCTTTCTCCCCCAGCCTGGCCCACTGTCAGGGGGTAAATGTTTGCATTGTTCAGCATTCCGTCCATCAATTGTTCTCTTTGCTTTTGCCCCTCAGTCAGGTCATGGGTGACCATCTAATGCTCCCACAGCCAGATGACATCTTCCTCTTCCTCCCACCACCCTAACTTCTTCCTTTACTACCCCCCACCTCACACATGAGGCCTTGCAAACATGTATCCCCACTCGAAGCAGGTCCACCTACTCAAAGCGGGAGTTAAGTGTCTGTGTTAAATTCAACAAATTAGGAAATCCCTGCAGAACACTGCACGTGCAGATTCTGCAGTAATTTGCCATTCTGTGACGTCTAATTCGTAATTATAGGATTTCCATGTGTAGATTTCAGATGGTATCGGTAATTCCAGACTCCCGAACTCCCCCTATGAAACTCCACCGTGCCTGAAGATGTTAGCGCTTTTATATGTTCGTCTTCCTTTAAGGCACGTGCCATGCGGTACATGAGAGAGACAGCCATGCAACCAGGCAGTCTCGAAAACTTCTTAACTTCACACAGACTATTTGCATATGTATTATATTACACTAGTTTGCAAGGAAGTTGCTCTCATCTCCGTTCCCACGTGCTTTCTAATGCAGTCTCGGAATAGCACAAACCAACAATCAGTCACCTATTGCGTGAAAGCATTTTGAACTTTTCCTGCAACATGATATGCAATAAAGTGCACGGTCTTTTTCTCTCGACGTCTGATACATGATATTACATAATAATAATTCACAGGCAAGCGTATTGTCTGGCCGCTTTGTGATGCACAGCGCCCGCTTTGTGTTACAGGTTTTTTCTCAGCCATGAGGACATCTCAAGCACAGAAAATATGCTATGGCTGAACTTTATGCATAAGGGCGGGAACAATGGACGTGTTTGTACATAAACAGCAACTCGGGTTCTCAAGTTGCCGTGCATTGCACGCAGTTTCACTGGGGTTAAAAACGCGCCCCGCTCCTCCATTATTTTGCTCAGAAAGTGCTCTTTCTGAAAAGTCATAAGGCTACTTCCTTTCGACCTGCTTTCCCATCGTCTCCTCTTTGTCGGCGCTGTCACTTGTAAAGAATCGCTCGCCTCACAATACCAAGTTCAAAAGGAGGGGAGACAGCCTCGGTTCCTCAGCGTATAATTGACGAACACCCCCACTGCTGCCGCCATTCTCCCCATAGAGATAGAGATATTATTAATGCCGCAGATATGCTAATTTCAGTTGAAGGGGGGCAGCATGGATTTTTGGAATGTGTTCAAAGAGAATTTCATACACATCAAACTGGAAATTGAGGGACCAATACCCAAACTTTTTTTTTTAAGTGTGAGAATCTTCCTTTCCCATTCTGTGGTCGTCAACACACTAGGTTTGGAGGGACATCGTGAGAAGTTTATAGTTATTTCAGCATATAAGAATCTACGTTGTATGATTTTAGGGAAAGATGCATGCAGAGTCAGGCCAGAGATTATTCAAACAAACTCACCAATACAATATTTGGCGGGGAGGTGCAGTAGACTGATCTCAAGTCAGTAGGCCAATAGTTACCCTAGAATGTTGCTAACTGATGGGCAGAGAGGAGCACACCTCCGTTTTGTTCTTTCCTCGCTCTTCATTCTAATTTCTTCTGTGGCAGGCGGAACTCGTGTTTTTTCACAGCATTGTTGGAGTAAACTGACTTGGAAATGTGGCCCCACAAGTCCTGAGGGAGTTCACTTCACTCGCCTCTTACCTGAATCAATGCTCTAAGTGTCCCTGCGGCTTGGGCATTCTGAATAATCAATCTGTCTCCATCGCTTCCTAATCATGCGTATCACACGGCTTCTCTTCCTTTTTTTGTGCTTTTTTTTTCTCTGTGACCAACATGCTCCCAATGTCACATGCCAGCATTTTCTTTTAAAGACGCCGCTCGTTTGTGTGTTTTGATACATTTTCTCTTTATTACTAAAATCCTTTCCCCCCATAATTGGACTCCGGACATTATATAATCCCTCAAACAAAGAATCCATTCATGCACTGTCCTTTTGTCAACTATGGGACTCGTAATTTATAATTGCATTTTTCCGTAAAAAAACGTAATTAACCAGTCACGTTAAGCATCAATGTATATTGTTTCCGAAGGACCGAACTTCGGGGCATAAATCTTTTCAAAGTTGCTCCCCCGACGTATGAAAAGTTATTTCTCGGGCGCTCGTGTCCCGCTTCACCGCCCCCGCCACCCCAAATTCGAGTATGTTTACCCCCAACCTTTAAGGCAGAGCAACTCGATGACGTTGCCTCTCTCTCTCCCTTTCTCTCTAAGTTTAATTACCGTATGCTAATTTCCTTGCCTACTACGTGATTAATTAAAATCATATTTTCATAATCATTTGGCAGTGGCATTGTTTTAACATTATCCGATGCCTTGTGTGTCTGTAAATACAGCGTTGAGCGGGTGGAGGAAGCAGAGCCGAGGACCTTTTATGTGTTTGTGTGCCTGCGATTGGCAACATAACTGGCTTATTTACATTAAATACGCCACAAGGTTACAGTGCAGATGAGCGTCATTTTATTGCTGATTACTTGTGCTAAACGCCGGCGCGGGGGCTGGCGAGGCTCGGGGTGCTGCCTGTCCACCGGGACTCGGGAGACTTTCCCCCAAGAAAGAAGACTTGGAAGAGTTTCGGGAGCAGGTAAGGACCCTCTCCGGGCTGCCGCCGCGCTGGGTGTGGGCTGGGGGTGCCGGAAGGGAGTCCGGGGAGCTGAGCCGGAGGCACGGAGCGCCGCCCGGGGCCGGGTGCCGCTGATTTGGGGAGCCGGGAGGGCGGATAACAAGTGCGCTCTGGGCGGCTCAAGGTCAGGCTCGCGCTGCTGGAGGAGAGGGGCTGCCCTCGGAGAGAAAAAAAATGGACGATCTGAGCAGGTTCTTAATGTGTCGGGCTCGGCTCATCAAAGCTCGCTGCCGCGAGACCTCCGGAGCTGCCATGAATTATGCCGGGATGACAATGGAAGGGCTGTCGCTCCATCCTGGGCTCGCGCAGTGCGCGGGGCTGGGGCTTTCCTCAGAAAGGGCACTCTCTGAAGGGGTGCAGGCTTCCGGGTGCCCGGTGGATTATCAGGGTGCGGTGGAAGGCGGGAGGGGGGAGCGGGTGCCTGAGTTCCCCTCAGAGGCGTCGAGGAAACGTTCTAGTCAATCACAGGGACACGCTTCATTATTCATTGCGCACCGTCCTCGCGGGCGCCGCTTCCTGCTCTCCGCGCGCACTTTGGCCGCGCGGGGAGCGCTTGGGGGGCACGCGGGCGCCCCTGGGGTGCTAGGAGGTATGTCCCGCCGCCGTGTGGGGACAGGAGAAAGCGTGTCCCGGAGCAATACAACATCCCTGGGAAGCGCACCCCTGGGCTTTACGGGGACTGGGAAATGACTCGCCGAGCCGTGAAAACAAGTGGAAATGACGGTCTGGGACCGTTAAAGCGACAGGGCAAGACCGCTTCTGAGCTGTAAATAATGGAGGCTCGCCGGTCTCCGGGCCTTAAATAGAGGCGGTGAGGGCTGACCGCGTCGGGGCGTAAAACAGAAGGCAAAAGTGCGCCTCATCCTAAAAGTTGCAGAAAAGACTATTTCCAAACTTTAAATAAGAAATGCGATTGCTGATCTTTCACGAAACGGGAAATTATGCTAACGCTACCATGAACGAGAGCAACGTAAATTGAGTGCAACATAAAAACCCCGATCGTTTGATTTGAAAGAGGCCTTAAAGGTAACTGGAAAAGCTGCATCTGAGCTTTAAAGTGACAGGAACCAAGCTGTCTGTAGAGGTTAAATAGAAGGCAAATGATCACTGCCTCTCAGCCTTCAATGAAGGGCAGAGGATGTCTCTGACCCTTATAATACATGGAATAACCTGATCAAGCGCATCTTTCCGATATTCACACCTGTAAGCTCAGGTGTAATTCTGCTCTGTGTAGAGGGTTATTTTCCGCGTCAGTCAGGCTGTAACATCACATCAGGCACACACAACAACTTTCGCCATCACCACCAGCAAATAGAGTGCTGGTACATGACTGGATACAACTCAGGAGGCAGGTGTGGTGGGTAGAAGAGGAGAGTGAAAGGGGAGGGAGCGAAGGGTGAGAGAGGAGCTTAGTGCTAAGAGGGCAGGGCTATTTTGAAAGGGGGAAAGGATCCCAGATTGGATAGGTGTGAGAGAGAGAGCAAAGAGGAATTGGGGAGGAGTGGGTTACTAAGAAGAGCAAAGGAGTTTCAGCATAACTGTATCCAGGGTAGTTAAATGTCAAGGACGAGGGTTGGATTTCAGGGAGTGGGAGTTGTTTTAGTGCAGTGGTATTTTGGGGGGAATCTGTGTTTGTCATGTGAGCAGGACCAGAATGGGAACCCAAAGCAGCCCTGGCACATGTTGTTAGACCAGCCCCCGTACGTTGCGTCGAGAACGAGCACAATGAGTGTGCTCAACCACTACAAGGAGGGTATGGGGGTGTTCTCCCTCCAAGAATATTTGGGGGCAATGGCAAAAATGGTGCTTCCTTCATTATGTAGTTGATTGTAATAGCTTTTAAAGCATAGTAATGGATGACCTTATAATGCACCAGGATACAACAATTTTTATTGGGGCCTTTTAATGGTTCCTTCACTTTCTCCTTGCAACAGTACCTCTTATCTCTTCATAGCTCCTATCTCACAAGTCTTTAATTTGTTTTACAGTGCCTCTCATACCAGATTATGGGGTTGGAGTACTTTACATCAAACTCACATAGAGACAATGAATAATGCGTGTGTAAGTCAGTGTATAGGAAATGTTACATAAGACACAGGGCACTACGAGGTCTATTGTGCTGGAGAAGCACAAACAGGATTCAACATGTAACACAGTGGTTAGGGTTACATTTACTAATACAAATGTATTTCTACCGAAACAAACCTTTTTTTAGCAATAATAGGAAAATGAAAGAGTGAAAAAAACATAACTTTCTAACCTTTAGCATGTGGTTCGGCTATTGACAGTTCATAGCTTACTGTGCTAGATTACTATTGTTACTTATAAACATCAGCTCTCTCCAGCAGGAAGATTAATCAACAGAGATATCTTGACGCTTTCATTATTGCCTTAAAAGTACTCAATTTATACGCAATTTTGCAGAAGGAGCTTTTATAACCATACCATATTTAAAAACACAGTGAGGCTGGAAGCAAAAGTGCTTGCTGTGTGGACTATGCTAGTCTGCTGATTTTGCTACTGGGGACCTACACTGTAGCTTTGCTGCAAAGTTGCCCATCCCCAGTAACAAAAGCGGCCCCCCAGTAACAAAACCAGCTTTCCACCCTTACAGCCTTCCAGGGAAATGGCTGATGCCTGGTACAACCAGTATTGCCTTGCATTTGAGGTATTTGAATCGTACACGTTACGGTCTCTTTGGTGCTGCTGAAAAAAGAAAGTGAACAGTTGAACACAAGAAGTGAGGTAATGGACAGGAGTGTAGTTTTGAGGCAGGGGAATAGAGGGGAAGAGCGTTTTATGGAAAGAGTAGTGTAGGCAAGAAAAGATGGTGATATTGGTGAAGCCTGTGTCATGTGACAGAATAATAATCATGAGAGAAGTAGTGTCATAGGAGAGAGAAGTGGGGTGAAAGAAGAACCCATAAGTGTGCCGTGAGCATTTCAGAGAGTAGAGGATTTCGAAGGTGATGGTTTTGGGTTAACCCTTTTCATATGCTTTTGTAAGTTTGTCATTGCATGATTTTGCTGTTACATATATATATATATATATATATATATATATATATATATATATATATATATATATATATATACATTCATTGAAATAACCTAAGGTTAAAGTAATGTTATAGTTAGGTGAATAGGTCAGTGACAGCATTAACGTTTTGAACTTTAAAAAAAAGCACATAAATTCAGTAGTTATAGTTAGCAGAGCTAACTATAACTTGCGCCCCCACAATTCACTGCTTATGGCCTCACATATTATATCACTCATGACATGTTCTATGACATCACTGATGACATCTCAAATTACATCACTGATGACGTCACTGATGATATCACCCACTGAGTGTGCTAACTTGTTTTATGGTTACATAGTGGTGGGTAGCTTCCCTATTACTGCTCTACCAAATTCTGTACCTCCTGTGTCCTGCTACTGGGTGTAAGTGTTTCCAAAACACATGTGCTGCTGAGTCCTTATAGGTGTGTAGAGGTAATGAACACGTTATTAATCTTTGTATTGAAAAGTGGTGCAGATGACGGTTGATGACTTGTGTCCCTTATCTTCCACACAGGTTTTTCAGTTCTGTCAAAAAGTTTTCCAATGGGGTAAAGGTTCTACATAAAAGATACTATGTATTGTAAGCAGCCTTAAGTTATTTGACAGGATTGTCTCAGCATGATAATTTCTACACAACGTAGAAGACTTTGGGCACTAGATACTAACCTATGTACATGTGCTTCTTTTGCTTCAGAAGATGGACTATTTGTAAAGCTTTCACCACAGTAAAAAGGCTGCAGATAGTATAATATATAGCACCTTCAGATCTTGATTATTGTAAGTAAATGGTGCCTTTCTTTGAGAAGTGTTGCTTATAGTGTACCCTGTTGTCGGTAGGTGTTTTTAATACCGTTTGGTGTATTTCTCATGAGAGTTTGACCATCTACATACAGTGTGCTGCAAAGTTAACTCTTTCTATTTAGTAAACACACTTTATACTCATATTAACCTAATTTTTCATTGTAGGTTCTGTGACTGTGAGGGGTTTAATAGAGATAAAAGCTGCGTGTAGGAAGGCATACATTTTGGAACATTTTGGAACAGATGTTCAGTATTTCTAAGCGCTTGGCTTTCTCTGAACAGTTGAATAAAGATTGAAAAACAAATGCAATGCGTATTTCCCATATATCTGTGGGTGATTGTTAATGTGAACTACGCTACCCATGAAGTGTGTGGTATAGGGTCAAATTTGCACATAACCAGAGCCACTGGAATTATGCGACTTTGCAGCGATTTTCGCATAATAATAGATTTGCTGCATTTGCCACACAATCCACCATCTGCTGCATTATCTGCAGATTTTAACAAAAAAACTAGTTTCTAGCTCAAAAGGTTCAAAAGTTACTAAAAATGCAGTGGCACATGCTGCAGCGCACTGGAAGGCTTTTTGCAAAGGCTGACTGGTCACCGTTCTGTTGCTTATTGTTATATTTGGGTGTTAAACTGTGACTAATAAGGTGCACCCAATGCCCAGCTAGTGGTAACAAGTGAAAAAGTACAAAATAATTAAGTAATACTATTAAAAAATGTGACGCATTATGCCGCATAATTTGGCATTTCTTGCTGCATAATTTCTCAACCCTGCTGCATAATTTGACCCTCTCTCGCTGCATTATTCCAGTAGCCCTGCACATAACCCATGCTTTCTACACCTAAGGTAGTAGTGTCTGTGATAGCATTAATGATGCCTCCTATTCTTTTGAACAATTTTCTACTTGCGTTCCGGCATCTAATGCCATAATAATTTATAGAGCAATATGTGCAATGATGTCATATGAGTATCATGAGTGATGTAATATGTGAAGTCATAAGTAATGCATGGTGGGAAGCAAGTTATAGTTAGCTCTGCTAATTATAACTGGTGAATATGGGTGTTTTTTTAAAAATTCAAAACATTAATGTTGTCACTGACATATTCGCCTAACTATAATGTTACTCAAACCTTTGTTTTTTCAGTTACTTTCTTAGTTTTTTTTTTAACAAAAATAGATCCTCTGATCACACCTAACTATAATATTACTTTATTTAACCTTTGATTTTTTCAGTGAATTTCTAGGTTTCTTTTAATGTACAGTAATATTTAATTACCATATGTTAAGCCAACATGCTGCTGCACACGGCGTTGGCCATGTGCGGCCGGGGTTTGGCCATGCAGCTGGACTGAGGCCAGATCCTGCAGCATTCCCCCCACAGGGAGTTATGTTTTTAAAGGGGACGGGGCCAAATGTCCTCCCTCCCTGAACCTCATTAAGCCCTTGGGCCCTGGGGCCCAGGGCCTTTTTTTTTTTAAAGGGGAGGGGGGCTGCATGGCCCCCCCTCCCTGAGGCTTGTTACTCCCTGCGGACCCCATCACCAGGGCCATTTTTGTTAATCAAATGAGAGGGGGCTGCCTGACCCCACTCCCCGAGGCTTGGTAGGCCCTGGGGGACCCTCCTCCATGGCTATTTTCTTTAATTAAAGGGGAGAGGGTCCACAGGGCCCCAAACCATCATAGGCTCCCGAGTCTCGTTAGACCCTGGGGACCCAACCCCCCAGGGCCTTTTTATAATTAAAGGGGATGGGGCTGTGTGGCCTCACCCTGAGTCTTATTAGGCCCTGGGACCCCATTCACTGGGGCCATATTTCTTTTTTTAAGGGGAGGGGGTTATGTTGCCCCCTCTCTGGTCCTTGTTAGGCCTTGGGGACCATATCTCCCAGGGCCACTACCTAGAATAAAGGGGAGAGAAATCACACAGGCCCCTCATGAGCCTTTGCAGGCCCGGTGACCCCACCATTTGGCACCCTCATTATTAAAGGTAGGTGCCACCTGTGCCCATCCAGGGTACCCACCATTCATTCATTGGGGGCCGTGGGGGGCCTGTGATCCCAGCTGGCTTCTTGCTTGCAGTCTGAGCCAACATTGCTCCTGTCCACAGGGAGCAGCTACTTATTCTGCTCGGTGCTGGAGTAATATTTTAATCTGTTTCCCTGCCTGTATCAGTGCGGGCAGGACACAAATCAAAAGTCTGCTCCCAGGTGGCAGGAACATTTTAAAGCTCTCTCTCGCTGGGAGCAGAATTTATGTTTGCTCCTGCTTGGCGGGAGAATAAAAAATGCTCCTGCCAAGCGGGAGCAAATACAGGTTTCTCTGTCCACACCGGTGCAGGCAGGTAAACCACTATGTCCCGGGCGTGGGCTAGGACCTAGCTAGTGAGTCAGCCTTGGGGATGGAGTCTCTGGGGCTATTAATTACTCAGTCCAGGAGCCGCTCATCCCCCTTCTCTTTTAATTAGTTTAGCGGCCTTTTTGAGATGTTTTGTGGGGATTTGTCAAACAGTGTCAAAGGTATTAGCAACTCAAAAAATCCCTTTCCTGTGGAATGGCTGACCTAACTATAACTACCCACTAGCTTTTTTAAAATATATATATTCAGTACATTTCTTTGTTTTTCCAGTGAATATATATATATATATGTTCACCAAGAAAGAGTTGCCCCCGTTGAGAACGCGCACAAGGAAAACGGCAGGATTCCGCTTTATTTTTCACGTTGTCCTTTATTACAGCAGTCAGCAGGCAATATCTTGTGTTATTTCAAAAGCCCAACGCGTTTCAGGGTATTCTTACTCCTTGATCACGAGCGCTGTATGTATTGCAGCAGGGTCCAATGAAGGTGAACGTCTTAATCTTGTGATCAGCCTCCGGTGGAAGCCCTCAAGTGGGCGTATCTGATCGCTAGGTTTTGTGGACATTGTAGTGCCTTCATTGTTTCTGTCGCTATTACAGTAATTTAGTTCAGGTTTAAGCTCTCCAGTGAGCTACAGGATTTGTGTCGCTGATTCATTGTAAGATCTTCGGGGTCCGGTCGAGGGCAGATGCAGGTACACAGCGGGTGTCGAGCGTCGAGGGCGGTGTGCCAATTACGTTCCCACCCCCCTCCTGAGACCCATGGTGCGAATTCCTAACACCACGAAAGTGCAGAAACCCTTAAGCTGGAAGCCTCCTAAACCAGGAGTAATTAGGAAGACATTCTTTTCTTCCTAATTTTTTGCACTTTTTCACCTTTTTATTAATTTTCACTTTCACGCCCCTAGGTAAGGGTGGGCCTTAGCGCGTCCATTCCACCAGGGTTTAGCACATATAAAGTCCTGATGAATGCCAGGTAAAATTACACCGTTTCGTGGCCGAAACATGTCGACTGATATTTAGGAAACTACCACTCAACTAATTGTGGACATAATTTCCAACACATAATTTTTAAATCTTTCCCTAGTGATCATCTAAATAAAGTTATTTTGACACACTACGGACTGTTTTTTAACCATTCACCACTCACTAGTTACTTTTCCTTTGCACAACACTGCCTGAACTCACCAACCCGCTCCGCAGTAAATCTGGCGTTGCAGCACACCAAAGAGACATTCGGTCTCTTTGGTGGGGCCCGATGATGAAGCATGTCATCACTAGGTGGTGAGTGAGGGCTTTCTAAAAAACGTCTTAAGTGAAGCCGTTCGTTTGGTCCTTCTTGTGGTCTTGCATAATCTAAAGCATTGGACACTCTTCTTTTGTTTATTGGCTATTACCGGGGAATAAGAGTGTCATTCTACTCTCCGTACCTCTCTTTTTGTTTAGGCGCTGATTCATTGTAGCCAAAACCGTTCCTTCTGTCAATTGTGCTGTTGGTCTAGTCCAGTTGCACATGGCAGCCCACACTCCATGTATTGTAAGTGGTGTCGCAGTTCTCCCGACCGGCGCGTTCTCAACGGGGGCAACTCTTTCTTGGTGAATATATATATATATATATATATATATATATATATATATATATATATATATATATATATATATATATATATATTGCTTAGAGCCCTCATGCTTCTTCATCCCCTTCATGGCGGAAGTCATGGCACAGCAGCAAGTAAGTTCTTTTCAAAAGTTACTTTATTTACACACCATGTGCAAAAGTTTTATATATATATATATATATATATATAATAAATCCCTTGCACACCAAGGATGATGACGCTGAAGCCATGTCTTTCACCAACCAACATTTATTTGTCGGCTGTTGCTGACGATAGCAACAGCAGACAAATACATTTTGGTTCGTGAAAGACATGACGTCGTCATCCTTGGTGTGCAAGGGATTTATGATGTAAATTGGACCGTGTTTCAGAGGTCCGACAAGACGACGTGCCCTCTGGTTTGGAGCAGCGGCGGGTTTATACTCTAGCAAATGAGTGTTGATATTTATATATATATATATATTTATTTTATTTTCACGGAAAAAACAAAGGTTGCAGAGGTGTTATAGTTAAGGAATATATTGAAAAGAAAATCTTAGCAATTCACTGAAAAAAACCTTTTAGTTAGGCTCAAAGTTCACTTGTACAAAACCAGTGAAATTCAGCAGTTAAAGTTACCTGAGTTAACTATAACGTACACCCCTGCAATGCACTGCTTATGACCACACATATTATATAATTCAAGACATGGTCAGGGACATCACTAGTGATACCTTGAATGACATCACTGAGGACCATACTCATGACATCATTGACATAACCACTCACACACCCACTCACACCCCTATGCAACCTCTCATACACCCACTCATATACCCACACAACCACTCACACACCCATTTTCAGACGCATACATGTACTGACACAACCTCTCACTTACTCATACAGCCACTCACACAACCACTTACTCATACAAGCAGTCACTCACCCATACAGCCATTCATATAGCCACACACTCACCCATACAGCTACTCACACACCCACATATTCATCTATACAGCCACTCACACACCCACTCACTCATCCATACAGCCTCTCAACTTAGCCACTCACTCACCCAAACAAGCACTAACACACTCAATCATACACCCACACAATCACTTACAGCCCCATTCATACATCCATACATGCAATCCATCATCCGCTCACTCAACCATACAGCCATTCAAACAGACACTCACTCTCCAATACAGCCACTTACACACCAAGTTGCTTAACCAAACACCCACTCAAACAGCCACTCACACACCCAGTCACTCACTCATACAGCAATTCAGACACTCACTCACTCACTCACTCACTCACCCATACGGTCACTCACACACCTATTCATCTACCCATACAGTCACTGAAACACCCACTCACTCAACCATACAGCCACTTACACAGCGACTCACTTACCCAAATAGCTACTCACATACCTACTTATACACCCATACAGTAATCCACACACCCACTCACACACGGAAACACAGAGCCACACAGCCACTCACATAATATATGTCAGCAGTAGTGTCACTCATTAGTAGTACACCTAATATACTAATTTAACTTTTGTAGTAGCTTAGAATAAATGTATATGTTTAACAATCATAAATTCTTAGAAAATGCTTACACTCACTGGATGATGTCATCAGGGATGTCATCAGTGATGCCATTTGAGATGTCATCAGTGATGACCATATCATGAGTAATGTAATATGTGAGGTCTTAAGCAGTGCATTAGGGGGCGTAAGTTATAGTTAGCTCAGGTAACTATAACTGGTGCATTTCACTGGTTTTGTACGAGTGAAATCTGAGCCTAAATATAACGTCCCTGTAATTCATTTTTTTCCAGTGAATTCTAAGGTTCTTTAACTTCTATTTCCTGCTAACTATAACATACCCCCGTAATGCACTGCTTATGACTTCATGTATTACATCACTCATGACATGGTCAGTGACATCACTCATGACATCTCAAATGACATCACTAATGACACCATCCAGTGAGTGAAAGTATTTCACTAATGTTTCTGAGATTTAAGCTACTCCATAAGTTAAATTAATATTCTTTCTAAATTAGTAATAAATAATACTGTTTCTAACATTTGTTATCTGAGTGGGTGTGTGACTGTCTGTATCAGTGTGGGAGTGGGTGTTTGCTGTTTGTGTGAGTAGATGTATAGGGTAATGGGGGTGTATGAGTAGTTGTATGGGTGTGTGAGTGACAGTATTGGGAATTAAGTGTGATTGGTTATATACGTGAGTGAGTGGCTATTTTGGTGACTGAGTAGCAGTGTGAGTGGCTGGGTGTGTCAGTGGCTGTGTGGGAAAGTTAGTGGCTGTTTTGCACAGTAACTGTCTGTGTGACTTGCTGTATAGGTGAGTGAGGGTGTGTGTAACTGCATGTATGGATGTGTAATTGGATATGTAAGTGGTTAACTGAATTAGTGAATGGATGTGTGAGTAGCTGTGTGGGTAAGGGAGTGGTTGTGAGAGTCGCTGTATGGGTGAGTGAGTGCTAGTGTGAGTGGCTGTGTGGGTGAGTGGGTGGTGTGTGAGAGGCTAAATTAGTGATTGAGTGGTTCCATGGGTGAGTGAATGCTAGTGTGAGTGGCTGTATGGGCGAGGGAGTGGGTGTTTGAGTCGCTGCATGAGTGGGTGAGTAGGTGTGTAAGTGGCAGTATTGGTGGGTGATTTGGCTTCGTTAGTGGCTGTATGAGCGAGTGAATGTGTGTGTGTTAGGGCTGGTGTGAAATTCCTCTTTGCTCACAGAGTTTGCAGAGTTTTTCCCACTCTGTGCTTCATGTAGCGCACGGAGCATAGTTTATTTCTTGTCGACAACGTTAAGTTGGCGAGTGTGGAAAATCTTTCTCCAGACCACCTTCCGGTGAGATTTCTCAATGTGGGTGGTCGCAGATGGCCGCTACCACTCATGTCGAGAAACTTTCCGTTCATGTTAAGGAAACTGCCTCTCGAATAGAACATCTACTTGAGCAACAGAAAGAAGTAGCTCCCCCTTGCACTGCGCATGGTGCATGGTGCCATTCACACTGATTTTCCAGCGTGGGACAAACACCCAGCACAAAAAATTAGCATGAATGGTGCGACCTAACGCACTACGTCACTTGTGGAATCTCGCGTAGCACAGTGGAGTTTTTGGGTCCTAAGCAGAACTCCATGAACTCCACCCAGGCCTAGTGTGTGTGACTTGGTGAATGGGTATGTGAGTGGTTGTATGGGTGTGTGAGTGGACATATGAGAGTTTGTTTGAGGGTATGAGTGGGTGTGAGAGTTGGTCTGTGAATGATGTAATCAGTGATGTAATTTGCAGTCATAAGCAGTGGATTGCGGAGTAGTTAGTTATAGTTAGCTTAGGTAACTATAACTGCTAAATTTCAGTGGTTTTGTACAAGTGAAAGCTGAGTCAAACTATAACGCCCCTGTAACCTTTGTTTTTTTCAGTGAATTCCTATGTTTAAATTTTTTTATTTTCCTAACCGTAACCTGTCACCTTTGATAGTGGGTGTGTGAGTGGCTGTGTGGGCCTGTGAGTGCCTGAGTGAGTGGGTGTGTGAGTGTCTGTGTGGGTCTGTGAGTGGGTGTGTGAGTGAGTGTGTGAGTGAGTGGGTGGGTGTGTATGTCTGTGTGTGTGTCTGTGAGTGCCTCTGTGAGTGGGTGTGTGAGTGCCTGTGTGAGTATGTGAGTGGATGTATGAGAGGTGCTATGGATTTTGAGCATTTGCATACTTAGGGTATTTAAAAGGGAGAACCATGGACTCTTCTCTCACCAGGAGACAATAAGAAAGGAACCACTCATCACAGTCACTACACATCGCATTGCGCTCCAATAGATCAATGATTAATTCACCTCCATTAAGGGTTTCATGTCATTTTTCAACGTGGAATACGAAAGGAAACACACTTGCTTTGCCTTTGCCAAGCCCAAGAAGTTAGGATTGTTTGTGCTGTACTGAAGTGGAGCTTCAACTGCGGCACCTGCTATGTTTATATTTGTAAGTGCGTCCCATTGAGATTGAGGTTTCATTTCTGTGTAATCAGCACCAGGGCCAGAATCAAAGCTCTTTTATGCCCAAGAAAAGAGTCCCCAGTTTTTCTGAAAATGTCTACCCAACTGGAGTACTTTCATTTGTTTAATTAGTAAGTGCTACCTTGTTGGGTAAATCTCTCGTGAATATTCTACACTGTAGCTACGTAAAGAACCACACAGTGTTAATGTACACAGCTGCAAAGGTTTCAGATTGCTTCTGTGTGCCATTTTCATAATTCCAGTGTAATAATGAGTGCTATTCAACAACTATGAGTGACAATTTATCACGAGCAAAATCAAGCTATGAAGACAAGGAAAACATATACATATCAGAAATTACACCCGTTTGAGCAATGAGAAACTCTAAGACGATCTTAAAACTGCTGCAAAGTGCCAGAAATAGAAGGCACTGTGGGACCCGACTGTACCAATGTCTGGACTTGTCACTGTGTCATACACTCCCTCGCTCAGCCAGCTGCAGACACTCAGCAGCTGTAGCGAGGAGACACTGACGTCTGTCTTAGTCATGATGGACAGATGCCGGTGAGAGGAGCTCTCAGCTGCAGAACTGGTGGCACCACTGTTATGAGAGGTGGCTGTGTGCTTTTGAAAGATACTCAGCACCACCCACTCAGCACTCGCAGACTCTGAGCTCTGCCAAGTTTCCAGATTGATTATGTGTGACATTCTGTGGTTTCCGTGAAGTTATGAGTGACATTCAATGACCAAATGTGTGACATTTGAGTGACACTTTCTGAAGAGTAAAAACAAGCTGCACTAGAGATGAATATCAGAAATAAAATCCATTTGAGCATTGGTAAGCTCGAAAGAGATCTTGAAACTGCTGCAAAACACCTGAAATCGAAGGTCACTAACCCATTGCCTCTAGCACATAAACAGAGAGTTAGGGGGTAGGCCAACGTGCATCCTCCTGGAGCATCAATGGAAACACAAAAATGAGTACGGCAGCACAAGGAATGAAAAGAGATATATAGCAGACCTGTTGTTTGGACGTCACAGGGCTTCTGCCACACTTATGAGGAAAGTCATCCTTTATGGAAGAGGAAATCTCACACACAAGTGTCATGCTTCATCATTGGCATACTCTCCCCACCCTGGTAGGTCAGTGTCACCAGAGTGGGCTCAACCTCCTCAAAGGCTATAAAGAAAGGAGGGAGTTCTTAGATAAAAACTACTGGACAAGGTAGGATCCAGACCTACAAAAAATACCTCGGGTTCCTTTGTATTTCACCTTTATTGTTGAGGACCCCAGGTATATATAAAAATGAAAACAGGCAGGTATACAGAGGATTATGGCTCAGAACCATCTCTTATCTGCCAGCATGTTTCTGACTATATCAATTTTAGCCTAACAGGTCTGGGGCATTCTTCAAGGCTTATGAATCCCTTAACCTCAGTGGCTCTAATAGCCACATTTACAATTGTTGCTGTAAAGTGTAAGCTACCTTTATCCTTGGGACATAGGGAGCTGACCCTGTGGGGTGGCGATCTCCAGGGCCATAATCAGCTCCAGCAGGTGGGTTGTGTGGTACCCCCTCCTTTACTTTGCACCGGTCAGTCTCGGGGAGGGGGCGTTCCTTGGGCCGTATATGGTCCAGGAGGGTGGCTGCGTGGCCCCCTTCCCTCTTTAACCGCTTCAGCGCGGCGCGAATTTTCACGCTGTGCTGAGCGTTCTAAGAAACGGGTGTGGTCGTGACGGAACGGTTCCGTCATGAGCACAGCTCAACCGTCGCTCATGACGGAACCGTTCCGTCATGAGCATCGAAGGGGTTAATAAATTTCATAGGCCCCAGTGAGGAGATAGTCTGTGTGGCCCCCCTTATATATTGTATTTCAGCCCTGGAAGGTAGTACTCTCCGGAGCTTCGAACAGTCCATGAGGGGGGTCCACAAAACCACCCTCCTTTTTAAAACTATTTGCCTCGGGAGATGGTGGTCCATGGGACTCCCTAGAGCCCATGGAGGGGGGTTCTGCGTTGCCCCACTCCATTACATTAATAAAGCCCCCGGTAGGTGGTGGTCCCAGGGGCTCACTAAAGCCTTTTGAGGGGGGACCAGCGCACACCTCTCCTTTTTTATCAAATGCCCCGGGACCTGGCCAACCCAGGGGCTATATTATTAACAAGAGCAGGAGATTGCGCTTGCCTTTTCATTGTTGATGTTTCACCAAATTTACGAACATTCTTAAAACAAGGCTTTTTTGCCCGGGGGGGCCAGGGGGACTCAAGGACCATGGCTAGGGGGTGAGTGTATTCCTATCCTCCCCTCCCCCTTATTTCTTTGAACTTTTTTGTGGGACTCAGCTGAAGCTGTGTCACACAACTATAATGACAGTTCACTTAAAAAAAAATCGTGAAGATTCGGCAACTGTCGCCAAAGATATAGGCAAGTCAAAAAACGCTTTTCTTATGAAAATATGGTCCTAACTGTAACTACCTAATGGCAGTCACCAGTAGGTTATATATCCTACTGGCGGTTGCAAATTGGTCAAAAAATGCTTTTCTGTGGAAATATGGTCTTAACTATAACTACCTATTGGTAATATATATATATATATTAACTATTGGCTGTCGCCAGTAGGAAGTTATAGTTAGGACTTGATTTCTACAGAAAAGCTGTTTTTCATTTGCCTATATCTTTGGCGTCTGTTGGCACATCTTCACGAAAGTTTACCAAAAAATCGGACACTCACTTCAGCTTCTGTCTGGAAAGTTTTGGGGTGGCACGTCAAGCGGGGGCAGAGAACAAGGGGGGTCCCACAATGAGTTTTTCCCATGTTAATTCTCATTGGAGTATTGCACACGACAACAGACCAAACTGCTGGACGGAATTACACCAAATTTCACAGAAATGTATATTTCGTTCCTCAGATCATGCTTTTTGTGATATGGTGTAAATCCATTCTGTAGTTTTAGAGATATTAACCCGGAAACAAATTTGTACATGTAGAGATTCAAGTGCCACACCAAAGTCCTGTTTGGCTTACCACACCTTCAGAGAAAAGTTGCAGCCAACATTTTGTTTGTCGGAGGAAATGGTCCCCAGGGCTGTAAAGTTGTTTGTATATTAAATGCAGGGGTCAGGTGAGAGCTTTACTGACCCATTGTGTGTGTATAATAAGAGCGGCTAAGCATGTGTACTGGGGTTGGAATTTCTTACAAATGTTTCTTTTGCTACTCCCGAGATACACGGATCCCTCGTGGGGCTCAGTGCAGCACCCATGTAACTCTGTGGGGGTCAGCAGATCTAGCACAAACAAAAAAATATATATATATTTTTACACTCACTCTTACTCTCACAGTGACTTGCATATCCCTATAGATACTGTCACCCCCACTCACATACAGAGTGTATCTCTGTATGTGACAGACCCATACAGACACTGTCACTCCCATTCACAAACCAATACAGAGACTCTCACACTCATTCACAAACCCATACAGAGACTCTCACACCAACACTTACACCTATATAGACACTTTTACACCCACTCACATACCCATACAGACACTGTCTTTTTTTTTTTTATTGAACCAGGACAGACACGAGTCATAACATACACAATTCCAAATGATACATAACACAATAGCAATACACTGTAAAAGAATATTGGAGCAAATGCAGACAAACTGGAAACTGAAACAATGTTATCAGAACGTCTTGAAAAAGGTTAGAGAATACAAACACAGGGACCAACCAGCAACATCAATATCAGCAATATGTAGCTCTAACAGTAATTACTACCCCTGAGAGTCGTGCTTATTCCTGCTTTCCAATTACTAACAGGAAGCCAAATTGCAACTCCCAGCTTCTTTGCTTTGTAGCCCTTGTGGCATAAATAGTTGTTTCGTAGCTATAAACCGCTAAGAAACGGGCTAGCCACATCTGGAAGCTGGGAGGATCAGACTCTTTCCAGCGTGCGGACAAGATGATTCTTAATACCGCTGTACCAATAAATAAAAGTCTTTCTTCGCTTCTTGACAGGCTTAAAGAATTGTCATAACCCAACAAATATAAAGAGTCGGAATCAGGGAGTTTATGTCCAAACAGTTCTTCCCAAAAGTCTGAGATCATACTTTTTATTAAGTCCAACTCACAGCAGTTACTGTTACTGTGGATTCTGGTCGCTGGTCCAAGTGAACACCTGGGACACAGGTCATTATCTCTTTTACCCCATGCGTGTAACTTAGTCGGAGTATAATAGAGACTGAAAATAGTTTTAAAAAGCTGCGCTTTGAGGTTACTCGACATAAGAAGAAGGTGGGTCAATTTCAAAACTCTATAAATGTCAACATTTGGGTTGCTCAGTATAGCTGCCCACTTTACTTCGTTTTTTTCAAGATCGTCCTGGATTTTAGTCAATAAGATATCATACAGTATTCCAATTCTAGTCTTTGATCTGCTCATTACATCCATAATTTCAATACTAAGCAAGCAGATGGATGATTCATTGGCTTTAAGCTTAGCATGTAATTGTACAAATTTAAGGTAATCTCCATTAGACAAATTATATTTCAGTTTTAGATCTAAAACGGTAGTTTCAAAACCTCTTAACAAAAAGTCATTAATTGTTCTAATACCAATCCTTTCCCATTTTTTCGCTATAGCATCAAAATCCAAGCCAGTTGTAACACTCGAGTGCCACAGAGGTGTATACCTATTAATTTTCCCAATATGCATATGCTTAGTAATCTTGTTCCATACCCTCAGGGCGCTAGTTATAGTAGCAAATTTACAGTTCTTTCTATAGTACATCGAATCTGTATGCCGTAGAAAAAGACCCCTCGCTTTCTGCCCAAGTATGAGCTCATATATTGATGGTATTGAGCTAATTTCGACATTGCCTTCAGTGGCAGGGAGGCAGATCATAATAGCAATGTGTTGCAGAAATGTCGCCCAATAATACAGGGTTGTATTGGGTATAGCAAGCCCACCTCTCTCCAGTGGTAGTGAAAGTAGTTTATGTGACCTCCTAATCTTGCCTTGCTGCCAGATGAATTTGGACATGAAAGAGTTTAATGTTTTTAATATTTTATCATCAATGGCAAGGGGAATAGCACAGAATAAATATAGACACTTGGGTAGCACATTCATTTTTAAAAAATTGCCTCTACCTACAATTGATAAATGAAGACTATTTACTCGATCTAAATCTTGCTTTATCTTATCCAGTAGGGGGTTGAAGTTGAGCCTTGAAATAAGTTTAATATTAGGGCTGATAACAACTCCCAAATATGTAGCTTTATTAGCAGTCCTAATATCGGGGCAAATAATATTATCAGTACATACTATTACTGTCTTCCCCTTGTTAAGACAGTAGCCTGAGTGATTGCCATATTCCATCGTCATATTCTCAATTGCGTTCATGGCTTCCATCGGGTCAGATGTGATAACCGCGATGTCGTCGGTATAAGCCAATACATTTTTTTTCATATTGGCCACAAACAACAGGTTTAATTGACTGATTCTCAAGAAGTTTTAAGATTAAAGGGTTAATATAGAGTGCAAATAATAGGGGTGAACAGGGGCACCCCTGCCTAGTGCCCCTGGAAACATAGATATAACCAGAATCAAAACCTAACATCTGCAATTTTGCTTTGGGAGATAAATACTTAGACTTAATAGATTTCACAAATTTGGGGCTGAAATTATTTCGTGACATGACCGCCTAGAGGAAAGACCAGGAAACGCGGTTGAAGGCTTTTTCAGCGTCTAGTAGGATCATTGACATCCGGCCCCCCGTAACAGACATGGCATCGAATAGGGCGATAGCCCTACATATGTGATCAGTAGTCCCCTTGCCCGGGACAAAGCCATGCTGCCACGGGGAGACCAAGTGTTCAATGACCCTGCTGAGCCTGGCTGCCATCACTTTAGCGTATAATTTTGAGTCCGAATTGATTAAAGAAATTGGGCGATAAGATGTTAATTGTTCGGGAGGTTTACCTTTTTTAGGGAAGATAATTATATTAGCCTCATTCCATGATTCAGGGGGGACCCCATTATATTGAATCCCTAAAAATAAATCATGAAGAAGAGGTCCGAGTTGGTGACTTAATACTTTATATAAATCAATAGGTATTTTGTCCGGGCCAGCGGCTTTGCCCGATGAGAGTGACGACAAGGCAGCCAGCACCTCTGCCAAAGTAATTTCTTTTTCTAAATCTTCCCGAGATACATCGTCTAGACGTAGTTCAGCCTCTGGGCTGTTAAGGAGGTTATTTAAATAAACAGACAAATCACTTTCAGAAGAAGCCAAATCCTCAGTATAAAGTTTCTGATAATATTGTTGAAACAACAATATAATATCTGAGGTTTGGGTATAAGTCTGCCCATTATCATGTATAGAGCTGATATTATTAGAGACATTCTTCTGCCGTGTGCGTAATGCCAACTGTCTACCAACCTTTTCACCGCTCTCATATACATCCTTCCTATAGGCCCTATAAGTTTGAGCAGCTCTCTGACTGAGGCTATGGTTAAGTTCTGATTTTAATACTGCTACTTGATACATCTCGTGCTTCGCATCAAGTCCCTGTGAGATTTGTGTAGCATGTTTTTCTTCGGCTTTTGCTAGGGCTAGTATCTTTACATTATATTCACTAGTTAGTTGCTTCCTAGCCCTATTTTGAAAGCTAATAGTTTCACCTCTTAGTGTAGCTTTGAAACTGTCCCAAACGTTATTTCTCGACGTACTAAACCGATTGATGCTGAAGAATTCTTCCGTCCACTTTTTAATAAAAGTGATATACTCATTATTCAGCAGCAATTTACGGTCGAACGTCCATGGCCTGCACTGTTTAGATGGATTTCCCAGTTTAGTTATCAAGATAAGTGGATTATGGTCTGAAATGATCTTCGGACATTTACTGATTGAGGACTGTGAGGCTAGATCGTTAGTAACACAAATATAATCTATCCGAACATGTTTCTGATGTGGATTCAAGAAATATGTGTACCCTGGATCTTGATGGTTCATATGAGCCCATAAATCAATTAGGCCCAGGCTATCAGCCAATCTTTTAAGAGCCTTAAAAACTTTCGGCTTACGGCCGACATACTTCTGTTGGAGGGGGTTTATGTTTGACTGAGTTTTAAGGGAGATGTTAAATCCCCACAAACAATAAGTGGGCCCTGCCAAGTAGAGAGCTCTGTTTCTAAAAACTCAAAAACAGCAGGATCATCTTGATTCGACCCATAGATGGTGCAGACAGTGATGCCCAGGGCAAGTTTAACCACCGCCCACCTGCCATGAGGGTCTGAGAGGTGGCGTAGTACCTCACCTAGATGTGTTTTAACTAAAATCGCCACCCCCCTTATATTTGATGTTTGTGTCGATGTTGCCAGTAGATTATAGCCCCTCAGCTTCAACAGTGATCTTTTCGCCCAGGGAACGTGTGTCTCTTGAAGACAAAGAATATCAACTGGGTTTAGGCGAATCAATTCAGCCAGCCGCTGTCGTTTATTAATGGTCAGTAATCCCCCTACGTTCAAGGTTTGAATAGTCAGCCTACCCATTGCCGTATAAGAATAATTAACCAAACTGTCTTCCTAAAATACTGTTTAATATGCATCGTCTTGCTTTGCTTTACATTTGCTTTAGCAGAAAAAAAACGCCCAGCTGGGCAGCAAGAGTATGATCGGTGTGACTCCTGTTAGTTGACCTGGTTCTTTTCTGTGATTTTCAATTGCCCCCCCACCTCCCAATCTGAATTGGTGTGTCAGTGTCCCATACAGACACTGTCACACCAATTCAGATATCCTACATACACTGTTACACCCATTCAAAATCTCATGCAGAGACTCTCACACCCACACTTACATCCATCCAGAGACTTTCACACTCACTCACATACCCATACAGACCCTCTCACACCCACTCTTACACCTATGCAGACATTGTTCCACCCATTGACTCACTGAGGTATTAACTGCCAAAATCACCGACTCACTCATATACACACTGAGACACTGTGGGATTAACTGATACATTCACTGACGCACTCATGGATTCACTAATACATTCAGTGACACACTCACGCACTTAGGTCTGCTTACCCTGAGACTACCTAGGACTCCCTAAGAAATACATTAGCACACCGATGGACATACTGATGTGTTAACTGACATACTCACTCACTCAGTCATACACACCCTGACACACTCTACAAGTCACTAATACTTACAGTGACACACACATAAACTCACTGATGTATTAATTGGAATACTCACTCAGTCATACACACTCTGACACACCCTAGCTGTAACTATTACATACACTGACACATCAATGAACACACTCATCCATTAACTGACATACTCAGTCATGACACATTCTACAACTCACTAATTCATGCACTGACACACTCATGTACACTTTGTTGGATTCTCTGACAAATTCACCCACTCACTCCTACACACACTGACACACTATAGAACTCACTCATACATAAACTAACACACCCATGGACAGACTAATCCATCTGCGAGCAAATTCACATGGCCCCCCCAGACACCCTAGGAATCACTCATACATACACTGAGACACTCATCAACACACTCGTGCATTCACTGGGATAGTCACATACTCACTCACACACAATGAGGCACTGTGGGACTCACTCATACATACGCTGACACAACCAAGAACACACTGACGCTTTCACACACGTACTCACACACTGAAACACTTTGACACACTCTCATAAATACATTAAAACACCTTGACACACACTGATATATACAGTAGCACACTCACATGCACATATACACTATATTTACAAGAAATGAATAAATGGACAAACACAGCTCTTTTTGGATGCTAGACGGTTCTAAATAGAACCTATTAAAAATAAATTATAGTGTTCTTTATATTTTTTCAAGTTATAAAATTAAAGTACCGATAAGAACATGGTACTAAAGTCTAGTAAAAGAACTAGAATATGAACTAACATATTTTAAATCTTTAAAAAATGACACCCAAAATTTCTGGATGATGTAATTCCCCCCCAAAAAATTAACAGGGATGAGAGTTCACTGTTTGCAAATATTCAGCAATGTAGGTAATGTTCAAATCAAACCTACTGGTATATGGCAGGGCACACACAGGATGATCCTTTGACCCAAATGAGGACAGTCAGCTTGCACTGTGATTGTAGCTGAAGTTGAAGCTCGATGTGCAGTTGATGTAGATGTGGAACCACAAGCAGTAGCTTCCTTTTCACACACCGTTTAGTGATATAACATCTCATGAATTGTCTTCAAATGCTTCCACATGGAAGACGTGCCATGGCTGTATTTCTTTGATGTTCCACGGGAAAGCTCCTTACCGCAAATAGTACACTTTACTATTTTTTGCACACAATTTCTTCTGAGCTGAAGGGGTAGTGAAAGATCTCCAAACAGCACTCTGCTTTTAAGGTACTGGTGTTTCAACCTCTTCATCCTCTTCCAGAACAACAGGATTTTCCCCTCTGCACATTGTGTTGTTGCCGCCATTGGAACAGATTTCCAAATAATATAATAGAAGAACTCCAAAGGCAGTAGTTTCCAGTATGTATGTTCTTCTGCTGTAGTCTTCTAATACAAATGAAATCTCCTGGGTGGGGCTTCACTCAAAATAAGGTGTGGTCCCCAACTGACCAATGAAATGAGCACGTTTTGCCGTGTACACATGTGGCACTGAAGTGCTGATCGGCGGATCCACTGTGTCGTAGAAAAGCAATTTGAATGAGTTAAGCATAAAAATAAATATGTTATGGTACATTGTAGACCCCTAATATGTCTACCCCATTGGATAAATCAGTGCATTGCAGGGGAGTAAGTTACAGTTAGCTCAGCTAACTATAACTGCTGAATTTCTCTGGTTTTGTACGCATGGAATATGAGCCTAATTATAACCTCCCTCTAAGCTTTGGGTTTTTCCAGTGAATATATATTCACTGAAATATAGAACGCAAGTGTATAGCTGACCAAAAACATTACAGTATCATCATACAAATGTATTATTAATATTTAAAATTTTCATATTCATCCTGTTCGAAACCTTCTGTAGCCACCCCATTGATAATTTTAGTACATTGAGTAACAATGATCATAATGTGTTAACAGATGTTCAACACAGATATTTTAAAGCATCAGTAGTAAACACCAAGTTTTTCTTGTTTCTTTTTGTATCAGGTATTTATACCAGGTGCCACATATATTCTCTGTTTCTAGACCCTTTTGTATTAGGTTTCTGTGTTTTTGTACATTCTTTTCTACCTTTAATATGAGATCCTCTAGGCTAAGTCTGTTGGCTCCTCTTTGTTTTCTGTGTCTGTTTTGGGTACTACCCCCTCCTCTATTTCACATAAGTAGACCAACATGCAGACACAAGTGTTAACAACATTTACTTATTACTAGAACATAATATGGCATATAGGTCTTTATGGCGGGAAGACAACATTGAGCAAACAGAATATAGGCTATGGTCTGATCTTTCAGAGGTTCAAAATGTGACCCTTGCAGCTTTAAGATTTCAGGGCCTCTGGATATAATGTCAATATATATCACAAAAACTCCAGAACCGCACCTAGATAAGACACCCCCTACTCATTCACTCATCACACAACACAGAGGCACAAAAAAAGATAATCTCAACAGACAAATATGGAAGATAAATCATAACACTGCAAATTGACACAACACACATGCATCAAACATATCTTCAATGTGCCATATAAACAGCATCACCACATTACACTACCCCAAACTACTGGTTAAAGATCTCCAGCCACACCTCTCTTATACCAAAATCATACTCTTACTGGTTAGGATAGCTATTGCCACTTAACTTAAAAACACCCAGTACCCAAAGCATATAATCACAAGAGGTGTCAGACTGTGGTCTGTGATTACAATATTTACACAAATGGAAAGCAATCCAAGTGGTCACTATTGTTTCTAGGCTGTACTGGTTGCGATCTGCACAATATACAAAAGGCACTTGTATAATATATACTTTTCCAGCCCTATCAAATGTCAAAAGTGAACAAGTATTTAAACTGAGTGTCACTGTTTCAGCTTGCGTCTTGTTTAGAACAGTCTTTCACAGCCCCCTCATCACACATGTTGTGATCTACCTGTGGGTGAACTGCTTCCTTTTCCAAAAGTAAATATAGGAATCCTCTGGTGTGACCACATTCTGGGAATGTCCACCATCTGATACACAAAAGGTGATGGAAAGAATGCTTGCAATTTGTCTAACCACTGACAATCGCTCAGGGTAGCATCGCAACCCATCGTTCTTTTGCTCACCATGCGACCTCAGTTTTGACCCAGCTATATGAAATCAGTCTTGACACTGACACTTGAACAGTCCAGCCTGCACTCCCTGAACCGGAACACAAGCAATGCAAGACTGGTTTCACCATAGTTATGAGCTCATCAGTTGGTTACAGCTTTGTTCCAGTGACACTGTGAGCATGGGACCCACTTCTGGGCATATCCATGCCGCTTAGGGCAGTACATGAAACACACAAAAGGTGATGGGAAGAATGCTTGCATTTTGTCTAATCATTGGCAATCGCTCGGGTAGCATCCCAACTCATTGTTCTTTTGCTTACCATGCCACCTCAGTTTGGATGCAGCCATATGCACATTAGTCTTGATCCCTTGCTCCTCATGGGACCACAGGGAAAGACAGAACTGGCTCTAGGTTTGACTTTTCTTTGGGTACAACTGTTGATTAAACTTTTTTGCAGGGTCATTCCAAACAGTTTTCCTTCACCCTCCTGTTTTCTGAACCCGATTTTGTTGGCATTTAGGACTATATGCACTTTAGCAATGTCAATTAGTAGTAAAGTGCTTGTGCTCTCTCCTTTCAACATGGTGAAATTGGCTTATACTCAATTGGTACATTTAATTTACTTCTAAGTCCTTAGTAAAGTGGTAATACAAGTACCCAGGGACTATAAATTATATGCAGCAAGTGGGCCTGCACCATTGATTGAGCCCCCGCCTAAGTAACCCTTTAAAACATGTCTCAGGCCTGTCATTGCAACCTGTGTGTGCAGGGTTAAACTGACATGTCACCTAGTAAAATAAACCTTTTGCCAGGATTAAGAGGCTAAAGCCTTCCCTTTTAATATATATGTTACCTTTAGTGTAGGCCCCAAAGAGCCCATGGGACAGGGTGCAATGCATTTAAAAAGTTGGACCTGTACTATTAACGTTTTTACATGTCCTGGTAGTGAAAAAGTCCTAAATTCGGTTTTTACTACTGTGGGCCTTTCTGTCTCACAGGACAACATTGGGTTGCCTTATTACATTTAATAAGTGCTAACTTTTCATTGGGAACAGGTAAACCTGTCATGTTTGGTGTCTGAGAAATTGTAATTAAAAATCCTCTTTAATGCTAAAGTCGGAATTTTAGATACAATTTTGGAAATGCCTCTTTAAGAAAGCTGTAACTGCAACAAATGATGGACGGAATGCTGAATGATTCAAACATTCTCCCCAGTCAAGAGATCTTGGTTGAATGCATCATTCTTTTGCCCACTACGCCACCCCAGTTAGGACCCAGCCATATGCAAATCAGTCTTGACCCTGTGCCGCATGGGAACAGTCCTGACCGAACTGGCAAGCCAGGCCCTCCCTGGACCGGTAAGAAGCATCCTGGAACCGGTTGTGGGGTATGTGACCCTTCATCAGCCAAGCTAGCTTGAATCCAGTGGCACAGTGAACAAGTGACACAAATCTGGGCATACCACCTTCAAAACAGCACTCAACCTGAACCACCGCCTCCTGAAAGAAACAAAGAAGAACGTTGAAGCCAGCACAAACCACAGCAAGGAGCTCTTCACCATTGTGAAGGAGTTCTCAAACCGCACAGCCACTGGGAACAACATCACCACCCCCCAAGAACTGTGTGAATCACTGACTGACTTTTTCCATGACAAGATCTCAGCCATCTATGAGAACTTCAAACCCCAACACTCCACCACTGACGGCATCAGCCTACTCAGACCCATTGAGACCCTATCACAACTCAAGTTACAATCACCATCATAAATTCTGTACACTTGGGACACTTCACCTTGGCTCCTGCTCATGGAATAACTAATGGTGCCCCTCTGCAATTTGCAGGGGGCGCCTGGTCATAGTGCGCTCACAACGTGCAAGTCGCTACACCCACTAAGAAGACTTGCAAGGAGAGATACAACTTAAATTGATTATGGTTTAGCCAATGCGTAGTCCTTTACTTTTATTCACACAGCATCCGTGAGAAAAGAGAGCCATAGTTAGAAGGCATTATAGATATGAGAGTGCAGCACATAAGATCAGCAAAACCGATTAAAGAAACCAAGAATGTACAAGCAATAATTACAAGCAATACAATAACTGTCTCTGCTTTCCATTAGAGTGCACCACTTCACAATGCTCACTGCCAGAAGGCCCTTATTCTTTATCCATCACGCTGCCCTCCACCAAGTGCATCTCAGAATGGTCAATAACCGTAGTTCAATGCAAACACATACACCATGACGGTGCTAAGACAGAATATTGAGTAGGAAATGTACACAAATATCGAGTTGAAAATATTGTGATTCAGAAATATTTACAGCAATAATATCATGGTCAAGAATATCGAATTTAAGGTAAGAAGTATAGTTTTTAAAAATATAGAAGTCATTAATATTGTTTGCAAAAATATAGTTGCTTAAATATTTATTTTTAAATTAGTATTAGTATTGTTTATGTTTTTTCATATATGTGTTGAATTTTTAGTAGTTATCAATTTTATTTTAATTAAATTTTGCGTTTATTAGTTCTGTAGCGGCTTGTGGGTTTATAGGGGAATAGGGTAGGAAGTAACTTAATTACAATAAATTAATGGTTATTTTTTATTTATTACATTTAGATTTTATAGTGTTAATTGTAGGAAGTAAGTTATTTGTAATTAATTATTAATTGGTTGTTAGTTAATATTAATTAATTGACAATTAATTATGAAAATTGTGTAATTAATTTTTGGTACGGGTTGTGGAGATAATAGGGGTAAATGGTGGGAAGTAATTTATGTTTAATTAATTAATAATTATTTGTTAATTTATATTAACTAATTCATTGTTAATTAATTATGTTAATTGTGTGATTGTTTTTAGGTGTGGGTTGTGGGGTTCATTGGGTAAAGGGTGGGATGTAAAATGTTTTAATGAACTATTATTTAGTTCTTAATTAATATTGATTAATGAATTGAAAATTAAATATGGAATTTGTGTAATTAATTGTAGGTGTGGGCATGGGTTTTATAGGGGTAAAGTGTGGGAAGTAATTTATGTTTAATTAATTAATGGTTTATCATTAATGCTAATTAATTAATTTATATTAAATACGAGTAGTATATATTTGTTTGTGTTTGGATTTTACTTTTTTAGGGGTACAGGGTAGGAATGAATTAATTTTACTTACTTTATAATTATTTTTTATATACCATTAGTTTTTTAATTATAAATAAGTTTCAATTGTGTAATTACCTTTTTACAGTGGTTTGTGGGGATCATAGGGGCAAAGTGTAGTAAGTTTATTCATTTTTATGAGTTTTAATTTGTTTTTAATTCATAATATTTCTTTAATTGGTAATTAATTATGTAAATTATGTAAGTACGTTTTATAAATAAAATTAAGATGTGGGTTGTGAATTATGTGGTGTTATAGGATAGGAAATTAAAAAAGTACATTTATGCAATAATTAATGTTTTTGATTCTAAATAATTTCTAATTAAAAATATTTCTTTGCTTGAAAATTATTTTTTATTTTATTTAATATAATATTTATAGGTATTTGACATTTGACATTTATTTATTTATTTATTTATTTGCGGCCTCATCTTCCCATAGACTCAGCAGTTTTGACAAGCCGCTTTATACTAACTGTGCTCCCTCCGACTCAGAGCGGATTTAATCCAACCTTCTCTAGTTGGGGGGGCAGAATCCTTCCATCTTATGCAGATCCCTCTTATGGCCAAGACCACCAAATTAAGAAGTAAACCCATCTGGGGCTGTAAAGATGTTATATTTTCCTGCTTATTCAGGCCAAAAAAGACCAGAGACAGATCTAACACTATATGCATTTGTAGAATGTCCATCAGGGATTCTCCCACCTCTTTCCAAAATCTTCCCAGTTCTGCACAATCAAAGAACATGTGTATATCATCCACCTTATTTATACAGCACCTCGGGCATGTTGGTACTGAAGCGGAGGGGGCTGCAAATGTGGCGATCTTAGCAGGGGTATAGTATAGCCTGTTTAGAACAAAGAAATGATTTTTCTTTAGTGTCGCAGGCTTAATGTATTTATACATTAACTTTACAGAAAGGTCAAAGAGGTTTTCGGAATCTTGGAGAAGTGGAGTAGTGTTCCAGACAGCTGCCTGCGGGGAACCTCATGGTCTACTGCATCTAAGAGGCTGTTATACCAAAATGATACCTCTTTTTTCCTCGGTGAAACACTCTGAAATAACTGCTCTAGCTCCAAATTGCCTACTGTCTCTCCTGCCTCTGCCTCGAACCATGATCTTAACTGAAAATACTTAAATTGTGAAATTGTGGACCCAATCTTGTCTAAAAGTACTTCCCATGTGAGAACCCCATCCGAATCTACCAGATCCGACCACTTCTCTAACCCTGCGCTTCTTATCGGGATCGCCAAAGAATCTCCCAAACAAGCCGGAGTACCCGGTGAATCCCAGATTGGTGCAACTGGGGAAAAATAGGCAATACCCCAGATACGTCTTAGTTTATGCCATATCTGAAGTGCCGCTTTTAGCACCTTAAGGCGTATCTTCTTGAAGAATCTTGGAACCACAAACTTATATAGGAACCCCGCCTGCCCACTGCCACCCTCCGCTAACACAAGTTCTCCTAGTAATCTACCCCAGGAGGTTTCTGACGGAGTAGATAGAAGCATCCTTATCCCCTTAAATTGAAAGGCCAATAGGTATAGATTTATATCAGGGAGTCCCAAACCACCTTTCAACAATTTCCTTCGTAATTTTTTCCAAGATAAACTGGCACTTTTCTGCCCCAGATGAAGCTGCCTATCTTTCCTTGAATTTTATTAATACTGTCCTGCAGGAAAGTAAGAGTGAGCGCACTGAAAAGAAAAGTCAATTTAGGTAATACTGACATCTTTACTAGATTGACCCTCCCATAGATCGATAAAGGGAGGTTTTTCCACTTAGCGAAGAGAAAGTCTATATCCTTTTCTATATATTTTTTTTAATTAATCAAAGATATTTGATTTAAATCCTTTACTATTTTTACCCCTAAATATCTAAACTCCTTGCTTTCAGGACCGTAACTATTCATCGAATTCCAACACATAATCTCTGTCTTATCTGAATTGGCCATATAGCCTGAGATCTCGCCAAACTCGAGCAATAGATTTTCTAAATAAGGGATAGAGATGTTGGGATCTATGGTGTAAATTATGATGTCGCCTGCGTATAAAGCAATTTTACACTCATAGTTTCCTGATTTAAATGGCATTATTGTATTGTCCTGCCTAATCGACTGCGCCAGGGGCTCGACGTATATATTAAACAACATAGGAGACAGGGGACACCCCTGTCTAGTCCCTCTCTGGATTTTAAAGCTCGGGGTCAAAGAACCATTTATTAAGATTTTTGCCGAGGGTCCGTCGTAAAAGTTTTTTAAAGTCTGAATAAAAGTTTGACTATACTTTCCAGCACCCCCATAGATATTTCCAACAGACCCGGTCAAATGCCTTAGCGGCATCTAATGCCACTACCACCAAAGGATCCCCTCTGTTTTCTGCTAAATCAATATTGCCAATTAGCAGCTGAATTTGCTCCTGAATGACTCTCACAGGCATAAAACCCTTCTGGTCACAATTGATCAAACTAGGTGTCAGTTTACCCAATCTCCCTGCTAATATGCTCATAAAGATCTAATAGTCCACATTCAGCAGGGAGATTGGGCGGTAAGAGTCTGGCAATAGGGGATCCTTTCCAGACTTTAGTAGTAACACTATCGTGGCCTCTTTGCAGGAGGTGGGGGCCTTCCCTGTCGAGCTATATACTTTATCAAATAATATATGGAGTACAGGCAGAAGCTCTTCCTCCAGTTCCTTATAAATTTCAATGGGCAGGGCGTCCAGACCCGCAGCTTTCTTGGTTTTTGCCCTCTTTATATGTTCCTTAATCTCTTCCACAGAGATAGGTGAATCTAAAAAATCCCTAGCTGTATCTGTAAGAGTAGGCAAAGTTTTACCCATCAACCATGATCTTATTGGCTCATTTGGGGGATCGATATCTTCCTTATAAAGGTTCGCGAAGCGAGATAGGAGACAATTTTGAATACTTGCGGGCTCACTAGATTTAGTTCCTACACTGTCAATTTGCAATTCACTTATATTATTCTTGGCCCTATCGATCCTTGCCTTTCATGCCAATAAGGCACCTTCTCTCTCCCGTATTCGAAGATTTCCATATTTCGAACCTTCCACTGTGCCTTGCATTTCTGGTCTAAATAGGACGGTAGGTCTCTTCTTGCTTCCTCAAGTTTTTCCTCTATACTCTGCAAATCCCATGCGTTATCTTGGCAAGTATGGCTCCTTTTTTCTTCCAAAGAAGAAATTCTTCCCTCCAAGACCTGCAGTTCTAGGAAATTACGCTTGTTCTTTACACTTATCAGGCTGCATAGAGACCCCCTCAGATTCGCTTTATAGGTGTCCCAAACAACCTCCTCCGATGCAAACCCGAGATTTAAAAAGAGAGAAAAACCTCCAAAGTTGTACCTTTAATTGCCTGGATTATTCCAGGGTCCCAAAGCGCTGACCTATTTAGGGTCCATCTAACCTGTTGCAAGATTATCATAGTGGAATATAAAAACACTAAAGGTGCATGGTCAGACAGATGGCTTGGAGAGACAGATATGTTGACTACATTCTCTATATTTTCTTTATTTACTAAGACATAATCAATTCTGGAAGCATGGTGATTCTTCTTACAAAAAGATGTAAATCCATCCACGTCCCCCTTCTTTGCTCTCCATAGGTCGACTAAATTAATGTTTGCTATTACATTTTTCATAACCCTTCGGGCTCTCGGAGTTCCTATAGCACGACTAACATTAGATCCTGTCCTTCACTGGGTCAAGCAAGATGTTGAAATCTCCCCCTATAATAAATGGTGGATCTCCCATGATTAGCTTGTCCTGCAGCTTTACCAAACAGGAAGAATCATCTATATTGGGACCATAATAAGAAGCACACGTCAACTTCTCCCCCTCAAAATCCAATAGTGTAATAATCCATCTGCCTGTTTGGTCAGTCTGAATTGATCTTATTATACACGTAATTCCCTTTTTTTATCAAGATGACAGCTCCACGAGTACTCAATGTTTGTTGAGAATAACAGAAACATTGGAGCCAGGGTATTTTCGAAAAGACAGATTCAAGCTCTGCCTTATTCAAATGCGTCTCCTGCAGCAAATATACATGTGCAGGTGATAATTCTAAGTACTTTAATATTAATTTTTGCCTCCTCGGACATCTCAGACCATTCAGATTCCAAGACATGGATTGAATATTTCGGCCCCACTTCATTTTGTTCTTAGCTTTATGTATCTTAAGCGAGGCTTGTCTATAGGATAAGGTTGTTCTTTAACCAATCTACTTATTCGAAAATCATGGAGTGAAGACAATTTTTTGCCTTTTTTACTGCCAACCAGTGCCCCCCTCCCTAGACCCCCTCCAACACCCCATCACCCTGAGTAACCCTCCCTTCCAATAGGTCGATACCTATTCGGACCCCACCTCGCAATTGGCTCTATTTTATATAGCAAAAGAAAAAAATTAGCTTCTTACTGGATCAGTTACCATTTTCATGATAATTAATCAACTTACATCCCCCCCTGTTTTTCATCCTGAATCTGAGCTATGAGTGTATCTGCCTCCTTAGTTGTTCGGATCATGTGCATATGGTTATTCCACATGACTCGCAGTGTGGCTGGGAATCTTAATTGGGCCTTTGCCCCTAGACTGTTTAGTTCTGTTAATCTCTTCCCCAGCTCCCATTGCCTTTCTGCTGTTAGGTGTGAAATATCTGACCTAATAGAAAAGGAAAATGCAGGTAAGTCGGAGAAGGGAGATGGTATGGTGCCTACTTTTAACGCTGCTGATAGGATCTGCTCTTTAACTGAACAAGAAAGAAAGTTCCCCAAGATTTTCTGTGGCTTCTATCTTCCCAGGTTCCTTTTAAACGGATCTCTATGTATCCTCTGGAGTTCGTTTTTTAAGTCCACATTAGGGAGGGCCTTAGACACCGTTTTTTCCAAAAGCGAAATTACAAAACCCTTTATATCTTCTCCCTCAATTGCTTCTGGTACATTCAAAAATATTAAGTTATTCTTATGCAAATTGTTCTCAAGCCTTTCCAGATCGTCTTTAAGTTCTTTATTCTGTATAGCTAGTTTCTCCAGCTGGAAAGAGGTAGACTCTAAAAAGGACATTTGGCATTTAACATTATATTATTTTTTTACATTTGTAATATTAAATATATTTGTCTTTGAATTTTAAATGTATTTATATATTTTTCTATTTATTTTGTTTTTTTTAATTATTTTGTTGTTAATATTTTCTTTGTTTTTACTTTTGAACTGACTGGAGTGAGAATATTAATTGTTACCCCTCTGCAATCCAACATTTACTCTACTGTTGCACTGATTTGAGTGGGAATAGTAAATTTTATCCTGCCACTATCCAACATTGTACCTACTGTTGCACTCACTGCAGTGAGAATAGTACGTTTTACCACTCTGCTATCCAACACTTTCCCTACTGTTACACTCACTGGAGTGGGAATAGTAATTTTTACCCCTATGCAAATCAACACTTTCCCTACTGTTGCACTCACTGGAGTGGGAATAGTAAGTTTTACCCCTCCGCTATTCAGCACTTTCCCTATTGTTGCACGCATTGGAGTGTGAATAGTAATTTTTACCACTACGCAATCCAACACTTTCTCTACTGTTCCACTGACTGGAGTGGGAATAGTAAGTCTTACCCCTCCTCTATGCAACACTTTCCCTACTGTTGCACTTCACTTCAAAAGGACAAGTGTGGGCCCATATGCTTGCATGCCATGAAACCCCCCCTCCCCAGTTTGCATGTCAACCTGGCTCTGGCTTGATATTATAGTAACATTATCAGGTGGGGCAATGCACAAGAGCATGGTGTCCTCAGAGTTGCGTAAAAAAGAGCTTGCTACAGCGGAACCTCTTAAACTACTGAATAGGAGTACTTGCCGGACTATACCAGATGAACCAACTGGAGCCCGGATACCCAATGCTACCCTCTGAAACTCGCATGCCAGCCCATGCTCCCACCTTGCTGTTCAGCAGGCCCCAATCTTAACTTGGGTGATGCTCATCCCTTATCCCTTGTTGTACCTTTTAGCTCCACCACGAATCCGAACAGAGTGACCTGCTTTGAGTGCAGGCTACCCCTGAAAAGCTGCAAATGAAAATGTTAATTGCACCTGGCACAGATGAAAACATGCTCTGGCTATGAAGAACCTTATACTGACTGACAGGGGCTGCCCTTTATGTGGGAGTTGGAGCTTGGTCTGTTCATAGTTGAGGCTCATGGTTAGCGGTCTCGCAGGGGGATAAAAAGGGGTAACCCCCACCAAGCTTAACGCATGTTGTGTAAGTATCCATCAACTAAGACAAGACCTGTAAATTCTACCCCCCTTCCGCCTCCCCCACAAGCCACGGTGTGGACATTTATGCACATCAACACCCTAAATCTAGTTCATTGGTAAAGTGAGTCGAGAGGGCAGGTATTCATTGAGCACCCAGCAGATGACATATGACAAAGTATCCATTAATAAGCTGCTACGAGAACACATTAACGTGAGATTTGCTGGGTGCATTGTGCCAAAAGCTCCAACTTGTAACCTCCCCCAGGATTTTACTCAGGGGTATCCCTGTACAAAAACAAACAATGTAATCAACAGGCAACCTTGTGCCAACTTCTCCACATTCTCCCCAACCTAGATGGATACAAACCGATCAAATAAAAATTGCACTGCACTGCATAGCAGACCAACTATGCCAGGGTAACTGAACACAGACGTCGTCCCCTTAGTTCCAAATCAGACATTGCGGGGTAAGGGAGTTCAAGACGACCAGCAGGTCAGCCCCCCACTTACCCGGCGCTCACACAAATGTCAATGTGTAACCCCTCCCCATGGCTTCACCCAGGGGAATCCATTCACCATTACAAAAAGGCACTTGATAGGCAGCTTGTGCCAACTGCTGCACATCTCTCCATCCCAGAGGGATACCAATCGCAAATCCAAGGGCCGCATAGCGCACTGGCCCTGCCGGGGTACATGAACACAAGTGCAGCCCCTAAAGTTGTAAACCAGACATCGCGGGGTAGGACAGTAGAGTCCCGGACCACCAGCAGGTCAGCCCTAAAGTTGTAAACCAGACATCGCGGGGTAGGGCAGGAGAGTCCAGGACCACCAGCAGGTCAGCCCTGCTGATGATTAAGGCTGTGTGGGTAACAACTGAATGGGAGACTCATTAGAAAGTGTGAAATGTATTCAACAGTGTATGCACACCAACTGTATTGATCTCACAAGCCAGGATGTCATTGATACTGATAATAGCATGCCTGACAGCAGCAGTATTGTATAAGGCAAATAAGACAGATGGGGCTTCTCCAAAGTGTTTATGATGACTGTGAGGCCTCTGTAGGGCCATTGAATTATGTGATTCTGCAGCTAAGGCGCTTCCAGGTAAACCAGGGTTTGCTGCACTGGCAACCATAATGTTCAGTATAAGGCTAGATGTCTAAAGACTCCAAGTCCAAAATGTTTTCCAATGTGACAAATTTTCATTAATTAAATCCTTCATTATCACTGCGAATATGCATCGGTAGACCGGTTGGGCAGTATACTGGCCTGTTTGCCATCCAAATGGCCTTATTCAAAAGTATCGTAAGACAAATCTCCTCACCTGTATCATCCAGACTCAAGAGCTCTCAATTACATGTGGAAATTTGCATCTTGAGATTTAATGGGTACTGTTGATGTCAATTTTGTGATGTTAGGGATTCAAAAGGCCAACATTGAAACAGGGCTTGAAACTACACTTCTGCAGCGGGAAACATCTTTTACAACGCAACTATTACCACGCAGTGCTTTTACATCGCAACTTTTACAACGCAAACCATTACAACGCATTGCGCTGGGGGGCGCTCTAGGATAGGGAATAGATTTAATTTACTATCCAACACCTTCCCTACTATCCACGGGGACTGGAGTTGGAATAGTAAATTAAACTATTCACTATCCAGCACCCCAAAGCGCTATGCGTTGTAATGGTATGCGTTGTAAAAACTGCGATGTAAAAGCATGCATGGTAAAAGCATGCGTTGTAATGTCATACATCCTCTGCAGCGGCTGTGATCTCACAGAAAGGACACACTGCCCCCGTTTTTTCTGACAGAAAGTACCCTGTGATAAGGATTCTATTGCCCTTTAATTCTGGAAATAAGACTGAAAGTGAAGGATGGTAAATGAGATTCATTTGCAAAGCAATGAGACTCTCACCTAAAACCCTTCCTTCTGCCTGAAGTGCAACTGAGAGATTGTAGAGCAGCTTGAACGCAGAACAGTTCTTTGAAGCACTACTACCTCCTGTTTCAAAGTAACCAGAAATTCAACTCTTTCCTGAAAATTATTTTAGAGAGTACAGCCTGCTTCAGAACCATTTCAGGAAGAGCTGTGGAACATGGGACACAAATATTCAAACCTCCACTCCCAGGTTTACACAATGCACCCAGATTGAGTGTGTTGGTCACATCCTTGCTTGAACCAATTGCACCAAAACTAGTACATTACCGACACAAATGTTTATGTTTAAATTTGATTTTATTGTTGGAACTAGAAGCGAGGCTATACACACATCACAGCATACCAATATCATACTACTTCAGCACCGAGCTTCGTTAGCAACTTTTCTGTTAATGCCTCCCCATCCCCCTCCCAACAACCCTCCCTCCCTCTGGGTGCTCTTGCAAATGCAATGTTTTTATAGTCGTAAATCATCTTAGTCAATCCCATAGAAGGGCACCAGAGGGGTCACGCCAGTGGCGTAGTCAGGCGTAATAGTCTAAGATATCTGGGGCAGGTGAGCTCTGTGAACTCATGTGAAAGGAGCTTAGGAAACTGCTGCCATATCTCTTGGTATGAATTTCGTTGTTGTGTCAAGGTCAGGGAAAGCATCTCCATCCCCAATGGGTGCCACATCCGGTGTAACCAATTCAGCTGGGATGACACTGTCTGTCCCCCATAGAACGAGTATGGATTGATGCGCTGCCCCCAGAGCTAAAGCGATATGCTGCCCCATCTGGATTTAAGCTGGAATGTAAGTGGGTTGGGAAGACCCAACAGTGTGTAGGAGGCGAACCAGGGTTAATGAGTACCTAAATGAGCAACAGTTTCTGACAGAACCTCATCCCAGAACTTCTTCAGTTTAGGGCATTCCCATAGATGGGGCACCAGTGTCTCCCGGGAATCACACCATCTCCAGCATCTGTTGTTACGTTCAGGAATCCCCCTGTGTAAATATGCCAGTGTTAAGTACCAATATATGGTGATTTACATCGCAGTCTCCATACTGGATTCATTAGAGGGTGTGTGTTGCACCCGGTAATGGATGCCTTGCCATTCGCCTGGGAAATCCCCTGCTCCCACCAAAGCTGTGCAGGGCATTTCGGTTCTGGCTCACCATCCCTGAGTGACCCGTACAGTTCAGTGATTAAACACCTGTCTGTGCCCTTACTTAACAGTCACCTCTTGAATGTTGTCAGGGGACGTTGCACTGCCTCTCTCATAGCCGGATGCACCAACCAGTACCTTATCTGGGTGTAGCGGTATCTCCCTCTGGTTTCAAATGTTTGGCACACAGGGTATCAAACGGGATGGATTCCTCCTTGTCAAAGAAAAGCCCCGCCGCACGGCATCCCGGCTATAGGTTCACCAGGCAATGTGTGCATGCCAGAAATGGGATCTTCCATGATGCTGTTCCTCCCAGTGCTCTGCCCATAAATAACCATCTCCTCTCTGTCTCAGGGTGAGACCATTCAACCAAATATGTGAGCTGTGAGGCCTGAAAGTATGGCAACAGACATTGGACCCCCAAGCCACCCTCCAGCGGTGTGCGCCAACTTCGCTCATGGCTCATCCGGGGGTGTCTGGCTGACCACACAAAGTTCTGCAACATGCCTTGTAACCTCTGAAGCATCACTGTGGCAGGCTGCAGTAGAAGTGCTTGGAAAATATACAGTGGCTTAGGTAGGATTGTCATTTTAAGAGCCCCAACCCACGGGAGCGTGTACAACTGCCACCATACTAAATCCGCCTTCAGCCTCTCAAGCAGAGCACAATAGTTCAGAGTCGTTACTTCAACTATGGTTGGGGCGAGTTGGATTCCCAAGTAAGAGATTGACTTCAGGGCCCACTGAATCGAAAATGCCTGTGAGAGATGTTCCCTGGTCTTGGAAGGGACCGTAAGATCTAAGGCCTGCAATTTACTGAGATTCTATATGAAATCCCAATACCACCCCTAATAGCCACACTTCCTCCAGGAAGCTTGGAGGTGTCATCCCCGGTTCATCCAGCAAAACCAGGACATCGTCGGCATACAGTGTGATGAGGTGCTCCTCCCCCCTGAAGCGCACTCCTGTCATCCTCAGATTGTCCCTAACCCTCTGAGCAAACGGTGCCATGTAGAGCGTGAATAACAAAGGGGACAGGAGGCATCCCTGCCAGCCACGTGACTCGAAGGATAGGAAAGAAATCAGAGTTTATCCCATTAACTTTTATAGAAGGTGTTGGTGTTCCGTAGCCGCTGAGAACTCAAGTCCGAAATTGCTTGCCTTGGTCGAAGTGTGACAGCATTTCTGCCAAGTAATGCCAGTGAACATGGTCAAACGCTTTCTCAGCATCAATTGAGAATAACTTTACTTTGCGATGCGAGCGGCTAGCCTTATCTATCAAGTACAAAGTATTCTTAGTTTTATCTGAACAGTGTTTTTTGAGGATAAACCCCACCTGGTCCGGCTCCACTAGACCAGGCCTGATGGGTGCAAGGCGAGCCGCAAGAATTCCAGTAAACACCTTCAGGTTGACATTTAGAAGGGAGATAGGCTGGTGGGACCCACACTGACTTTTTTCTTTATCAGGCTTACCTATAACTGTTATGGAGGCCTCTGCCATTGAAGGAGGAAGGGTGGTCGAACCTGTGAAAGAATTGAACACCCTAATGAGATGAGGAGCTATCAATGTGCAAAAAAGTCTTATACGTGTCTTCAGCCTTGAGATAGCAGAAATAACCTCCTCCACCCTGATCAAGGTCTCCAGACTGGCACCCTGATCCTCCATTAAACAAGTCACTTTAGCTTCTGCCAAGTAGGCCCTAATGCCAAAGGGGGAAAGGTACTGCGCCTCGTACAGGCTTTGTAAAAGGACCAAAACCTAGCTGTCACCTGTTCGTCTCACGCAACCAGAGTCATCTCCTTCATCTGCAGGGAGTCAACCATGGTGGCCTGATATTGCCCCTTGCGTTTGTTTACTAATAATCTTCTACATCTATTCCCCTCTACATAGAAGGCATGTTTAAGGCACAAGACTGCGTATTCCCGATAATCCAGGTTTAGCACTGCAAGCTGTTATCTAGCGGTCTCCAGTTGTCTCCACACTCTGGTCACCCCAGTAAGGTGGTGGATATGTTTGAGCTCTTGCACCTGCTGTTGAAGCTGTGTGCACTTATCGCTCCTGACCTTTTTATCGGCTACCAAGATGGTTATAAATTCCCCCCTTAGCACCACCTTTATAGCGTCCGAGACCATCGAGATTCGCATGTCCAGCGTATCATTGCTCTTCATATAATTCTCGATTGCCTTTTCTATCTGACTGACCATTTCTGATCTGCGGAGACGAGTCTCCCACAGTCTCCAATTGCGAGCTGGGAGGCTCGCTCATAGAAGAGAAATTCCAAAGAGGACCGCAGAGTGGTCAGACAGGATGCAAGGCTCTATTTCCAACAATGCGGTCGCTGCCTGTACCTCACGGGAGCCCAAGAAATTATTGAGTCTGGCATGAGATGTATGTGCATGGGAGTAGAAGGCGTAGTCGCGTGTAGTAGGGTTACTTTATCTCCATAAGTCCCAGAGACCCATCTCCTGTAGCCAAAGGGATCCCATTGCGGAAATGTCACCTGCCGCCCCATCACTGTGATTAGCGATCTAACTCACTATGGAATACTAAATTGAGGTCTCCCCCAAGGATCACCCAGTGGTCCCGCGTCGACATATTGTCTGCTACCGCCCTATGCAAAAATTGACCTTCATTGGGTGCATACATCGAGCCTATGACCAGGGAGTGTGAACCAAATTGAATTGGATACCCCAGCAGGCAGCCTTTAATTCAGCGTTTTCCCCCCATCTTCCCTCTAAAAGAGTGAGAAAAGCAAAACCACCCCAGCCGCCTTACGTGGCAGAGAGGAGAAAAACATCTGGAGAAACGCTCTAGATTTAAGTCTATGCCAGACACTAGCCTGTAAGTGCGTCTCCTGAAGTGAGCAAGCATTAGCTCGGGAGTGTACCAAGTACGAGAGTACGGCCCATCTTTTAACTGAATTGTTAAGCCTTTTGACATTGAGGGTCTAAACCCTCAGGCCTCCCCTTCATCGATGCCATATTGCCGCCCACTCTGGCCACCCGCCACTAGTTCTCTTGGCCCCCACCCCCTGTCCAGCCCCAGTGATACGCACCCTGACCACTCCCTATAGAATTGCGTGCAATGTGACTTAGTGATGAGCACCTGGAAACAAAGCCCAGAACACGAACAGTAAGCAACCATTGTCCCTGGATCAAGGAATGGGCAGAGTGGTCCAACCCCAGTCCAGTGGAAAGAATGCAGTAGGGGATCTTGGCCATCTTCCTCCCCGCTTCCCTGGCCTCCCTGACCCCAGACAACCCAAACATCAAGCTAGCAAATCTTCAGGCAGGACCGGTAGCCACAGAATTCTCTGAAAGTTTATCTAGCAGAGCCCCCCTCTCCGACACATTGGCTCTGAGTCTGGCGTGGATCCCCCCGGGCCAACAAGTATCCGCCTCCACTTCTGGTGCCCGCCTGCACGACAGGTCCTATTCTCTGTGCCTGAGCTCTCTGGTTCCTGAGCATCAATCTGTAGCAGTTCACATGCCTCCCCCAAGGAGCAAAGGTGATAGAGTTGATTCTTCCAGCGAAATATCAATCTGAAGGTGTGATCCCATGAGTAGGGGATCTTCTTGTCTCTTAAAAAGGCTCTGAACGAGCGAAATTCCCGCCTCTTCTGGAGCATAGAGGCCACCAGATCTTGAAATAACTGCAGAGTATGTCCCTGGTACACTATTGGCGATGATGATCTGGTCACCCGCAGGAGTGGTTTTCGAGGTCCTCCGCATCGAACAGCAGGTCTAGTTGCTGGTCCGTGAGCCATATTATCGCTTGTTGCAGAAGCTGATCCTCATCCCGGGGGGCCTCCTAACCCTCCAAGGTGTCCACTCATTCTTCAATGTTTGCACCTCCTTCCGTATCACCTGCAATACGCTAGTTTAGTCTTGCTTGACATTTTTCAGATCCTCTCTCAGAGACGAGAACAGAGTATCCATGTAAGAGCGTATGACTGAAGCCTCCAATTCCTTGCCAGACGGCGAGGCCGATCTGCCAGTGACCCTCTGAGTCTCCCCCTCCTGACGGCCTGCGGATTTTGTAAATATTTCTTTGATGGTGCACCCTTTCTTTCCACGGGCTGACGTCATCGAGATGGGCCCGCCGAGCCCTCCACCTAGAGGTAAGACACTCTTTGTACTGCCTCAGGCAGCCCTCCAGTTTTAGGAAAGCACACACCTCTCTGGAGGACAAGACCCCCACTCCACTGCTACTACAGTGTGATTCTCAACTCTAGCTCAATGTTGGCCTCCTCTGGGGGGTCCCTTCTGTGCTTCAGGACCCAAGTCGCCACCCCACCAGGCCACCTTGTGAGTCCCTTGGTCCTCAACTTGTTGTAGCTCAGGCTCCTCCAGGCTTGCTCCACTGCTCTCTCTCTACTCTGGGCCCCCTGCACTGTTCAGGGAGTGAGGGCAACCTGCCATCCCCCTCGGTCTCCAGACCCCCCACCACTCGCTCCCTGTTTCAGTCCTGCTACTCCCAATCTCCTCTGGTGCACAGGCCGTCTGGCCTACGCTCCCCAGCCAGACACATCACTCACGGGAGCCACGCTCATGTCCAGATCAGTGGTACGAAAAACAATGGTCCTAGACCTAATTTCAAGGATGAATGAATCACAACCTTCAATAATAATATGACAAATTATTCGCTGAGCCCAAATCTTGTTGACTCACAGTAATTAAATACAAACAGTTTATTAAAGTGCAACAACCACAATGTTTTTCCTTTGCTAGGGTTTTATTCCATCATATTTAATGCAACAGTATAATCTTTATTGTACGTGACAATGGAAGACAGGGAAGAGGTTTCTCCAGGGGAACGTGCAGAATTGGAAAGGTGCTCTAGCTGTGTGTGTTATTGAAGGTTGTGATTCATTCATTCTTGAAATTATGTCTAGGACCATTATTTTTCGTACCACAAAAAACCCAGGTCCAGGACCATTGGGTCACCCCATTTTCATAATGGCATGTCCAGATCCGAGGCAGGCCTCAGTATGCTGCCAGCCCTCAATTGCCAAAGTCCATCTCCAGTAGAGAGCTGCTCAGTCTGCTGGGCCCCTCGCCTACCTACTGCCTCCGGTGGAGTCCCACCTTCATCATCAAGGTCCCGGGTAGCAATCTATACTCACGGACTATGCAGGCAGTCTTGCTGTCCCGCCATGTTCTCCACTCCTCACTATGGCCGCTGTACACTTGAGACCTCAGTTGTTTTCTCGATGTACCGCTCTGGCCCTCATCTCACTGCGATTTTTTTGTTGTCTCAATTTGTGATCAGACACTCCCCATGCCTCATGCTGAATCTGCTTGCTTCTCCATACTAGCAGTCGGAAGCCTCTACCAGCTCCTGGGAGGGAGGGGGGTCAGGAATCAACCGATGGCCCCTGTCAACGGCTTCAGCCGCAGTCCCTGGAGTCGAGGCCTGCTCCGCACCAGGAAACCACCTCCGGTGGGCTTCTCTCGGGTATGTCAATGACTAAGGACCTCGGCTGCGCCCGTCTCGTTTGAGACTGGAATCACCTCCAAGGCTGCTGCCCTGCCCTGGGGAGTCTCCACGGCCCCTCAGCCACTCTCTCCGCTCCGTTCTACTTCCCTGCCACTGCTAATCTGGGCTAGCAGGAGGCTGGGCGACACTGAAGATGGAGAGGCCGAGGTCAACGTCCTACTTGGTCTCCATCTTTGCCACGCCCCCAACACAAATGTTTAGAAGGAGCATTGGTTACCTGTAAGTTTCAGCAACCTTTCTTTCCTAAAAGATAGTAAAATACGATACTAATTAGAGATCCCTATTATGTTGTGAGTTTTTTTTAGGTTGAGGAAATGTTTTAATATCTTCTTTTTCACACATAAATGATAAAACATGCTTTAAATGAGTCACTATCAACTTGCCTTGGCCTCCATTTTTTCCTTGAGATAATTTTAAGAGAAGGCAGGTGTCCATGAAGCAAATTAAATAATAAACTTCATACAATTAACAACATAAAAAGTAACCCAGTGCCATCTTCCATAAAAGAACATCACGTTCAATTAAAACTGTAAATATTCAGAAAGAATATCTCTCAGTTCAAGGAAAAAACGTGTCTGTCAATAGACAAAAGCGAGAGTTGTGCAGCTCTTCATGTTGATCGTAAATACAGCTTACCATAAGTTTGTAGAACTTGGGAATTCTTTTTTTTTATTTATATTATTTGGCCAGGTGCCCCCTCCCCCACAAACTAGCAGAGTGACGCCCAATGCAAAAGAAGCATTCAGCCCCCAGAAGCAAGCACTCTAAGAGGCATGCCAATCCAGGGAGAGTCACCAACTCCCGGTAGTGTGGCAAACAGAGTAGTACACACCAGGGCATATGCAGGAAGCGGCTACATTTAAACAAGCAAAACTGTCCCTTACACATGCCGAAGCACAGGAACATGCCCTAATTACAAGGAAGGTGCAAAAACAACAATTGATGGACAGAATGCAGAACAATGTAATACATTCACCCCAGTACAGCGATCTGGGCTTATATCCATCGTTATTTTGCACTCCACACCACCCCAGGTCAGACATGGCCATATGCAAATCAGCCTTGACCCTGTGCCTCATGGGAACAGTCCAGTCCGAACTAACAAGCCATGTCTTCCCTGGACCGGAATCAAGCATCCAAGGACCGGTTTCTGGCTATCAGCCTTCATCAGCCTGGATAGCTTGACTCCAGTGGTGTGGAGAGCATGGGACTCACATCTGAGCATACCCATCCCACTCGGGGTGACAAATGCAAAAACAACAATTGATGGACAGAATGCAGAACAATGTCATACATTCACCCCAGTACAGAGATCTGGGCCTAAATCCGTCATTTTTTTGCACTCCACACCACCCCAGGTCAGACATGGCCATATGCAAATCAGCCTTGACCCTGTGCCTCATGGGAACAGTCCAGCCCGAACTGCCAAGCCATGTCTTTCCTGGACCGGAATCAAGCATCCAAGGACCGGTTTCTGGCTATCAGCCTTCATCAGCCTGGATAGCTTGACTCCAGTGGTGTGGAGAGCATGGGACTCACGTCTGAGCATACCCATCCCACTCGGGGTGACAAATGCAAAAACAACAATTGATGGACAGAATGCAGAACAATGTCATACATTCACCCCAGTACAGAGATCTGGGCCTAAATCCATCGTTTTTTTGCACTCCACACCACCCCAGGTCAGACATGGCCATATGCAAATCAGCCTTGACCCTGTGCCTCATGGGAACAGTCCAGCCCGAACTGCCAAGCCATGTCTTTCCTGGACCGGAATCAAGCCTCCAAGGACCGGTTTCTGGCTATCAGCCTTCATCAGCCTGGATAGCTTGACTCCAGTGGTGTGGAGAGCATGGGACTCACGTCTGAGCATACCCATCCCACTCGGGGTGACAAATGCAAAAACAACAATTGATGGTCAGAATGCAGAACAATGTCATACATTCACCCCAGTACAGAGATCTGGGCCTAAATCCATCGTTTTTTTGCACTCCACACCACCCCAGGTCAGACATGGCCATATGCAAATCAGCCTTGACCCTGTGCCTCATGGGAACAGTCCAGCCCGAACTGCCAAGCCATGTCTTTCCTGGACCGGAATCAAGCATCCAAGGACCGGTTTCTGGCTATCAGCCTTCATCAGCCTGGATAGCTTGACTCCAGTGGTGTGGAAAGCATGGGACTCACGTCTGAGCATACCCATCCCACTCGGGGTGACAAATGCAAAAACAACAATTGATGAACAGAATGCAGAACAATGTCATACATTCACCCCAGTACAGAGATCTGGGCCTAAATCCATCTTTTTTTGCACTCCACACCACCCCAGGTCAGGCATGGCCATATGCAAATCAGCCTTGACCCTGTGCCTCATGGGAACAGTCCAGCCCGAACTGCCAAGCCATTTCTTTCCTGGACCGGAATCAAGCATCCAAGGACCGGTTTCTGGCTATCAGCCTTCATCAGCCTGGATAGCTTGACTCCAGTGGTGTGGAGAGCGCCTTTGTCGCCCCGAGTGGGATGGGTATGCTCAGACGTGAGTCCCATGCTCTCTACACCACTGGAGTCAAGCTATCCAGGCTGATGACGGCTGATAGCCAGAAACCGGTCCTTGGACGCTTGTTTCCGGTCCAGAAAAGACATGGCTTGGCAGTTTGGGCTGGACTGTTCCCATGAGGCACAGGGTCAAGGCTGATTTGCATATGGCCATGTCTGACCTGGGGTGGTGTGGAGTGCAAAAAAACGATGGATTTAGGCCCAGATCTCTGTACTGGGGTGAATGTATGACAATGTTCTGCATTCTGTCCATCACCTGTTGTTTTTGCCTTTGTCGGCCCGAGTGGGATGGGTATGCTCAGACGTGAGTCCCATGCTCTCCACGCCACTGGAGTCAAGCTATCCAGGCTGATGACGGCTGATAGCCAGAAACCGGTCCTTGGATGCTTAATTCCGGTCCAGGAAAGAAATGGCTTGGCAGTTCGGGCTGGACTGTTCCCATGAGGCACAGGGTCAAGGCTGATTTGCATATGGCCATGTCTGACCTGGGGTGGTGTGGAGTGCAAAAAAATGATGGATTTAAGCCCAGATCTCTGTACTGGGGTGAATGTATGACAATGTTCTGCATTCTGTCCATCACCTGTTGTTTTTCCCTAATTACAAGGAAGGCCACACTAGGTAGACTCACCAACTCCTGGTAGTGCAGCAAAGCAGCAACTAGCAAATCACCAAATGACTAAATTTTTTAACACAGGTACTGCTCTTACAGACTGTGATGCAGTACCTGCACTACCAAAGCAACGCTGAGACTTGAACCTGCTTCAGTAGAAGAAATACCAACGGATCTGACCTCAGCATACTCTCCGAGACTACACAATGGCAGTCCCTCCCCACCGTACCCCCATCCAGCGAGCTCACCTCTGCTAATGCGCCCGAAAGCTTGCAAGAAACACCGGGACCTGTCTGATCCTGGATGCTGGATGCTGGAGTGCAGTGGAGGGGAAAAGAGGCTGAACCCTTGTCTCTCTGTGTTTTAAAGGCACCTGTCCCGGTCGCTTCCGAATGACGTCACCAAGATCCACTTTGTGGGGAAGCAGAGGAAGGACTCTGTAAGTTTGAGGGGTGCTATGGGGTATAATATTACGAAGAGCAGACACAGGGACTGGGCCTATGGAAGGAGAGTACATAACATGGACGACCACTCTCACTTCGGGTCCGTGCCGTCAGCCACGAGCGCTGACGTCACCGTTTATTTATACTCCCTGGTCCGTGCCCAGCCCAGGGAGTTGTGGTGGCAACATTTTATTACAGGAGCCGGGCGGCTCACTACATCCCATCCCACCAACGGGTGGCCCATTAACGCACTGAAAACTTAAGAAAAACAAAACAACTGTACTGTGCTGATTGTTCAATACCCAACACCTTCATCAATGTCATTTGAGCACAGGAAGTCTTTCAAACATGTACTGGGCTGTGAATTGTCTCTCAGCTGGTAAGGGTGTCCTCCTCAGATATTGGGACCCTCTGCTGGCTCACTGTTTACTCCTGAAGCCAGCTCTGCCTCCGAAAGTCCTTCCTCTTCAACCTGGGGATCTTCCGTCTCAGACAACCGGATATCCACATTCATCGGGGGTACAATCACTTCCTGTTGAGCCTCTCTTTCTCCGGTCTTGACTGGCCCCGGGCCCACTACTTTCTTGAACCATGAAGCGTTTCTCGCTATTTGATGTCTCCCTCTTCTTGCCGTGATCATGGACCCTTGAACTCATATTACCTCCCATGGTTCCCTCTCAAAGGGAGTGAGGAATTTCGAGCCTGGGTGTCTGTTCTTGACATCCATGTGGTCCCCTCTGCGAATATGGCAGTTCCTGGCCTTCCGCTTCTGGCTCGCTTTGTCATTGGTCTGCTGTCGCTTTGACTATACTTAAGCGCTGTCCAGGACAGAAGGGTCCCACCTTGAGCTGGTAGGCATGACGTCTCTCACATCTCTCTGCATCAGCAGATCGCTAGAAGCACAGCCCATCGTGGAATGCGGGGTTTGACAATAGGCATGTAAGAACCTCTGTAGGTACCCTTCAGGCTCTTTCTCTTGGTCTACACCAATCCGCAGGGCTTTGTTCATGGTTCTCATGAAACTCTCGACATCGCCATTTGCTGGGGGCCACTGAGGCGTTCTTTTGCAAAGACGGTTTTTGTGTAGGTTCAGATACTCACGGAATTTCTGCCCCTGGAAGGGTGGTCCATTGTCGTGCGTACCTCCTCTGGTGTTCCCAACATAGCTAAGGTTTTTTAAGAACCGGCCTCAGGACCTCAGAAGCCGTGGAGTGTACCACTTCCACCACTGGAAACTTGGGGTAGCTGTCTATCATGACCACTGTGTGCCTCCTGTCCGGGAAGCTGCCAAAATCCATGCTAATGTTTGCCCAGGGCTTCGTGCTGGGTGCTTCTGTGCTTATGGGACGAGTTAGAGGTTTCTCTCCTGTTATCAGACATGCATGGCAAACCTTCACTTTGTCTTCTACCATCCGAACCACACCGGGGAACCACACCTTGGATCTAATGCAAGCCTTAGTCTTCTCAATCCCTTGATGTCCTTGATGGGCAAAGTCCACAGTCCTCCTCCAGAGCCATGAGAGTATCACCAGACGCGCACCAAGAGTATCACTCCTTGGCATCCTTCACTCAGCTCCTCTCGACATATCCACAGACTGAACTTCACGTCCCATTCCTCGTCTGTCAAGCCGCTGGACCTTTGAAGGAACGTTTTCCACTGATGTTTGTGCAAGGTTTCCTTGACTGCCTGGAGACACGCGTCTTCGTTGGTGGCCTGTGCAATTTCCTCCACTGACAGAGCCCCGGGACACGCTGTATCCTCAATCTGCTTCACAAACGATTCCGACCCTTCATCAACTTCAGACGGAGCCACTTGCCGATCTGCAATTGGATGCCTGGACAGGTAATTGGCGGGGTTATTATTTCCTGGGTGGAAGCTGACATCAAAGTTATAGTGTTGGAATTGGACAGCCCAGCTCTCAATCCGGGGCGACTCACTCCTGGCCGTGCCACTGAATAGTGGTACAAGTGGCTTGTGATCGGTAACCACGGTGAATTTGTGACCACACAGGTAGATGATGATATGTTGGCAGGCCCACCTGATGGCCAGTGCCTCTCTTTCAATCTGGGCGTAGCTTGTTTCCACTGGAGTAAGCACACGGCTGGCATAAGCAATGGGTACCCACTCCTCACTGTTATCCTGCTGCAGCAACACTGCTCCCAGTCCCACCGGGCTGGCATCAACCACCAACTCCATCGGATGTCGTCAGTAAATGCTTTCGCCTCCGCACTGGACCATCGCCATTTGACATCCTTCTTGGTAAGAGTTCTAAGCGGCTCTGACATTATGGCCAGATGGGGTATAAATCTCCCAAAGTAATTTGACATTCCTAGAAAACTCCTCACCTCGGATTGGTTCTGGTGCACTGCCGATCCCCTTTTGGCTTCCACCTTAGCCGGATCCACTTGCAATCCTCGAGCCGAGAATCGGTATCCGAAGTACTCTACTTCATTCATGTAGAACTCGCACTTCCCTTTGTGGAGAGTCAAACCCTGCTCCACGAGCCATTGCATCATCTCCCGGAGCCTCACGCCATGTTCTTCAAGAGAGTTGGAGAAGATAAGGACATCGTCACTGACATTGATGACACCCACCAAACCAGAACGTGCCTCCCTGATCGCATCCTGGAATACCTCGGCCAGCGAAGATACCCCGAAGCTGAGGCGCTTCAACCTCAGGAGCCCCACATGGGTTGAGAATGTGGTTATGTAGTGACTTTTCTCCTCCAGAACCAGTTGGTGATGTCCAAAGTTCAAGTCCACTTTGGAAAACCACTTGGCTCCATCAATATCTGCAACTATCTCGTCAATGGTGGATGTGATATGCCGCTCCCTCTTGACGGTCTTGTTGGGCAACCTCATGTCCAGGCAAAGGCGAATTGCCCCCTTTTGCTTGGGTTTGAGGGCAATCACCAACGGTGATACCCATGGAGTAGGGCCTGACACTTTCTCGATGACTCCATCACGTTCCAGACGCTCCAGCTCTGATTCCACTAAAACCCTCAGGTGGCACGATGCCCTGCGATGCCTCGGTGCTACAGGGTTGATCATGTCATCCATGTGGAGTGTGACATCGACCCCTTTCAAATAGCCTAGCCCCTTGAACAGTTCTGGGAATTCGGCCAGCACCAACTCCGCATGGGGCTGATGAACATGTCTCGCAAACATCACCAACCCCAAGCCTTCAGCAGAGTGGCACACCAGGTGTGACCCTGCACTGTCTTGGGTTATGCAGAATTGTGTGATTGCAGATCTTTCACCATGGCTGACCTCCACCTCGATCATGCCTAGTAGTAGAATGGGAACGTCTCCCCCTTAGAAAAAGATCTTCACCTTGGTTTTAAGGAGCACCGGTCTTGGCTCCAGCCGCTCGTATTGAGCCGCATTGACAATATTGACGGAGGCCCTAGTGTCGATAAGTGCCTTGATGCAGTTATCCCCCACCCACAGTTGACACATTGGGGGTGGTCGTTTCTTTGTCATGGCACCTTTGGTGTGTGAAATTACAAACACATCATCCTCCTCGTCGTCCTCCGTGACGTTCATCCTGCGGCACATGCTCTCTATCTCCTCCATTTCCTGAGCTGTGCGCACTGTGTGCCTTTGTCTTCTTTGTCTGCCTCCACCTCTTGCCGACCTGGCTGGGCTCATGCAGACCTTGTCAAAATTACCACATTTCTTGCACTTCAAGTATTGCTTGCCTTGTGTTGGGCACCTCCTTGGTGGGTATCTCTCCAGGCCACAATTTCCACAGCCTTTATTTCCTAGGTGCTCCCCACTCCCGCTGGCACCTTCCCTGCCACAGCCTCCAAACTTCCTGATGGCTCCTGTAGTGAGCCACCCGGCTCCTGTAATAAAATGTTGCCACTGCAACTCCCTGGGCCGGGCACGGACCTGGGAGTATAAATAAACGGTGACATCAGCGCTCGTGGCTGACGGCACAGACCCGAAGTGAGAGTGGTCATCCATGTTATTTGCTCCCCCTCCATAGAACAAGTCCCCGTGTCTGCCCCTCTTAATTTTATACCCCGTAGCACTCCCCAAACTTACATTGTCAACAAGGCAGGTGTGCAGCCTGCGCATGCCCCTGCAACGTGGATCGGTGTCAGCGGCACATGTCTGTCTGTCCGAGGCCCCGCACCACGAGGAAGGTGTTCCGCAGTCCCCTCTGTTGCTGTGCACGGCCCAGCTGCAGAAGCTGTGTTGGTGGTGGCAAGTGGTACGTAGGACAGGTGAGGAGCCTGGAGGGTGGAACCGTGCTGCGGGAGGAGCGAGTGGTGTGCACCGCCGAGTGCCCCGACCATCCCAAGGCATGCAGCCTTCACAAGGGGTGCGCGTTGATGCCGGCGGCACCTCCCACAGTGGCATTGGAGCAGAGGTGCGGCCGAGAGAGAGAAGGAAAGGAGCAGGGAGATGCAGAGAGAGGGGGCAGAGGCTGTGAAGAGCTGCTGGACAGCAAGAAGTGAACTGAGGGGGCAACACAGGCAGTCGAGGCCCCTGGACATGACTGCTGGTGGCTGGTAGGGCCACAGGCTGGAAGGTGGTGCATTGGGAGTCAGTCCAAGCAGGGCAGGGGAAATGGCTGTGCAGGACTGTGTGAGGCCAACCTTCCCCCATTGTGGAATCAAAGGACAGTGGAGAGTCAGTGCAGGGCAGGCACTGTAGAGGACTCGGGAGACGCGACCCGAAGAGCACAGAACCCAGACAAGCAAGTGGGCAAGGGCCAGGTGCTCCAGAGACATGTCACAGCAGGCAAGGGGCAATGCCCCAGGTCCATCAGATCACAGCTCTCATATGTAATTGAAGGTGCTACCGCCGTTAAGTGAGCTGGCTGACCCGGCCACAGCGGCACCAAGATGGCGTAAGTGGATTGGGCAATTGGAAAATTACTTTATTACCACGAGAGAGAAAGATAATGCAGTGAAGCGCTCAACCATTCTACACATGGGAGGACAAGAACTATATGAACTCTTTCAAGATCTCCCAGATACAGGGGACAATAACGACTACGAGAAGGCTGTCAGGGTGCTCAACCACCACTTTGACCCGCAAGTCAACCCTGACTTCGAGCATTTCAAACTACGCCAGGCAAAGCAAAAGGAGGAGGAGTCAGCTGACATGTTCAACGTGCATCTCAGGAAGATGGCAAGCTCGTGCTTGAGCAATGATCGGCCATTTGAGATCAGGGCGCAACTAATATTGGGGTGCAAGTCCTCGGAACTGCACAAGCTCATTTTATGCCTACCGGGGATATGAGTTGGACGACATTTTGGTGTTGGGAAGAGCTCACAAACTGGCAGATGCGAGAGCGGGAGAGATGGAATCAGCACTGGCGAGACGACCAACCGCTAAGCAGCCATTATACCCAAACCCCATCAAGGAGGAGCGGGTGGAAGCCATCAGGAAGTTCGGAGGCAGCGGCAGGGAAGGTGCCAGCAGCAGTGGGGAGTGCCTAGGAAAGAACGGATGTGGAAATGGAGGCCTGGAGAGCCACCCACCGAGGGGGTGGCCCGCATGCATTAGGCAAGCAATGCTTGAAATGCAACAAGTTTGGTCATTTTACCAAGTTCTGCATGAGCACAGCAAAGTCGGCAACAGGTGGAGGCAGACAAAGAAGACAAAGGCCCACAGTGCGCACCGCTCAGAAAGCTGAGTAGGTTGAGAGCATGTGTCTCAGGATGAACGTCATGGAGGACGACGAGGAAGATGATGTGTTTATAATTTCACACACCAGAGGTGTCATCACAAAGAAATAACCACCCACTATGTGTCAACTGTGGGTGGGGAATAACTGCCTCAAGGCACTTATCGACACAGGGGCCTCCGTCAATATTCTCGATGTGGCTCAGTACGAGCGGCTGGAGCCAAGACCTGTGCTCCTCAAAACCAAGGCGAAGATCTTTACCTATGGGGGAGACATTCCCATTCCACTACTAGGCATGATCGAGGTGGAGGTCAGGCATGGTAAAAGATCTGCTATCACACAATTCCGCATAACCCAAGACAGTGCAGGGTCACTCCTAGGGTGCCACTCTGCTGAAGACTTGGGGTTGGTGATTTTTTCTAGACAAGGTCACCGGCCCCATGTTGAGTCGGTGCTGGCCGAATTCCCTCAACTGTTCAAGGGGCTAGGCTGTTTGAAAGAGATCGAGGTCAAACTCCACATAGACAACACGATAAAGCATGTAGCCCTGAGGCATCGCAGGGTACCATTCCACCTGAGGCCTTTAGTGGAAGCAGAGCTGGAGCTTCTGGGACGAGATGGAGTCATCGAGAAAGTGTCAGGCCCTGCTCCGTGGGAATTACTGTTGGTGATTGCCCCCAAACCCAAGCAACCGGGGGCAATACACCTTTGCGTGGACATGAGGTTGCCCAACAAGGCCATCAAGAGGGAGCGGCATATCACACCCACCATTGACGAGATAGTTGCAGTTATTAATGGAGCCAAGCGGTTTTCCAAAGTGGACTTGAACTCTGGATATCACCAACTGGTTCTGGAGGAGAAAAGCAGCTACATAATCACATTCTCAACCCACTTGGGGCTCCGGAGGTTCAAGTACCTCAGCTTCGGGGTATCTTCGGTGGCCGAGGTATTCCAGGATGCGATCAGGGAGGCACTTTCTGGTTTGGTGGGTGTCATCAGTGTCAGCGACGATGTCCTTATCTTCTCAAACTCTCTTAAAGAACATCATGTGAGGCTCTGGGCGATGATGCAATGGCTCGTGGAGCAGGGTTTGACTCTCCACAAAGGGAAGTGTGAGTTCTACACAAATTCAGTAGAGTTCTTTGGGTACCGATCCTCGGCTCGAGGACTGCAAGTGGATCCGGCTAAGGTGGAAGCCATACGGGTGGTGGCGGTGCATTAGAACCAATCCGAGGTAAGGAGTTTTCTAGGAATGGCAAATTACTGTGGGAGATTTATACCCATTCTGGCCACACTGTCGGACCTACTTAGAACTCTTACAAAGAAGGATGTCAAATGACGATGGTCCAGTGCGGAGGCGAAAACCTTTACTGACATCAAAGAAGCGCTGCTAATGGGGGGGACGGTGGCTTACTTCAAGCCAGAACATCCGATGGAGTTGGTGGTCGAGGGCAGCCTGGTGGGATTGGGAGCAGTGTTGCTGCTGCAGGATAACGGATATGAGTGGGTACCCCTTGCTTAGGCCAGCCGTGCGCAGCCGTGTGCTTACTCCAGTGGAAACAAGGTTCGCCCAAATTGCAAGAGAGGCACTTGGCATCAGGTGGGCCTGCCAACATTTCAACATCAACCTGTGTGGCCACAAATTCACCATGGTTACTGATCACAAGCCACTCGTACCACTATTCGGTGGAATGGCCAGTAGTGGACCTCCCCGGATTGAGAGGTGGGCTGTTCAAATCCTACACTATAACTTTGACGTCATCTACCACCCAGTAGTTAATAACCCCGCCTATTACCTGTCCAGGCATCCAATTGCAGATCGGCAAGTGGCTCCGTCTGAGGTTGATGAAGGGTCAGAATCGTTTGTGAAGGAGATTGTGGATGCACCATGTCCCAGGGTGCTGTCGGTGAAGGAAATTGTGCAGGCCACCAACGAAGACGCTTGCCACCAGGCGGTCAAGGAAACCTTGCACAACCATCAGTGGAAAACGTTCCTTCAAGGGTCCAGCGGCTTGACGAACGAGGAATGGGAGGCGAGGCTCAGACTGTGGAGACGTTGAGAGGAGCTGAGTTAAGGATGCCAAGGAGTGCTACTCCGGGAGCGCGTATGGCGATACCCTCACGGCTCTGGAAGAGGACTGTGGACCTTGCCCATCAAAGAAATCACGGGATTGAAAAGACCAAGGCCCGCATTAGATAAAAGGTGTGGTTCCCCGGTGTGGATCGGATGGTTGAAGACAAAGTGAGGGGTTGCCATGCATGTCTGATAACATAATTGGAACCTCCAATTCTTCCCATAATCACAGAAGCACCCAGCACCAAGCCCTGGGCAAACATTAGCATGGATTTTGGGAGCTTCCCAGATGGGATGCACACAATGGTCCTGATGGACAGCTAATCCAACTTTCCGGTGGTGGAAGTGGTACACTCCATGGCTTTTGAGGTTCTGAGGCCGGTTCTTGAAAAAACCTTCACTCTTTTGGGAATGCCCGAGGAGGTACGCACCAACAATGGACTACCCTTCCAGGGGCAGGAATTCTGCGAGTATCTGAACCTACACATTGTCCGTCATCACAAAATAACTCCTCAGTGGCTCCAAGCAAATGGTGATGTTGAGAGGTTCGTGAGAACCGTGAACAAAGCAAAGCGGATTGGTGTAGCTCAAGAGGAAGACCTCGCAGGGTGCCTACAGAGGTTCTTACGTGCCTATCATCAAACCCCGTATTCCACGACGGGTGTGCTCCTAGCAATCTGCTGATGCGGAGATATGTGAGAGACGTCGTACCTACCAGGGAGCCTCCTGTGCTGGACAACGCTCAAGTACAGTCAAAGCGACAGCAGACCAATGACAAAGTGAGCCAGAAGCGGAAGGCCAGGAACTGCCATATTCGCAGAGGGGACCAGGTGGTCATCAAGATCAAACACCCAGGCTTGAAGATCCTTACTCCCTTCAAGAGGGAACCATGGGAGGTAACATGAGTTCAAGGGTCCATGATCACGGCAAGAAGAGGGAGACATCAAATAGCGAGAAACCCTTCATGATTTAAGAAAGTAGTGGGCCCTGGGCCAGTCAGGACTGAAGAAACAGTGGCTTGACAGGAAGTGATGGTACCCCAGGTAAACTTGGATACCTAGTTGTCTGAGACGGAAGATCCCCAGGTTGATGAGTAGGGACTTCAAGAGGCGGAGCTGCCCTCAAGAGTAAAGCATGAGCCAGCGGAGGGTCCCAATATCCGAGGACACCCTTACTGAGTGAGAGACAATTCACAGCCCAGTACACGTTTGAAGGACTTCCTGTGCTCAAATGAACTTGATGAAGGTGTTGGGGATTGAACAATCAGCACGTACAGTTGTTTGTTTTTGTTACGTTTTCAGTGCATTATTGGGACACCCGTTGGTGGGATGGGATGTAGTGAGCCACACGGCTCCTGTAATAAAATGTTGCCAACGCAACTCCCTGGGCCGGGCGTGGACCAGGGAGTATAAATAAACGGTGAAGTCAGCCCTTGTGGCTGACGGTATGGACCCGAAATAAGAGTGGTCGTCCATGTTATTTGCTCCCCCTCCATAGACCCAGTCCCCGTGTCTGCCCCTCTTAATATTATACCCAGGAGCACCCCCCAAACGTACAGCTTCCACCCACTCCTTTTTGATGGGGTTTGGGTATAGTGGCTGCTGAGCGGCTGGTCGTCTGGCCAGCACTGATTCCATCTCTCCCGCTCTTGCATCTGCCAGTTTGTGAGCTCTTCTCAACACCAAAATGTCTTCCAACGATATCCCCGGTTGGCGTAAAATGAGCTTGCGCTGTTCCGATGACTTGCACCCCAGTATTAGTTGTGCCCTGATCTCAAATGGCTGATCAATTCCCACACACGATCTTTCCAACTTCCTGAGAGGTGCGTGGAACATGTCAACCAACTACTCCTCCTTTTGCTTTGCCTGGCGTAGTTTGAAATGCTCGAAGTCAGGGTTGACTTGTGGGTCAAAGTGGCGGCTGAGTGCCCTGACAGCCTTCTTTGTCGTAGTCATCACTGGCCCCTTTATCTGGGAGATCCTAAAAGAGCTCATATAGCTCCTCTCCTCCCATGTGTAGCATGGTTGAGTGCTTCACTGTGTTATTTTTCTCCCTCGTGGCAATAAAGTAATTTTCCAATTGCCCAATCCACTTGCACCATCTTGGCCCCGCTGTGGCTGGATCAGCCTGCTGACTTAACGGCGGTAGTGCCTTTAATGACATATGGGAGCTGTGATCTGACGGACCTGGGGTATCGCCCCATGCCTGCTGTGACATGTCTCTGGAAGCACCTGACCCTTGTCCACTTGCTTGTCTCTGTTCAGTGCTCATCAGGTCTGGTCTCCCATGTCCTCTACAGTGCCTGCCCTGCACTGGCTCATCACGGTCCTTTGATTTCACAATGGGGGAAGTCTGGCCTCACACAGTCCTGCACAGCCGTTTCCCCTGCTTTGCTTGGACTGTCTCCCAATGCACCACCTTCCAGCCTGTGGCCCTCCCAGCCAGCAGCACTCGTGTTCAGGGACCTCGACTGCCTGTGTTGCGCCCTCAGTTCACTTCACAGCCTCTGCCCCCTTGCTTTGCGTCTGCCTGCTCCTTTCCTTGTCTCTCTCAGTCGCACATCTGCACCAGCACCAGTGTGGGAGGGGCCACTGATATCAGCACGCACCCCTGGTGAAGGCCACACACCCTGGGATGGTCGGGGCACTCGGCAGTGCCCACCACTCTCTCCTCCCGCAGCACGGGTCTGCCCTCCAGGCTACTCACCTGTCCTCTGTGCCACCACCAACACAACTTTGTTTGGAATTAGAGGTTTTGGAACAGACGTGGGGACTTGGAGAGCATCTCGGGATCGGTGGCTCGAGCGGCAGGTCAAGAACGTTGAAAAATGTGCCAAGAGGATTTGGAAACTAGAGCACCAGAATAAAGAACATTTTTAAATACTTCAGTAAAGGAGAACCATATGAATGGAGTGAATCTTGGGTAGAGAAAGGTGCCTCTTCCAGCTTTAGGGCGGTGCAACCGGTGCCGTCACACTGGCGCATAGTTAAGGGGACACTGCATGCTGAAATATGCTGAGATAGTACACATATTAAGATAATTCTAGTGATTACTGTACCTGCTAGAGAGGTCCAAGTTTTGTCTAATAGCAGTTTTGACTCATCTTAAAGTAGTACAGTGTGAGCACATGTCCTAGGCAGATCATAGAATTGTATTTTATGTAGGTAGCTCAGTGGGTTACTGCTTTTGTCACCGATACTTTTGTTACTTGTAGTTCATAGGTTACAATTCTAATATGGAACAATGAGCTATGAACTGGCTTCAAAGTGCTGCATGGAAACTGCACAGCATAGGTTTAAAGTCTATTTTTTTCCTCAGTAAGTTTCTATCCTACGTTTGCTCAAAGGGTTTTGTTTGGGTAGAAATTAATTCTTATTAATAAAGGTAGAAAACCCATTTTCCATACATTAGTCATCTTTTTATCCACACTTACAATCATTGTCTGGAGGCTGCCTCCTAAAAGCTCATTTTATTCAATGAAATGTTGCGGATACGAAGACATGTATGTAACTCTCTTCCCTTGGAGAGCCCTATTAACTTAGCTGAGGACTTGCAGCAGTTGTGCCACATGGATAAAAAATGGATTTAAAGTTGCTTGAAACACTATTGACTGCTGCTCATCCTATCTTCACTTTTCCTTCATTGCCACCTGCTTGGGCCTGAGAGTGGTGTTCCCAGTTGCACCTAGAATAGGTGTGAAATTAGTATCGGTGGGCATGCATTTCGAGGAACAGCAACTCATTTTTTATGAAAAAGAACTTTATCTGTATAATAAAGTACTAAGTTCCAAGCATATAGGACGTTTTTGTGGGGCCTTTGTGATAAATTTCGATCAGCGGCCACATAGGTGGAGTACAGGTTTCCAAGTTAAATATATATTCTCCAGACAAAGCAAATCATTGCAGCTCCTGCATCTGGTGCCATCTAGCAGTGCAGGAGTGTTACTGCCTAGTCATTAATAAACTGGACTGGCTTGCTTCAAAATCTTTAAACACATTTACTATCAAGTGTGCAAGGCTCTTAAAAAGCAGGAGGCCTGTGAATTATTGCCCCATCTGACCGCCTATCGGATGATACCGCAGAGTCCTCTGCTGGTTGTGGGGAGAGACCTAGCTGTCCTTTTCATTAGAGTATGGAATCAAGAAATATCCTGATTTCTCAAATCACTGTTTTCTACTGTATCTAATGTATGCATGTCTGGAAACTGTCAAGAAGCCAGAGACCTCCTATATGACTACTTCTCGTTCTTAGATAAAGTTCTCGGGGGCTTTGACACCGTCTTCTTTTCCTTCCTACGGTTCTGGATATTTTCCCTGAGCATTGAGTATCCAAGGATCCATAAATTTCCCACTTTTATTTTCACTCATGAGTTCACATATCCCTTTCACATGTAATTGTATCTTTTCCTCTCCATATGGGACTCCAAGTGCTAGGCTCACTGCAGATGTTGATCATTCACATGCTACACCTTGGGGAAGAGGGCAGTTTACAGCATGAGAGCGGCCTCATAATAGGTGGCAGTGAAATGTTGTGGTAAATGGAGAAGGTGGGCCCTGGTGAAAGAGTGTTGTTGTAATCAAAGGAAGTCCATTAGTCCAGGTGTAGATTAAGTAATATGGTTTCTTAAGTAGCTTGGAAAAGGAATGCAACAGTTAAGTCACAGCAAGTGTCAACTCATGGCAGTAAGGCGCATTGACACTTGCGAGGCAATAGATAAACTCTGACTGGACAGAACCCCCATGGGAAGGTGAAACTATACCATCTGTTCGGAAAGAAGAGAAAAAGATGCATCATGCCCAGGTATTAATACAGGTGATCGTAGAGGGATGTTGGGGAAGAATATACTGTGAAGAAGCACAAAAAGTCAGTGTCAGAAGGGAGAATATGCAAACTGCTTAATGCGAGTCTAATAGCTCGTTGTAACTCAGAGAAGATAAGGCCTGCCACACTGTTAGAGATAAGGGCATGACAACTAAGAAAGCCGGGCCAGGTCACCCATGAGCATAGGCGGCCTGCATCCCAGGGTCAGACATGTCAGGGATTTAATTACATACCCTTTTGTGGCTGAACCAGTAAACATCTAGACCTCCATTGTGAGTAGATGAAGTCACATTTTTGCATTTCTAATCCAGCACAGTAATACTAGAATAAACAATGATTCTATCTGCTGTGATAGCTTCTCTGGTAGGTTGATGTCCTTTACTCCTAGTAGAAGAATCATTACCAGTGAGGGAGATAAACACAGCAATAAAACTCATGGGTACAGATAAAACTCTCAGCACCAATGTTAATGACGGTGCATGTCCATGCACTTTATATCTGTCAAGGTTGCTTCCTGGTTTTGATCTTATATGACCATCTCACAGAACTCTCGGTCTGTCACTTGGACCACAATTTCGGAGATGCGATCAAGAGTCATGTGATGTCACTATACTTTATGTTTTCATAAGTGATTTCTTTATTTCTGTGAGAAATAGAGTGTACAGAGTTGTATGAGGACTTTCTTTCCAATGGGGTAGTTTTTAGGGTGCCTATATAGATACTAGCTCTGCTATGGGGGAATGTAGATATATTTAGGAGATATGTTTTACAGTTTAGACGTGGGACTGAATAAACACAATGTTTCAAAAGCCACAGGGGCCTTAAAGAGATGCAGCGACTTCTAAATATCCATCCCAAACCTCTTTAGGTATTAGATGGATTCCAATTAGCAAAATAATTATTATTCTAAAATACCTAGCGCTATACCTGGACGTAAGCTTATATCAAACCTGGGAAAACCAAAACCAGGATTATTTTGGGAAAAAAGAGGAACAATGATTTTTTTTCCACTCTGAAACTTTCTTCTGAGATGGGGACCTCAGATTCCTAACTCTGTTTTTTTTTCTTTTCCTGCGTGCTCACTATTTGTAACACAATAATTCAAGGGCAGTCTGCTTCATTTGATCACAGTGCCTGGGTGCTTTCTGGAAGAATAAGAACTCTTCAGAGTGTGCGGTGAGCCAGATCAGCCCAGACCCAGAAGACACTAGTGACAGACACTATTGAGGAACAGACAGGACACACCATGAAGGAAGAGGTAGAGGCAACAGCACAGTGGTCACCAGAGAAGCTGAACTACAATGAAGCAAGCAGGGCAGCGTTCGCCCAGGGAAAGCAGCTGCTTGAAACACTACAAATCTGTTGGGAATGACTGCGCCTTAGGGGTTAAGGGTTCTTACTTCATCGGAAATAGGAGTGGCTGTACTACAAATGACCAAAAGTCAGGCATCAACAGAGGAGAGTAGGAGGAAGCAACATGAAAATGGAGTTGGGAGAAGTTGCACAAGAGCGGAGCAGGGCTAGTCTTTACTAAAGCACAACGGGTACAGGCAGAAACACATGAAAATCCAAGTACCAGTGCCGCAAGGGAGTATGGGAAAGGGGTCACAGCAGGAGTCATGGCAGAGACTGCACAACAGGCGAGGAGGAAAGGTCTTACCAAAGAACAGTACGGGCAGAAAACACCACCGGGTAAACGGTAGTGCTCATTGGTTGTAAGTCACTATACAGATACCACCAAATCGTGGGTCACTACATTGCCGCTGCTACAACATCGATATTACAATATCTTGAGGGGAGGCCCGACCTCCTGAGCCCATCATTTTATACATTTACTTATGTAACCCTTACTCTATCAACCCTCAACCTTAAATTATGTGATTACTTACCTTTAACAATGTAATGTCCCCCAATGTAGTAGTGGCTGTGTAGTGCCCGATGGGGTACTGGACTCGATACAGTTGGGGTGTCACTACAGGGGATCAAGGAAATGCCTTACTGCAGGGACGATGCCCCATGGACCACTCCTTCAGAGACTCAGTGAATGTGGCATTAGGGGCACGGTTCACAGGCGGTTTTCTTCTCTTCTGGAAGGTCATCAGCAATCTGTGTGGTCCCCGCCTTTTTCAGCGGATATTCCGTTGATGAATGTTGGAGTGCCTCAAGGCTCAGTTCTGAGTCCAACTTTATTTAATATTTATATGGCAATGCTGGCACCCCTTGTGGAACAACATGGGGCAAAAGTTTTAACTTATGCCGATGAGTCCCAACTGTTGTTCACGTGCGAGAAGGACGAGCGTTTAATGATAATTCAATCTATCTATGCCTGACTAAAGTCTCTGACTGGTTCCGAAAAAGCCAATTGTCATATAATTCTGCCAAAACTGAAATAATCTTCTTCGGACATACCCCAGGTGATGAATGGCGGATTTGGAGGCCCCAGGATCAGCCGCCACCTGCTAGTCCAGTCACCACCGTTAAAAACCTGGGAGTCATGCTTGACTCAGATCTCTCCATGAAGTCGCAGGTGCAATCTGTGGCTGGCATGTGTCTTAAACTCCTAAAAATGATGAGAATCGTTTTACCTTTGCTCCCCTTGTCCCATAGGAAAACTGTGGTCCAATCCATAATTATGTCCAGGCAGGATTATGCAAATGCATTATACCTGGGTATTCCTAATTATTTTTTGGGCCGCCTACAGGCTGTTCAAAATGCGGCCGCCAGAGATATTTCTCTGGTAGGGCCTAGGACCCATATGACGATTCCTTTAGAAACTTTACACTGGATTTCAGTGAAAAATAGGATTCATTTTAAGTCTCTGGTGCTGGCCTTTAAGGCTCTCCATAACAGTGGGGCTCAATACAACAGAAAGAGAATTATATCCTATACACCGGCCAGGACGCTGCGGTCATTGGCCCAACATTTGTTATCGGTGCCTAAATTCTTCCGGACTAGGAAGGGGGGACGCACCTTCCAGGTGGTAGTTGGAAGATTATGGAACACTTTGCCTCTCTCCCTCAGACAAGAACAAGGGCTTCTTAGTTTCAGGCGCCAACTTAAGACCTGGTTGTTCCATCAGTAACTGTGGACTTGTTGGGATTAGACTGCATACTATCTCTCTTTCTAGGGGGACCTTTTAGCTCCGGGACACTCCTTGGAGTAGCCGTGCGCTTTATAAATTCCCCATAACAATAACATTAACATAGGCAGCCCAATAGGGGAATAAAAAATAGACCACCCCACTAGAACACAAGAGTGCGTAATGTTTAAAATCACATGTAAGATTACAGCGAAAGAATGGCAGTAACAGGCTGAAAAGTTGTGCAGCAGTCATAGGCTGAGCCATTTGTGAGAAGGAACTTGTGGCTATGAGACATGGCGAACACTCCATGCTAATGCTACACTTCTGATAGTCAATTAGGTAACAACTGATTCATGCTGGAGACAATAGTGGACACTTTGCTGCTAATATTTTGCCAGGTAGATTGTTCCATAAATGATAATAGAATCCATCTATCAAACAACAGTTCTCTATTTGTTATGCCACGTATACCCGGTCAGTATTATCATACAAGCCTGTCTCCCAAGAACTTATTTGCAAATAAAGTATGTGGGTGGCAAATCTCATTCTGGATCTTGGGAGAGGAGAATAGCTAAATGTTATGTAACTAATGTAATAGCCTGGAATATTGAGCAAGAAGTGGCCACAAAACCATGACCAAAATATGGAAAACCAAAATATTGAGGAGGAAATTAAATATAGGTAAGTATAAATTTGGATTGTACTGCTAAAAATTGATTTCAAGACTATCAATACATAAATCCACTTATCAAACCCAAAACGTCAACACCTTTAATATCGACAACCCTATACTTTGAGTTAGAATAACCAAAATCCAAATATACCATTATACAAAATAGCTACAGTTTAAAAATATCTAAACCCAAAATCTAGATATCAAGATTAAAATGAACATTATAAATAACCAACTATTGAAAACCAAGATATAGACATAAAAACATGTTTAAAATATTAAATGTATTTCATTAAAATTAATGTTAAACTTCAACAAGTATTTTGTAAACCATTAATATTAAAAGAAATGAATAATTGAATTCATATTTAAAAAATATTTACTTTAAATGAACATATATAAATGTGCAAAAATATATTACATAGAAAAAATTGAAAAATGTACAAAAAAATAACATATTTATATATAAAACATTAAATATAGTCTTCATTTTATTTACATCTTAAAAATATAAATTTCTTTCGTTAGAATATACAGAATTTTAAATGAACATATGTTTGATGGAGAAACATAATTGTCTGTTTGGAGGATAATCACTTAAATAGAAAACAATTATACACCCCTCAACCTTAAAACAATGCCCATTTCAGAGTACTAAAAACTTCTTGCTACCTCTATTGTCTGCCCATACGTGAGCCTTATAATGTCCTTACTACCCCATTCTCTACACATCCCTGAGCTGTAAAAGCTCCTTAGTACTGTTGTGCAATACACATCTCTTCCCCTAAAAATGAATTGTTAAAATGATGCAACACCCATCCCTGCACCCTAAAAACTAATCATTAACCAAACACAACACCCATCCCTTTGTCTTAAAAACTAATTATTAAACTGGTGCAATACCCTCCCTGATGCCCTAAAAATAAATTAGTAACTCAGCAAAACACATATCCGTGCTCCTTAAAAACTAATTAGTGAGCCGGTGCAACACTAATCCCTGCCCCTAAAAACTCATTAGTAATCTGGTAAAATACCCATCCCTGTCCCCTAAAAATGAATTAGTAATCTGGTGCAAAACCAATCCCTGTGCCCTAAAAAGTAATCACTAACCCGGTGCACCCGACAAATTAATTAGTAAGCCTGTGCAACACCCACTTCTGCACACTAAAAATGAATTGCTGACCCGGTGCAACACACATTCCTGTGCCATAAAAACGAATTTTTAAAGCAGTGCAACACCCATAAACCAGTCCTATTAAACCTGAAAAAAACGGAACAATAAAGGACATATTCACATTTTTAATATTCTTTTTTTGATTATGCACTTTAATACACTTACCAAACAGCCACTATGCAGCCAACAACCAAACAGTACATACAATTATAAAAATAAAATAAGCAAATTAAATCTCCAAAATTAAAATCACAAAAAATGAACACAACTTAACAGACTACCCACCTAAAAATATCAAACAACCCAAAGAAATAAAAAGACAATCTAAATAAGAAACAATCTTACATGTGTTAAAACATTTAATTTATTTAAATACAACTAAAGCAGTACCCAAAAAAACCTTGACTTCAAGAAGAAAGAATATGTAAACAAATGTATACATAAAATAAATTACAATCAGCAAAATAAAAAGCTGAAAATAGAAATTAAAATTAAAATAAACATTTGACCACCCAAACCCCTCTGAAACCTAAAACCTCAAATTATTAGTAACAAAATTACATTTTACAATTATAAAAAAATATTAAATTTACAAAAAATATTTAAAACATTTCTAAAATATAATTTGGTAAATTTACCATCACAACCCAAAAATAAATAATACTAATTAATTTAAATATAAATTACATTAAAATTATTTGCCTATTTAGAAATTTTAAGCAGGAGATTTACGCCTTCATCTCATGATGTCCTTGGGCAATGCAGGGTGCCAGTAGGTAGGATCGAACAGGGTGGAAAATGCAGGATGTCCAGTAGTGACTGCAGTAGGCACAACTGAACCAGCAGGCGAACTTTCTTTGCTCAAGATATAGTGTTCAGAGCAGGGGATCAGGGGTGAATGCGAATCTGCGCTATTCCTCCCCCTATTGACCTAAATAGGTCTTTGTGGCTTTGACAGCATTTTAACACTGCTGCAAAGAGCCACTGATGCTGCTTTACGTTCTGTCTTTACCTTTGTGGGGTTGCACTTTGTGTAGCTTTCGTAGTTTTAGAAAAATGTGCGGCGGTACCAGTCCTCTGATTTTGTGATTTCACACACCTAACAGGGAGCCAAATGGTTATGCTTGCACTAATCAAAGATGGCCATCACAATGCTGCTTTCCTGGTTTTGTTGGGTTGCAAATGGATCAGTGAAAGAGTAAATGGAGTATGAATTTGGTGTAGATTTAATTCAGACTGATTAAAAGGAAGATGGTAATATGGAGACCAGCACATTGGCTACAGGACAAGATTTGTGCTGGTAATGACAAGTATCATACATTAACATACGCAAAAACACCGGTTTGGCCCTAGTTATGAATTGGACAGTAGTGAGTTAATAGTAAATTTGCATGCAAATGTAATGTTTCTGTGTGGTAAATCCACCTCACTACTATCCAGTTATAATTTAAACCCATTGAAATGGAGAATTATCACGTAGGCCTGATTTTTCTGGTCATAAAAATCACATGGAATTCTCAGGTCTCCCAGGTTTAACACATGTTCTGAGCAAGTGATAAATATGTGCATGGACCTCTGGATGGGTTGTACGCTCTTCCTGTCAGAAAAGAAATGGGGAATAAGGCTTAGCTGCTTATGCAGCTAAAGTTTCATAATTTTTTTTGCAGTGGGAATTACAGACCGAAAAAATCAGGAATAGTATTCCAACACCCAGAAAAACCTACAAACTCATTGTCAGGCAAAGTGGCATTCCATGTGTCAATTCCACTCACCCGGATTTGCAGGCAGGGCCATAAAAGTTTCAGATCCAGCAAATATACTTAGATGGCCAGTAGAGTAGTACATTCACAAGTCATTTTTGATGGCTCTACAAACATACTTCCATATATAGTTGTGGCAATCACTCAATATTTCTCAACAATACCAAACGTGTTTGCTATAGAAAGTGCTAAAAGTGTGTATTTATTTATAGAGCACTGTGTGTCATGTTTTACACAATTCAGAGGGCTAACATTGTTAATCTCAGAAGATTACAGTTGCCCCCAAAACAGAAATACTGCTAGAACTATGTGCCAGAGTATATAGTTCCAAATGTATATATGCCCAGAGGTTTTATACAACCATAAATGAGGTATCAAATTCACGGTGCCTGCCACATGTTGCAGGGATTAATAGGGGGGCACCACAGCTGCCCCCCAAGCCCACAATTGGAGGACCAGGGGGAAGGGGGCTCTGTTAGGGGCCTCAAAAGGCACTTTCTGACAGCAAATCAATATCAGAAAGACCAACATGGATTTGCTATTGGAAAGTACCACTATAATACCGAAGGTGGAAACGCCTTCCTCACGGGATTACGCAGCCCTTATGACTAGCCAACGGGCTCCTTGAGCCCATCAGAAGTCTGCCGAATTGACAGGCCAGTTTAAATTCTGACCGCTGTAATTGTAATACAGTGGTCGGAATTCAAACCAGGGATTATGGTCAGAAAGCCTGCGACTAGGCATCGGAGGCTTTCCGACTGACATCCTAATTAGCCCCAGAATCTTTATGTGATGTTACAGTATTTGCAGGATATAAAAACTCATCCATGTGCTAGTGTAGTATTATGTTACATATTTTTATGGTGTTTTACTTTAACTTTTAGGGGCATCCCATGCTTTCAGAATCTGAATGGCAGTTCTGGCTCTGGGGTGCTCATTTACCTGAGTTAAAGTAGACTGAAGACATTGTATTTACTTTTGTTTCACTTTTTTGGAGATTAATCCTAATGAATTTTGCCTGGTGAGGTACAATAGAGTAGTGCATTGTTTAGCGATTGATTATATTGTATAGTTGCTGGCTAGAGTCCTGTTGTGGATTAGTGGGGGTATTCTAACATGGGTGCATGTGTCCAAGAACAATGTTGTTTATGTTGTTCACATGGAGTGCACAGTAAATTTGGCAAATGTTCAATGCATATTTGTAAATGTGGTTTCAGGTGGCTGGCACCAGCACTGTTTTTCAGGATCCAGAGTTATTTTTCATCATCAGACAACGTTAGGAAAACAGTGACAAGGAGAGAAAGCAACATGAAAAATAATATGCAGAAGTGTCACAAATGGGAAGTGTAGGTTGAATTAAAGTTAGTCATCCTAAGTATTCATCAACCCTGGCATTTGGCAGCACCGGCTTCAAGATTTTATGAAGCACTGTGGGCTCCTATACTTATTTTTCTTATTTTACCAATTAAGCACAGCACATGTGTATTTGTGTTCTATATGGAATAAAGTATCCCCGACACATAATAAGGATAGTTCTAGTCAGCAAAGACTTCCAAGATCATATACAGCAACACGGCACAGTACTTTGATAAGGTCATAGAACCATAAGGTGACTTTCTTTGTTCTTAATAGTAAATGTATTCCTTATAATTCATGGTCAGACCACCTCCATTCCTGCAAATCATTTAAATCCTTGGTGTCTTACGCTTTCATATGAAAGAGGTAGCCTGGTTACAGACGTGAATGATAAAAGTAGACTCTAATGTGAAATCAAATGCGTCAAAAAGCAGTTAGTAATTTGTTGCAAAAAGATGTTAGAATCAGTGTAATGTAAGACAGGTTTTAAAAAGTGCAAAAGCTCAGAATGCATAGAAAAAAAGCAGAGAGAATCTATTTTCCCGTGATGACCTTTAATGTGCAAAAAATAAACATATTGCCTTAATTATGTCCTTTCTGCTCATCACTGTTTGTTTTAGAAAAACAAACCAGAAGAACGAAAACCCAGTTTCCATCCCATTGCTTAAAATGCGGCTGCAGTTATGCTCCATGGCTTACCTTTAACGATGGCTCTGAGGGCAGGCACTGTAACATCAAAATGAAACTGTAATAACTTATTACAGTTGAGTAGCTACGTCATTTCATTTTTCAGGCACCTAGAAACGTCACAAGTCACATGTAATAAGGACATTAGGAACAGGCTCTTTTTGAGGAAATGCAGGCTCTCATGTAGTATGTGTAGACCTAATATCCCTCCTAGTTATGTACCCCATAACAAGTTCACGAGCACTATCTGAGAACTGACAATTAACTTTTTAATTAAATAACTTCCAACAGGGTACCTTTTCATTGTCCTCTCTCGACAGACTAATAAGAGGTTAGCATTATTATTTGAACGGCCCATAAGAACTCATCTATGTCTCAGGGTGATCTTTGGCCAAATGCAGTGCAGGCCCATGTGTGAAATGTATACAATATGCACCAAGAGTAATTATTTAAAGCACACCCCAACACAGTATGGCAGAGTGATTGCCTGGTGTGTTGAAACGTTGACAAACTCCCCTGCAAAGTATGCTCAGGTCTGTGAGATTAGAATACCCTATAGATACACAAAGAGGTCAGTCTGGATCGGAGTCGCCTGCGGCATACAGACCTATCTGAACTGCAGGGGGTGCAGGCACCTACATTACACTCTTTCTGCGCAATTAGGGTTGCGGAGCCCAGCACTAATTGTGCCATATGTTTGCTAATATATATAACAAACTAACTGGCTACTATGGCGTCCATGACGTAATATTCATATGCTTGTAACGGTATAACTTGTAAGTATGGGTGGCTGAAAGATATAACTATATATGGTTGTTTTAGGCTATTTAAAAATTGTACATTTTATGAACTGGGAAATGTGTGTAATATTTCTATAGGAATGTATTTCTTGGAAATAAAGTATTTTGACTATACTACGACACACCACAGCAAATACTTCCGTTAGCTCCCTGAGACCCCTGCCAAGCAGTGGTCACCCTATAAAGGTCAATGGGGTAAACCTGTGTCCCTCAGAACCTGGGTATTGATGTTGTAGTCTACAGAGGAGTTCTGTAGGGTAGAGAATAATTCCTTTAGAATAACAGTGATTTTCAAAATAGCAAACAATTCTTTATATCAAACACACAACAGAGCTTTTTGGATTCACATGTATATTATTTTATGCATGTGAATCCCAAAAGCCACCCTACAGAACTCCTCTGTAGACTGCAAAGGCAATGGTCACAGGCATGGAATGAGAAGACATGCAAGCGAACTGGTGCAGCCCTTTGACCTTAACCTAAAAACCCAACAACTCAATAAAACTGACACATTCTCCTAAGCAATGTACATACAACATTTTGCTCTAGCACCTACATATGCCCACAAACTGAATCAAACTGTTGGCTGAAGTGCCTTGGATGGAAAACCATCCTAGGGACACCAAGCGTCCGATTCCGATTCGGTAAACCAATCGTAAGACCAAATCGAATCCGTAGCCCTTTCCGTACGACTCGTACAATTCTGTCCGAATCGCGTTGTACGATTTGTTTGAAATATATACGACCGAATCATTGCAAACCGTACGAAAAGCAAGGGAAAATCCATACGACACGGACCCTCACAGTGAACCGTATGAATCGTAAACATGCTGTACGACCCGACAAGTACGATCTGGACCGGGGAATGAGAACGCGATTCGTACGGAAAATGACGCGTATGAGCGATTCGTATGGAGAGCCACACAATCACATACACACAGTACCCCTGCAATCATGGGGTGTACGCAACGTACCCCTACACACCTTACCCCTGCAATCATGGGGTGTACGCATCATACCCCTATGCACCGTACCCCTGCAATCATGGGGTGTACACACCGTACCCCTACGCACCATACCCCTGCAATCATGGGGTGTACGCACCATACCCCTACGCACTGTACCCCTGCAATCATGGGGTGTACGCACCGTACCCCTGCAATCATGGGGTGTACACACCATACCCCTACGTACCATACCCCTGCAATCATGGGGTGTACGCACCTTACCCGGGGGGAGTCTGTTTCGTACGCGGTTCGAGTCGAAATCTGCTTTTCCGGACATTTTGAGCTCCCGTAGAAAAAGCTGTACAAAGAGTTGACGAGACGAATCGTACTTACTGGGTCGGAAAATGCTGCTTCGATCCGTACGTACGTCGCCGCGTACTGCGTGTTCCGAATGCCATTCGTATGGATTTTTAAGTCGTATGGTCTTTCGTACGATTCGTACGGAGATCTGCTTTGGGTCCAAATTGTACTTCATCGTACGTACGGGGACGTTTAAGGGTATGATTCGTACGGGAAATATGCTCCGTACGGCTATTTGTAAGGGATTTTACCGAATCGGAATCGGCTCCCAAATGTGCGGCAGTGCCATACCGATGGCAGATTGTGCGTTATGCAGTTAACAGTAACAACTGCATTGCACCTATAGTGTTTTTTAAGACTCATCACTCTTCTCGAAGGTACTTCTAAGATGGTATTTACAGGAAAACTTTACTAAAGGAGTAAATGGTGACTGCATAAATGTATTAGTATGTAGAGGCATAGTTTGACAACCGACACGTTTCGCTTTGACTTGTAATATGCAAAAGAGTTTTCTCAAGGCACATAACACAAAACATTTATATTTCAGTGATGAATGATGCCAGATACAGTGCTGTTCATGTGGGGCTAGTATTTGACTGATAATATATTATATTTAAATCATCCGAACACAGTCATTCAGTTCCAGGACAAATATTCAAATCAGTATTTTGCGAATAAATAAAATCTTCAGAGATTTTATATTGTAAAAGGGCTTGGGTCCAGAGTTCTAGTACATACATTCTGTTGTCTCGCTATTTTTTCTAGTTCCTCTTGACCGATCCTACTTTGGCGTGATGTATCTTTCTTTTTGACTGGTCTGGCTAGGTCCACAATTAAAAAACATAAATAAACAGATATACACCAAAGTTAAAAATCTGATTAACATTTCAAAGCTCAGACTGTGAAAATTGCAAATATGTGTGCAATAGGAAAGGTGTGCCATGTTTTTTGACAAAGCTGAATCATTGTACATTTTGTATTAACCAAAGCAGAAATAGTGAAAATATTCTTATACAAAACGCTTTAACGCAAAGGATGCACCATTTTGTGTTACTCCAGAAATAGTGAAAACATGTATATGATGCAGGAGTCAAGATGCATATTTACATCAAAGAATACATAATTCTAAAAAATGGTGCACTACACTAGAAGAGAGAATGTTTATGTACCGAGCCAGGAATAGCTGTAAACATTCAAGTCTTGTAGATGAAACCTTGCCAAATCGTGTGTGTCTCTGCAAAAAGTTTGCAAAACATGTATGCAACACAGATTAAGGGACACCAGGCATGCATTTCCATTGTAGAAATAAAGGCAATAAGGTGTATGTCGATGTACAAATTGTGGGAAATATTTTAAGATATAAGCAATTTGGTGGACCATGTCTGTAATGCAAACATATGAAAGTTCCTTATGTAAAGTCAGGACATTGTAAGGATGTTGGGGGCCCTGAGCCAAACATATATTTTTTAAGGGGGGTGTTCAGATTAGCTTTGAATATATGATCCAAACACTTCTCTTTCATGCCCTTTTTTGGCCAGGTCACGGACAGTAGTGTCCAGACACACTGGTCGAAATTTTAAATCTGCTTCCATCTTATATTCAGGAACTGTAATGTGGGTTTTGACTAGTGTAATTCAGCAGTAGCTCACTAATGTTGTTGCAAATAATCTCTGTGACACCGCTCCCATGTCTCATATGTGAGATCCTGTTTCGACCTAAAATAAACTCTTTATAGATGCTGCATGGTGGTGAAAAACTCAAACACAACATTTCCATGCAAAATGTTGGTAATAAGCTCCCACTGATTACCTATATTAAAAATACATTAAAGGAAAATTATATTTAAAACCATCTATTTTTAAGACTCATTCAAGGTCATCAGGACAGAACTGTCAGCTCTATCAGCCATGAAAGGCTGGGACCCTGGGCCAGGGCCCACTTTGCCCATGCTTTAAAACGTCTCTGTGTAAAGTGTTGCCCAAAAATACGTTATTTATGACCGCTATTGCTTTCCAACACTCACAATCTAACTCTATTGAATGTTGTAAACAAATACTTACAAACTAAAATGAAAAAATACTGTTGCATGAATACGTCCCCATCTAAAGTGGTGCCAAATAGCTGCATGCCACGTCAAGAGCAGTGATAAAACTTTGTTACATAGGGAAATAATGTCTCTTGTGGGACCCCCTAGAGATGACTCGAAGCACTGTTTCAGGTGATGCAAGAACGAGATGCACTGACTTCTCTTTGAGTGGAGACATGGGCCCAGAACAGCTACACTCCATGATAAACCCAGAGACAGGATACAGGGGAAAGGGAAAAGAGACAATTGTCTTTGGTAGCAGGATAAACTCTACCATGCTGGGTGTATAAAGACAGGAACACTGGGTCACACAAATGACTCCACATTCCCGGAGCGTAATGTAGCTTTAGGAGGCAGGGGTGAGATTGCTTCCAGTTGAAATACTGGAGCTGGTCCTTGGTAGCACTGTGTGGTGGGTCACAATCTGGGAGATGGAGTAGGCCACATGGCTGTATGACACAACCACGCTTTCCTTTCCCACACATTCTTAACAGTGTGGGTGGAACAATGAAAGCATCTGAGCCATGCATTCCTTTTACAATGCAAGTCATTATATCGACTTGTCTTAGGGGGCGCTGGGCTTTGGAATTGATTAATGTACTATTCAAACTCCAGTCCCCGCCACTGTAGAGAAAGTGTTGGGCTTTAAAGTCCAATGCCGCTTTACCAGACTAACCTGGAAGCGACAGAACAGGAACAGACTAACCTAGAGAAGGCAGAACAAGGACAGACTAACCTAGAGGTGGCTGATGAGGGACAGACTAACCTGGAGATGGCAGAACAGGGACAGACTAACCTAGAGAAGGCAGAACAAGGACAGACTAACCTGGAGATGGCAGAACAGGGACAGACTAACCTAGAGGTGGCTGATGAGGGACAGACTAACCTGGAGATGGCAGAACAGGGACAGACTAACCTAGAGAAGGCAGAACAAGGACAGACTAACCTAGAGATGGATGAGGGGGACAGACTAACCTGGAGATGGCAGAACAGGGACAGACTAACCTAGAGAAGGCAGAACAAGGACAGACTAACCTAGAGATGGATGAGGGGGGACAGACTAACCTGGAGATGGCAGAACAGGGACAGACTAACCTAGAGAAGGCAGAACAAGGACAGACTAACCTAGAGATGGATGAGGGGGGACAGACTAACCTGGAGATGACAGAGCAGGAACAGACTAACCTGGAGGTGGCAGAACAGGGACAGACTAACCTGGAAGCAACAGAGCAGGAACAGACTAACCTAGAGATGGCAGAACAAGGACAGACTAACCTAGAGGTGGATGAGGAGTGCCAGATTAACCTGAAGATGGCAAGGGAGGAGCAGACTAACCTGGAAGTGACTGAGTAGGAACAGACTAACCTGGGGATGGCGGAACAGGAACAGATGAACCTGGAAGTGACAGACCAGAAGGGTAGCAAAACCCCACACAGCAAACCGGCAGTTACCAACCCACAGCACCACACACAGGGAGTGGCCACGCTGAGAGGATGAGCAGTAACAAGGCAAACAGTATTTTCAGGAGGAGCACACCACAAAGAAGCAGTACTGTTTCTAACCCGCTACCCTCTTGTTTACGCTGCATCTCTATAACCTCATCTGTATTTGTGTATCTATATATACACTTAAGTAGCACACAATCTTGGTGCATATTGAATAGCCAAATTAATGATAATTGATGTATAGATACATACATGAGATCGAGATATAGTTTCTCAAAGACTGGTGATAAAGGAAGATGTTGTTAATTATTCAGAGAGAGGAAACCCCAATTTTAGTAAAACCACTTACCTGAGTACTGTGTTGTGTTTGCTTGGATTTTAAAGACAGTTGGCAAATTGAGAAAGAAAACAAAAAATACTCTTACCACGGCCTCAAGCAGGTGAAACTACAAAGAGGAAACACTCCTAGCCTACACCCATGATCAGGGCCACTGGAAGTCTGCAATTCTGCTGCCATGATGTTTTTTGAATAACTGTGGATTTGCCATATTTACCACTTAATCCACCATATAATGCCTAATCTGCAGATTTTAACAGATAAAAAGTTTCTAGCCACAACGATTCAAAAGTTACTAAAAACGCGGCGACGCATGGTGCCACGCAGAAAAGGGCCCTCTGCAAAGCTTGAATAGTTATTTTTCAATTTTTAATTTCTGTATTTGGTTGTTAAACCGGTACTAATAAGGTAAAACCTTTATTAAGACTGTTAACATGTATAAAAAAACATACATTAATAAACCAGTATTATCACAAAATGTGGCGCATTACATTGCCTTTTCTTGCCACATAATTTAGTCAACCCTGCTGCATAATTTGGTCCGCCCCATGATGCACCCACTCATGCTTATGCTTCCCCTGCACACAGATGAAAAGGATGGGTGAAAGAAAGGAAGTATTTAAGGAGAATAGCGTGGAACGTGGGTGATAATGTGCGGAAAGAAAATAGGCAAGCATATATTAAGAAAGAGTAGAAAGGAAGAACCACGAAAAAATAAGGAAATTGGTTAATAGAAATGATTAAAGAAAGAAAGGCGGATATTGGGAGTGACTGGAAGATGTTTGGAACGAATTGTGGTGACAAAATGGCGAAAGGAGAGTAGGAAAAGCCAGGGAGTGAAAAATGAAGTTGAGAAAACAGGGAAAGAAGTGACAGGTACGTCCTGCATGCGACTCTGTTCTCCGGCATCAGGCCCCCCTTCCCTTCCCTCCCTCCATTCATCCCCTCCTTTCCACGCTCTCCGTGCAGTTTACAATCAATCCTGCAGGGGCTGCATGTGCCGCTCTCATCCCGCACGACCAGCCCAGCACTATTGTACGAAAGACAAGAGACCAAAGTGACTGTCAGGATGAAGGTTGCAGCCCCCTCGGGGCAGAGACGCGCGCAGTGTGCCTTGGGCTGGGCTCGGCGTGGACACCGGCCTCTGGCTCGCTGACGGGGACGCGGGGCTTCCGAGGGGCGCTGAACTTCCGCGGATCCCACGCCTCCAGCCCGCCCAGCTGTCACCCGTCCCCGGCTCGGATCCGCGGACCCTCCGCGGCGCCTGGATCAGCGCACTCCGCCGCAGGGGAGGCTCGGGCTCCCGCTCCAGTCAAGTTGCTGAACTCCGCCGCCAGAGCCGGTGCCGAACCCTCCGCCACCTCGTCCGAGCACATGCACGTCACTGGACCCCTGAGGAACAGGCAGCAGCTGCTGCTCCAAGCGCGCAAGTAAGTCCCCCCTCCCTCTCGCACACGGCCCCACCGCATCACACGGTGAGCGTGAGGTAGCGCTGAGATCATGGCTGTGGTTGGGCTCTCCGGTGGCACTTGTCCCCTCGGGGCTGGGGCTCGCCTCCTCCCTTGCACAACTAACTTTCTCCCGCCGTCCAGTACTGAGCGAGGTACCACGCTGGCACCTGTAGCGCTACTTTGGCGAGTTTCACACGGTGGCTACCTGTGAGATCACCCTGTGAAGTTTAGCCTGTTGGGGTGACCCACACTCTGGTCCTTGTCAGCCCCACTTGCATCTCAGTGGTGTGAAACCCGAAGGCACTTCAGCCCATTAATATATGATACATTCTTTATGTATTTACTGCATTGTTTTATAAAGCGCCAATTTGTGAAATGCAGTCTCTTCGCAGCGCTTTATAAAACATCCATGTTTCGAACAGTGCCATTTGAATTTGGGCTGGTGGGAGGCGGATTACGCGTATAATCTAGAGTGTTTTAGGCATTTGCGCGTTCTCACGGCGGATTTAACATTCCTGTAGCTATTTTAAATGTATTTTAGTGATTAGGAGATTAAGGTCGCCCCGCGCCTGTGATACGGGCGTGTAACATAAATATGTCATTATCCTTTTATGTCTGCATCTGCGCCGCCACTGGCCAGGGGCTGGGGGCTTCTCGCAGGGGGAGGGGGGTCGAGGGAGGACGGATGCTTTAGTTGTGATGTCACTTTGATAGCGGGGAGCGAATGTCTCATAATTCCGCCATTAAACGTAAACGCCTGGCTGATTCGCCCGATCATGAAAGCACTGACGTCCTGCTCTCTGACAAATGCAACCTTACAAATTAACTTTTTTTTATCCTCCTCGAAAAGCTCGTTGCCTCTAGCACTTAAGGCTGCGAGCGCGCATAATTGGTTTATTGCTTTCTATTTCCTTATTTCGGCATCAATACGATATTTTCGGCTTTATTTGCGGATGTGCTGTGAAAGCTAACACCAGGGCGTTCAGCGTGGCACACGCACCCTGACACAAATCACCACCCAAGCGGTGCCCGATGAGTGGAAACAGATTTGTCGAATTGACAAACTTTCCCAAAGAGAGGTGATGATGTCAATTACACCCTCTTTCTGCAGACCCCCACATTTCACTCTGCCTGATGTTCACGCGTGCCCTTTCCTTCTGATGAGCTATTAACCCCTGTTCTTTTTTTATTTTAATTATCTGTGCACTGTTAAGTTTAAGATCATATTTCTTTCCTGGCCACTGGCTCTCCTGCCTTAATGCTTATCACAAGTGTATGTTAGTAAGTGTGACTTACTCCTGGTTTACGCCTGCACTCCCAGGAGTACGTCATGCCCACTAATGGAAGCAAGTCCTCTGAAATAGCTATACTAATGGCGATAAAGCACTGTGTAATTATTTGATAACAGCATTCGGCGAGCTAATGCAAAAACACCGCAGCCAGTTTAGGGTGGTGACTAGTGAATCCAATCGAGAATCTATATTGGTTGCATAGCCCGCTCAGCCATTCATCCTCTTTATGTCGATAACTTGAGAACCACACAATTTTGCTAACAATAAGCATTTGTTATTAAGCCCCGGGGTAAGAACCTGCCCTTTACAAATGCTCGTGTTATGCCATTGCTTAATTTGCGACAATTAAGTGCAGGAGTGCAAAGATTGATTTAGGGATGGAGTCAAATGTAGGGTTGTCCAATCTATAGAATGCCTAGAACTTGATTCTCTCCCCTGCCTTTTCCACCACCCCAACTTCATGTGTCTTTATCTCACTCTAGCTAAGGGCTCGGTTACATCCCTTCTTGACCCTTCTTCCAGTTTCGATCTCCCTTTTCTGTTTTGTTTCTCTTTCTCACTCTGGGTCAAACTATAATGTGGAAAATAAGTACCCACCCAAAAAAAGTGTGGCGGTGCCTACCTCCGGCAGGCACCTGCACAAATTAAGCCACGTGTAGTTATGCTCTGTAGATCCTGACAGTATCCCGCTAAAGTTGGTGTTTTGAGTTCCCTGTGGTGGGCAGACGTAGATCCGAAGGTGCCGTCTGAGGGCGCCCTCTGTCACACGCCCGGCGGGGGGGAGCAGGGCCCTTCTTGTGCCCCCGACAGTGGGCGCAGCGCCGAGATCAGAGGCCACCGCTCCCGCTACTTAGGGCTGACACATTGCCTTGTTGACTCGCCAAGGAGCCGTGGGCGACAGCGGACGCAGACGCCGCGGATTCCACCGCAGACGGGGCTGACTGGGGACGGAGGCGCAGCTCGAGTCTAGGGTCCCGCTGGGAGATCCGCGCCCCCCCCCCCCATCCCCCCCTCTCATGGACGCGGTCCCCGGGGCTCTGCCTGCCCTGAAGGATGCGTGAAGTGGGACTGACTGATGATTATGCGCAGGCGGCATGCAGTTGTAGCGCTGCGTAGTGCGTACATGTTTCTACCAGCTGTAATGCATAGCACCAACCGTGCCGCGGTGCGTCGACTTCAAAGCACTTTGTTATTGAACACGTGCGCAGGCTGTAATTGTGGGTAAATGACTAGTTATGTATGGGATATGGATTCGAATTTTCATATCAGCTCCCAGTGTGCCTGAACACACTTGAAATCACACCTCAGAAGTTTGTAGATAAACCTTTTGTTGTAGTGAAATGAGCACTTTTTGAATATATGTGCTAGATAAGAACCGAACATTACAACACTCGGTATTTGTACTGGATATTATAATACAAATAAAAAATGACAATAACTGTAATCATTCTAATGACTTATTATTACAACATACACAATAACACAGTTAATATTAATCGAGCATCTTCAGTATTGGGTGAAACCTGACCCATCCTAATCTGGGCATGTAGATCGAAACTGCAGCTCAGTGTAGTCAATTGAATGCTTTTATCTAAACAAATCTATGGAAAACTCAGATTGCAAATGCCATTTTTTTGCTTTCCTTATCTACAAAGATTACACATTTGCTATGCAATTATTGCCCAATGTTCCAGAAACTTGTGAGCCGAAGTAACATTTTTATATTTATTTTTCAATGAATATTTTGACTCCTAAGTCAGTCTTTACCTATACAAGACCAGGCTTGCTTATTTGCCACAAACGTTTTTAATTTACATTTTAACACAGATAAACCTTTCATAAAGACTGCTGTGAAGCCCCACAAAATATACAGGGCCCTTAAAATAAAAAATAAAGTTAGCCCATCTGTCGCTATAACAAGTATCGAAGGGGAAGTCGTGGTGGTCAGTTGGGGTTACACGCAGAGGCAGATATGATGAGATACTGAGCAGCATGTCAGGTTTCAAGTATAGAGATTTTTGGGGAGGTGAGAGCGGGCTGTTGTGAGCCAGAGTTGCTTTTTTTTATACATTAATCACATAGGTCTTGTGATGAGACCTGGTGGTAGGCAATTCTAGACCTAAAAAGTTGTGGGGCAGAAAAACCAAGAGATTAAGGAGCTAAGGAGCGTAGAAGTCAAAAATTCATGGACATGAGGTTTCTTACTGTGAGCCATTTAACCCTTAGTGAATTTGTTATTTGTAGGGTGGATAAGATATAATGGAGCTGCAGAAAGCAGGAAGTTCTCTGTGGTAGTTTGAAAGAGCTAGGTCTGGAGAGGTGGAAGGAACGGTGACATTTGCTAATAGCAACACGCAAAATAAAGTGGGAAGAAGCATGATGGATCAACTGAAGATTGGCCAGGTGGGTTGTCGGGTGGCACCGTTGTGGAGAAAGACGAGTGAACGCATGGAATGAGAGTATTTTGGAATTTATATGATGGTCGAGATATCATGGAAAGAGAGGTTGGAGGCACAGGAAAGCAGTGGCGGAGAGGGCAAGACAGCAAAGACATGGGGATGTGAGATTGACAGAGAGGTTAATGTGATTGTGGTTGTCAACACCAGTTGATACTGAAGAGCTACCTTGTTAGTTTCCTTTCAAGAGTTAAATGTATTCATGACCCGAACAGCTTTCAGCACATCATTTGCATGAAGAGAGTCTCTTTCGGTTGACATCTGTCGAAGTCTGGGGTATAGAGATAAAATTCTGAATTACAGGTGTCGGCACTGAATTCAAATGGGTAAACTAACTTTAATATGTAGATGGTATGAGAATTGACAGTAGCTCGTCGACTCTTGCAGCAGTGTGACAGAGTGTCAGCTGGGAAGGTGTCGTTAAAGATTGTCGTAGAATTATGAGTGAAATTTTGAGGAGACCAAGTGGATCATCCCACCGTGGTTGACAGAAAGTAGAGTAATCACTGGAGGATTGGTCGGCAACTCCATCAAAAGCTGTAGAGTAGTACCTCAAGGTCAGAGATTTACATCTGGCAACACAAAGTACATTTGTAGGGTCAGGCACGGATCTCAAGCACATATTTTTCTGCTTCAAACTCAGCTTACTGAGTTCCCTGAATATATTGTACACTTTAGATATTTTCGAAAAAAAATTGAAAAAAATGGGGAATGTCTGAGATATACTGTCTTAGCCTCAACATCCCAGTAGAGATAAAATATGCAGAGGCCAGTGAGTTGTGGCCACTGGCAACTATCACTGTAGGCTTGCGGCACAAGCCTGCGCTGACACGGTTGTCTTTTATTGTGATGGCATCTCAGCTAAATGGCAGGTTCAGCTGAGCAGTGGGCATCTTCACAGCACATCTCTGGAAGGAAGCTGTCCTGCCCCTCATCCAGTCGAACAGTGCAGCTTCTCCGCTGTCTCCTAGACAGAAAGTAGCAAGCTCTTGTGTCTTCACACAGACACACACACAAAAGGGGAGTGACTCAAGGTATGGGGGGTGCAGAGACCCTGGTGATAAAATACAGGCGCTAATGATAAGGGAGGGGAGAGCGGCTCAGAATGGCATACTGCAGTTTGAAAATACATTTGCATGAGTGGGACAGAGACCCTACATATTGCAACGCGTTTTCTACCTAAACATTCAGGAATAATGAAATAAGTAATTCTGTTGAGCAGTATTTGAAATAGTTTGTGGATTATTTTGCTACCAAATTGAGAAACACAGTGCAGATTTCATAGATTTTTCTCTGCAGATTTGACCTTTTTTCTGCACTAAATTGCTAACAGTTCAGCAGACTTCTGACACATTTTTCTGAGGATATGAACTGTCTCCACTCATTAGACTTTGACAAGGGCTGTTGTTGGTAAATGGCCGTTCTGTCGATTTGTTTGGATCGGATCAAATGTAGAGCAAATATTAAGGCAAACCTCAACATTCATAAGGAGGCGCTTAAATGCTTTTTTTGTCGCAAAATGAAACATTAGGCCATGCCTTGTTCACTGCACCTGCTACACATGCTCAGTGTCTTTTCCTTGTACGTAGACTCAGCATAAGGTCCGAGGGGCACCGTTGAAATGTTTGCCATGCCTACAGGGCATGGTCACATGCTATGCCTAAGGGTACTGCTGAAAGGGGACTGTGCAGAGGACATGTCACAATTCTGACCCTGGCCACAGTAGTTACAGTGAACAGTGCCGGATTATTCCCAGTTTTTCAATTACGTCCAGCTGGATAACTCTGACTTTTTGCACAGTTTAGTTGCTATGCACGAGTGTCACTGAGCGCTAACTTCTAAATATGGTTATTGACTCCTGTGACGAAGCAACTGTGGATAACAAAAGTTGTTACATACCGTTACTACGTCATACAGGGATTCCAAGCTGTTCTGACAGGTCTCTTTGAGAGCCTGTCAGCACAACAATGGCTCTCTGCTCTGACAGAGGGCAGCGTGCACAGCCCCGGGAGGGGAGGTGGTGGGATGGTGCATAGGGTGGTGGAATGGGTGGCTGGAGGCCAGTATGCTGTTTAAATTTGGGGTATGGAGGAGAAGCTACGGTGTGTACGGCTTCCCATCACTTCTCTGCCCCTGCGTAGCATTTGAAAGCAGGGAGAGATGATTTTGGGGGCAGTATAGCACATACAATTATGCATGGGTAAAAATTGAATAACCAGGGTGTGTTTCACCTTGAAGTTCTGAGTAACAGTGTAGACAGCTCAAGCTTCACTTTTGTCGTATTATTAGATGTCACTCAGAGCCCCTCAGTGAGGAACATTCTTGAATATTCATTGATACGCATATATAAATCTATATATCCCCCATTGCAAACTTTAAAAAAAAAAATCTTTATGACGATGCAGCTTGGTCCAATCAATTAATATGTAAACGTTCACACATGGAATACAGAAAAAAAAAACAATCGCAAATACAAAAGAGAGAAACTCATTGTGAAACTCAGTAAGCCTTTTGTACAGCTAAAATTGGACCAAGTGCTTACCAGATTGCGGCTAAGTAACAGTGCTCTTTTATTGGGCTGAAATCTGGCCTAACCCAAGCAGCAATTGGGCCAGTCCAGTTTCTGGCAGGCTTACTGCTGTCTGACTCCCCTGGAATGACCTAAACCACAGGGGGCGGGGGTGGACAATGACAGAGGATCCAGCAGCCCTGCCTATTTCCTAACCTAATCCACAAGAAGAAACCTGTCACATTCTAAATGGTTCAACGCTGCTTGATTTGAGCCAGCAGGCCAAGCCCCAGAAAGAGGTTGGGGTTGTTGGCCATCACTCAGTCAGTGAAGGTCTTCCTACCAACCATAAATAAATATTGAAACAGATTGACGCATTGCTGGCAAACCACATGCGATTCTGATAGCCATGGCTGGCCCATTTTAGGACACTGCCCCACTGCGCCTCCCCAGGGTGTTGCTCCACCAGGCCCTAGAGCTTTGCCCTACAAGGATTTACCACAGATGACTCCTTGAAAACTCCAGGTCAGACGTCAGAACCACTGGAATATGCACTATAATGGAATTTTCACACTAGCTGGACATTCTGTTTACTGGAGTCTATTTGTTATAGTTTGAGTGTGCATTTCATTTCCCCAAAAAAGCCATCACAGAAAGAGTTTTGTTAACAACAATGCTTTGTCTATGTGGCAGTTGGTAATATTATTGTTTCTGACCTAGTTCTCGTACAACTTTTTACAGAATTGGACCATGAAAAGCTTTGAGGGCTGTAATATAGTTTCACTTACTTTTTTAAGCATGTATTTGTTTATTTATTAACACAGTTTCGCAAAAAAATGTTTTTATCTCTTATTTGCTGCCAACTTTCAGATTTTTTGGTAACGTCTGGAAACAACTTTTTACTTATAAATCAATCACTGTATTGATTAAAAAGGTTTTTAAGAGCATTAAGTGCTACTTTCTGGTCACCTTAGAGCAGTCATTGACATCCAGTGTAGTGATAATAAAAGCTTTTCTCTCTGTTGAACACTTACAGTTCCAATCGGGTTTGTCTGTCTTGTAAGTAAACAAGCCTGTAATTTGTTAAGTTTTTCAATACGTCTAAAATGAATAAGATATATGAATAACATTAAAGTTAAAAAAAGGAAATTATCAAGATTTATAGGTGTTTCCAGAGGGCAATTTCTAAAGTGTCAAAATGAACTGAGAAAAAGAAGCAATACATTTCATCATAAAGCAATAACTTCTGACAACATTTACTTTTTGTGAAAGCTTGAAATTGTCTATAAATTACTTGAATTTTTGTACAGTGTAGATCAGTGTCTGCTGGGGTGGAATGCGTAGAATTTTTTTAGCTAATAACAGCGAGTTAAACTAAGTCAACAAAGTGCCGAAAGCAAATACACAAGACAATAATCGTACATAACAATTTTTTTTGCCTGCATATATTTGACGGGAACATTTTGCGACTCCTTAACGCGTGCACACGTCTCCCTACTAGGGTCTGGCACATAAAAGGGAACTTCTTGCAGAGAAGATGGCTGGAGTAGGAGGGCCTGTGAGGTGTTGCCTTTTCTGGGCCATTTCTTCTTGAATTCCACAACAGCTGATGGCGTCCTCATCTTTAGTATTCGTTTCTTCCCATGAGCCACTTGTGTGGATTGGCAAGGGTTTGCTGGTGTCATCAGACCCCATCCCCTGCTTCTCCCCTCATTCACACTATTGCCTGAAGCATCATTCCATTCTATACCGACTTTTAACGGTTTATGCAAGAAAATGCAAAGGCTGACAGTCTTATGATTTAGAACATTGGAATTTTGAGCTCTCCATTGAAGACAGTGGAGTGCTCTGGGTTTCTAATGGCCAGTAGAAGCCCGAAGCATCAATATTCCAATGTTTGTTTGTTCACAGCAACAGCTGTGAACAAAGGCCATGAGGCCTTCGTTTTACAAATTAGAACATGTTCTAAAAGCCTTGGAGACCTCTGCAGCAGGCTCTACCATCCATTAACCGCATCGATGCGGCGCATTTTCCCGCTGTGCGCTAACGCTAAACGGGATCCTATGCGTTCATGACGAGCTCAGCTCGTCATGAGTGTACGAGAGGTGTACCTCATGACGAGCTGAGCTCGTCATGAGCGTCGAAGGTGTTAAAGGTCCGTTCCCTTGTTAAAGGCCCTCGCCTTCAGCTCGAGCTGTTAATGCTGGAGTGGGCCTATAATAGTAGGTAGAACCCGCAACGGCGGGCTCTAGGGCTATATTATCATATTTACCCATAGACGCAGAATTGGGTAAAACACTTTGATTCAGCAGGCCCTATATTTCTATCCTGGAATTAGTAGTGGTAATGTATACCTGGGCACCAGAGCTTGTGGTTAAAGTGCGTGTGTTGTATTGGGCTTTTTCATGCATACAGGATACATATTTGCCCCTTGCTGCTTTGTACATTTCCCCGATAGGAACTCTGGGACAGATAAAGACTTGTGTAAGGAAAGGTGTGATGCAACAGGTGCACATTTATGTGCCACTCTCTAAACGGGGGATGTGTTTAAATCAGCACCTTTCATATATCTATAGCTCATCCTTTAGAGAAAATCTGCACCATCCACACAGCTGTGGTTGGCCCCTTGGAAAAAATTTAGCACTCGCAAAAATATATATTTTTTAATTGCATATGCACAAAATCACGGTTTCTAATTCACTCTAATTTAGAATGGGAAAAAATTAAGATTGAGGTCTCCAGATTGCAAAAGTCATATTTTGTGTAGGATGTCTGCACACTTATCTATGATTGTCATTAGCAATCAGACTCAAATATAAACTGATAATCATTACAAATGTGTTTATGGGTCTCCGTCACTTTTAGCTTGCGAAAGACAAAAAGAAAATTGAAGTGAAGTCAGTCGCTATTTATGCACTGTGCTATTGGATATGATATTTATGGTAACTTGCCTAAGAAAGGGGCTGTCATTTTTCTTTATATTTTAAGCTAAATTTCCATCTACTGGGAGCAGTGAAACGGAAGTGTTGAGTCTGTTAGTCTTGGAGGTGTATGTTGAAGAAGTCAAGTTTTTGCTGAAAGATAATTGGTCTGAATGGAGTCGGATGTGTTTCAAGAGGTGATTCCACAATCTGGGAGCTTGGAAAGAGAAGGCCTGGTTTATAGTTTTATTAATGTTTAAGATTTTGTTGGAGTAAGTGTTCTTTGCTTCTTTCGTTCACATGGTCTCAATTTCAGAAGTGGAGTTTTCTGCCAGAAATTCTGAATCAGCTAGTTTTATGTATGGAGTAGGTGAATTTTAAACCAAAGAATTTTACATCACTTGTCTTGGATTTTGAACATTTAAGGCTCACTCAAATATTTTTGGCCAGTTTAGACTTTATTGCCTCCTAAATAATAATTAAGGGGCTGATTAGGGTGGCGAATGGACTCCAGTCCGTTCGCCATCGTTTCGTATTTGGGACCGCCTGCCTACAAGGCGGCGGGGATGCGGTCAACAGCCCCTACCACAATGCAAAAAATAGGGTGTTGACATATCCCTGCAAAAAATAGGGTGTTGACATATCCTTGCACTACATGGCAGGCACCATGCGGTGCCAGAAACATGGTACAGGGACATGTAGGGGGGCACCCTAGGTGCCCCCCAGGGCCCATGATCCAAGCCTAGGGGGAAGGGGAGCCCGATATGGGTCCCCAAATCTGTTTCCACCAGGCATTTCGCAGCAGGTTGACCGCCGCAGAATGACGGGAGGAAAGGGATATTGTAATCCTTATGGCGGTGCCTGAAAGGCACCCCCGCCATTCAGGGAGGTCCGACGGGCAGTCGGATCACATCCACATGTCAGGACCGTGGCAGTCGGTCTTTCCATTAGTTCCGAAAAGGGGAATTCCCCTTTCTCCTCCCCTTCTATTCTCACGCTAGGTATCCCTTACCCTTCCTATCTCCCTTGGGGAACTTTGTACCTCTCGTTGTTTAATGTTCTGTCAGGGCTTGTACACTGCACCCCACTGAAAATAGCCCCATTGGGTTCCCCAATTTGTTGATAGTCGGTCTTTCCAACCGCCACACGTCTGCCAGCCATGGTAATCTGGTGGGCAGACATCCCGGGTACGATGGCGGACGGACCGACACCAACAGCCTGTTGGTGGCGGTCCCTCTGCCATCGTAATGAGGCCCTAAGTATGTAGCTACACGAGCGTAAGGCTTGCCTGCTTTAAACCTTACCCAAAATTGCACCAAACGCTTATTTTTTTATTTTATTAAAAAAGTACTTTATTGTCCACATCTCACCTTTCACACCTTAAGTGTCTATGAGAGTTTTTGACAAAGGCAAATTTGAGAACGTTAAGTAGTATTCCTTGAGCACTCTTTTACATACATGCCTACATGCTTTTGTCAATTTTCCCCCAAAACATTTAAAATGGAACTTAACACCTTCGCTGCGGCGGCTATTCTGCCGCCGCGCTAAGGGGGCCGCGCGGCGCGCCCATGCTGGTGACGGAACCGCTCCGTCACCAGCCTCGGTTGAGCTGTGCTCATGACGGAGCGGTTCCGTCATGGCCCCGCCCGCTCAATAGAACGCGCCGCGCAGGCGCGAAATCAGCGCCGCGCAGGGGCGTCTGGCGGGCCGTGACGGAACCGCTCCGTCATCAGCACAGCGCCACCACGGCTGATGACGGAGCGGTTCCGTCATCAGCATCGAAAAGGTTAAATGGGAATATTCAGGGAATATTCATTTACAGTTAGTACAAATAGAAAGGGCTGTGCCTGCTTTGCACTTTTACTCATTAGAGGTTGAACATTTCAGGACGATTCCTGAAGACATGTAGAGGACCTAAAAGAGTGCTCCTGTACCTTTACTTCATGTAAAAATAAATGCTTTTGTGAATCGGCCCCTCTTTGAGTAATGCTTATTTTTTTTGTGTACTCAATCGTTTGACCCTTGGGGCTGCTAAAGCCCAGTATTGTCCTAACATACTACATGGTGGCTGGAGAACTAACAGGAAAAGCATATGAGATAAAAGTCATTGTGGAAATGTGAACCGCCATTTCACAGTCTGATTTCTGAAGGGCTCCTCTGTTAACACAGCTCCTTGAAGAAGGAGATATTCTTCACTAAGCAGTGTGTCAAAACAAATATTAATGTTTCATATGATTACATTGCAGTGCCCGGATCTCAATCCTTTGCTGTAAATTTTGTAAATGTTTGAGAAAAATACTGTTAACTTTAAGTATAGACACATAATTATTTACACTTTCTGATTTCAAGGACTATTTATTACGTTAACGTGAAAAGTACCAGCTGCGGTCGGTCGGTATAATTGTGATCATATGTCACATACATGTGCACAGCAAGATCTTGACAGCAGTGGATGGATAAGAGGAAGAGAGACACAAAAAAGGCTAAAATGCCATAAATTGCCCAATCACACAAATACCCGGGGCAACTGTGGCAGCGCAGACATGAGAACAACAGCCGGAACTACTTTAGCTGTTTTTTTTTGACTGGGCACCAACTAGGCACCTGAAGAATCCCTCCGGCATGTGACTTGAGGGCTGTCTCCAGAGCGGCGTGGTCTCTAAATGCATCTTACTAGGGTGGAGGTGGACCACTGATAATATTCCCTTCAGTGATTGCAAGTTGAATTCCACGCCTTGCACATTACAGAGCTCTCCCACACCAATATGATGATGTACCAGAATCTGTGCAAATTAGGCACTGCAGGGCTCTTCGAGAGGATGTGGCTTAAGGGCTACAGCGGCAGACTTTGAAGCTGGTGAACCAGGTTTGAGTCTGGCGGGATGTTCAAAGATGCTTTGATTCTGGGAAAATCACTTAATCTCCCTGTGCCTAAAAAAATGAATGTGTCCTTCTGTGACACAACTGGTGCTCATGAAAAGCGCACTGATACCTTTGGGTCGAGTTTACGCTGTATAAAACTTGGGGGGAAAAACTTGTCCATGTAGCTTTTTACACTGCCTGGAAATAACAGATGCCACTATTACCCAATTTAAGAGTGCTCATGTTATCAACTTTGTCTGTGTGCCTAACCGGGATTTGAAAGTGTAACCCTCAGATGACTGCTGATGTCAAGAGCAAAACTTGAGTCACTGGGTCACCTGGTCGGCACACTTTATATAATTGGGTCTGGTGGTGTGGATTTTCTCTTTTCCCAGACCAGTTGCCCAATTAATAACATTATATCAATGTTGATTATTTGTGTAAAAACAAAAGGAATTTCGAGAAAGACTGTTAACACCTCTCACAAACAGCTTCAGATCAAGTTCATAAAGAAAAGGATTATGTATTAGTTCATTTTTACTCTGGAGAAAATCAAGGTTGTGTGTGTCCTTGGTAGGCAAGAAGGTGGAAGGAAATGAGAGTCACTCCTTTTTTTGTACACAGCTTAACTTGTTTTATTCAAATTTTTACCCCCACTTCCAGCTCTTTTGACACCACAAGCATCCACTCAACTCCTGGTATGTTCAAGATGACAAGAAGCACCACAGCCTTAGCAAAGTATAGGCAGCAATGTCTCCACGATAGTGGAGCAAACACTCTGATAGTGCTGTATGCAAGGAATGCCTCCTTTCCGGGTGTCAGCCAATAAGAGAACTAGAGGGCAAAGGAGTGCATGAACTGACACAGCCTTAAATAAGCAGGAGCTTTGATAATCACTCTCGCGCTAACTGAGTGGGGTTCGCAGAAAAAGCCGAGGACAACCATGTAGGCCTCCCAACTGGTCGGCATAACCGTCAGTCAAATCCGAATTTTTTTCTGGCAAACCTTATTTAAGGAGGGATGCATGTATAGATGAGTAAGAACACATGGCATGTGATTCCTGCAGCAAACATTAGCACAAAATGTTCTGGAATTCAGTCGTTGCCTGAGTAAGAAGTATGGACTTCCACCTCTGATTAAAGAAGGTATTAAGGACATGGCTCATCCCATCATTGTAAACACAAGAAGCAGACCATATGATTAATCCGAATGAATATGTATGTGGTGCTGCATCTAATCTTACATTTCCTGTAACACTTCATGTATGTGTGCTGCACTGAAGGTGGAAGGAGAGTTCCACGATCTGTTATGTAAACTTTTCATACTTTCAGTAAATTTCCATTGTGAATCACGGCTCTTGTTTCAGACGTATTCTTTTGGATGCCGTCTCTTAGGAAATTATTGTGGTATACCAGATACTAAATCTTTGACTTAATTTATGGAATTCTTTGAGCCCTAAAATTTTAGTAAGGCTCCTTTGATCGAATCTTTGGATACCTCTGACGTGATTAATTAATTTGGCATTGATTCTGTTTTGAAGATTGCTTTCAAAACGTCTATCTTGTGTCCTGATGATGTCCTTCTAAGTGATATGGTCGAAACGCCATCAACTTTCCCATTGGCTACGAAAGCGGACGCAGTTACTGTATTATTGATCCTGTGATGTATCAGATAGTGTGTTTACTATTCCTCTGCTATTGTGTTTGTTTCTATACAAAGTAATTTGTGTTTTTGTATGTTCATTATGTGTAAACCCATGAGCATCATGTTATATGTTTGTATTTTTCATGATATTTTTCATGTTCTACAATAAGTTATCTCAATAACACAAAGCTAAATTTAAAAAAAGCCTTGTCTGTGAGTACCTTTTATCTACACCTTATTTACAATTTTTTTTATGTCGTTAAACACAATTTCTTTTATATAAATGTTGCCCTGAACCTCTGTATCTATTATCTTGTTTAATTGCCCCAGGTTCTGGGGAGTAGGGCTGCTCCTGTTGCACATAGTCACACTGCACACCACAGCATGTTTGGGAGAATGTCTTTGAACCCCATACTCTTCAACGAATATCTCCCACATAGATATTACTACCTCCAACACCATTACAACCATATATCGCCAAAAAGATGTGGGACCTGAATATTGAGAAGGGAATATCACTAAACCACAATAGTGTAGCCAAAATATAGAAGACTAAAATATGGGCAGGTAAGTTTGTATAGATTTTGTATACGTAACTCTACCTATATATACCTTGATTATATATATTTTTTTCAAAAGTATGGAGAAGTGGAGTTAGGAATCGTAAATCTGCACTTCCCTATATACACTTAGCTTTTGATATTTTGGTTCTTGACATTTTAGCTAAGATATTTAGGTATTCCAATTTTCCTGTACTCAGTACTACAGACTACAGCCCTCCAAAAAGTAACTCAGTAACTGATTAAATTTGGAGCACTTCTCAGCCTATTCAGGGATATGATGCACTACACAAATGACCTAAGACAACAGGATTCAGTGTTCCTACAGCAGGCTCTCATCTAAGTGAGACTAACCAGAGTGGATGGAGATGTGTACAATACTACAATGGTTCATAGCCCTTCCCAGACATGATATTAATATGTAGGTTTTTGGAATTATTAAAAAAACAACTCCTCACTGCTCTGAAACAAACAAGAAAGAGAAACAAGGCAAAGCACTAATTTTACCTCTTCACCAACACAGGAATCGATCACATTACCCCCCCCTCGAAATGGAGGTAGATCTTGGAGTAACTATTCCACATAAAACTTGTAAATTATATTTTTGCAGTTTTATCTAGCGTGAACTCTACAAGAAGGTATTGGAGCAATTTATATGAGCGCCAGTTAGATTATACATGGACACATATATTTTTGTAGGCACAAGGAGATTAAGGGCCAGATGTAGGAAGGGTATTACCAGTCGGTAACGGCCGAAATTAACGAATTTCGGCCATTACCGACCGGTAATAGGCTTTTCTGATGTAGGGGCCGAAATTAACGATTCGGTAATTTACCAAATCAGTAATTTAAGGAATCGGTAAATTACCGATTTCTTAAATACCGATTCGGTAAATTACCAAATTCCTAATGTAGGGAGCACTTAAATGAGTGCTTATCCCATGTTAGGATTCGTTATTTACCACCAACTACAAGTTGGTGCTAAATAACGAAAACACCCCAAAAAGCAATTTGATGCAAATTGCTTCAGTGCCATGTTGCAGACATACATGCACCCATGCACAATTGAGAGGTGCAACAGGGTGTCAAAGTGACACCCTGCCACCCTTCAATGTTTTCCCCCTTTTACCGAATCAGTATTTACCGATTCAGTAATTTACATTTATTCCTATGGGCCTCCAGGCCCATAGGAATGAATGGCAATTACCGACTTGGTAAATACCGATTCGGTAAATACCGAATCTTAACGATTCGGTAATTTTTACCGAATGATTTGCTACATAGCATTTACCGATTAGAAAATACAGAATCGGTAAAATTCTTCATTTTCGAATCGGTAAATGCTATTTACCTACATCTGGCCCTAAGTGATTTGCCCAGAATCACAGGAAGTTGAGCGCTTAGACTCGAACCCGGTTCTGCAAATCCAAAATCGTCAGCTCTTGGCCTAACACCACATCCTCTCCCCTACATCACATCCAGTATTTGACATTCATTGAATTCCCCCCACAGAAGTAAATTGTAGAATTCTACATAAACGTAAATAATTGGCACATGTTGAAAATGCAATAAATATCACGCAGAAAAAACAAAAATGCCAGGAAAACAGGAAATCTGATGGTGTGAAGTCACGCCGCGCTCATCTGGGTTGTCAGGCGTCAGTGTTGTTCTGCCGTGGAGAGGACGTTGAATGTGGTGGACACATAGTCATTTACGTCCCTTTGCAGTTTGAGCCATAAAAGCATTGTATTTGTGAAATTGATTTGAAAGGTAATTTGGCTGCTGTTTGAGTGCTGTGAATATGGTGATGTTATCAGAGGCGTTGGGCAGATTTCTTTCACCAGAAATCTAATACTTCTGTCTCTGTGGAAACAGAATCTGAAGTCTCTCAATTATTTTCCAAGGTTGTATTTTTTCTGAGAGGCGTGTCAGGTCTGTAAGTATTCAGGATTCTTTTAAGAGGGTGGTTCCAGTGCTCAATGTGTGAAAAGGGTTGCGAGTGCATTCGTTTTTAGAATATAGGACTTATATTTTTTATCATCAGACTTTGACTCAGAGCAGACGAAAGAAAGGTAGAAAATGAAGGAAGGTGGAAATAATGAAATATAAGAAAATAGTGACAGAGGGAGTCCTCAACACGAAAATGAACCATCATGAGACTGGAAGTGGAGTGGAGTGAAAGTAAGAGGCATGAGGTGGAATAAAAAACAAGGATAATTTTACTATTCAGTAATCTCAGCATTTGGTTGCGTCATTGGACCCTCCTAAGAAAAACTTTAGCCCCCCTGCACTTATTTATTTAGAAATTACACACTGTGAATGTGACTGTAGAGTCACAGAGAGATGAAGAGAGGGAGAGAGTAAGTGGAAGTAGGGAAGAGGTGGTACAGGGGCCAGGGTGGCTAACTCCAGAACAAGGGGGCTCACGGTTCGATCCCGGCAGGTTAGCCTAGCACCTTGTGACCCTGAGCAATAACTCGCTTAATCTTCTCGACGGCACCCAGCGCCGGGACAACTCTCTGGAGGTAGCTATGCACTTTACAAATGCTGGTATTTTCATTTCATTTCAAGTGTGCGTCAGTTTCCATGAGTGTTGAGAGGCAGACAGGCCTATTTAATTTTAATGGCGTTAATATCTGGCTGGAAATGGTTCCAAGGCCTTCTGGTAATCGATTTTGACTGACACTTTAGTCTGGTAAACTGTTTACGAAGTTTCAAGAAAAACCTGTTTAGTAATGTGTGTGTGGGAGGGGGGGAGGGGGGGGGGTCGTAAACACATAGGTTGCTCCAAAGGTTGCAGCTCTGTTCAAATTTCAAATTGATTCTCCGAATGCAAACCCTTGAGACCAGAGGCGCCCTCCACCAGGCGTTCTCCCACCGCCGCTTGAAGTTTCAAACCCTGTACTGCACATGCACCATTTTCGCAGTGGATTGCACAATGTGCCAATTAGGACCGTCTGGTACCGTGCTCGGGTACAATGGGCCCAGCCTGGGTTGCCATGGCAGACTGGAGCAAAGATTAGCATGCAGTGGCAGCAGTCATTTTATATTAATTCTGCTTCTGCGACCTCATTGTCGTTTTTGTTTTGTGTTCGACAACTTGTTATCTTTTTTTTTGTAGTACAACTTGCCTTTTCACTTTGTGGTTGCTATCTTGCAATGCGTGCTGGTGCAAGGGAGATCCGGAGTCACAAGTTGATTTTGCTTTCAGCTCTGTTCATGCAGTGTGAACCTACTTCAGTGGGCAGAGTAGGTGGTGAGTTCGAGGTTACACACCGCCCTCATTCTGCTCAGATGGATGAAGCCAAGTGATTTGTGTGGATTTAACCTTCCTCTTTCTAGTGCTTAGAAATGTCAAGCATAAACAACATCAAACACCTTACAGAAGACTTTAAAATACCAAAACACAAAGCGGAAATGGACACATGTTAGCATAATCAATTTCCACTTGAGCTCAGTTTACTATTTTTTTGTTAAAATAACGGCAGTGATCCCTTTTTGAGGTTCCAGACCAGGACAGGTCCTCTCACAAGGTTTAAGATTTTTAATGCTATTTTTTAAAGCAATCCTAGAGGTGAAACGCTATCTAATGTGTTTTGAGATATGGCCTCTTCACTTTTAATCCAGAATTTTCCTGGAAGACTTACTGGCCCCGATTCTTGGGTCAGATCTCTGATGCGTCCCATCCGCATTTCAGAGCTTCGGTCAGGTTAGCACAATATGCAATTCCCTTATTCACAAGCATGCCTGCATGTTGTGGGTGTCTGAGCTGGAAGCACAAAACTCTTCATAATCCTCTGTTTCACGTATCATAATTGATGTATCAGGCAATACTTCAGTGCATGCTACTTGGAACCTCTTAGAAAGAGCAATCAGGATGTAAGTAGACCCCTTACTCAAGGTTGTCCAACCACCTATTCACACTAAGTGCAGTGCAGAGATGGGTTCTTAATTTGACTATTATATGCAAGGGACATATTCAATTTCCACCCCTAATGTAAGGGTCAAAACTAAATATTGAACATCAGCGTGCCTGCAGTATATGTCCATTGATGTAACCAGCTGTATCAATATGAACAACTGTGCCCTGTACCAGGCCTTCCAAATGGCAAGAAAAGACTTGGCCAGAAGGCATTGTATTCCCATGATACTCGAAGTCTATGTAGGATGTCTGGTCTATTACTAAGCGTGCGGTATGTGACTGAGATTGCCTTTGTGTCCAGTTTCTCCAATAGTATTCTGCTTTCACCTAGTCAATCATTTCCACTTTGAGGGCATGTTGTACTTGAAGGTAAGTATATTTCTGGGTGCGGTCTAGTTCAAACTAACCCTTTATTTCCCACAACTCTTTGAATTTCCCCCCTTTCCACAGGGGAGTCACCCACATTTCTGTAAACAAAATAAGAAGGTGTGGTCCCACCAATGAGAGAGTATGTTTGTAACGTTACCGTAATGTGACAATATAGTCCAGGACAATCATCACTTTCGTGGAGTCCAGCAGCACTGTTTGTCGTGTTCGGGCCTCTTGGAGGATGGAACCTCCGTCAGCATATTTAAGGAGTCGAAGAATTATTGGCCTCGGAGGGGCACTCAGCAAGGCCCAGGGGGGGCAAGGTACCCGTGAGACCTCTCCACCACGAAGCATGGAGACGGGTCCTGATCCAGAACCCAGGACTTAAGCCACGCCGTAAAGAAATGATAAGGTTTGGACAGTTCAAGACCCTCCAGTATCCCCACCACCCATAACGTGTTTCGACAAGATCTACCCCAAGCATCTTAGGCTCTCCTTTCAAGCTACAGCGCCACCTTTGTAAGTTTTGTAAAGTCCTGTTTCAAGACACAAAGCTTCCCTCTGCAGTGTAGATCTGCATCTTCACTGCAGTCATGTGATACATCACTTTACGCAGACAATGGCACAGGAGGGACACCTCCCTGCCCACTCCTGTGATCTGTCCCTCCAGGACCTCTCTTGACTCCACAATGGCCCGGAGGACTGCTATCTGTTCATCCCCATCTTGTTGCTGCTCCCTGTGTGGTCCCTCCATTCGTTGGCTAGTTCCCCCTTCTCACTGGGCGGTAAAGTGGTCTATCCTGCCCTGGGAAGCAGGAGATCCCTTCACCATGTTGGTCAGTTTGCCGCTCAAGGGCACCGTTACTCCCAAGGTCCAAGACTCTCCTCCACCACAACTCTGTGTTCTGTGGGTCTCCCTGCTCTCACCATAAGGTCCTTCCTTGGTGGGTGCCCCTCTTCAGTGCCTCAAGCACGTTCTTAGGGCACTATTCCACCGTCCTCCATGATTGGCTCTCCAGGGGGAATCCCCTTTCCTTTTCTCAGGAGACCACTTGGTGAGCCCCTGGTGTAGCTCTCTTGCTGAACCATGTCACCCCTCCGCCATTGACGCTCCAGAGAGGCGTCTCTCCCAAGCAACACTCCTGGACTCACCAGACACACTACGATTGCTGCTATCCCAGCCAGAGGCTCCTGTAGGATGTGGTGTACTTCTTCAGCCATTGCAGGGTTTAGTCGGCAGCTGTGCCCCATGTGCCCCTATGCCCGCCTCTCCCTCATAACTAAGAGGAGGCACGAGCAGCCGCTGATGTTGCTGAAACTTTACAGACATTATCAGGCACATCTCTGCAGGTAGCGCCGCCGCATGCAAAAGGCCGTTCTCGTACCTTCACCCCCTTCCATATTGCTTCCAAACTCTTCACTCCACTTTGGTGTCTCCCTCCCATGTTTATCCCTTTGTTCTTAACTCTCAAAGAATGTGAGTATAATTTCACAACTTTTGGGTCAACATTTCCAGTGTAACAAATAGTGCAGCTCCAGTTCTACAGGGGTGTTGTGACACCAGAAACCCAGGAACCTACCACATGGCCTGGGGTTTCACAGTGGTGGAGGTCAGGCTTTCTGGCCCCTTTCACTGAAGTGCAAGACTCTCCCCTCTGATGTGTAGCACAAGCTATGAACCTGCCCTCCCAAAGACTCTGCATACTGAGTGCCACAGAGGATCAAAGTGATTAATCCTACTTAATGCTCCAGAAGTTTTAGATTTGGCTCAAAGGACTTCAACATTTTACATCACACGTTTCAGTTCTCACCTACAAGAAGCTTTTAGCTGTCTCAAGGAAAAAAGCCTATTGTGGGCCACAGAGTTTTAAGTGAGATGAAAAAGTTGTGGGGAGGGGGTCTCTGAAAGGGGCATGGCCTAAGTAATTAAGGGAGTGGACTAAAGCCTGTGAACTACAATCTTGTGCTTTATAGAGCATGCTGCCTGACCAGCATGTAAGTTACTCTTTGTGAGTTCTTTTGCTATTGCATCCACACATATCACAAGACAAAGATGTGCCTAAAACAAGCCAGACCTATTGGCTTTGTGAATGCTTGTTAGCGGTTTGAAATAAATAATTAGAACTGGCAGTAATAAATTGTACATATGTGACCATTACTATGTGAACACTGGAGAGAAACCAAGATTAGATCAACATGTTATTTGAAGAGTCTTAGAGCCCTATTAACACGCACAGCCTCAGTTTCTGAGCTCTCAATCATGCCTCATTATAAACACCCTCCCACAACCAGGAGTCACATTGACACCACAATGTGACTCAGCTTACAAGTACCATAAACGCCATGAAAAATATATAGCCCAGCCTTTTAGAGCAGAGGACTCTAGGCTGTGCCAATAATTAGTTTAGTAAATTCCAATTGCAATCCACAATTGCAAACGGAGTTGACAAATATTAACAAATCCAAAGTCGTTACTTATATAAAATATGCATTCTCGTTACGTACTCTAAGTATAAAATAATTTGCCGCACTTGTTGCTCAGATTCCATCATTCTTGGTTGAACTAATTCCTTCTCGGGGGTTTCTGCAATATATTTCTCCGTACTGGCTCATAAACACTTTGTACCCTCACACAGTGTCCACGTACTGTATCCTGTATTGTCCATCAAACGGTCGATGGAAACCCTCCGTCTTTCACTTACAATAGACTTCACTGTTAGTCTACTTGCCGCCATCTTTGTTTCTCAAAGTCGGTTCTGCTCACAGTCCATACATTTAGAAACTTGAGAAGAAGGTTTGCTGTCATTTCTTCCAAGTTGTTTAATGCTCTTACATTATATTTTTCGGAGTTCTATTAAAAGTTAGTTTGCTAATTATCCATTAGTCCTCAGTTTACTTTAGTAGGTTGTGCTAATTTTGAGTTATTCAACAATAGCCCACACCTAGCACCAAGAAAACAGAAGGGGTGAATGCCCACTCTAAAAAGAAATTGCTACGGTAACACGTATTGTAAATACTCATGCAAGTTACTTAACCTGCCGCCATACTGAGAGCATATCGTTGAGTACTGCTTCATGATCGCTGCTAGCTCAGAAAGCTTGCCAAAATGATACATAAAACAAGAGAGTTTATCTCTTTTTGGGAACATTCTAGCACAAAAGAAAATTGAATGAAAAGTCCTGGTTCCAGATTCAGATTTGATTAATCAATGGCACAGTGAGTTATTGAAGGCTTAGTCAATATAAATAAACATTGATTTATCCTTTGTACAATCAAGTAAAAGGGCTCAGATACTGGCCCGCTGAGCAGGTATATTTATCTATTAGCTTAATTTGAAGACTGTTCCACATTCTAGAGAACACCATAAACCGTTTTCTTGTTGTCTTGTTTTCCTGTTCATAAATCAACTTTAGATGTATTTTTCCTCTTTCTGCTTTTTCAAATTTTTCACTTTTGGATTTGCTGTTTATTCGCCTTCAGTAAACAGCAAGAGCTATGAGTACTGTTTCTCGGCCAGATAGACACTTAACGAGTTTTCCCAATATTCACGAAGAGTGGGGGGTAAAGTTAAAGTACATAATCCTACAGCATATAATACATAATTTCTGATCCTCAATTTGGCTCTCCGGTGGAATGTTACATTGTATATTAAATCTTAAATTACCTCTTTCAAATTGGGGACCAAAACTGCTAAGATTGCATGAGGCTCATTGAAAGAGTTATCAATGAACCTAAGGTTTGATTTTCTAACCCCTATTAGTCTTCAAATGAGAACATTCTTGGTGAATGGAAACAACCATACCCTTAATATATATTAGGGTAACAAATGATTCTGAATGTTTTTTCTGCAGTCAGAATACACTCTCCCATTGCAAAAATGCAATTTCATCTCTGTCCTTCAGTGTAACATTTCGTTTTGTTCTCGTCACAGGGATAAGCTGGTGAACAAATTTGTCATGTTCTAATTTTTTATACTCGAGTGGTAATTCCCATGTTTTCCCTTTCTCTCTCACTTCCACCTTCTCTTCCCAATCCTCGCCTGTTCTCACAATACTTCCATTTTACTGTTCTCTCCTCTTTTTATTGTGTGCGACACATCAGTAGGGCACCTCTCTCTTACTTTCACCTTCCCAGTTGTGTTGCTATCATGCCTGACTGTAACAAAAGTAGCGGTACAAAAGGGGGTGGTGATGGACGGAGCATCCAAACCAATCAAACACTCACACCCAGTCAACCGATCTGGGCCTCATCCATCACCGTTCTTTAGCCCACTGTGCCACCCCAGTTCAGACATGGCCATAAGCAAATCAGTCTGACCCTGTGCCTCATGGGAACAGTCCAGCCCGAACTGCCAAGCCATGCCTTCCCTGGACCGGAAACAAGCTTCCGAGGACCGGTTTCTGGCATTTCAAAAGTAGATTTGTATCATCCAAGCTGCCTTGGAGAATACCCATCAAGTATGCAGTACCAACTCAAACTCAATTGTACTCCCATAAAATATGTGAGCCTTTACTTGTCACTGAACGCACATTCTTCGCAGTTTAAAAAATCCCCCTAATCCAACCACTTTTAAAAACACTTTTGGCTTTATATTTAGCGTGGTATTTAAGGTATTGACAAAGTCATTATTGTGGCTCCTTTTACACTATGCGACAAAGTGGGAGCTTTTGAATCCTCATATCCCATTAGGAAACACAAGCTTGGTTGATCCCTAAACGTGTGCAGCTTTAAAAATCTTTTTGTATGGCCCTGTATTCCTCTTTCATTGTCTGCTGCGTTGAACCATTTGACATAGTTTTGTTCTTGCCATTCTTCTCGTCCCCATACTCTGTGTTTAAAATGTTTTTTTTAAAACAGATTATTTTGTACAAAAAGATGTTTCACGACCTGTCATGTAATTTCTCAGGCAAGCCATTTTTTTCATTTGATTTTTTTTAAATGTTTGTATTTATCTGTTAGTTTTTTAATCTTAGCTGATTCTACTTTAGTTCTCGTTTTGGCACATTAGTATCAAAAGTGCAAACAGTTATTGCTCACCAACACAAGGTATATCTGATATTTACAAGTTTCAATAAAATTTAGTTAAGAAAAAATTCAAGCTGGCAGGAAAAAAAGCTTAGTTTACATTGAGGCGTTGAAATTAGACTAGCAATATTCCAAATGTAATTTCAGTCCTGGCTTCTGAACTTTCTAAAATGTTGTCTCCTTATATTTCAAATTCGCAGAAATCAGAAAATCACTGGCATAAGGAGCTCCAGAATACTTTTTTACTGCTTATTTTTAGATTTTCCGCACCATGCAAACACATGCATTTTTTTCTGTTTACATTACACAGAAATTAACATGTCAATCAATTTAACTAGATGTCGATGTGACACAATAAAATACTCTCTGTACTATCTGGCAGCCAAAGAACACATGGCACTGTACTTTGCAAATTTAAAAATGGAGCCAAGCATGAGCAGTCTGAGAATTTAGCTATTTTCTTCACTGGTGTTAGAGAACATAGGTGTGGAGTGGGTTTCAAACTCTTTTTGGTGAAATGTGGATATTTTGTAATTTGAATTTTCCCTTTCTCTGTTACAGTTTTCAGCATTAGAATTGGCTAAAATATCAAATTCCTCAACTTTTGATTAAAAAATCCTAGAATTCCTACACTTTTGTGCCTCCAGTGACACAAACCCATCTGATAGAAGTACTGTAAACTAGCATCTACTTTGACATACGTTCATCTGTTACTCTTTAAACCAAATCGTACATACAAATCTGACAGCCGTGAGAAATGTGTCTCCATAGCAGATTTTGCTCAATCAGCACAACAGAATCAGCCCTTTTTGGTCTCCCCTACAGAAAGCTTTAGCTGTCTGCTTTGTAAAGACCTATTGTATACAGTGCCAATATTTGCAGTGGGCTTTGTTTGAGGTCATTGCTTATCATTGGTTGGCTTTCTTTTCACTCTGATTTGCTTTTTTTCTTATATGATGGATTTCCTTCCTCTCTCCCTCCCTCCCCCGACCCCCTGTCCTGGAGCATAGCTTGTCTGCATCATTTGAATTGGATAGCTTGTCTCGTTCCACTACTTGCATTCAGGTAACTACTTTTTAGGTCTGGGCTTTGAGACACATTTAGTTGTCTCGTCAGACTATTGTTGTTCCAGTCACAGTGTAGTTAGCATTATGGCTGAAGTGGGCTGACCCAGAGGTTTTGCAAACACTGCAGTGATGCTGTCTGATTAGTCTACAAACAATATTATACTCTGATCAGCAAGGGCAATGTTATTTTTGCACAGTTAGAAGGATGCAAATTACAGTACTAATCTGCACCACATCAGTGTAATCTAAGCAATCCAGCTGCATGTTACCACTTCACCACCATATGCCTGTGTATTGAAGGAAGAAAAAGAGAGCTCAATCAATCAATCAATCAAAGCATTTATATAGCGCACTACTCACCCGGAGGGTCTCAAGGCGCTTGTGGAGGGGGGGTCCGCTACTGCTCGAACAGCCAGGTCTTGAGCTGCTTCCTGAAGGCAAGGTGGTCCTGGGTCAGGCGGAGGTGGGTCGGGAGGGAGTTCCAAGTCTTGGCGGCCAGGTAGAAGAAGGACCTTCCTCCTGTGGTGGCTCTTCGGATGCGGGGGACGGAGGCGAGGGCATGGCCGATCGATCGAAGCTGGCATGTGGGAGCGTAGAAGTTGAGGCGGCTGTTGAGGTATCCTGGGCCTTGGTTGTGTAGGGCTTTGTGTGCGTGGGTGAGGAGACGGAAGGTGATTCTCTTGTTGACCGGGAGCAAGTGCAGATCTCTCAGGTGTCCGGAGATGTGGCTGCGTCGGGGGATGTCCAGGATGAGTCGTGCTGAGGCGTTCTGAATCCGCTGGAGTCTCTTCTGGAGTTTGGCGGTGGTTCCGGCGTAGAGGGAGTTGCCGTAGTCCAGACGGCTGGTGACGAGGGCCTGGGTGACCGTCTTCCTGGTCTCGGTGGAGATCCACCGGAAGATCTTACGTAGCATGCGCAGGATGTTGAAGCACGACGAGGAGACGGCGTTGACTTGTCTGGTCATGGAGAGGGAGGAGTCTAGGATGAAGCCCAGGTTGCGTGCGTGGTATGTTGGTTTGGGTGCGCTGCCCAGGGCGGGGGGCCACCAGGAGTCGTCCCAGGCGGAGGGTGAAGATCCCAGGATGAGGACTTCCGTCTTGTCCGAATTCAGTTTCAGGCGGCTGTTCATCATCCACTTGGCTACGTCTGTCATCCCTTCGTGCAGATTGGCTCTGGCGGTGTCGGGGTCGTTGGTGAGGGAGAGGATCAGCTGGGTGTCATCGGCGTAGGAGAAGATGTTAAGGTTGTGTAGGCGTGCGATGGCTGCGAGGGGGCTCACGTAGACGTTGAAGAGGGTTGGGCAGAGCGAGGACCCTTGAGGGACGCCGCAGGTGACTTCGGTGGCTTCTGATCTGAACGGGGGGAGGCGGACTCTCTGTGTCCATCCGGCGAGGAAGGAGATGATCCATTCCAGTGCCTTCTCCTGGATTCCGACGTTGCTGAGGGGTACGGTGGCAGACAGTGTCGAAGGCCGCGGAGAGGTCTAGGAGGATGAGGGCCGCTGTTTCTCCGTTGTCGAGCAGGGCTCGGATGTCATCGGTGGCTGCGATCAGGGCGGTCTCGGTGCTGTGGTTGGCCCGGAAGCCAGACTGCGAGGGGTCGAGGGATCCGTTCATCTCGAGGAAGGTGGCCAGCTGCTTGTTGACGGTCTTTTCGATGACTTTTGCAGGAAACGGAAGCAGCGAGATGGGGCGGTAGTTCTTGAGGTCGGTGGGGTCGGCTGATGGTTTCTTTAGTAGAGCGCTGAGTTCGGCGTGCTTCCAGCTCTCCGGGAAGGTAGCGGTGTTGAAGGAGGTGTTGATGATGTCCCGCAGGGGGGGTGCGATGACAGCGTCGGCCTTGTTGAAGACGTGGTGAGGGAAGGGGTCGGTCGGAGATCCAGAGTGGATGGAGTTCATTGTGTGGATGGTGTCTTCGGTGCTGATCGGGGTCATATATTGTAGATCCTTGCATTAAGTGTAGTCAGAATAACAACAAGATGTAACTCATTAGACTGGTACCATCTATACTCTCCAAATACTTCCTGATATTTCTAAGTGCTATTATAACACAAACATGTTGCTCCTCATCAGAATGATCCTAAAGAATGTCATCAGAATTCAGTGCTGTAAACATTAGGTAGAAATGTATCTGCCAATAGAGTCTGCTCTCAATAAATGGCTAATTCAACTAAGCTCAACGAGTAAAATTGACAATATTTTGCAATGAACTGGATTTGTTGTGTGTTAGTGACACACAACCAATTACTACAACTCGTGAACATTAACAGCAAACCTCTCAACGCTCAGTGGCAAGATGGATTTAATCATACGCATTGCAATAAAAAACATATTTACTGCCAGCAGCAATATAGTGGCACCAACTGCTACCCATTGCTTCCCCTATATAAAGTCAGTGCAAATTTGCTTAGAACATAAAAGGAGCATTATTTACATTAAGGCTTATCATACCTTTAAAAAAGATCTTACATTTTTAATGTCGAATGTTGACGAACTAAAGAAGATAGACATTCAGTAGCCAGATAACATGCAACACAGGTGTTCTCAACGGGAACTAAGGCATTGTGTGTCTAAGCACTACATCACAATTCTTTGTTAAAGTCTCCTGCTTTGTTTCTCATTTTTTATGATCATAGCTAGCAGCCTAGCAGGATTAACATGTTGGAAAATGTGAGTTTCTGAAAGCAATGTAAACATTCATGAATATTGTGCTGAATAAGTATATGTAAACTTTAGAAATAGTCATATAAACAAATCATTTTTATACAATCTCAATTTAAATATAGAGGATTATAAAGTAACTCTGTATAATGAAAAATGATAGAAGTCTGTTTATAATCTTTATTACTCCAAAGAAAAATGGGCAAGAGTTTCACTCTTTTGAGAGACCCAGCAAAGGATGTGTGTTTATTTGAGAAGGAACAGTACGTTTAGAAACAGCATTTGGTTAACAGTCTCCACATCTGTTATTGTATTTCTAATATGTTCACTTTTCTTCTATTTTAATAGTTCTCTATTGGTGAATATATTTGCTGTTTATGACTATCTCGATCACCATTGAAGCAATGGGGGCATGTCCTGCCCAGGAGGGGAATGTGTAGGGGTGTTCAAAGTTGTAAAGTTGAGCCACTCACAAGTTCACAATGTTTTTTTTTTAATTCAGCAGCTTCACAAAGTATTTAGTTTGGGGGCGTGGCCTAGCCAACGACCAAAATGGGCACACAGCACTGAAGCTCCGGTGTTATCGACCCTGCGCCTTGCTGGAATGGGCCCAACTTTTCATCCTCCTCCATCTAAGATAGGGCACAGTCTCCAGCACTGCAAATGACACACAGTGGGTGTCACCGGAGGTGAAGATTGATGCACTCTGCACATAAGACTTGTGAGGTAACTGGTGGCCCAATCTAACCTCAGAGGTCCAAGGCCATCGGGTCTTGCTGGGTCGCCCACCTCTACCATCGGCCCGGCTGAGCCACTCTGCTTACCCCAGCTCGCACTTGAATGTGCTCACGGCTGCCTTGGGCAACACAGCCTGCCACATCATACCTGCGTAGAGGGCTAGCTCACATTGAGAAGACCATACCGAGCTGTACTCAGTTGATGCCAAATGACGCCGTGACCCACAATGACCTAAGCGAGCCACGCTATAGACAGAATATCACAATCCAGCGGAGTGCAAGGTTCTGTTTTTATCTAAATAAGTCAGGGCCCGCAGATATGGGGAGGTTGAATGTCCAGGGCACACACTGGTCAAAAATCTGTGACCCCCAAGGGGCTCCTACTATATTGTCAAACTGTATCGAGGCAGACGATAGAAAGTAACCTCTAACGAGGACGTTCTGTCAACTCTAGGTCAGTACACACTTATATGCCACCCTACTCTCCGGAGATGCAACAGCCCAGACAGCATTATTGGAGGACATAGCCATGGTTTGGCTCTCCTCTGCCCAACAACAGTTCCTTAGCAAACCAGTCTCTAGTGAGGAGATCGTGCAAGCCATAGACTCTCTGGAAGTATCCAAGGCCTCCTGGCTGGACAGCTTCAACAGGGAGTTTTACAAACACTTTAAGCACCGCCTCTCACCTCATCTACTAGACATGTACGTGGAATCCCTGGAGACTCGTATTCTTCTCCGTCACTCGGTGAAGCTGTAATAAGCTTGCTACTCAAACCTTGTAGGGACCCTTAAAGACCCATCGCTCCTTATTTTCGATAACAAGATATTGACCAAAGCCCTCTCTAACCGCCTTGCCCTCCAGACAGAACAAAAATATCCCCAGTACATTTGGAATTTGTCCCCATCCATCCACCGCTTTAAATTTGAATGCCATCTTCTCTGTTCTTAACGAATTTCCCCTGCTTTTTCTTCCGCTGTTACCCTCCTAGGCATTCAAGTCCATGGAATGGCCGTTTTTCCACACCACCCTACGCAAACTGGGTGTCCCCCACTGGCTCTGCTCATTGGTCAACCTGTTATATATTAGCTCCATGGCACGCAGTAGGGCCAGCATTTCACTGACCCCCTCCTTTCCCTGTCATGTGTGGAACAAGACAGGACTGCACCATATCCCCACTGCTTTTTATAACAGCAATGGACCCCCTGGTCCAACACTTACAGTTTAAACCAGGTCCCCTCCTTACTTCTCTCTGCACCAGTGATGTTCTGATGTTTGTATGGCATCTAGAAGACAACTTAGCCCTGATTCTTCAGGAGGTGGTCTGTTTTGGAGGCCACTCTGGCACCCAGGTCAATTGGTCCAAATCTGTAATATTTCCCTTCATTTCTGCAACTACACCTTCTCAATGTGAATTCCCATTGGCCTGGTTCGGTTAAATATTTAGGTATTTTTCTGCATCAGGACAGGGAATAGATGGTGCGGTTGAATTATGGCCCTACTATCAATACGCTAACCACGCAGGTGAAAAGTGGATTTGTTTACCACTGTTGATGGCCAGATGAATTGCAGTTATAAAAAGGGTGGTTCTCTAACTCTTCCAGAATATCCCACTCACCAACTCTTTCTTTGCTACACTATGTGGCCTGTTACTAAAACTTATTTGAGCTGGGAGATGTATGGGCTGGGACACATTGGAACTCACATATGAAAGAGGTGGGTTTGGTGTGCCACACCTACACATGTACTACCTTGCAGCGCCATTCAGTTTGTGCACCATTGGTTCCACATAGACACCAGGCTTTCCTATACTAAACCCGAAATAGATCGAGCTGCGCCCACGCCTCTGGCTACTATCCTCCCAGCATGGATTCCTCTTGACCCCACTGACATGCAAACTTCATCTACTACATCTTGGCCATGGACAAAACTCCAGCAAATATTTGTAGGCTTGCTGCTCTACTCACCCTCACTAGCATTGTCAGACAACCCGTGGCTCCCCATCACCTGTGAAACCTGGTTAAATGTACCATGACACAATATGGCATCCACCCATTTGGAGATTACTTACCAGATGGACAAGCCATTATACACTTCACAGACGCCCACTTTGCCATGGCAAGCTCCATGGACCTCTTTGTAATGCACCGCGTTCCCAAGCGCTGCGAGTTAACATCCTGAGTTACCCACTAGCACCAGAATAATTCACCCCCTTAACTCTAGTGATTGATGCTGGTGGCTTGGGTCGACTGGTGTCCAAGCTCTATCATGCAAGTGGCCTTACTGTCTTTCTAGGATGTGAAACTTAGCGGCTACTGGGAAACAGACCTGGGACGCCCACTCACGAACAAGGTGAGGGCTGTCTGCTGTAAACAAACTCATTCAGTCTCTCCTAATCATGCCGCAATCTTATACACTTCAAATATTTCTGCGGTGCTTATATACTCCCAGGCGATCGGCATAGGTTTGACCACACAAGACCATCTGTTTGCTCCAAAAGTCATACCACAGGAGCAAACTTCATACATATGGCCTGGACATGTAGACACATTGCATTCTACTGAAGGGAGGTCTTCTCCGACTGGGCCAAATCACTGATATTGGCCCCAACCCAGACCCACTCCTAGCATTATTGGGCTATGTGCAAGATCTACTAAAAAGTGCTAGACTCTTTACTGCAATGCCACTCCTTCTTGTCAATCCCGCTCATGGCCAAAACTGGCTCAACAGCTTGGCATACTGTGATACCACCAGCAAGCTCTATGCCTCCCTCCAACCCTTAACATCCAAGCCAGTAGACATATGGCAACCCCTTTGCGACTACCTACTATCAGTGAGCGGTGCATCCCCGGGTTCCCATACTACAGATGCCGTGGCTCCCTGCCACTCCACACACCCCACTTCTTCCTCACCACACTCAGGAAACCTTTCATAAGCCTCCCATGATGACCCGTGGATAGGCTAACTGCTCTTCTACACTATTATATGAAGTGTGCGGTTACTTTCAATATACTACACACCACATCACCTGCGGAGAAACATAGTTTTGTATTTGTTCCCTTTTGTTGTTTAATTGCATCATTAAAAATGGGATATATTTACAACGTCTGCTCCAACACTCCTGTGCCCTAAGAGTGGCAACAACACCTCATTGAGTATTGTAATGTCCTACTTTGTTTCGCTTCCCAACCGCATTGACAATTATATTCTCTTTCAACAATTTTAACCCTAGTCACCCACTTGCATGGACATTTATAACATCAATTACTCGATAAGTCCCCTGTATAACACATTGCAAAGATGTTGTGATTAACTATGTACATGTTCTCTTAAATGCGCAATAAAAATATAATTAAAAAAACAAATGAAGTATTTAGCTTGCAAGGTTTCTTATGTCAAGAAAAAAACAAGGCATGCTTCTAAAGCTCCTCTTTGCTGTGGCAGGAAACCTTTTCTGATGTCATGAGGGGCAGCAGGTAGTCTGCCACCACATGGTGGTTGTTCCCCATCAGAATCCCCATCTGTAGCCTGACATTCGCCGTATCTCCACCCCTCGCATTGTCCCATCCCACATTGACCCCTGCCCTACTATAGGTTCCTTAGGCCAGATCTCCCATCGCACCCATGGAGCTCCAACATCCCAATGCCCCCATATCCTCACTTGTCATCTGACACATTCCCTACCATCCTAACCATCCATTTGTAGACATTTCTGAGTTTCATTCCACAGCATTGAAACAGCCCTGTAGTCTGAGCCTACATTCAGATGAACCACATCATTGAAGCTTTAATGATGCAATGATTCCACACTATCTACCTTCATCTCCATCGTGTGAAGTGGAAAAATGCATTTTGCAGAAGTGTCTTTCTTGATTTTTGTTCTGTGATGCCTTTATCATTCAGATGATTGTCACTCAATCTCACCAACTCCACTCTAGTTTACTGGGAAGACCTGTATGTATTACACTAGGAATCCTCTGTTGCAGGATCCATTTAAGCAATGGCAGATTTATCAGGAAAAAATGTGGGGAACCGAAAGACACAGATGTTTCAACAGGAACTGCAAGGGAGGAAGTAATATCAATGAATTTAGTGGTTTTAGAATCATCATCCATGCTCCAGCTTCAGTACCTAGGACATATGAACTGTAGCCCATGTCCTCCTTAGCTTGTACTCCATTGTACGTAAATTGTGCATGGAGCACCCCAAAAGAATGAACCTAGTGGACATTCATTCTAATACAACTTCAGTCTTCCTGTCCAGTATTTGAGATTTCTGCGCTCTTAGCTCACATTATTCCAGTTGGAAATGTATCTCACTGGTAACCTCATCCATTTTAAAAACATTGAGTGTCCAGCTTTTAATGTCAAGCACAGGAATCAGCAGCAAATGTTAGAAGCAAGGTTAGCCGATAGCAATTGACCAAGAACAGGAAACTGGAAATTAAGGAAAAGGAAGAAACATGGGAATGACTTATCAAAACCTACAAAGATAAGGATACCAGGGGGTGCTGGGCAATTGTAAATGGAAGTAAGGTAACTTCCTTGCTGTCAGAGGGCCTGGGATCAAATAGTAAAAGAGAAACATGGCTAGAACACTTCAAGCAGATTTATTCGTATGGAAATAGCTCTATGGATGTTTGTGTAAAAAGGTGTTCCTAAGTTCCCCTTGGATATTAATTTTGCGCTCGAAGAGGTTGTTGCTGCAATGTTGGCAAGCCCATCCAATAAGGCGCTGGGTCCAGATGGGGTGTCAGTGCACCTTGATAAGGAGAACATCCCATGGTGGGCCACTATACTTACCAATGTTTTAAATGCTGCAGTCTTCTATGAAATCCTAACTTAATGATTGATTACTAGCATTGACCCAGCATTTAAGAAAGGTAATAGACAGGATCCCCGTTGTTACAGGCCAATACTACTTCTGGATTAAGGTTGTGGGGTGCATTATCTTGCACAGGATTGAGGATTGGACTCAGCAAAATGGTATTCTTTTCACACTACAGTTTGGCTTTATGGAAGGTTTAGGGACTCAGTAACAATGCCTGAACCTGCAACTGATAATTGGGACATACACTATCTCCAAAAAAGCTTTGCTTTATCTAACCTCTATCGGCCTCAGTAGCGCCTTTAACCATGTTAACCATTTCAAACTGTGTAACGTCCTGATTATGATAGGCCTACCCCCACCTCTAGTTGATTTTCTCCATGCCTTCGGTAGGAAATGTATTAGGGGATAAATGCACATAACCATTTGGCCTGCCCTGGGGTGTCTGACAGGGCTGTCTTAGCCTCCATTTTTACCCTCTAAATATTAGTAGCCTAAATTATTTGTTAGCTTCACAGGAGATTTACATGCCTAAGATGAAATCAACTTTTGTGCCAGCCTTGCTTTATGTCGATGATGCAGGTCTGCTTTCCTGCACATCGAACAGTCTTAGTGGTCTTATAGACGCCTTTGTTGTGTTTATAGATGATTTAGATTTAGAAATCAATATTGCTAAGACTCATTACATGGTCTTTGGGAGGTAGAACTGAAAAGTCAGACCAGCAATAAATATGGGGAAAACCATTACATGGGTTGGCTATTTCTTCTATTTAGGGATCACCTTTGATTCACCAAACAGCTGGCTACCTTGTCTTTCGAATCAATGTTTTACGTTTTAATCAATCGGTTGGGATGTTGTTTGGGCTGGCATCCAGTGTGGACAGTAATGCCTTTGATGGAGGTTTATAAACTCAAGTGTCTTTCAAGTTTGACCTATGGGGCCTCCATTTAGAAATATTGTGACTGCTCCAAGCTACAACGGGAGGAGAATCGTTTTTGTACGAATCTGCTAGGTGTAGGCCCAAGCAGTCCCAACTTCTTCCTTCATGAGGAGTTGGGTTTAGCCTACATGGTAGAGTGGATACAACTTTGCAGGAATGTTTTCTTTCATTTTGCAGCCAGCCAATGAGAGCATTAGTTCCTACAGGACAGGACTGGACTGGCCAAAGGGATAAAAATCCTTCACAACCAACCAAAATGTCATTTTTCTTTTTTTGCCACCACAGGGGAACTGCAGCAGGAGTCATCCGGAACCAACCTGCCAAATATCTCTATCATTTTAAATTTAATTTCTCTAAAACAGCTCAACAGATTTACACCAAATCACAAATAGCGCATTTTTTGAGTAAAGATGTTCCTTTCTGCCAAATTTGGTGAAATTCAGTTTGATTTCTCTGTATCGTTGTTCAAAAACCCTATGGAAATTGCCTGGGGAAACTGTGTTTGGAGACCTCCCCTTTATCTTATCCCCTTCTTGACAGATCAGGCAGTTCTTGACAGATCAGCCAGAAGCTTTCCAGGATAGATCTGAGGCGCATTAACTTTTCTTTTAAACCGTTTGTGAAGATTTGTCTAACGGCACCAAAGTTATCGGCAAAACAAAAGACAATATACTCTCTTCCTATGGATACAGTAACCTAATTATAACTACACATTGGTGACTGCCTCTGTGTAATTTAATGTAATGTAATGTAATATTTTAGCTTTGGCTTTGGACTTCCTATATAGGTTTGGCCTCAAACAGTTAGTCAATCAATCCACTCATAAGGACAACTACTCGCTTAATGGTATCTTCACTAATAATACTTCTTTAAGCTTCGACAAAGCTCTCCCTTTGCCTTGGTCTGATCACAAAGCTGTCTTTTTCAACCTTGATGTTCATACTAGAAAAACCTGTCCTTCCAAACCTCAGAACGTCATCAAGTTTCACTCTATGCGTAAAATCAACAGTCTTGAGTTAGATAACATACTAAAAACTCATACCCCATTATTGGATACTAACATTGTATTTTTTTTTAATTACGTTTTGGGTCAGTTAGGTTGAAAATAGTGTTTTCTTCACAGTACAGCTAACCAAGGACACTGATTAAATTGGAATTCTTAGGCTTTGTTTACCTTTCGTGAATGAACTGCTAATGAGCAATGATGAGCGTTAATGGGTTTAGATGTTTATTTGACTGCAGCGTTTACTACATAACAATGGATTTTCTCCATTTGCCACATAATTTGCAGATTTCGCTAACTATGCTGTTTCTATCTCAAATAGATCAAAATAATACTGGCAGGTAATGTGCCACATAATTTGCTCTTTTGCACATAATTTAGATAAACTTGCTATATGATTTAGTTCTCTATGCCACACATTCCTAGTAGCCCTGACAATATTAATCTCTGCATAGTGGTTTGAAAGCTACCATTATGATGAAGAAATCCGTATTTTACAGGCAACAGTGAAATAGTTCCCATATTGCAAGGTTTTTCTGAGAAATATTGGTTTCGATGCCACTGCATTTTGTGTAATAAAAGCACCCAAAAATGCAAAACCTATAATGGAAGTTAAAGGGAAAACGTACAGAGAAAAAAAATACTGAGTCAAAGAGGAGCAAAGCTGAAGAACCAGCGTAGGTCAGTTTGGCTTTCCTAAGGAGAAATCTGTTCGAGATTTGCAGGAACAGCGAGAGGATGGAAGAGAGAGGGAGAAAGTTCCATATGTGAGGGGACGCCGCAGGGAACCTTGCAGCGAGATATATATCAACCCCCCTGACTCCTCCCCAGAGGTTTGCAGCTTGTTTGCAAAACCATGCAGTGGATCTTTAAGAACAACATGTAGTACAGCTGCTACCTGTGAAATGAGAAGAAAACTGACACTGTTATTGCTGCAACTACTGCTACTAATACTTCCACTCATAGTAATACTCTTCTACTACTAATAATAACAATACCAATAATATTAATAATAACAATGTAATAATACTTCTATTGCAATATAACAAACATGTAAAAACAAGATTATTCAACGTAGAAGTTGCTACAACGACTGCTGTTAATCCGCCTACTAATAATAATACTTTACTACTACCATTAATAATAATAATAACAATAATATTAATAATAATCATGCAATACATCTTGTATTTCAATATAAGAAACATGTTAAAACATCATTATTGAACGTAGAAGTTGCTACAACGACTGCTGCTAATCCACCTACTAATAATAATACTTTACTACTACTACTAATAATAATAATAACAATAACATTAATAATAATAATGTAATACATCTTGTAATTCAATATAAGAAACATGTTAAAACATCATTATTCAACATAGAAGTTGCTACAACGACTGCTACTAATATGCCTACTAATAACAATACTCTTCTACTACTACTACTACTACTACTACTCATAATAATAATAATGACAATAATATGAATAATAATGTAATACATCTTGTATTTCAATATAAGAAACATGTTAAAACATGATATTGATCATGGAAGTAGTTTAGCAGTGTATTGTTGTTAGTAGCAATAATACTAATAATTATGAAATACTTTGGAATAATGCTAGAAATGTCAGAGGCGCTTCATGCTGATTGGATACGAGCTATGGTAAAGACCATGCTTTGTCCATGCCTGTCGTGCTGCAGTTAATTTCAGGAGGGCAAACACAGAACCCCACAGAAAACCAGACGATGCCTCTCAGTAGGCTTTAAATAACAAAATTACGAAACAGATGACTGTTTAATTATATTTCTGTTTTTATATATCTTACTTGTAAGTCTCAAAGGATTGCTAAGCCAGATCCTATGAATATTTGGCATTTCCATTTTTCTTCATACTGTTTTGGGGGAACCAGATAATTTTAAGTTAATATCAGGAGATGTAATTTTATTACAGTCGTATAATAAACGTCCATCTGCTCTTTATAAACAATTCCAACATTTGTTCGGGTTATGCAGTTATCTTCGTTAGATACTTGTCATTCTCATATTTGCTTTAACATTTATCACAATATTTGTTTATAGTTATAAACAACATTCTTTCACATACAAAGAGACATTTTGCTACATCTCTTATGTTCAGTAAATTCTACAGTATTGTTTTATTATCGTGAGATACTTATCAAAAATGCATGCCAGTTATGAAAATATCTCAGTAAATTTTAACGTTTATCTTTCCAAAGTTTACATTTTACACAATCATTTGCTTCATCCGTCCCCTAAAATAGCCATTTAAAACTTTGCCTTGGCCGGGACTGTCAACATTGACCCCATTCCCAGGAGACCCCAGTCACAATAGGCCAGAAAATTACACAGCATAACAGCCACGGTCGGTAGGGGAGTACCTGCCGGGGCGGTGATGTGGTGAGGGGGAGGGGCAGTGTGGGGGGTAGTAATGTATGGATAATGGATGTTTGCAGGTAAGTAAACATATAAATAAATCAAACGAATTTTGTTGCATGTACTGCATCCCTAAATTCAATGCAGTGCACGCAACGAAATTAGTTTGATTTATTTATATGTTTACTTACCTGCAAACATCCATTATCCATACATTACTACCCCCACCCTGCCCCCCCCCTCCCCACGTCACCGCCCCGGCAGGTACTCCCCTACCGACCGCGGCTGCAGCATAAATGGGGCAAATTGTGAATCAGGTAACTTCCGACTGCTCTTGGTTCAGAATTTACACCTAACTCTTCCTTGTGGTCTTTGGAATGAGGATAACGTGCCAATAGCACAAGTTATTCCACATTCTGAGGTGCATAAACAGTGATTGTATGCTATTTGTTAGGATGATTTGCACCATGTTTGACCTGGCGCAAATCAGCCAGGCAAAAACTGCATGAATGGGCAATTAGGACACAGCTTGCAATACCAAAAGGGGTGCAAACCGGAAATTCCAACAGACTTGATATTTGGATACCAGTCAGAATCGGACCCTAGTCAAAAATGACCATGCTAATAGAAATACTACAAATGAGAGCTCATCCATCAGAGGGGACTGTTCACCTCATTATCCTACCATTGTCCTGTTTTTACATATGACCTATATACCATTGACATTATGTTTAGTGAATGACAGGGGGCAGTTATGGGTCAGAGAAAAATGTGATTCATTTATTTATTTGATCAACATCAAAGACGATAGATGCAAAGTGACTTCTGTCACTGATGGAAGGAGTTCTTCTTTGCTATTATGAGGATAAAACTGATCTGATTCTCCTAAGTCTGTACATGGCCTTAGACCCAGTAAGTCACGCAACAGTTCTGGAGAAGCTTGAACTCTGGACACGTATCTTTAAACCAGCATCTCAATGGATTCAATCTTTGCAGACCAACTGCAGCCAGAAAGTCAGGACTGGATCAGTTGACCCAGGTAAACGTCGTTTACAACGCAGTGTTTACACCGCACGACCATTACCACACTGCCGTTACAACGCAAGTCGTTACTATGACTTGCACTGGTTGGCGCTGTTTGGTTAAGGAATATTGTAATTTTATATTCCAGCACCTTCCCTACTGTTACGTGGGCTGGTGTTGGAATAGAAAATTATAATAATCCTCAATCCGCGCCCCCAACGCAAGTCGTTGTAATGACTTGCGTTGTAAAATCCGCGATGTAAAGTACCGCAATCAAAATGATCGCGTTGTACTATCATACATCCATTGACCCATTCACATGCCCAGTGGCATGGTGTTCCTAAACAATCTTTACTCTCATGTTTTCTCTTCAACATCTACAGACATCTCTTCGGAGACATTAGTGAGCAGTACTTGGTGAGCCTACAAATGTATGCTTATCATATACCCAAAACCACTTCCACTAGGAAAATGGGACAGAGAACCCAACCCAGTTTGAGTCTCGGCAACGACGCTCAACAACCTGTGATTCAGGGCAGATCACTTAATCTCCCCTCGCCCAACAAAAGTTAATGTGTTCTTATGTAACGCAAGTGGTGCTCATGTAAAGCTATATAAATCTCCCCCCCCAAAAAAAATGCCAACCTCACAAGTTTACCCAGAAAATCACTGGTGCAAAGGATGTGGGTAGGAAAATCTCCTATCTGTGGAAAGTACTCCACTCCTTCACACTGAACACAGAATAAGTTTGACCAGTGCCCTCATCTTGCTAAATGGATACTAATGTAACACTATCTGTTCTTAAAAATTCATTATCAAGCTCCTAGGAGGTCGCACTAAGCAGCCAAAATGTGCCATATCCTCAGAAAGCTTTGGACTGGGTAAGAGTGGTCTGCTTAATTCAGGCACTCTGTTCATCACCACCCCCTTTTCTGAATCATTTTGTCCACCATAAGCGTGGAAGGGTATACTCAGATGTGAGTCCCTTGCTCATTGCACCATCAGGATTCAAGCAAGCCGGGCAGACGACGCCTGAAATGGCAGAAACCGGTCCCCGGAAGCTTGTTTCCTTCCCAGTATAAGTATTGGCTTGGTAGTTTGGTTTGCCCTGTTCCCATCATGCACTGGGACAGGAACAGACTAATTTGCATATAGCCAAGTTCTGAGCTGGGATGGTGCAGTGAGCTAAAAAACGGTGATGGATCAAGCCCTGATCTTTGGACTGGGTAAGAGTGGTCTGCTTAATTCAGGCACTCTGTTCATCACCACCCCCTTTTCTGAATCATATCCTCATAAAGCAGCACCACATAAAAACTTCTCTGGTAGCTGTCAACCGGCTCCATAATAGCAGATGCTAGGATTAAATTCAAGGTCTTGTGCACCATTCACAAAGCTTACTGGGGCAAAAGTCCTGCATACCTGCAAAATCTGACATTTAACTTAGTTCATACAAGAGACCTATGCTAAATGTCTACCAATCCGCATCAACCAATATATTCAGTGGCAGATATCTGGTTGTGCAAGGACCAAGGCCATGGAATGCCCTTAACCTCAACCTAAGAGCTTAACCCAACCCCATGAAAATTCAACTTTATGGACTCACAATCAACTGAAATTGCTTAGGAGCAAGAGTCCTGCTAAAAACTGTCAGACACTAACCCCACCAAATTGAATGCTAACATTCTCGTCCAACAATCAGACTGTTTTTCCTACCCGTGAGCAGTCTGAATTTACAGAAAGGCAAAATACAGCAGTACACAAAGCTCCTCAATAAATAAATATAGTGCTGATAATAATTATCTGTTTTAAAATGTCTCCTCTCCACCTAATACAGGGTCCTCCACATGGCAATTGTGTTCAGTGCTTCGAAGATTTTATTATTGTCCCATAACGTGAAAATACGTAAGGAAATAAATAATCAAATAGATAAATGCAAGTAAATTATTACCACAGTTAGGATTTTCACTGCATGCAAATTTCCTAGAAATGTGTACACTTTCATATTGTAATGATAAGAATAGCTGAAAATATACCTGGATCCTGCAGTCCCGAGCATTTATCGCGAGCAGATTAAGGTCAACAATAGCAAACATTCTGCCTTTATATTGATGTGCGTCATGCAATATGGATCATCGATCTGCTTTGGCCAGTGAATCGTTGGCTCTTCTGTGCAACAACCTCATTGGATCCACATCCATCGTTGCCGTCAATTGTTTACTCTGCATTGACGAGGAATCCAATTCCTCCCTGAGGATGTCATTAGATTTATGCAAAATGCATGCGCTAGTAAGAGAAAAGGTATCACAGACTAACAGCCTCAGAAGAAAAGTGGCTCACAGGGAAGCGCAGTGTGTACTATTGACAATGTACCTGCCCTTCAAATGGCAACCGCGAATGGCACTTACGCATTCTGTCCATTGTGTGGGATGCTTAAAAATTTTAAGTGGAGAAAGATCATTTTTGACCTTCTAATTTGACTATCATATTTAAAGCAATTTAGATTTTAAAAACATATGTGAAATTTTGATGTGGGTCTCGCGCTTTCATATGTGTTATACTGTATGACATGTTGTGACACATGAATTTGAAATAGTGTGACTTGTATTCTGTAAAATCGGTCGAGTTTTAAAGTCCTCTGGATTTCCATAATAATTTGATTGTGCTTCTTTTTCAAGGTTCCTTACTTTGCTGTTCTTTGTATGATTAATTTAAATTACATTCAGTGCTGAGACAGACAAAGGGACACTATTAACTACTAACAGGGTAAGCTTTTGACCAGCAGATTAATGTGCAGATTTAAACCTGCAACATTTGTCGCACAATAATTTCTTTCACACTGTAGAGATTCGTCTTTTGCTTTGACAAAAAAGCTATTGATAGCATCAATATTGCTACAAATACGTGTATTGTTTAACAGGAAACAATTCCTGCCTAGCAAATAATTGCACTTTTTTGAAACGTCCATAGAAATTGCAGCGAGTGGTCACCTCGGGATTGTACACAGAGGAGGTGTTTTACTGTCAGGCCTCTGAATGCTGACTACCTTTGCAAAAGAAGAGACCCACCAGAATACGCAAAAATGAATTTAAAATTATAAATGCTATTCCCAGTCCCCAAAAATGTAATTAAAATTATGTATACTATTCACCAGTAACCGTTGGACTAACAATAACATTCACATAAGTCGACATGTCGCTAGTTTCAGCAGTTTCAACAAAAATACTGTAATCACGCAGAGGTATACTGACAAATGTTGAATGAGTGTTTCTAACTAGTTTTTAAAGTAAACCAGGATGTTGTAGAGATCGTTGTAGGACTTGGAGAGGAAGTGAGAAATTACATATAGAATTCTAGATGGGTAATAATGCACGACATGGTATCAACCCCGAAACATATTCCCTCTGCACCCTCCCTCCCCACTTGAAGTTGTGCTCTGTCTGCACTGAGACCCTGCCAGGGCAGCCTAGAATTCCTTCATGAAGGGGCAACAGTGGGAAACAACTTGTGTTGCTAAGCGCATAGCAGTCCGAAGATGCTGAGGAAGATCGTCAAAGGTGGGGGTAAATTATGTAGTTACTATGTAGTTGTCCGAACGGCTCAGGATCAGGGGCGTAATACAGGCCCCCGCAGCCCACGCAGTGCGGGGGGGCCCTAGCTCCAAGGGGCCTCCTCAGCACTGAACTCTGGCCGGTAGAGATCCTGATTGAGCCGAGAGGGGGCCCCCCTAAGTACCGTGCAGGAAGGCCCCCTCACTTTTCGTTACGCCAGTGCTCAGGATTATCACCTAACCTTTTCAGGATTATCACCTAACCTTTTCAATACCTCTATGTTTCCATTGGCTATAGTAGGGGAAGCCACAAGTTATTTTTTCTTGTACATATATACTAACGACTCCCAGTCCGTTCTACAAATGGATGGTGACCAGACATTTATTGACAAGTTCTTCGAGGGCAAGAGTGAGATTTGAATTTGTCCCAGCTCTAATTAGCTGAAATTAACTTCATCCAAGGATGTCTTCATGTAGAGGGTGTTCGGTGTGAGTGGGCGAAGGGGTTGGACTGATCCCCAAATGGCAAGAGTAGCTCGGTCTTTGCCTTGTGCCAGTTCGGCCATAAACAACTTACTTGTTAAATTTGAATCCAAGTCCTGCCTTGTGCCTCATATTGCAGCCCTATCCCAGCCTTGCTTTCACCAGCCGCGGTTGCTAATAAAAATGGCTTCTTTGGTCCTGGGCATTAGAAGGAAGAGCCAGGGATATTTTACAATTGGCATCTGTCGCAAGTACCGAGTGAGTTTATGTGTGTATGCATTTGCCTCTGTGTGTGTGTGTGTGTGTGTATGTGTGTGGGTGTGGGTGCAGCTGCAGATTATTAGAATGCATATACATTTTTTTCAAACTATGCCTGAAAAAAGTAATTGTGCAAATGGGAAGACAGAATCCCCCCATGAAGCAGTACCACTGAACTCACAAATGCCTTGCAGTTGCACCCACTGGGGCATCTTTGCCCTATGAGGAACACTAACATGCATTATTGACCTGGAATATCACTCACACAGCCACTGGAGATTGTCACCTTATCCCTCTCATGGTTCAGGAATTGAATGGAACAATATACAGCTGTCGTTGTCAATGATATTGAAGCTATTTATGTTAGATTTTCTGATTGTTTCAATTTTGTATAGATTCCTGGTCGGCACTGCTCTTAATCGAGTGTTTAGTTGCTGTAAGAAACTTGTGACAGAACCCAGGTCTGAGTTCTGCCAAATGTTGATCACTGACCCGTCTATAACAAGGAGGACCTATGTAATTTTTATTTTGTGGCGGTGCGAGGGTGGTACGTGGGAGGGGGGCTCTATTTAACCTTACGAAGGAGAAATCATTCACCCACAGAATTTTTAAAACAACATGCTGGTTCTCTGAAAAGCTGAGCTATTCAAAGTTTTAAACAATGTGGGATCTTAATTCACTTTTCAAATGCTCATTGCTACCTGTTCGTCTGCTTTCATATCAGCATGTACGCTTATTGACTGTCTTTTCAGTTTTTATTATGTCCCAAATTTGCATTGTTTTCCATGCAGCTGGAACACTGAAATACAATTATTTAAATATAATGTCAATGTGCCTGTGCGTTTCTTTAATAAGCGCGCCGGACAGAACGTTCACCAGACTGGTATCTATCAATGGTGATCTATAAACTCGGCGATCACTGCTGCTGGATCTCGAGGTGAATTGATTAATTGGGATTATTTTTGAATTCAGATTGCTTGTACGTGCAGCTTGTTGCCGGAAAGAATATTAATGAGGTTTTTAATGTATTGCTGTGAAAAGGAAAAGGCTTTGATGAACAATGGAAGACGTATAACAAACGCTGAGGTGCATCTTTTTAAGGCAGCTGATGACTGCAATATTTTGCTCCACGTTTGTTTGTGTTTTCAGAACCGTCTGAATTGATTTCTTTTAACTAGCGCAGTCTGGACTTTCATGATGAGAGCATATTCAAGCAGCAGTCATTAAAAATCACAGGGCCCTCTTCTCGCTCGACTCCCCCCAGCTTTTGCTCTGAATTGGCATTACATTTATTTAAGTGTATCTTATTTTCTCAAAGGGTGTATATTTTTTAGGAATAAAAGTGTGGCTCTTTTATTCTAGTCGCAAAACTCTTTGTTAGAAAACATTTATTGATGATCCATTCTTTAGATATTTTAAAAGTTTTTTATGCATGTATTGCACATGGTTCCTTTGGTTGCGCTCCAATGATTTGGTCATGTGCTTGGCACTTCCCTGAGCATACTATAGTAATCAGGTAGGAAATGTCTTGTGGCTGTCTTAGGAGCTTTATGAAAGGGTAGATGCTGTAGCAACCCACATAGAAGAATTTCAACCTCTTTGATTTAATCAGTGTGTTTGCTGATCTTTTTAAAGTAAAGGTGTCAAATGTTGGTCCAAGAGGGATGAAACCATGCAACATTTCTAGATAATCACTAACTAGTATTTAATCGCAATTAGATACCACAACATAGGGTCCGCTAGTTTGAAATAACAGGTTTTAAGAATGCCACGGCTGAGAATACCAATACATTAAAAAGCATTGGTAAATCTATTAACCATAAATGTATCTCTAAATCCCAAAACTTAACCTTATTCTAACTCTATGCCTAAAAAGTACCTTAAGTGTAGTTCTAACACTGGGACTTACTCTAAACCTAGCACGTGCCTAACCATAAACCTAAAGCTATGCCTAGTCTATAAACAAAAAATTAAACCAAACACTCAGCCTACCCTAAACCATGAACCAAACAATATCCTTTACCCATTCCCTAACCCTAATTCTAACAATACCACTAACTTTAACATTTATTACTCTTACCCTTGTTCTTACCTCCTTCAGTATAGTAGTATTGCTAATAGTGGTACTCTCAAGATGGTTGCTTAGATGCTGTGACCTCTATGGAACGGTACATTGATGTAGGGGATTTTCAGTAGACGGCTTGCACCCCAGGCAAATGGTTGTAATTTAGGTACATATGTGAACGTGGCCTGTGGCTTTTCATAAAATGTAGCATAGTGCTGGCCTTCATCGACTGATATTAGATGGCCCTGTTCTGGAACTATTGCTTTTGATAGCAGTCCAGGCCAAGCGAATGTGCCTTTTGTCCACCACTGTTTATTTACATGTTCCAGTTTGAGATTTTCATTAATAATGTTTAATCTGCAAATATTTTCAAGTGTAGATGCCTCCCTGCAAGATGCCTATCTTAAAATAAGAACAGCAAATAAAGCAAAAAAAACTTTGGATTGTCATCGGGGACAAAGACAGTGTCATGTCACATCCCTTTGTTTTATCATGAGTTCCAGGTGGCATGTGATATCTCTTCTGCTACCCCAATTATTTTGGTGACTTCCAAACAAGTGCCCATCTTGAAACTTATCATGTGTAAAATAGTGCACTGGCAAAAAAAAATTTTGTCAGAGTTTTCATCTTATATTAGTACTGATAGTATATTTTGGTAGTTTTTCTTTGGCACAGTTTTGCTGTAAATTTCTGCCAAACACCATTTATATATGCATAATAGTCCCCCTTGAGAATTTCATTATTTGGACTCTCTCACTTTGTCTGCCGTGGCTGGTTAAAGTTGGAGGTATCTGATTGGCAGCTTTTATTAGTGTTATATGCATAGTGATAGCAGCAGTGGTTTATGTAATATGCAGACACCATGCAAACTATGTGGGCAACAAGCTGTAGTGCGCTGTGTGAGAAGCTGGTTAAGGAGTGTTTCGCAAGTTGTGGAACAAGGATTGAGCTATAGTCAAGTCTGTAATAGACATATGCCTCTCTCAGGTGACTTCATACACTATTCCGATGCAACTTCATTAGGAAAATGATCCAGGTATATAGAATAGAGCCTCATGTACTAGGTTTTTTGTTGTCTCCAAACCTGTGATTCACACAAATGGTAAAACAAGAAGTTGCATGATACCAAAGGTAGAATGATAGCAGAAAAATCTTTCTGAGCCAGTGCTCCCCTTGTGACTAGAATTCACCATGCATAAATCCCACTTCTACAGTTATGTGCAACTACAGCATGGACTGGAGACACATAAAGCAAAACTCAAAGGGAGCCCTGAATTTAACCCCTTAGAACCAAAAGTATCTATTGGATGATTGGATAGAAAGGGAGTCCCCAAGACCTGTAGATACCTTGCACGGAAAACAGAAGATCTCTTGAAGGAGCTTCAGACCCGATATGAACAGGACCATAGTAGCTTAGAAGAGAAGACCCAAAAAAAGGCAAGATGGCGTCATTCTCCTTAGCGATATTATCTCAGCTTCACTTAATACAATTTCAATATGTCCACAGGGTTTACTGCAACCTTTATATGAGACTACTGTACACAGACACATCACACTTGTTCAAGATCCCAAACTGGCAATCCTCAGGATAATGGGGTGTTGGGGGGAGTACATCAGAGTGATTGAGCACCTGTGGGAATAGGCTTGCGGGGTGTGCCACTGGCGGTCGGACGGTTCCCTCCTCTCACGGAATGGCTCACACGCATGGACTACCATGCCAAGGCCAACAAGACAGTGTACAAAGCTTGGGGCTGTCTGTAGAATCATGGACAGAAGCTAGTTCTCACTAAAGAAGGGATTCAATAACAGAGTAAGGTGACATAAGCTGAAATTCAACTTAATCAAAGGAGCCATTAATTCTACCAACCTCACCACAGAAAAACTGAACTATAAAAAATTGTTAGTTACTAATCACACTCCATTTTCAAATGTAATGCATTGACTCTCTGGTAAGTTTATTAAACAATTACTACCAAAAGGTGACAACTTTTTATTGTAGGTATCGATACCAATGATTTTTAGAGTTTGACAAAAAACACATTTAAAACTTCAGGCAGGTCAAAGGTGCACGGTAAAACAAAAGGCAAATAGTTCTTAAACGAATGCCTACGAAGAAGCATATTTATTTTAATTAATTTTTTTATATTTTTAATTTTTTTCTATCTTTTTGATATTTCCGACTTTTGAGGCAAGTCCTGCCACATTCCATGTAACTAGGCCTTTAAGATTCCTATCCCCTGGTTCCTGGGATGAACTGGGCAAAGATAAAACCTGCATAATAGGCCCAGTATTGGCCGGTGTTATGGGTAGTGAAGAAGCATATAATAAAATAGATGTGTTGATAACTATATGCTAGGAACATACGTACATGTTATCCCCCACTTCACAGGTGAGCTGAAGTACAACTTAACAATCAAAGTTTAGACCGCAGTTTCAAATGGTAGATGACACATGGCAATGATACAGGAGGCCACCTGCATGGTGCACGTGAGGTAAAGAAGTTATGGACTCTTACAAGAGTGAGGCAGAAGAAAGGTTATGATCTTATTGTCCTGCTGCCCTAATCATGTTTTGCACCCTTACACCAACATTTCCCAGACCAATGCAGTTGATTCCACTGGGCGGGGACTGACCAAAGTATTTCAATGAGGCAGGTGGAACGCTAACCTCCACCCTGACCAAAAGCTGCACACGTTCTCGTACAAGCAGAACCTTTATCTTACAAGAGCAGTTTTTGGTTTAAACTATTGAGAACAGCGTTAAGCTGTTTCAAAGCTCCTTAAGCAGCTTAATGTTCAGTGTTTCACTCGTTTAAATTAAAGCTGTTTAAAATAACTGTACACCTTTTCAAATAAGTACATTTTTAAACGGAATGTTAATTTTACTTTTTTAATAACATTCATTTATCTATTTGCAAACTAGAGACTGAAATACTCCCAGTCGCACTAGAATATTTGGTATGATCTTCCATGGTCACAGTGGAAACCCTAGACTGCAAAGTCTGGGTTAATCTGAAGGTCACAGGAAGTGACCACCTCTGATCAGGGTCTTTAACCTCCTTACACCTATGCACACCCTAAGCCACGACATAATGCTTAATTGATCAAGGCAAAGTCTTCTTATTCCCGGAATGTGCACACCACCTGCATAATAACAGTCTTTATCAGCGATCCTCTTTGTTCCTCTTAGAAAGCTGCAATATGCTACAAAACATTATGAGATCAATACTCTCTTCCTCCTCCTTTCTTCCTTTTCTGCCTTTTTCTCTTGCGATCGCCGTGTTCTGGTGCGCAAAAATGAGTGCTGGTACCCAGTCCGTGCAACCACCGCCACAAATTTAGCATTGAGCAAAGGAGAAAGGGCTTGCACACATCCAGAAACGTTGATGGCGCTCTGCAATATCCATTTGCACCGCGATTGGAATAATAGGTACATGTAGCCTTTCACACTGTGAGGCTTAGTAATGCGTTAAGTTGCACTTTAGCTGGGGTGAAACTTGTTCCTAACAGAATGTTAAATACATTCTGAAAAGACAGATTATGTCTATCGAGTTACACCAAGCCTTGATATATGCGCCATGTCAGAGTCCCATTGTCTCCTGGCTAAAGACGAGAGTTCAAATACCCACTATCTCTCCCCTGGTGCTCCGAAGGCTCGGCTTTGAAGTTTTCATAATCCATCAGTCATCTTCCAGTGGGGAGGGCACATGTTCTGTACTACTCAATTACAGAAGTCTCTTTTGCCAGCAACAATGAGACAGGCAAGAATGTCATGGGTGGATGAGAGAAACTGTCAGATGTACTAAATTCTTGGGATTCAAGAGGATGGTGTAATCCCAGTGTAGGAACACAGCATGCGGCATTGCAGAAATGAATCAGGAATGCAGTCGGTGGTGCATTTAAGTGTACATTGGTTAGTTGCTCTGAACGTTTTTGCTTGTTTTAACACTACTGTACTTGGAATGTAAAATGAGCCTACATCGGAGATCATCTGTGCTAGGGAAAAAGGGCAAACTGAAATAAAGCCAGTGTAAATGTTTGGAAATCTTTGGAAGCGACCCAGTTATGTTTTAAGCCATGAATTGGTATGGGGGGTGATAGAAAGAATCCTTTCATGTCCTCTATTCTCACAACTATATTTAATGGTTAAATATGGGCGGTGATAACGATTTCTAATGTTATATTATGTAAAGTTAGGTTATGTCATGTTGCATTATGTTATTTCACTTTGTGTAATATGCTCTGTTACTTTATATTATGTATTATGTTCTGGTAGGCTGCATACATTTATTGTAAGTTGAGTGTTTTTTAATGTTGAGTTATGTTATGGTATATTAAGTAATGTTATGCATATTTGCACACTTTTGAAGTAACTGCGGAAAAAGCTTTGGGTTGATAAACACTCTGCTTGTCTGTGGGTATTCGGTTTATTTATTCTGAAATGTCACACCATCTCGATTGGCCATCTAATGATCACAAATGTAACACCTAGTTTTGCCTGTTAAAAAGGGGGCTGCTTGATGTGCTCTCATCCTCCTCTGCCTCCTTTTTGTGGTTGATGAAAATAGCCATCTGCACCATTGCCACCACTGTTCTTTAAACCAACACATTCATACAGCAACCCCGGTAAAAGGATGCACGACGGATCGGGTCCCAATTCAAATTTGTGCCTGTGCAGAATTCATTTTGATAACCAGGCAGGGCCATCAACAAATTCACAACGCTGAAGATCTTTGTCCTGTCCTTTCAGATCAACACATTACTCTTCAGTCCTAATCATGTGGAGATTGACACAATTTCATGTAAATCAGCATGTGTCCTTTGATAAAAGGCTTGAGAATCCTTCACTTTTAAATATTCACTACTTGAAATCACCAAAATCTGCTGTGCTTGGGCTCCTGTACCAGTGTGTTGACCCACCACCCCTCTCTCAGCTGTAGCTTCAAAAACAATGTACAAAACAAACGGCATCACACAACACTCATCAAGGTGGGACACCAAACATCTGCAACCAGGTGAAGACACAAATAATACCAAGTACATCTAGGTTACTCCCCAAACACAATGCTATAGTTGTTGCTTGTGAACAATGACAATGTTTTAAAACCTCTTGATTCCATGAAACTTTAATTTTGTCCTGATTACCCTTACCCTGCCCACTTACCTAGGTCTGCCCTTAATTCTTATAATCCACCTTACACTCCTCCATTCTAAGTATTTGTGAAGTGGTAAGATACCTAGCAATCTCAAGAAAGGATGAATCTGGTATTTCTAAAGAGTGAATGTAGCCAAAAGGCAGTGGGCCGCTGAACAGGGTCAAAGACAAGCATAAAGTAAACTAGTGATAGGAGAGATAGCTAGGTTGTGAACTGTTAATGCAGTTCATATAGTTTTCTTTCTAGAGGTAAGTCGTCAACTCTTTCTTAAATTTGAGCAGTCTTTCTTAAATTTGAGCAGCCTTTGGGTGGTCCTGATGGATACAGGATTTTGTTTCTTAACGTGCATCAAAATAGATTCATTGTCCTTGTTCACAAAACATCCACCCCTTTTGACAACAGTATCCTCCTGAGCTGATTCAAGTATTGTTTGAAATAAGCAGAAACCTGATTTCACTGTTTACTTTTATACAGAACCTCGTGTGTAACCAAGTATGGACTGGCCAACGTGCTCATCAAATTCACCCTGAAGGCCCCCGGTTTATGTGATTCTTTTTTAACTCTTTTCAATCCCTTAATAGCATCCCTTCATTACTCACAATGTCATAGGCTGATAGCAGGCAGCTATAATTACAACTCATTGAAAAAAAAAACAATACAGATTATAATAAGCTCAACAACAACTTTTAGAAGTAAAACGTGGGATGGAAGTGCACTTAGAATGTTTAAATATCAACAAACCCTAGATTTGTATCTCATTATCCAAAACCAAGCTCTCACAACAGAGGCACAATATTGAGATGACCAGTAACATGCACAAATGTACATGACAGTCGAGGTATATAAGTTGTTAGGACTAGCTAACATCACCTGGAAGTATTCAAGAAAACTACCCTCTCTCTTGAGGAGGAGAACTGCATTATAATTGCCCTCACAATTTTGGAAACAACAATTGACTATTGGAATAGGGAGTTTTATAATAAATAATCACTTGCATTACTTTTAGAATGGTGCTACCTGTGGAGTTGTTAATCCAAATAGAGGTCACTGCCACTCTGTTAGCAACAAAAAAGTGACAAATGAACAAAATAGAGGAATGAGTTAAACCAACGGGACAGGCTGGTGCTAGTGCTGGTCTTACCACATTATACATTCTTTACATTTATCATCTAAAGCCATTTTGACTAAGTGTGTATACTAAATATGCCTCAATTAATTTATTGAGATGCTCACTAATGAACCTGACAAACACCTAAAAAATAACCTAGCACAAGGGGGAAGCATAGCCAATAAGCTACAATTCCACAGAAGTCTTTTATCAAATTTTTTAAATAGGAACTACATGCCCTCATCCTCTAGTCATCGAACTAACCCAACTTTCCTGTATCCCAGCAAACTATTTACTAAAGATGAATGCCTTCCTACTCGATTGTTCACTTTATGCAGTACTACATAAAATATCAGGTCTTGTGGATGTGGAATTCTTAACCACCCCAGTTAGCTTGACTTTTTTAGGTTCACTAAAATGTTGCTTGAGGTCAATGCTCACCATGTGATGATTCACTGCCTTTTGAGTTGGCAAATTTATAAAGTATTCTGAAACAGCTTTACCATGTGGATCATATAATGAGGATAACATCATTAGTATACATGTTCACATTTGAAATAGCTATTTGTTTCCTGAATCTCTTATCATGATAATTTAATACTGCTTCACCCAATTTCAGCTAATTCTTGTGGTGGGTCTCATGCTTCTGCCAACTGTTTTGTCTGAGATAAACATTTCACAAGGTCAGTAAACAGATTACTTTTCTCATTTACAATATTACCATTTAAGATGAATGCTTTTTTGAAATTCTTGGCATACTTAATCCCAACCTTTTCCCTCAGTATATTCAGATTCTTTGTTACACATCCAATTAATGGTACCATGAAGGACTTGCAGACCTTAATTCTGGTCTATTTAATACAAAGTTTGTCTCATGCACAGTACCCATTTTAGGCACAAATCATGATGGGTAATGATTGCTCTTGATCCTTTGCTATGTTTGAAATTCCAAACATGTGTTAGAGATTTCCCCAGGTACTATTCTTCATTCAATTGTAGAATGACCCAAAATCAACAATTTTGTCAAGTAGGAAGAGATATCTGCAGATATGCTACTGTTCCAGGATCTGAAGTTAAATTGTTCCATGAAACAAAATGTTACTTCCCTCTCTTGTTCTTTAAGTTGTTTGATCTAAAGTCTGGCATACACCAGATCTTATTTTTAAAAAAGTATAACTCTTTCTTTATACCCTTTTATCCCATCCCCTTATTTCATAATAAAATTACCTTACATTATGCAGCTGGGTACATCCTAATTAATCATTATCTGTGCCACACACATGGTGAAATCCCTAATATAGTAAGGATCACAGAAGACATTTGGGGATGATAGGTAGTTGCTAAGGTGGCAGAATCATGACAATGACTCAGTCTGATATCCAATCCTAATGTGACCAAAAACAATTAATTGTAAACAGCTGTGTCAAGTTTCAGTTTTGTTTTCCTTTAAACAATGTTTGGTCCCTTGTGAGGTAGAGCTATATCCTGAAATCTCTAAGTCATCAATTATTTTTTATTATTTCTATTTAAGGAGTTTTATATAGCGCTGGCCAGACCCGAGGGTATCGGAGCGCTTTCCAACAGTTAGTCCCCAATAATCATAGATATACATATTGGTTCGGAAGTCCCGGCGCGTAGTGCATCATTGAGGCAGGGCAATCCTGAGAGCCTTTCAGAGTGCACGATTGTCTTGTGCGGAACCATTTTCAGGGAGGCGGGGAGCAGGGAGGGGCGAAAGGGTGCTAGGAGGAGGTAGATTTTGGTGACAAAGTGTCATAGTGCTGCTGAATGCAGGTATGTGCCATGTATCCAATAGCATTAGTATATGTGTTCTGCTGGTGAAGGTAAAGGATTCCCGAGTTATTCACATACTTGCAAAAAGTCAACTATATTCTAGTATACAATATTCAGAATGTCACAAGATTTTATATTTAAGGAAGTTCAACAATGCTTTGTAATTGGTGTGGTTGAAAGGGAATAAATTGTCGCTCCAAATAAGGCAGACTTGTTACCAGTTTTACCTGGGAAAGGATAGCTGTATTTAATTATTTTGTATTGCTTGTATTGTAATTGCATTTATATAGCGCTTACTACCCTTCACAAAGCGTTGAAGTGCTTTTTCGGCAAGTAGCACGCTACTCTGGAACCCGTAAAGGATTAGTGGTGAATTAGTTTAGTGAAATATGAAAGTTATTTGAGTGGTGGATAACAAAAACAAAATATAACACAATGATGAATAATTGTAAACTTCCTTCAGGTTGCTGTTTCAGTATTGTGAGACCATCATCTGATATAAATAACGCAGCGTAAATATAGGCACCAAAATTATCGCCACATTGGAGTCAATAATATAAAATCTCCCCCCTGTTGGTAGGATATTTTCATAAACAATATTTAGGACACAATATTTATGTCAAAAATGCTTTTGTGTATAATATTCGGACATACTGCCTGTGCGAGCTCCAACAGCATGCCCAGACAAGGAAGTCTAGGTGAGACTACAAGTGGCGAGGATAAAAACATATTACTGCCCCCTCCAAGATTCAGTAAGATACCATCTGCACAAGGTGTAACTAATATGGGGCATGTTAACAAACTCAGAGCTTGATTTTTGAAAATACCGTCTTTCTTTATACAATAAATAGTTATATAGGCCCTGTACAACTGCAAAGCAGATTTTAGAAATTTGTGCAAATTTACAGATTTATATTAAGTGTCTCCTTTATGGTTGGTATGGTTTAGGAAACAGATTCCCATGCATTTTATATTTAGGAGTTGTGGCTATCCACTTTGCAATTTCTTAGTAGATTAAGGCCATAATTATGAATGTGTATAAAAAATATACACATAAAAGTATGTGTGCAACTGTAAACAGTAGATAAGGACATGCCATCCATAACAGCAAAACTGAAGGCCTTCACTTTAATTTTCTGCTATTTTCTAATTATGCGATTTGGAGACCTAGAGCTAAAAAACTGATATTTTATCATGAATTTACGAGTCCAGATTTTAGCAGACCACAACAATTAGCTCCGAAACAGGCAGCATTTTAAAATGATTGTTTTCTGCTGCTTGTATGTCTTCATTTTCAGGAAAATATTCTGTTCATCTTTTATAAACAATGTAGCACCCATCTGCTTCCCGAGTCTCTCCTGGAGCCTTTTCAATGCAAAAATAATACCCGTCCTAATGACTTCCACATATTTTGAAATCTCCCTTTTAAAATTGGTCTTGGCAGATTATTTGCAGGTACTTGAGTTGCATCTGTTTGCAATTTTGCGAAGGCGGAAGACTTTAATGTTGAGCACTGCAAGAGGGCTATTTTAATCCCGCGATAACACTGGCTGTCATCAAAAGCCTCGTTTATCTTTGCAGTCGGTGGGGCAAATGTTTAATGTTAAAAATAAAATACAGGGTCACAGATAAGGAGAGGCGTCAATATTTTGCTTTCTTGGGAGCGTTTACATTTTACCAATGAATGATCCACCTTAACATTACGCTGAAAGATTCTGCTTTAGATACAGCGTGAAGATGGAAAAACAGAAGATTGGAATTATAATACACTTTGGGCAGTTGTGCCTACTTTTTCCATATTGCAAGCAGCAAACCAAAATAGTTTTTCCCAAAACATTACCTTTCTAGTATTGAGTTTTTCCTTTTGTAGCACTTCAATTCTGTCAGAGTTGCTAAATATGTGCAATGTGATGTATGGCGAAAACATCTTAATAAAAAAACTTCATATGGCTAGAGTAAGGGTGTCCAGCCTTAGCCTAGGATTGCTGAATCTATGACTGGTTTTCAGGCTGACCACTAATCAAACGAGGTCTGATTAGAGTTGTTGCATGCAAATTTATGTCCTAGCCTTTTAATTTTTGGGGTGTGTAGAACAGGGCATATTTATTTACTTCCAAACAAGCTCCATGGGAAACCTTCTTCTGGAAGCTACAGAGTCAATAACCCTCTACTAGGATTTAACAGCCGCGATCTTGCCTAGCAGTGCTTCTGCAGTTTCTAGCTCTTTTCTAGATTCACTGTGGTGTGGTTGAAAGCTTCTTTGAAACACTAGTATAAAGGAATTAGCAGTAACCGAGCCTATGCACTGCTTAAGAATTGTAGCAAAAATCCTCCCCTACTGAAAGAGAGCTTGAGGACAGAGTAATTCAGTGTCTATGTTCAATGAGCTCAGGTCGTTACACCTGCCTGTAGAGTTCACACGCAAGTTCAAAGATGGCCATCGATTATAATACTCGCCCAAACTCTTTGTAATATGTTTTCAAATATCCAGCGGTACACCTGGGTGGCTGTTGCAGAAAAACAGGCTTTCGCTATATGTGCTTGGTGTTTGGAGATCACCAAGAAAAGTTCTATATTGGCGAAGTGCATGCTGACCGGCCTGGAATCATCGTACAGTTTTCTGTTAATGTTTCAACAACATTGCAAGTTTAATAATAGTCATTGTGCAAACACATTCGAATGAAACAGGACAAGATATGAAAGCTACACCGACATACAGCATGACAGGATGCACCTCAGAACCTTGTACGACTCCATAGTTGAAGACAATTCAAATCGTATATTGGTTCTAGCGTGATATGTGTTCTGTTTATTGAGACAGCACTGAATCAGGTCGCTGTTGCGACTGACCACCTGACAACCTCCTTATATCTAGATATCAGGATAGTAGGATAGTATGGCTTATAGTGCTATCTGTGATCAAGAGGTCCAGGAAGGACACCCAGCCATGGTTAAAAATACAAAGAAGGCTAGGTATAAGCTAGGCCTTTTGAGTAAAAGAATGGCCTTCAGGATATGCTATTTCATTTTCTTTCATTGATCACATATTAGATGATAGTTGATCTAATGTATTTAGGTTATCTGGTGTCAAGTAAACAGTGCTTATAAAGATTTGGCATAGACATGGCTGAGAGCTAAACAGTGGTTCTTGGGTATTGAGCTGCTATTTTGACACCGGCCTAACAAACTATCAGTCTCATGGGAACAAGAGCCTATACTAACAGGGTAGGATATGCAGATGAATGTTTGTGAGAATGATTGATATACTAGTAGAATTAAGAATGTATTTTCATAGAAGAGATAGGATTTTATTGTTAACATTTGTAAGTCTCTTTATTATTCTCACTCTTTCCGTCCCCCTCCCTCTGTCTCTCACATTTTTTCTCTCATATGCTAGTTTCTTGTCAAATTCCCAAATATCTGTTTTTCAAATGACTTGTCAAGTTTAACCTTGTTTTTTCTCATTCGCCACCCTGAGTACAACTTCAAATTGACCACCAAAGACAGCCATGAGTCGAATTTGTAAATTGCATACAGTGTAGTTATCTCATTCTCGTAGCACCGTAGAGAACTCCATAAGCCCAGTTATACAAACAATTACCATCAACACTTCTACACTACCTCTTAAAAACCAAATGGAAGTGTGACTGAAAATGTACATTCTGACCCTCCCCTGCATTGGAGTGTCTGCAAATGCCCTCGTTGAACTGCTTTCCGTTCTTAGTCTTTGAGTGGTGGCCAACAAACTCCTGCTGGACATATATGCACCTATTTCACACCATTGAGTAAGCTCTCGAGAGTTTTATTTCTTTTTATAGGGGCAAAAATCATGAAGTGAACGCTTTAGGTACTGCATAAAAGTTTCACATAGGTTTGCACCTGAACAAGTGTGTGCTATTCTAGCCCAGAGACTGGTTTGAGGCATTTTCTCCTCAGACATCTCTGTTGCTGGTATCTTTTGATACATTTGTATTTGTGGCATGCCGTTTTGTTCAGTCTTCACACAATATACCGGCAAGAATGTTTCTCAAAGATTTTCATAAATTCACATTATTTTCATGAAATTTCATGAATAAACTTTCTATTTTGTTAAGCTAACCAACATGATAAGGCATCAGGAGATTGTGATGCTGATTTGAATTTTTTTCTTTCTAAGTATACTAACTCACAATGAAGTGCTGTAGCAGAAAGACTTCTAAAAATGGCCACTTATATGAAGCGTACCCTCCCAGTCTTTGATGCTCTTTAATATCTATGTTGCTGAGAAGGAAGATGTGGTTTGAGCTTCAGGTCCTGCATCACATGGTATGTCGGTTGAGCACATCTCCGTATCAGGTTCAAAAGCATGGAAGACACACAAATGATGACCAATGTCTTAATCAATTCTTGAGGTTCAATGTCTTATATCTGCTTTCTGCTGACCATCTATAAGGTCAAAGTTGTTTTTGCTTAGTCAGAACCTAACATGGAAGCGCATTATGTTTTCTTCTCCACACATATCCATGATCCCTGTAGCCATTAAGTTAGCTGTCATCCTCAACCTCCAGCTTCACATTGGAAAGGAAAACATTAGCTTGTGTTTTGACTTCCTAGAGCACCTTGAAAAATGTTATATCTTTCTGTAATTCAATCAATTTGTAGCAGAAGTGAAAGGACCTGCAGTAATGAGTGCTCACAGCAACAACTATACATCTGTGTTAAAACTGACATAAACTCTAGAGGTTGTATAGGCGACGAATGCCAGTATGGCTCATAACTGGTATCAATCTGATGAAAGATATCTCCACAACATTGCATCAACTACACTGATGCAGAAACAAATATGTAATGCCAGTGACTACACACTGAACAAATCACAGGGACATGGAGATTTGTTCTTATCTGGTTAAAAAGATAATTACTCCCAACACAATTGACTCACCTGCCAGGCGATGTCCTTTCTAGTAGTCATTTTGAGACCTAGGTCACGATCTGTGGTTCCACATTCTATGGAGTCAGGGGTCCTTCTGTGTTGATTTTACCCCAACTATTCATCCCGAATGCTTAATACCAGCTTGGACATGGGGAAAATGCAGGTAACATACACTTGTTAAGTCCTACAACAAGTGGCTCAACACTTCAATCTGCTGTACCTAGTGCTCAATAAAATGCTTCCATAGCTTGCCTAGACAAAATATTGCATTTTTAGTATTTGAAAAAAAACAGTGTTTTGTGTTGCCTGTGCGCCCTTGCATGCTCTACAGCCTGTGTACACTGCCAGTTGGTAATACTGCAAAATAGAAAATGAATGTAAAAGTATCGCCAAGTATATCTGAATAATTCCTTAATTCCTTTGTTGAGTTGAGCTATACTAGCATCTAAATTAACTTTTTTGGTCAGTTGTAGTATTTGCTGACAGAAGGCAGTGCGTCAGTTAATGTCCCCTTAATCTAATTGGATCCTAGTGAAAATGCTTATTATTTTTCTTACCATTTGATACTCCGTTTACAAGCCTAAGAAGGATTATATTCTGAGTTGGTACATCAGCAATTTGAAACTGTAGCCTGTATGACACATTCAGCATTCTGTCGCAGGCACTCAACTCACTGTGCTGCCTTATTGATATCGCGCAAATCTGAAGGTCAGAACTGATATTCTTATGGGAATGTACAGATGTGAATTGTTTTTCTCCAAACAAAATTATGGCAGTAAGTGCTTCTCCAATGAATAATGGGTGTGGAAAAAAGCAACAATTGATGTGAATGGGAGAAGCTACTTATGTTTATTTCACCTATTTTGTATATAATTCTGTATAGTTCTCAGGTTCCCAAGTGGCTGCCTCACAACACCTTTCTTTAGGAGAAGAAATCTTATTGAGACAAAGAGGACCACAATCACTTGCAAATAGAAAGGTGGTTATCAGCGATTTAGTTCCATAGTTTGCTAGAATAGGTGTATATTTAGTTATTTCTGTGTCGTAAAGGCTGCTTTGAAGCAGAGAAATGTGAGGGAATTCTACAGGATTGGGATTTGTGAATAAGGCTATGGCCCTCAGTCTGTGTGTGATGCTGAGCTTATTTTTATCATTAGTAGGGCAGTATATGTCCGTGAGCTACCTCAGTGCCTCTCCATACAGGCCTTGGTGTAGAGGGCAGTGGGTTGAGAATGCTACACCTTTCTTGATTGGGAAGCAGTGTATCTATTTTATAGAGATTTTGAAAGGGTGTAGGAATGATGCAGTCCCGTCCTATGAGCTAACGATAAGAGGAGTAACAAACCAGAGAGCCTATTGATATTTTCCTAACCAGTAGACCATCATCAATGCTTTTGAAGTATTTGATGTTGTTGATAATTATTGCAAGGTTCAGAACAGTCCACTCTGGAAGAAGCAGCAAAGGAAGGATCACATGGAAGATGCATAGGTGGTAGAAAGGTCCATGGGATCTTGCTGGGACGGCTCAAGTGAGCTGAATATTCTGCATCCACTGTGAATTAGAGCCTATCCTTCCTCTTAAACTGTATTTCGTACATTCAAAGGAGTCAAAAAATGGCTCTGTGCAAAACATATGAGTGCCACAAGGTTCATCCACATCCGGCCTGCTTTTCAACATATTTCAGAGCCATTTGTCCAACTCTTAAAGCAGTATCAGAAGAAACATCAAATGTACACTGAAAATAATCAAATACATTTCCAGCTGGAAGACAGGTCTACAATCCAGACAGATATCACATTATGCATGAAAAACATATTTCACTAGATGAAGGAGGTCTTCCATTATCTGAACAGAACCAAGACTGGATGTTGGTTTTGGGGAGTTAAAATCAAGACTCCAAGCTTTGAGCGCCTTCCAAGTTTAGATGCACTATATCCAACTTCTTTAAAAAGGACTAACCTCAGAGTCATTTGTGCACCAAGGCGATGCTGTAGTTTAGGGCATAACACTGTGACTTCCTTCTTCAAAGACTCCTCACTTCTCTTACAGGACTATTGGGTGAAGTTCAGGAGATCCCTCGTGATGGCATGATTAGACAATTAGACTATTGCACCATTTTCTACGGTACATTGGGCTCCCATAACCCTCATGGCTTAGATTCACAGGCTCCAAAACAAGGCAGTTATACACTACCAGAAACTGAGATGTGCCCATATGATGCTAGCCTTGAATGTCCCTCATTGTTTTTTAGTAGATGCTAGAATCAGGTTTAATGTATTTGACACTTACTACAAGGCCTATTGCAACATAGACCCAGGGAACTTACAATGACTCACCTCTCACTACATACCTAATATGATGCTGCATTCTGTATCTACATATCTACTTATTCACAGAGGTTAGATGAAACATGGTTGGAGGACCCCGGCAAGACCCAAGAAATCTTGGCGCATATTGAATGCAAATCTGAGGGCAAAGTCCAGCTTAGGGAAAGTCCTGAAAACTGTCCTGTTTCAGCTTGATTTCAACTGAACTTCATGTAAACAGAAACTGTAACAAAGACTTTTGGAATGGTCTCACCATCACTGATAACTTCTGACATCACTCTTTGATAAGTCAATCTTGCCCATGCCAGTTTGCAAGAAACTTAACCAGTAGTCACCAACTGACAGTAAAGGGCCATGACAGGTATTTTGTGCATGCTGGTATTTTGGGCAAGGAAAGTTGATTCACTGCAGGAATAACATTGTCAATATTCCTTTGAAGCAAAAAGTATATTCTTTCTCGAAGATGCCATTGTCTTCAGCAGCCATTCACACATTTCAGTGCTCTAATTTGCATTAGAAGACTAAAGTGATGAGAGATCTATTGATGACAGGGGAGAACCTCAGGTCCAATAACAACGGGTATAAAACATCTTCTTCAACATTCCAATCTTTGTCTTTCTGTTTCTCTGTTTTCAATAAAGAACACTCTACCCTCATATAGTGCAATGTTCTAACATCTCTAAGTAGCTCTGCGACTCTGGTCCATAGCCTTCAACAACTGCTATACTCATTGGCAGCAGGCTATAAAACTATATTAAAGTAATAGAATGTTGGGAGCTAGGTTCACTGAAGACAAATAGAATGATAGAGGGCCCTTACTGGCACATAGTGCATGGAGTGTTTTTATAGCATTATAGCCTTTCTGCCTCAGGCTCTACCTTTCATTAAATATGCTTGGTGATTGTTATTTGCCCCTACCTGATGCTCAGGTTTTTGTCTCAGGGAGAGTGCTTTTAACAACTTGTATAACCTTCTCCAGCTGAATATGATGTTGTGTTATAACATTGAATTGTTGGAAGTTCCACTCAAAACAAAAGATGCATCAAAGAGTGAACCATGGTGTGAATCAATCACTGCTTTATCTTTACATTGTTCATCTTTCTGTTTCTCTCCCTCTAATTTAAAAAAAATCAAATTTGAAAGGACAAAGTTGAACTAGCTCTGATATGATTAAGATTATTGATCATGCTTTCAAGTTTTCAGAACTATGTTTTGATACAAGACAGAAAACTAACAAAGGTACCTGATCTGTTATCATCTACCAAGAGCAAGATGACCAACTAAGCTATGTGTTTTAGAACCTTAGCTGAGAATGCATTCATAATTTCTAGTCATGTGTGTGACTCGTGCCCATCATGTTGAGGTCTTGATGTGATATGTGGCCTACTGTTCAACAGCGTCACTCCTATTGCTGTTTGTATGCACTCTGGTGCACCTGACCTTCTTTGGCAGGAATTGTGAGCATCATCCATGTAGGTTTATTCTGTCACCTTCCCAGAGTCTGATGATTCTCCATTCCCCTGACAAATATTTTTGTATGGGAATAATGTTATAGGGATGCAGATTCCTTAATGAGTGTGAGCAATGTCATCATATAGGTACAGGAGCTCTTTATTTCTTTTTGACTTTAGAGGATCTCTGCTGGTACATTTGATATAACAGTAGGGGCCACCAGGCCTCATATTTATTACTAAACCGCATCACTGCCTCTAAGAAAAGAATAATGTTTTGCAAAATTGATGTTTTTGCACACCTCCTTGCCCATCACAGTTTAAGTAAAACCAATGTGCTCAATGGGAAACAGTGGCTAATGTCAACATTAAAATGTAATTAATATCAGCATGTTTGAAGACATTTAGAAAGAAAAAATTACACTAAGAAAAAAGGGCGAAAAGGAGGGAACATGAATGTTTGTATAGGTTTAGGGAGAGGGATCCTTGTTTCAGGGTGTTCGACCTGGCATCCTTGGCATGGTTGTCTCCCAACCTTTTGCCCTCAGCTCGCTTGTGACTTCTTACTTTGCTTGCTGACCTTGGGACTTTGTGCACTTTACTAGTGCTAAAGTGATTGTGCTCTCCCCTTAAAACATGTTATATTGGCTGATATCCAATTGGCATATATAATTTACTTGTAAGTCCCAAGTAAAAATGGTGCTACCTGTGCACAGGGTCTGTATATTGAATTATGCAAGTGGGCTTGCAGCACTGATTGTGCTGCCCAATTAAGTAGCCCTTTACACATTTCTCAGGCCTGCCATTGCAGCCTTTGTATGTGCAGTTTTTAACTGTCATTTCGACCCGGCAAAATAAACCTTTGCCAGGCCCAAACCTTCCTTTTAAATACATATATGTCACTGCTATGGTAGGCCCTGGACAGCCTAGAGGGCAGGGTGCAGTTTATTAAAAAATTTGACATGCACTTTCAAGTTTTACATGTCCTGGCAGGATGGGTGGGAGGAGCTGGGCCCTGCCCCACTAACACATGAAAAGCCTGTGGACTGTATCCACACAAAGTCCTGCATACCCGTGTAGTTAGTCTGGAGCAAGGGCCAGGAAAGCAGGGCACCTGTGCACTTCAAAGGCATGCCTCTAGAACATTCACCCCACTTCAAAGGCGCAACTGAGTATAAATGCTGGAACTCAGACACCAACTCTTCAATACACTTCTGGTTCTGTGGATACTCTGTCAGTATGAGTGACTGCTGTGCTGCTGTAAGAACTGCCACTCTGCTAGTTTGCTGCTCTTAAGGGACTGTTACTTGACTGTGCTGACCTGCTGCCCTCTTGCCTAGGTGAGCAGAGTACAGGATCTGCACCTTCACCCTTGAACCTAGGACACCAGAGTGACTCCAAGGGCTAGTTTGCTGGCCTCCTGATCTGTGCCTCAGAGACATAAAAGTCTCCTTAACACCCTGCACTAGCCCCCGGACCTACGTAAAGTGAGTTCCTGACCCCCACGTGGTGAACCGCAGGTCCTGGATCCTTGGTGTGGTTCAAAGGAGCTTATATTCAAGATTTTGGGCTCTTTACAGACATTTCTGTTTGCACGGAGACCTCACCGCTCGCAGCTCGATTCGACACGAAGCTCCGTCAGCTGTCTCTGCGCATTACTTTATATGCCAGGGTGGGGGGCAAATAACCCTAATAGGCCTTTGGCCAATTAAGTAAGGAGACAATAAGAAAGTGGCCCACAAGGATTAATTATAGCTTCTATTTCATCAACAATAGTATCTTATTTGCTGTTGGATTGTCACAGTAACTTCACTTGTAAATACTAAAGGTTATGGCAAAAATGAATCGAGAAAGATGTAAATCTGGTTCTTGTTTATGTTTTATTACCTCTTTCTGCAAAATGGTGTATATCTCCACCACATTCTATGATACAGCAAATGTTTAGCCATTTCAAGAATTATGCACTCTTTCCTCATGTTTTTTCAAGAAAAATTGACGGCCCAAGACTTTTTTGTCTGCTGGATCCGTCTTATAGGCAGTCCACATAAGTATCCAATTGTCACCTCTTCTAATGTCCGGGACTTATACATTATTATCCTTACATTGGTGTTTTTGTGATTATTCTTTTCCGTCTCATGTGATCTCCTTTTACGAAAAAAAGCAGATGCAATTTGGCCTGTTGAGTTTCTGGCCTCCTCATGACTATACAAAGTGCGTGCTATCTTTATATTCTATATTGTACCATTCCTTGATGAGCATACTTCAATCAATTGGTGGCGGGAACAAAATCCCTGCTAAAAGTCTTCTAGTTTATCTCAATGGGCTGCAGTTCAACAAGGTCCCATCTTATCCTAGCCAAGTTACAAATATCGATATCACGGATGAAGTCATTCGATCAATAGACCAAGTGGGTAGGTTCTCCTTCCCCCACAGACACTCCAAGTATTGTAAGGATGCATCTCAACCCAAGTGTGTTAAATGCGGTCTATCACCCCGGTGCTTCTGGCATGGATGTCTCTTTGGGTTACAGCATCAACCACTAGCGGGGAACCACCAACATGAAGTTGTCGCTCGCGACGCCTGTCCTGCTCTTCACACTACTCCAGCAGTCTCCTGTGATGCTCTCCCTGCTCTTTCGTAGCCCCATCCATCATGAACAGGATTTTTGCCATGAATTTGAGAAGGTAAACTTCAGTGGGCCTATCCTAGTGACTGTAGCCGGCCTGCGCCCCAATGCAGCTGGCCTTAATGTGTTACTTTGACCTGGTCCAGCAAGACGAGATTGCCTTGGTTGGCTCTTTGTGCTTTTTGGTGCTATTTTACTCTTAAATCTTTTAAAAAATCCATAACACCAGTTCTACTATTTGGATTTTTGTCGTTTTTATCTTGTTTTATTTTTTAAATGATGCTCTATTTATTTTTTACTGGTATGGGATCCTTTTGTAGTGTATTTTCACTTTGTTGCTTTTTGAAGTGCAGCACAAATACTTTACACATTGCCTTTAAGTTAACAGGTTAAACTTGGGGTTGGCTTGCTCCTCTCCCTGACAAGGATTATGGTTGCTGCTTGACCGGGGCTCACACCCCAGTCACCCACCAACCCAATTTCTTACACAGGCCATGACGAGAGCTCAGAAGGAGTAGTTATTTGGGAGAGATATATTTGGTGGCTGCCATTGGTTCTATTAAGGAGTCAGTACACCGCAAGATTGTGCTTTACTGGCCCTAACACAGCCTGGATTTACTTGCACTGCTTCAGGATGCAATACTGCATATGGAGGAAACGTATCTTCTAGCAAAATAAACTTCTCTAGGACATTGATAGACCATCAGATGTATTAACAATTGGTTATTATTGCTCTGTGTATCTGAAACTAAATCCTATCAAAATTCGTAAATCAACAGTTTATTCATTTACTTAAAGACATCTTATCTCATACTATTGACCAATCGTAATCTATTGTGATTTTTGGTTCTCTACCATTCCTTAAATTCTTACATAACTCAGTTCTCCCATTGTATTTGCAAATATAGTCCTTCGTCTTTCTGTTTCCAAATTACTTACATTCCTTTCTCCTATCATCTACCCCAAATGTTCTATTTGGTCATGCAGATTACCTGGGTAAGATGCTTTATTAAGGTATATGTGAAGTAGGCTGTCACAAGTTAAAAACCGGTTGACAGTTTCATAATACCAAGGCACTAAAATCATTACCAATGCTTGGTGTGCTTGGTGATAATTGAGTATACATCAGTGTATGCATATGTGACAAAATGACACACGTTAAATATATTGATAAAGTCCTTCCTATACACTAGTCATATGTTGGTGGACATGGAAGGGCTTCTTTTGACTGTCATGCACTTGCTTGACAAGCCTCCCATTTTTATTTGTTTCTGTTTTGCTTGATTTTCAAAATAATCCTCCTGTGAAATCAATACATCCGCCACGATTTCACCTTCCCTTTCCATCTCTGTACCACATAGTGATGTAAGTCTACAGAAAACTCTACAGTGTCTTTATGGTGTAAATTGTGTCCTGAATAGATGATGCTACCTCGTCTAGATTCATACGGGCATTTTGTATCTTTTCATCAGATCTGTATTGAAATGCTGTGTAAATATTAAATGTTATTCAAAGTATGATACCTCACAGTATATTTAAGGATAGAAGCCATTCTATATGGAATAGTAGTGTCTGATATTGTGGAAAAACGCATCTTGAGTCTCAGGTTTTAGTTCTCTCCAAAGATCATGCATCTTATTTAATATTTCCTCTGTTTTATGTTGTTGACAAGAAATCATGTTATGGCATCCATATAGAAGACTAATTTGCATATACTTAAAAAGCAAATTTTTCAAAATTAAATTGTCATTCTTGCAGTGCTGAAAAACTGTCTGCCCTGCATTATATTAAAAAAATGTTTGGATCGAAAATTGGAAAACTGCAAAAAAGGATTCAATATTGAGGTTACATTTAAGATGTTTTATTTCAATATACTTTTAAGACGTAACATCTCCATCAGCTCTAGATAACATGCTGGGATTTATACTCTATTCCAAACCATTGTGGTTGTCCTCTCACATTGTGTAAGTGTAGAGATTGTCTTAATACAAATGATGTAAATGTTAAAATGCATAAAAAGTTAAAAGATGATTTCCTTTACGGCAACTTTGTCCATTTCCCGTGGAAACAAACAGCTATTGGGACATTGTGATATACATCAGTAAAATACTTCATTCTGTTTGCAAATTATTCTGAACGAAGTGTTGGCTTTAAATGCACAAATATGTTTCCATGTAGATTTGCATACATTTCTGGATTAACACTCGGGATAATGCTAACTAGGTTAAAGGTTTTTTTTGCATTAATCACGAACTAAGTCTGTAATTTATGCAGACCATTGTTGGGTATTGTTTTGAGAACTACACAGTGAAATAGGAGGTTTGATTCTTTATTTTGTTTTTAGCTTTACTAGTATCTTGCCAACATTCATTTTTTATTCCAAAAGGTTGCCTATGAATAATCCTAATCAAGACTTTTTCCCTGTCCATTTTAAATTCAAATGAGTTTGCTCCATATTGGCTTCTGATGTTAAAAGGCCGCCCGTCATGGAATCCTGCAGGCAGTGAAGCGGGCGAGTGAATGCTTTCTTAAATGATGCTAATCAGTCCGGAGAGGCCTGCCCTCGATCCCCATCAGGGTTCTGCAATTCAGATGTGCTGATAACCTGAAATTGAATGTGTCAGTGTACAGACATGTAGAGGGGAGAGGGAACCAGCAACCTAGGGAATCAGTCATAGAGATAACGCGTGTTCTTCCGCAGGTCTTTGAGCAGTAGAACAGTGTCTCGTTGTCTGCAGGTGGTCCGCAGTGGCATAATGAAACTAGAGGGGGTCCCCCAGCAAAGTGCATGGAGGGGGCCCACCATGCTCCGGACCAGTCAGGATCTCTCAGGCCCGCCCATGCACAGTGCCGGAGGGGCCCCCGCTTGGGACCCCCACACCGCTGGGGCTATTGTTACGCAACGGGTAGTCCAGATTTATTAGATGTGATATAAGAGAGTGTTCTATGGAGGCCTCATCCCATCAAGTGTGAATGGCCTATTGTGGACTATATAGTAGCTAAGTAATTGACAATAGCCAATTGTGACGATAACATCAAATGGAGAAGATGGCCGCTGAACATACAACATTGTTGTGTAACGGTATCTCTTTTCATAAAAGTTTCAGTTGTATCTAGCAGTTATAGCAAACTGCTCTGGGCCATTCGCTATCACTTAGTTTCCTAATTGCCCCCAAAAAATTGGTTTTAGTTTCGATTTTTTGATAAGAAATGAAAATCCTTGTAATTAGAAAGTGACACTTATGCTTGCATTATTTTTTTAGGTTGGAGATTTGGAGGGGGGAGGGCGTATAGTTAGTTTTATATCTCCAGATGCATTTTAATGTTAGAATATTAACAATGCATAAAACCAGGCTACATTGCTTCTAGCTTCCTGTATGATGCCTATGCCAAGATCCATATATAACAATAATATTAGAAGGTCGTGTAGTCAACAAATGCATACAGATATCTTCTATTCAAGCAATGACCTGTAGTTTTTAAAAAAATTAAAATGTACTAATTTCTCTTAAATGCATACAACAGGAAGATACATGGCCGCAGAGGCGGACATTCCGCCTTAAGAACGGATAAAGAAAGAATTCCACTTAAATAATCCACTTTTGTCTGACAACGGAATCAGTTATAGAGGTGCAAATATGCAGAAAGCTATTTGGAAATGCATCCCCGTAGTTGTCAGGTTTTATTATGCAGGAAGGTGTCATGTTTGTTACGAAGCTGAGTGCAGATGGCAGAGTGGAAGAAATGGATCACTAATTTTAACAATGATTAATGAACAGAGATAGAAAATGAATTACATTGGACGACGAGCGGCAAGAAGTATTTTTTGTTGAAAAATTTGACTCTTCTGCTGCGCTGGTCTCTGCAATTTTTTTTTTTAGCGATTCTATGTGATGTCAACAGTTGATTGCCTTTTCGATTACTTTCTCTTTCTGTTATTTAGTTCTTTGTGTTTTTTTGTTTCAAGATACAGGACATTATTTCAATTTTTCAATTCATTCCTGGTTGGCGAAAGGAATGTAAGCTTTGTATGAACACAAGTGTTGCCAGCAGTCGGCTGATAAATGTCTACTTGATGACAATTATCATACTCGTTCTTTTTATACTTTAAAATGTAAAAAATAGTTTTCTAGAAGTGTTGTGGGAAGTCAAAGATAAGAGCAGTGGTAGGGTGATGGTAACACATATTGCTGAGCCTGTTATCGTTGTTGGAGGCATGCACCAGTGATGCCACCTTCTGTGTTTTCACCGTCTGGCCATGGGAAATAGGAACACAGCTGGTATTTAGGCTGCCACCGTGCAAGTGCTTCCAGGCTTCCCAAGAAATGTTTTGTGCACTCTCAGTCCTCCACATTCCAGACTGCAGGGACCGGCGCGGGGGGAGGGGGGCGCATTAATACTAGCAGGCTCTTCTATTGCTCACTTCACAACCAGTTGACGTGCAGTCCCTGGGCTCCATATTGCTTGTTGGCAAGAAAAAGGCGTGTATTATTCTGTCTCGGATTGAAGCTGCTGTATCTGTGCGCTTAAAAAAAAAGCAAGGTTAGACTTGTGACGTTCTTAAAATTTGAGAATTTTGAATAATTGTATTCATTTCAGTGTGAAGCAAAATTAAAAATTGCAACCACGTACACATTAGGGCATTTATAACCTGTATGACACTGCCATTTTACAGAGTTGCTAAGTACTATCCATCCATCCATCCATCCGTCTCTATGGACAAAAACAGTTCATTGCTTCCAAGCTCTGGAGGTGTGTGTTGTTCATACGGTCCCAGTGCTGGCTTTATTGTGTTTATGGCATATATATATATATATATATATATATATATATATATATATATATATATATATATATTATCGCTCCTCGTTGCGCCAGGTCGTGCACTCAAGCACGGGTGCGTGTCGCGAGCGGCGCAGCTCGCTAAAATCTCCGCTACTTTTCTTCCCCTTACGTAAAGAAAACAGCACTCGCGGGAGTAGGATCTAAGTTTTTATTTTCGATCCTTAGAGCACCAGACGCGTTTCGGCTCCTGCTCTCTGTACCACTGACAAAGGCAGGAGCCGAAACGCGTCTGGTGCTCTAAGGATCGAAAATAAAAACTTAGATCCTACTCCCGCGAGTGCTGTTTTCTTTACGTAAGGGGAAGAAAAGTAGCGGAGATATATATATATATATATATATATATATATATATATATATATATATATTTTTTTTTTTTCTATTGGGGAATTGGAACTGGTGTCCATATGTATGTGAATGTGTGTGTGTGTGTGTGTGTGTATATATATACACGAAAATAAACTGTGTACCCGCTTGAGTTACGTGAGTGCAGGCTATCCTTTTGCCGACGCAAGTGAAACTAAGCAGTAATATAAATCTATATATGTATATATATATATATATATATATATATATATATATATATATATATATATGAAAACAAAATCCAGCTCCCACAGAGGCTCCATGGAAGAAGGCACGGACTCGAGGTGATAAAGGATTCAGCATCTGTTTAATCAATCAGGTTGCCCTTAATCCCAAAAACGAGGAGAGACGCGTTTCGGCTTACAGGTAAGCCTTTGTCAATCTGGTTTGGCGCCAATTTACAAAACAGTTACATAACCTTTCCCACTCAGCCCATTGATAAACATAGAAAACATACTATCATGTATGAGATCAGCCTATAGTCCAAATGCCAAACATACATATTTGCTGCAGCTAACACTCTACGTTGTTTCAGGTGAGGTATAACACAATAAACATGTAGAAAAATGCAAATTAGAAAATACTATTATGTGTTGCATAGGCATCTGAATAATATGTAAATCGCTAGAGCATCCGCCAATGTGGGACTAGTGTGGGCAATTTAATACATCGCCAAACTCATCATCCTATAATGCCTCAATAAAATACATAATGCAAAATAAACTTTAAAAGCAATGCTGCGCGCCGTCACTAAAAATGTTAAACATTACTAATCACATTGTCCCGGAAAGCATTTTCAAGCTGATAACTAACGGCCAGCGTGAGACCTCTGACCTAGACTGCGGGTGGAACTGGATTTCTGCCACGCTGTAAATGTCTCAAACCATACAATTCAAATACCGAGGGGCACGGGAACAGAAACTTGCAGCTTCACCTCGGGGTCATTATATCCGACAGTGTCTATTTGCAAAACAATGTCAATATGCAAATCTGAATCGGTACTTGTGCATGTGCTACCCACCTCCTCGGGACTACTGGTCCCATAATGCCCCTTGATAGTCCAGGTTATCGTAGACAGCTATCCATTGCAATCCACACCACATGGGGAATCGGGGAAAAGGAAATTGCAGCCTCACCACAGGGTTTATAATGACACACGAAGTGTCCATTGGCATCTCCATGATGATATGCATTCCAAATGTCATGCACGAGCTTGAACTTCAAACCCCACGGGACTGACAGTCCCCCAATGCCTGCAGAGAATCAGTGGCTATAGCAAGGAGTCAGTCAAAATGTGTATGTTCCTTGCTACACGGTCAGTGTCCAAACCGCATGTGCCCAGGACAGAGATAAAAATCTTTCTGAAAAAATGACGGGCAGCAAAAATTGGCTTAGATACGGCACAAACTCGGGGTTAAGGGGAACCCATGGAAAAAAATGTGGATAGAGCCAGAACATATATATATATATACACACACAAATGTTACAATTATGTCATAGAAGATATCATGACTGATGTAAAATGTGGGGTAATTAGCAGTGCATGGTGAGGGTGTAAATTATAGTTTCCTTAGGGCACGACTTATAGTTACTTGAAATAACTTTAACTGTAACTGTTGAACTTCTATGGTTTTGTGCCTGTAAATTCTGAACCTAATTACAACATCCCTGTACCCTTTGTTTTTATTAGTGAATTTCTAAGGTTATTGAAGTTCTATTTCCTAACTATAATGTCCCAGAAACCTTTGTTTTTTTCAGTGAATGTCCATGTTTTTTTAATGCTGCGGTGGAGGGGGTAAGCCACAGGACCTGGCCTGCAGCCAGGCCCTGCATCCAACCCTCCACATGTAGCCAACCCCACGCTGCACAAGGCCTTCGGCCGTGCACAGCGGAGTTGGCAGAATGGCCTAGCCTGCAGCCGGATCCTGCAGCCAACTCCGCATGTAGCCAACCTCATGTAAATGGGGCTGGGGCAGCAGCCCCCTCACCGGGCAAATATTGACGCCAGTGACCCCATCCCCCAGGGCCCATCCAGTAAATGGTGGGTGCCCTGGAGTCCACCCATGGCACCCAATGCATGTTAAAAAGGGGGCACACAGCCCCCTCCCTGGACCAATATTTGCACCAGGGGCCCCATCCCCCAGGGCCTATTTAATGAATCAGTGGAGAGAGGTGCCTATTTTGGCCCGAGGGTGCCATCTCTCAGTGTCTGGCCTCAAATGACATCACTGATGACATAATTTCGTGAGTGTCAGTATTTATGATTGTTTAACATATATTCTATACTAAGCTACCACAAAAGGTAATTTAGTATACTAGTTGTACTAGTACTGAGTGATACTATTTAAAACATACATTATGTTATGTTATGTTATTTAGATTTCTATAGTGCACAGCTGCCCCAGCAAAGGGGCGTCCCGGCGCTATGACCAACAGAAAAAAAACCAGACTGTCATGAAAGTGAAAGAAAGCAGATACAGTGGCAGGAGCATACAGCGAATTAGAGCCTAGGCTGGAACAGGTGCGTTTTGATTGCCTTCCTAAAAGAAAGGAGATGATCGAGAGCACGGATGTGAGCTGGTAAAGAGTTCCAAAGCTTTGCCGCCAGATAGCGGAAGGACCGCCCACCAGCTCTACAATGTTTAAAATGTGGTACTATTACCAGATTTTGGCCCAAAGACCTCAAAGAGCGGGAGGGAACATAAGGTGTTAACAGGTTCTCAAGGATTTGAGGGGAGGACTGTTTGAGAATCTTAAAGGATAAACAAAGAGTCTTAAATTCTATCCTTTGAGCCATTGGGAGCCAGTGGAGCTTTCGGATGGTTTCCATCGTCGAGCAGAACCTAGGTAGGCCCACCAGTGCTCTAGCCGCAGCGTTCTGAACGCGCTGCATCCTTGTAACTTCAGCTTGATTTGCCCCCAGCAGAAGCAAACTGGCATAGTCCAGCCGGGATAATATGCTGGCCTGGATTATGAGCTGTCTAGTGGGAGCATCGAAAAATTTCAGGATTGGCCTGATCCCACGTAGAATGCCAAAACACGTGGCTGTAACTTTTTTGGTGTGTCCAGAGAAACTGAGGGAGGAGTCTAACCATACACCCAGATTTTTTACCTCAGTCACTGGTACAGGTGTCTTGCCCAAGACCGAAGGCCACCACTGATCACCCCATAGATTGCTGTTTTTGCCAATAATTAAAACCTCAGTTTTATTGGCATTTAGCTGGAGACAGTTAGCTGTCATCCAACCCACCACTGCTGCCAGACCGTCCCTGAACCTAGAGGCCTCGAGGTCAGATTCCCCAGAAAGCGCAACCGCCAAATGCGTGTCGTCGGCATAAGAGACCATATTCATGCCCCAGTGCTTGGCGACCGCAGCCAGCGGCTGCACATACAGATTAAACAGCGTGGGGCTGAGAGCCGACCCCTGAGGCACTCCCTGCTCAGTAGGATAAGCTTGGTATTTGAATGGAGATGTAGCGACCCTAAATGATCTGCCTGAAAGCAATGATCTAAACAATACAAGGGCCATGTCAGAGATCCCAGCCTCTTCCAGGCGGTGTAGCAGTACTGCGTGCGAGATCGTGTCAAACGCGGCACTGAGATCAAGTAGAACCAGTGCCGCCGTCTGACCAGAATCGAGCATGGAGCGTAGGTGTTCAGTCATAGCAAGGAGAGCAGTCTCGGTGCTATGACCTGCCCGAAACCCTTTCTGGGAGATATCGAGGATGTTGGCCAACTGGAGATATTTGGTCAATACGCTATTAGCGTTTGCTTCGGCCACCTTGGCTGCCCAAGGGAGAAGGGAGATAAGCCGGGAATTCTCCAGTTTATTTGAGTCCAAGGTGGGTTTCTTCAAAATCGGGGTGACATAGGCCTGTTTCCACTTGGTCGGTACTGTCCCAGTGGCGAACGACATATTGATGAGTTGGCGCAGGGGAGGGTAGACACAGCACAGCCGAGTCTTTAAACAGTGCGGGCCTAAGCGGGTCGGCGGGAGACCCTGATTTCACTTTAGCCGCCATTCTGTCAAATTCCACCTCTGTCAAACCAGGGAAGATGGTGAGGCCCGCGTTGGTACAGGTATTAGGCCTCTGCCCCTCAGTCAAAGAATCAGTACTAGTAAATGAGCTGTAGATGGTACGTCCTTTTTCCAGAAAGAAAACGGCAAGATCTTCACAGTGTGAGACTGAGCAGATCTCTGCCACTGGAGCTCTCTTAGCAGTAAGGTCTTTAAGGACATTAAAGATACGTTTAGTCAGATTGGGACTGCATTTGAACTCCCTGGAATAGTAGGCTGCGCGTGCCCTGCAGATGGCTCTATGGTAGACTTTAACTCTGGCTAGGTACTGAGTTTTCTTCCCTGCGTCATAGGTTTTGCGCCAGTCTCTTTCCGCTTGTTTACAAGCTTTCTTCAGGAGCTTCAAGGAATTATCATACCACGGGCTGGGCTCAAGGGTGCGGCATTTACTCCATGTAGCAGGCACCAGGGAGTCAAGAGCTCGGGTGACCCATTCACAGAAGAGGTCATAGCCGGACTCTACTTCATTGAATGTGTCCAAGGGGTTTTCACCGAGAAGACGATGAAAATCCTCGAGCTTCAGTTTCCTCCAAGGGCGTTTGAAAACAGCTCTGCCTATATTTTTAAAGGGAGCGTCCAAGACCGGGAGGAGTAGCTCCACCAAAAAATGATCTGACCATGCCACCGGGATCGGCGGTTGGACCTTAGCTGTTGCCAAGTTTGTAAATATAGGGTCCAAAATGTGGCCGCCCACATGAGTAGAGTGGGTAACCACCTGACACAACTGGAACGCCGCTAAATCATCAAGTGTACTGCTGATGGACGCTGATGTGAGCGCTGTGTGACTGTGTGTGAGTAGCTGTGTGGGTGAGTGAGTGGCTATATGGGTGGGTGTTTGGTTACATGAGTTGGTGTGTGAGTGGATGTGTTGGAGATTGAGTATCTGTGTGAATGGCTATAAATCAGTGAGTAAGAAGATGTGTGAGTGCTTGTATGGATGTGTGAATGGGTATGTAAGTCGTTGTGTATGTGAATGCTTTTATGGGTGAGTGAGTGACTGTTTTGAAGGCTATATGGGTGAGTGAGTGGGTGTGTGAGTACCTGTATAGGTAAATAAGTAGGTATGAGAGTAGCTCTATGGGTGAATGTGGGGCTATGTGACTTGCTATACAGGTGAGTGACTGGTTGTATGAGTAACTGTATGGGTGAATGAGTGATGTTATGAATGTCTGAATGATTGAGTGAGTGGGTGTATGACTGACTAAGGATGAGTGAGTGGCTGTGTGAGTATGTGTATGGGTATGTGAGTGGTTGTGTGGGTGGGTGTTTGAGAGGTTTATAGGGGTGTGTGTGGGTCTTTGAGTTGTTCTGTGTATGATGTCATGAGTGATGTAATTTGAGAGGTCATCATTTATGTTGTCAGTGATGTCACAGACCATGTCACGAGTGAGGTAATATGTGAGATCATAAGCAGTGCATTGTGGGTGTAAGTTATAGTTAGCTCAGGTACCGATAATTGCTGACTTTCTATGGTTGTGTATGAGTCAAATTTGAGCCTAACTATAATGTCCCTCTGACCTTTGTTTTTTTCAGTGCATTTGTAAGGTTTTTTAATTCTATTTCCTAACTATAACGTCTCATTGACGTTTGTTTTTTTTGTGTGAATTTCTACTTTTTTTGTGTTATTTCCTAACTATAACTTCACTGTAACCTTTGGTTTGATAAGTAAAGTTTTTAACATTTTATTTCCTAACTGTAACCATTAACCTTTGATAGTGAGTGAGTGCACTAATGTCTCAGTAGGTCTATGAGTGGGTGAGAGTATCTGAGTGGATCTGTCAGTGGGTGTGTGAGTGTCTGAGTAAGTCTGAGTGTGGTTGCATATGTGCCTCACTGGGCGTGTGAGTGGGTTCATGAGTGTCTGAGTGGGTGCGTCAGTGTCTGAGTGAGTGAGTGAGTGGGTCTGTAGGTGGGTGTCTGAGTCGGTTTGCAAGAGCCTCCATAAGTGTGTGGGTCAGTCTGTGAGTAAGTGCATTAGTGTCTGAGTCGGTCTGTAAGTGGGTGCATGAGTCTCTGAGTGAGTCAGTAAGTGGATGCATGAGCCTGTGAGTGGGTGTGTGAGTCTATGAGTGGGTCTGTATGTGAGTACATGAGGCTCTGAGTGGATCTGTGAGTGAGTGCATGAGTCTCTGAGTGGGTCTGTGAGTGAGTGCACGAGTGTCTGAATGGGTTGTCTTTGTGTGCATGAGTCTCTGGGTGGGTCTGTGAGTGGATGCATAAGTCTCTGAGTGGGTCTGTGACTGGTTGCGGGAGTGTCTCAGTGGGTCTGTGAGTGGGTATGAGACTGTTTCTATATGTGTAAATGTGGGCATTAGAGAGCCTGTATGGATGTCGGAAGGTATGACAGCTACATGGGGTGCCTTGCTGAGCCCAGCAATGGGTCTGTGGATCTCACATGGGGGAGAAAAAAAAGTTTAAAAATATTTTCCACTACAGTAAACATGCTTGCCTTTCATTTCAAACATACGCAGAAGGTCAGGAAGCCTCTCATCTGACCCCGTAAATTAGAAATCAAGCAACATATCAGCCCCGAAATCTGTTTCCCTAATATATAAAATGTCAGCTGCAAATTTTCTCTCAGGTGGCTGCCAGCCAATCAGGGTCCTGCTGTGGCTCATGTATCTGTGGGTCCTCCGCTGGTGGATCGGTGCTCCTAGATATACAAACTCGAATTTTGGTTAATATCTCTAAAACTACTGAACAGATTTGCACAAAATCACTAAAAGGCACTTCTGTCTACCAATATCTACCTTTTTGCCAAATTCGATATAATTCAAGCCAGGGGTTCGGGCTGTAGTTGTGTTAAAAATTCCTATGAGAATTATTTTGGGAAAACACGTTTTTTGACCTCCCCTTTTTCTCGGGGGCCACTTAACGAATCACCCCGAAACTTTCAAGACAGTAGCTGAAGTGACTGGCAAATGTTTCATTTTTTATTTTGTGACGATTCATCAAATAGCCCCAACGTTATTGGCAAAATAACACTTTTTCTATGGAAACTAGGTTCTGACTATAACTACTCACTGGCGACTATATATATTACTTCCAACACTTGCTCCACTCATAAAAGAGCAGGCTCAGAATAAGCACAGGATCCAAATCAAACAACCTTTATATAAGCATGACTGGCATGTGAATATATATATATATATATATATATATATATATATATATATATATATATATATATATATATATATATATATATATATATATATATATATATATATATATATATATATATATATATATATATATATACATATATATAAAAGATTTCTCTTTGCAGAGCAAATAAGAGGTGGGCACTCCAGACAAGGCAAACAATTCACCTTTCTTTATTGCAGTATGTCTGTACTGACACATTTCGGCTGATCCCAGCCTTTCTCAAAGTGTATATATATAATTTAGAAAGGAAAAGAAACTTAAAAACTGAAACATACACATAAATATTTATATATATATTTATCTGTGATTCAGTCTATTTTCATTCCTAATTTGTGTTCTTATAGATATACATATATATATTTCATAAAAACACAAAAAAATATACGCATACGTACATATACAATGGGAGATATCTAAAATATATTGACATGCACATGTATCACTAGTATAACAAATTGAAGGCAGTAACAAATGTACTTCTTCAAGGTGTGTTTTGATGTCAGAGGTCAGAATAAATTGTTATGATCATAGTGACATCACTATATGGCTGTTTCATTTGATAGCTCCCTATCTTATTCCTCTCTGAACTGATCCATGGAAGGAGGGAGCCTTTCTGCTTCCTCCAGTGGCAACTGAGCTTATACCTCACAAGCAATGCTAGTAAAGGCCAACATGAGTTTCGCTCCCATGCTTCCTCTGCTACCTAATCCAGCATCAGTAGGCAGTACTAATATTAACATGGCGGCCCACCCATGTCTCCTTTTGCTGCCTGATCTGTCAGTTGGCCTTGCTGGTGAGGATATATCACTCCTTCTGTTGGTGAAAATCTGATGTCAGTAGAGCTGTAGCTGATATCATCCTTGTAAATACATTTGGTTTTGTGAACGAGGATTGGCTTTCTCTAGTTTTAGCTTTGCCCATCCACACCTCAGAGCTCAGCTGCAAAATTATAGACCATATGTAGGCTTTTATTAAAAAGAAGGATGTTGATTTAAAAGGTGCAAATCATACTACCAGGCATGCTGTTTGCTTGGCATTCTGAAATTTGCAGTTCTTATCTACAGACCACTTTTAGTAGACCTATTGGGTACATTGTGAATATTTGCAGTCAGCCTATTGCTTATCACTGGCTAACTTTCTTGTTAAACTCCTTTACTTGCTTCTTATTGATGGATTTCCTTTGTGTTCTTGTATTTGTTCTGCTCCTGAAGCAAAACTTCTTTAAATCCCTTTGATTGAAAGATTTGTATCCTTCTAAGGTGGACATTATGGAACAACTTTTGTATTTGTGTTGCAGTGCTCTATGGGAGGGCATTTGCTTTTATTTCCTCTCTCCTGAGCGTACTGTTTCCCTCTCACATTATTGTCTACATTATTGTCGACCCCCCATACTCTCTATGTATGGTTATCTATTGCTTCTCCCAAACCACCTTGTCCTGTTTGGCTTTCTTTATTTCTATTCCTCTGTTGATTCTTCCTTCCCACCCGCCAGTTAGGATGCTTTCTCGGTTATAATGGTGCCAAGAATTCATCAAATTGAAATAAACAGAGGTTGAGTTCATCAAAACATTGTTAAGTTTACTCCGAAGTACACCATCTATTTCTTTACCATTGGATTTAGGGATCTGGGCAAAATATGGCAAAACTAAGGCAGTCTTCCCCTATATTCAACAATAAAGCAACTCATTACTAGGCACTTATAAGCAAGCACTTTGCAAAATAATGGTATAGAAACTTCTTAGACAGAACTATAATAAAACTATGCTTGAATGTCTGGATTTCTCTGATTTATGGACCCAATCAGAGCTAAGAAGCATTTGACCAAAACCTTTGTAAAGTAGCCGTTTTGGTACTTTGTTTCAACCAACAAGTATATGAATGTGCGGTGGTCAGGTGGCATGATTTAAGTTTTTTTGCCATCAGATCTAATCCTACATTTTAAATGTATGTAGATGAGATTGATCATTTGATGTCCAAGGCATTGTACACAAAATTCAGAATAGGTACTTTATGGCTAGCAGCCTTTACTTCTAAATGACCAGCGGGTATGTTCCAGACCAAATGTTGGCCATTCTGCTCTTTGGTGGATGAATCTGAGAGTTAATTCTTATTGTTTTTTCTCAGAAAGTGGTTAGAGCCCTTTATGAAAAATATGGGGCTTCACAATTATAAAGCTACAAGTTGCACTTTAAAGTCTGATACTACAAGAAAGATAATTTTCTTCTTTTTTTCGTTCTTTAACATCGGCCAGGAAAGTTGAGCAAACCTGTTTATTGGCTGCAGGATGATTAGTATTTGATCTGAATCCAATCTTCTGGATGTTGCACTTTTAACTATTGTACATAGTTGTATTCTGAATAAAGTTATTATATTTGCATTATGGATTTGAGACAGTATGTAATGTTTTTTGGACTTGTATTTGAAATCAACTGTGTTTCATTGATTGAACATTTTTTCCTTTTTCAGAGAGCCCAGAAGCTGTAGCTTCTTGCCAGCTGCTCCTTTCTTTGTCCATTTTGTGCACAGTTTTTAAAACTTTACCACTCCAAGACTGGCATCCACCATCTTGAAATAGTAAATTAAAGTAAACAAAATGACATTTCAACATCATGACGCTGAGGCAGACCATTTTCCCTTTTTTTCTTGTTAAAAATGCTGATCAGTTTTGGAAATAACAATTTGTATTCTTGGTGCTGATGCAGTTCTGCATCTAAAACAAGCATTTGGTAAAGCTAAAATGTAATCTAACTCTTTTCAAAGGTGATACCTATTAGTTTTCCCCATGTTTTTTTTTAAGAAACAAAGTACAAGTTCCAGAATTTAGGAATAAAATAGACTTAGAAGTACTACTCACTCTTAATGTAGGACAAGTAGTGACCTCAAGGTTGAGGGAATTTCCACTTATTAAAATTATTAAAATACCCACCCCCAACAGTAAATCAAAAAGGATACTGTAAGTTACCTGAAAGTTCCATAACCCCTTTAAAGGATTTATCTTACAGCATCTTATTTGGTTAAAGGCGTCATTACTGATTTGTAATAGCCTTACAATGCACATTTGAGGGTGCATTATCTTGTACATATTTTGTTAAGTATTTTAAAATGTCCTTCATAGAAGCAGAACCAGAGCACAAGGAACAAGTGAGTGGATGCACAATTAACATGGAAACATATTCACAGGCCATCAGTTTTTCAGTTTTTTAAGTGCTATTCTCTCATGTCGTCCATGATACGATCCTCATCAAATTTCCAAAAGAAATGTGAGCAGTGTCTTCCAGTTTGCTGGTGGGTCGTTGGGATAGGTAAAGAGTCAGGGCTTTAAAGGAGAGAGTCAGAGATTGTTTCAATGTTTGTCTCATTATTATAGCACTTTGTAAAGTGGGAACTAGCCCATATTGAATATCAGAAAACCAGTACTGTCCCTTAGACAGTGTACTTCGAAACATTTATGCCAATCTCTGTAAACCAGATAAGCTGTATGAAAACATTATAAAGTGGCAATATGATTTTGTTTTGCACATTAATAAATGAAAATTGTAGTGAATACTTGCAGCAATATTGTCACCTTTGAGGGTGCAAGAAGGAAGGAGCCAATACTTGGGCGACAGTTCTACTGTTTATTTAACGTTTAAACATAGGGTTGCAGGTGTACAAAATCAGGCAAAGTCCAGGATCCTAGGGCTTCAGGTGTAGTATCCCCTGGGTGGATGTAGCCGGACTCCAGCGTATGTAAAAAAAAGAGAACAACGGGCTTTAGTAGACTGTCCTATTGTCTAAGACTAAAGTCAGGGTAGGGAGTGAGGGAACAGGTAACCACCACCGCTCAAGCAAGGACATCAAAATAGAGCGACCCGTGAGTGTGTGCACATGAAGTCTTTAGTGCCCAAACAGCGCCTCGCTGCCTACCCGGTCCCTCCCCTCTTAAACTGAAACAGTGCACGCAAACGCCCACGCACCTGGAGAAGCCACGCGTCCTCCTTCGCGTGGCTGGGCGGAACACGGAACCGTTGGCCTCCTGGCTTCCTTGCTTCCGCTACGCCTTCCGTCGGGCTCCCGTCTCCGGTGTCACTCAGCAGGGGCACCTCCGCGTCTTCTTCGGGTCCGGGCAAACACGGTCCTTCTGTGTCCTGGTCGGCTTGTTTCTTCTCGTCGGCTTGTTTCTCCTGGCGTTGCACGTCGGATTCCCACGACGTGATTCTCCGCGGCTCACAAGCGCTGGCGTCTTCCGGATCCACCTCCTTAAGTCGCGAGGCCAGCCCTGATAGGCCAACAAAGTCAGGTGGTCCGGGGAACTGCAAGGCCAGGCTGTCCTTAAAGGGCCCGTAGCTGCCGGTCTGTGGGGAAGACGAAGAGTCGGTTAGCTCAGCCTGTGCCGAGCAGGGGACCCCCTGACACATCCCTCCCCCAGACTTTTCCCGTTCGGGGGAAAGAGGGTAACGAGACAAATAGTCAGCATTGGTCTGTTCAGAACCCTTCCTATGGCAGACATCGAACTCATAAGGCTGGAGGGACAAGAACCAACGAAGGATACGATCGTTACGCCCTTTATTCCTTTGGAGCCACTGTAAAGGTGCATGGTCCGTGAAGAGGGTAAAGCGTCGGCCATCCAAGTAATATCGGAGCTTCTCTATGCTCCACTTCACCGCCAAGCACTCTTTCTCTATCGTGGGATAAGCCACCTCCCTAGGAAAAAGCTTTCTACTCAAGTATAGGATGGGTCTTTCCCTTCCCTCAGTGTCGTGTTGCGAGAGCACAGCCCCCAACCCAACCCCTGATGCGTCTGTTTGTAAAAAGAAAGGTTTCTCAAAATCAGGAGTAATGAGTACAGGGGAAGAAGATAGGGCATCTTTTAGGGCTTGAAAAGCGTCCTGTGCATGAGGAGAGGGGTGTTTGAACTGAGTAGAAGTGGCTGTTTTCTTTAGGAGATCTGTCAATGGAGCAGAGACAGAGGCAAAGTGTGGAATAAAGCGCCTGTAATATCCCACCAAACCCAAAAAGGCCCTGAGATCTCTACGGTTTGTAGGGAAGTTTTGACCCTGAATGGCTTTAACTTTCTCTTGTTGTGGGTACAGTTGACCGTTACCAAGAACATAACCCAGATATTTGACCCGTGTAAAGGCGAATCGTGATTTTCTGGAGTTTATGTGTAGACCCGCTTTTTCCAAGGCCTCTAGAATCAACCCTAGATGTCGTAAATGGGTTTGCCAATCTGGACTGTGAATGACAATATCGTCCAGGTAGGCCGCGGAAAACTGTCGGTAAGGGGCTAGTACTGTGTCCATGAGACGTTGGAAGGTAGCAGGGGCCCCATGGAGGCCAAATGGTAGGACAGTGAAATGAAACAGGCCGTCTGGTGTTATGAAGGCCGTTTTTTCCTGATCTTGTGGGGACAGGGGCACCTGCCAATATCCTTTGGTGAGGTCAATAGTTGTTATGAATCGAGCCTCACCAAGGCGCTCTACCATTTCGTCTACTCTGGGTAGTGGATAACCGTCTTGTTTTGACACCTTGTTGACTGCTCAAAAGTCAATACAGAATCTCTTGCTGCCATCGGGCTTCGGCACCAGGACCACTGGAGAAGACCAGTTGCTTGTGGAAGGAACAATGATTCCCGCCTCCAACATTTTCTGTACTTCCTCCTTTATTACAGCCCGTCTGGCTTCGGGGATTCTATAGGGTTTTTGTTTAATAGTCACCCCTGGAAGGGTCGGGATATGGTGTTCCACTAGTGGAGTACGCCCAGGTTGATCAGAGAATATGGACTGATGTGCTTCTAACAGGTCTCTCAATTCCTTCTTTTGGGGATCAAGAAGCTCGGGACTTACAACCGCCTGGTCGATGGTATGAGCAGAGGACGTGGCAAGGGATACCGAGGCAGGGGCTTTGGGCGGGGAACCCAACCACTTTTTAAGTAGGTTGATATGGTAGATTTGCGTTCGGGAAGGAGACAGTCGCAGGCCATAGGTGGTCCTTCCTATCTTCTTCACTACCTGAAAAGGTTCCTGCCATTCCTTGCGAAGTTTATGGGTAGAAGTGGGCAGAAAAACAAGAGCCCAGTCACCTAGGTTTAGCTCTCTCCACTTCTTGCCCTTGTCATAAAAGGTCTTTTGCTTCCCTTGTGCTTTCTCCAATGTTTCATAGGACAAGGTCCTCAATTTATGCAACCTGGACTTCAACTGCTGTGAGTAGTCCAAGAGCTCTTCAGCGTCCTTGGACCCGGTCCTCTCCCAGCTGTCTTTGGTTATCTCTAACAGAGTACGGGGCTTCCGTCCGAACAGTAGCTCAAAGGGGGAAGTCCCGAGACTGCTTTGGTACTGACTTCGTAGCACATATAAGGCCAACGGAAGTAGCTGATCCCACTGTTTCCCGTCGCCCGACAATAGTTTTTTTAGGGTGGTCTTTATCAACCCGTTATAGCGTTCGACCAGACCATCGGTCTGTGGGTGATATACAGAAGTGCGAAGGTGTTTTATGTTCAACAAACCACATACTTGTTTCATAAGACGAGAGACGAATGGCGTCCCTTGGTCTGTGATTATGTCTTTGGGAAATCCCATTCGGGTGAACAACTCAACCAGTTTCTGGGATATGGCGCCGGTCGTAGCCGCCCTCAAGGGAAAAGCCTCGGGATAACGCGTTGCGTAGTCAACTACCACCATTACGTATTGGTACCCCCGGTGTGATTTAGGCAAAGGACCCACTATGTCTACTCCTATTCTTTCAAATGGAGTCCCTATGATTGGAAGAGGGACAAGAGGAACTTTAGGAGGAATGTAGGGGTTCCTTTTTTGGCATATTTGGCACTCCTGACAGTACTTCTTTACTTGAGCGTACACCCCAGGCCAATAGAAGTGCTCTGTGATCGAATTGGTGGTCTTTTCTGCACCAGAATGACCAGCGAGAAGGTGTGCGTGTGCGTAAAACATCACTTGTTCCCTGAACGTTGTGGTCACCATTAACTGGGGAGTGGCCTGGTCCTGTCCTATTCTATACAGGAGTCCGTTTTGTTCAACAAAACAGGGATACGGGAGCTGTTGTACCCCTTTGTTCTTCTGTGCATTCTGCCAAGCGGTTGTTAGAGACGCGTCGTTCAGTTGGGCCGCCCTAAAGTTGGAATCAGTGGCCCAGGGTTCTTCTATCAACAGACCCTCCCGGATCCCATGACGACCCTGCTTGTCTAGGACTTCAGCCATGAGAGTGGAGAACCATTCATTATCAGTCCCAATGATCAGTGGCTCGGGCAGTTCAGGGAGCACCCCTAACTCGCACTGTACTTGGGTTCCCTTTTCTGTTTTTAGAGTGACCTGGGCTAAAGGGTAGGTACGAATATCCCCATGCACACATTTGATGCGGACTGTACGGTCCAAAAGTAGAGAAGAAGGGGACAGAGTGCTTTGTTTAACAACGGAATGGCGGCACCCAGAGTCCAGTAAAGCTCGGGTTTTCTTATCGTCAACTAGGACACTTACATAAAAAGCTGGTCCTGTCTCCTGGGCATACATTATAGCACGCGGCAAGTATCCCACCTCCATGGGCTCTTCATCTTTTTCTTTCTTTTTGCGGCAGAACCTCGCTATATGACCCCATTCGCCGCATTCATAACACTGGGGACTGGTCATGACAGGGGGCTCAAGCTTTGGAGGCCTTGGCTTAAATGACGGCGGTTCGCTTTGAGGCTTGAAGGGTTTCTCTTCAGGCTTCAGGTTGATTTTGGAAACGAGGGGTTTCTCGGGTTCTCTAAAAGTAGGCCGAGTTTGAGCTCGGGCATATGAGTTGGCCATTTCGATGGCATGATCTAATGTCAACCCTGCATGTTGACGGAGCCACCGCTGTGTTCCAAAGGGCAGGGCCTCCAGAAACTGTTCTAGGTATATTTTGTTCATGACATTGTCCATGTTCCCCTCTTGTGGCTTTAACCACCTATCCGCTGCGTCTTTCAATTTGTAGAACAGAGTCTAGGAGCGTCCGTCGGGGTTCCCCTTTCTTGCCTAAAGCGTATTCTGTGTGTCTCGTCATCAACCCCCAGCCTATCCAGGACTATCTGTTTCACATGTCCGTAGGTGGCTGTCCCATCTGTATTGGCCAATTGATAGGCTGCCTGGGCCTCCCCCGTCAGGAGAGGTGCGAGATAAAAGGGCCATCTCTCCCCTGGCCATGCGCTGGCTCTAGCCGCCCTTTCAAAATTGAGGAAAAAAGACACAGGGTCGTCTCCTGCGACGTACTTCTGTAAGGGTACTACTGCTCCAGGAGGGGCTGCTACTCTGCCTTGCCCCAGAACGGCCAACAATTGCGTTTGCCCTTCAGCTAGCTTGGTTAAGTGTTCGGACTGCTGTTGGATAGCGGCAGTGAAGGAGGCTCTGTCACTTTCAGCCTGCTCGTTTGTCTGTCCAATCGCCCATTCAAGTTTGGCATGCCCTTCGCTCATCTGAGTTAACATGGTCTCCATCTTCTATCAGACGGATGCTCCTATCTGGCTCGCCACTTGTCACCTTTGAGGGTGCAAGAAGGAAGGAGCCAATACTTGGGCGACAGTTCTACTGTTTATTTAACGTTTAAACATAGGGTTGCAGGTGTACAAAATCAGGCAAAGTCCAGGATCCTAGGGCTTCAGGTGTAGTATCCCCTGGGTGGATGTAGCCGGACTCCAGCGTATGTAAAAAAAAAGAGAACAACGGGCTTTAGTAGACTGTCCTATTGTCTAAGACTAAAGTCAGGGTAGGGAGTGAGGGAACAGGTAACCACCACCGCTCAAGCAAGGACATCAAAATAGAGCGACCCGTGAGTGTGTGCACATGAAGTCTTTAGTGCCCAAACAGCGCCTCGCTGCCTACCCGGTCCCTCCCCTCTTAAACTGAAACAGTGCACGCAAACGCCCACGCACCTGGAGAAGCCACGCGTCCTCCTTCGCGTGGCTGGGCGGAACACGGAACCGTTGGCCTCCTGGCTTCCTTGCTTCCGCTACGCCTTCTGTCGGGCTCCCGTCTCCGGTGTCACTCAGCAGGGGCACCTCCGCGTCTTCTTCGGGTCCGGGCAAACACGGTCCTTCTGTGTCCTGGTCGGCTTGTTTCTTCTCGTCGGCTTGTTTCTCCTGGCGTTGCACGTCGGATTCCCACGACGTGATTCTCCGCGGCTCACAAGCGCTGGCGTCTTCCGGATCCACCTCCTTAAGTCGCGAGGCCGGCCCTGATAGGCCAACAAAGTCAGGTGGTCCGGGGAACTGCAAGGCCAGGCTGTCCTTAAAGGGCCCGTAGCTGCCGGTCTGTGGGGAAGACGAAGAGTCGGTTAGCTCAGCCTGTGCCGAGCAGGGGACCCCCTGACAAATATATTTGCACAAATGGCAAAAAGTGGATAACTTGAGGTTACAATATGAGGTGCAGAATGCAGGACTGCCTGATGTATGTAAGGTACCTCCTTTGGGTGTGTATGTTTGTACTTTTGTATGTGTGAGTGCCTAATTGTAGCTCCGGAGGGAGAGAATGCACATTATGGAAAAACCTCTACAATCAATAAGGCAGAGAAACTCTGTGAAATACACAGTGACAATAAGTGTCCTCTATGGACCCTTAGACCGTGTCTGAAGGCATCTGACAGTTGGAGAGCAAAGGGCAGAGACAAAGCCAGAAGTGCTAGAATGCCCAGTACTGTGTGGACTTAACCATAAGACTAGTCACAAGTGAGATTCTACAAGATAAGCTTTTAGTAGTACCTTGGAATTCATTTAGAAGGTTGTCTGAAAAGAAGATGAGTATGTCTGTGGCAAAGAAAGAAGATGCAGCACAGGGCTCTCAGTGACTTTCCTCCAACCTTGGAAAGGCAAAATGACAGATTAAGCACTTATTCATAAGAAGTTCCCCCCAAAATATTATTTTGGGTTCTATATGGAAATTAGATGTGAGTATTGGAAAGCTCAAGTAGAAATGTGTTCTATATTCATGGAAGAGAACATGAGTAAACCAGAATCAAAAACTGCTGCTTCTTAAAGATCATGATTTAAAGACATTGACCCAGCCTGCTAGATATACTGCAAGGGCTATCAGAGGGTGAGAACTTATTTGCCAAGTAATGGTGGCAGCTTAAAGGAGCAAGTTTGAAGATATATTTGGACGCTGTTTCAGGAATTGATGAAAGCCATTCTAGCAATCAATAAAACATATCTGTCACTGGTGGCAGCTCCCTGTCACAACTTGGGGCTGTGGCTTGGAACAATTTCCTGTGGAGCTTTGGGCTGTCTGTGGTCCAAGTGTATTCAGGAAGAAGTTGAAGACATTTCTTTTTAAATAAGATCTTTTGAGCCGTTCAATCTGCCTTGCAAGGCACGCGCCTGGACATTCCTTTGAGTAGCTGTGCGTGCTACAAGTGCTAATAACATAACATAGCAACACCTGCTTCTCAATGCCTGTCAAATACATTTACAGCTCAATACAACCATGGAGAAGGGAGGAAGTGATACCTGTTAGTAAACATGGAGGCAATCCAGTGAAGGACAGTACCTTGTACTCTTATGTTGATTTGTCTGCAAAATAAGGTAATAAACAGTATCAAAGGCAGAAAAGAGGTTTACTACCAACAGGAGTACTGGCATTGTATTTGATTCAATGGTAGTTTAAATGTCATTCAATGTCGCAATCAATGCAGTTTCATTGTCACAGCCAGTGAAATACAGTTATTTCTTTCTCTGAATGTGGATATTTGACTGAAGGTATATTGTTAAGCATTTACTCAGAATTAGCAATTGGATGTTGGCAGATAATTAGTTAGAAGGATCCGTTGGGGCGCTGCTTTGTTTTTAAACTGTGTTGATATAGAAGATCTTGAATTTGAAATCATTGGAAAAAAGAGGTTAATGGAGAGTATCCTTAGTCAATGAGTAAGATGGAATGTCAAAACTTAATTTGAATGAATTAATTATTAACTTTGATTTTTATGTCCAAGTATTTTCTTAGGTCGTTGGCTTTTGAGAGGACCTTGTCTGCTAGAGTGTGAGGTAATTGACTTTTGAGAGGAAGTCTTCTGCTAGAATGTCCCATAGATTTCAAGAGTGACTTTGGAAGTGTTGCACACCATGTTCTAGAATTCACAAATTATTTTAATGACATTTCCTTAATGAGTATGTGGTTTCTGAAACGCAGAGGCAACATGTTTTCCTTTTTGCCTTTTTGATTGGCTTTATTAATTCTGAAATGGGTAGAAATATCATATTATCAATATGGTTGTAAAGATTCTTCCAGTTTCTTTCCAGGATTGTTAAATTTGTTTATAGAGAATTTAACTCAGGTGTCAGCAAACCAACCTTCAGAGTATTGAGTATTTGAGGAGGTCTTGAAAGTGTAATGTTGCCAAATATGAATGTCAGACAGAAGTAGAACTGGTGAACTGTTGTCATTGGGTTCTTGGTTAGCAATGTTGTCAGTTGGGAGAGAAAGGTTTGTAAGTCAAGTTGTTTTACTAAGGTCCGATGTTTCTTATGGAGCTTGAAGGGATAATAGTCTTCAGTGATGACGGAGTTAACAATTGGAGAGAATAACAGGATGGCCAGTCCAACTGATGTGATGGTTTCTGGTCACTGTGATGAGCTTATAGAGTGCAAAGAGTGCATCAAGTAAGTTCACAACTGTAAGAATAGGATCTCAGATCAGATGATGGAGGTTACGTGATCTGAGGTTAGAAAAGTGGCATTTAGTCTGGTATAGTTACGTTTTTTCATGTCAGATTTGGAAGACTCCCAGTATGCAGAGGTTGAGATGTTTTAGAATGATCACAGAGGCTATTGTACGCTATACTATACTTTACTATACTATAGTACACTTTACTATACTATTGGAAATGGCCCTTTTTGCGGAGTTACTCCAAATTATTTGCATTCTTCCTCCTGCTTTTGACTTTGTTTTTGCTGGCTTTAGGACTCTGTGCATCTTTCACTATGGACTAGTGCTAAAGAGCATGAGCTCTGTGTCTAAAATAAAATGGCAATTGGTTTCTCCATACTTGGTATATCTGATTCACTAATAAGTCCCTAGTGTAGTGCACTACACGTGGCCATGGCCTGTAAATCAAATGCTACTAGTGACCCTGCAGCACTGATTGTGCCACCCACATGAGTAGCCTTCAAAGATGTCTTAGGCGACCACTGCAGAACCTCTGTGTACAGTTTTAAACTCACATGTGGACCTGGCAAGCTCAATTACTTACCAGGCCCAAACCTTCCCTTTTATTACATTGAAGGCACCCCTAAGGTATGCCCTAGATAGCCCCATGGGCCCGGTATCGTATATTTAAAAGATAGGACATGTGCTTTTGAGTTGTATATGTCCTGGTAGTAAAAAACTGATGAATTACTTTTTCACTGCAGCAAGCCCTATCTCTCCCATAGGTTACAATTGGAGCTGCCTTGTAACACTCTCCAAGTGTTACTTCCAAAACGGATAGAAAATTGTAGTTTGGTGTCTCTGGATTCACAGTTTGAAAACATATCTTTTAGTGAAGTTGGATTTTTAAATTGCAGTTCTGAAAATGCTACTTTTAGCAAGTTACACATGCACAAGAGCCAGTACTGATGTCACTTCACAACAAAATTATTTTATATTCGTGACCATGAAACTCAATTAGCGGGGTCACTATTTATTTCATCATTGTTTCTCAAAAGATCATTGTAGTTTTTTATGTGGTGTCTGTCATATGTATGTCAGAGCCGGCTTGGCGGATTGCCGGTAGGAGGTCTGGAGGAGCAGACGAGCTGCGCAGTTTTGAACGATCTGTAGCTTGGAGGTGGTAGCTTGGGGAGCTCCTAGATAGAGGGCATTCCCATAGTGCATGTGGAAGAGAATAAGAGCCTGAACCATTAACTTTCTGGCAAGAAAGGGAAGAAGAGGAATGATTTTGCGAAGCATCCTCAGAATGCCATAACAAGTGACCAATACTTTCGCCACCTGATGTTCAAAATTCAGGGAGCAATCCAGCCACATGCCTAATCTGATTTTTTGTTACAGGAGCAGGGCCAAGACAATTTGCTCACAGCCCTGAGTCGATGATGGGAGAGTTGCCTAGGAGCATAAACTCCGTCTTTTCTCCATTCAGTTTCAGGTAGGAGAGGTCCATCCATTTAGCTACCTTCTCCAGACAGGGGCCCTGGCCGGAGGATGAGTTTTCTGTGTGGTTTAAGGCCACAACTAGTTGTGTGTCATCAGCGTATGTAACTATCTTTATGCCAAATGGACAGACTATCTCAGCCAGCGGGCTCAAATATACATTAAATAGTGTAGGGCTCAGGGAAGATCCCTGAGGAACACCGCAGCTGAGAGACATACGCTTAGAAATGATATATTCTTTGAAGACCTGAAATTACCTGTCTTCTAGGCAGGGCTGCAGCCAGGTATGACACCCCCATTCACTCCAAGACTCCTGAGTCTCAGGGATGAATCACTGACAAAATATTGACATTGAAATATCGACCTACAGGAATATCGATGCAGAAATATCGAAGGCAAGAATATCGACATCCTATCTACAACATGGTAAGTACAAAAATATCGAAAAAAATATATAGATGTTAAAAATATCGATGTTAAGAATATAGTTTTTTTTCTGTAAAAATATGAATGTAAAATAAAGTAAATAACACTAATAAATAAAATAAACATAGTTAAAAAATCTAATAATGTTTAAAATTAATAAATAATATATATATAATAATACATTAATTAAACATATACAGGAAATATATAATATATACGAACTTAACAATAAGTTGTAATAATTATTTTAATAGTTTATAAATTAATAAAACATATTATAAATTACAAATACATTTACAAACATAAAACATAAATAAAAAGTAAAGAATTATGTTTAATAATTTAAAAAAATTAAATATACCTTTAATATTTTTAAAATTAATTATATACTACATTATCTAAATTTATACAAAAAAAGAAAAACTAAATAAATAAAAATACTATTCAAAATCCATAAGTAAAAAAAATACATTAATAAAAATGTTGGATAGCATAGAACTTAAAATTACCATTCCCGCTCTAGAGAGCACAATAGTAGAGAAAAACGTTGTATAAGCGTAGAGGTAAAAATTACTATTCCAACTCCAGAGAGTGCAACAGGAGGGAAAACATTGGATAGCATAGGGGGAAAAATTACTATTCCAACTGCAGAGAGTGCAACAGTAGGGAAAACATTGGATAGCGTAGGGGTCAAAATGACTATTCCAACTCCAGAGAGTGCAACAGTAGGGAAAGCGTAGGATAGCGTAGGGGTAAAAATTACTATTCCCACTCCAGAGAGTGCAACAGTAGGGAAAACGTTGGATAGCATAGGGGTAACAATTACTATTCCAACTCCAGAGAGTGCAACAGCAGGGAAAGTGTTGGATAGCGTAGGGGTAAAAATTACTATTCCCACTCCAAACAGTGCAACAGTAGGGAAAACATTGGATAACGTAGGGGTAAAATTACTATTCCAACTCCAGAGAGTGCAACAGTAGAGAAAACGTTGTATAGCGCAGGGGTAAAAATTACTATTCCAACTCCAGAGAGTGCAACAGTAGGGAAAGTGTTGGATAGCGGGTGGGTAAAAATTACTATTCCCACTCCAGTGAGTGCAACAGTAGGGAAAACATTGGATAGCGTAGGGGTAAAAATTACTATTCCAACTCCAGAGAGGGCAACAGTAGGGAAAGCGTTAATATCGTAGGGGTAAAAATTACTATTCCCACTCCAGAGAGTGCAACAGTAGAGAAAACGTTGGATAGCGTAGGGGTCAAAATTACTATTACAACTCCAGAGAGTGCAACAGTAGGGAAAGCATTGGATAGCGTAGGGGTGAAACTTACTATTCCCACTCCAGAGAGTGCAACAGTAGGGAAAACGTTGGATAGCGTAGAGGTAAAAATTACTAATCCAACTCCAGAGAGTGCAACAGTAGGGAAAGCGTTGGATAGCGTAGGGGTAAAAATTACTATTCCCACTCCAGGGAGTGCAACAGTAGGGAAAACGTTGGATAGCATAGGGGTAAAAAATTACTATTCCAACTCCAGAGAGTGCAACTTTAGGGAAAGAGTTGGATAGCGTAGGGGTAAAAATGACTATTCCAACTCCAGAGAGTGCAACAGTAGGGAAAGCATTGGATAGCGTAGAAGTTAAATATAACATACTTATAAATAATTGTTGTAAATAAAATAATTAAAATTTTTATTTTTAAATAACTCTACATCATTTGCAAATACCCATTAATAATTACTAAAAACATAATTACAATTGAATAATTAATTAACAATAAATTAACAATAAATACCAATAAATATTATTTAAGAAATATAAATTAACAAATAATAAATATTGAACACTAAAATATTTTTCAAAACAAAACACATATTAATAATTAAAAATTGATTAACAATTAAAAAATGGTAAACAAAATGTTTTTTGTAATGAAAAATTATTTACCAATTAATAAAAAGAATTTCCAATTAATAAAAATTAATTAACAATTAAAAATATCAATTACCAATTTAAAAAAATTAATTACCAATTAAAAAATGTAATTACCAATTAAAAAAATTAATTGCCAATTAAAAAATGTAATTACCAATAACAAACCTTAATTACCAATTACAAAAATTAAGTAGCAATTAAAATAATGAATTACCAATTAATATTTAATTATAAATAAAATAATTATCAATAGCAATTAAAAATAAATAATTACTTAATTACAATTAAATTACTTCCCATCCAATTCCCCTATAAACCCACAACCTGCTACAGAACTTAAACACAAAAATGAATTAAAATTAATTTACAATTACTAAAAATTAATAATTAATTTTCTATAATTAAATTACTTCCCACCCTATTCCCCTATAAACCCACAACCCGCTCCAGTACTAAAACATAAAATTAAATTAAATATAACATTTTTAATATATAAAAAATAGTACACATATAATTTAAACCGAATACAAAACTTAACAAAAAACATATAACACATACATATAAAATACATAATAAAATACATAACGAACAAGTATCGATATTAGTAACATCGAAATTAGTAACATCGAAATTAGTAACATCGATATAATTGATATCGATATTACTAACTTCGATATTACTTACAACGATATAAAAAAAACGATATTACTTACCTAGGGGTCGATATTCTGTCCAACGATATTCTTGACCTCGATATTCTTCACCTTCGATATTTTTACCTCGATATTAATGTTGGTCGATCCTTTTGGAATCGAAATTTTGACTGTGCACCTCAGGGATATCACAGACTTCACCTGCATTTTGCCACTAGCACCTGGCCTCGTCTGCTGTGAGTCCTGCTCTGGCAAGTGGCGCCAAATTCAGTCCTGGCCCCTTGAAAATGAGCGTTTGAGGCTGCAATACAAGAAACCAACAAATCGACCCGAAGCATCATTTGGAACTAGCGCATTCCCTGTGAAATTGAAGCATTGTTGCTGCCTGCACTGAAGTCGTGGACACTGCTTGCTGAGTGCTCAACGCAACAACCTTTACTTTCAATGCAGCCCCAACTTTGTTGACACAGCACCTCCAAATCAACACTGATGTGAGTCTCAGACAACGCATCGCCGATGTCTACGATGCCGATCCCCCGACTCTGATGCATTACCAGCCCGGCGTGGCTTATAACCGACACATTGCCTTCAGCCCAGTGGTTCAATTTTGATGCCTGGAACCGACACACAGTGCTCTTGACATCAACGTGCCAACAACTTTGCCTGACTTCAGAATTGACACATCGCCTGCGTATTTCAACACATCTTTCCCGAGCATCACGCATCTAAGGTACTGTCAGCGGGTCTACATGATTCCTGTATCCAGCCTGCGCTCCATCACGGTCAAACTGAACTTTTGGATATGCCCCGGTCAAGTGCTACCAGATAGCCCCAATTGGAGCTATTGACATCCAAGCACTGTTTTTGGATTCAATCTTGCAAAATTCACATCTTGACTTGTGTATGTTGGAGTTTTTTCATTTTGGTCTTGTTTTACTCAGATAAATATTGGCTATTGTTATATACTGGTGTGGAGTACTTTTGTGTTGTTTTCACTGTTTTAATGTGCGTATGTGTGTGTGCAAATATTTTACACATTGCCTCTTTAGTTTAGCCTTACTGCTTTCTGATAAGCTACGCGAGGATGGCACAGGTATACCTTTACTGTGCACTACATTTATCCTGGCTAGGATTGTGGTTCCTGCTTGGACAGGGTACATACCTCTACCAAACAGAAACCCAATTTCTAACAGTTACAGTACCATACTATTTGCAAAAAAGTGGATTATTATTTGGGGTGGATGCTAGTCCACCACATGTAATAACAACACTATTCTTGTAAGGTCCAGTAAAGGTTTCAGTAATTTAAACCTGAATTCAACTGTTGGTAGCTCTGGCACAGAGTAGACAGGCTTAAGAAAATGCGTAAAGCATTTAGAAGCACCAAAACTGTTAACAAGTCAAAAACACAACACAATAATTATCCCACTCAATTTACAAAAATAGAGTACATCCTAATGAGCAAAATGACACTGGCGCAACACAAATCCAATAAGGGGAACCAGAGATATGATTTTTTTAACATTTTTAGATACAAATAGCACCAAAAAGCACAAAGCATTAACTGTGGGTATCTGGTCACGCTACACTGGGTCAAAGTCAAGAGTTAAGTCTGACCACGATGGATTGGTGGAATGTTTACCTTTTGACTTCAAAATTTTTAAGAGCTAAATTTGTCATCGCCAAGCTGTCCCCACTACTGACTTGGCTGGATCTGAAGTGGGGCACGATGACGGCAGGTTGCTGAATTGCGGGGTGCCTTTGCGGACCTCAATAAATGTAGGATAGTTTGGCTGTTGCTGTACTATACCATACTATACTATACCATACTATACTATACTATACTATACTATACTACAAAAGTATAACTCTAAACCTCGACATCGGATGTCACATTGATAGAAAAGATGGGCTCATCAATAATTACTTCAAGTTATTGGTGGTCTGTGTACCTAACTAGTTCATAGTTAACACCACTGCAACATGAGCTTTACAGACAATTATATAGTTAACATTGTTTTGTTTTTTTTTCGTTTCCAATAGCCTTATTTACGATAGATCACAGTATCAAATAATTCAGAAAAGGATTACCTGCTTCTTATTGTGATCAAGTAACAATGGGATGATGCCTATTCTTCATATTGACCTAGTGTCTAATTAATTATGAGCCTGTGCTGCAGGAATGTAAACATAAATCAAAACATGTGATAGAGTGGTTGAGTCTTTCATATTACAATCGTTCTACTACTTGAATAGTTTAATTAATCTTTACAAATTTCCCAAAGGCTCTACTAAATAGAAGCTCTAGCAGAATTGTGTCCTTTTTACTGTCAAACGTCTATTTATCTTGGTTAGAAAAATAGAAAACTTCATGTGCATGCATTTATGTATTTGGTGTTTCAATAGTGCCAACCTAGCCAAAAGGCAGCAAAGCTCTGTACATGGTCACAGACGGGCATAAAGACATTGAGCAATAAAAGAGGAAGTTGGGTTGTTGGTTAATGTATTGTGATATAGTCTTCTTTACTTTAAAAAGGTAAGTCTTCAACTCTTTCCTAAAATGGGAAAATCCTGATGATACAGAGATGTTGTCCCAGATCCTGGGTGCATCGATGGAAAAGGCTTGTTATCTTGTTTTTCTTTTTTTACACGTCTTAGTCTGCTGGTGTCTTGGCTGCAGGTATGCTGGGAACCGTTAGGGATGGTGAGCTTATCTGCAAGATAAGGGTGGGGTGGGGGGCTGGTTGAGATAGCTTTGTAAATTAATTTTGAAGGAAACTGTAATCCAGAAGTTCATGTGAAAATCAAAGAAAAATATGCCTGAAAATCAAATGTGAGTCCATTAGAGTAGAAAAGCTCTGCAAAATGCATATTTGTTGGTCGAGCAGTAGCTGCTACAACTTGAAATACCTTGTTCTGCAAAGTGTAATTGAAGAAAAATTGATTTTTGTTAATTGAGCAAAAGGAAGTATCCTCCTGCCACAAATCTCAGGTGAAACCATTGCTAGGTCTTTAGTATAAGTCTTGTATCTCCCTGATTAATGGCTGCTTTAATTGTCCTTAATCTAGATACATTCATAATGTCTACAGCCGAGAGTCTGGCTAACAAAGTTAACTATGTTGGTAGGCTTAGAGTTTTCCATCGAACTTCAATAACTGGTTGTGCCTTCAAATACTTTAAAACAGGAAATCCTTCCATGGAAAAGTTATACGTTAACAAAGAACAGAAGGTATTATACTGTGAAGGAAATTAGCTCCCTCTCATTTCAGCTCTATATAGCTATGTGTTCGGTCACTTATTAATTTAATCTATCTAAGTTGTATTTCAGCATTAGATGCTTGCCAGCAATGGTGGCCTTTTTAGCTGTGCATCTGGTTAACAGTATGTTCCTTAAAAACTAGTACCAGAGCGGGCCGGGCCAACACCTCACTGTACCCTAATATTGCTTGGTACCTTTCATTAGTTTTCATTATTGTTTTTCTAAATTTGAATGGGAGTAGAAAAATCGCAGGATATTAATGTGAGAAGGCATGAAGGAAAATTGGAAGATTCCATAGTTAATAGATGCAGAATGGAGAGCAGGAAATAATGTCACCAATTATTTTCACTTTCTCATGATTTAATACCTTAACAGCCCTAGCACACACAAATACATATATAAAAACTCCCTGGCAACTTGGCACAGAGCAGTTGGACCTAACTTAGAGGCAATGTGTAAAGTATGCGTGTGATACCTAAACCGTAAAATTGAATAAATAAATCAAGACCAAAATGACAAAAATCAAATGAGCAGAACTGTAATTCTGAATTTTTAAACAATACAGTGAAAAATAATGCCTCAAAGCATAAAGAGCCCACCACTGCTCTCTGATTGTGGTGAACCGAGTCAAAGTCAATTGTTTAGGCTGACCGTGATGGAGCACAGGTTGGACACAGACCCAGATTAGTCCCTTTTCAGTTTACCCTCTCAAGTTTGGTTCCAAGAAACCTGTTCGTGTTGGGAAAAGGCGCAAGTAGAACATTGTGGGAGGGTATCTACATGGCCAGAAGCGCAGGCTGCATGTCGTGCATGGGTGGGATGGTGCTTCATGTTGATTGTCCCCCGCGAGCGGTTAGTGCTGCAGTGCAAAGATACAGGCTGGTACCGGCTCACGCTGATTTCCTGTGTTAGCGGCATGTGCTTGGTGTGAAGGGGCTCATTTGCGATAGCACAGAGCTCAAAAGCTTGCTTCAGTACCCGTGAGCAACACCTAGGGTGAAGGACCTGAGAGGCACAACTTGGAGGAGTGGGGGGCGATGGCCAGCAACTCGCTGCAGCAGGGTCCTGGAGCTATTTGTGAAGCCTTTGATGTCCTTGAGGCTCATATCAGGAGGCCAGCAGACTAACCCTTGTAGTCACTCAGGGGTCCTGGGCTCAAGATGAAGTTGCAGGTCCAGTTGTTCTTCCCCAAGCAAGAGGTTAGCAGGCAGCAGGTTAGCACAGCAGGGCTGCAGGTCTTTTTCAGCAGCAGACTAGCAGAGTGGGAGTTCTTGTAGCAGCACGATAGTCCTTCTTTGTGGCAGAGTATCCACAGGACTAGAAGTGTACTGAAGTGGTGGTGTCTGAGGTTCATTATTTATACACAGTTGTGCCTTTGAAGTGGAGAGAAGCTTGTGGAGGCATGCCTCTGAAGTGCACAGAAGCCCCACGTTCCTGGCCTAGGGTCCAGACTAACTACAAGGGCGAATGCAGCCCTTTGTGAGGAGGCAGGACGCAACCTATTCAAGTATAAGTGGGGATGTGCCCAGATCCCCCTCCCATTCTGGCAGTAATGACCCATCAAGTCACACCTAAGCTCCCTATTGTATGTGGCTGTCAAGGAGGAATACACAAAGCCCAACTGTCAGCTACATCCCAAGTGTGATTCCATGGTCTCTAAACATGAAGGGGTTACAAGGGGTTACATGTTCCCATTTGGAAATTACACTTATAAAATGTAATACGTTAATTACAATGTTATCCTATGGAAGAAGTAAGCCTCGCAGTAGTGAAAAACGAATGTAAGAGTTCTTCACTACCAGGACATGTAAAACATACACATACATGTCCTACTTCTTACATTCATTGCACCCTGCCCTCTGAGCTGTCCTGGGCCTACCCTAGCGGTGACTGATATGTATTGAAAAGGAAGGTTTAGGCCTGGCAAAAGATTTATTTTGCCAGGTCAAAATGGCTATTTAAAACTGCACACACAGGCTGCAATGGCAGGCTTGAGACATGTTTAAAGTGCTACTTGAGTGGGTGGTATAATCAGTGCTGCAGGCCCACTTGTAGCATTTAATTTACAGGCACTGGTCACATCTATTGAACATTGCTATGGACTTATCACTAAATTAAATATGCCAATTGGGGGAAAGCTAGTGTTACCATGTTTTAAAGAGAGAGCAAAAGCACTTTACCATTGGTTAGCAATGGTAAAGTGTGCAAATTCCTAAAGCCTGCAAAAACAAAGTCAGCATGAAAAGGAAGACTTAAGGTAAAACATTAGGGAGAAACCATGCCATATATAAATATATATATATATATTTTTTTTTTTTTTCAAACACAATGTTCGCCGGTCTCCTGGCCTCTAGGTGGTGGCGGGCTCGAGCGGGGAGGCGACCCCCAATAATCCTTGCACCAGCTTTTTGTTTTCTTCAAAAAAGGCCAACTCGAGCCCAAATTCGTAAGCGTGTTATTTATTTAACACAAAAGACAAATGAACACCCAACACGTTTCAGTGCAGCCGCACCTTAGTCATGGGTAATTTTCTGTTTGTTCACTGTGAAACTTTAAAGTGCTCAATAAACATGAAAATAAAAGTAGGACTACCTGTCCCAAAAACAAGTAATTTAATTCGTACTTGGCAGCCATCTTTGACTGTCTCTTCACCTTTGTGTATTAATCCATGTGGAATTCAGGAAATTATACTTTTTAAACGTGAAAATCACAGTTTTGCACAAGTTCATTAATAAAATCAATTTGATATTGCTGTCTAAATTAAATCACTAGAATCTTTTGTGTCTAAACATTTCTAGGCATTATATCATTGTTGTTATTTTGCCCCAGTGGGCTGATTACTTCATGGATTTTCTCCTTATTTACAATTTAGCCCAAGTGGGCAAGATAAACCGAACCTGCTTAAAAGACTGGATATTATTTTCACCATATTATTCAATACATTCCATTATTTCATTATTTTTACAATAAATCATACAGTCTATTCCTTTCAATTAGGCTTTTCTGATGTTCTTTTCTCTTGTTTAGCTGACAGTGCGCACTATCTGATTGCATTCCCTTTGACCTTTAAGACCTTTTTGGGGTGGGGTTTTTGGGTTGTCTCATGAGTCGTATATTTGTGTATTCAGTGGCACAAAATAAGTGGGAAGTGTAAGGATGCGAATTCTAGGCAGACAGTACCTCAAAAGTAAGTAGACATGAAAGCATGCTTGAAGTTTCAGGCAAAAGGTAGTGCTTTTAAAGTGGGAGGTTAATCTTGGTTCGAGAAAGCACACGGACGGCACACTTCTGCTCCAAATTAGCCTCTCCTGGGCAAATTACTGAAACAGACGTAAAACTGTGGTTTTTATTCCCTGTGATAACTGAGTTGTTTCAGTTAACTTTCCTTTCCTTGTCCTTGGGTGTAAATTAGTAGCTCTGTTGGCCATAGCTTTTACCGCACAATTCTCTTTACTTCCACTAAATAGTGTAATGATCGGACTTTCTTCAATAGCAACAATTTCTGTTCTTGAGTGTGATAGTTAAATGTTTTCCATGTTAGTACATGTAGCACTCTACCTAAGGTCAGCCAATGAGGGAAGGCAGCAGTCCCAACTTTATCACAGAGTGGGATGGGGTCAGTGAGACTGCTGACCCCACTCTGTGAATAAGTGTCACTGATTGACTCTCTACTCTGGGTGCACCAGGGCTTAAAGCTGAAGCACCCAGGTGTGATGCTTCAGGGACCTTTGCTGAGCTTAGGAGGTCACGCCCACAGGAGCTGTGACTTCCTCAGCACAGCAAAGTTCAGCTCTTTCAGCCAGGAGCCTGCGCATTTAGCGCATATCTGGCTCCTGGACCTGAAAATGAACAGTGTCTGTCAGGCTGACCTTTGTTCAGCCTGACAGGCACTGTTCGTGAGGGGCAAAAGCTGAGGGGGCCTAGCCCCTCAGCCCCAATGGATCAGCCATGGCTTGGTTACAGGGACGTTATAGTTAGGAATTAGAATTTAAAAATCTTAGAAATTCACTAAATAAACAAAAGTTACAGGGACATTATAGTGAGGCTTGGATTTCATTCATACAAAACCATAGAAATTCAGCAGTTATAGTTACCTGAGCTAACTATAACTTCGCCCCCGCAATGCACTGCCTATGACCTCACATATTACATCACTCATGACATGGTCAGAGACATCACTGATGACATTTCAAATTACATCACTGATGACATCATCCAGTAAGTGTGTTTTGTAAATATTTATGAGTGTTAAACATATATAGTAAGCTACTACAAAAGAACCCAGAGTCCGCTAAACTTTTTAAAAGAGATAGGGACTGCGTGGCTCTGTTGTTTTTTAACACTAAGTCTGCTCTGATTGGGGAGGAGCTTTAAAACTGGGAGCAGACTTTTGATCTGTTTCCATGCCCGCTTCAACCCGGTCAAGAGATTTCTCCCCCGTAGGGAGCAGCATAAGTAGCTGCTCCATGTGGGCAGGAGCAATGACGGCATTTGTGGGCCCCAATGTGTGTATGGTGTGTCACCTGGATGGGCACCAGGGTACCCACCTTATTTAATGAGAGGCCCGCGGTGATGGGGTCCCCGAGGCCAAAATAGGTGGACAAGTAATATGGTACGTACCCACCACTATGTAAACCATAAAACAGACTAGCAGATTCCTAGAGTTTTTTTTTTTTTTAAAGTAATACTTAATTAACCCCTCTCTAATGCAGCCAACACCATGCTGTTCACACACCTTTCCCTGGGCCAATTTTGCCCCCCTGGAGCCCATCCCCCGGGGCCCAGTGTTGTTTTCATGGGGAGGAGACACAATCTGCAGACCAAGATCTTGCTTCCTGCCAAATCTGGTGTAATTCCGTTCAGCAGTTTTTGCCGTGGCCTATCCTAAAGAAGTCTAGGGAAAATGCATGAGGATTTTGCGTTTTGGGACCTCCTTTTTTCTCGGCCTCTGCTTGACGGATCCTCATGAAACTTTCTAGGAAGGTGGATTAACTTTTTGTTTGGAAGGTTGTGTGAAAATTCGGTGTATCTGCAAAGGTATTAAAAGCAGCTGCGGCTCCTCCATTATGGTGGAGGAGCGTCACCCTCCTGCTGCCAGCACAGCAGGCACACACATTAACAAAATGGTGATAAATACCATTTTATTATTGTGCTGAAGGCCCGCGCTCTTACAGCCCAACTGCAGGGGGCGGGGCTGATCAGTGCAATTGCACTAGTAATGTAGCCCCCTGCCAGTGCGCAGGTCAGATTGGCCAGGTGCCTACAGCTGACCAATCTGACCCTGCGCACTTCAGAGCATGCAATCCCAAGGCTGATAAAAAAAAAAGGGCTGGGTTAGCCTGCTCCATCCAATCCTGGAGCTGCATGCTGCAGGTCAGAGATAGGCTTGTCCTTGGGCGGAAGTCCTTCCCTTTCCGCCCGAGTCAGTCGAGGAGAGCCAGGAGGAAGGTGACCGCATCAAGAGCCTGCCGCAGCGGGGACACAGAAATGAGCGCCGGGCGGCATGCAAGTTCTTTGTATTATTTTTTTAATGTGTGTTGTCTGTTTTAACCCCCTCCTCCCCACCTCCCCGTTGTCCCCCTGCCCCGCCACTTCGACCGCGCACCAATCACTACTGATCAAAACGCCTCCGTAAAAGTATCAGAATTTTAATCAGAGAAAGCATCAAAAAACCTCTTTTAGACAGTACATAAAAGTATCCATAAATGTATCCATACTTTTCCGAAAAAGCGTCAAAACGCCTCCGTAAGTCCATAAAAGTATCGCAAACGCCTTTCAGCAATCTGTAGGTTAGAGGCTGGGAATAAGGCCCCCGCCTTGACAAACACTTAATTCCCCCGGCCTAACTTTTTGCAAGTTTTTCATTCTTTCTGTAAAAGTCGATGAGCCTGCATACATTTCTTCCTTAGTTCCTGGGCAATTTATCTTGGTCATTTACTTAAAGTTTACTTAACTTGTAACTTTAGAAAACGTGCACGGTTTTCGGAGTCATTTAAAAGTGAGATACTCTGATTGGAATGATGGTCCTGATGGGAACATATTAAAGAAAAACAACTGCTGAAACAATGCAAGCTCTGCTCAGGTTACATAGCATGTGCGAAACAGTGAACAAATACACACTTTAAAGAACGTGGTTGTGGAAGGATCATGGGATCTAGATTAGAATGTGACTCAAAGCATGCATGAGTGTTTGTGAATGTTTCTTTTGGCAAAAGAGTGAAATTGCAGTAGTGTTTGAAATTCCCTGGGAAGTGCCAGCCGTGGCCTTTTCTGAGCTCGGTGCCTCTATAGAGAGCTGTAAATAGGGCCTGTTGCATGTCACTTGTTAATGTGTCCTTTATTTTTAGAGGTAATATGCTGATGTTACTTTCTGTCTTCGTCTGAGTGACAAGCTACAGTTTTTCTGCTGCCAGAAGAGCTTTGATGATTGGATTATGCAGTAGGTCCAGTGTCTGTATTGTAATGAATTACAGTGTCTGTAGATGCAGCTTTCTTTGTTCTTCCAATCAGAATATCTCCTTTTTAAATGACTCAGAAGTAACGTTAGAAGTTGCAAATTACAGGTTAAGTCAACTCTGAGCAAACCACCAAGATAAATCACCCAGGACCTAGGAAGAAATGTGAGCACTTTCACATAAAGAATGGGGAGAGGATGTGGCCTAAACGGCTAGGGCGGTTGATCTCAAATCTGGGGAACCGGGTTCGAGTTTCGGCAATGACTCTCATCATCCTGTGATTCTGGACAAATCACGTAATCTCCCTGCGCCTAACAAAAATGAATGTGTCCTTGTATAATGTAACTGGTGCTGGTGTAAAGCATCCTGATACCTTCGGGTCAAGTTCGCGCTATATAAAAATCTGGAACAAAAATGAAAACATTTGCCAATTTAGGGCTAGGAAATTAGATATTTGCCTCACACAGATACAGTAAAGTATAGCAATATAGGAAAGCAGCCATTTGGATGGCTGCATGCTCTCCAAGATTCCTATTCATAATGTGTTACTTTCTCTGGCATTGCGACCTGTGCTCCTTTAAAGGGTCGGGTTGGCAATGCAGGCTCACTGCTCAAGTGAATGGTGGTCGGCTGTCCCGTGCAGGCATCCTTCTCGGCATTCGCCACTGTTTGCAATGAGATGCCAAGCCAGCCTCTGCCCCATTATTAATAACGAGGTGGGCTGATCCCCCCTCTCTATGAACAGTTAGCTTGCATTGTGAATGCTTAGAAAATCCTTTGCGGAACAATGTGTGCTACTCATATCACAGCATGAATCCCTGCAATGCGAGTAGCATCTACTTGCATAAGGTCCCTGGTCCCTGGTCTTCAAAACAACATTTACCACTAGGTAGTGGTATCATACTTGCACCCTGCCTTACATTTATAGATGGTTTCTTACTGACCAATCAGAATCTCAAACAAGCAATAGGTCTTTAATCAGACGCTGCAGGATTTTGTGACCTGAGTTGGCAAACTGTGGACAAATCTAAATTTGTAGTACCAAACTGTAATTTTTGCAGTATTATTGCGATAGGAAGAAAATGTGCCTGTCACAAAAATGCTCAATCTATGCTATGTTGGTGTTGGAAATTCTGCCAAATCATAGACTGTGACCTGGCAGAGTGTTCAGAAGCACTATGCCTTGTACAGGAGGGTGTCCGGTGCCAAGGAGAGAAGACTTCAATTTACTGTCTGTTGGTAGACAACCTGCATTCCAGTCGTGCACAGGGTGGCAGGAAGTATGAGGGAGGGTGGATGTACAGGTGGATGTACAGGTGGATGTACAAGAGAAATGGGGGTGAGAGAAGTCAGAAGAGTCTGCTGGGGTTGGGAGCATGGGTAGAGGGATTCTGTCAGATAAGAGGAGGAACAGAATACATGGAAGTTAACAGGGTCACAGTGCTGCAGGGGTGTGGGGTGCAGAGGAGATGGATAGAGAACTGACCTGCAGACAGTTTGCAGAGGAGAAGAGCCCTGTACATTTACCAGTGGTTTCACCTGGCAGACAATAGAAGAAGTTAATGCCTCTACTGCCAGCTTGCCTATTGCTCACTCTCTTTTTATTGACCCTGTGGTGATGCAGAGCAAATAAAAGGACAACCAGCAATTTTTTTTTTAAGTACTTCAATTTTTCTAAAAATGCTAATTGTTTTTTTTCTTTGCAAATTATAAAATCCTGAGGGTGGGGGTAGGTGTGGAGGTTATTCAAGGGAACATCCTTACACAGTAAGTCTTATTGCCTTTTCCCTAATGCACTGTTCTTTAAAGGATGGAGATTGATTTCATATGGGCGAACGGCATCACAAGTACCACTTCAGTCAAATGTGCATGTAAATATTGTAAATCAGTGTGGTTTTTAAAAAGTCATTTTGTTTAAATAGTCTGCTGTAAGAATTTTGATTATTATTTGGGGAAAAATCACAACCTCAAGGAACAATCCCCACCCTTGTCAGTCACTAAATTAACCTGAGCACAAACCCCTGTTAGATACAGCACAAAGAAGACAGGCTTACCTTAGAGGCAACATGTAATGTATTTATGCAGTACCTAAACAGTAATAAAGTGAAAACACAGTACAAGAAAAATCTAAAACTAATTTAGAAAACTACAGTAAATTTAAATTAATAAAATGGTGCAAAAGTTACAAAAAACAGTAATGGGATATGACTTTTTAAAGTTTTAAATAAAATTAGCACCATAAAGTGTTAAGCGCCATCTGCAGTCAACCGGTTGCGGTAGACTCAGATCAAGGCACGCTTTGAAGCCAACCTCAATGAAGTTTGGGTCAGATACAGAAACCAAGTTAAACCCCGTCAGAAGTTTTTCCATGGATCTTCTCCAGCCGGGCAAGGAAGTAGGCTGTAGCCCACGAGTTCGCCATAAGGTCGGATAACTGTCAGAAGAGGTTCCGGTGAAGCTGTTGCATTTTGGCCGGAAAGTTCTGAGTAGGAGAAATTTGAATTTTGCTCCCAAGGTAGGTCCCTTGCTAGAAGGATACCTTTGCCACCTGTCCCTGGTCAAGATTTCTTTGTTTGCATATTTCACTTTTTTGGAGCTTGGATTGTTCTAGTGGGACAAGGCTGTAAGCCATTGCCAAAGATAGCTCCACAAAACCGTACACCTTCTCTGTGAGATTCAACTGGATCGGATTTGCTTCTTCAGAAAATCTCAGAGTGGGAGAAACATTAATCTCTAGCCCAGTGACAACACAACCCGTCATTGGCTTGGCAGGTTTGTTCCTGTCTTCCCGAGGTCTGTGGAGTCAAAATGTTTGTAAGTTTCAGGTTTTCAGCGGTGATCAGAGAAGCCTGGGCTGACACAGCCATGGGTTCCAGGACTCACTTTAGCAGACGCTAACAGCAGGGTCCCGGATTGGAACTGGTCAGCTGGGCAGTTGCAGAAATGGATTCTTGTAGCTTGTTTTGTCCCTGTAGCTTGAATTGGTGGTCAACCTTATGACCCTTGGAGTCCACGTATTTGTCCTGGGTTCAAGAGAGAGCAGGTCCATCCTTCAAGGCTCTTCTCATGTCTCAAACAGCAATTTAATCCTCTTCTGATCTTCATCTGATCCAGTAATGTTCAGAGGAGGGTAGATTTATTGCTGGCACCAACTTGTGGGTGTGAGTGATTCCCGGCTCCTCCCTAACCAATGGGGTAAGAGTTCCCAGGTGTTGCCCTGTCCAATTTTGCAGCATCTCCTGAGAGGCATATGGCAAACAATCACACAGTGCCACTCCCTTCCTGAATCCAAGATGGAACAGCCCCTCTTCTGTGATCCCTTCAAACCAGTTCTGGGAGCAACTCCCTCCCCACTGATATTGGAGCCTCCCTGAATGGAGGAACAAAGAAGGGGCGTGTAGGTGTCATCTGATCGGCCTGTGATAGGAGAGGCCCCTTTGAAGTTAATTAAGTTCCTGTGCACTTTGCAAATAGTCATCCTACCAGAGGAACAGAAACATGTACCCACATCCAAGCCTTTATCTCTGCTCTGGGAGCAGTTTTACCAGTCATTCTTTTTTAGCACTGAGAGGGCTGCAGCTGGAGGTAAATGCAAATTCTGTTCTGACAGTGTTCGAGGAGGAAACATGGCATAATGACCAGAGTTGCCAAATTGGAGACTGGGGAATCAGGTTCAAGTCCCCGTGTCGGCCCAACATCCTGCAATTCTGGGCAAATCACTTAATAATCCTTTGGTAATTAAAAAGTGTATCTGACCTTGTACAATATAATCTAGTGCTTCTAAAAAGCACTCCAATGACCTTGGGCCACGTGCGTGTTGTTTAAAACTGCACAAAATGTGTTCTCACATACTTCCTGGGTAGTGAAACAATGCTCCAATGTTGCACGTTTATGTTATTGGTAATGGTTGATTTTGATTCATTGAAGGATTAGAAGATATTCCATATCACAACATTCGCCTTTTTTCTTTTAATTAATCTAGCAAATCATAAATTAAGTCTTTTGAAGGTTTGATTTCAGAGTATATATATTGTAGTCATCTGAAAAGTTGACAATTTCTTTGTCTGGCTTATTGTAACACCACATCCGTCTCTGAGTCTTATCAGCAAGAAGATCAATCTCCGAAGCCCTTTCATTTTAAGATTTATTTAAGCATTTTATCAAACATGTTAAACAACAAGTGTGACTGAACACAAACCCCATGGGCTACACCTTAGTAAAACGCCATTTGTAAAACAAGAGTCCATAGTGACCGAGTGTGTCCTCTCTCTCAGACTGAAGGCACTTCACAGAGGATGTTGCCGCTTACCCATTCCAAACTAAATGAACAACTAGGCAATATCTCACCTCTTGGCTAAACATGATAAACAGCATGCGTATATCCAGTAGTCCATTTTGAAACTACAGTCATGTCCATTGGTGGAAATTACTAAAGTTTCCTGTGTCAGAGCAATCTAACTCCTTATCACTCTGAACTCTGATAGGATTAACAAATCAGTTTTACTCATGTCAACATGCCCCAGCTGGACGACATCTTTGTCCTCAGCTTATATGCTTTGTAAAGAACATTCAATATTGATAGTTGGCTTGAAGAATAATATTCATTTGATTAGTTCTTGAGATTTAAAAAGAACAAAGCATGTTTGACAATTCATGGACCATTTCATGAGTAAGACTGCTCTGGAAATTGAAATCGCAATCAGAGGCAAATTATAGATTAATTCTTTGAATGTTGAGGACAGCACTGGCAAAATTCATGGGTGGCCCAGGCTACCTTGTTAGTAATCATCTTGCTCTCAGAAAGCTGAATGGGCTAAAAGATTCAAAAGACACTTATGACCTATGTGTCAAGACTAGATGATACTATAATTCTCTGGAAACTCACAACTCTTAAACTTTGTTTAAGAAGTTTAACAAACTTCTCAACTGATCTGCAAACAGAACCACCTTTGGAATGCCAGTCTTTTCATCAACACAAAACAATTCGGGCTAATGACCTTCCTACCTCTCTTCTCAGTGTGAAGGGATCCCTGTCCACAGTGTGTTATAATTCCTACCAACTGTGCTGTTTTGTGACAGCTACTGATTCTTAGCAATAGTGTTTTGTGGCACTGATCTTTTTTTGTCTAGAATTGATACAATCAAGGACTGGTGCTGACACAAAAAATGCAAGTATCAACAATTAATAAAACAATTGGAAAGAATACGTTTGATTGCATTGTATTTCTCAAATATGTTTCCTTAACAGATACATTTTGAAAATAATGTATCATTGATTTTCCTAATATTTACTTACTACTGACTAATGCAGCAAACTCGTGCCATTGTGGTTTTTGTTAACATGCTTTGCATTTAAGGGCCTGATTATAAATTTGACGGTGAGGCGCTAGCTGTGCCCGCCACCGGACAGCTAAAATGTTGAAGAGGCTTCCCGCCAGATTACGAGTGTAACTTGTATCTGGGGTGCTTTTTTTGTCGGTGTCTTTCGAAACCGGCACTGCAGTGGCAATGCCAAAAACTGTTGCTGCACGGAATGGACTGAAGAGTCCATGCCATGCAAGAACTGGTGTGTATGCACACAGGGTGGGACTGCATCCGCAAGGCGCACAGGCAAGGGGGCCTGTTGGGCACCAAGATACCTTAGGGTATTAGCGCACTTTAGAAATCATATTAACATAACATAACATAGGCCCCCCCCTTTGTTTCCTATCTGCCTGGATTTTCATGGAGGAGGAACCGCTACGAAAACTTGGGCAGAGAGGAAAGTCATAATATGAGTGGTAGGACCGCTGCAGTCCCGCCAAGCATATTGATGCTTCTACACTGCTGCAACACCACCAGGGAACGGTGGTTCCCTGACAGCTGCGGCAGGCTGTTGCGGTCCCAACCCCAACTCTTAATAGGGTGGTGGGGAAACCGTCTCCGCTGCACCACCACTGAGCTAAGCCTGACTGCTGTGTGCCAAACTACCCAATGACTGAGTACAGGTTAATTTAAGGTTCGCTTGTGACTTCAACCTGAGAAGAATTGTGGGTTCTGTTTGAGAAGGGTTTCCCCCGCAACTATTAATTCTTTCTCAAACTGAAGAAGTCATTTGGCGAGGTCATTTTATGTAAAGCAAAAACAATGGAAAATGGACAAAAAAGAAATGCCAAGTCTTCGCCTCTCATGAGTCATTATACAAATTTGAGATTTGTGGTGCATTCTGCAACGTGTTGCAGCAATACGAAACAATCTGATTTGCTTTTCATAATGAGCTTTCGATGAGCAAGATTCAGGAAAATGAGAATTGTGATGCACCCGCAACTTTCAGAATAGCAGGAGCAAATTGTCTGTGGAAAAGTGATAAAACAGTGGAAACCACTGAGCACATACAATTCCTTTCGGTTATTCCTCATTCTGGGGGAGACAACTCGTAACGGCTCAGTGATACAACACAAACTGATGACTATGCCTCACCCTATCAGCATTTTCAGTATTACTGAGTCGGCCTTCATCAGACATTGTATCGAGAGTCTTTGTCAGGATCAACCAAACAAAGGGAAAATTCATACCATCATACGAAAAATAAATCAAATGCATAATAAAAATCCATTTATTAGGTAATACAAGTCCGTTGACATAGGCAGAAAAAGAACACAGAGAGTTCCAAGAAATGTATTCCGATTTATTCAAAAAAAGAGAAATGCAAAAAACATTGTACTCATTAAAAGAGACTGTGTACAAAGTTGTAGCCCCCAGTACAACTTGCCAGCCAAATCCGTAGCCTAGATGGGCGTTAAAGATGTTTTTCACCAGGCAGAGTATGAAATTTGACAACAGTTCCTAGAAAAAAGTACTTCAGCATATTTCCATTTGAATGACTGCTGTGAGGAAAAGTCAGATTCGCTCGTTTAACCTATGATAATCAGACAGCGCTTCTTGCCATAAACTGCATATGCATAGCAGAGACTCCAGGCAGCGTCCTATTGATTTCAATTTAACTTTGAGCATTCAAATTTACAGCACAATTCGTTCATTGTCTCCTGCAGGGGTGGTGGTATTGTACGGGGATATTTTCTGCAATGAAAGGTTTCACATTCCTGTTTTATATGTGTTGGAATTCGGCATTGTGTAGAGACAATGTTTGCAGGAAGGAGGGGTTTGGGGGAATAATTTAGCATGATTCTGCCGCTAGTGTGCTATTGACGGTCGGGACATTTCTTGGAACTGATGAAAAAGTTCTCTGAACAGGAGAAGCATGAATGGACTGCACCTCACGTGGAGTAATATTTCTAGAAGGACAGGTAGGCTCGAGCGAAATCTTCATTATGCAGGTATGATCTTGCACCATTGATAGCATTTTGCATTACACTTTTTACACAAAATGTCCAAAAGTACGCCATTACGCCATGTCTTCTAATAATCTGTCCATGTGGGTAAAAATCATGTTGCGAGAGTTTGGGTACAATGTGAATGAACAGAACACGAGCGGCTGCTATTTTGCGTCATGTAAGATTTTGCACTCTTTTTTAAGCAAAAGTTTCACACTTTATGTGCTAAATGCCAATTTTGCAATTTGTATATGTTTGCATAAATTTACTGAAATTCCATGCCCCCCCCCCCCTTGAAGATGAAGACGTCAGGTGGGGAGGGGCTGTGCCAGAGACGCATCTAGAACCAAATGTGTGGGGGGGACTACTAAAAATTTCGGGGGGGGGGATAATTCTTCCACCAATAGGCAGAGTAGAGATGCAGGGGCTCTAAGAAGGGGTGAAAAAAACAACAAAGCCTCCTTAACAAGTAAATGGTCTTTTAAAAGCCTGTGAAGTACTCGGGTGCGGCTGCAATAAGACGGAAGCCTGACCAGCCAGCCTACAACAGCTCAAAATCTGTCTGTGTGTGTACCTGGTAAGCAGTGTCAGCCCGGCTGACACACACGACGGGGGAAGGGGCTGAAGCCCTTTGAGCTCTATGGGTGTTGTCCGCCTGGGCTGTGCCGTAGCTCACAGGCCCTCACCCAATATCAGGCAGGGCTCCTGAGCCAGTAAAAATGGTTGTGATCAGGCCTTTCTGTAAAAATAAGCGCTCTGTTTTCTCTCTTTAGATTTCTTTTTACACATAAAACGTTGTGAGCATTATTTCTAGGGGCTATCACATTTACAAAATAGTTTGTCCACTTTCAGTTGATGCCAGGGTAAGTGATTCAAACTGGTCACATTAAATGCTAGCTCAGACTATCCTAAAATGAACAAATGCTACCGTATGCAAAGAAAATGATGGTTAGTAGTTTACCAATTTAATCTCTGAGTGTATATAATGGCTTTGATTTGCATCTGATCCCTGTTTGCGTAGAGAATAATTTCAATGATGCATAATTTGGTCTATTACCATCTCTCAATTTAAGTTTGGTCTGCACATGTGACAAATGCTCAGAAATGTACCACACATGCACATACACCTGTTCTCTTCCCTATCTGTCACAAGCACACATGTGCAGAGCATTCACGCACACTCTTGCACTTTGTTTTACAACACAATTATGTACACACTCAATAAACCCGTACACACTTACAGTTTCTCCCATACGCTGGCTCACATAACACGTGCTGCATCACACAAAACGAGAGATGTTTGGGAAAGTGCTGAAATTGACAAGACTTTAGGTTGGCACTAATTTAGATATTAAAATGGCATACTTTTCAGTGTAGCCACTTTTATGATGTGATTTTAGGAAAAGTCCTTCTTTCATTTCGACTTTTACGTTGCGTTGTTTTTATTGTGTCGGTTGGTAAAAGCTGCTCTAAAATGCACTACAATAAATGTTCTGCAAGCAGAAGGTGAGTACATTGTAAAATAAATCCCAAATCACACAATGGATCCAGCGGTGTTGTTGCCTCTAGAACTCCTGACTTATGACATTAAAGTCAGGCACAAAGGCACAATTTCGGCTTCAGTTTTATGGAACGGTTAAAGGTGAAACCCTATGTACTAGTCTTGTTTATCTACCTAACTATTCTACCTAATCTTTATCAGTGCTCCCTATCTATATGTCTACGTTTGTCTGCACAGTAGTTTTTACAAGTGAGCACACATATTATATTTACTGTCACTGCTGAAAGGTGGGTGTGCCATCACACATGCCTGCCTACATTTATTTGTTTTGGAATCCTTTGAAAGCCCAGAATCACATGCTGGGACCGGGTCGTGGTAATCCTCCTGCGAGTCAGAATCTACCCCCACCCCCATCAGTTATCCAGTTATCTGTGGTAATAAGCCGCGTAATGACCCGCGGCCTTGGTCCATGCCCTGTTATAGTGCAAACATTGTTCAATATATTTTGCACACTTCATGTTTTCATATTTTGATAAGAATTACTTCTTATCCTTCCCCTCCTGAGCAATAATTATAGGTATGAGAAATGTGTTGGTGTCTATGTTGGAAAGGATACCAGACACAACTTCAGTGCTTCTTTAAAAGTCTCATTCATTTGAAATTTAAACTGCAGGTCAGTATTGGCCCGCACCCCCTCCCCCACCCGTGTCAGCCTCCTTCATGCAACATCAGCAATGTTTACTTGGACTAGTCCCAAAGGAGCCCCCAAAGGCACATTCATAACAACCAAATTTTAAAGGCATTTCTTTCTGAGCCTTTTATTAGCAGCACAGGGTATATGTTAAGGTGCAGTCATACCCAGAAACTTGCCCTCTGCCCAAGGCCACACCCCTAGCTCATCCCCTCAGGCACAGCTCTTCCACTTTCCCCACCGCTCTTCCACATTCCGCGCATCATCAACCCCTCTCCCATTCCCAGCCTTAGCCTAACCGTAACTCCTTTCCCTTGCCCTCATACTGCATCTGCCCCACATTGCACAATATTTTGTTTCTTTGCAGCTAGTCTTAGCTATATATGTCCTGCAAAAACGCATGCGTAAGTGGCTTTGCTGGTTAGATACGCTATGAGTAAATGCTTTAATGTTATCCCAGCACTAATCAAATGTGAAAACTCACTCACTCACTCACTCCTAAAGTTAATTAATTGCAGCAACAATCATGAGGAGAATCCTTTTGAATACATTAATGCTAAGACATTCCTTTTGATAACCTATTATTAACATTCCATGCAACAATTACCATATCTTTCATGAGTGGAGTACTGAAATGAATATGCACTTCCTGCGTTCTGTAAACAAACATTAAAAAAATTCAAGAACATATTTTCTTGTTCATCTTTTAGTCACAAAGGCTGACAAATTCATGTAGTAAAAATAAAAATAGTGTTTTATTTGCTGAACTGAAACAAAAATTGAGGAAAGGGTGAAATATTTTGCATATTCAAATAAAGAAAGCAAAGTTGCAATAGAAGAAAATTGCAAAATTTAATTCAGAAAAGCATCTTTCCTGTTAAAGCTGCTATGCGTGCTTTCTCGGGGTGTCAGGTCAAACTGCTCCTAAAATAAGGAGGACAAGCCAGGTAGGGAGCAACTAGGCTCTTCCCAATTCGTAAAGCAGTGTGGGAGAGAACAGACAACCTCTTCCTACACATATTTAACATTTCTAAGAGATCGCATTATTTTAAAAAGCAAAACTCACCACCACCTAGCAGGGGTTTATAGGAAATGTCTCCCTTATATGAGTGTGGACTGTAGCCTAGACCTATATGGAGCTCAACATTATTGAACTACTCTTGCATTAATATATAGGCTTTTGAGACTTAATATGAGAGACATGGGAATACTGAAAACAATCATTTTGATGGGTGTGAGAAATGTGGTTGTTGGTTGAGGGGTGTGAGCCTTTCCCAAGCAACAGCAGCAATCCTTGTCAGGGTGAACCATAAAAAGCCACTACATTAACATGGGCTTAATCCTCTGGTAGCTTGGCACAAAAGCAGTCAAGCTTAACTTAGAGGCAATGTGTAAAGTATTATTGCAGCACTCAAGCAGTGATAAAGTGGAAACACAACACAAGAAAATCCCACACCAATTTAGAAAAAGAATGTAAATTGTATTAAAATATTTGACATCAAAGATACAAAAATCCAATACATAGAACCAGAGTTATGAATTTCTAAACTTTAAGGTGAAAAATAGTGACTAAATGATCAAAGCACTAACAACAGACATCCAGTCACGCAAGACCGGGGCAAACTCAAAAGATATAGCCAAACGTGATGGAGTGCAGTTCAGATACACAAATTGAATTTGGCCAGGTCTACATTTACCTTTGGGTTGAGAAGACATTTTTAAGAAAAATGTCTTAGAAGGTACAGTTCAGGGGGCAAGGCAGCTGGTGGTGTCTGAGGAGTAGGCAATGCTGTTGAGAAGCGGCTGTCCAAAGTCACAGTGAAGATTTCTTTGTTCAGACTTAGACTCTTTTATGGAAGTCAAAAATTCCCCAGCATGACAAAGCTGCTGGCTGTAACTGACCAAGAATCCAACAAGCTTCATTCCCCTTAAGCGAAGTGCAGCTAAACAGGAGCGGGAGCTACTGTGAAGTCAGGTCAACCGGTGATGCACGTTTGACAGATGGGCGAGTAGGTAGGTCCTGGTCTACCCTCGGTTCTCAGAGCACTTTCTGGCTGAACATTTTCCAAGTCCCAAGTTTTGGATTTCGACTATTTGGGCACCTTTAACATCACTTCCAAGGGTCCAGGACTGAGGGGCACCACTTGTAGGGTCAGGACTCACTCAGGATGGGTCCAGGTGTGGGTTGAAGATTGTTTCAGCCTTTTCTGTCTTGAGGATCTGATCAGTAGGCAAGTCAACTAGGTCTTAGATTCACGCTGAAAGTTCTGGGTTCAAGCATAAACGCAGGTCTCAAGAAGCAGGGTAGTCCTCTGAAATATATAGCAGGCCACAGATAGCAGGGTGGTCCTCTGAGAGTCCACCTGCGGTTCCAAAAGTGAACTGCAGCGTGTGTCTTAGGATCCTAATGATATATATATATATATATATATATATATATATATATATATATATATATATATATTGCCAGCTTTGAAGGTGAAGAAACATCTATAGTTTTCTCCCCCCACAGAAGTGTCTGGAATTTCTCTAGTCTTTCTATTGGTCTCAGGATGTCTGGGGGCACAAAAGGCTAGTGTGTGGCTCTTTGTGTGTGTGATGTGGCAGTGACGTTCAAGTGCAAGTGGGACTGTGCACAGCTCCACTACCCATCCTGCTAGTATGGCCTGTCTTGCCAACACCCAGTCCCTCTACTGTGTGACTGTCTGAGAAGTATACACAAAGCCCGACTACACCTAGTCATGTGACCCTAGAAACAGGCTGCAGGCATCAAATGGTTAGGATAAGAAAATGTCAACTTTTTAAAAGTACTGAATTGGGGGGTTGGGCCTATTTACTTAACTAGGTTGGGTCACTTGTAAATAAAAAAAAACACATACTTATGCTGATAATTATTTTGCGATACAAAATTTGGCAGTTCGGGCTGGACTGTTCCCATGAGGCACAGGGTCAGACTGATTTGCATATAGCCATGTCTGAACTGGGGTGGCAGAGTGGGCTAAAGAACGGTGATGGATTAAACCCAGATCTTTTGATTGGGTGTGAGTGTTTGATTGATTCAGATGCTCCGTCCATCACCACCCCCTTTTGTACCGATAATTATTTTGTTCACACAATTTTTACAACTAATCAAGTTTTTTAATTTTCTTGTAATTATTTTTTATAAACCTTAATATGTTTGATACAGTAAACCTATACAATTTCCATTTTCTTTGGACAACAATACCACACTTTTGACAATGTTTTAAGCCCATAGGCTTATACGAAAAAGGGATTTAAATCGGACATCAAATTGTAAACTAAATTTAATATCAAAACACAGTACATAAGACGCCTTTACATTATAGCAGTTATCAGTTCAAAAAATGGACGGAGTTACTTTATTCGAGTATATTTCTTAAAGAGAACTCCTTATCTGTGCACATGTTTTGGGGTTGTACCACCATTTTGTTTAGGTAGAGCAAGGTATCCAATGTTCCTTTTAGGATTGGCTAAGTGTAGTTGCTAATTATCAGCAACTCCCTAGTGCAACAAGGTCAACGCGTTTCAAATTCCCCTATTTATGGGTTATCCTCAGGACCAAGACTGGTTTCTGGACCAAAGCCGGCTTGAAACTTCAAAGAAAATATGTGAAAATATTTTGTGAACTATGCCATTTTAAACTTACTAAAAGTGGCCTTTTCAGAATTGTGACCAAAAATCCAACGTTAAAGAACATTTTAAGTTATAATTCCTTAGACATCAAACATGGCATTTCGTCCTGCTACCAATCAAATGTTATAAATTATTAAATGTAATAAGGTAACCCAATCTTATCCTATGGGAGAGGTAGGCCTCACAGTGTAGAAACACACATTTGTGAGTTTTTCACTATCAGGACATGTGAAACTTAAAGGTACATATCATGACATGTGAAACTTGAAGGTATATGTCCAACTTTTTAAATAAAATGCCCCCTGCACTATGAGCTTTTTAGGGCATACGTTAGGGGTGACATATATATTCAAAAGGGAGTTTTTTTCTGCCTGCAAGGGGTTTATTTTGCTAAGTAAAATTGGCAGTTTAAAAATACACACAGGCTGCAATGCAAGGCCTGCGAAATATTTTTGGGTGCTACTTAAGATGATGGCACAATAAGTGCTCTGGGCCCACTAGTAGCATTTAATTTATCAGCCATGGGTATATGTTATACCACTTTACTAGGGACTTATAAGTAAATCAAGTTTGCCAATCAGGTGTAAGCCAATTTTACCATGTTTTAGCTATTGAGCACAAGCACTTTAGCACTGGTTAGCAGTGGTAAAGTGCACAGAGTCCTATGGCAACAAAAACAAACTCAGCAAAACAAGAAGGTAAAAGGCAAAATGTTTGGGTGAAAACATCTCTAAAGGCTGACGGGTCTAACAATGGGGAATTACATTTTGCCATTTGAACATTGGAAATAGTGCCTGATGAGGCTCCAAACCGACAATCAAAATAATATATCACTGGTTAGCATACAACTCAATAAAGCAGGTCCAAATATTCTGGTGCTATTTTCTATTCTGTAAAAGCCTTCTTTCCAAGCCAGCTAATGACATAAGATCTCCGTCCATGTTGGTTTACTGAATCTCAACCTCCTCTGCTTCCCCTTTTGCCTCACTGCCTTGTTTTCCTTCACTCCTTATAATATTTTTTCTTCTCTTAATTCTCTTCTTCAATACTGATTAACAAAGAACAATATCCTTACTGGGCAATTTAATGTAAACATATCTATAATGGGCTTGATGATTATAGACTTCCATTACCATGTTGTAACAAGTGTGTGTGATAGTCTGTCCTTAATGTAAAACCTAATGCTAATAATGCTGAAAAAAACTCAGTTAAAAAAAGTGACTGATATCAGTCAACAAATTGAATGAATGAAGAAAAAAATGTTGATTAGTCATAAACTTCTGCACCTATGAACACAGATGACATGCAGACATTGCTGAATGAGGCATCTTAGGCTGGAGAATCAGGGTTGGTTTATATTGGCTAATGGTCAGAACGTCCAACATGTATTTTGAATCCTTTCCGTAATGTTGCATTTGTTTGCACTATTTATAATCCAATACATTCTAAAAATTGGATTAATAAGGCGAGGGACAAGTCAAGGAAAATAGTTTTTGTCTGTGAACAATCGCAAAGTTAGATAGAAATTTAAATAAAAAAAACTTTATCCCCTGCAACTTAGTAAGGAATTGTTTCTGCAGGGTTTTTTGTTTGTGATTCAAGATCACTTTTGGCAAGTTGTGTTTTTAAGTAGTTATTTTTTTCAGGACCGATCTTCAACCAGTCTAGTATCGACTTTTTGAAAATAAAATGGATTGATTTTAACTTTCCCTTGGGGGTCATTGTTTTGAAGACAAAGTGGCATTCAATTGAATTTTGGCATTTGAGTGATTTAAATGTGCCCTGCCACCTTGGACCCACTTTAATCTGCCCTCTGACACATATGTAACTAACTGTAGAGAGTGAATGAGAGAATGTGCTTGTTTTAATGTATGCATACCACATTGCATTAAACACAGAGCCATAAATACAGTGCTCTCCCTGCGGCTTCGACTGCAGGGTATTCCAGCCGCCTGTCACCCTTCCATTACTGCAGGTAAGTGACTGATTGTTGACCTTTGTGGACTCTGATACTTTCCCAATCAGAGCCTGAAATCTGTATAACAACACTTCATTTACTTGATAGACAAAAGAACAATTGCTCTTGAAGTAATGTGATTTCTAAATAGACAGCGCCTGTCAAAAATAAATGCATTAGAAGTAAAACGGAGCTCAAGGAGACAATTAGCAAACAGAGGTGACACTGTAAACAGGTGCACCCATTATTCCCAAAGCTTGTGGCAATATATTCACACATTTTCGACTGATGGGGGATCATGTGACAGTCTGGTGAATTATCTATCTGTATCATCTGACTGATGAAGCCTGCTGCAGTTGCAGATCATTAAAGGATGCATCTCACAAACGATGTGGCAGCTGTGCAAAAAATGGGTTGGAAAAACAATGATTTTCCAGAGCTCTGTTTGGGTAAATTTCTCATTTTCTTGGAAAGGAGGTGGACCGTTGTGCAGGTGCGCGGACCCAGTCTCTCTAGGCGCCTTCTGGGGAATACGCGTAGAGGCGCTGAAACACTGCCCGTTTAAGAACCTAAGCACGCTTTAGTTCACCAAGCAGCTCATTAGGCAAAATTGGGAATCTATCACAATCTTTGTCAGCTCTTAAGTAGAAAATGGTCGTAAATGAAGGGACAAGGGCGCCTTTACCCTCAGTGGCTATGACTGCTCCACAAACAATAAGGGCGTGTTGATTCTGTTCTCGGCCATTAGGTTCCTACCCTTCTTAAAGCAGTACATGTGTAAATTCCCAGCATTTCCAGTGTAGGTTACTTTCTGTTTCTAAGGCTTAGCCTTCCTGTTGTGGGTCTCACTACCAAGCATAGAGAGCAGGAAGCCACCCAATGCTGAGTGGGTGCCTTGTAGAGACGGGACAAAGCATAGTTAGAGAGAAGCTTGAAATTCAGTAAGAAATATTAGAACATTGGAATGTTGAGCACTCTATTGAAGACAAATGAGTGCTCCGGGCTTCTAATGGCAGGTAGAAACCCGAAGCATTAGCATTCTGCTATGGCAGGCTCTAAAGCTATAATAAACAGAATAATGTTGGAGCACAGAGCACACATATTTTATTTCCTTTCTTAAAAGGTGCTTGCAAACTAAGCAGTAGGTAGCAAGGATGCAATGACCGTAATTCAAGCAAGAAACATATTCACCCCATCATCCTTTAGCAGTAAAACAAACACATAAATGGGGTGCAGAGAAACCCTTATACACAGGGGCTCTGGTAACATAGCCCTACAGTGCAATTGATAGCTAACCCACTGAAACTGAGGCAACCAGACTTGATTGGTGTTCGAGGCACTCCTGGCCTGCAATACTTTCAACATACTAAAGTTTCTTATGAAATGTTCAAACTGTGCCTCTATCATATAAGCCCCGTGCTAAGACAGTGTGCACATAATTATTATACTGTGCGCTTACTGTGCTAAGCACTTTCACAAAAATTTTCTTAAAAAGTCAGCAAATCACGTATTCCCACTTAAGATTTCCAAGAGTATGCAGTGGGATCTCTTCAAAATGTAGATTTCTACATGTACTCCCCTTCCACTGTAGACATTCTTCCCAATTATCCAAAAGGAGTAAGTTTGGGGGATTTCTGAAAATACACGGAAATATGGGAGTGTTACATACCTTTTCCCACAATGTAATGGACTCACTATTGCTGTTGGCAGGATTCGTTTTGCATGTATTTCAGGGTGAATTGAAAATATTGACAATGCCCACACTCAAACCTCCTTTCCCATCTCTAACCTTATACATAGTATTGCATCCCATTTGTTGTGCTTACCGATTGCCCCATTGTTAGGTTCTCTGGGCAAATATGTCCACAAAGTCATAAAAGGTTGTGATTGGGGTCTGCTAGGTTCACAGGACACTCACTGAGATCCCGATATCCACAAGATGTGATGCTGTTCTGAAACATGCACTTAATTACTGTGCCCCCTCCGTTTTCAAAGTATGCTTGCAATCTGCTCATATTGTTACTCATACTGTGCTAATACTGATGTTGCACTGTCTTTAAGCTTTGCTTAAAGTATTTTGTGTTTAGGATTATAATCAATTTACTCTGTTCATACTGGGCTGTTTGCTCAGTCTAGCCATATAATGTACTTATTCTGTTTCAAAATTGTGCTCGTATTGTGCTTGTCTCTTGCCCATACAGTGCTCATACTGTGTTCACTCGATCTAAATATTATTTGTAAGCTTCAATCGTTCTCAACCTGTCAGCTGCCTACTACACTGTAGCCATCTGCATCCTACTCCACCAAATGCAAATCTAAGCAAGGGTCTGAGGTATAGCTTGCTAGGTTATTTTTATTTATGTATTTATTTCATTTATTAGTTTTTTCCATTCACTTATTAGCTTTATAAAGCAGCACTTACATTTACAATTAACAGAATACTGTATGTAAAAGAGCTGAAGGTGGTGCTAATAAGTTGCCATTTAGAAACAAATATTTTAAAAAACAACAAAAGGACGTTCAAGAAAGAGAGAGAGGACAGCAGTGAAGGGGAACATCAGCAAAAGAGTACTTTTCAAAAAATAGCAAAATAATAAAAGAGAGAATACTTCATTTAGGTCAATCACCAGAGTAAAATCCGTATAAGCAATATCAGATCTGAAAGTCTATCAAGCTTAGCACATTTATTTGACTATAAATTTCAGATGGAAGATTGCTAGACGTAATTTGGGCATATGTCGAGATGGCTTTTCAGGGTGTAAACGTCTTAAGAAGACACGTCTTTGCCTTTCCAAATTCCTACAAGAGTATGGATAGGGATGATCAATAAAGAGGAGGATTAATTGTGGGTTAACGCAAGATTTGTTCTACTCAAACTGAATGTTAAAAATGTACGTACCCCACCAGCAAGTGGAATTCTGTATGATGGCATCCTATTCTAGATGTATGTAACCAATACTCAATTCAATTTCCACCTTGAGATGTGGCTGAAAACCAAACCAAAACCTCAGAATTCCCTCAATAATATTAGTTGTCAAATGAATGAGAGAGTTCTCTACTTATTGAGTGAACGCAGCGTTGGGTTACATTTTCAATTGGCAACATGCATTCGTTGCAAGCCAAACACTGGTTATTGAATTAGATGATGAAATATACTGACTTATATGCAATCGTCCATTTACAACTACCAGCTATCAGAACTTCTTCTGCAAAGGAGTTCCTCTTGTGGTGTAGGCCTGGCCATCCCTGGATGCCGTACAAAAGTGCTTAGGACTCAAGAAATACAACTTCACATTTACAAAGTGTGTCTACATGTGAGGCAATCCAGATGTGACCTCTGTAAAAAATAGTTGATAGTCAGTTTGTGGAGTTTGACATGGACAAATGTGCTATATTCTTGCATCTTCAACTCTCTGGTTAGTTTGTCAGCAATAATATACAACTTTTGAAGTTTGGTCAGTTGGAGTTGTGATAGTGTTCTGAGAGGTCACAGCACATTGGAGTTGGCATAGTCAACTTGGGTGTTGTTAATAGTTCCAGTGATGCTTAATGCTTGTTTACAGTTTCAGTTTCATGTAGGGAACGATACTATTTGCTTAGCAGAATTGTGACTGCATGGATCTAAAACATCATGCTTAATTGTTGCTGTTCAGACTGACTTAGGATTTTTGTCTTATTAAGCAAATGTAACCTAGTTTTCGACATACAAAGTCGATAGTGATCAGTGCTTGAGTGTTTTGAATGAGTGCCCAAGATCAGCACATCAGTTTTGACTCGATTTACTTCAGATCATTGAAATGTGACTGTCTTTCAGAAGTGTCAAAGCTCTTGATTATATATTAAAAGCCTTTATTAGGTCAATATATGATGACATATATTTGTGTTTCATCAGTGTGGGTGTGCAAGGACAAGTCTTGGGTCTGAAGTACGGTTATGCGGTAGAGCCTAAATGTCTCAATACAAACGGATGAAAGGAGTTACATTTCTGTGAATCTCATCTTCGCCCCTTCTCATGAACACTAGGACTAGAGGAAAGCAATTATGAACTTTTAGATTGTTCAGAGATTGTTATTCTCAGGAGTTTTAATGTCAATTGCGAAAGCAATAATACAAACTTGTTTTGGTCATAAAATTGGGTTATGTCTAGGTACATTCTGAGCAAAGGGCACAAATAAAAATGGCAAACAATGTGTCTGCATACCCTTGCTTTGCCTCACCTTATGGTGAGGTTGGGCAAAAGCAGACATCCAATGGAAATGCCTTTGGGCAGAAGCAGACTTTACAACAGGAATGCCTTGGGGCAACAGCAGAATTTCAATGGGAAGCCTTTGGGTGGTCATGGTGCAAACAGAAATGGCATCCAACCAGCCACCCAATTAGGCTGGCTGAGCAGTTGTAATTTTCAGTTGTACCACCTCTGTGCAAGACTGGTGAATAAAATATAGCTGTCTTCCACCAAAGGTTTCACAAATGCCCCTGACTTGTTGGGAGAAAGCAATAAAGGAAGACTTCTAATGTGGGTACTGGAAATCTGACAAAACTTTGAGCAGATGTTTCCACTACATTGCCTGGGCAATTGGCAGAGGCTTTTCAATGAGGCAGCTCCCTCCCAGTGGCAGCTGAATCAGGAGATTACATTGAACAGGCTTTCCCCCCGCTGTTGTGAAGACAGGGTTATCTCCACCACACTGGTATCAGGACATTCCCACTGCTATTCGACAGCTCGGACCTTTGGGATGGGTACTGTACCATTTGTTGTGGAGGTCAATGGAGTTCATACTATTTACAGTACACTTGGCAGTGAAGAAAAATGCATTGATACAGGAATGTGCTTGGCCATGTCATCACATGATACAGGCTTTGATATCGATTGAGGGCTAGTTTGCTCAATCTCCCAAGTGCAATAGGATCCCGGGAAAAAAACAGGAGCATTGGGTATCCACGACTTTAAATACATATACATTTCCATTGTTAAGAGTGATACAATTGGTGCCGCCCTAATTGCAACTTCTTGTAGGCAGTTATCTTACATGGAAAGATATTCCATTTTCACTCTTCATTATTTTGTCAATTATACCCTTTGACTTCCCTGGTAATTTGCTTGTCACATTATATAAAGTTTGCTTCAGCAGTTTAAGTAACTGTGGCACTGACTGTTGATTTGAATGCCTTGAACGAGGAAAAACACCAATTGGATATGTAAACAATTTTAAAGCTGCAAATATTTTCTAAGTATTTCCTCCTGAGTGGTAATAAGGCTTTATCCCTTCAGATTTTCATATTGTCTCACATAAACCTCAACATAAAAGTGTGTCGCCATCCTCTTGCCCCTTATTGTCAATGGCACAATTTGTTTACCTTAGTAAATTTCCCATATAAGAATTCCGCAGAGAGTTATTTGATTGTCTTTTTCTCTTCCCCTCTCTTGTCTCAATATTTCTTGGGGGTTAATTAATAAACCGGCCATTGGGTTGTTAATTCCAACATGAGCTAAGATTTGTTTCTTTGCAATTCTGGCACATGCTTGTTCTGTGGCATTAACAATTAGTCACAAGTAATTGCATTTAGTTAAGACAACCACCTTGCCTGCTATAGAGAGAGAGAGAGAGAGAGAGAGAGAGAGAGATATGCAGATGCACAGAGTGTAATATAATATTTATTACCATTATTGAGTGTGAGGAGGGACCATGATTCACGAGAGGCAAAGTCTTGAGTGGGTTGGGTTATGAGAGCTCTCCCCTCTCTCAACAATTGTAATAAATTGCATAATATACTCGAAAAATCTGTATTGGTGGTATAGTCATTCATATTTTTTCATATGACTGGTAAACCAAAATGTATAGAAGACAATTACTGTCATGAAAACTCATGGCAAACTGCATCTCTTTATTAGGAATGCCGTTTTTCATATGTTTTAACAAAAGGTATTTCACCAAAACCAGAATGCAAGGGATTACATTTGTGCAGTCTGTCCAAATTTCTTATTCACAAAAGTAAACTTATATTTTTAGTGTAAGTTTACTACTTTTTTGCTATACACAATTTTCAAGTGTAGGTTTACGTGTAGTATCTTTACGACGGTAAAGCAGTAAAAAGTTTATTTCTCATCTCAATTTTGCTGTACTGTGGCAATAAACTCGAATTTTACCTTTGCACCAAATAAATAGATGTGTGACTGTACGTTTGTTAATACATTTGCCCTAAATAATGTCTTACTGGGCCACATGGCATAGATAGATAGATAGATAGATAGATAGGTAGATAGATACATAGATTGGTAGATAGATGCTCTTTATTGCCATCATTGATTTTGGAAAGCATCCTTGATTTATGGTAGCTGAATCCTTGAGTCGATTATGGTGCCTCCCCTCCCCCTCAACAATTGTAAATGTAAATGTACAGGTATTTATATAGCACAAATCACCAAGCGGTTTCTAAGCGCTTGCTTAGGGAACCCGTCCTGGTATTCCCCTGTGAGATAACCCCGGCAGGGTATCCGCAAGGTGAAAGCCAGGCATCCCGCCGCGAGGGGCCATTGTGGAGATTAAGCAAGCTATTGCCCAGAGTCGCAGAGTGTGAACCCGTGAATCGAGTAGGCACCGGAGTGAGAATTGTCGAGTCCATGGACGTTTTAGGACTCAAGACCCCGCCGAGCCGGGAATTGAACCCTGGTCCCGGGCTGACGTCTGCTTCCAGGTCTGCCTCCTCTAACCAGTGAGCCACACTTCTCTGTGATATATAGCCCATCACACTCTGCTCATCTGCATGTATGGTTTATCCCATACAGTGTTTTCAAGTGCATCAGCTATAAACAAAAATAATTAACTATAAGCAGAGCAAAAGGGATATTATCCATGGCTTGGAATAAAATTACAATAACTGAGCCTAGTGATGGTGGCCTGTTTTCTTTCCTAAACTGATTATAGAATGGATTTTTGAGGCAGTAATCATTGTTTTCCTAAGTCAGTTGAGCGGCAGTGTGGTAAGAACACGGGACGACATTTACAATTTAGTAATACATGTCTGAATATGTGTTTATCATTACACTTGTTAAAATATCATGTCATTGGGTCACATAGATTTTCACTGGCATGGCATAAATACAGACAGAGCTAATATTAGACACCATATAAATCCCCTTAAAGTCTAAAATTCCCTTGATATTTTAGCTTCTTTTAAATTATGTCATTCACACACCCAGTGTCTCTCCTGCCCTCTTCATTTGGGGTCTTTTCTTTTCACCGTTGTTGAGCTGTTCATTATTGTTGTGCTATAATCTTCACACGTTTCCAAAAGCCACTGCATTCCTCTGAAATACGATTACCCGTCTGCAAGTAGTTGGTTACCGCTGTCACAAGCGATGTATGTTTCATCCTCATCGTCTCCACCAGCAGAATGAGTCGCACAGTTAGAAGGACAGCTGTACCCAAACTGGCATGATTAATCTAACATTGTCAATGTGTGTTGGGGAGGGTGGGGGGGGGGGTGATGGAGAGTGTAAAGCATGGGGCTTGGATTAATCTGTGCTAAATCTAAGCTTCCACTGTGGATTCAAGGCCATTTCGATCTCGCAATCTGTGTCAGAGAGAGTCTTACATGCAGCTCTCAGTTTGAAGAGGGCAGCTGCTTTACAGGGGAATTTAACACCCTTAGTGTAGCTTCACAGGGGCATACACTGGGCCGGACTGGCCGTAGGGGGCACCAGACATTTTCCCGGTGAGCCAGAAGGGTGGGGCCAGTTTTGGACCAGTGTGAGACGTTTTTGCAGTGCTGCAATATTAGCCCCCTGTAACAAAAGCAGCAGCAGCGTTTCCAACCAGCAACATCCCACCCTGGGCTGCTCTGATTTAATTGCCAGGGCTGGTTTGCATTCTCAGTCCAGCTCTGGACATACATATCAGTAGTGTAGCAGAAACAGTGTCACCTGGGACCAGGGGTTCACATTTCTCACTGCAACCAAATATGGCTGTATTGTACTGCCCAATGGAGGGGAAGGGGGCCCATTTTCATTGCAGGCATTATGACCCTTGTCACCGTTGCTTGACAGGAGGCTGTACATACTGTGATACTGTTGTTCTCTATTTATTCTTTACCCCTGATTTATGTGTGCATCCTTGCATGGTCAAACACATTTAGTCAATTTTAGTGACTGTTTTTGCTTATTTAGGGCTGTTAGCATATAATTGAGAAAGGGCTGTCAACCCTACTAATGGGGAGTGGCCATATCTACTGCACGCACGTAGATGGATGTAAACTGTCAGAGAATGACTTGTGATGAACAGCGAGCATGGATTTCATTTGGGGGTTGCTAGGAGTTGCTGCTGCGACTCCTGGCATGCCCCTTGTGACCCCTGGCACTGCCTTTGGCAAAATCAGTGGCAGAAACAGAAGCAGCTTGTCCTAATGGATGTTGGTGGGGGCTTTACTCACTTCGTTTTGTGTTCTTTTTTTATTATACTAATAGTATAGTAAAAACCTGTGTGGAGTCTTTTAGTGGTGTATCATTGTTTTAGTGTGTGTGTGTGTGTGTTGCCCAAATACTTTACACATTGCATCCTTATAGAAGCCTGACTGCTCTGTGCAGAGCTACCTGAGGGTGAGCACAGGTTATCTATTAGTGTGTATCTAACTTACCCTGAATAAAGTAGTGATTCCTGCCTGGCCTGGGTGCCTAGCTCATCCAACCAGGAATCCAATTTCCAACATTACTCTACTGCTTTCTGCAGAATTCCGAATTTTCAGCAATTTTAGAGTTCTTACAACAAATTCTATAAAAGTCTTAAAGGACCAAAACTCCTGGAGATATTTTTGTTGTGATTAAAACAATATTGCAGTGAAATTGCTACACTCCTGGTAGTCAAGTAATGCCCTTCTAGTGCTCCAAGACTTACTAGATTTTTAGACAAACAAGGGAAACCCAGCGGGTAGCTAAGAACCATGGGTATGACTAAGTTATAGAAACAAAAGGTTCCTAGCTTATTTGAATTCTTAACAATACAATATAGCACACAATGGACTACTATATGGTAACATGTTCCTGCCCAGCCGGACCGGAAGTTTATTTTCAAACAATGTCAATTTTGCCACAATATTTTCAAACAATTAGTATGACACACGCCTGTGCCGTACTTAGAAGAGGAGAAAATAGAGAAAGGTGAAAGGGGTGTCTTCAGGCAAGGAAAAAGAGCAAAACAGGGCACTTCATAGTTAAGAAGAAATAATAACAGTGTCGCCTGGAGTGAACCATACAATCTCAAAATATAAGATGCTACATGTATGTACACTCATAGGTGTCGACGTTTCGATCCCTTCGCTCAATTAATTAAATGGGATCATCATCAGGACTTAATAAAGAGGATTGCCTGAATATAACAAAGCCTGTTGAGAGAATGAGAAAAACAAGCACAAGGAGAAAACTTTAACGAAATTTTAAAGAATTTTTTAAAAAAAAGAGAGCAGTAAACACATGCCTCAAAATACCTTTTTCCAACTGCGATCGCAAATTTTGACATGTGCTTGGTGAATGTGCCTTTGTGAAAAAATTAGGTTCATAATCCATATTTTCATTTATGCATTTTATTTACATACTAGTCCTCGGAATCGAGGTGATTCATGTGCAGAGAAAGCTAGAAGTTTGTGCACAACTAGTGACTGTGGGGATTGTGCAATAGTGTGTATAGTGACTATGGGGTCCTTATGGCTCAGTGAACTGGTGGTAGAGCCGGGGCACATGCACGTTTGGTTTTGTTGGGCATTAAAGGCACTGCTGGTCATTTCAGCACATACCTCTATATTTGGAAGAGGTTATGAATGAGGCGTCAGCCTTGTTAGGGGCACCTTGGGGGAGCATCCAGCAGTTCTGCGCACGAGGGCTTTAATTATTTCCCATTGCGATTTTGGATCAGTCTGTAGGAAAAAGATATATGTTTCAATTGCCGTTGATGGGTGGGGCAATAATCTGGTAAGTTAGTCAGGGTACCTACCCATTGTGGGCTCGTTTTAGAAACACGTTGGTTTCCAACCGAATCAGTGGGCGAGGTCGCTCAGAAGTGGAAGGTGTCGATTAAAACGTGCTGGAATGAATAATGTTGAGGTTTTAATACTTCAAAAGTTTAGCTTGGTGGAGGCTAACAAGGCCATGGTGAGGGGCAATATTACCTTTTTACTCGTTCTTGGAGGCCTTTAGGGGCTCAGTGGCCAGTGGTGAAGAATGGGTTGATATACACTTCATCTACGAACAATGTCGCAATTACTGAAATACAAATGGAAAACGGGGTCTGCTAGACGCCTAATTCGGGAAATTTAGGTCAAGGTTAGGATGCAGCCGCCGCCAGGGAGCCACTTACCGATTTCAGATGAACCTCGCGCTTGGTCCGAGTCTCCCGTGTCAATGCCGGTGACCGCTGTTGTACACGGGCTTGTTTAGCCTAGAATAGCGTCCGGTCACGTAGGTGTGACAATGGGGGCCATCTTGGAACGGAGTACCAGTCATGCCTGGCTGTTGAAAGTGGTAGAGTGTTCAGGCGCTAACATGGGCGCCATTTTGAAAGGTCCCGGAGTCGTGAAGTTTAAAGTTAAAAGGACATACCTCCATGGTTTAGAGTTTATATCAAATTCCGAACAAATAGATATTGGAATTTAAAGTTTAAAGCTAAAAAGGACATACCTCCATGGTTTTGAGTTTAGATCAAATTTCGAAGAAATTGGTAGCGCGGAATGCTAACCGACGGTATTGCTTTGTGCAGAGCCTAGAGTCAGGCAGAATTAGAGGCTGCTACCGGGGTAGTTCAACATATAAAAATTGGGATATAAACAACTGCTGGGGCAGACGGTGAGGTGAAGGGTTTGCATGCATAACAGTGAAACATTTGTGAAAAATTATATGTTCATTAAAAACTAGTAAAAACCATTAGATGGGAACACTGAGTTTTATCTTTTTAGTTCCATAATTCAGTATTGTATAATCACAGTAGAGTGGTCCAGTCCTCACTCCGGTTCAGTCCAGTGTGGATGGTGTTGAACTGTATAATAGATTTCAATTCCTCACGGTTCAGAATTTGTTGCAGGTTGCCGCCTCTTTGTGGTAATCTTACTGATTTCAAGACTGTCCATCTCAAATCTTCAGCCGTGTGTTTCATGGATGAGAAATGTTCCACTAGTGGGGCATTAAGAGTCCCACATCTTATGCGGCTCCGGTGTTGGCTTATGCGAGTCTTCACCTTCTGTGTGGTTTGCCCCACATACATTTTTGGACAGGGGCATAAGACCGCGTAAATTACATTGTAACTGTTACAGTTTGTCAAGGTTCTCATTTCATTCGTGACATTATTGTGAGTGAACGTGCGCCCCTCCAGTGTCAAATCACATACAATACATTGTCCGCATTTCACATGCCCTATCAAAGGTGGTAAGCCCCAGCTGGACTCAATCGTATTACTTATAGGTGTTGTGGGTAGGGCCGCCCTAACAAGATGGTCTTTTATATTTTTACTTTTTTTGAATGCAAACAATGGCTTTTCAAATTCGTTCGTAGATGAAGTGTACATCAACCCATTCTTCACCACTGGCCACTGAGCCCCTAAAGGCCTCCAAGAATGAGTAAAAAGGTAATAATGCCCCTCACCATGGCCTTGTTAGCCTCCACCAAGCTAAACTTTTGAAGTATTAAAACCTCAACATTATTCATTCCAGCACGTTTTAATCGACACCTTCCACTTCTGAGCGACCTCGCCCACTGATTCGGTTGGAAACCAACGTGTTTCTAAAACGAGCCCACAATGGGTAGGTACCCTGACTAACTTACCAGATTATTGCCCCACCCATCAACGGCAATTGAAACATATATCTTTTTCCTACAGACTGATCCAAAATCGCAATGGGAAATAATTAAAGCCCTCGTGCGCAGAACTGCTGGATGCTCCCCCAAGGCGCCCCTAACAAGGCTGACGCCTCATTCATAACCTCTTCCAAATATAGAGGTATGTGCTGAAATGACCAGCAGTGCCTTTAATGCCCAACAAAACCAAACGTGCATGTGCCCCGGCTCTACCACCAGTTCACTGAGCCATAAGGACCCCATAGTCACTATACACACTATTGCACAATCCCCACAGTCACTAGTTGTGCACAAACTTCTAGCTTTCTCTGCACATGAATCACTGCGATTCCGAGGACTAGTATGTAACTAAAATGCATAAATGAAAATATGGATTATGAACCTAATTTTTTCACAAAGGCACATTCACCAAGCACATGTCACAATTTGCGATCGCAGTTGGAAAAAGGTATTTTGAGGCATGTGTTTACTGCTCTCTTTTTTAAAAAAAATTCTTTAAAATTTCGTTAAAGTTTTCTCCTTGTGCTTGTTTTTCTCATTCTCTCAACAGGCTTTGTTATATTCAGGCAATCCTCTTTATTAAGTCCTGATGATGATCCCATTTAATTAATTGAGCGAAGGGATCGAAACGTCGACACCTATGAGTGTACATACATGTAGCATCTTATATTTTGAGATTGTATGGTTCACTCCAGGCGACACTGTTATTATTTCTTCTTAACTATGAAGTGCCCTGTTTTGCTCTTTTTCCTTGCCTGAAGACACCCCTTTCACCTTTCTCTATTTTCTCCTCTTCTAAGTACGGCACAGGCTTGTGTCATACTAATTGTTTGAAAATATTGTGGCAAAATTGACATTGTTTGAAAATAAACTTCCGGTCCGGCTGGGCAGGAACATGTTACCATATAGTAGTCCATTGTGTGCTATATTGTATTGTTAAGAATTCAAATAAGCTAGGAACCTTTTGTTTCTATAACCAAGACTTACTAGAGTCATTTTACATCATTGGCCACCTGGCAGTCTTAGATACCCATTCTTCATGCACTGGCATAGGAGACACAATTCTGAAATGTTTCACTTTGATCTCTCTGCTAGTATGCAATTTGTTAAAACAAATTCCCACCATTCCATGTCAACTTTTGTATTCATATTCAATCCCATGCTTTTTAATCTGCGCATGCCGCCTTTTTGAGTGCTACTGAGTTAACAAGACATTGCTCCTCATCCATAAATCGTTTGCTAGCTACATCCCTAAGGTCAGGTCATACTGGACATAAATAATTGAGACTTTCCTGATATAATTCTTAAATGCAAAACATCTAAGACAGCTTTTTCTCAGTTACAGTGGTACCCTCAATCAGCAAGTCGATGTCTGTAACTACAGCGTGAAACAGGAGGGATTCTCACACTGTCTCTCAAATGATGTTGGCTTTTACATAGACTCAAACCTCTTTTTCACAGATCATGTGAATTTAAATGCTCAGACAGATTCAACTCTGTGCAGCATCAAGATGTTCCTACAAAATAATTTCTGCACTTCCATCCTGGTCCTCTCAGTTTAATATCCCACAAGGGGCAATGACTTACTTGCAGACCTCTAAAACACTAGATCAGCAGTCCACTTGATCGGCAACCGAAGATAGTTTAATCATATCACTCCAACCCTAAACCAACTATTCTGGCTTACAATGTCTCCTGTGTCATTTTCATTTCTCACTCTTTAGTTTCAGTCATATCCACAGAGCAGTTCTTCCTTATAATGCAAAATTGCAAATTTTTAACCCTTTAAAAAAAATCTTGGTGAATCTTTTACTTTCCTCAAAATATTCTTGACGGCAAGTCATAATAATAAATATGCCTCCTTGACTTTTTTGTGGGAAAACTGCTTTTCCTCCCAAATATTCTAGGACTTGAATTAGAATAGTACATTTACTTTTTCCACAAAACCTTTGCTGTTGCTTCACAGAGTGCACATCTGACAGCAAGAAACTCATCTAAACCCTTCAACTTGCCTGTTCCTTACAGGGGTGTCGGAAAGCTCTCAAACCTCACCTCATCATCACTTCCTCAAACCAATAAAATAATCTTTATATTCCTTTACACCCCATACATACCTTTCTTCTCCCCCAGTGTAAATTCACAGGCCTGCGTTTTGTAAGTAGGAGCGGCCGGTGCAGGTAAGAGCTGTGAGGCGGTGGGACCTGGTCAGGGAATTTTGAAAAACGACGACAAGGGAAAATTATTTATTTATTTTGTTTTCCCATGTCGTCGTCACTCAAATCCCCCTCAACCTGGCCCACCGCTCTTACCTGCACGGGCCGCTCCTGTTTGTAAGTGCTTCCACATGCTTCTATATCCTTGCATGTGGAGCACATTTTCCTGTTGCTATGTACAGTGCTCCATACCCTCCTATACAAGACTCCACCCTCCCACAGATGCTAAGTATGCACTAGCAAATGCCTCTATTGAAATAAAAATACACTACAAATTACATATTTGTCTAGCTTTTCAGTTATATATGCAGTGGATTTGCCAGTTGTTTGGTGGTATAAGGACACTGTAATAGAGCATAAAATGAATGCATTTTTAGAGTACCAACCCGGCAAAGACATGGAAGTGAAGAAGTAGCTTAGACACTAGAATATTAGCTTTAAAGCTGAACTTCTGTCTTCAGCCCCTGTATGGCTTACAAGCTCTGTTATTTTTTTTATTGTACTCTAGTTACATAACTCCTTCCTTACTATTTCCATAACAATCATGATTTCATGGTGATATTAGCGCAAACTCTACTGGCAAGCTTTGCATACTACCAACAATCGATATAGACATAATAGTGTCTTGACAGTAATTGCTAAACAAATTATAACCAGAAAGGACATTGTTATGTAAATACTAAGTCTATGTTTTATGAAATCAAGGGGTGCTATCTTTATGGCGCTCAATCAATAAACTTTGATCCTCCTTCTGAGAGGGACACTGGAAAGAACTGATGTAAATGCACAGGATGCAGTTATTCATAAAGAATATGCCTTTCGTTGCAAGTGATCAATAGGGAAATTCACAATGATTTACATGCACTTTGCATACACCAGGTGTTAGAGAAAAACGTGCATAGAACTCTATGTGATATTAACAAAAGGATGACTTTCAACCAAGTACATAACCAGGATAACCATTATTGTTTATGAACTTTTGTACGCAAAAAATGATGTATTCCTCACCTTTTCACGTCACCTTACTTCCAGCTCACACTGGATCATTTAGATACGTATTCCTATTCTTGCACCTGGTCCTAACAGGCATACTTGGGGAGTAAACCAGATTGGAGTAAATTACATTTTTCTGTGTCATTTGTACCTTTAATGTTGATAGTATGATTTACATTGCTTATCTTTGGCTATGTCTTTCACACTATCATTTGGCACATGCAAATAGGAAAATTTGTCTGGTCCTTTTTTCATACATCCACCATTCTGATTCCATTTATGTGATAAGCATGCAAGATGTTTCCACCAGCACATCTTACATTGTTTACATTTTATGAATTACGTGTTTTTTGCCATTTTTAAGGGCACAAGTATCTTTGTGACTCTCAGCGATCTCATAAATCGGCCTTTTAGCGCATGAGGTCCTGTTTTTGGTGCAAGTAACTAGTGAATGCATGTTGTGGCTTGGTTCCATCACACAGTGAAATTGAGAAAACCCGGCATTTGGAATACTAGAAATTACAATGCTTGCTAAAATTGAACTGCCAGTCATTGCATTATGATTATTGAAGTGCAAGATGTCTATAATAAAGATTTCTCGCAATGGAAGTTGAATGTCTGCAGTACATCTTTCTTGCAATAAGGTAATCTCAGTGTTAATAACTTGTAAGACTCTTGACATTATCTTCAAATTTATCATAATTTATTAAATATGATAGGGAAGAGGATACCTCACCCATTTATCTCACTTCTTTCTCAGCTGGAATAATGTTTTACTGATGCTCACATGATACATTGTGGGATTTCCTTTAATTTTCAGGACAAGTTTGCAAATACTCACCTACGATCTCCTTTGCTTTGCGTAATCAATCGTAAGTGAATGCAGACCCACTAGATGCCATGAAACAATTTTAGAACATCAATTTTATTATCTTTACATTTTCACAGCGAGTTGGAGCTATAGCAGATTTTTCTTCTTCGCAATATTTATGTTTAATCGCATATGTTTATATAAATTGGCAGAACATCTTCAGTTTAAAAAGATAGCTTCAGAAAAAGGATGGTCACCATGTTTTTGAGTAATAGTCATATGATTTGTGATCTTAACTTCCACATTGCAGAATCAGGATTGTGGAATATTACAATGATAATCAATTTATTGTTTTGAAAATCCGCCACTGCAGACTAATTTAACCCCTTCGACGCTCATGACGAGCTGGGCTCGTCATGAGGTAGCCTCCTCGCACGCTCATGACGAGCCCAGCTCGTCATGAAACATGGGAATGAGTAAATCTCAGCGTACGGGCGGAATTCCGCCCGCACGCATGCGGTTAAGTTCCATAAATGTAGGTGAATTGGCAGGTAGGTAGACCACTTCCAGTTGAAGGAGTACACCCACAAATTCATATGTTTGTAGGTATTCACATACCATCCACAGGTAGCTTCCTGAAACGGAATTAGATCCTAGTTTAATCCTATGAATGGTGGAATTAGAAACACCCACGTTCTTAATGGAGGTAGAACTTTCTTCTTAGGGAAAACTATTAATAGGTCAATTGTGTCAGTGCACAGTTCTGCCTGATTAACTCCCCTTGGTCTACCTAAAAAAAACACTTTTTAAGGCACCTATGGAATTCTGAGACTTTCATTGGTTTCTAGACATAGCCCTTATGAGAATCTCATAATTTATCTTCTCCAAGCACGGTAATGAACCTACAGCAGTAAATGTCTCATT